>NC_140627.1:10781886-12154386 GCF_057382275.1 Copadichromis virginalis
CGTGTATTTAATATTGAGAGGTGGGCAACGACGCCAGGGGTGGGGTGTACACCCTGATGGTAATTTGGACTCCGTGTATCGTGCCCACCCCCAAGATCCTATATGTATGTGTAATGAGAGTGTGAGTAATGTGAATGTCTAAGTTGTGGGATAAAATTGAGGCAGAGGCAGCCAGAAGGGGATGGGGGGGGGGGGGGTAGCCTCCTCTGCACCCTGGTGACATACCCCTACTCCAAGGTCCTGCATGTGTGGGTGGTTGTGGTGGAGCGGGAAGAGGGAGGCAGCTGGAGATGGGGAGGGAAGGAAGGGAGGGGCAAGTGACCCCTCCCTGGGGCCAGCTTCCCCGCTGACCCCAGTAGGCACCCCCATACTCCGCGACCCACCAGGGAAAGGGGGCCCAGGCCCATCCAGACCGGGGCCCAGTGCAGCAGCGCCTCCCGGCCCCACAGAGCCCGGGACAGTCCACCCAACCCCACCACAGAGAAAACTGCACCCACCCCACCATCCACTCATCTTCCAGACTACATAAGACAATAAACACCCAGGCTGAGATCTTCCTCCACCTCTCCTGTATCTCCCCCTCCTGCAGAGAGAGCTCCCGAGGAGAGGAAAGCTCCTGCAAGATGTGACAATCTCCCCCACCAGTTGAAGAGCCCCCCAGGTGGCTCGATGCACCGGCGGCACCCTGCTCCAGGGCTGGGCCCCCATGCACCCACCCGCCCACAACCCCGGCAACACACCAACCAGGACCCAAGCCCCTGAGGCCCGGCCCGGGCCCCAGCCCAGAGACGGAGCGCCCCCAGAACCTCACGCCCATCACGGACCCACCCAGGGGCAGCCAGGCTACCAGGTCAGTAACCCACGTCCGTCAGCACAGACCCTCCCCTAGCCCCGCTGCACGCAGCCGCGAGGAAACAGTCACCTGAGAGCCAACAGAGCCCCTAACCGGACATGACCGCTACCCCGGGTATTAAGATGCAACCCTAGTTTAGCCCGTTTCAGAGGCTCGCAGCCTGTGAAGTGTCTAACAAAATAAATCCCACAGCACGTCTTTCAAGGAAGACATATAAACATATTCCAAATGGAGAAAGTGGATTGCTGATGATTGCCTGATGGGATGTTAACATCAGGTAGACAAGCAATTTATTGCGCCATGGAGATTTCATTGTGGACTTCACAAGACAGGAGATATACTGTTTGTTATTGCTTTAAGCTACAAAGCAAAGCTGCCAATGTCATTTTCTGCAACTGTACTTTGGAAAGACACAATGAATCAGTCATCGCTGTCCCTTAGCTCAATCCAAGCTGTCACAGTCTATGAAAGAGTAAATGAGTTATGGGAACATAAGTAAGAGGAAGTATTGTGAAAGCAATCATTACTGGCCAAAGAATCATCTCTTGAAAAGAGCTTTAAAAGGCAGAACTGTGACGTGTTGCTTTGTTGTCTCAAATTTATAGAGATTAAAAATAAAGATTATATAACGCCCAAACACTTTCTAGTTCAATTCATCTGCAAAATCTTATGGGAGTGAACAGGAAGGAGAGAGAGTTGTGGGGTTTTGCAGTGTTATTTAAATGGATAGAAAGTGATTCCACAAAACAACTTAATCAGCCGTGAGCTCCTGCAACGTCATAAATGTCATATAAAATAAATAAATACATTTATGCAATTGTTTGTAAGCTTACCAAGCTGATCATAATGAACATGTACAACATTTGGAAATTCGCAGATTTGCTGTGCACTGTATTCAACACTCTTGGTGGTTCTGTATGTAAGGTGCTGATACGAAACCTCAAGCACTTGTATCCTAACCTGCTAATCACAGGAATCGTGGTTAAAGAGAAGAATGGGCAATGAGCCCCAGGGAAAATTCCTCACCCCCTGGCAGTGCCTCATGGAAACGCCGCAAATGCTGTACGGATTCAAACGTATCAGGGATTATTAAGAGACCTGAGAACAAGGTCAAAGACTTGCAGAAGAACACAGAGCAAGTTAAACTTAACTTCCACTTCATCCCTGAGGCTCTGAAAATACTTAGGAGATAGTTGAGGCAGGCTCTGTTGAAAGCTCCCCCGCCGGCACGCAAAGCTTTACTTTTGATGTTAATTCCTTGAAAGCTGTTTCTTTAGCTGGGGATTAGTGCATGAAGAGCCAGGCTTACCATGCTCTGGCTAATAAAGATGAAACATCTAACACAGGTACTCGTACATACACTCGCTTGGGAACAGTGCCTATAAAGTTGCCTTAATTATAGAGAACTCACTTCGCTTCAGTAACTGTAAGAATAGGACGACATTTGTAGTTTGAAAATACTGTGGTATTAAATGCTGAAAAGCCGATGTATTCTTTGGACACAAGTCTTGAAGTAAAATAATGAGTATATAGGCACATCGCTTTCTCAGCTCATACGATCAAAGCTGCCTTCGTAGTATGCGCTCAGTCTCCCCAGATTAGGTCTCGTTACCAAAAGACTGACAATTATGAAGTGTGTCCATTACCGCTGCTGATTAGCCTCCGTGTCTGTTCGGGCTTGAGCGAATGTTGTAGCTAATGATTCTGTGGCAGCGTGCATAGAAAAGCGACACCACAATTCATCTGCCTGGCCAAAATCTCCATGATTAATAGATGTTTCACAAGAACATTCACCCCTTTGAATATTTGAAATGGTTCTCCCCATCACCGAGTCCTCTGCTTTGACAGTTTAAGAAGTAAATTAATCAGTCCCATCACTGCATCTATCCTGCTTTCAAGCACAATGAATGGGTTTTCTTTCATCGTTTACTTGGCTATTTTCCAATAATTAATACCAGGATGATTAATTCCAGTGGCCTTTATTTAGTAAATTGATAAGTATTATTTAACACCAGTGTCTACATATTAACAAAAGGACAATATAAGCTAATTACCTCAGTAAGTCACTAATACAAAACCGATGGTAACCTTAAATCAAATCCTATTATCATAGCTCAGCTTAGTGGAATTTCATTAGACCACATTGTTTTCCGACAGTCTAACTATATTTGCATTTTCTTCTTTTTTCTCATTCTCTGGTCATGGTCATCTCTGACATTTTTGTAATATTAAAAAAACCTTGTACAAGGTGTATTTTGATTATGGATGAATCTGTGACCCAGTTTGCTCAATGCATTAATATACTGTGGTCACGCTTGTCAGCTTGCATACAGTTATATCATACAGCAGGAAGGCACAATTATGTTAAAGCCAAAGAGGGCTGTAAGCGGGTGGTAAATCTTATCTATTTCATCTATAATGATATGACTGGAAAACATATTTGCCCCACTTATAATTTGCATAGCTAAAAAAAAATGAAAACATCTGCATAAAATAATCCACGAAAAAATGCTCTCTGAAATTCCTTCCAAGTTGTAAAGCCATTAATAAAATAATGCATTTTTTTTTGTTTCATGATACCTAATTGCCCATCTGGCAAACATTTACTTAGAGTTTGAGTTGTATTACTGGTTGTTACCTATATCCTTCTTGCATATTGACCTGAACTTTGTCTCTAAGAGAAACAAATCCTTTACAAGAATAATGAAGCACAGTAAGGAAAGGGTGATTCACATAAATAAATTACATTACAGTCTATTTTCTGAGGACTCTAAAGAAAACATAAATCATTACCCTTCTGTCACCATAAGCGGTTTCTGCAGTGCAGTTCCACAGTGGAAGTCAGGTGCATTTTGCTGATTCCCATAATGCCCTGAATGAAATTTAATACTCAGCAACAGTTCATTTTGTGGCATCCTGCCTTTATGAGTAAAAACAAATAATTGTCTTAAAGCCTTACATTATATATGTGTTGCACCAAATATACTGTAGAAGGAGTAGGTTTATTGGAGAAGGGGATAAAAAAAAAGTCAAATTGTTAATGTAAGTGTGTATTTTTACCTATAGCACCTAAAGGGTGACATTTTGTCTGACATCTCAGAGCTTAGACCCAAATGTCATGCACTTGGGTATCAAGTACATATAAATACAAAAACTGAAACAGGAAAAGGGGCAAAAAGCTGTAGATTAAGTTCATAAGTAGGTTAAGGCAGTGTTTGGATACTGGATACTTTAAAATATTGCAAGTTATGTGGTGTGTGACTGGATAAATTAAAACGTCTTTCTATTTCAGTTTACCCTAAGGTCTGTCAAGGGCCTCAATTTTTCCAGCTTCTCTCACATTCCAAGTAATATATTTGTGTGTTATTCTTACATTGAGACCCAGAATACAGTATTTTTAAATGCTTTGGTTCTTTTTCTTACAGAAGTAGTTTACAGCTGATATAATTTTGGGGATTTTGTAATCATTTTATTTTTCAATAGTTTAAAAGTCATTGCTATGAATTGCATCACATGAGAATTCAGTTGTTACACTCAAACAAAAAAAAGGAGAGAATTGCATTACCCAGTGATGTCATCAGATAGGTTGGCAGAGAGAGGCGCTATTCAAAGAGGTGGAATGAGCGTAGCTTGTGTTACTGAGACATGTCATCAGCACACAGGTAGCAGGGATTCTCCGTTTTTTTTTATCTTATGTCCAGTAAAATGTGCATCTATAAAAAGTTAAGCAAACTGTACCCCAGTACAGTGCTCTGTTTAATCTAAAATAAATAGGTAAAATAAATACAAATAAAGACAGGTTCTTGTAAGTGATTACTTGATTCACCTGACTGCTGAAATGTAAACAAACAATTTCAATGAAACAAAATATGAACATTTTAATATCAACAATTTTGTAGCTACAATTTTATCCCACCTGCTTCCCAAGCAAGTGTAATAAACTAGATTAAAGAAAAATAGCTTCACAGATATTAATTGCTGAAATTTTTTAAGCGGTAAGATTGCTAAAGTGTTAGCAGTGTTATCAGCATGTTTACTGATGCAGTTTATGAACATAAACTATGTACAGTTTTGTTCTTTTTCAAATCGTTTTTAATAATTCTTACCAAAATGATTATGTGTGTGTTCAATATGTGGTTTAAAGAGACAGGAGAGTAAGTTAATTTAGCTGGCTTAATTGGAATGGAATTACTGTAATAGACTTAAATAACATTATTGGACAAAATGAACTGCATCCGTTAACAGTGCTCGTTGATTGTACTGGAGCCCAGTGTCGTACCATGCATACATTAGCTTTTATAAGGGCAGCTCCCACTCGCCAAAAGTGTGGAGCTGTTTGAGGGCACAGTTCAAAGCCTCAGGAGAAATCAATCAACTGGTCTTTCAGACTCCCATAACATGTAAGGACCTGAGACGGACTTGTACCTGGCTATGAGAAACTACTATATCTATATGATTAATAATAAATATAACCTTTCAGTTTCCAAACCATGATAAGAGCCGTCTCTCACTCTTTCATGAACAACAATCCCACTTTTTAAATATACCTTACAAGCTGCATCACATAGATTATGAAGTTTAATGGTGGATACTTGATGATTTCCTCCTCATGTAAAATTTGTAATGTGTTTTATTGTGTTATGGCTGCTGAAAAGTTATGATTGTATGATTGTATTTTATAATGCTATACAAAGATTGCCTTCTTATTGTTGTGCAGCTTGCCTTCTTGTAGTAAGCTGTTGTCCTACTGATGATAAGTTGCATTTAACAAATGGATATTTCATATGAGAAAGATCTGAGTGATAGTGTAAACTGTACTGTAACATTTCTTTATATGTGCTCTGCGTTGTATTACAAAATAACTATCCTGCAACATAACAATGATATGTGGTTGATGTATTAATAATAGATGTTTACATCAATGTGAGTTATCACTCTTTGTTTGAAAAGGAGACAACAGAAAGGCAGGGAGTAAAAGTGAGCTAACCCCCCTTACCGGCTTTAACACCGATGTCTCTGTCGTAGTGTCCAATCAGGGTAAGTGCTTTATATTGATTCAGCAGTCTGTTTCAGCCCTTGCTTTTGATTTCCCTTATTAGGTCAACAAAGACGGTGAGCCTATTGTCAGCATGCTTCTTCTTGATAACTACCATTGGTTTCTTCTTTGGTTTTGATGCAGGTTGCTCTTAGAATGGACCATTGTGCGTGTTTGCAAGAAAAAGAAGCAGCGATTGCCTCTGCCTCTCCAAATGTGACATTTAGATCTGCACTTGATGTACGAAAGTATGCTTTTTACTAATTCATCGTTGATATTTAGTTTAAAGTCCCCAAGTGCTGAAAACAGGATGAAATAAGAGTGAGTAATGTGGAATGAGAACTGCTGCGGAGAAGTTGAATTATAATCTCATCAAGAGCCTGTAGATAATCCTCTATACGTCAGTTCATGAAAAATCGAACGCTCTGGGTTTCTAGTTTCTGTCACATCACAGAAACTTTTTTTTTCTTTTTCACAACTTAAGATGTATAATAGTTCCAGCATATAGCCATGACATATGAAGTGGTATTTTATAAACAACACATTCATTATGCACCAGTATGAATAACAGCAGATGCCACCATCAAACAAGTCTGTAAATGGGCATACAGCCAGTAAATGCCATATAGTGCTTCAGTAAACCTGGATAAGCAAATATTGCAAATATAAATCTACATATAAATACAATAATGGGCATTATTGTTTCCAGAAAACATATTTATGCCCAGTACATCTACAAAAAATACTTGCTTATGCTTGGGTGGTATTTGGGCAGTATATGCAAGCAAAAACATGTATGTGTGCTTCTGTTTTTATTAACTACACAGAGATTTACTGTATTAATATAATGTGGAATCCAATGATACATCATTTGAGCTGGCCAAAACAAGCAATGCTACATAGCTTTCATCTGCTACAAGATGTTTACTGTTATTTAAATCAAATATGGCATGCAAAATACTGCGAACCTGCACTTAAACAACAGCATTTCACATATTAATTTAACATTCATATAGCACATATAATTCTGCCTCTTATAGTCTAGTTTATTATACATTTATACATTACAGCTATTGATCTTTTCAAGTACATTTCCTATTCGATTTAGCAAAGCATAGGCTGGTGTCTCTAGAATATAGTCTACTGCCAGGTGCATGTCCATGAAGTCTGTAGTGCACATGTTAGTGTTATGTACTTTTCTTTTCAACTGTGACAGAACAAAACCAAGCAGGCTTTGCTCAGTTCATTGCAAGATCTACATGGTGGCTGCTCAACTAACTCCTACAGTGTGCAGGGAAGTCACAGATTCTCACCTAGAACTTTTGCTCTAACAGCTCACAAATTCAGACTGTAACTGTTTGGCTCTCAGGGCATATACAGCCAGCAAATTCTTATGCCAAGTCAAAGAATGCATTCAAAATAATTATGGATGAATAAATGTGCTATTCTGTGAACAGTATTTATGATAACCTGCTAATAAGAAAATGACAGTAGCTACGCAAAACCTGAAAATCAAAGACTGCATATTTTAATATTTGTCACACTTCAATGTTTGAAACAAATTTCACTATTAAACAAAGATAACCAAGTAAATAGAAAATGCAGTTCTTAAATGATGCATGATCATTTCATTTGTTATCCAAAAAGTAATTCACCCCTTGTTTGGGCGATCATGGCTCAAGAGTTGGGAGTTCGCCTTGTAATCGGAAGGCTGCCGGTTCGAGCCCCGGCTTGGACAGTCTCGGTCGTTGTGTCCTTGGGCAAGACACTTCACCCGTTGCCTACTGGTGGTGGTCAGAGGGCCCGGTGGCGCCAGTGTCCGGCAGCCTCGCCTCTGTCAGTGCACCCCAGGGCGGCTGTGGCTACAATGTAGCTTGCCATCATCAGTGTGTGAATGTGTGTGTGTGTGTGTGTGTGTGAATGGGTGGATGACTGGATATGTAAAGCGCTTTGGGGTCCTTAGGGACTAGTAAAGCGCTATATAAATACAGGCCATTTACCATTAACATGAAATAACAGTAATTAACCACATGTTTTTGGAAAACTTGGTTCATTTTCATTAGACACACCCAGACCTGACTACTCCCAGACCTGTTGAATCAAGAAATCACTTAAACATAATATGTCTGGCAAAGTGAAGTAGGCAAAAGGATCTGAAAAGACATCATGCCACGATCTAAGTGAGTCTGTAAAAAGCTACAAACCCATTGCTAAGGCCTTGGTACTCCAGTGAGCCACGGTGAGAGCTATTATCCACAAATGGAGAAAACTTTAAAGAGTGGCGACCCTTCCCAGGAGTGGCTAGGCAACCCAGATTAATCTAATAACACATTAATGACTCATTCAGGTGGTCACAAACGAACCCAGAAAAATGTCTAAAAAACTGCAGGCCTCACTTGTCACAGTTAAGGTCAGAGTCCATAATTTAACAATAAAAACAGGCTGGGCAAAAATGGCATCCATGCGAGAGTTCCAAGAAGAAAACCCTGCTGACCAAAAAGAACACAAAGATTCTCACACATACTAAAGAACATTTTGATGATCTCCAAGACTTTTGAAATTATTCTGAGGACTGACAAGAGAAAAGATGATGCATTGCTGCTTCATAACCTGGACTATTTGCCATGTTTCATGGAACCATGAATTCTGCTCTCTACCAGAAAATCTAGAGACCGTCTGGCCATCATTTCATGACCTTAAGCTTAAGTGTCCATTTAAAACCTTTAATCAAAAAGTTTAACCTTTTAATTAATCTTGAATATGTGGAATGGAATTCAAACTTCCTTTTCAGTAAGCCTTAAAATGCAAAACATACAGATCCAACTGGGATGCTGAAAAAAATAGTGTATTACTGTTTTGTTGTTGTTGTTGTTTGTTTTTTAAAGTGAAATTAAGCAATGCATTAGGAACTATGTAAAGCCTTTTCTATGGCCAAAGCATTCTGCGAGTTATGCTACAAGACACACAGACCTCATGGGTCTTTAAAATGGGATCATTTCCTTCTGTAGTAAATATTTCATTTGCCTTTGTCACAGCTAAAGGTCAGCTAAAGGTTCAATATCCCAAAAAGTTGATTCTGTTCATCTGGATGTTGCATTTTCAGTGGTAGCAATGTTTCATCACTCATCCAAGTGACTTCTTCAGTCTCAGCTGACAGCAGGTTCCTCCACTCTCATAAACAGTACATTTGCACAATGAGTGACACCACTGACTACCAATGGGCCGTGAGGTCAGTTTCATGATCATTAATATGCTAATTGTCATAACAGTGGCCATGAGTACTATTTACAGAGGTTTATTCAGTATATTCAGTTTTGAATATGATGAAACCGTGATTACATTTCTTCATCAGTAGTACAACACTGAAATATGTGACTAGTATTAGTTTGGACAACATATGCATTATAGTGCTCTGTATTTTCTACTCGGGAATGCTTCTTCCCTGCTGGCTTATTCATAATTCCACTTCACAAAGCTACATCATATTATTACTAATCTAAGACACAAGATGACACCAGAGCCTCTGCAACATCAGTTTTCATTCAATATATTCAGATGCACTCTGAAAAAACAAAAACAAAAAATGGCCATATAGCAGCCTTGCCTGCTTTGTAAGAAACCTCATAAAATACATTACTGTTAATATTAACATAGTATACACACTAGATAGTGATCTAATTTTCTACATTTGAAAGGTGCCTTACCTCAAGAATCACCACGTTACCTTTATTAATTTTGCTTGCTTATGCAATTATTATTGCCTTGGTAATTCTATGCTTTTACTTTAATATTACACCACTATTTCCAGATTTTTTTTGCAGGATTTAGACACTCACTGTCTTTCTGTACTCCAAGGCAAATCCCATGACAGTGCACGATTCTGCTTTTCATTTGAATAAACAATTTTTCCTCACCAACATGGGACCAATCAGACACCTCCAGTATTGATGACAATATTGAGGAATTCTACAAATTACAGAACAATGAAAGAACAGGAATGTTACACATTAATGTATATTTGGGTCATTACATTTGGGGGTATAATCAAGCATAGATTTTAATTGTGTACTTCTGTTTTTCTATCTTTTTCTGCCAAGAGTCCCACAAGATTAACTCTAACTGAATATGATATACACCTGCCCAAAGAGGAATACCTATTACCATTTTTATTTCATCCATTCCACTTAGAACAGACTATTTTTAAACAGAAAATGTTATAATCCCAGGCTAATTCCATGACAATGCAGGACTCTGCTCTTCGTGTGAATAAACAGTTTTTCATCACCAACATGGGACCAATCAGACACCTGTATGACATTACTGAGGAATGATGAGAATCGCAGAACAATGAAAGATCAGAACATCAGAAGATTGTGTATTTGCCAAACAAAAAGATTTCCACTACTTTTTGGATGTAATTAAGGTTATTTTTTAATTGTATAGTTCTATTTTTTCTCTCATAGTCTGCCATGAGTACCACAAGATGAACTAGCTGACCACAGGGGAATACCACATACCATACATTCCAAACAGATTATTTTGGAACAGAAAAAATGCTGGTCATTTCATGCTCTGAATTACTTTCATTGTTCATTTTATTTACAGTGCTTCAGTGTAGTAGCCAGCAAGCTCTATTCAAGCAGAAGCTTTTAGATGCTATAACAGGCAGCACCACTGCTATACATGTCATAGCATCAAATTCTATTTCTAAAATGAATTTAATTCATGGTATAATGTTAGGATGGAATAGAAGTGTAAAAAGATCAACAAAGCCTTTGCCCGTCTTATTTGCCTGTAGCATTATTGCCTTAGAAATGTTCAATGAAAAACAATTCTGCTACTATCGTTTAAGCCTGCACCAAAATCTGAGCAGCTTTCCATTAAAAAAAGAAAGGCATATTTTTCTTTGTGACAAATAATGAGGATAAACATATCAGAACATATCCTGTCTTCGGATAAAGATCGGCAATCAAGACTGTCCTGATATCCTCTGCAGTCTGCCATAGCTCCATTTCTTCTTGCTCTAGGGGAAAAGCTGCAGTGTGTCATCCAGCTGAGAGGGTCATTGCTTGCCAGTTGCTCTCCACTGAGCAGTCGCCTAATGCCAGAGCAAAGAGGAGGGCAGGGAGGATTGCCTCCGACACTGCCCACCCAGGCAATCAACTGTTGGAGGATTTGTGGGAGGTGGAATTAGTCCATCTCCACTGACTCTGCCTGCCACTTCTACAGGCTCTTCCCAATACCTGTCCGCCTACTCAGCTAGCCTTCCAACCTGAACTACATCTCTCATCTGACTGCCTCCATGCAAACCCTACATTGTAAATGATCTTTTGCTGTTTATCCACCTAAAGCAGTCACCCTAGCACAATTGCCTCATATGATTGTCACCTTTTGAGACGTTTTCTCTGCTGAATGTTTAGGGATCAAATTCAACATGCTCCGTTTCAAATGTGCGCAGTATTACATATTAAACTTTTTTTTTTTGCATTTTTGTGGCCCTGTGGGTGTTTTTATCATCTTGTCTGATATACTCCCACCCACAGCTCTGTCAGATGAGCTCGAGTATCCCTTCAGTGACACCACCTGTCAAGTTCCAGTGTGTTCATTTGATTTGGTTTTAAATTGTGTGCTGGAGTATTTAGAGAGTGACATTACAAGAGTGACATTACAAGAGTGACATTACAAGAGTGACGTTAGTGATATTATGCTGACTTTACACAGAATATGGTCCTTTATAATATAGTCCTTGAGATGATGAAGTAGTCAAAAGTGATATTACATTCCAGATGCAATCCTGATGACATTTCCAATTAAGTGTACACATGAAATAGATTATTAGGCTATGTATCTATGAGGGATGTTCTTATTAATGTGAGTAGAGTAGAAAATGTAATGTTCATCAAGGCTACAATGCAAAAAAACATACTAGCCTGACATTCAGAAAGGGGTTGTGCCAAGTGTGCTGTGCAAATTAAATAGCAAAGTGGTGTAATTGAGTTATAGATTACAGGCTACACCTTAGGCAGTCACCATCTATAAATTTAGATATTAATCTATTCTACCATATTTTGACACTGAGTAATTTCAGTTTATCAAATTTTCTTAGAAGAAACAGAAGAGGAAATAGAAATGTTTGAGTGAGTGAAGTTATATTTGAAATGTGATAAGAATTTATGACACTGTGTCTCTCAAAAGTAAAAACCACTGATTTAAGTTTGACCTCTATTAAGGTATAAGGTAATCTCTTAGGACATTTACCCCTACTTGTGATCCTATTACCCCGAGATGGCTCCCTGAACATCCTGTTTTCAACAGCTCCCTTGTACTGTTGCCCAACATGGAATTCAAGTTTAAGGGTCAACATTTTGACAAAGTGGGTGAAATGTAGAATTTCTTACAAATACTGTATATGCCTGCAAGTGGTAAGAACAGGACTACCAAGGAATGATCTAAATGAGTGGCGAGTGAGTGGTGAAAACCTGCCAAGGAGACTAACTTGAAGCGTGCAATCTTTTGTTTTTTACAGGTGTGATCCCACTTGCATTTTGATTACATCCCATAGATATACTTTGTACATATACTGTGTTTCACACTGTGTTTTAAATAGGTAAATGGCACACATAATTATGGTTAATTAAAGAATTGTATACTGACAAATGTCTGTTGCCAGAGGGCTTTTATTTTTTTTGCCTTGTAACTTTCAGGCTTTTCACTCTGCTGAGAAATGACAAATAGAATGGCATGAGCACTAACAGGAACTGATACAATTAATTATTATTTGTCTTGAAATAAAAATGTGTTCGGCTTGTTTGAGAATTGTAATCGTCTGTTCAACAGTTGTCTAAATTGCCTATATTAAACGAGTCATCTTATGCCAATTAAAAAAAGAGAATTTAAATAGTTGCATGTCAACTATATTATTTTGCGCCAAATAAACAGTTCATTTTCATAAACAATTACTCAAAACAAGATTGCTGAATTATAAGTCCATCTGTTTGACAAGATGTATCAAATGATTATTTCCTGAAATGATTACTATGCATCAAATTCAGCTGGGAAAATAGTCTAGTGTTACAGCTTACTTATTTATTTTTACCAGATAGGTTTTAACGTATATTGCAAGCAGAAAAGTATACACTTGCTTTTGAATTTAAAGACACAAGGAGAAGGAAATTGTTTGTTTAAATTTTTTTTTCTCTAAAACTATTATTATGACTAGACCACATCCGACTGTTATTGTGGTCAAAAGTACTGGTTTAGAATTTTAAGGAAAAGGCTGTTAAAACTGAACACAATATCCATATTCCATGGGAAAAAGATTAGACAGATGCTGACCTCTACAGGTGTGTTGCTGCCTTGCATTGTTGATGGATATCGCTTCATATTGTGAGACTCATAATGTTGCTTTCATCAAAACAAACTAGGATGCACTGACATTGCTTGCAACGCACAAAGCTCCTGTTACTAAGCAAAGTTTATAGGCATACATGGTTGTATGCTCTGTATAGTTGTAGAAAGGGTAACAATAGCTCATTAAAGGGAACAAAATGATGAGCATGAGGTACTTTAAGAAATGTGGTTTTGCTGAGGCACTGATAGATAATGAAATGTCTCACTGGAGACAAAATGTAGTGGCAGAGCAACAGGGAGGCAGACAGCTAAACCAAATAACTGGGCAATCAGCCTCTACTGACAAACAGCCACAAGCCTGACTGAACTGGGAAAAATAGAGCAGTGGAGAAGACATGGCGGCAATGGAGCACAAAGTGGAGATGACAGCCTTTAGGACACAAGTGACAGCAATTGAGGGTAGACTGAGTACAACTGAGTGTCAGGCAGAAGGAAAAGCCATGCTGGTGCAACAAGCATTAATGGTGACTGGCACATGGTTTAAAGACAGACACAGGGGTCTCATTCAGAAGGTTCGCTTAGGCTGTAACTTGCTGCTTACCGGTCATCTGGTCAGCTGTTTATAATGATGTTTTACACCACTGACCTTTAAGTCTTATTTAGAATGGTAAAGTTAGCAGAGTTTCTTTGTACTGTTGCCAGTCCTCCACAGTGAGGAGAAGCCAAGTAAAGGAAATCATATGTGATTGCAAGAGTAGCACTCACCAGTTTTAATTTTAGAGACTAACATGTGACATTCTACAAGATCTAAATCAAATGGGGATTCTTCTGAGCAGAAAAGGCAATCAATCGAAGATTGATTGCCTTTATATGTATCCATATAAATGGGTGGGCCATTTATATGGATACACCGTAATAACATGGGAATTGTTGGTGATATTAAAGTCCTGTTTGTGGCACATTAGTATATGTGAGGGGGCAAACTCCTCAAGATGGGTGGTGACCATGGTGGCCATTTAGAAGTCGGCCATCTTGGATACAACTTTTGTTTTTTCAATAGGAAGAGGGCCATGTGACACATCAAACTTATTGGTAATGTCACAAGAAAAACAATGGTGTGCTTGGTTTCAACGTAACTTTATTCTTTCATGAGTTATTTACAAGTTTCTCTTTGTTCACAGCCATTGACATGTCGAAGAGGTTAATACGTGAGCAGCGGATCGAAATTGTGTTGATATCTAGTGAACGCAGTAACCGGGTCATTGCAGCAGATTTCAATGCAAGACACCCTACGAGACCACCCATCTCCTATGCTACAGTTAGCAAACTGCTTGCTAAGTTTTGTGAAACTGGTTCAGTGTTGGATTTGCCAAAATGTGGACTCAAGAAAACTGTCACTAATGAAGAATCATCAGTGGCTGTCCTAGCTTCATTCAGTAAGAGCCCACAGCGTAGCACTCGCCGCATGTCACTGGAGAGTGGCATTAGTCATACATCCCTTTGGCGGATATTAGCTACTCACAAATGGCACCCTTACAAACTCCAGCTACTGCAGCATCTCAACGAGGATGACCCAGATCGGCGCACAGAATTTGCAGAATGGGCAAAACAAAAATTGGACGATAGTGGGTCCATTCTTCATCAATGGAAACCTCAAGGCCACTGGATATTTGAAATTGCTACATGATGATGTGTTTCCCTCTTTATGCACTGAAGCGGACACGTTCCCTGAGTTTTTCCAGCAAGATGGTGCACCACCACATTACGGGTACCAGATCCGAGCATTCCTAGATTAACAGTTTCCTGGAAAGTGGATTGGTCATCGTGGGCCAGTTGAATGGCCCCCAAGGTCTCCCGATCTGACCCCCTTAGACTTTTATCTTTGGGGTCATCTGAAGGCAAATGTCCATGGTGTGAAGATACGAGATGTGCAGCACCTGAAACTACGGATACTGGATGCCTGTGCTGGCATTTCTCCTGCGGTGTTGCTATCAGTGTGTGAAGAGTGGGAGAAGAGGGTTGCATTGACAATCCAACACAATGGGCAGTACATTGAACACATTTTATAAGTGGTCAGACACTTGTAAATAACTCATGAAAGAATAAAGTTACGTTGAAACCAATCACACCATTGTTTTTCTTGTGACATTACCAATAAGTTTGATGTGTCACGTGGCCCTCTTCCTATTGAAAAAACAAAAGTTGTATCCAAGATGGCCGACTTCTAAATGGCCACCATGGTCACCACCCATCTTGAGGAGTTTGCCCCCTCTCATATACTAATGTGCCACAAACAGGACTTTAATATCACCAACCATTCCCATGTTATTACGGTGTATCCATATAAATGGCCCACCCTGTAGTACTGCATAACCTCTACATGTGACAATTTAGAATTTTTTAATACATCTCATCAACTATCATCAAGCTTTTTATTTTTTTTATTCTGTATGTTGGTGTTTTGATGGGACCTAACTGCTTTCCCAAACAACACCTTTTGTTTTTCACCCCACAAGTTTGTTAAAATTACTTTTGTTGTATTATCCACATGCCTGTCTGCCTCCTGGGGCCTCCACTACAGTACAAAGCAAGTTCAAATTACCCAATATTGTTCCCTTATCTGGCTTCACTTACACCAACATTGGAAATCCTGCTAAGCAGTCACAGACATAGACAGTCCTACTAACAGCAGAGCAGAGCACTATATTTTAAAAATAAAGATCAAAATATTGGCTAAAGAAAAATAGAAGCTGAAAGCAACAGTACTGATAAAAGAAAAAGAGAAAAGCTTTGACAGGATTGTAGTATGATTATAGCTATACACTTAAATGTCCATAGAGAGATTTTCCTTTTGTTACATTGTTCATAAATTGCTTTCATAGGTCTGAAAACCTAAGGTTAAGGTTACCTCACTAAGCCCCTAATCCTGCGTCATAGGACAAACCTCTGGTGTCTGCACTCTGGCTCGGTTTTGAAATAATAATGACAGCTCTTCCAGCATATCAGCAGCCTTTCTTACCAAATTCCCACACAACATCTCACTTTCCCAAATTGTAATGTAAAAGCTACTATCTATTTGAACCAGTTCATTAGTTAATGGGGACCATTTGGTATTTGATCATACTGATTTTGCTTACTTGGGTGTTTTTACATTTTTTTATACATTTTCTTTTGAAACCAAAGAAAGGAACAGAAGGCGATATCGGGACAAAATAGTAACAAAATAATAATTTGGTATAAACATTAAAATGAGTGTGTGGTTTTTTGTGTGTGTGTGTGTGTGTGTGTGTGTGTGTGTGTGTGTGTGTGTGTGTGTGTGTGTGTGTGTGTGTGTGTGTGTGCATCATTCCTAAGCACAACTCTGTTCAGTCTAAGAGGAACAAAGAGTAAGAAAAAAGCTAATGAAAAAATAGAAATAAAGCTAGATAAATAGTTAAGCATGGTTGTGTACTTACAAAAATATAAGGAGATGTATTGGGAGTACTGGAGAAGGCACTGGCAAATTATCGATCAATCATGAGCTATGGACACGGGGGTGACTCAGGATGAAGTCCTCATCGAGACCTGCTTTGGCGGTTCAATAGGACAGTGTCTGCCAGCTTTTTATGATGTTCAATACAGTGTACTTTTATCTGTTATTAAATTATGCAGTTTTAAATTGCCCCCAGACCCAACAGAAGGGAGCCTACTAAACGCTTTTCTCTTCTTCAAAGAAAAAAAGAGTAAAAAAAAAAAGCATGTTTACTTTTGTTATGAATTGTATTTAAATTGTGCCACTTTGCAGCTGTGGTTTGCTACAAATGTGAACTTGAACTGTTCTTCTTGTAATGCTTTAAGATATGGTTTATCAGCTTGTTTTTTCCTGTGGTATGAATATAGTATTTTTTTTTTTTTTATCAGAGCTAGAGTGTCTCACAGAACGCAATTTTCTTCAAAGCTTACAGATGTTTGCCCCTCTTATCATAAGTGCTAACTGGATCATTGATGAAATCAAGTGTCAAAACCACATTGTTTTGCTGATTGTCTGAGGTTGGCTGCCCAAGGCCTTGTTTAACATAAAAACACAAACAGAATACAAAAGATGATTTTTGGCTCTTTCTTTATTCCATAGAGTTTAGCAAGACAGAGGAGAGTGCTTACAGCACAGGGTATAGAAGCAACATTACACTGGCAAATGCTATCAACCTGCTGTGTTAAGACATGTTCAAAAATGATACTGAATGAACATGTGCAGCTTTAGCTATCTGGAAACAAAAGCATGCCATTAGTCTGAGATCTTTATTAAAAATACGTCTTCTGATCACTTTTGTAGCGATGATTCTAATCATATAAAGTTCATTTCAGTTATACCAGTTATATTGCATAAGAATTAAGGCTTTATTGTAAATCTGTGTGTATTTTTGTTTGAGCAGTCCAAGCTGCAACCCTGTATTGACTGTGAGCATGCTTATGTACTTTGAAGCACTGTCATGAATGAGCATAAGTGGTAAATCATATTCAGAGACATGAAAGATTTATTGCCAGAGAAATGATAACACTCAGCAACACCAAAAGTAAGCGACGGAGAGAAAGAATTTAAAATAGGCATGCTCGGTAATTGTCAGATATATATAGATTATCTGCCATGAGAGGTGTGCATATTGCAGAGGGATAGCATAATAGGTTTGAGTTGATAAGAGGATGACAGAGAAGTGATGTCAGTGAAACACACACAGTTGAAAATCAGCTAAATCAATATTTATGTGTGGTGTGCAAGCTATACTGGTACATCAAAATGGTGCATTTCCACTCAGGAATTAAATTAAATATATATATTTTTTTAAATTACTCATTTTTTTGACTAAAGAGCACTCTTCACTCAAGACTACTGTGATGAAACTAAACTTTAAAAAAAATCATATTGTAATGTAGAATGAAAAGCATAATTTTCCATTTCCATTTTCATTTATTTTCCTAAAAATAAATAATGGGGGCAGCATGGACCATCTCTGCGTAATATCTTAATAACCTTCCACTCATTAGTGTGCTTGGATTACAGCTGCTCTGGAGGGTCAGCAGCACAAAATAGGTCATGCATGTGTGAAGCATTATGGCTTACATTTCATTATGTTTTCAGAAAAAGAAATATTCACATGTGGCAACTCGGGTACAGAATCTCAGTACATGTTTGAATAAAATTCGCTGATATGCATGTGTAGGCCCATTACTGCGACTCGAGACGCAGACCGTGGAGAGGCAGGAGAGGAGTTAACCGGGGTGCCTGACCCGGTTTATCATAGATGAAATGTTAGCTTCTCTGGTTTTATCTCTAAAGTCGGATGCTTTTCCTCATTTTCTCTGTCCCCCTCGGGTCCTCAGGTGCTGCTGCATTTCAATGCCATAAATTTTGGTGTGAAGTTTGTGTTACAAAAAAAAAAACAAATTTTAGAATCCAATTCTAAGTGAGTGTCTGGTTCTAATTCAGGGTATTTTCAACAAAACTTAATTTCAGCAACTTAGTCACCTGAGTGAACACCTTAACTGCAGTCCACTCAACATAAGGTCCAAAACATGACAAAATCCAGAGACTTTTAAACAGTGATTTCACACAGTGTGACATTACTCAATCCAACAGCAATTACTACCCAGCTAAACTATTTTTCTGATAAAGGTTTTGAAATGCAGATCATGCTGTGGGGCTAGAAGTACTTAGCACTGTCAACTCACAGCAAGAAGGTCCTGAGTTTTAATCCTCCAGTTTGGAATTGTTATGTTCTACCTGTTCTGCCCGGATACTCGAGCTGCCCAGCACAGTCCTAAGACATGCTTGTTAGGTTGACTGGTGATTCTAGATTCCAGTGAATGTGAGTGTACATATTTGACTGACTCTATGTGTTGGCCCTGCAATAAACTGTGGGCCTGTCCTGGGTGAACCCCACTTCTTGCCCTATGACAACTGGTATAGCCTCCAGCCAATCTAAGATCCTGAATTGGATAACCAATTATGAAATATGGCTTGATGGGTGGATGGATCATGCTGCAGTCCTGACACCACCTCACAGATGTACATTAGAACTACAGATCAGAGGTTTGTCAGCATGCAGCTATTCTTCACTTGCTTTGAAATACGACTGTGTGTCAAGTCTACGGCTGAGCATTACTTACTAAACATTAGTATGAAAATAGGAAACATCAGGGCTAGGTTAAAGAGATTCAAACAGTAAAATTGTTTTTCTAAGCCAAGAGGGACTTTCTGAACATCAAAACATGGCTAAAGGTCTCTTTGTTTTTTCCACGTCATTTCACTGGTAAATAATTCAGAAGCATTATATTTAAATTGATCTGACTAATTTGTTTACAGCAAGTTCCTGTTCTGTGGCACATGAAAGGCAGACCACAGGACAAAATAAAACAAAACAGAGAGAGGAGGAATGGAGAAGTATGCTGCAGCAGGATAATGAGCCCCAAAACACCTCAAAGTTTTGCAAGAACTACTAGAAGACCAAAGAGTACTGAAAGATATGGATATTTCTCTACAGTCATCTAACCTCCACCCCTCTCAATATTCATGAATTGAGAGAGCAAAGCATTCTTGAAGTCACAAGACATTTTTTTTTAAAACTCTCGGATCGTGCTGACAGAAGGTTTCGCACAAACTTGTTCATGCGGCTCAAGTGCGTGCTGCTTGGCCCAATGCCACAATTGCCACAATTCCAGTGAGTAAATAACTAGTGAGAAAAGTTTTGTATACCATGACAGTGAAACAGTGAGCAAACAGGCATAGTTCCTGAAAGCAGCTTAATGGTATTCATTCATTTAATAATGAATAAAAATTTTACAATTTTAAAAAATCCCAGGAAAATTAAAAAGTATCTTTTCATCAAGCTTGAACACAACCATGTGGCAGCCTCTGGGACTTAAAAAATGAAGTCAGTGCCAATGACGAGTTGAAGCTGGCTTCAAAAGTCAGTCACTCCCCACAGACCCCTGCTAAAATTCCCAACTTGCCACATAATTGAGATGTTTACTTTGTGTTAATTTTTGGCCAAATCTCTTACAAAATCATTGATGCCTAAATCCAATGTTTACAGGTTACTGCAATAACACCATGTGACTCAAGCTCTGGGTTTTAAGAACAAAAATCGGTTTTACCTGCCATATTATTTACAACCAGCAGTGTGAGTTTACTTCTTTGAGCAAGCCAGTGAATTGGCATGTAATTGCAGCAGGTGTGTTTTGCTAAAAAAAAAAAAAAAAAAAAAAAGTTAAAATGGCAACTGAAAATGAAAATGAAAATTACTAAACCCCAAGCAGAAATACATAGACATACTGATTACTGAATAGACATGTCCAGTGTGAGGAAATGCCACTTTAGCTGGTTGGTATGATTGCAAATATGCTCGGTCCAGATTGTTGGTTGAACAAAACAAACAGGGAACAAAGATCTTGCGGCTTTTGCAACACATCCAAAGACACAATTAATATTTCACTCAGTGCCTTTGAAGACAGTGTCATATGCCTATTATATATCATCAGTAATACAAAAAATTTCAGTCATCAGCTATGAGACCCTCATTTTCACCAAAGTGTCTTTTTTCACACATCCTGTTTCAAATTATTATAGTGACAAAATAAGAATGCCATTGACAACATTTTCAACAACCTACAGATACCAAGCTATCGTGATAAATTAACAATGCAGGTCAAAGACGTTGAAGAAAAGTCCCAACTCCTGTCTCCAGTCTGATTCTTCATCCCTGCTAGTTATGAATACAGCAAGAAAGGAGAAACTTCTCAAAATGCTATACAGACTGTCCTATGAGTGAAGAATACTATTCTACACAGAGTGAGCAGTCTATGAGTTGAAGCATGCTTGTGAGCTGTAGCACAGAAACATCTGCTTGTTGGCGGGGGCAATTGTTTAGGCTGTCTGTATCCGGCAGTGACCTGAATTATTCCATAATCTCTGAGCCTGAAGGATTAAGACGAACTTTCTTCTTTAGAGGCAAAGGCATTTCCTGCTGTTAGGGTGTGTATGTTTCTCACCTGTGATGACTACGACTATTATTATTTACTGCAAAGTCAGAAAATGTTGTGACTTTGCAGTGGCAATAATAGACCTGTGTAAGAAATATTAATAAACGGTCTAGTCATGGGTTACGTGTTTCATAGTTTTAGTCATCTGCAAATAAAATCTTAATGAAAAAATGAATAAAGTTTAAATTTGCCTAATTAAGCTTGAGGTTTAGTGTGAATTGGTTTGGGGGGGGGGGGGGGGGGTTAGGAGTCAGAATGGTGTGTGAATTATTTGAATCTAACTGGAATTGCAGATCTGTATCCATTTTTTGCACCTTGCCATGTTTTTACTCTTATTTGGTTTTAAGAGATATAGAAATAAGATGCTGAAAGAATACTAATTACTATAATATTACACTCAATCCGTATATTGCCAAACAGTCCAATTCAGAGGTCCTTCTAGTAGAGCTGGGTTTATATCCACTAATTGGCTCATATGTTGACTTCTGACTTCTCATTTTTTCCAATGAAGGGTGATATTAGTACAAGATTTCTTTTTGACTTGTTTTGTTTTGTGTTTTTTAGTTCGGGGAAATGCAAAATAAAGATAAAGCAAGACATAATGTTATCACGTAAAAAAGAATTCTGCTTTATTGGTCCAGGGAGGAAAGGGTTTTATGTAAAACCTTGAGGAGACTTTAGACAGCACAGGCACAATGTGATTTTACTGCTGTGTTATGTTAAAAAGTACCTGTCATTGTGCTAGTTTTATGATGAATAGTATGCCGATTCTTGCTGCACAGCAATTTCTGTAAAAATCGAATGAAGACAAAGGCCTTAACATCTAATTTCCTCTCCATTCTTTCATTAACTGATTTTTTTGTTACTCTGTGGGGTAAAGAACAACAGTTTTGCAGTGCAACAAAGACTTTAATAAAAAACACAATCAAACGCACGCATGAGGTAATATCCAAATGGATCTTTTCAAGACTGTTCAATTACTTTTAATGAAAATCTGTGTTTACAGATGGATTACACAAATTGAAGTAAACCCTCTTTTTTCTCCTCTTTTACTGGGTGCATTTGATGAACTCAAATCACCACTTACTTTCTTATCTACCCTATATGAATGTATGCACACTAGACTGGCATATTATTAGCAACCTTTTCCTGTTTACCAGACTGTGGAAATTTATGCTGTTCATAGCAATTTACAAACCATCCAATGTTTGTGTTTAGCACCTCTTCCCCATTCGGTGACTGTCCATGAAATAACAGGAACACAAGAGGGGGATCTAAACACTTTGTGGCAAGAAAAACAGGATAGGTAGCTATGAATGTTCCTTGGAACCATGACAGTCGATCATGTGAAAAGACATTGTTGTCAGTTGGCTGTCGGCGTTTCATGCCAGTTGATGCGTAACATCTGCAATAGTTTTTTAAAGGGTTAAATGGAATTCAAAATGATTAGTTGCACTCAGAGCATGTTACATGATGAGCAGACCATTTAAGCAGAATGCAAAACACTGTTTCCAACGTTTTTCTGGGGGTTTTTTAAAGGCAAAAGTAGGCTAACCTTTTCTAATCCTGCAGTTTTAAAGCTGAAAAGTGGTTAAAGACAAAGGGATTGATAGTCTACTTTAGCCCTTTAGTGAGGTGTGTGTGTGTGTGTGTGTGTGTGTGTGTGTGTGTGTGTGAGAGAGAGAGAGAGAGAGAGAGAGAGAGAGAGAGAGAGAGAAAGAGTCGGGGGTGACAGTAAGATAATCTCTTTTGTGTTTTTGATCCCTAAATGTGGTGGTTGTGTCCCCTTATCCCAGCTACTTAGTTTCTGCTATGCGTAAGTGATGCCATGTACTTAGGCTATGAAAAGCAGGTCAGTATGACCACTGAGAGAAAACCACATGTGCATCGCATGGATAGCCGTGGGATTATTCCTCACAAAATGTCTTAATTCCACTGTTCACTAATGATCCAGGGAAAATGCCCTCTAATCTCCATTCCATTAATTAAAAAGAGCATGAGCCAGTAGAAAACCTCACCATCTGCTGCAGTTTCATTCCTGCGGACAGATTGTGTTTTCAGTTTTAAACAGGGGAATGGGGATTTTTTTTTCTTTTTTTCTGAGCAAATGGGTGAAGTAAGCATTGAGGTGGGTAGTAAACATAATGCAACTGCTCTATTTAAGTACTAATACACTGAAATATGTTCGGAAAAAGATGTTTTAAACAGTAACAGTGCCTGCCAGGGTACTTTGATGGGGTTTGCGCTTATTCATAACATTTTTACAGCTTACAGACTTCGCAGTCAGAATGACATTAACCTTTCGAAACTTCATTGATGTTTTGCCATAAATGAATATATACTGATTGTTTTTCCCTTTTATTTTCCTCTAACCTGACAAAGATTAAAACGAGATTCTTACACCGATGTTATTCTAATAAATCGTTATCACAGTTCCATTTTTTTTTTATAAGATAACAAGTTTATGAGTTTCTACACGTGTTATTAATTTCTCAGTCATTTGTAGCAGGATCATTTTTGTTCTCTTTTTATTTCCTTATTTTGATATAGTAAAGGCATTTTTTGAAAATCTGAAAGTAGTTTGATTACATTGCACAATTATAACTTTTTGCCAGTTTTGTGGGTTAGCGTGACTACACTGCAGTAAGGTGTGCTTATGTCCGATTTCATTTCACTTTTATACTCTGTTATAAGAAATTGAATGTTGTACTTTTGACCTGCAGTCAAAGTCTAGAGACTGTGACATAAATTTGATCAGGCTAGTAGGCGAAAGATTATCCCACCAGATGTCGTTTCTCCTCTATTGGAACAGTGGGGCCAATAATAAACACACACACTCACAGACACAGTAATCTGAGGCAGGCGAGTAGCCCTTGCGCGTCCCTTTCTCTCTTCTCTTCTCTTTTCTCTCGGGCAGGCAGTGGCTGTTCCAGTCCAGCCAGTGTCAAGTTTTATCCCGGCTGTATGTTGGACAGTTCAGATTCAATCATCTTTTATGAGTACACTACAGACATAGTCCTTGTGAGTTGCCGAATTGCTTCTGCCTACAGATGGACATACAGGGCGCGATGAAAAGACTGAGTGGGAAATGGCATGTAGTCTACTATTTGGCATTGTTCATGTATTTATTGGATGCAGTCTGGGGACAGATACGTTACTCGATCCCAGAGGAACTAGAGCATGGAGCTTTTGTTGGCAATATTGCAGAAGACCTGGGTTTGGATTTGGATAAGCTCTCCGCGCGCAGATTCCGGATAGTCTCTGGCACTAAGAAGCAGTATGTGGAGGTAAATCTGGAAAATGGAGTTTTGTTCGTCAATGAAAGAATTGATCGCGAAGAACTGTGCGAGCAGAGTTTGTCCTGCTCTTTTCACTTGCAAGTGGTTATAGAAAACCCACTGGAACTCTACAGGGTAGAGATAGAAATTTTGGACGTGAATGACAACTCCCCTAATTTCCCGTGGACCGAATTTAATCTGGACATATCAGAGTCATCTGCGCCAGGTTCCCGTTTCCCACTTGAGAGCGCACAAGACTTAGACGTGGGATCCAACTCCCTCCGCACCTACTTGTTAAGTGTAAACGAACACTTCTTCTTGGATATACAGACGCGCAGTGACGGCAGTAAATTTGCAGAGCTAGTTCTGCAAAACCCGCTGGACAGAGAGCAGCAGAGTGCGCATCAGATGGTGCTCACGGCCGTGGATGGAGGCGCACCGGAGAGATCAGGCACTGTGCAAATTGACATCACCGTTCTGGACGCAAACGATAACGCGCCTGTGTTTGATCAGTCGTTTTACAGAGTGAGGCTGGCCGAAAACGCGCCCAAAGGTACAGTTGTTATAAAACTTAACGCTTCCGATCTTGACGAGGGTTCCAACGCTGATATCAGCTATTCATTCAGTGGCCACGCTCCCATCAAGGTGCGCCAGCTTTTCAGCGTGGATTCAGAAACGGGGGAGATCAAAGTCAAAGGAGTGATAGATTATGAAAAGACCAGGATGCATGAAATTTATGTCCAGGCTAAAGATAAAGGCCCATCTGCCGTAGCAGTTCACTGTAAAGTGCTGGTCAGCGTTTTGGATAAAAATGACAACCTCCCAGAGGTGATCTTAACATCTGTATCCACACCTGTGCAGGAGGACGCTCCTCCCGGGACGGTAATAGCCGTCATAAGCGTGATGGACAAAGACTCAGGTGAAAACGGGAATGTGGACTGCGAGATTCCTCATCACGTCCCATTTCAGCTCCACTCGTCATTTAAGAATTACTACACTTTGGTTACCTGCGATTTTTTGGATAGGGAGGCAGTCGCGGAGTACAACATCACTCTCACTGCCCGAGATATGGGTTCCCCTCCTTTATTCACCAGGAAAACAATTTTAGTGCAAGTGTCTGATGTGAACGACAACACGCCGAACTTTAAACAGCCTTCGTACACTGTGTATCTGACAGAGAATAACGCGCCGGGGGCGTCTATTTGTGCGCTGACTGCACTGGATCCCGATTCTGGTCAAAATGCGTACTTGTCATATTCAGTCCTAGAAGGTGACATACACGGAATGCCCGTGTCCACGTATGTGTCCGTAAACTCAGACAACGGTAACATTTACGCGCTGCGATCCTTTGATCACGAGCAACTCAAAAACTTTCAGATCACGGTTCAAGCTCAAGACGCGGGATTCCCGCCTCTGAGCAGCAACGTTACAGTGAACATCTTCATTTTGGACCAAAACGACAATGCACCTGTTATAGTTTCACATGTTCCGCAAAACGGCACTGCGCCCAGCGAAACTGTGCCCAGATCAGTTGACGCCGGCTATCTCGTTACCAAAATCAGCGCGGAGGACGCAGATGCGGGTCAGAACTCGAGGCTTTTCTATGAGATGCTCCAAGCAACAGACCTGAGTTTGTTCAGCATTGCTCTTTACACGGGCGAAATCAGGACGATACGCCAGTTAGTGGAGAAAGACCCCACGAGGCATAGACTGGTCATTCTGGTGAAGGACAATGGTCAGCCACCCCTCTCGGCCACAGTTTCCATCATTCTGTCAGTGGTTGACAGCCTGCCAGATTCCCCGCCCGATCTGGGTGACCTGTCACTAAGCCCACATCACAGCACCAACTTTACACTGTACTTAATCGTGTCTCTGGGCGCAGTGTCCTTCACATTTCTAGTGGCTATTATCGTCCTCGTTGCGGTAAGGAGACTGAAAGGCAGACCTTCCAACAAAGAGTCCAAGTTCCCCTCCATCAGCTGCTGCTGCTGCTGCTCTCGTTCAGAAATATCCACTACCACAGAGGTGTTCAAAAAGTCCAACTTAAATGTCCGCATGTCCACGGGCGCGTCAGAGGTAAACAGCAATGGCGCACTCCCCCAGGTCTATTGCTACAAAATGTGCCTGACACCGGAATCATCCAAAAGCGACTTCATGTTCCTAAAACCGTGCAGCCCGGTAATGTCAGTTCAGCAGAATAATGCCAAGAGCACAGACTACCTGACTTCTGGATGGAGCGCGCTGGACCACAATGAGCTGTCCAACAAAAGAGCAGCAACCCCAAACGAGGTAATGTGCTGAAATGAAGTGAATGAATACACTAAGACAGTGCTTTTCCTTCTCTGTCTTACTATCCACTTTAAGGCATCACAAACTATATCCACTCTGTCATGTCTCATCCCAGCCCTCTTCCTGCCATGCTGCATTTTATAGGCCTTCTACAGGCATAACTGCCATAAAACATCTAATATGCTGGGAGAAGATGGAGCAAAATCATTTACTTTACTTTACTGATGGTTTCCAAACACATGTATGCTAATCTGTAAAATCCCAAAGTCAGATTAGATGCTATTATGTATGCTGTGTACACGCATACACACACACACACACACACATATAGATACATTTACATATAAAGATACATACATACATATATTATATACTTTACTACTTTATTTTATTCATCCCTTTTTTTTGGAATAAAACAAATGAGGTTGACTCTACACCTAGTAACTAATGAAATAGAAAATACAGCCTCAACCCTGTACCTTGTAGCAGTAAGCTACCCTGCTGTTTGGAAGATCACAGTGTGACAAGGTGTGTAACACGGGCATAAAAGGTGCTGCAGGGATAAAAGAGATACACGTTTTTATCACCAACTTGAAGCTATCTTTTGATGTTAACACAACTCCTGGCGCATTTGTGCTCTAGTCAGCAGCATTAGTGTCTGCACCTCACATTAGCCACATATTCTCAGATTAAGCAGTAACTCCTTTATCACTTTTCAAAGCCTTACTTTTATGTTTGACAGTCGCAAAAGATATGTAAGACAGAAAAAAATGTGTCACAAGTTTAAAGCTTTAAACTGACTTTCTGTTGGCTTTCTCTTAACTTCAAACCTATCCACCGCTGACAGCCAACAAGACTACACCTACACAGCAGTGTTCTCCCTGAAGTTCTCACTGATATTCAAAGTTTCTTTATGTTTTAAACTGGCAGCTCAAGTATTCAAACAAGGACTGGACGTGGACCAATAACCAGCGCAACTCGGCATACAAGAGGTGAGTACATAGCTGATTCAGTTGGGCAAACACTCACACACACACTTGAATTTACACTTCTGTTATTTCTCTTATCTTTCCAGGTATAGCTCAGCAAATATGGAGGGCACGCTTTCACGCCAACCAAAATTTGACTCTGATGGGTTTTCCTGCTCTGTGGCACCACAGTACTGGACTTGGGGGAACCACATGAATGGTGGGTGGTAGATGTGCAATTTTGGCACATTATTGTTCATGTAAACGAGGGTGGCGGTGTGGCTGGGATTTCTGTGCCTGAGGATTTACTGCGACATTAAAAACCAAAAGGGAGATAATACCAGGCCCCTAAACCGGGGGAATTTTAATGCATCAACATGAGGATTATAAGTCCCTGAAAGAAGTGTTATTTGCACAAAAAAAATTAAGAAAATGCCTTTAAAACCGCCTTATTCAAATCAAAAAGACTGTATTTAAATATGAAGAAATAATCTCCAAAAGCAAATTTTAATGCATGCATATTTTTACAGACTGCAAGATGCCTCTTCAAGAGGGAGCAGCTCCAAACTATTCATGGACTAACAAGTCCACACAGCCTCATCCTGAAACACCGGACTACCAGCACAACGTGTACATTCCGGGCACCACAACTGGATACAGCACTCTGAAGCTGGCACCAAGAGGAGAACTGGACGTATACAACACCTTCTCCACTTTTGGAAAGAAAAAGAAATTCATCTCAAACTATGAACAATCTTTTGACAAAGATGGCAGTCATATAAGTAATTCTATATTTAAGTAATCCAAAACGTCAGCGAGGACATGCCAAACACTTGTTGTCAATGTACTGGTCATGTTTCCGTAGCTTCTCTGTGTGTCAAAGCTGTGAATAAACTACTGTAACTGTGCTAGCAGTACCTTTCATAGGTTTCTATTAATAGCCAGCATTTAACAAATGTACTTTTAAGGTGTGATTTATTTTCTAAAATATAAAACTACAACTGTTTTACTACGACAATAAAAGGTTTGTGCGACTAGTATCCTGCATGTCTTTATCCATTTACTGTCCATAATGCACAGGCAATGCAAAACAGTATGGAAATGTACCGAAAGAGAAGTCGAGAAAAGCAATGTAACATCTTTTTTTTTTTAATTAAAGCAATTAATCTGTCAAATATAAATAAAAAAGAGGATTAAGTTGAAGAGTGTAAGCACTGAAGCTGTACATCTTACACTGAGGGATTTTGTTACAGGGAATAACATCACAGCTATAATATATTTCCTCTGTCTCGTGCAGTCGACCATCACACTAACACGTCACAGTGAATTGTTGGTGACATTTTGAAGGGCAATAACGCCAGTGAAGTGATGCAGATCCTGTAAGGTTATGGCAAAAGACTTACAGCTCCTGGACAGTAAGTGGAAAGCATAAGAGCACATAATTCACTTATGGGTTGCATGTATTCATGATGTATTCATTATTAGTGGTTGGGCTTGTATATTAATGAGTGTTTACATAATTATTCTTAGTAGGAATTATTACTCTGTATATATGCTATGTACAGAATAAATGAATAAACTTGAGACCAGCTCAAAAAACTTCATTTGTTTTTGTTATGGTTTTTTTTCTTTTTTTCGGGGGGGGGGGGGGGGGGGGCTCTTTCGACAAAGCTGCTACATTTTTATGGCTATGTGAAGAACCAAAGTTAACTTTGGAAGTTAATGTGACTCAAAAGTGATGGTCACTTTCACCATGAATAACTATGCACATGGGGTAGCTCAGGTAGTAGAGCAGGTCAACTAGTAATCTGAAGGTTGGTGGTTTGAACCACGTCTGCTCCAGTGTGCATCCTGAATGTCTTTGGGGAAGATACTAACCCCAAGTTGCTCTCCAGTGCCCCAGTGGGGGTACGAATGTGTGTAAATGTTAGCGTGAATGAGGTAAACCGCTTAGAGTGTTCAGATAGAGTACAAAAGTCTTATATAAGATCCCATCCATTTACATCAGTGCACTATGGTGTAAGAGTGAAACAAATAGATGTTCTTTTTGCTACCTATTAAAAGACACCACTTCAATGTGGTCTTCCATTAAAACGCTTTTAGAAAACGATGAGTAAAAATCTAATCTTCACATTAAATCAGTTGTTCTTTGCCAGCTGCTGACACTAATGCTGGGCTCCACTGGTTCCAGAGGTGAAGCATCCAGTCATATTTTAAAGATAAAACTATGATGTGTTTGGGCATATGGCTTTGAATGCCTTTTAACCTTCTTCATGAAGCTTTCCTTAGTAAAGACACGGCTTTTAAACTGCACTGTGGGAATTATCCACAGGATCCATTGTCTTTAACTGAGCTATTACAGGCTAGTGGGTTAATCATGGGCTAGGGCCTGACTGCCTCAGTGAACTGCTTCAAGCTGAGTGCCAAGGGCCATTTTGGACTCTGAAAATCAAGTCATGAGGATAAAACCTGGAAAAAAAAGAAAATTTTACTCTGTTATACAGAGACTATTAGGAATTTAGAAAACAAGTCCAATTATGCCCGTAACAACATCCTGCCAGAAATGACAGATAACGAAGCCAAGATTTATCTTTGACTGTATCATAACCAAAAACAGCCGAGCTTAGCAGTCCCATGTGCTCTAAGCAGGGACAGACAGCATATGCCCAGCTTCTGCTCTGTGTAAAATCTATTCACAGCCAAATCTGTGCTGCTTTATTTTCATTTATCTCCAGTGACTATTCCCCCCACCAATCCATAGCTCCCACATCTCCAGCCAAGTGCAGGGATTTCATCTAATCTCCACCAGAGGGCGCGTTTACTTCATACATCTCTGGTGTGTTTTGGTGTGTCTTAAATGCGTTAATAATAATAAATATTAAATACGTTCCTGTTTCTTTTAATTGGTAAGTTAGTTGTTATGTCTAATTTGTGGTTTGATAGGAAGTGCAATATATATATATATATATATATATATATATATATATATATATATATATATATATATATATATATATATATTGCACTAAGCTAAGATACTGCGCAGGACCCTCAAGCTCCCAGGCCTCTGGTAGAGGACCCGAGCTTGAAGGATAAACCGCCCGCAGGGGCGTGCTGGGTGTTTTACAGGGCGTTGTTGGAATGCTACTACGCAAGTAGTATATATATATATATATATATATATATATATATATATATATATATATATATATATATATATATGGGAACCATGAAGAGGTACTTGCAGAGGGTCAGGCAAGTCCTGAGGAGTCAGGACTTGCAAGATCCGGGCCATCAACACGTACGCCCTGCCCTGCCCGTGATCAGGTACCCTGCTGGGGTAATAGGCTGGCCAAAGGAGGAGATAGAAGCCACTGACATAAAGACAAGAAAGCTCCTTACCATGCATGGAGGGTTTCACCCCAAGTCCAGCACCCTGAGGCTGTACGCTAAGCGGAAGGAAGGGGGCCGGGGACTGGTGAGTGTCAGCACCACAGTCCAGGATGAGACAACGAACATCCAAGAATACATTGGGAAGATGGCCCCAACTGACCGAGTGCTCAGTGAATACCTCAGGCAGCAGAAACCCAAGAAAGAGGAGGGAGACAAGGAACCATCATGGAAGGACAGAGCCCTGCACGGTTGTAGGGGTTATATACACTGAACAAAAATATAAATGCAACACTTTTGTTTTTGCTCCCATTCCCCATGGGATGGACGTAGAGACCTAAAATTCATTCCAGATACACAATATAACCATCCCTCCCAAACAGTGGTCACAAATCAGTCCAAATGTGTGGTAGTGGGCACATCTGCTATATTGAGATAATCCATCCCACCTCACAGGTGTGCCACATCAGGATGCTGATCTGACATCATGAGTAGTGCACAGGTGTACCTCAGACTGCCCACAACAAAAGGCCACCCTGGAATGTGCAGTTTTTTGCGCTATTGGGGGTCTGGGGACCCAGAACCGGTCAGTATCTGGTGTGACCACCATTTGCCTCATGCAGTGCAACACATCGTCGCATGGAGTCTATCAGATTGTCAATTGTGGCCTGTGGAATGTTGGTCCACTCCACTTCAATGGCTGTGCGAGGTTGTTGGATATTCGTGGGAACTGGTACACGCTGTCGTATACGCAGGTCAAGCACATCCCGAACATGCTCAATGGGTGACATGTCCGGTGAGTATGCTGGCCATGCAAGAACTGGGACATTCTCAGCTGCCATCTGCCCTGAACAATGTGAACCATGATTCATCCGTGAAGCGCACACCTCTCCAACGTGCCAGACGCCATCGAATGTGAGCATTTGCCCACACAAGTCTGTTACGGTGACAAGCTGGAGTCAGGTCAAGACCCCGATGAGGACGACGGGCATGCAGTTGAGCGTCCCTGAGATGGTTTCTGACAGTTTGTGCAGAAATTGTTTGGTTGTGCAAACCAATTGTTCCAGCAGCTGTCTGGGTGGCTGGTCTCAGACGATCTTGGAGGTGAACCTGCTGGATGTGGAGGTCCTGGGCTGGTGTGGTTACACGAGGTCTGCGGTTGTGAGGCCGGTTGGATGTGCTGCCATATTCTCTGAAACGCCTGTGGAGACGGCTTATGGTTGAGAAATGAACATTCAATGCACGGGCGACAGATCTGGTTGACATTCCTGCTGTCAGCATGCCAATTGCACGCTCCCTCATTGCTTGTGGCATCTGTGGCATTTTGCTGTGAGACAAAACTGCACATTCCAGGGTGGCCTTTTGTTGTGGGCAGTCTGAGGTACACCTGTGCACTACTCATGATGTCAGATCAGCATCCTGATGTGGCACACCTGTGAGGTGGGATGGATTATCTCAATATAGCAGATGTGCCCACTACCACACATTTGGACTGATTTGTGACCACTGTTTGGGAGGGATGGTTATATTGTGTATCTGGAATGAATTTTAGGTCTCTACGTCCATCCCATGGGGAATGGGAGCAAAAACAAAAGTGTTGCGTTTATATTTTTGTTCAGTGTATATATATATATATATATATATATATATATATATATATATATATATATATATATATATATATATATATATATATCAGTGATTGAGTTATCAGTTGGTAGAAAACCTTGCAAGGGTTTAGGAGTGGAATAAATTCATGTTAAGGCTGTTATTTCCTGTTACATATAAAATAACAAAAGATGAAGAAATTTTCTTAAAATTTCCTTAATAATTAAAATACATTTTTATGAAAGCCTAATAATAAAGCCTAATAATATATTGATATAATATATTATATAATTATTGATCAGTGTAGTGTTCAATCTATGTTAGATGTACATCTTTGGAAGTCAGCACTGATTCATTGATAGTGCAGCTTTTTAATTCAATTATGTAAAACAGACTCAAATGAAATTTTTAATTTATGTTCCCTGAAGCACATCTCCTTTCATTTGAAAGTTTTACTACTATTTCCATTATTTTAAAAAATTAAAACCTGAATTGTGTTATATTCTGAGAAGTTTATGCCTCATTGTTTTTGTTTCTTTTTCCAAATGTTTTAAAAGTATATATTTGAAAACTTTGCCAGGAGAAACCAGAACAAGGCAAGATCCTGAAAACAGAGAGATACATCTGAAAACAGAAATCCAGTATATAAGGCAAAAACAGATGTTTTACCACTCTGAGTTGGAAAGTTAATATTTGTTATGACTTCCTTTTTTTTAGCCAAAAAAAAAAAAAAAAAAAACATAGCCAGAAATTTCTTAAACAAGCTCTGTTGTAATTTTTCTAAGTAGTCTTCAGGACTGGTCCTCCAGTCTTCTTGAAGGACATTCAAAGCTCTTTTTTGGACGTGGGTAGTCTCTTGTTCTGTCCTCTGTCAAGGTGATTTCACACTGTTTGAGATTACTGAAAATTAACCTGTTGCCAATCAGATGTTTCAGATAGTCAGATAGTATTTGCACAGCAGGTCATTATTTAATGGTTCTTTTCTCCCTTCATATTTTGTCAGTTTTCACAAGTTCTGCAAGACCACTGAATGAAACACATCATCAAAGCATGACAGAACCTCTGTCATGGTTTACAGATGGCTACTGTTGTACCTGGCCTCCTTACATATTGATGAGTGAGTACATACATACATACATACATACATACATACATACATACATGTACATACATACATACATACATACATACATACATATAAATAAATTTAATTTTTAAGCTTGCCACTTGCAAGAAATGTGAACAAATTGGTTCTTTGCTTGTTGTCTGTTATATGTAGACACAACACTGGTTAATCGGTTGAGGAGGATGCTTTTGTTATGTTTGAATGATTCATAGATAGTGTTTAACAAACAAACAAAAAATGCTTAGGTACAAGGACTGCTGAAAACGCAAAATGAAATGAAAAAAGTATCCAGTTATCATGGATATATACATAATTAAATAATACATTTAATGTGGATGGGAGGATGGGGTGTGAGGGGGGGCACTTTTCAAATTAGGGTTGGTTCAAGACTTTTGCACAGTCCTGTAGTTGTAATCTTTCTAGCAAATGATTAAACAAGCTGAAACAAACTGATTCAGTAAATCTCTGTTCCTAATTAAGGCTCAGATGGCGTATGTGGTGCTTCTTGTTACGCTTGGTGAGGAGCTTGATCTCTTCCTCCTCTTGAGTAAAAGGTTAAAATGAGTTAACGTGTCATAATTAATTAAAATTAATTAAAAGGCAAAAACAGTGGGCTATGTGAAGCTGCTGCCCTGGCAATCGCGGTTATAAGTTGAGGAAAACAGCCAACAACAGAAGGTATGTAATGAACTATATTTTACTTTCTGCACAGACTCAAAGTCAACTCATGGAAAGATTGAAAGAATTCATGATAGTAATAAAAACATAACAGTGTTTACATATATGGCACAGGAGCAAAGTGTTTGAGCAATTCTTTCAAATGCATTAAAGACAACATGGTGTGTGCTTTGCATGTACGGTGTTTTCTGTAATTTTCTGTGTTGTCACTGGATGGAGCCAAAGGAAAAGAGAGAGATTAAGCATCACCCTCATCTTGTCATCTGCCATGTCAACACAAAATGGTTTAAGCTTGCAGAAAAAGCTGACAAGTAAAAATATGACAGCTAGGAGAAATAATGAGAAGCACTGTATGCTGCATAGGCTGTATTAAAGGGGGAGACTGAAGCTTCTTTGCAGTAGCTTAGCTCAAAAGGAAAAGGAAACTTTGCATCACAGGATTAGTAGAAGAGACTCAGGCTGCATGAAGACATGGAGGTAAAAAAAAAAAAAAAAGAAGCTAAACTAAAGGGTGACGGGTTGTCTTCACTGACATCTCATCAGTAAAGTTAGTAAAAAAGAAGAAGAAGAAAAAAGACTGCATCTCCAGTTTAAAATAACACTTTTAGATGGTTTTAAAATATACATGAAACAAAATGTGACCATTTAAAATGATTAAAGCTTTTATATATATATTTTTTTTATATGCCTGGATTTTCAAGTTGGACTCTTTGTCCTTATTGCAAACAATCTTCTGTTTTTCCCCTTGCTTTTGGAACTTTAACCTTTGACTGAATCATTACCTCCATTTAGCATATTTTTTAAGAGCTTGACTCTTTTTGGCCATTAATAACAGAATAACCCTTTAAAAATCTTTCTTGTTGCAAATGCAAGTTGCATTTTTCAGTTGCTCAAGCAAACTGAAAAAGTTTGCATGGGCCTCTAGGGAGCAGTTTCACTGGAAATGCATGCATTAAGTGGTCAGAAGGATACTCTGTCATGTTTGAATGTTTCGTGGATCCAAATGATTTATTAAGTGATTAGCTTTTTTCACTCCAAGTGGCAGCCAAAAACAAAGTCCACAAAACCTTGGGGCGACAGCAGAGGGCTGTCTTCAGAGAACAGCCTGGAAAAGAATGCAAAGGGACAATGAACTAAAGCAAACTGAAAACAGACACAGGAGGAGAGGATATGCGAAACACCAGGGTAATGAGATACTGCTGAAACTAATCCAAGAAGACAAGAAACCAAGCTGGGAACAAACACAAGCGACTGAAGCTGCCCAAATAAAACAGGATGTAACAAAATGAGGGCACACCTAACACCGAAACTGAGATTAAACCACAGACACATAGAACACAATAGGGCAGGAAAAGTGAAACAGTAACTATATTTAATGATTAAAAAAGTAATCATATCTAAAACTAAGAAAACCTGAAAATAGAATCAAAAGCAGAACACGAACAATGCACATGATGCACACTGATCCGAAGATCGTTTGTCCCTTACACATACATTGGAAAAAGAACTCTTGTAAGATGATGGATACTTTTTTTTTCAGAGCATCCGAAATTATTGTTTGTTTGTTTTTTTCAAGCTGTTTAATTCATTTAATTTGGCTCTGGAGAGTCTGTAACAGCTGCATGATTATCTTATCAGAGGCCTTTCATGTGTGCTGGGAGCCAACAGAAAGTCAATCAGTTCAGCAAATGAGGGTCTTGGTTGCACATGTCCTAAATGAGAACTAATGTGCATGCTCACGGGCCTAAAATGTGGAAGCAGATGTAAGTACCTCATGGAGGACCTTTGGTATATGCACTGATAAGCAACTTTCATTCAAATGAATGAGGCGCTGTCCTGAACTGCAGTATCCACTTTTCCTCAGCTCACCCCAATTGAAGCCCCATTCTTCATTCAAAGTCACTTTATTGTGTTTTCTTGTTGTTGTTTGGGTACTTACAAAAAACATTACATTTCATACATACTCTATCCATTTGGGCACTTTGGTACATTTTTCTTCTTCGTGTGGGTGCCTTAGGTTGCACTGTATCATGTTTACCGCTGAGCACCTTTGAGGGTCATAAAAAGCATCTCCTTCATTTCTTTGTCAAGTAACAGTGAGAGCTACAGCAGATAAATTTGGCAACACCTCCATGGCGTCCGTTTCTGACATCCATTCCTTTTCTTCTGCTTCTCCACTTCAGAGGGGGCCTGGAGTCTATTCCAGCTGTCATAGGGTGAAAGATGGAGTACACCGGGGTACACCGATATACTGGACAGGTCACCAGTCTGACACAGGGCAAACACAGAGAAAGAGAGCAACAACATTCACACTCACATTGATGCCAAATTTTAGAATCACCAGTTAACCTAACCCCAGTAACTGCCAGTCCCTGACAGAACCCACGCAAACATGGGGACAACATGCTAACTCCACACAGAAAGGCATCACAGAGCGACGACGGTGATGAAATGAACATGATTTTAAAAATGAGACATAAAGGGATATGATTCTGTTAACTCTTCTGACTCAATTGATTATATTGTTTGACTTTCATAACAGGCAGCACGGTGTCACGGTGGTTAGCACTGTTGCTGCACAGCAAGAAGGTCCTGAGTTCAATTCCTGAGTGTGAATGGTTGTCTGTCTTTGTGTGTTAGCCCTGTGACAGACTGGTGTACCCCGCCTCTTGCCCTATCACAGCTGGAATAGGCTCCTGCGACCCTGAAAAGTGGAAGTGACTGAATGAATGGACTTTCATAACATCAGAGGACCAGAGATGAGCAAACACATGCTCACCAAATTTATGATTTTTCTAAAGCCTATGATATGCTCTTAATCAAAGACGCTGCTATTATGCAAAGAATGAGTTAATTATCAAATATTAATTTTAAAAAATACATTAACCAGAACTAGTTATTATTGCTGTTGTTGCTGTTTTTTCTTTGTTTTTTTGTTTTTTAATCCAGTCAGCCATCTGTCAGCCAGCCATCCATTTCTTTTCTTTTTTTTAATTTTTAATCAATCAATTATTTATTTTTTTTGCTCTATGCTCTATTAGACAACACATGATGCAAGCTGTTGCACAAAATGCCAAAAATATTCTTTAAAAAACACAAAGAAAGAAAGAAGGGTTCCATATGGGCACCCTTTAATTTCACTGAGGAGACCTCGCCAGTCTGCTCAAGCCCTGCTCAGACGTTGCATACGCCCCTGCAGAGCAGGGCTGTGAGAGCCCCCCCTCTCCTCCTCCAGCGGCACTGTGCTGTAAATGGCCTGCTGCAGCTACAGCTACAAGTCGTGGAGGCAAGAATGACACCGGCGCTCCCCTACATCAAGACAACTTGAGCGTAAGAACGGATTTGTTTCATTAATTCCTTTAAAATAATAATAAGATATATACCAAAACACGATGGCGCTTATCCCTGCATCTTTACGGACACGGTTAGTGGTGGGTGTTTTTTCGTTCTTTGCAATGTGGGGATTTGCGCTCTCCATCACTCGGTACTCTATTCCGGAGGAAATGGAAGAGGGTTCCTTTGTTGCTAATCTGGCCACAGATTTGGGTCTGGATATTCGCAGTTTGGAGGAGCGCAAAGCAAAACTCGATGTCATTCACAGTAAAAATTACCTCGACATCAACAAAGATACGGGGGAGCTGGTTATCCGCGAGAAGATAGACCGGGAAAGCATATGCATGACTAAAACAATCTCGTGTTTTCTGAAAATGGATGTCATACTTTCAAGCCCGGTTCGCATTTTTAACATCGAGCTGGAAATTATGGACATAAATGACAACGCGCCGGTGTTTCGCAGAAAGACAATGCACTTAGACATTTCGGAGGCAACCCTTCCCGGTGAGAGATTCTCACTGACAAACGCCGTGGATGCGGATGTGGGGGCGAATTCAATCAAGACCTACTATCTCAGTGAAAGCAAATACTTCAACATCGACATCCAGACCGGCAGCGATGGCTCCAAATATGTCGATTTAGTGCTTAGTGGTAATTTGGACCGTGAGGAGCATGCTGTTCACGATTTAATTCTAACCGCTGTGGATGGAGGTGTGCCTCCTCGCTCCGGCACAGCCAGCATCATTATTAACGTCCTGGATATCAACGACAACGCCCCCATATTCAGTCAGCCGGTATATGCAGTCAATGTCTCGGAGAACTCGGCAGCAGGAACGGTGGTCATGACCTTAAATGCAACAGACTTAGACGAAGGCACAAACGCCCAGTTGGTATACTCACACACACTGTACACATCGGAGAAGACACAAGAGCTATTCTCACTTGATCCAAATTCAGGTGAGATCAAGGTGAAGGGGGTGATCGATTATGAAGAGAGTCAGAGTTTTGAGATGCACATACAGGCACAGGACAGAGGGACGAACCCTCTGTCCGGACACTGTAAAGTCACAGTGTTTGTGACAGATCTCAATGATAATTACCCTGAAGTGACTATCAAGTCTCTGAAAAGTTCGCTGACTGAGGATGTCTCTGTAGGGACGCTGATTGCAGTGGTCAGTGTGAGCGACAGGGACTCTGGAGCCAACGGAGAAGTGGAGCTCTCTCTAAATAGGCAAGAAACGTTACCGTTTCTCTTAAGCAAGTCCTCTGAGGGTTACTTTGAAATGCTAGTGTCAAAACCACTGGACAGAGAGGTAATAAGCAAATATGACATCATACTGAGAGTGACAGACAAAGGTGTGCCACCCTTATCGGAAAATGAAACCATCACTTTGGAGATACTGGATATCAATGACAATGCACCTACATTCTCCCAGTCGTTCTACACAATCCATGTCATGGAGAACAATCCACCGGGGGCATTATTGACATCTCTGAGCGCATTTGACCCAGATCTGAATGAGAACCAGTACTTGGTTTATTTCATAATGGAGAAAGAAATCGTTAACACTTCTATGTCGATGTTGTTTTCCATCAATCCTGAGAATGGTGATCTTTATGCCCTGAAGACCTTTGATTATGAGAGAGAAAGGGACTTTCTTTTCCACATTGAGGCAAGAGACTCTGGTGTTCCCCCGCTGAGCACCAATTGTACCGTGCATATTATTATTCTGGATCAAAATGACAACACCCCTCTCATAGTGTCACCTTGGCGCGCACAGGGCTCTGTTGTAGAGGAGGTGATACCGAGGTCGACTGATAAGGGACATTTGGTGGCCAAAGTGATCGCCATTGATGCAGACTCTGAGCAGAACGCCAGAGTCACATATCAGCTACTTCAGATCAGCGATTCAACCCTCTTTAGCCTGGATCAGTACAACGGTGAGATCCGGACAACAAGGATGTTTAGTTACAGAGATCCAAGACAACAGAGGCTGGTAATTGTTGCTAAAGACAATGGTCAACCTTCTCTTTCTGCTACTGTCACCATCAAGATATCAACAGTGGAACATGCAATGGCCTTTTCAGAGACTACAGAGCTTCCACTAGACTATGACATGTTCACTGACCTAAACCTCTATTTAGTGATCGGTTTAGGAGCCGTGTCCTTTCTGCTACTGATAACCATCTTAGTTATTATTGTGCTCAAGTGTCAAAAACCAAAGCCAAAGGCCATCAAGATCCCTCCAGCCAATAGAAATAGCGTGATCAGCAGGAACAGCGTGATCAGCCAGAGAAGCTCCACTATCGCAGATTCCACGCTGATCTCCAGCGATGCCTACTGGTACAGCTTGTTCCTCGCAGAGACCAGGAAGGGCAAAGTGGTCGTGAGACAGCCCATAATTCCCAAAGGAGCTGGGTATTTTGTTTCCAGCATACCCAGGAGCATAGGGCCAAGTGAGACCACAGATTCCAGAGCATCAACACTGGAGGTATGTAGAAATATCGGATGGGTTTGGTAAAAAGCTTAAAAACGTTGAAATTGCCCATATGGAAAAGATATATATAAATCTTATAAAGTTTGTATCTGTCTTGTGTGAAACTTGTATGAAAAGCATACAAGCGTGAAAACACTTGAGTTGAAGTTTCCTTCAACCTGCATTCAAGTATAAATCAGAAATACTGTACTTATACTCGACAACATTTCAGAAGTAAATATTGCAAGTTTGAGGTTAATCCTGAAGTGAAGATTTTACCAAGTCTCGGGATCCCCTGAAGGAGGCCAACCTCTGGCTTAGTTTAAACTATTGAACTGTATATAAATCAAATGACGTACTGTAATATGTAATAATGTGTCATTTTTCAGTGTGTTTAATAATAATATTTATGAAGGATTTTGAATGTTAATTCAGGCTGTTTAAAAGTGTAGGACTGGTACTTTTACTTGGGCAAAGGATCTTAGTACTTCTTCCACTGCAGTGACTCCTCGCTTGTACTTTGAAATGCATTCAGGATGACACGACTGACTGAAAAATCAAAGCGCTTTCTATTATTTACCTTGGGTCTGTGTCATGGGTCTGATGGGCTAGTTTTCTCTGCAGTCTGAAATCTGATATGAGTTGAAAATAAAAGTGGGGCTAAAGTTTTTAGAATGGATGAATTTGATAATGACTATAAGTAATTTCATTGACATTAATCAAGTGAAATGTATATTGTAATGAATAATAATGCACCTATTTTCAAAATTATTGGAAATAAGTTACAAGTAAGAGGACAGCTCAATTTATTTAGTTTAGTTTAGTTTTTTCATCAAGCATGTGTTTCTAGAGCAAATCATCAGTGCTGCTATTGCATAATTAGGCCAAACAAGTCCACCCCACAAAAAATTGTCACTTTTTGATGTCTTATGTAGCATGTAGGTCATGTACTGCAGATGCATAGCACAGAATAATAGCATAACTGGTAGGTGCAAGAGGGGGAGTACTACAAAGAAGATCAGACGTGGGAGGGTTGTCTTCAAGGACAAGCGAGATGCCTCTTGAGTCTCTAGCAGTGTTCTGGCACACTGTAGACTATCAACAATGCATGGATGCTAAAAAAATGATCCAGATGTTGTTTCTGTTTGTACAGCTGGACCTGCAGAGTAAACTGAATCGAGTGATCCGCTGAATGATCAGCATAAATATGCATGTTGTACGGGGGCATATGGAGGGAAAGAGACAAACACCCATGTATGATGTGGATGTATTGTGAGCGTGAGTTCGAGTGTCTGCATTACCACTGAATTTGTCTCTTTTTTTCTATTCTTAAGTACTCAAAATGAAAGGAAGTCCATTCTACAACTGGAGGTATGCTGGTTGCTAACTACATCTGTAGAGCCACTATAATTGTGTAGACATTTTCTATCTCTTTCTATTTGGTGTTCGTTCTTCGTTTGGCTCTAAAAATTTGGATTTTATACAATTTTTTTTTCTGATTCTTCCTTTTTTTTTTTTGCTGAAATCATTTCCCAAGATATTTTCCTGATTAAATAGAACAGGTTACACTAGCCCACAAAAAAACAACACTCCCCTCTAATTCACTGCTACTGTGAGCATTAAAATCTAAATTGGCTGGTCTCTGAAGTGAGAAAACCATGTATCAGCTTATAACAAGAGCTGAGATTAGAATAAAATTGGCTGCTTGTCAGATCTGTGTTGCGCACATCTGGCTAGCTTGGTAGAGATTCAGGGCAAAAGTGATGGCACAGACATAAAAAAAGGATTAAAGAATGAATTGCCCTGAGTGGATTCTCAGCATACCTGAGAGCAGTGACTATATAAACTCAGATCTCCACATATAAACTCTGTTAGGTGACGTTTTAAATGTCGCAAATGAATTATGCCCTATTCTTTTCCCCCCACGTCAAAAAAACATTAGACAGTTTAATATTGGCATACCAAAATACCAAATAGCACATTGTGATGCTTGCTTGTGCATGCTTTAGTCACACCTTCTGCTTCCCTTATTTCAGTTAATGACTTTGATATTTTATTTTAGTCATGTATGTTAGTCAAACAAATTTTTTTGTATTTTTAAATTTGTAGATTGATTTTTTTTTTAAACAAATTTAAAAAACAATCCTGATTATGATTGATTTAGTGACTTATCTTTCAATTTAAAAGTCCCTAACGTCTATTGACATGTCAATGATGGTGGCAGTAACCAGTCACGATCCACTGTTGCATGAGTGAGGACTTTCTGTAAGTTTATATTAAGACTTACTTCCTGTGTTGGCTAATTCTATGTTCTTTCTCTCAGCAGGGGCCCAGAAGAGAACTGCCATGATATAATCATCTCTTCATGGGAGTCTTTGGCTAAAAAATCTTCCCTGTGACTCACAAAGAAGATGTAAAAAAAAAAAAAAAAACAGAAACAAAAAAAACATCTGCTAGTCCCTCTGCTCCAGCTGTTCTTTCTCTCTGCTTCCTCCATTGGCCACTAACCACCTCAGCCTTCCAGCTTTGTTAATCTTTTAAGCATGAATCTGCATGATTCTACAACTAAGTATTCAGACAACAATTTGAAATAGTTTCTGGCAGGATATGTGGACATTACTGAGCAGACCTCATGTCATAAATCATTCCCTTCATGATGTTCTGAAACTTTTAAATAGACAATTTTGCCTTTTTTCTCCAGAGTTTAAGCTGAGTGTTGTAGTTGTAGAAACCTTCAGTACTTTGCAATATTCTTAAGTTCAAGTCAGGCAGCATTTCATATAAGCAAGAGTTCAAAATATGCCTAAACCTAAATATACAAGTGAATCAGGGTGAATATACTTCTTCCATAATACTGATATAACATAACTGCAGCTGGTTATGTCACTGATTCAGCCTTTTTGTCTTGTTTCTTTTTCGGTTTTTAATAAAACGTTTCTACTCTATTATGGGTCTTGCTGGTTAGTAAGATTCATATGCTTTTAGTTGAGCTGTTTTCACACATGTGCTTCAGAAAATATTGAGAGAATTACTGAAGGACATTGTCTACAATTGCCCTTTTCACATGTAGCACGCAAAAGGGGAACAGTCGGTGTCAGATGCTTTCTCATTACCAGATAGACGAGAGTGCTGCCTTGGCGGAGTGTGCAGAAAGCACACTTGCTGTGAATTCACTGGGCAATTACCTGCTCTAGTCTCAAATGGGTGCATTCAGATGTTACATGGTGTTTTTACTAAAGAGCTGTCAGGGTAAAGACTGTTAAATGTCCAAAATGACATTTGCTTTCTCACGTAGAGCTCTGCTGGTTAATGCTGAGGAAAGTTTAGGCCCACAGTGCAAGTGTGAAAACAGCTGTAGTAAGTTTCTAAGAAAAAGAGCAAAAAAAAGATTTTATTCAATTTTAAATTTTTTAAACAGTATTTGTTGTACTAGAGAAGTTATGAATGTGTCAAAGTGATGAAAAAGAATGAAAGATAAGAAAACTAAAAAAAAAAACAATCACATTATAGGTGATACATTGTTTCTCTTTTCATTTGATTGTAGATAGATTAGTCGTATAGGGACGATAACAAGATTACAAAAGTTAACTAACAACAGATTTACGTTTTTTATCTGACGTGTATGAGCTACACAAAAATATTGAACTACACAAATATTGAACAATTTTCATTTTCACACTGTAGTTTGAGCTTGTCTCATTACGTTGTACTAAGCAAGGGGTCTGGAGGAGGGGTGCGCTTACACCTCTTTTTTTTTTTTTTTTTAACTGAGGTAATCACAGAGTGGGGTGAGGCCAGAGTGGGGGACATGTACAACTCTCAGACACAATGAACCGTATTTTGAAAAAACACAATCAAATATCAAATGTCAGTTTAACTGTCTGTGAGAAGATTTGCTTATTACAAGCTATCATCTCTTCGGGCTCATTTCCTTAAAAGTTCACAGTTCAAATAATAACTGTGTTCACTCATTGCACAAAGTGCAAATTGATTAATTTAATATGAAAACAAAGGAATAATATAGAGCAAGTATATCCAAATGTATTTATCTTTGCCAGGGTACAAAGGGATATCAGGTACAGGCATGGCAATTTAGGAATATTATTGTTTTTATATATTTTTTGGTAGTAACTTTTAATGCTGCTTTTGTGAGCTTATTTGAGGGCATTTTTTGTTGCATATTTGTAGTTTAGTGTACGTAATGTTGTTTTGATGGTGTACATATTAATATATAAATAATAAAACTAGAATACTTCTCTTGACCTCAAAAGTAGCGCTGTTGCACTACGAATAAGCCCAGGACTTTCATGACTCAGAAACAAGGAGCTTATTAATACCACTTATTAGGGTGCTAATTGATCAAATGTAACTGTATGTGGTAAAAGTATTGGATTATGAGAAGAAGAGCGCAGTGTTAATTATGCTCACAGCATTAAAGTGCAGACTCTGCAAGTTCAGAAATCTGCTGAACCCATACGTGGAGCGTGAAAAGCATTAAGCAGATGCCAGCACTTTGAATCTGAATCTAAATGTGATCGGAGCACTCCCTTCAGTAATGCAGTGAAGGTAGAAGATTTCAGGAAGTATCAGTCTTCACATTTAGAGTCAGTGAAATTGAACCTCTCTTCCTCTCTTTTGCACCAGGCTTCCCAGACATAAACACATCTTTCTGGCTGTCTGTCAGGCTAACGATGTCACGTAATAAACGATTTCTCGCTGTGAAGAACGTTTTATATGTTTAATTCATGCCTGAACCAATTCGAACAGTGTTTAAAATGATTTTTTTTTGAATTGCACATACGATGAGCTCTTTGTGTGCCTTCTGCATTGTAAAAAATAAACATGACTGTTGATGAATGAAATAATGGCATTCCACTAGTATTACAAATTACACTGACACCCATGATACAATACCTTGAATTTCTTGTTGGGTGGGGCTCAGCCTTTTGGTTTCAGAGCAGGTTTTCAGTTAAAAACAAAGAAACAAACAAAAAAAAGCAACAAAAAAAAACATGCATTTACTGTAAAATGAAGTGCTTTGTACTTTGTTTTTTCTACAGTAGACTTTTTTGATATTTTCTGTATTCACTGTGACTGAATGGCACAGGAGGTGCTTGTGCTCAGTATTGTAAACGTGAGTAATTCTCATGCGTACACAGCTCAGTTTTTTTTTTTACTTTTCTCCTTCTCACTTATTTGCCAGTCAGATTGTACAGTATGCTTTGAGAGTCGCATCAAATGTTAGCCAGTTCCATCCCATTTAATGAATCAAAGACAGTATGGGTGAGAATGGTCTTGCTTTGTTTTCAAGTCTAGTCAATTGTCAGATTTTGATGTTGCTTATTTGGCTTAAATGTTCTGCCTGATCATGCTAGTTTGAATAAAGCTTTTTAATCTGTCTTTCTATTGTTTCTCTAATGAAGAATGAAGCTGAAGTGATCAGAAGTGACTTCTTCAATATGATGTTCTCTCTTCCCCCTCTTCCTTGCTCTCTCAAATTCCCTCACATACACACATTTTGACCCAGTTTCTCTTTATAACGCTCTGTACTAATTCTTGGAAATTGAAAACTAAATAAAGGAGATGCGCCTGCAGTTCAAATCACAGAAGCAGACAAATAATAGCTTTGTCAGGATTAGTAAAAGCCATGAGCCAAATTGCAGTAGTCTGCTCTTCGCTGTGGCCACACAGGGCTTTTAGTTTGTAGTCCTATGGCAGACTCATGTATGAGAGTACTGTGAATTTGTATCACTAGCTATTGCCACTGCTATCAATAACAGCAAATTTCTATCTGTTATCTGGCTAAATAATAACAACTTCCATACCTGGATTGATGTGATTTACAGTGTCTTTCACAGTAATGATCTGGCTTGCTTTTCAAACAAAATCAATACCTGTATATAATAAAACTATTAAGGATAGTATTGACTGAAATCTAGTAGATTTGGATAATAAAATTGAGAAACAGTCCTGTGTCTCAGCTGTATGCTGGTCAGTTCAGAAATACAGCACCTTGTAAAATTACACAATACTATAGAGAAGGCCCAAAAGTTCTTAAGTAACTTGTGCTTTAAAAGATCCTGAAGTAGGTCAGTGCAAATGAGCAGTGCAACTGTGGCTACATCCCATGTGCTGAGTGCTGTTCCCGCCAACTCTTCCCTCAGGAGAGCTACGTTTTTTAAACCAACGCAGTCCATGTTATTGAAATTGTTGTGCAACCCACCAGTGATAAACACGAGCAGAGTGCAACTACAGTTCAAAAGGGTACTTTTAATCACACTGGTTCCTAGAATGTTTAACTGTTTTACAATGTTTATAAGTACTGTACTGCACAAGGTCATCATACTGTAATTAAAAGGTAAACCAAAATCTAAAATGTAAATACAAATTAAAAAGTAGATTTCAGGAGGAAAGAAAAGATTTTGTATCCTGACTAAACTGAAACAGTTCCCACCAGTAAAAAATAAACTGTCATGATTCACTCTGGAAGCCAAAACCTCTGATAACTGTGCTGCAGTATTTAGGGCAGCACTGTCTAGCCACCCAGCTCTGATCTGTTTAGGGATCCACACAGTTTCAATGCAATAAAACTGGTGACCTGCCCAGGGTGCTCTGTTCAGTGATTCTTGTCCCACCGTGAACCCAAACAGAGCAGGCAAATGTGGAAAATCAAACCGATGTTAGGTTAGGTTAAGTGTTTTCAGAGTGCACTTATAGTGAAGCAGCAGCACTTAAAAAAACAAACTCCTCTCTGCTGTAATCTGTAATGTAGTAGAAGTTGTTTTGGGTTTTTTTTTTCAGACAACTTTGTGGTCTGAAGAGGTATGCAATTAAGCACCCCATTACACATCATCACCACTTTTTTCTGCAATGCTGCAGTGCTTCCATATCTAATGTGTGGGCTTCATTATAAATCATTTTAAAATCTATCTGCCTCACAGTAAAAAGAAATGTTTTTGTTTGCAGCTAGCTCATCACACAGCACTATATCGATCCGTTAAGTGTGGCAGTGTGTTTTAATCTTCAGTACTGAGATACAATATTCAAAACAGAGCTTTGGGGAAGCTGCTTAAGCATATTTTTACCAGATTATCTGGACTGACTCAAGTCTATATTTTGGCCACTGTAAAAGCTTCTTTTAGATCAGCTTTAGATCAGCTTCAGTGTGTGGATTTGCATTAACTATAATCAACCTAAAACAATTCTCCTTTTTATGAATTAATGTGATTTTGATTTAGTTGCTTTAAACACATGTTTAAGCAGGGTTTTTTTTTCTCCAATAAACGAAGTTCAAAAAAGGAGTCAGTGACCAAATATTATACCTAAAATATAAAGTAGACATCTGGTGCCTACATTGTGGATCGTCCACTCTAGATAACTCTATATAAGCCCATATTATATTCCCAAAAAGTATTCACTCACCCATCCAAATTTTTGAATTTAGATGTTCCAATAAATTCCACGGCCACAGTTCTATAAAATTAAGCATGTAGGCATGCAGACGGCTTCTACAAACAAGAATTGGTCACTCTCAGGAGTTCAGCGAATTCCAGTGTGAAACTGCAGGATGCTACCTATGCAACAAGTCCACTTGTGAATGTTCCTCACAGCTAAATATTTCACCGTCAGATGTTAGTGGATGTGTAACAAAGTGATTGGGAACAACCGCAACTAAGGGCACATCAAATTACAGATCGGGGTTAGTGCACAAGGTCGACAACTTTCTGCAGTCAATCACTACAGACCTCCAAATTTCATGAATGTGGTTCCATAGCCGAGCAGCTGCATGCAAGACTTACATCAGCAGTTGCAATGCAAAGTGTCCGATGCAGTGATATAAAGCACACCGCCACTGGACTCTAGAGACGTGTTCTCTGGACTGACAAATCACGCTTCTCTGTCTGGTAATCCAATGGACAGATCTAGGTTTGGCAGTTGCCACGAGAGCAGAACTTGTCTGAAGTTTGGTAGAGTGGGGGATTATGGTGTGGAGGTGTGTGGAGGCCCCCTTAGTCCCCCTCTTAGTTGACCCCCTTAGTTCCAGTAAAAAGAACTCTTAATGCTTCAGCATATCAAGATATTTTGGACAATTTCATGTTCCCAACTTTGTGGGAACAATTTGGGGATGGCCTCTTTTCTTCCAACATGACTGCACACCAGTGCACAAAGCAAGGTCCATAAAGACATGAATGGTGTGGAAGAACTTCCCTGGGCTGCACAAAGTTCTGACCTCAACCTGATAGAGCATATTTGGGATGAATTAGGGCGGAAACTGCAAGCCAGGCTTCCCATTCAACATCACTGTCTGACCTCACAAATTTGCTTCTGGAAAAATGGTCAAAGATCCCCATAAACATATTTCCAATCCTTGTGGAAAGCCTATCTCAGAAGAGTTGACACTGTTCTAACTGCAAAGGATGGACCCACATCATATTGAACCCTAAAGAATGGGATGTCACACAAGTTTATATGTGTGTGAAGGCAGACAATCAAATACTTTTGGCAAAAATCTGTGAGGTCGACGCTTACACTACCAGAACACTCAGGCAAAGTCAGATAACCTTGGCAAAAATATTATTTAGAAACTCTTAATCAATGTGAACAATGGTAAAATGTGTGCACTCTTAAGACTTATTGTATTTGCAATATTAAGATTATCCTTTAGCAGGGAATCTCTACTCCAACTTAGCATTACAGTTTTTTCTAAACTACCGTAGGTTTCTACTACTACTGCCGTCACCACTCCCAGGGTATGGGCCACCAAAGTTAGATCTCCAGAGTGGTTCTCCTGGTTGAAAGGAGAATCGGTTCGGTGGCTTCCTTTCGGCTTTCACCACCTAGCGTCATTCGTCCCTGAACTGTCGGGGGTCCTCCATCTTCCAGAAAGTTAGTCTCTGTTTTTCTTATTGGCATTTCCTGTAGTGGTTGAGATTTTCTCTGGGGTGGGGTTGCTAACCCCAGGCCCAACCCTCCTCCTTTAACTCCTCCAACGGCGGAGTTAAACAAGGTTTACCTGACCCATATTTGTTAAAATCGGATAATAAAGACATCACTCAGATTTGGCAAGAAGTTACTGGGTCAGTCTGACTTCTGAGGATGGAAGAGGAGCAATGCTGGATCGTCCAGTATAAAATAGTTATCACACTTGTCATCTGGATATGATGTTCAGAAAAAAACAATTTTAAACGCTTGATTTAATCAGGTCAGATCAGAGCAGCTTTACCTGCTACACAAGCTTACCCTTGTTGTTTCATTTAGGAACCCATGTTGCTATTAGATTGGCAGCATTATCGGTCAAAGTGTCAGACAGCATGTGAGAACTTGACCCATTTATGCATGAGTCAGATGAGCAGCCAAGATACCCTGGCTGGAGCCCATGCACAATGGGGTCATGAGTCTTATCACCTAGAGCTTTGGTCTTCACTACAGCTAAAAGAAAACTAAAGAGGTTTCCTGCAAAGTATCCCTGTCATTTGTTTGATTTTGTGAGGAGGCTGTGTGACAAAGATAAAACAGTTATTACATTATTGCAGAAAAGGACATGACCAGGCTGTCACTCTGATTTAGAGAGACACACTGGACAAGACACTGATACAAATCTGTTGCAGAATCTACAAAATTTACCGTTTATTTCACTAGATCTCCACAGACAAAATCTGTCTATTTTGGTGTGTTTGTTGTAATTTGTTGTATGTATTGAATATTAAAGATGTGGATATACAAACACGAATAACCAGGATACCAATAAGCAAGCTTCCCACTCGCAGGGAGACCAGTGATGGAAATAGTGAATGTTGAACTGGAGGGTAATCTTCTGGATGTACTATGATGGAGTGAAGTGCAGTGTGACTTATGCTCCATCTTGAGTGATGCCTGTGGCCGGTTATCTATGTGCATGGTTGCCCTTGCCATGGGGTTACTGCTGCACTCATTTATGATGCGTCTGCTGGTTGTTTTAGATGCAAGCAGGAGTCCATTAAATACTGTGCAGTTTGGCAAAATGGCCATGTCTGTCGCAGAAGTCACAAAAGGCTTGTGTTAAATCGAACATTAACATGAACAGGCACAGACTTTCCTCAGCAGGCAAAGTTAAGATCAGTTCAAAAATCTCTGTGGTGAAAGGTGTACTCCCACACTTCTTTCTTTGTTGGTAAGTGTAACACGGACCTTTCTTTATGTTGGAATATAAATAAGCATAGATCTGTGTGAGGACAGCACATCCAATTTAGCTCACATATTCATCAAATTGCTGTTGCTATGGAAACAGAAGTCTTATGCAACAAATGCAAAATGGTTCCTATAACCAGGTGAACAGCAAGGAGAATATCTGAATGAAAAATGTGTCTATCTATAACATGCACATACACACACACACATATATATATATAAAAATTCCCCACTCGCCCCTGTGGGCGGTCAATCCTTCAAGCTCGGGTCCTCTACCAGAGGCCTGGGAGCTTGAGGGTCCTGCGCAGTATCTTAGCTGTTCCCAGGACTGCGCTCTTCTGGACAGAGATCTCCGATGTTGTTCCCGGGATCTGCTGGAGCCACTCGCCTAGCTTGGGAGTCACCGCACCTAGTGCTCCGATTACCACTGGGACCACCGTCACCTTCACCCTCCACATCTTCTCGAGCTCTTCTCTGAGCCCTTGGTATTTCTTGAGCTTCTCGTGTTCCTTCTTCCTGATGTTGCTGTCATTCGGAACCGCTACATCGATCACTGCAGCCGTCTTCTCATGTTTGTCTACCACCACTATGTCCGGTTGGTTAGCCACCACCATTTTGTCCACCACCTCCTCTATCTCCTCTCTATATATGGCGATATTCAATAATTACTTAATTATATTTTTTATTACATTATTATCATATCATTATATTGTTTCATAACTGTGTGGAGTTCACACAGGAGGTCTGAGACTTAATATTGTAAACCTTTAATTCTTTTGTGCCTGTTGTTTTTCACTATCACAACCCTGCATTAGCACCAAGATGAAATTTAATAGCTTGTAAAAATCCAAATTAGGGACTAAAGACATGCTAATTCTAGGGCAGGATGGGAAACAGCTTTGTGCAAGTAGCAAAATATCTTCTGTGTACTAAATAAAAACACATCGATGGCTGTTTTAACCTATTTTCTCCTCATTTTTTCTTTACTTCAGCTATGTGGTGATTCATGATATCTCAGTAGCATATGGCATTGACATTAAAGTGATGTTTTGTTGCAGAAATACTGATAAAACTTTGATTATTATTGCAACACATTCTAGTGGTCCAGCTAACTGTGCATAAATAGCCAAAGAAGACATTATGGCTTTCCTCCATTGGATGCATTCATCCAGTGATCTATTCTGCTTAAGGCTATCAGGACAGCCTTGCCAGCTGTTGTGACCGACTTTGCTTTCCTGATTTGGAACGATTTCCCAGACCTTAGCTTAATCAGAAACAAAATGCTGCCCTTTTACATTGAAATGATACAAGTCATTTTTTTTCCAGTGGTTTGCTAGCTTTCACCTCAAATTGCTATTACTCTTCCTTGTTATTCACCATAAAGCTCTGAGCTTCATAATGTGTAATCAGTAGAGCTTCCTTTGTATTCATAGTGTGATAGGTGTTATGTTCTGGCTCTACCCCAAGCCATGGTTACTGACCTAGCAAACCTCTGTCATGGTTTTCTGTGATTTATGATCATTTCCTATGATTCTGTTGCTCCTTTAGTACTACCCCCCCCCCCCCCTTCACACACACACACACACACACACAAACACACATATATTATATTAGATATCTCTAATCAAACAGCATCTTGGTTCTCTTGGCTCATCTGTTCACCTGAGCCTCAGGTACCTTGGTGTGATCTTTGATTCTGCCATGTCCCTAGAACAACACTCTTGCCAGTTGTTTAGGAATTGCCTTTTTTAGCTAAGAAACATCTCCAAACTGCGAACTTTGCAGTCTGAGTTAGAAATGGTTATTCATGCTTTTATTTCATCTCGCTTAGATTGTTGTAACAGTCTTTTTCTTTGTTTGGGCAAAAGGAATCTTGACCGTCTCCAGTTAGTCCAGAATGCTGCCGCAAGGCTTTTAACTAAGACACCAGTGTTACGTTCATTACACTGGCTTCCAGTACATTTTAGAATTCATTTTAAAATCTTGGTACTGACTTTTAAAGCTTTGAATTGTGATGCCCCTGCTTACATTTCTGATCTTTTAGAACCCCACGCTCCCTCTCGCAGCCTGAGATCATCTAATCAAAGGCTGTTGGTAGTCCCACGAACTCGTTTTAAGACTAGAGGTGGTTGTGGACTGCTCTCCCTCCATCATTACGTTGCCTTGATTGTATTTATTCTTTTAAAAAGCAGCTTAAGACTCATTTATTTGGATTGGCTTTTAATTAGATTTGTGCTGTATGTTTGATTATTAATGTATTCTGTTTTATATTACTGTGAAGCACTTTGTGGTTTTTATCCTGTGAAAAGTGTTATATAAATAAATTGATTTGATTTGATATATATATATATATATATATATATATATATATATATATATATATATATATATATATATATATATATAGTCATCATTCACCTGTACATCGTATATCACGTTTCATACAAGGAATGAGACTTCTGCTTTATGGGGTCCTTTATGGGGCTTCTTTAATACGATTATGTGACCTGACAGTCTGAGGTCTGCCTCTGACAGTGATCCATGTGGAGAGGAGCTTGTGATTGTCAGTACAATGCTTTCTTGCTGCTGTGCCTTGCCTAAATGATCGCCATGCGGTAGGCTGCGCTGCAGAATCGCCACTGGCAAATTAACCATCCTTGCGACTTCGGAGCAGACAAAGGACGACAAATATGAGCCAGTTCCCGGACATGTGTCTGTGTTTGTGAACACGTTTCCCCACGTTTGTATTTTATTACGCTGAGAATTTCGGCGGATCCATTCATTACCACCGCCCCTCACTTCTTGCGCAATAGTGAATCCAAGAGAATCTGCCAAATAAAACATTTTAACTAAATATTCACGTTATATCATCAATTCCCTGTAAGTCTGCGATTAATATTTTGCCACATGCTGCACAGCTAATTTTAATTACCGGATGAAAGTCTGGTAAGACTGGATGCATACGCCAAATATTTATGTGGTCTTTTTGTGTGGTCGCCATTCTTTTTTTTTTCTGGAGGTGCTTTAATATGTGGTTAGCTCACAGACCTTACACCGACATCGCAATGGGGGGATGAGAGGAGAGAAATGGGTGGAGGGGGAAGCGGGGAGCTGCGCCACAGCGGAGAGGAGAGAGCTGAAATCTGAGTGCGCGCTAGGGCGGATAGTGTCCTTCCAAGGTCAAGTCACCTACATTGAATTTTATGAGTTCCGGTTATCCATTCAAAATAAACCTAATATGAACAGACCACTGCTTTTTTTGCACAGAACATACTGTGTAAATATTTGATCCGTAGTGCTTGGTTCATAGTTCCATTTATTAAACTAAATTAAATACATAAACATAATACTTTTTAATCATGTCATACAACATGAGGCACAAAAAAAATGTAATACATTTCAAGCATCACGTCTCACATAAAAGTCTTTAATCAATACTAAAATAACTATTTAAAATGGTAATAGTTAAGTGACATATCACAAATTTTTATGTGATTATGAACAAATTATTATTCATAATGGTTCAAAATTTTACAATTTTTTTTCTAAGTAAGGAATTACAGAACTCCTCGCCAAGCTGTGACCTTTTTCCTTTTATTTCAGCGCCTAAAATAATCCCACACATTGGATTGGTTAAATCGTTTTTTCTTCTCTTCTAGTGCAAGCAAACTTGGGCACAGACCGCTTATAATTTTATTTTGAAAGGGACAGCAGTCTTTTCCGATTCCATAAGGTAAAACTTCGCCTGCCTTGATTATCTGACGGCTCCAGCGACAGGGAAACACACCCGTCAGCAGCGCGCATTGGAGACAAAAAAAGCGCCTCACGGACAAAGGTAATATGGATGCGCTGGAGAGGATTCGCTTCAGCCGGGTATCACAGTGGATGAGCCGCTTCTGTTTCATTTACCGGGACACCAATTAGCCCACCTTAATGAGGTGCTGGGATGCGAGATACTGCAAGCTAAAAAGGCGGAAGGCTGCATTTAATCCGTCTGCGGATCCTGTGAGCTTGCAATGGCTGTGGCTGGGCTGTGCAACCGGATAGGGAATAATGTGCCTTTTTATTTTGTGATATTTTCATTATTTTGTGGCCTTTCATTTGGACAGTTACGATATTCGATTACAGAAGAACTAGAAAATGGGGCACTGGTTGGTGATCTAGCGCATGACTTGGGGCTGGATATTCGAAAGCTCGCCACCCGAAAAATCAAGGTAACCTCCAACAGCGGCAAACGCAATGTGATTGTCAACCCCAAAAATGGGAAATTGCTTGTCAATGAAAGGATTGACAGGGAGGCACTGTGCGATTTATCCAGCACCTGCCTCATTAATCTAGAGGTGCTGATTGAAAACCCCACTGAAGTGCACCACGTCGAGGTGGAGATTGTAGATGCCAACGACAATGCGCCGCAGTTCCCCAGAGACGAGTATCAATTGGAAATAATAGAGTCTGCTTTACCGGGGTCTCGTTACCCAATTGAAAACGCTCAAGATCCAGATACTGGGTCAAATTCTGTTCGCATGTATCAGCTTAGCACAAACGACCATTTCGCGCTGGTTTCTAACAAACCCTCTCTAAATACAAAGCACATCGAGCTTGTGCTCAAAAAGCCCCTTGATCGCGAGCAGACGCCTTACCATCAATTAATTCTAAGTGCTGTGGATGGTGGGACGCCGGAAAAAACGGGGACGACTAAAATCAGTGTCCGGGTACTGGACTCAAATGACAATATTCCCTCATTTGACAGCTCAGTGTACAAAGTGAAAGTGTTAGAAAACTCCCCCAAAGACACCCTGGTGATCAAACTGAATGCAACTGACCTGGATGAGGGCACAAATGGGGAGATTTATTACTCCTTCAGCAGCTACACCCCGGAGAGAGTGAGGCAGATGTTCAGCATGGACACTAATAAAGGAGAGATAAGAGTGAGAAACAATGTTGATTATGAAGAGACTAACTCCTATGAGATGTACATTCAGGCAATGGACAGGGGCCCCGGTGCTGTGGCAGCACACTGTAAGGTGGTAGTAGAGGTTGTGGATGTGAATGACAACGTCCCTCAGATAGTGTTGTCATCTCTGTCGAGCCCCGTGAGGGAGGATGCCCGTGCAGACACAGTTGTGGCCCTTATTAGTGTTACTGATCGAGACTCTGGAGCTAACAAGCAGGTGAACTTGGAGATCCCAGCAGGCCTTCCATTCAAGATCAAGTCATTCAGAAACTATTACACTCTGGTTACCTCAGCCTTTCTGGACCGTGAGACCACTGATGCCTACAATGTCACTCTGAGTGCCACAGATGGAGGAAATCCTCCCCTATCCTCCCAGAAGACTATACAGGTGGATGTGGCAGATGTTAATGACAACCCTCCACGATTTGAACAGACCTCATATACAGTCTATGTGGCTGAGAACAATGCCCCCGGGGCCTCTTTGTGTACTGTGAAAGCTCGAGATGCCGACATCAAAGAGAACGCACGCATCACCTACACAGTGCTCAATGACAACAACCACGGCATTCCTGTCACCTCATATGTGTCTGTGAAGGCCGATACAGGGGAGGCTTATGCCCTGCGAGCCTTTGACTATGAGTCACTGAGAGAGTTTCACTTCCAGGTCAAAGCCCAAGATGGGGGCATTCCTCCGCTCAGCCGCGTCGCCACAGTCTACATCTATATAATGGATCAGAATGACCATGCACCACTGATAGTCAACCCCCCTGGCAATGGCACGCGCTCCTTGGAGACGGTACAAAAGAATGCCGAACCTGGTGTCCTTGTGACCAAAGTGGTGGCATACGATGCAGATGCTGGTCCAAATGCTTGGCTGGGGTATGTGCTGGAGACAGCCACTGACCCGGACTTGTTCAAGGTGCATGAACACAACGGAGAGATCAGGACCACTCGGAGGATCTTGGAAGACAACTCCACCTCCTTCACTCTAACTGTTCTTGTAAAGGATCATGGCCAGCCTGCTCTTTCCTCCACTGCTACTATTAACGTGGCAGTCATGGAGGTGCCACCAAAAGTGGTGTCTGATCCCAAGAGGATTATGCGACCTCAAGGCCCAATCCCTTTGTCCAAAGTGACCGTCTACTTGACCGTGGCTTTGAGTGCCACGACCTTTGTTTTCCTGGTCACTGTGGTGGTGCTGGCTATTGTCCGCTGCCACGCCTACTGCACCCAGCCTGGGTCCTGTTCCCCATGCTGTGTGTCACAGAAACCCCCTCCAGATGGTGGGAACAGCAGCGTGAGTGCTGGCGGAGGTGGCAGCAGTGGAGCTCCAGGCCAGCCTAATAACAATGTGGTGCTTCGGAGAGACCTTAAAGTGGAGCCTCACTACATCGAAGTACGTGGGAATGGCTCCCTAACGAAGACTTACTGCTACAAGACCTGCCTGACTGCCACGTCTGGCAGTGACACTTTCATGTTCTACAACACAGGACGACCCATCAGCGGCACCTGGGGCAGCGGTGCCGACCGCTTTTTCACCAGTGGAAGTGGATTTGTACGCAGACTCAGCATGCCCGATGCCTCCCTCCAAATCTGCCCAGAGGTGGGTCATGAATTTTTTATTTTTACCTTTTGTTCGCATAGCCGGAAGGTCAGGAACCTTCAAGTTTTAAAAAGTGTCTTGAATTTGACCAAGGTGTAAGCAGTATTAGGCACTTTTAAACATACCAAACCGGACTTTTCATTCCAATATGGTGCCAGTGTGCAGTGTTACCATATTCTCTGTCACTGTCACTTTGTTGCTGCAGGGAGATGACATGTTGCACATCAGGTTTTTACCCTCTCCTGAACTGAATCCCTGCAAGCTTCAGTCTCTTTGTTTAGTTCCCACTTGCACTGCAAACTCACTCAGTGTAGCCTAGCTCAGCACTCACACCGAATTAGTGTCAGTTGTGATGCTTTTCAAGGGTCCTATGTTATTTCTGATGATTCAGAGATTTGTGTTTCACCTTGAGATTGTCATCACGTCTACACCAGGAACAGGTCATGTATCATTCCTACTACTTGGTCACCCTCTTTGCATGCAGTTTTGATTTGTCTGTGTTTTTGTTGTGTTGAGTAAGGCAGTGACATAGGAGCAGTTGGGGTTTCCTGACTTGATTTCTGATTATGGTTAGTTTTGAGGTTTATTTTTATGGCTGTATTGCATTTATGACTTCTGGGTGATTTTTTAAAAAAAAAAGAGAGAATCATTAATGAGTTAACCTCATTTAATAATAGAGCTTTTTAACTGGCAATATTAAAATCAAGGGTTTGGCTTATGTGATTTCCTGAGCACATTATTTCCATTTGTGTTTATTTTAAAGTTATTCTAAAGTCATTTAGATTATGTCTTAAATGACTCTTGCAAAAAAGTTTGGGGTGACACATTCTGCTTTTATCACTAATGCTTGCTGATGATGCAAATATTCATTTTTTCAGTTATTTTTAGTTTTTTGCTTTTTTGTTGTTGTTGTTTTTTAATTTATATGATGTTGAAGGTTTGGATTTTCCACGAGTTCCCTGTCTTAATTAGCAGGTGGCAGTCTCTGGTAAATTAGTTATTTTAAAAATAAATCTGATCAAGACAAGTGTAGCAGTGTAAATGAAATTAACCTCCACACTGTGTTCATCAGCCTTGCAAATTAAATTTACTCAAATGGGCTGGGTCTACCAGCAAAAAATACTCCCCCCTGATATGAACTAAGGAATATGATGTGCTTTCTTTATCTGGGACACTTGCTGCTGCCAGCGCAGGTTTGTTTCTTAAACACAGCTTTTTTTTAAATTCAGCGTTGTGCATGTGCCTACTCATGAAGAACATGATTATGAAAGAGTCCGGCATAATTAATGGCTGTGAAGCATTAACTTGTAAATGGTAAATGGCCTGTATTTATATAGCGCTTTAGCTCATTAAAACAATGACTTGCCCCTCTATGCCATTTATATTGCAAAGAGGGGGACGTTCTTTGAACTTAAATGTAGAATCATCAGTGAAATCTACAATGACCAAAATCATATTGGGACTTCCACTTATTTCTGGGAGTCCTAGCAGGCTTTCAATGGTGAATAGCCTCAAGCCCCAGATCTGAACTTCACCAATACTTTTTAAATTTCTGTGCTCATGTGGAATTTTGTTTATCAGGTTTTCAGTGCAAGTATAGAATGTGCTATGTACTATTAAAATGTGTCCATACAGTTACCATTGATTAATGATAATTTAATGTTTTAGATGAGATATTCAGAAAAGGAACACAAGTAAAGAGGAAATACTTTTATAAATACTATGTGTTGATAGCTGAGATAGCCGTATCTTAATATAGCAAGGACCAATGCAGGCCAGAGATAGTGGATGTGGCTGGTCTCTCTTTTTTATTGGAGTTTAAAGGCAATTATTTACCAGAGGGCTGCTGGGAATTTGAAGCACTCAGCTAGGTTCATCAGGAGCAGACAGATTTACTCCAGTGACACACAAACACATACGCATCAGTCTGTACTGTCATCATAGTATTCCTTTAAAGGGCATTACTCTCCCAGCTCACACATTTACAGAACAGTGGAATGAGAGACTGTCCAGAAGCTGTCAATATGGCTTGCAGTCATTGTCCTTATTAAAGTCCTTTCGTGTGTGTGTGTTTGTGTGTTTGTGTGTGCGCGCGCGTGCGTGCGTGCGTGCGTGCATAAGTGTGTGTGTTTGTGCTTGTAATCAGTGACACAACTGCAGTGTTCCTATCACGTCCAGAGCTGGGATGCGTATCATGATTAATTGATGAGGCCATGGCTCTGCACAGTATGAGATCAAGCTAAACTTACTCTCTTCATCCTCCCTCTCTGTCTCTACCTCTCTCTCCTTCATTTTCTTTTCTCTCGCAACCTCTCTCTCCCTCTTGCTCGCTCAGCCCAAAGCCCCGAATGCTGACTGGAGATATTCTGCATCTTTGAGGGCAGGGGTGCAGAGGTAAGCATTTTCCACGTTAAAGTCTTGTGCAACTTTTTATCATCTCAAAAAAGGTTCCACCTTTCCACTCTACTCATCCTGCCGCCATCTAGTCTGCACCATTAGAGAGACCCCTCATTTTGCTCTTGCAACTATAGCATATACGATTCCCCAAGCAAATGATTTATTCACATGTTACAGTTACATTTATCCCTACACCTCTATGGAAATGATTCAAAAAGCTACTGCAACACTAATGCTGTAGCTTTTCAGAAATGACTGTGAGTGGCGCCTAAGCATTTGTTTGAACCTTTAACCTCAACCTCTCCCTTTGGGAAAAGGCCTTTGCGGTTCGGTCACTGGATTCATAGCCTTGGTCCTCTGCAGTGAAATACTATATAGGTCATCTACATTCTGAGCATCACTCCCTCACTTGCAGTCTTTAAGCTGGAAGCATGAAGGACAAACAGGCAGATGATGACATTTCCTAGATTATCACATGCACATGTGCTTCAGTGTCTGCATGTACAACTGCCCCTCACCACCACCCCATGCATGCGTTTGCATTTCTCTGTGTATCACATATTATTGTGCAAAGATGATGTTTTTTTACATCTCTAAGTTTTTCCACTTCTTATTGTTAGACCAAATCCACACAAAACAACACCTCCAAAGACATATTAAACTAAAACATTTGAATTGTTTTAAGTCTACAAACACTGTAGTACTCTAGCCATGATTATCCTCTCCTAAAATCATGATTTCTAAGATTTGGGCTTGAAACCTCTCCTAGGTATTGTGTCAACAATAGATTGTTGTGATTTTAGTGTGCTTGCTCTTTCGAGTATTCCCACCTACATATATCTAATTAATGAAGCACTACACTTTAAGCAGTGTCATTAGCTGCAAATCAGAGAATACTGAAATGAAGAGGATCATAGAAAAAAGCACCAACGATTAGAAAAAATTCTACCCAAAAACAAAACTTAACAGTTTTCCCATGATTATGTCAGAAAATGTCATTTATTTCCCCATAAGTTGATCTAAAAACAGCAGGGACATCAGGAATTAATGTGTTTACTATTCACACGCCTATGCTTTCTGCAAAACTCTCCCAAATTTCATGGTACCAGTGCTTACCGCTCATTTGTGAAGTCATCTTCTTAGTCTAAGTTGATTTAATTGGATATTAGTGTTAATTTGTATGGATCATGTGCACTCTGTCATCAAGTCACTGTTACATGACATGGATTCAGATAAATCATCACTGCAATTTGCCGCTGCCACTTCTTAAATGACAGTGACTGTAAAACACACAGAGACACAGAGATGGCTCACATCAACACTTAGCCACAACACAGGCGTGCTGTAATGTACCAGCATGTAACACCAGCACTGTTGACCCATATTCTGAGTGTAGACAGAAGTGCAGTACATCAGTACTTTCTGTGTCATATTCGTATACATCAAACTGCTTAGAATACACCTGGTCATTTTTTCTTCATGGGGAAATCAAGATAATGCAGGTTGCAGATGATAGTATTAATGTGCTGCAGAAAAACCTAGTCAACAACAATTAACTATATATGTATAACAAATGGATGAGGGAAAAGATTTTTTGCTAGGGTGGGTGTGTCAGTTTTATATAAGCTCATACACTCATATTTAGTCAAATATTTGGACTTTCTGCCAAATGCATTTCCTCAAATGTGATTGTTTTCACACCACGGTGTCAGCGTGGTAAAGATAACGCTATAAAGCAAGCTGTCAGTTGGCTTCCCTTAGCTTAAAAACTGGAGACCAGGATGGAAAGGGGCAGGTTTGCTCAGTCACTCAGATAATTGGACAAACTAAAATAATTGTTTTTCTTTCTCAGAACTGAGTTAAATTCCTATTTTTGCACCTAATTGTACCCTTGTTAGTCTTTCTCTCTAGCAGCCAGTGTAGGTGAAAGCCAGATCTCTTCCTCTTGTTTGGGGGTTGCTAGGGCACTGGCCAGAACTAGCTTTCCTATCATCAGAAGGAGAACTTCTAGCAACCTTGTTACTGCTGGCAGATTCAGGTTGGCTGATTTAGAAAATGCTGATATTTTTGGCCTGATTTTCAGACATCTGGGATCGACATCTGTTCATCCTTGGATGCAAACGGATTAACATTTGTTGGTAGGCTTATTGCACTCGTAGAAAAGTACCAAGTGCTCTTTAACTTAAATAGTTTTGCTGTCTTCACTTCACCTGTTTCTCCCCTACTGTGCTTCTTACAGCTCAGCCCCTGCTAACACACACAAGGTGAAACAAAGATCACAGGGAAGATGAAAAGCTAGCACACCCAAAAATGATGGCAAAACAAAGTCTCACACTGTACTAAATCTGTAATTAGTAAAAAATTTGATTGATAGACTGTTAAATGACTTTTTCACTGGTTTAACTGATCTTTTTAAAAAGCTCTACATTTGAAAAGCTCTATATATACTATTGCCATCAGTAGTATTCTTATGTATTTGTATAAACATGTAACAACTACATTAACCTACATTATGCTATTATTTCAAAGTGAATATGAAAGTATTTGTCACTTAAAGTGTTGAATTACTTTTTTTAAAGGCACACAATGAAACATATGCATTTTATGCATTATTCTATTGTGATATCAAAGTCATTTAGACATATTCAATTACTATTCAAAACACTGAGCATGGATCAGGATAGTTCATTATGCTTATAAATTTCAAAAGCTATGGAACGATTACAAGTGCAGAAATCCGTCAAGTCATATTTTACATGGAAGCTCCAAAATGAATGAAAATGAAGACTTGCAGTGCACCTTTGTTATTCTTTGCAAGTGGCACTGTTTTCATGTAGCAAGGTGTTTGGCCATAGTTATAGTATTTTAGTGTAGTTATAGTGTATACTGGTGCGCACTGTTTTAGCGGTTCTTAATCCTGGTCAACTTCAACCACAAACACAACCACATAAAACAGCTGGTTATCTGGGACAGAACAGCTATTTTCAGTTTCCATTATAAGCAGCAAAGTTTAAAGAGCACTTCATGTAGTCCTACAGTAGTCGTCAGTATGCATATTTCTATTCTGTGAAAAGTCGCTCATTCTTTTATGTGCTCCGTCTTTCTTCATAGCTATTCCTAGACCAATTTAAATGCATTACAAAAGCCCTGAGTCTTTAGATATTCTGTCATATGAGGCAAAGCACAGGTATTCAGCCTGAAGGGTGGTTTTTTTTTAAAGTGGGGGTGGGGGGCTGTACCCACTTACAACAAGACCACATGAATGTATCCACAATTTCTCTTTCTGGAGAGCCAGAAAGCCACTGTCAATGTCTAAAATAATCAGTATTGCTGTTTGAAAGTTTTTAAGCTATTTGAATACCACTTAATTTGCCTTATATTAAACAGAAATGTCATCTTATTAGACTATTATTTTAAATTGCTCAGTTGTGGATGGATTCCAGGGTCTGCACCAACAATCATTTGAATTTCATAACAAAATCTCCGAATGTTAAGGAAAATGTGTCCTATTTTTAAATATTTGAATGTTTGCAAATTTTTCACTGACTAAATGTGATTGCCTTTCAGTTCCGTCCACATGGAGGAGTCCTCTGTGATGCAGGGAGCCCAGGGCATGCTGGTTCAGAACTGGCCCACTGTATCTAGTGCTGCAGGTGAGTGGAAATGTAGGAATCAGGATACAGGATGAAGATTTTTTTAAACTGATTTTGTGTTAGTTAGATGTAGTTCAGAATATTTAGCTAGAAATAGTTCAGATGCCCAAAATATAATTTGGGTTAAACCATCTAGGTCAAGGTCAAGTTGATTTATATAACACATTTAAAACAACAGTGTTGACCAAAGTACTGTACATTAGAAAAAAGTGTCCCAAGAAAAAGTAGACTAAAAATCCAAAACACAATAAAACAAAATAAAATGAAATGAAATAAAATAAAATACAAAACAATAAAATAAAGCAAAGGAAAAAGTTCTACTTTTTGATGGATGAGAAGCTGTTTTTGTCCTTACATCATGATATAACTTGAAGGGCAGCTGAACAGTGAAGCCCACTGCCAAGGTCAACACCTTATGCCAAAATCTTAAAGATTTTTTTCCTAATTTTGACAGGTTCCTCTTTTGAAGAAGAACCCGTGTTCAATCTCTACCTGCAACTTTTTTTGTAAGATCATTTTTTTGGCCTTTTAACCTTTATTGGATAGAGACAGTGTAGGTAGACAGGAAAGCGGGGAGAGAGAGAGAGAGAGGGGAAGAGATGCAGCAAAAGGCCACGGGTCAGACTTGAGCAGGTGAACCAGTCACCTGCTCACCCACTCAGCTAAACCAGCACCCTAATCTATAACTTTTTATCCACCATTAATATTTACCATAAATAAGTAATTGACATTTGTCTCATCATGTAACTGTCAGCAAACAAACAAATTAGCATGTATGCAGAGTTCCATAGGCCAAGCAACATGCATAGTCAGATAGCCACCAGAGCCGTTGGACCCTTATGCAGAGCACTTTCATACCTAGAATATTGTCACTTTCCACAACAGCAGCAAGCAAGAGCTAGAAATCAGAAAAGGCAGCTGTCTCTTATAAGAATGAGTTAGTGAGTGGGTGACAGTGCTGAAAAATGTTGCAACACAACTGATGTGTAAAGAAAGCTGGACTCATAGACCTGTGCTTTACAGAAAGTGTGTCTTAGAGCTAATGCTTAAAAGTTTGTGTGTGGAACTTTACAAGGGCACAGAGGCTGGAAGACTTTGGTAAGCAAGATTTCAAAACCATGTTTCAGCACTGTGAACCGTCCCCCTATTCTTCCACCCCCGCTTCCATTCATTGATTTTCTGTCTGGCTTCAGGAATTAGGACATACGTAGACACTTGAGGGTGAAGAGTAGCATCACAGTAAATCACTTGGCAAACCAGGGACAGAGTATGAATTTACTGCCTGTCAGTAAACATGAATAAATAAAGATTTTTTTCTCTCTGTATAAAAGGAAGTTGGGAAATTGTTTGAGATACCAGCTGCATCATTTCCCAGTTCTAGTGTATTCCCCTCTGCCAGAGTGCAGCAAAAAATGTGCAATTTTTTTACTTACAGCAGATGGAAACCATCTGGCCAACTCCGCCCCTATAAAGACTCAAATATTGTCTCAAATATTATCTTTAAGTGGAGTGCTCAGCATACTGCGGTCCTTCCAGTTGTTGCTGATGCATTAGGAAATACATTTTTAGAAGTGGCTTAGTGCAATAGCACAGACAAGTTTATCCTCTCTGTTACACGTCATCCTTTATTGTGACACATTTTCACATCTGTAGCAAACTGTTATCACAATGAAGCCTTTAATAATTGACCAATTATTAATAATTGGCCAATTATTAAAGTTCTTCATCTTCCATCAAGTGTTGCTGGAGTTCCTGCATTGTGAATTCTTTCATCCTCTCCATGCACCTTGGAAATAGGTGAAGTTGTGCCAGAAATCTTTGCTGCGATTTATCACAATGAAGTCTTCCGACATGCTGTGATGCATCTAAATGTGGCACCTTCAAAACTGTGTTTATGTAAGTGACCCTTGGTGCAGATGAGGAGACATTTGTCTGATGCCAGAGGGGGAGATGTGCTGTTATCAAAAACAAGAAAGTGCCATAAAAAAAAGAAAGATGTGGCAACATTTAAAGAAACTGTGATTAGAAGATGAACAGAAGAGACGTACAGGGGGATGGAGGGAAAAAAAGCGAGGTGTGGGGGGATGGAGAAACAGAGAGAGAAAGGTTAAGAGGATTGGCAGGTTCCTGCAGTAGTGGTGTTGCTAGGGAACACCATGTGACCTGTTGCCTGGCAACACTGTCTAACTGAGAGATTGCTGCAGCAGCCGCACCCTCCATCAGCAGGGAGTGGGCGAAGGCAGTTTCCATAACAACCGGTCATATCTCTGAATGGAATATTTAGAGACAAAAAAACAGAGGAGTAAAGGGGAAGGGGACTTGGCAAAATCATGGTTTTAAGAAAGAAAGAAAAGGCATTTTAGAGGATATCAGGTGGAAAAGCAAAGTTTATGCTTCCTATGCAGAATACATGTGGTACATGTCACATATATGTACGAGCACTGTGACTGTCGCATGTCAGTGTGCCACAAACCATCAGAGGGATTCATTTCAGATGGAACCATGTCTCGGAGTAGCCTATTTTAAATGTAGGTTACACCAAATGAGGCTTCCGACACCCTTATATTTTCACATCAGGTGCCACTACATGCTCCTCGCTATACTTCCCTGCTCACTAGCAGTTACAGTGTAATCCATTTGCTGTGAAGTATAGGCTGTTAAAAAGAAACACTGGCTGGAGCATGTTAGATAAACAGCAGCACAAAGGCAGCAAAGCTCTTTAAAATTTTGCACTCTGTGACATGAAGAGCTTATATACACCTAAACAGGAAATGTCTGAATTAAAACGTGGGTTGTTTTTTAAATTAACAATGCCAGAGGTCTGGATTTTTTTCAAGCAGTGCATGAAGCCCTAGAATGTTCCAAGACACTAAGGCGATACCCATTTGTTTCAGTATGCTGTGTCAGTGGATATTGTACTTCTCTGTACATCATGCAGAGAAATACAAACTTTTTGACCTCTGCTCTGTGTATACTATATCCACACACATTTGGTACTCTAAGCAGGTAATGGTAACATGGTTACAAATCAAAATTAAAATTGTAGAAAATCTAAAGATCATCCAAACATTTATTTACTACAGATTATAGATCCAGATGTTTCCACCAACGCAAGTAGCAACATTTCAGGATGAAAAATTAAGCAGCGCTGGCTCAAAGGTTAAGCCAATCCCTCCCTCCCAATGGTAAATTGCCAGACAGCAGAAATAAATGTTTTTACAGCCTCTATGGAGACCAGAAATTATTTGGCCTTTATGGGAACTCTAGAGTGAGTTTTAATATATTGAGATCACCTGTTTAAATTGCTTAAAGGCTTAACACTATGTATTATTAGGCCCATGGCCCCTTTGACTGATAGGTAGACGCTAAGCTTTACCTCAGCTAATTTGAGTCACTTAACTGGAAGTCTCTCTGGTACCTTCTGGAGTATTTTTAGTGTAGTTATCTAACAAATAGTATGGTTTGCTGTGAGGTATAGACCTTCTAAGAGTTTCTGCTTGAGTTTTGATATTTGACAACTGATATCTTTATATCCATTGATCCAAATATGCTCACTGCTTGTTCAAACCCCACCACCACCACCACACACACACACAAAAGAACACAAGCCATGCAGGCATCAGGGGCCCGTTCTTCGTACGTCGCTCACTACATCCAAGATCAAATGACACATCCAAGACCAAACCATCGCGCTAACCGTGAGCTCGCTATTCCGGTTCCCCGAACACACCTGCTGTTGACGATTAGTATAGCTGGACGCAGTAATGTGACATCACTGGGTGTCGTAAAAGGGGCTACGCATCGATAGTGGAAACATTGATCGGCAACCCTCTGATTGGTCGGCGAAAATGTCGACGGAGCGCACTCGGCTCGGTATTTTTCGGCAGCAGAGCAAGAACTCTTGAGTGAGGGATTTCAGGAGTTTCAGAGTTTAATTAAAACGCAAGGGAACACTGCAAAGGCTGCAAAAGCAAGGAGCGAGGGCTGGCAGAAAGTTGCTGACAAATTAAACTAGTAAGTAATTTAATAATAACAATAATAATGGAGTGGATTGATATAGCGCTTTTCAAGGCACCCAAAGCGCTTTACAATGCCACTATTCAGTCACTCTCACATTCACACACTGGTGGAGGCAGCTACAGTTGTAGCCACAGCTGCCCTGGGGCAGACTGACAGAAGCCAGGCTGCCAATGTTAAACATGTGTAATAATTAAATGATCACTTCTGCAAGCAGAAACTAATTCGAACTAATAATTTATTTCTCTCTTATCTGACTACTCCTTCTATATTAAAATCAATGACCCTTTCTGGCATTGTAGTTTCTTTATTTAATATCTAATGTACTTGCAATGAGTCAATGATAAATCATATATGAAGAATGCCTATACACTTTATATGCTCACTGAGGTTAAACAGCACAATAATGCAGAGCGACTGACTGACCAGTTCAGTAGAGACCATTACATCTGCTGTCATTGTAGCCTGTACGTGTTATATATTTTTATACTCAATGGACTCGTTGTGGGGACTTTGTGGGACACTGTGCGTCTGAAGAGCGCACATTTTCAAAATAGTGTACTTCCCAGTGGGGCAGTGGTTGAAATCATTTCAGCACTCCAGCAATGTCATAAATAGCCTACAAAGAAAAATCAAACAGAATCTTTTTGTAGGGGCCCGTTTTTGATCTAAATATTATCCAGGCTGAAAGTAGGTCAGCGCAGAGGGAACTGGTGTGAGCCTGAGAGCGCCGTGTCTGCAAAACCCGCCCACCCCCATCTTTCTTACTGCCTCTCTCTCATTCACGCTCTCTCTCCCTTCTCTCTCCGGCTTCATCTCATCTAGCATCCGCTTTCTTTTTGCATTACGAAATGTATGACCCTTTGACCTCAATAGATGGGTCCTTTTCTCACGTTTCAAAATAATTATTCAATATAGGCTATAGATCCCTTCTTCATTTTTTATTTTTTTGTCAATTTGCAATCTGGGTTTCTTAATCTTTCACATCCATGCACTGTTGAATCCTTGTCTCTGGCTTCCAATGAGAGTAGGATTATGCTGCAGCCATCATCCAAATACAAATCGCACTGCCAAGTTAAACATCCCTGTGGTTTAAAGGTTAGTCCCCTCCAGTCCCCTTCAGTGAACTGGGTTGCATTGCTCTCCTTAAAGTATATGAATCTTGGCTATTGTCAGGCCAACATTTAACCCTGTAATGCCAAATGTATCATATCATGCTTCTACCACTTACAAGCAAAACGATCAAAATATCGCTGCGTGTTAAGGCCGCATTGAAAGAGTATACAACGCGTATGTGTAAATGTACCAACAAAATGCACCTCATTGATAAAAGATTAATGGAAAATTGATATCAGTCAAAATCAGTCAAGTTACACATCTTTACCACTTCTTTCGACAATTGATGCTTTCATTTGAGATTTTACTTCCTTAATATATCTTATATAGCTTTGATTTCAGCTCTTTTCTCCTTTTTTGTCATTTCAATTTAACTTTGCTCTTACTTTAAGATTTCCAAATTATTTTGGTCTGTGATATTGCATTTATTTTATTTAGCTGAGTTTTTCATTATTTGGCTTTTGGGATAGTTTAGCTTGGAAGCTTTAGAAACAAATGGATAGCTTTAGCCTAACTCTCATTAAAGGTATTTAAGTCTGCTTACCAGCATCTCTATGGTGCAACTGGGTACCAGGTAATGTGATGTTTTTAAAAAGTTAATATTTTTTTCCTTTTTTTAATCAGAATCTCTCAGCTAGAATGCTAAGTATATCGATTCCCTAAAATTTTAAACAGTTCCTTTAACAAATAAATAAAATGTAATGAATTATTCTCTTTTCATTGTTTTTCTTTTTCCTTTTTGTTCTTTTCCATTTTTTAATCACGTGTGTGTAGATGGAGAAGGTGGTGGAGAGCTATCACCTCCAGTGGGCGCTGGAGTTAACAGCAACAGCTGGCACTTCAGATACGGCGCTGGACAAGGCTATGGCCTTCCTCAGCCCCTGAAACCAGGAGAGATTCCACCTGAAGCCTTCATCATTCCTGGATCTCCAGCCATCATCTCTATCCGCCACGACCCAGGTCCTGTGGATGACAAGGGTGAATTCATAAGCTTTGGCAAGAAGGAGGACGCCAAGAAGAAGAAAAAGAAGAAGAAGGACAAGAAAGATAAGAAGGAGAAAGGAAAAGATGAAAGCGGTGATGACTAGAGAAGTGGTGATATGACAGCAAAGCTATTAACAAACTACCCAATTTCAGAGCCAGAAAAATAAGCCAAATGCATATTGTAGAACCAAGGGAGCCTCCTTGCGCCATATTTGCATAGACATTGTATAGTGGCCAAATCCTCATTAGACCAGGCCTGGCTCCAAACGTCATGCGAACTTGTTAAACAAATGCTCTTTATCGAAAGAATGGACCAAATTACACCAGAAAATGATTTATTGTCTTAGATTAGCCTTTGTGATTTGCTGCCCACCCCCACTTCCCCAACCCCTTCCCCCACCCCCAGTTTGTATAACAACAACAAAAATAGCACCCAAAAAAGGTGTACTATTTGTAACGACCATTGTCCACTGAGGCTGCCTGTGATGACATCTCTGGCCCTCCTCCTTTTTGACTAGTTCAAGGGTAAGTAAAAAGTAAAAGAAATAACTTTAAAATTAAAAAAAATAATAAACGGGGCTATTGTCTTCAGAATTATGGAGGCGTTGTAGAAAATCTAAAAATGTGGGCTTTTATAAAAAATAAATACGTAAAAAATATAATAAAATGAGCAAAGACAACAGCATATAGTATGCGTAACATAGGATTAGCACCTTTGAGACTACAAGGTGCCTGAAAGAAGTTAGACCACGCTCAATAAAGAGCTCTGTTTCAGTGTAACATAGCACATTGTGGAGGCTGAGGACCTGGACTGGGTTGCACCAACTATGCGCAAGTTTGTTCCCAGGTTAGGATATAAAGTGGTGGCCTCATAACTGCTAATTCCTTTGCAATTAGCATGTCGCTAAATTCAATGATAGAGTAGGTATTAAGACGTGAGTTCAAAGGTGAGATCTTTTGATATTATTAAAAGTTAGAATGAGTAGCAAATAAGTAATAGCAATATACTGGATGGTTTTGGGACTAGATTGGCATAAAACATGGCCGATTCTCATTTGACTTTTAAAGGAAAATGCTAGTATTTGAATGTTTTAGTCCACTTTCTACCAGTCATTTTTAAGGCTAATCATTTTCTAAAGCACATCATTTTGTTTTTGGAAATTCTATTGGGGTTTTTTTTTACCTGTTTTTTTTAATGGACTATAGCACAAAAATGCATTAGCTGAGACTCGGAACTGTTTCACACTGAACACATCGAATTTTGTCCTTGCTTTAAGCCGTATTTTCATCACACTATAGTGTAGCTACTGCACTGACACAATTAACCAGATTAGGTACAGTACCTAAGGCGAGTCTCAGCGTATTATTTTTCACATTCCATGGAATCTAATGCCAACAAAAAAGGAATGACACACTAAATAGTTGAAAATAGCCCAAAGTGTTTGTGCAATGTGTAGACAATGGACAGAAACATTCAAAATCATGGCTGTGGCTCTTCAAGTTGCAAAACAGCAGGGAACTGCTAAAGAAAAAAAAAATGCTACGTGCAGAAAACTAGATTCTTTATTGTTAGTGAGTGCATTTGTGTGACTTGTATCATTTGCACCTGCTTTATTGCTTGCTTAATATGTTTAGCGTTTACTTAAGGTTACGTTTGGACAGATTTCTGTAGTGGTACCGCTTGTAATTTTAGCAATGCCTGAAATGGGATTGTGGCGACTTCGGCCATAACTAGGGAACCTACGTGCAGCTGATGCAACCAGCCCCTGACATGGCTTCTTCTCTTGGAATGTGACACAGGTTAATGGGGTCTGAATTAGCACACCCAGTCTGAAAGACACATTACTGTACACAAACACTGATTTTCTCTCCGCCGCTTACACACAATCCAACAAATCAAACATACGCACACATGAACACATAAATTCAAAATACACGAAAAGAATACGCAGCCCTTTGTGGAAACTCCAAAAACTGAAGGCCAATGCCACCCTTAACATGGGAGTGTATTATATGGCTAGGAAGCAGGAACGCTGCTTGTCGCTTCATTTCTGTTCCGATCCGTCCTCTTCTGTCTTTGAATGTTAAATAGTTGTTCTTTAAGCCTTGCGCCACTGCCTCGCCTGCTTCAGTGCTTGTAGGATGTGCTTGCCCGCCGCCTGTTTCCTCGCTCTACTCCTGTTTCCTCAAATCAACATGGTTGGACATCTTTCCACTTTGCTTCAATGAACTGTACAACAGTAACATGTGTGTATTTGCATATTTACACAGATACAGACACATAGACATATAGACACATGTCACACTCTCATAGACATTTTTTTTGTCTCAACTTCAGCTGAGTTTAGGCGTTTCTGCCAGAATGTCTCCTCTGGTTGCTCATTGTTGACAGCTCTGTCATCTCTCGCATGACTTGTATGCACTGAATTGCGAAGACGCCTGAGAGCTTAGCAGAAACTGAGATTATGCTGTGCTAGATATGAGGCAAGATGGAGTGAGAGTCAGAAAATAGTAGTCATAGTAGTCCATTGTGTAGATACAGTGTAGGAGACAAAGAAACTATTGGGCAAGTCATTTCACAAGCCTTTGCACAAGCACATGTATTGCAGTTAACACTGACTGGGAAGTACAGTTCAGCTGCAGTACAAAGAGGCTGCATTCAAATTATGATAATTACTATTATAATAAAAATTGTGACTGAAACGTGACAAAAGTTCATTGGCTTCACCTGGCATCACCTTAAAATTTCCCTTTTTTTGCTTTATGGCTCCACATGAATATGGGGGGAAAAAGTTTGCTGGGAAGTTTTGGCACTGATATTGTGTATAAACATAGTGTGGTAGAAATGGGAGCAGCGTCAACATGATTGAAAGTGTCATAAAATCTCACCTCGCTGTTCCTTTTATTAGACCACCATATTACCAATCACTATAGGGGTATATAGGTGCTGCTCAGTCCTTCCCATGCACACTATTCCCTCCTCACCTGCCCTGTTCTTCAGGTGTACTTCTGTGCTGTCAGATCACCAAGTGGCTGTTTGCATGTTATAAGCAAAGGAAACAGATCCTATATAGATACTATATATATATATACATAGATATGTTTTTCCACTGGGAAATGCGTATTGGAATATTTACATATACCTCTGATACACATTCTCAAAGACAATACACACACCTCTCCCTACAGACACAAACATACAGTAAATACAGACATGGCAGCAGCAATTTGTGGAAAAACCTAAAAGAAACACATTTTCTTATCATGTTGAAAATAAATTTAATCTTCTAGATAAACATAATGCTATTGTGTTATGCTATGAAATGCCTTTTTTTCTTTCTGTTTTTACCCATATGATTTTCATGGATAAGAAAATCAGTCCTTAAACTAACTTGTGTTCAACTTTGAAATGATGATCAAAAAGACACTATTGTGAAATTATATACTTTGCTCACCCTCTGTACCTTTCCCTTGCCCAGTAGAGAAAAAGGCAGAAAAATAAGAAAAAAAATATCAAAATACAAAAAAATGAAATAAAAAAAAATAAAGTTGATGTATTCTCTGCTTGTGTATAGTGAATGTTCCTCAGTCGTTGGGTGTGGCGGTGAGTGGCACATACCAGTCGACTGTGACAGTGCAGATCTGTTAATAACTTTTTTGTACACCTGCTCATCATTGTAAAGGTGATCATAGTGATTCTTATGATTTAATCAATCTGGTAATGTGTTTTGTTAATACGTCACAAATAAAGTTTTTTTTTTCTTAAATATCTCAAACAGTGTTTTGAATTCAGTTGAACTAACAGCTTATTTTCTCCTTCAGTAGACTGTGACGCCCTTTTTTTCCTCTCCACTTTTGCAACAGTGGAATTTTGAAATAAGGAATGCAGGAAATGAGAAAATACAGCATTAGTATCCGAGGTCAACAAGATCTCAACATTTTAAAGTTGGCAAAGCCATGAAAAGGGGACTGGATGATGATTAACGTGGGACTTTAACATCCCTTCTATTTGAACAAAGACTTGTCTTTCTTTAGGAAAATAGGAAAAGCCTTTATCTATTCATTGCACTTGCTCCATCTGTCTGGAGAAGTAATTAATGCACACCACCCTTCCTCCGCTTTCTTGCTGCAGCCGACCCATACTGTTCATATTTAATAAGCATTTTGTTTGCAGCATATGTAATAACTAAAAAGGCTTTCTTTTTGTGGAATTAATATCTAAAGACATCAAATTCTACTTTAAAGATGACTTTATTCTAACACAATTCATTCTGAAGACACTTGTACATAGGATTGTGACTTTCCTCCATTCCTGGGTAGCACAGGGGGGCAGTGGTTAACAAGAAAGTCCCTGCTTCAAACCTCATGGTCACCTTTTTCTGTATTAGCATTCTAACCAGGCCTGCTGGCTTTCTTCTGGGTACTTCCTGGCAATTCAATTCAATTTTATTTATATAGTGCCAAATCACAACAAAAGTCGCCTCAAGGCACTTCATAGAAAAAGGCTTTCTTTTTGTGGAATTAATATCTAAAGACATCAAACTCTACCTAAAAGCCTAAAAGCACGTATGTTAGTCTAACTGGGGATTTTAACTCATTAGTGTGAGGTAGATAACGTGGTTAAAGTGCATAGAACAATGTAGTGCATGAATCTATGGTTAAATGTGATTTAGGTATGTCTGAATTGCTTTGAGCGGTCAGTATGATGGAAAAAATGTTACATAAATGTCAGTCCCTTTCCAACAGACTGATGATAATTAGCAGTCATACTGACATGTTGTCAGTGATGTAAAAAAATAGAAGAGGAAGAAACAGTGAAGGGGCATAATTAATGTTTATCTGCCCTCTTGTGGCAGTTTTTTTGAATGCAGCTTTAAAATGAAAAACAAAATTGCTAATTTAAGTGTTTGGATTTCATATTACAGCTGTATGGTACGCTATTGAACCTCACTAAAATATGTTTTCACCATTGTGACTCAACAAGAATATAGCACTCTGGAAGCTGCTGAATTGCATACAGCTTTTCAGTAACTTCTCAAATATTTGATGGCAAGGGCAACAACTTTAGACTTACAAGAAACACCCTAACGGGTCTGCAAAAGACTTATATAATCCAGACAGAGTCACAAGCCATGTCACTTCATCACCTTTGTATAACTTAATTGGTAACTACAACCAAACTCTCGATAGTCATATTGCATTGTGACAAATGACAACAAGAGTCCAAGGATTAATAATGTCGCTCTCTCTGATTCACATGTACAGACTATTATCAGGAGTTCTCATGGTTTAAAAAGATGGGCTATAATTATTCTAATATGTCATTATATTTGCCTAAAGGAAACATGTTTGAAAAAAAGAGAAAGAGCCTTAGTAAAATGTAAATGTATGTGCATCTCTTAGACCCACATCTAATATTCGAAGCCCACTTGTCAAATTATCAGTCTATTGTCACCACGCTAACAAGGCAAAATACAAATATACACCCTCGCAAGATTTTTTTTTTTTAAAGGAAAGCGATTTTCCTTTTCAAATGTCTTCACTAAAGCATAACCAACTGTTATGATGAATAAATGCAAACCACACAAAACTCTTACAGTGACAGTTAAACCGTTTTCACTGTAGGCATTTTCCCTGATACAATACTGTGTAATTGCCCCGAGGCTATGAGATAATATTTTATTCACAAAGTCAGCCTCATGTTCCCTACAGCTGCAGTGATGGAATTTGAGTGCAATCTCTTGAAATCAGAAGTCAACACACAGCCTGGTTTCCATAGTCAAATTTGCTAATATCTGATGATAACAATAGTCTGATAAATAATTATATTACACATCATATTTCTCATCTTTCCAGTCTAAACGGAGCTGACTACCAACCAAATTATTAGTCAGCAGCCAGTCTATGCTATATAGAGTCACAGAATGGATGCATTTTCCTTGCGCAGCAGGACTTTCATTATTTTAATAGATTAGTGTATGAAAATAAAACATTAAAGTATTAGAATATTCTTAGTTTGATTTCATTTGTTTTTGTATTTAACGTTTTTGGAGGTTTTAACATCCATGACAATCCTCTTCATCCTGTCTAATTTATCCTTTCTTTTCTCCTTTAATTTGCAGTGCTGTCTAATGCTGGCTGAAGATTTAATCTTGTGAAAGTAATAAAATTGTAGGAGATGATGCAAAAAAATCATTTCAGGTGCAAAAAAATCATGAACATCAAAACATACAGTAATAAAACAACTCATTCTTATCTTTTTATTTTAGGAATATATTATTTAGAGATTGTACAAAGATCACTTGACTATAATCAATATTATGATGTCCATAATAGTGCATAACCTGATTTATTTGACAGCAAATATAAACATTACCATACTTGATTATTCATAATTTCAATATATCCTATGAATATCCTGTTGATGCAGGCATGGTGATAAATTATGTTAGAGGCTGTGGGCTCTAGTGTCCATAAACTTAAATGACATACATCAAAGGGCTTATATACGACACATTAAAATCCATAAATGAGAAACATTTTGATGTTTTATCAATTATTTGTCAGATGTAAAAATACATGGTTTTTAAAATACACATTAAATACACATTAATTGATATTAAATTAAACTTTTATTCACTTAAAACATGTACTTGAATGTTGCATGTTTGCTATGGAAAATAATATTTTTTTCCATTATCCCAAGACAATATTCAAATTGTTGTTATAATTAAAGAAATTTGCCAAAAGAAAAGAATTCCACAGGGCTTAACTGCAGTACTTGATAAAGGTAGAAACCATGCTTTAATGTCAGCAGCAGGAAAAAACCTTCAAAGCTTATTTTTTTTAAATGTATTTATTTATTTATTTTTATTTATTTGTGAAGACATCAAAAATTTTGCACAACAACATAATAAAGTTGCAAAAACAAGAAAAAATCTGAATCTGAAAAGTAATTAATATTCATAAAAGTAAGAATACACATGTGGTGAAGTGCTTTAAATGCCAATGTGGAGAAAAGTACACTGTACGATAGAAATACTATATGTTAATTACAAGTACTTTTTTAAGGGTGTCCTGTCCAAGCAGAATTATGGTCTACATCCACTGTTGTGCCAAAGGACCTGGGTGTGATGGTGAAATGCAAACTGTGTACAGGACAGAAACATCTGTATTATTCTGCTAACATAACTTTGGCTCCTTTTTGCCAACATTTGCACAGACAGCATGCTAATGCAAAGCTGGCAAAAAAAAAACAAACCCAGAGTGATGTTGAAGCTGAGTGATTCCAAGCCCCAGACCTGCAACTGGACCCTGAACTTCAACAGAGGCAGTGGCATAACAGAGGAAGTGATAAGGAGTCAGGCTTGAAACACTGTTGCCTCCATTTCTGTCTTTACATGCTAAAGTAGAATCACTGTGACGATCACTTTGAATTCTCTTTGGGTTGGTTTTCAACTTTGCTTTGTGCTGTCGATTTTGTGTTCATATCTAATCACTAAAAGAGAGATCCTCATCCTCAAAGATGTGTCCTCATTAGAATATGGATTTGTGTTGGTATGTAGAACATTAGCTTATGGTATATATTGTTTACTGGAATAAAGTGAAAGTAATGTTTAGTGTATTGAATTGCTTTTTCCAGTGAGTAATTAAGAAAGTACTTGATTGCTTTTAAGAAAAGTAATGTGAAATACGTACATAACAACCCCAACACTGGTCATGAAATGTACATAATGAGCAGTGAGAAGCTGAAACAATGGCCTCTGGGAACTAGATGCAGACAGAGAAAAGCCCAGGAGACCCAGGGCATCCGAAGACCCCCCAGAGCACTGAAGACATGGGGCCACACATCCTGATAATAAAAGGATGTGTGCCCAAAATGTGAAAAATCAAACATTAGCTATACATGAATGCTTATTTTCTACCTGGACTAAGCCCGATCTAGAATAAAAGTGCCTTCTTTGTAAAAGAAACCACATACATTAAAGAAATTAGAGACTCAAATTAGTAATAGTGTTAAAGAGGCTTAATTTGTAATTACCGCCTCTTCAGACTGCTACAACTTTGTTTACATACATTTGCTGCCATTTACATTTCCTGTTTTTTAACTTGTATGGTAATTTACACACAGTCCCTACCCCACTGATGCAAGTCACTTCCTCTCTCTCCCTCTCTTTCTCTCTCTTTCTCTCTCTTGCTCTCTCTTGCTCTCTTTCTCCACCCAGCTATAGACCAGGATACATGAATGCTGGGAAGGAGGACAGTAGCAGAAAGAGCAGAGAGGGAGCACCGCAGAAAGAGTAAGTGAGAAGAGGAGGTAAAAAGATAAGGCATAGTAGGGCAGAGTGTGTTGGAGGACAGCATACTGTGGCATACTATGGAGCAGTGTGGAGCAGCAGGACCAAAACAAGAAGCGGGCGCAGTGAGGACACAGCTTGGCTTTATGCCTGATCAATAAAAGGTAGATTAGTTCAGAATCTGAGCAGTTACGAAGAGAACTCATTAAGCAGCATTGCTTTACCGAGATGACTGCCTGTGGACTGCACTGAGTTTGAATTGTGCAGCTAAGGGATAAAAACATGTGAAAATAAAGTCACTCAGAACCTTGAGAATCCATGAGGACATAAAAGAGAGTGCGTAAAACTAACTCATTTGGAGCCAAGACTTGCAGCAGGATCATACAAAGACTGAGGTATGTCTGTGTTTTATTCTTAAGTTGAGGGCATGTAAACATTTTGCGGCTTTTCAATAGCTTGTTTTTTCTCTGCTTGCTTTTTTATGATGTATTAACAGGACAAGACAGTTGTCACTTATTATTAGACAGCAACTACAGACGTGGGTCACTTGACCTAGCTCAACTAACATCAGTTGACACGAGAACCAAAATAATAGTCCCTGTGGATGACTAATGTTCGTCTAGCAATTTAGACATATCTGGATAAAGGAGTTTGAGGGGTATGAAGGCCAGGAGAAAGTGAAGAAAGCCTTACCAAAATGTATTTACATGTTCTTTTTTTGTCATGAATGAATACATGCAAGCGCTAACATAGACACACACTCTGTGTTTAACTGTATAATAAAGAATTGCTGAAAAATCCACACATGATCACCCTGGTGTTGACAACTGAACTGTTGTTGCATAAATCATTAAAATGACCTCCTCTACACATGAGAAAACTTGTGTGCACGCATAGACACACACACACACACTTACACAGGCTGTCCCCTTCGTGAAATGGTGTTGCGGTTAAATGCACACAGACCTTAATTAAGGCTATAGCATTAGTGTATGGTACTCTTTTTCAAGGTGAGCTGAACGTGAAGGGTAATGGGGTGAACGCTGCCTTCTATGGCAAATACTGTAATGAAAGAAGACATTAGAGTTTACTCCAGGCGCTATGTTGAAACATTAATGTGGGTGGGATCTTTGCATTATGTTCAAAGTGCTGATATAATATACAACACTTCTCTTGTTATCAGCATTTGCACATTGTCATTGCTTTTTCCAGTCTTATTCCAAGAAAGTAAGAGCACAATCCTCACAATTCTTGACAACTCTAGTTATCCTCCTTTTTTTGCACTATTAAAGCGCTTCCTTGTCTCAGCCCAAGCTCTGTGCATTGTTTCCTGCTTACTCATGGATTTCCTTCACAGTGCCATCTAAAATGTCTCTCGCTTTAAATGTGTTCCTCTTTTACTTTTAGATGGATGTAATGATGTGGAAACGCTGACCCCCTTTTTGAATTATCAGACTTTTGAGTCGACCAGTCGAGGAATGGGGAGACGAGCAGCTGACCTGACGACTTCGGTTCCGGTTTTAGGAGTCCCTGCCTTGGTTGGCGTGCGTGGTTGGAAGGCAACAGGAGGAGACAGATCCGGAGGAGCCCTGTGGGGACTTCAGTGCAGTGTTGGTGTTCAGACATCCCCTGCGATAAGTAGACCTCCTACCCAGCTAACTGATACACTCTCAGATAACATTAGTCAAACATCCAACAGCTATATTACCAAGGAAACGGAAGACAAGGAGATACTACTAACAAAGAGTGACAAGGAGAAAAAGGCTATTCTAAAACAGAAAAGTGGCGAATCCAAGACCAAAAAGGAAGTGACTTTCAAAGCACTTGGAGGTGAGGCCTCAAAGGATGTGGCCTGCTGTCAGAGGAACAGTAGAGGGACTTATTGCTATACCAGGGCAATCAAGACAAATCCACACATTGCAGGGAATGCCAGGTCTAATTGTAAATCTGGTAACCGTTACACTAATGGCAGTGTGGTTGACTCAGAGGCAATCGGTGGGATTACCGTACACAATGATGAGGCCGAGCCTGTAAAGGGAGCAACCTGTCGTGGAGGAGACCGGACCAGATTGCAAGGTCATTATACAGATTTGTGTAGGAAGACGCTGCCATTATCTGCTGCCCGACCTTTTGGTATGCCTCAAAAAATATGCAACCACTGTGGAGGGAGACAGTCTGTAACCAACAAAGCTGTTATTATAGGGGAGAAAATTCCTACTCCCAATGCTTTCCTTAGAGGGAACTCTTTAAACTCATCCTTCACCTCACTCTCGACCTCTACGCCTTTCCAAATATCCCACACTGAAAAAAACCCTACGGCAAACCAACAACTCTCCGACAGCATTAATAATACTGACAACAGGACCCAAATTACAGTCAATCCACAATTATTATACGTTAATGAGGAACTAAGGTATCGAAAAACACCACACCCTGCATGCCCGGTCCACTCTATAGGCAATCAAGTCACTTTGTCAAATATAAATCCTGCCAGAAGTGAAACATCAATCCAACCTACAACCGTCCTACATGCTAAAACCATCACTATCACAAAAGCAACAATAGAAACCAGACAGGATGTTTCCAGTGAAAAATTTGGTGCTAAACCTCCACAGGACCATAAGCTCTCTCGTCCAACAACTCTCCCTTTGACCCCCAAGTTGGCCATAGCTACCAAGGCCAACAACCCACATTCGCACACTTACCCCAAGCGCATTAAGACAACACAACACATTTCTACACAATACAAAGAATCTCAAAATGTATGTGTGTCTATACATGCTGCACCTGAGATTACACTGTCACCACCTTCGCATTTCTATACTGTAGCCACAGGGACTGGAAATACATCCAGTACCAACACACTCATATCAACCACAGTTTTTAATTCTGCACCAACGTCCACTGAAAGCATAGCTGCTAAAGTCAATACTCAGCACAAGCCTCTACACTCCAAGCATGCGGGTCAAATAAATACAACTAATAACCAACAAATTAGCCCTAAATGCCCCACATTATCACTGGCCAGCAATGCATTCAACCAAATGCATAAATCAAAGTCACCTGCACACGTTTTACCCTCAGGTCCACCGCATGCTCTGCTTGAACATCATAAACTACAAGAAAAGGCATCCACAGTAGCTGCTAGCACATCTTTAGCTAAAATACCTTTTACTGACAGAGGAATAAGCTCAACTGGAATTCAAGCTTTTGCTAATCCACAGCATCCAGCTATACCGCATCTATATTTGAGCATTTTAAATTATAAAACTAATTCAGATCAAATTGCATGTGATGATAAGTCTGTGCCTGCACAAATAATTCACCCTAACTCTTCAAATTCTGAACCTCTGCTTCACGCTTGTACATCTTTCCTAGACACAACATCTAGTGCATCCAATCTCCTAGACTCGGAAGTTAAGGTGCCTGTGAGTACTACTTCCAGCTCTAGACTTGGATTTAACAGCACCCTGAACAAAAATATAGCTCTCAGGAACACAGCATTCAATTCGAAAAAATCTGCAACCCCAGCTGGCACGCATTTGTTTGCCTTGACAGAGAAACAAAATAATGTCTCTGTATCAAGTGCAAATTTGCTTCAATCAATAGGCACAGCACAGGTAGTTAGCTGTAATGAAGCCCCTGACAAAAGCAAACCTCAATGCACACTAGGACCAGACATCAGAACTCAAAGCAGTAACAAACCTGGTAAATGTGGTGTTGTTTGTCATCAGGAAAGCAACTTAGCACTTCCGCATGCATTATCTAAGCCTCAAATTGTGCCAAAAGATCATAACAGGGGCAGTGATGCTAGCACTAATCACCCTAAATCAACCAATAAACCCAGCGAGGAGTTGCATTCTGATAAAAGTAACTTCAGTGCTAATCTAACCAATGAATTAATTGTGCATGAGTCAAAAGACCATGAAAATTCAAATCCATCGCAGGTCGCAAACCTCCAGAATTACATTTCCCTAATTAAGTCAAACAGCTCTTGTCTGCAGGGTTTCATAAAAACGGAACAACAAAAGCCTGCACATAATCAAGGATGTGCAGAAACCGAACATGAGGGACACTGTGCAACATGCCCACCGGTAACAACAGCCCAGCAAAAGAATTCAAATGCAGAACGGTTTGCCTTGGGTGTATCAGCCAGTCATGCAAATGTTAAGCTTAAAACTGACATAGTTAAAGAGACACATCCCATCAACTCAACACCCTCTATAACAGTGCAAACAAACTGTGGACCCATCACCTCAACTAGAAATGTCAAACCCATCATCAAATCCTCAGTCCAGCAAAACTCTGACACATTATTACCGCCACAAACACTCACACGTACCGAGCGTTCTTTCACTGCGCCAGCCCCATGCAGCAGTGAGAGAGAACCCCGTATGCACACAGGCCTTGATTGCAATTCCATATTGCTATCATCAACAAAGCCCTTGGCATCCTATCTCCGCCTCCAGTCTAAGAAAGTGGAGGCAATTGACAACCCCGCTCCTCCTCAGCCATGCCCAGAGGACACCAGCCTGGCTCACTCCCACCCAGCTGATGCAGCCCTGCTGCTGCCATCTTCCCCACAGTGCTGCAAATCAGCAGCCTTACAGCAGAGACTCGAGACTGTGGAGGCCAGCCTGGCAGCCAACAAGGACAGGATCACTACTCTGCTTAACATTATCCATGACCTAGAGACATGGCACGCTCCAACCAGTGGGTAAGTAAATGTGCGTGTGTGTCTGGGCTCTGAGTGTGTGTGGAAGTGTAATAAGGGATGTGTTGAGCTTTCTTTATCACTTCAGGATCATCAGTTTTTTACTTGAATATCTAATATTTAGTACAATAGAGCTTTACATATTTGTGAATGGCATATACAGTGGGGCAAAAAAGTATTTAGTCAGCCACCGATTGTACAAGTTCCCCCACTTAAAATGATGACAGAGGTCAGTAATTTGCACCAGAGGTACACTTCAACTGTGAGAGACAGAATGTGAAAAAAAAATCCATGAATTCACATGGTAGGATTTGTAAAGAATTTATTCGTAAATTAGGGTGGAAAATAAGTATTTGGTCACCTCAAACAAGGAAAATCTCTGGCTCTCACAGACCTGTAACGTCTTCTGTAAGAAGCTTTTCTGTCCCCCACTCGTTACCTGTATGAATGGCACCTGTTTGAACTCATCATCTGTATAAAAGACACCTGTCCACAGCCTCAAACAGTCAGACTCCAAACTCCGCCATGGCCAAGACCAAAGAGCTTTCGAAGGACACCAGGAAAAGTATTGTAGACCTGCACCAGACTGGGAAGAGTGAATCTACAATAGGCAAGCAGCTTGGTGTGAAAAAATCAACTGTGGGAGCAATCATCAAAAAATGGAAGACATACAAGACCACTGATAATCTCCCTCGATCTGGGGCTCCACGCAAGATCTCATCCTGTGGGGTCAAAATGATCATGAGAACGGTGAGCAAAGATCCCAGAACCACACGGGGGGACCTGGTGAATGACCTGCAGAGAGCTGGGACCAAAGTAACAAAGGTCACCATCAGTAACACACTACAACGGCAGGGAATCAAATCCCGCAGTGCCAGACGTGTTCCGCTGCTGAAGCCAGTGCATGTCCAGGCCCGTCTGAAGTTTGCCAGAGAGCACATGGATGATACAGCAGAGGATTGGGGGAATGTCATGTGGTCAGATGAAACCAAAGTAGAACTTTTTGGTATAAACTCAACTCGTCGTGTTTGGAGGAAGAAGAATACTGAGTTGCATCCCAAGAACACCATACCTACTGTGAAGCATGGGGGTGGAAACATCATGCTATGGGGCTGTTTTTCTGCCAAGGGGACAGGACGACTGATCCGTGTTAAGGACAGAATGAATGGGGCCATGTATGGTGAGATTTTGAGCCAAAACCTCCTTCCATCAGTGAGAACTTTGAAGATGAAACGAGGCTGGGTCTTCCAACATGACAATGATCCAAAACACACCGCCCGGGCAACAAAGGAGTGGCTCCGTAAGAAGCATTTGAAAGTCCTGGAGTGGCCTAGCCAGTCTCCAGACCTCAACCCCATAGAAAATCTGTGGCGGGAGTTGAAAGTCCGTGTTGCTCGGCGACAGCCCCAAAACATCACTGCTCTCGAGAAGATCTGCATGGAGGAATGGGCCAAAATACCAGCTACTGTGTGTGCAAACCTGGTAAAGACCTATAGTAAACGTTTGACCTCTGTTATTGCCAACAAAGGTTATGTTACAAAGTATTGAGTTGTATTTTTGTTATTGACCAAATACTTATTTTCCTGATTTACGAATAAATTCTTTACAAATCCTACCATGTGGATTCATGGATTTTTTTTTTTTTCCACATTCTGTCTCTCACAGTTGAAGTGTACCTCTGGTGCAAATTACTGACCTCTGTCATCATTTTAAGTGGGGGAACTTGCACAATCGGTGGCTGACTAAATACTTTTTTGCCCCACTGTACTTAACATGCTTTGTTAGAGATGAGTTGTAAATACTTTGCTGTAATACTTTATATTCAGTCCAGTACAGGTACAGCAGCCAGAATCCTGTCTAGGAATTATTTTTAAAAACATTCCTGCTTCTGCTGATCTCTGGCTTTACAGTGAGTCATCACTTAGATTGGAAACACTCAGCAGCATTGAATATCAATGCAAACACCATTGTTTTTAGACTGAAAACAGTTGTGCATTTGTTAAATTTATAAACACATGTTTTACTCACCCACTGTTCAGTTAATTAGCTACTAATTACTGTATTGCCAAGGACAAAAATGATACAGAAAACCAGGATGTAGGATGTTTCTATCTATTACTGTACAAAAGCAAGGGTACAGTAACCAAAACAGGGTCAGTTTTTTTTTCAAAAGCACAGAGCTTCACGTGTTTCTCACATATTTCTCACATATTTCCCCATTCTGTCCTATAACTAAAGTAAATAATAGGAAGAAAGATATTCCAGCATCTGCACTGGAAGACCTCAATGACATTTGAACCAAACGAGTTTCAGTCGTGTAAATAATTTCGCACACTGTGATTTAAGTTGCACAAATCAATTTGAAGGCAGTACTGCTAACATGTTATCAAGTCTGTTTCACAAACGTGCAAAAAATCTGATTCGAATTGTAGTTATGTGGCATTGCAACATTGTTGCAGGTTTGAAAAACAGGTCCGTGATTATGCTCCTGAGTATGATAGAAACCTACTTGGGCATTTCAGGGGGGCAGAGATTTATATAGCCACGCAATTCTTCTGGGACAAATAACAGGAATTAAAACAGGCCTCTGGCAACGTGTCTCTGTCAATCATTCTCATTCAGTGTGCTGTGTTAATAAGCTGTGACTGTCTCTGAGGTCATGTTTTAGAAAAACCAACTCCTAATAACCTACTGATGTCTTACACGCTATGTTATATAGACTGAAAGTGTCTCAGATGGATACAGTGATAGGAAAGATGATTACACTGTAAATCTAAAAGGATGATTTGGTTAACACAAAAGGACGGGTTTATGGTTTATCATGACTTAAAAAGACATCATATACCTTAGTTGTTACATCAGCTGCATCGTTTATTTTTCTTTCATTAACAATAAGACACAATGATTCATGTAAGCTGCTGATAGTTGATAGGGTCATACATTAATTCATCCTTCCTTTTCCATTCAAGTTATGTTAGAATTCTTAATAGCTCATACTCTCTTGCACTGAAGGGTTACAGAGTTAAGCAGTTATTCACAATATTTGTGATATAAAATGTGCTTTATCTGTATTCCAGTCGGCGATCCCACAAAACAGGACAGGACTTCAAAGACTGCTCAACGTGTCAGAAAACTGCTTGTGTTGTATACAGGTGAGATGACAGTTGTGCCTACATGCAAAGTCTGAACACATAACTGATCAAATCTGCTGCAATGTACCATAAGAATGCTACAGTATAATTAATACACCTTAATTTTGCTACTTGCTTCCCTTTTGGTGTTCATTCGATAAAAGAGATGAAGAAACCAATTAAACCAAATCAACATGCATGGCATGCACAGTAACAGGAACACGTATCAGTTTATTCAAGGACAAAGTCGGACAACAGATTTACAGTTTCAGGCACACAGTTCAGTTCATGGGTCAGCACCTTTGCCATTGCAGCTGCCAGTTCTTGGCCAGTCTGTTCTCTTCATTTCTCTAAAAATTAATGACTTACTGTCATTAGCAAGCAGTTTCTTGCTCAGAAGTAACAGAAGGATTATATTTTCCTGTCAGAGAACACGATAAATCTTATGGAAAAACTGCCAAATTTAAGCACTTGCTTTATGTAGCATAGTCTATTTGGAAATGTAAGCAGGCAGACAGAACTGAGTCAGGTCCAAGCAGCCTACAAAACTGATTTATACTGATTTATGAAGTCAAAATTTGCATTGTCAGTTGGATTGTAGACTAATTGATGTTATGCTGTATTAAAATGAAATGTTTTAGAAGATTCGATGACTCGTAGGAAGCAGGAGAATATATCAAAAGTAGTTATTGCAAACTGAGCTATTACTGTCTTAGTTTTCATGACAGCAATTCAGCAGTAGCAGTTGCATTTCAGTGCATTGCAAACTTTATTAAAGAAAGCAGTGAAAGGAATTGTTTGTCTGCTGTCTGAGAAGAGCTTTCGCATCCCTTGCCTGTAAGACTTATCATGGAATATTGGTTAGTTCTCATATTCCAACACTGGTATAGTTTGCACCTAATAACTAAAATGTTGCATCAGCTGGAAGCAATGGAGAATAAAAAATATTACTAAGTGGGCTGAGGAAAATCTAAAATTCTTCTCATCATCTTTTCGGAAAACAAAAACGCCTCAAGCTCGAGAAAGCAAAACCTTAAATTGTCTTCATCGTGAAATATTCAAAACATTCCTGTTGATCTCCTTATTTTCCAAAACCCCTTTTGTATGACAAAAAGAGTGTTACATAAGTTGATTTGCTGACCAGTGTGTGTGCGCGTGTGTGTGGAGTGTGTGTGTGGAGTGTGTGTGTGGGCATCTGGTCCTTAAAAGGCCAAGTGGGAAGATAAGAATATTTAAACCAGACTTGTGTACCCTCCAAAAAAAGAGGATATCCTGCTGGGAAATGTCTACCTGCCCAAACCAATCAGCCACTTTGAAACCTGACAAGTGCAGCGCTTCCCACATGAGGAGACCACACAAAGCAAAGTGAAATGTAGCAACACAGTTTATAGTGATTTTGAGGCATGAAAAGCTTTTGCATTATGTAAAAATGAGCTGGAAATGCAGATACAACACACTAAAACATTCATTTGCATCTTCGGAGAAAGCTTTCAGGTTTGACACACTTTTTGTTTTTTGTAATGTGTGTTTTCTTCAGGTGGAGAATAACTAATTTGGGGCTGTGTGTGTGTCTCTCCAGTGTAGAGTATGACTTCAGGCAGCAGGAAAGACGCTTCTTGGAGGTTCTGAATCGTTCAACTGGGCACCTATCCCAGCCTTTAACCTTCAGCCTGCTCCAAAATGTCGTCATTAAGAACTTAACAAAGACAAAGCTGAAAAGCAAAAAGCTGTGCAAGACTCTGTTCAAATGGCTTCCAAGAAAAACTCACAAAGTCTAGAACTCTTTTCAGTACCTGTGTGCAGTTTAATAGCCATTATCCTGTGTTACAAGTGACCAGCAGAAGCCTTTTGCAGAGAACTCTTACTATTCCCTTTCTTCCTGTGGAATGAGATTGCTTTGAATTATGTTCTTCCCAAGTAAAGTTCCACTCTTCTGCACACTGTCAAAGCCTATATGAAGGATTTTCTCAAATTTGAACCTGATCTTTGTGACCTTCAACTAGTACCATCCATAAGAAATGTATTTTCACTTTTTCTCAAGTTAAATATGTTTTCTTGTCAATATGCTTGCATTAAAATGTAGATTTCTATATCTAATTTTGTACATGAGATTCTGTTCTGTTTGCACTGTTATAATTAAAGCATTTGATTCTATATTCCCTGTTTTAAATGTCGCTTAATGTCGCTTTACCTTTTAATTACCGTTAAGTAGTTTGATATAACCTCTGTTTATTTGTCTATAAATTAGTTAATTTGATTCATTCTAATTGCTAAACTGTTTTTGGTCATTTATGAATGAAATAAAGATTTTTTTTCACTTAGGACATGTACGTTCAATGCATCTAAACCTTTTCACAACTGCAAACTGGCCACAAGGGTGCACAAAATACAGAAGCATTCATTATGCCTTTGCCAATTGTGCTGATGGTCTCCAAATCCCCGAACAATCTGAACTTCATAAAAGGTCTCTGAGTAAAACAATGAAATGACGAAAGGCTGCAATGAAGCATGCACACACCCATGAGCACACTCATGGACACACACTTATGGACATAAAAAGCAAACTAGCAACGTGAAACAGACCCTTGTAGTTTCATAGAACTGTTCATAAAGTGTGAGGGGAATTTTGGATGAAAGCTTGTGAATAAGAGTGCGTGCAACTTTTATTTGAGCAGTATGTCAAACAAAGATTGTGATATTACCTTCTTAGCAGGCGATACTCGGGATTTAATTAAAAACCCCTCTAAGAAGAAATAAAGCACACTGAAAATGAAAGTCGTGTAACACTGTTACAAGGAATGAGGGCTCAAAGCACCTCTGAAAGCCTTGAAGCCTCGTACGAGTAGCCCTGTTCAGTACATTTAAATGTAAGTAATGCGACATGCAAAGGTGCAATTTTCACTTAAAGTCCCAAAAATTCTGCATTGACTTTTAGGTGCAGACTTAAAAATGCATAAAGGTATAAAATACTAAATATATAAATAAAATATATGATTGTCCAAAACACCCTAAGGCAACTGTTGTTGCGATTTGATGCTATATGAAAAATATATACATACACTGGTCAAGATCACTGTTCCATGTAATCACATTTTATGTGGCCAGAGACCAGCCTAAGAAGTTACTTTTACAAATAGCTCTTTCAAACTATATATTTGCGCATGTATCCTTCATCATTTATTTCTCATTATGTCTGGCTCCTCCACCACTGCTGTCTTGCTTCCCTCAGTTCTACCTCCTCAGCTCAAGTTTCATCTTCAGGGCTTTAACACAGCAATTAGACATGTGGCCCTCTCTCATCTCGGGACATCTGACAATAAGCCAGCTAAACAACAACAACGGCTGGTTATAAGCTAACATTATTGGAGCTAGTGGTAGGCTTTCCTAAAAACGCACTTTAGCTCTAAACATCTTGATTACATTGTCATCTGGTATGAGAACGTGGTCGGTAAGTGACTGAACTGATTTTTTTTGGAGCCTTTTCTTTAGCCTTTTTTCCCCTGCATGTTGATAGCGTAATATGCTGAAATCCTCACATAGCTGCTGACTGTCAGGTTGGATTGTAGGTACAAGCTGTGCAGGAGGAGAACTTTTCAGAATTCATGTCAGTTATGAAGAAAGCTCCTGTGTGAGTCTGTACTATGTCAGTGCTTTAATGTAATGAGACACTTTGGAGAGTTTGTATTTCTGAATGTTTGTATTTCTCCATGAGCCAGTTCAGCAAAATTAAGTTAAACTTAAGTCAAATGTAATACGTGATTTGATTCATTTCAAAGAGAGATTTGCACTTAAATTTACTATACACAAAAGAAGTTTATAAACTTTGGCTAATAGAAATTGTGCAGGAGCATTCTGCTGAGTTTGTGTACTTATCTGGGGCCTGCTAATTTTGAAAAGTGGTACTGCTGAATAATATTGCAGCCACAGTCCACGCCCTAGAAGACAAGAGGAATGGGTCCATAAAATAAATTTAAACAGGGCAGACCACATATTACATTTTTATTGATATCCACATCAGAGATTATCTTTCACTGTGAATTAAACCAGTGTCATCTATGTGCAAATTCAAGTGCTACATTTTAAAGCGGTTCGACAAGTAGTTCTACAGTGTCATTTCCAACCTTTACTGTGCTTGTAAATCAACTAGTGTAACTCACAAAGAGGCAAAGAAAAACAATTTAACGTGTCTCATAGACAATCACTGCAAAAAATATGACTGTTGCTGCTTTTGAAGTGGGTAGAGCTGGAGGCAGATATTTGGGGGAAAAAAATCATCAATGCTAAAATGTCTGCTGTACTTAAAGCATACATATCTGAGGAACTGCACAAATAAAGTCTTTAAGTAATTCTTTAAGAAGCCATTTTCTATTTAAGTGGAGATTGTTTATCTAAACCCCCGTGCTTTTATGCATTTAAAACAGCATTTATCTTCATTTGCTTTCCCACAGTCAGGAGTTTAGTTTCCAAACATTTCTGTGAGCCATTTTCACCAGATTCCCCAATCATATTATACTTTGTCAGCGTCATTTCAGTTTTTAATATATGCTTCCTTCTTTTGAATTTTAATAGAAGTTTTTTGTGGATTTTTTTGTAACTCGCCTTGATACGCTGATTTTCAACAATATTCCCACATTTGTAAGAGGATAGTCAGAGCTACAAAACGTAGCTTGTAAACCACAGAAATATATAATAACACACAGCTTACATTCGTTGCAGTATATGCATATGTATACATATTTTTTGTATATGTATACATGCATATGTATACATATGCATATAAAAATCATTTTGCTGCACATAATCAAATAATAGAAACCGGGTTTACATATAAAGTGCTAATTGACCTTTTAGCTCCAAGATGGCGGCGCGTGAACAACGCGAGGCTCAGTGTCTCTCCAGAATCTGCTATTTAGCGGTTTTTTATCTACTTTTAACCGGATTATTCGTCCAGAATTGCTGTGCGTTGCTGACCTACAGCAGACAAGAGCTTCTGGACATCTGGACTCACAACTCCAACAGTTTTATCGCCGATCTCCGACTCATCCCAGAGATCTCCAGAACACTGGAGGCTGCCCACTCTCCCCGGCTGGGCGGAAGTGCACGCAGACGGCGCCGAGATCGTAAACAAAGGCGAGGTAGGCGCGGAGGGCTACGGGCTAAGCTAAAGCTAACACCACACCGGCTGCCTTTACCCAGTATTTTTCTCGCCAATGTCCGTTCTCTGGCAAACAAAATGGATGAGATACGGCTCTCCATCACTAACAACAGACGGATTATGGACTCAAATGTCATGTTTTTCACCGAAACATGGCTGAACAACAGCTGCCCGGACAATGCTATCGAGTTAGCAGGACGCCACACACACCGAGCCGACAGGCTAGCAGATGACTCCGGCAAGACCAGAGGTGGAGGTTTGTGCATTTATATTAACAATGCTTGGTGCATGAACTCCACTACTACTGAGAGTCACTGCTCACCTAATGCGGAGTTTTTAATGGTCAAATGCAGACCTTATTATCTCCCCAGAGAATTCACTTCGATCATACTCACTGCCGTGTATATACCCCCCGACGCTAATGCTAGGTTGGCCATGAAAGAACTTTCTGCAGCCATTAACAAACACCAGAATAAACACCCCGAGGCTGCTTTTATTGTTGCTGGCGACTTCAACCACACCAACTTAAAGACAGTCCTCCCCAGATTCCACCAACATGTCTCCTGCCACACCAGAGGAGACAAGACTTTAGACCATGTGTATTCCAACCTGGCTGGAGCCTACAAAGCCACACCCCTCCCCCACATTGGACAATCGGACCATCTCTCCCTGTTCCTCACACCTCGGTATTCACCACTCATCCAACGTGTGAAACCTGCTGTGAGGACAATTAAAGTGTGGCCAGAGGGGACAGACGCAGTGCTCCAGGACAGATTTAAAAACACAGACTGGAATATGTTCACCCACACAGACCTGGACCAGTACGCCTCATCTGTACTGGATTACATCTCCAAAACCACAGACAGTGTCACCACCCAGAAACGGATCACCATGTACCCCAACCAGAAGCCTTGGATGAACCGGGATGTTCGTCTCCTCCTGAAGGCCCGCAACACTGCCTTTAGGTCAGGAGATGCACACGCCTACAGTACAGCCAGGGCTAATCTAAAGAAGGGCATCAAAAAAGCCAAACACCATTACAAAAAGAAGGTAGAAGAACACTTCTCCAACTCCAACCCCCGACGCATGTGGCAAGGACTCCAGACCATCACAGACTACAGGACCACCAAACCCTCCCCCGCATCCTCTGATGTCTCCTTCCTCAACGAGCTCAACAACTTTTATGCTCGTTTTGAGCGAGGGAACCCCACAACCACAACCAAAGCAGACATGACGCCAGACCACCAACCTATGACTCTCTCCCCCACCGATGTAGGAGCGGTGCTGAGCAGGATCAATGTCCACAAGGCTGCAGGCCCTGATGGCATCCCCGGGCGTGTTCTCAGAGCGTGTTCTGGGGAGCTTGCAGGAGTGCTCACAGACATATTCAATCTGTCCTTGGCCCACGCTGTGGTACCGGCCTGCTTCAAATCCACCTCCATCGTCCCGATACCCAAAAACTCCAACCCATCTTGCCTCAATGATTACCGCCCAGTAGCACTCACCCCCATCATCACTAAGTGCTTAGAGCGACTGGTCCTAGCACACTTCAAATCCTGTCTCCCCCCCCACCCTGGACCCCCACCAATTCGCATACCGCCGGAACAGGAGCACAGAGGATGCAGTCTCCATCGCAATGCACTCTGTCCTCTCACACCTGGACAACAACAACACCTACGCCAGAATGCTGTTTATAGACTTCAGTTCAGCATTCAATACAATCCACCCCTCACAACTCATCAGGAAACTGACAGACCTGGGTATCAGTTCCCTCATCTGCAAATGGTTACTGGACTTCCTGACCAACCGCCCCCAACATGTCCGGCTGGATAACCGCTGCTCATCTACCATCACAATGAACACCGGTGTACCACAAGGCTGTGTGATGAGCCCTTTCCTCTACTCCCTCTTCACCCACGACTGCAGACCTGCTGATGGTTCCAACACCATCATTAAGTTTGCAGATGACACCACGGTGATTGGCCTCATCAGTGACAACGATGAGGCCGCCTACAGGGAGGAGGTGGATCGTCTGGCTGAGTGGTGCGACAGAAACAACCTGCTGCTTAACACCGAGAAGACCAAGGAGCTCATCGTGGACTACAGGAGGAATGCTGACCCACATCCACCCATCCACATTAAGGGGACGGCTGTGGAGCGTGTGAGCAGCTTCAAGTTCCTGGGAGTCCACATCTCCGAGGATCTCACCTGGACGACCAACTGCTCCAAGCTGGTCAAGAAGGCTCACCAGCGCCTCTTCTTCTTGAGGACTCTGAGGAAGAACCACCTGTCCTCAGACATCCTGGTGAACTTCTATCGCTGCACCATCGAGAGCATCCTGACCAACTGTATAACAGTCTGGTACGGGAACTGCTCTGCCTCGGACCGGAAGGCGTTGCAGAGGGTCGTGAAAACTGCCCAGCGCATCGCCGGAGCACCACTTCCTGCCATAAAAGACATCTACAGGAAGCGGTGTCTGAAAAGGGCTGGGAAAATCATCAAAGACCCCAGTCACCCATCACATGGACTCTTCACCCTCCTGCCCTCTGGGAGGCGCCACAGGAGCCTCCGGACTAAGACCACCAGGTACCGGAACAGCTTCTTCCCCACAGCTGTCAGACTCCTGAACTCTGCCTCCTGACATCTGACCCACGTTAACTCATGGACTGAACATACACACACCCACAATGGACAACTGTACCCTCAAACACAATAATAACATGGACTGAACCACCACTCACAACCACTAGCACTTTATATAGCCTCTGTAGAAACTATCTACACCCTCACTTATCTTAACTGCACTACTGTATAGCTCTGTGTAAATAATCATTCTGTACATTCGATAATCTTTAATCCTACAACTGTTTACAACTTGCATAGTTCCCATTTCTGTATAGCTGTATATCCCAGATTCTGTAAAGTTATTTATTTCATTTCATATTCTGTATAGTTTTCATATTTATATCCTGTTCATATCCTGTACATAGCTTGTACTCACTACAGCCTGTACATACTTATAGTTATAGAATATTCACAACATACTTCATACCGTGTACATTATAACATACCATAATAGACCCATTTCTGTAATATACTCACATATCTATATTATTGCTAATATATATTGTAATATATCTATATCACTAAAGCACTTCTGGATGGATGCAAACGGCATTTCGTTGCCCTGTACCTGTGCATGTGCAATGACAATAAAGTTGAATTCTATTCTATTCTATTCTATTCTATAGTTGCTACAATACTAAAAAAAAGTCCGCCACCTTCAGTCTGCATCATATAATAGATGATATTACCTCCAAATCAGATTACTACCTTCCAGGTGAAGTATTACAACACTGCAGCTGGTCTGCAGGTCCATGCATCCCTCAGCCACTTCATTATTTTGGTTCAATGGTCCATCTGGATTAGGTCCAGTGACTTCCATCAGCCCTAGCATTAAAGAAAAAAAAAAGCTAAGGGTAGCAGCCAGCTCACAGGCTCAGATAAGTTACACTGTATACTGTAGACTATACCTGTGCATTGAACAGCAGATTAAGTGATTTTACAACTGGTAAATAATGTTGATCATATATTAAGCCCTACCCTCCCAAGAGCTATGGCAATAGAATATACTTATATCTGACAAGAACAGGGACTGGATTGTGTAGATGAATAATACTGTAGTCCAAAAAGTTAATATAGGATTAAAGGGAACTGGTAACAATATAGGTTTCCACCTTGTGTCAAATGGGGCCAAAGTAATTATTTTCACTGTACCCAGGCAATGATCACTGTATGAGATGCATTGCTTAACGGTCTACACAATCAAGTAAGGTAAAAGATTCCTGGTTCGACCCAAAGAGGAGTAAATCTCTTCCTATAAATCCATGTGTTGTATGAAGGATTTCTGAGATATATTTTTTTGTTTAAATCTGGCAGCTCAAACATACGGAGCTACCTGTTTTGGTGCCTTTTTGTGTGGAAAAAAGGCAGAAAGCCTCATTAATTATGAAAAACTCATTGATTATGAGGCATAGTGAAAGCCAGATTAGTTAGCAGGGGTGCCACCAGGGGGGGTGGGGGGTGGCCTCCCCCCAAAATTTGCTGCCCCACTTCAGAGAAAATGCTGATATTCCTTCTTTAGCCCCAGTTTTCTCATAATCAATGATTTTATTTAAAAAATAATAATAAATAAATAATGAAATATCAACTGCAATACCCAGTGCCTTGAGATAAATGTTAATGCAACATGGTAATATTCCCAAGCTAACATAGTGATGTGTAGGATGCTGTGTCAGAGTAATTTTAGTTTTTAATGTTTGTTTCCTTTCTTTTTGTAACTTGCCTCAACTTGCCTTGATATGCTGATTTTCAGACAGTCAGATCCACAAAACACACAACATAGCTCAAGTTCTCATGCTAATATGTGCTACACACACATCTTGTGATAAAAGGACACTTCCAAGAAAGAAAGTGAAACTCGGAATCATTTAACTCCGATGACTTTCAACAGGATACTGCTTGCACAATCCTATGGCTCAATATATATATATATACATATATATATACATATGTATGTATATATATATATATATATATATATATATACATATGTATGTATATATATATATATCTATATATATATATATATCTCTATATATAGATATATATATATATATATATATCTCTATATATAGATATATATATATATATATATATATCTCTATATATAGATATATATATATATATATATATATCTCTATATATAGATATATAGATATATATATAGATATATAGATATATATATGTAGATATATAGATATATATATGTAGATATATAGATATACATATATATATATATATATTAGTATGGCATTCATAAGCCATACTATGTTTTTCCCTTATTACTCTTTGACAAAAGTATGACTTTATCTGTGACTATGTTTATCTGTCACCCGATTTGTATGGATTTCTCCAAAATATTTACTGTATGATCTTGAGAGTGGAAGCAAGCGTACCACAAATAAGCACACCGAGGTAAGCTGGTGCTGATTTACATTTTCTTGTATTTTTACAGCGCTGTGAGTGTTATGTGACACCAATGATTCATGAATGCTTTTAATCCAGTATAACATATGCTAATTTTTTAAGAGCACACTACTGCACAAACAGTACTTGCACACATTAGCATGAGTAACAGATTAAGCTATTTTCCTAAATAGCTTGAAGGCAGGGTCCTTCTTTTTAGGAAATTTAGGAACATAAGAAAAAAAGTTACCATTCATGCAATTTTTGAAATAAAAGTGAAGATTTTAATATTTTGTGTTTTAACATGTTGTGTTTTGTTTTTGTTTTTTTAGGAGGCGGGGATTCTGTCCCAAGAGAGACAGTTTCAGAGAGGACAATCATTTCCACTGCAGTGCTTTTCTCCCAGGGCAGGCTGCTGTGCCCTGACAGATATTTTTTAGACTGAAATTCTGTGCAAATTGCTCTGTTGTTTTTCTTTCCAGCACAGTGAGCGGTGGATTTCTACACCTGCAGGATGCTATAATGAATGTATTTTCCAAAATCTAGTCAAACTGAGCTGGCCTAAATTTGAAGACTTTGAGTCATCTTAGCCATAGTTTTCAATCTCTTTCTATATCTCTACTGACAATTAATGTTAAAAAGAATGTCAGCTTCTTCTTTTTTGCATATTCACTCTGACAGTGTCATCATGAGGATGTTTTACACAGTGAGGTACTCCTGCCCTCGCTGTTATACTTGAAAGTGTTAAGTGTAAATATTTAGTAAATATCTGTATTAGTAGGGCTGTACGCAAGAAACTGCATGCTGAATTTTAAGTGCCGTCTTAATGCACTTAAAATGCATTAAAACAGCATTAGGGTTGTTCAGTAATATAATTACATTCAGAAAATGTAAGTTTGACCTCATTATATGTGGACAAAATGCAAAGTGTGGACAATATGCAAAATGTAGCAAAAATAAAAATCACTACACCAGGTTTCCAATCAGCCATAAGAGTGTAAAGCTGATTTCAGTTCATATGTCTTCATTTATTTGCTTATTTATTTGTTTAAATCAGATTGTTTGATCAGAATGTGGCCTATTTGCTGTTTTACCAAAGATAAATATCCCTGGCTCTTGTGTTTCTCCTCTATATATGGAAACATTGCTGCCGGTTTCATTCACAGAGTAAGCTAATGACTCATTCTGACATGGAGACTCACTGCCAGTGTTCCTTGGGGACAATGAGGAGTGGAATAGGGCAGAAAAGGGCACATTGGGGTTTAAGCTCACTGCTCCTCTCAGGGTCGAGTGTCCTCCAGAGGAGTTTTAGAGCAGCAGTAATCCGAGCAGAAATGGAAAAAATGACATGGAAGAGAAAGGAGAGCGTAATGGTTAAATTTCCATAAGAGACAAGTCAATTGACTGGGGTTTATTTTATGGTCTTGAATATGATGTAATGTGGTTTGATAGTCTTGTTTAACAAACATGACAATTCCCACTTTAGTCTGACTTTTCTTTTTCATGACTTTACACCATCATGTTAAATGTTGCGTGAGGTCAAATTAATAAAAAACAATGAATAGGGATGTGTGAAACCTGTGATCTCTCCACATCACACCACATTAAGGCGGTATTTGTAGTGTGAATTATAATCACCAGAGATAACCTTGAGAGCTTAGAAGCAATGCTTGCTTTATTTAATAGAAGTGATGTCTCTTTAAGAAAATGACTAACAGTAACCAAGACATTACATGTCCCTCATTTCCCCAAGAGCCTAATCTATTTGACTGACAAGGAGACTACCACACGTATCCACACATAGAATACATAAACATGTAACACAAGAATTTTTTTAATGCATATTAAATATTAAAAAACACATTAAACTTTTTTTTAAAGGTAATTTAGTTTGCAGTTTGAATATCTTTGTCATTAATTTTACTTGAGTTTACTTAGGTCAGACTGATGGTTTTTGGATTGTATGTTTTACACCATTCCTTAGTCTGTGATAGAACAATAGAAAATATATAATCTGAATCTTAAAAAAAAAAAGAACCTTGAGAGCGGAAGCAGCATCTAAAAGCTTTTACGTATTTAGTAAAATATTAACTAAATTAATTCACACACTTTCCCATTATGTGGAACCAGCTTCCAGAGTGGATTTGAGAGACAGACCCCCTCTGTACTTCTAAGGCTGGGCATAATACTTTCCTTTTTGCTAAAGCTTATAGTTAGGGTCGGATCAGGTGATCCTGAATCCTCCCTTAGTTATGTTGCAACAAGGTTGGAACTGGGGGCTTCCCATAATGCTTTAAGTATTTCTACCTTTTTCACTCACTGATGACTTTACATTTAATCATTAGTAATTATTCATCTCTGGCTCTCTTTCACAGTATGTCGTTTGCCTTGTCTTCCTCCCCTCATCCCCAACTGGTTGCAGAAGATAGCTGCCCCTGCCTGAGCCTATTTCTGATAGAGGGTTCTTCCTGTTAAAAGGGAGTTTTTCCTTCCCACTGTTGCCAAGTACTCATTCAAAAGGGATCGTTTGATTGTTGGGATGTCTTTTTATTGTTGTAGGGTATTTACCTTTCAATGTGAATCACCTTGAGGTGACTTTTGTTGTGGTCTGGTGCTATATAAATAAAATGGAATTGAATTGAATTTAGACTTTTTGTGCATTTTTTGGACATCAGATGATGACATCTGTTTTTTAATTGCCTAATAACTACAGAATTACAAAGGCAGGGTTCACTTCAGGTCACCAGTCTGTCACAGGATCATTCATGCTCACATTCACACCTATGGAATTACATATAACATACATATAACTTGACTATGAGATGTTCAAACCACAATTTCTCTTTTGAAGTAACAATGCCTCCAGCACCTCTGTGCTCCCTCTATGCATGACATCTACTCATTCATACATTTTCTTCCACTTATTCAGTTTAGGGTTGGGGGGAGCTGAAGCGTAGCTTCATATGGGCAGAGGCCTAGTACATCCGAGACAGGTTGACAGACTATCCCAAACATAAACACCTGAGTCATCTGACATACTCTTTCGCATGCAGTGTGGATACTGGAAGTTTTGTACTTTCGTTTTTCAAATTTCAAAGATAATTACCTGGTTGCTCGTTTGTTAAATCCATATTTAGTTCAAATGCTTATCTTACATATCAGCAAATTAAGAAGAAGCCACAACTGAAGAGAACTTACCTAGTGAATCTCTGTGTGTGTAGAAGACCTGCTTATTAAAGAAATTAGAGTTAGGGTTTTTTTTTTTTCAACTTTATAGAACAGCTGTCATAAATGAAAGCTAAGGTTTGGGGACGCATCAACACCAAGCAGGACATACTCAACACCTCGGAGAGAGTGACAGAAAGCTTGTTAGTCAGGCACAGCACTCCAGGCTTACATTTTGTCAGCACACCTGTTTGAATAATGATGAATGACTAAAACATAGCTCAAAGCCCTTTATCATTCCTGCGTTCAGTCAAGAAAATATGCATATAAGCAATAATAGCAGCTTGGCAGATTTCCCTCCAAAAATGCAAACATTTTTACATGAACACATTATAAAGCACAGCGCTATGCAAATTTTATTGTGGAAGGCAAAGAAAACCATATGCAAACTGAGTTCATGCATACATTTATGTTGAATGCAACATCACCATTAAATGCTAATGCACCGTAAACCGCTGCAATAAAAGACTCAGCAAAGCTGAGTGCAACAGCTACTTAATAAGTCAGATTATTAATGATTTACACTGCTCCTAGTTTATTCTATCGCATTTGTTTCAAACAATTACATGTTTTTTATGTACATTTTATATTCCTTCAGAATATAGTTACAACAGGTAGAAGCTGAAACAGAGTTAGCTGCATATATCGATATATCCATAATATAATTTATTGATTTATGTAAAACTTTAAAACATCTGAGTAGCAATTAAGATCATATTTTAAAAGGTTCTTCGCTGTGTTTCCAAATGTGAAAATTCACTGTTCTCTATGACAGCAAACTAAATATCATCAACTAAGAACATACTGTATACAGTAAAGCAAATCTATATCTATAGAATAGGACAAACATAATAATTATAACAGAATAACTACATGTTTACATAGATCCATAAAGTACAGTTCTGGACATTATGCACAATTGTATTAGGGAATTGCTTTCTGTCTCTATCCATTTCTGATAGTGCAGGAGTTGAAGCCCCTTCTACAGTACCCACTCATGCCCAGCAGGTGGGAGAAAAGAGTTACTAAACTGACTAGAGGATTTGAAGAAACAGTGGCTTGCAAAAGTATTCGCCCCCTTGAACTTTTCCACATTTTGTCACATTACAGCCACAAACATGAATAAATTGGTGTACACTTGAGAAGTGGAACAAAAATCATACATGATTCCGAACATTTTGTACAAATAAATAACTGCAAAGTGGGGTGTGCGTAATTATTCAGCCCCCTTTGGTCTGAGTGCAGTCAGTTGCCCATAGACATTGCCTGGTAGGGCTGAACGATTATGGAAAATAATCTAATTGCGATTTTTTGCCCCAATATTGCGATTGCGATGCGATATGCGATTATTTTTTAAGGTCTTTGTCTTCTGTATTATTAAACAAAGACAAGCAATACATCATATAGTATGGCCAATACTATATTACATTAATTTTAAACTGTTCTTTCCTGGAAGACAGACCTCTGTTATGATGACATGAGGTGATGCATGAATTGATGACTGACATTTTTATTTAACTTCTTCAATCACAACAGTATATTTGAACATACACAATAGTTTATTTTTAGCTTACAAACATCTGAGCATAAAGTGCTGACAAGGAACCCTGGTGTAAACATTAAAATGAAAGTCAGTACAATGTGCAGATTGCAGAAATATACATAAAAAAAATCAGTGGCTTTACCACACTCAGTTTTTCGACATCTGTGAACTACTAGACAGTCATTAAATTAAAAAATAATATTAAATAAATAAAACTAATAAATAAAAAATACACACATCTTACTGATCTCTGCAGTCAGTAACATTACACATAAAGTGCAAATATAATAGCAATTGTATAAACACACACACAAACACGCCTTTAAAATTTAAAATTAATAAAGTTTTATTTTATCTAATCTAATAACTTTAATCTCAGCCAAACCGATTTACTCACGAACAAACAAAACACTGAAAAAAGCCCAACAATAACATTTTTAGGTTGTCTAAGTGACTTATATATTACGTTTAACCCGAGCAGCGAAACTCCGCGGTGATCTGAAAATGATGTGCCGGGAGTTGTGCCGTTCTCGGCCGCATCAGTAACCCTCGAGCTCCCGGCTAGCTGTCGAGCTGGTGGGTAGCAGACGCCTCTGAAAACGTCGAAGCACTTTTGCAAATATGGGATATCTTGATAAACCGAGCAGATATTTGATGTTTACACAACTACTTTCTCGCCTGAAAATATGTTAAAAGTTTATTTTGTGACCCAGAAAGATTAGTATGAGTAATTTTAAAACTTAGTAGCGGCCGCCATTGCTGGAAACTGGAGTTTGGCTGGGCCGCGCTATGAATTCTGGGATATGGTAGTAATTTGGACAGCCTTCGGCGCGTCGCTGTGACGTAATCGGTCTACAAATGCGGCCTCAGGAGGATGCAGCCCATGAATTTGGACATGTCCAGAGTATAATCGCAGCCTTTGCGGTTAGAAAATTGCACTTGATCATGTCGCGATATTATCGCAAATGCGATATATCGTTCAGCCCTATTGCCTGGTGAGTGCTAATGACTAAATAGAGTGCACCTGTGTGTGTAATCTAATGTCAGTACAAATACAGCTGCTCTGTGACGGCTCAGAGGTTGTCTAAGAGAATATTGGGAGCAACAACACCATGAAGTCCAAAGAACACACCAGACAGGTCAGGGGTAAAGTTAATGAGAAATTTAAAGCAGGCTTAGGCTACAAAAAGATTTCCCAGGCCTTGAACATCCCACGGAGCACTGTTCAAGCGATCATTCAGAAATGGAAGGAGTATGGCACAACTGTAAACCTACCAAGACAAGGTCGTCCACCTCACAGGCCGGACAAGGAGAGCGCTGATCAGAAATGCAGCCAAGAGGCCCATGGTGACTCTGGACGAGCTGCAGAGATCTACAGCTCAGGTGGGGGAATCTGTCCATAGGACAACTATTAGTCGTGCACTGCACAAAGTCGGCCTTTATGGAAGAGTGGCAAGAAGAAAGCCACTGTTAACAGAAAACCATAAGAAGTCCCGTTTGCAGTTTGCCACAAGCCATGTGGGGGACACAGCAAACATGTGGAAGAAGGTCCTCTGGTCAGATGAGACCAAAATGGAACTTTTTGGCCAAAATGCAAAATGCTATGTGTGGCGGAAAACTAACACTGCACATCACTCTGAACACACCATCCCCACTGTCAAATATGGTGGTGGCAGCATCATGCTCTGAGGGTGCTTCTCTTCAGCAGGGACAGGGAAGCTGGTCAGAGTTGATGGGAAGATGGATGGAGCCAAATACAGGGCAATCTTGGAAGAAAACCTCTTGGAGTCTGCAAAAGACTTGAGACTGGGGCGGAGGTTCACCTTCCAGCAGGACAACGACCCTAAACATAAAGCCAGGGCAACAATGGAATAGTTTAAAACAAAACATATCCATGTGTTAGACTGGCCCAGTCAAAGTCCAGATCTAAATCCAATCAAGAATCTGTGGCAAGATCTGAAAACTGCTGTTCACAAACACTGTCCATCTAATCTGACTGTGCTGGAGCTGTTTTGCAAAGAAGAATGGGCAAAGATTTCAGTCTCTAGATGTACAAAGCTGGTAGAGACCAGTGTTGGGTAAGTTACTTTAAATTAGTAACTTAGTTACATTACTAGTTACTTCTATCAAAAGTAACTCAGTTACTTCAAGTTACTCGTTACTTTCAGAGTAACTAGTTACTAGGGAAAGTAACTTTGGTTTTACTCAGAATGCTCTTGTTAATGTGTTGCTTCCGTAACTGGATACCCAGCCAGAGTGCCAGTCTTCTAGCTTGCTTACTTGCCACAAGTGCACTGTGCCACCTACCAATAGAAAGGAAAAAATAATGTGCACATTTCCACGAGAGAAATCCCACGCCTGATTCTATCCTAGCCTGCTTTTTACATCCAACACAAAAACTGCAGTCGTGGTGCTTTCGATTGTACTCAGAACTCAGAAATTCTGCCTTCTGAATAGGAAGATGTAGGTAACACCAGACTGCAGATGAGCTGCATACAGAGCTGGACTGGGACAAAAAAATCGTCCCGGGCATTTTGACCACCATTATAGGAAAAACCATAAAGCCTTTGAATGAAAATAAACACTGTTGTGACAGTGATGTACACTGTTCTGATGGTATATATGTATCAATCTATCAATTGTTTGTTGCAAGACTCAGATAATTTTTTTTAAAAAAGTGAGACATTTTAAATGAGAATAAGAAAGTATTTCCTTGTGCCCCCCTTTTAATGCCCTACATGGACCCGGGCAACACTTTGCTAGACCCGCCCCTGCACAGTTACCAGCTGTCAGCTACATAGAAAAGGATCCTGGGGTTATTTGTCTCTCAGAAACAGTTCATAACTTCCCTTCAACTCATTCATGTTAACTAAAAGGTAAACCTGTTTCTCCATCACCTGTTCAGCTCTGATGATTCAGTAAGGACATCTCCTGGTTTCATCTTCATGTTTCCCTCTCACCAGATAACCACACCGATATCATGACCATGCTAGCTAGCACGCAGTACGAAAAAGTCAGCATAACGAAAATAAACTCCAACTAAACTTGGTTCATATCTGACCCAGATGGACTGCAGGTTATAACTTCTTACCTGAAGTTCAGTTCACCTGACACTCGGACCAGCGGCCGCTTCGGGTCTCCCCTCTTGCCTCCCTTTTCCTTCATCCACGTGCTGGCTTCCACCACTTGCTAATGTTATTGAATCTGTGGAAGCTCCACGATAGCCACCACACGAAGTAACGAATAACGAGCCTATCTAAATCCCAGTAACGAGTAACGCGTTCCCGGTTTTGGCATAATAACTAGTTATACCGTGCTCGTTGCCACAATAATAACGTAGTTACTGTAACGCGTTACTTAATAACGCGTTAGTCCCAACACTGGTAGAGACACACCCTAAAGGACTGGCAGCTGTAATTGCAGCAAAAGGTGGTTCTACAAAGTATTGACTCAGGGGACTGAATAATTACGCACACCCCATTTTGCAGTTATTTATTTGTAAAAACTGTTTGGAATCATGTATGATTTTCGTTCCACTTCTCACATGTAAACCACTTTGTATTGATATTTCACGTGGAATTCCAGTAAAATTGATTTGTGTTTGTGGCTGTAATGTGACAAAATGTGGAAAAGTTCAAGGGGGCCGAATACTTTTGCAAGCCACTGTATGTACCCAGATTTTACTGCAAAGGAAAATTTTTTTTGTTTTTTTAGTATATATATCTCTATCTTAGAGTGAACTGAACTGAATTATATTTACATTTTTAGCAGGATTTCTGATTTTATTTTGGATATGTACACATGCGAGATAATCTCGCATGTGTACACATCCAAATATGGGCACTACTATACATGTGACAGGGATCCCAGGACAGACATCTTTGAAAAAATGAAGCCTCCTATATCATCTAGAGTTTGCAGTACAGTTAGGTATCATAACTCTTAAGTTACATGTGTTATTGTTTAATCCCTTGAGCCTGAAGGATTATTCAGACTTGCTTTAATTGTTAACTTGTTTTCCTTCGTGGGCAAGTATGGTGATTTGAGCACGTACTGTCAACTCAGGAACCTCGTTTGAAAGAAACCATTAACTTATTTTGTTAAATGACCATTTATTTTTAGAGTCTTATTGCAATGGAGGTACAGTTTTATAATGGATCACTAGTCATTATAGAGCCTGAATATTAGTTTAGGGATTCAAGAGAGACAGTGCATGTCACACTAGAAGGTTTGAAGCTAAAATACCAACAAACAGTCTGAGAATTTTTTTTTAAGTCGGGACTTGCTGCTGAGAAGAGACATTGTTATTGAATATATAAGACACAGACCATAAATAAAATGCCTGTTAAGTGACAATGACTGAGAGTGAAATTGAACTTTTTGTTTTATATACATATATATGTGTGTGTATAGATAGATAGATAGATAGATAGATAGATAGATAGATAGATAGATAGATAGATAGATAGATATAGCTGGATAGCGTAGTTGTAAGACTACATGCCTTTGGAGCAGAGGGTCTGTATCCAGTAAGGTTCCCAGGGCTAGACCCCCCATGCTAAGCAAGCCTACCGCAGAAATGAGCGAGACAGATAAATATGAAGGCATGCCGGCGCCATCGCCCGGATCAACAAGGTCCGCGTCAGGTGTTGAGGAACCAGAGCACCCTAATGAGAAGTGGGCTACTGGAACAAGAAGGCATCGGTGGGCAAGAGATGAAATTAGGGCGTTGTTGGAATGCTACTACGCATGTAACCCTGGCGGAAGGGGCTACATGAATAGGATGAGAGACCTATGGAATCTTCGACACCCAACATCCACAATGACGGCGAAACAACTAGCAGCTCAGTGTTCCAACATTCGAAAGAAGGGACTGCTCTCACAGCTATTGACGAGGTACAACACAAATGCTATGGCAAGGGGGAGCCAGGATGCCAGGTCAGGGGAGAGATATCATCACCCGCGCCTGAGACTGGGTACCAAGCCCCAAGTGCGATAGAAGCAGGATCATTGAGTGCGAGAGGAACTGAAAGATAGGATCATGGCCAAGCTTAAAACTTGGATCACCCGTAGCTGGTTATCAAGACTATGTGAAGTACCCTCAGAAGGTCTGCTAGATGATGTTAATGCAGCACTGCGGACGATACCTACAGTCATCATTACCAACTCTAACAAGCTGATCTACAATACGGCGGCAGTGATCAGTGAGATGCTGGGCTATAAGTTGAACCATGGAGAAGGAGACTAGAGGCTAAGATCAAGGTAGCACGGAGAGAGGTTAGCCAACTATTGGAGCTGCAGAAAGGTGCGACAAAGAAGGTGCCTAAGAAGTACAGCAAGCTGTCCATACCTGAGGCAGCCTTGGCCAGCCACTTAAAGAGGTACACTAGAGAGATTGAAGGCAGGAGAATAAACCAGCTGTTCTCCACAGAACCAGCCATGGTGTACTCTCAGTGGCAGGGGAACAATATGAAAACAGCACCACCAAGGCTGGAGACGGAGCAATACTGGAAGAGCATAGGGGAGGCCACAGCAACCTCCCTGAACAGGGTCCAGTAACCATCACAGTGGCAGACATCCAAGAAAGGGTCTCCAGTATGAAGAGTTGGCACCAGGCCCCAACATGGTTCACACCTACTGGCTGAAGAAGCTGACTGCACTCGTGGAGTGCAGTCAGCTTGTTTAATTGCATGTTTAATTCCCTAGAATTAAAAAAAATCCTGTTAGCAAACTGCACTTTAAATTTTGCTCTGCATTAATAAATCAATATTACCATGCAAACAAGTCAAAATGTGACAGATAGCAAGAATCATGTGCTAAACATCAGCAAGTTGCCATATCAGTTTACCAACATGAATGTATAATACTGATTCTATGAAAAGCATCACACGTGTGCAGGGTGCGGATCTTGATAATCATCCCTGAGCTGTGTAGGTCACTAAAAAAACAATATGCTTATTTCCTGTGCTGCAGGTTTTTTGTTTAAATTATATGCTGCTCAAAGGATCCTTTCTAAATGCTGAGAAAAGAATAGACTTTCTAAGCAGGTGATGCACTTACTGCTATATGATCGACTGAGTGTCATATAATGACTACTAGTGGTCTGCACTGCAACATTGTAAATGATAACAAATACAGTTATATAATTAAAGACATATTGTTTATAATTAAATAAATAGCGGCTCACTTTTCCCCACTAATTATATTACCTACTAACTCTGTCTTGTATAAGAAAGAATGATACAGGCTGAAGTTGTGGGATAAGCATTCAACTCTTCTGAAGATGTGGGCTGAAATAAACTTTAAAGGGAGCAAATGAAACGATGTCACAGAACTGCAAGAAGTGCATGTGCTGATAACATCTACTAAAACAGAGCAGGCAGTAGGGAGAGACAGAGCGCGCGAGAGAGAGAGCGAGAGCAAGAGAGAGAGAGGGATACGTTTACACAGCCAGGTCTGAGGAATCAGTACATCTATGTTCAAGGAAGAAGTGTTGGATCTGACAGGTGTTTACGACAAACCACGTGAGGTGAGGCAATAAACATTTCTCTTTTGTGGTTGTTGTTGTGATCTTATCTGAAATGAGACAGTGCTGAGATGAAGGCTCTCGCAAAAAGATAAACTTGATGTTTCTGTAGGACACGTGTGTGTGTGTTTATACCAAACGGATGTAGGGATTTGATTTATTTGATTTTTATTCCTATTCAGAGGATATTAGCTGGCATGTAGGCAGCTGGCAGTATATGTATAGGGCAACACAGAGATAAGCTGTGGCCAGGCATGCTTTTGCATGTCACATGTGAGTTTTAAATGTGGATTATCAAGTTAATGGGTTCTATTTTCTGATTTTGCTGACTTCATACTTCAGATTCAGATTTGGGTAAATGACAGTAGGCCTTGCTGATATTGCAGTAAACATGTAGGAGTTGTTCCGAATGAGCCACATGAAATTAAGTCTGTGTCTCTGAAAAGACATGAGCCGTGTCCCTAATGAAATCAGTTTACTCTAAACAAGTTGTAAACAAGTAGTAAAAAAGCAAAAAGCAGAGTTTCAGAAGACAAGGCAAGAACCCAGTGCCACTGGGCAAAAATTATATAACCTCTTCTAGGATTTCACTTTGACAAATTCCCAAATGATTTACCAGACTGCTCTTCGTGGTTTCTTTTTTCAGTTGTTAAATTATTGAACTATAATGGTCCCTCCCCCTACTCGCTACATTCTTCTGCCATTCCAGCCAAGATCTTACTCCCTCTCATTGTTGATTTTTGGTACCTTCGTTAGTTCCATGATCAATTCAGGTTCTCTGACCACTGTGTGCACGATTGCTGCTGAACAGAAACATATTACCATTTCATTATTTTCATGAGATAGTCTGGAGTGCAGAATTGAAGAAAGAATTTTCATGTGGTAACTGTTAGTAAGCAATGTAGTATGATGAGCTAAAAGAGGCAGCATTACTTGTGGCATGTAGTTTGTAGTCATGCACAGAGTGTTAGCCTGACATCAATCCGCACATCCGTTTGTTATAAACACACGCACGTGTCCTACTGAAACATGGTGACCACAGATTATATCCAACTATTCACATTGCAGGGAACTATTGTAAGTATTACTTGGCAAGCTTATTTTTTTAATCTTTAGGCTTTTCTTCCTTTTATTAACCTCTTGCTAAGTGAAAGTTTGACAAATAAAAAATTGTTTGAAATTTTTATTTATTTATTTTTATTTTATTTGTTTGCAGATAAAATGTTGCATTTCACCGGTTCTCTCTGTGCGTTTGTAAGTCAACAAAAGTGCAAAAAAATGGAGACAAACATCAGTGATTTTTATTTGAATTTCTTTCCTATTAAATCCTCCCTGACTTTTTATGGCCTATACTCAGTAAAGCCTGGTTATTATGGCTGTAAATGACGGTAGCCAGATTACTAAACCTCTGTCTGTACTGAACAAACATAGTCCCCATGGAAACAACACGTTTTTATCCCCGAGGGAAATCCATCGAGATGATCAAAAACATTAAAAGCTTCGATCCTCTGAATGGCCAAGTACAGGTGAAACAAAGGCTGCTTTAAATTCATTAACTTGAAGCATGAGAAGACAAATGGTAATGTCATGATTTGAAATAATGGCCTAGTTATGAGTTGATTATGATACAATTATATTATTATATTATTATAGGTAGTTCTTAACTTCACATACTTTACAGGAAAGAAGAAATAATTACATTGTAAGTCAATTTGATTCGTGATTAAATAATAGCGCCCAAATTTTGGAGGAAAGGAGATACAAATTATACCGTAAGTAATTTTAAGTACTGCATAAATATTTTTAAGTACTGCCTAATTTGTTTGTAATTGTGCGAAGAATAAACCACCTTACATCTTAAGAAAACTGTCATTTTTGATAAACTGCACCTTACCTAACTTTCAGGTATTTACTGTAAAAGGAAAGGAGACACTCATTTCCTGTACACTCTTCTTATGTTATGTTATGCTTGAACAGTATTTGTGGAAGAAAAAAATTTAATTTAGAATTTTGCTCCATCATTATGAGATCTCCAAAGTCTGCAAATGCTGAGACTTATCACATTTACACTGGTAAATTTAAAAGAAAATCAAATCACGGAATATCCATTATGCACATCATCATATGGAGGAACATTTAGGTGAGGGGTGTTGACATTTTGTGTGCTTTTTTTTTAGAAGGAACACTGTTAGCAGAACAGTATGTGTAGGGATTTTTTTTTAAAAAAGCATTTTGAAGAGTATTGTTCACAACTGTTGCCTGTGAAGCCAGAAATATGGATCTGACTTTCTTTAATTAATTAATTAAATTACATGAATCTATTTTATTCAATAGGGATTATGCTTTTTAGATAATTTGCAGAAAATTAAAGTGAAATGACAAAAAACAGTCAACTATACATACGTTATAATGATTAAAAAATGTTTAAAAATTGTTAAATTTGAATCTAATTAATTAATTTTTAAAAACTGTGATTTATTTTACACCAAACTTTGATGTTTACTGTGAAAAATTCTATTTGGCTAATTTAATTTGATTTGAGCGATTTGGTTTCATTTAGAAGTGTGTACCTAAGGAACCTTTCTGAAAAATGCCGACTGTCAAAATTTTGATCTACAATGTTTTAGAGATGCCATTCACTATAGGCTATAATAGGCTATGGCTGTATCTAGAAATAATAACTTTCTTCCTGAAAATATAATTTAAAAAAATAATTGAAAAACTTAATTAGCTCTACCTACATTTACACCTGATTAGTCTGTGTACCTAGCATGTTCCTGAGACAAAACCTCGTGACTAAATTAATCACATATCCTCTCTTCCAAAAATAGGATCTTTGAACATGGTTGTCAAAAGAACAATAATTATTCTGTTATCATTACTTATCATTCTATTATTGTTGGAACACAGCCATAATTTCCTCCACCCCAATATAAACACCATAACGCGATATCTGTTCTTATTATTTTTGCATGTTTGCTGTCGCAGCATGAATTACATTCTGTTGTGAAACCCCTGAAGAGGATCTGGATCGGTGCCACAAAACAAAATTACCACAACTGTAATCTAAACATGAATGAACAGTTTGTCTTGGTAAACATGTCATAAAGTTGAGGCTCTGGTATCTTACGTTCTGTTTAAACCATGCTCACTAAATATTGCATGTGTCTCTGATGTTTGTCTAAGGCCAAAAAACAAAAAAACAAAAACACTAGCGATGAAACAGTCTATGATTGTAGCTATTTTCATGTGTCTAATTTCTATTTTGAATGAATTTAAAAAATGATGCATGGACAACACATGAAGCATGACAACATACATTATACAGATGTGATCAAATTAAATTAACTCTTACAGGAAATTGGTTTATGTTGCTTATTATTAAACTATGAGTTGCATCCATCAGCACTGGCTCAAGGCAGGGCAGCTGTCAAACACGCCAAAGAAAAACAGCGCGAGTCTGTTCATTTAGGGTTTTTATATTTTCATACTGTAAAATTTGATGTAAGTCGGGATTTTTTTGTCTTTTAAAAGTCCTCCCATGCTTAAAGAGCTTTAATGTTTATGTCTTCTTATACCATTAGACTTATACTATTGTCTTTTATGACTGTTTTAATATCTTGTTATGCATTACGCTGATGGTTGTGCATAATATAGTGTAGCTAGTAAAAATTTGCATCTAGGGACAGTTTTTTTATTTCTATTTGTTGTATATTTTACAGCAGATCTGGCAGTTATGGATAGTGTAACATGGGGAAATGTCAGTGTGGGTGTCATTACTTGGGTGCATTTCTGTCTATAGAGGACTCCTCAACTGGATGTATTTGTTTATTTAACAATATAAGGCACAATGCAAGGGTTGTATACATTTCTCTGGTCTAAGTTCTATGAGTCACGGTAAATTCAACATGATTTTGTGAAAGAAAATGGAAAATGTTATTGTGGAATGCTTTAATATGTGTTGAAAAATATGTAACTTTACTTAGCAGTGTTACAGATTCCCTGGGAGGTCAAATCCAAAGTCAGAGTAGAGATCAATTTTCTCATTTCTGATTTCAACTGAGAACATTTGGTCTTAGAACTGCATTAGTAGCATAAAAAATCAAAAACCAAATCTTTTATGAAGATTTATTTTTTATTGGATAGTGGAGGAATGAAGATGAGACAAGAAAGTAGGAAGAGCACGCAGAGAAAGACATGCAGAAAAGGTCCAGAGCTCATGCTGCATTCAGTGTGTAGCATATGATCGCCTGTCAGTATTGTAGTCCACTGTCTTATATTGAATTATTTATATTTTTATGGAAACCTTATTACTTAAAAAACAAATTGAAGTGACACTATTTTATATCTACATATACACACCTAATGTCAGGATTTGTATGCAGCCCTGTGCATAGTTTGCTTATTTGTCATTTTCTCAGTGACCATCTGTGGTATATTGACCTTTAACAGCGTTGGACTTGGACTTTTTCATTAAATGACAGAGGGATAAACATGTTTCCTTTTTATAGCTTTTTAAGTAACCCCATTGTTTTTGTTTTTCATCAGTGTCATGTTTACTTCAGAGGCTGTGGCAATGTGAAACAAGAGAAGACTATGAAGGGCTTTCCATACAGAGATAAACCTTTAAACCAGACTGCTTCTATGCACATAGATACCATGGAAAAGACAGTCTGAGGGACCTGACAACAGCTGAGAAACTTTGGAGATAAGCAGATGAGGCATTTTCAATATTTACTACTGAGGTACTGGCAGTAGCACTGTTCCAGTGCCAGAGAAGGAGTGCATCATGATCGCCACAGCACTGCGCTGGCTCATCCTGGTGTTTTTCATCATTCTAACCATTGGTGGTAACGTGCTAGTGTGTTTGGCTGTAGGAATGAGCCGTCGACTATGGAGAATTGCTAACTGCTTCGTGGTTTCGCTGGCAGTGACAGATCTCCTCCTTGGCCTACTGGTGCTTCCCTTGTCCGCCACTGTGGAGCTGCGCAGCGGGGAATGGCCGTTTGGAGAAGCCCTGTGCAACACCTACATTTCATTAGACGTCATGCTGTGCACGGCCTCCATCCTGACCCTCCTAGCAATCAGTGTGGACCGATACCTTGCTATTTCAGCACCCCTTAGCCACTCCCGGAGAGTTACACCTCTAAGGGTGACATTGGCTATCATCACCATCTGGGCTATGTCACTAGCTGTGTCCGTTCTGCCTATCCACTTGGGGTGGAACACAGCGGACTACAGGGTTCAAAACTTAGCCTGGGGCATGGGGGATGATGAAAAAGAGGGCTACTACTGTCAGTTTGGATGGAATAACAACTATGTTCTTCTTTATGCCTTTGGCTCATTTTACCTGCCTCTGATGGTTATGTGTGGAATGTATCTTTGCATATTCAGGATGGCACGAGAACAGGTCAGTGTTTATTATGATTTTGTCAAAGGTCATTACTTCAAGGCTTACATTTCTTTTTGAAGATGTCTGGCCAACTGCTATAGAAATACATATATGAATAAAGATATTTTTTTGTTTTTTCAGTGGACATTTAAATGGGATTTATTTAAATTCATATTGTCTTGTAATTGTAAATCCTTGACTATCAAATCAGTGACTTGGTTAAGTCCCAAGATCTCATTATCTTTGTCCCCTGGCTCTCTGTCCTTCTCTTAACCAATCTTTTCAGGCTAGGCGAATTCGTGCTACCCTGCCAGCATTTGCACGTACAGCAACTGCAGTAATAGCCCGAGAGCACAAAGCTACAGTGACCCTGGCTGCAGTACTTGGGGCTTTTGTCATCTGTTGGTTCCCTTACTTCACCTACTTCACCTGGATTGGAATGAAGGAAAAGACAAACCCGCCTAATACACTTCACTCCGTAGTCCTGTGGTTGGGTTATTTTAACTCTACCCTTAATCCAATACTTTATCCAGCCTTTAACAGGGATTTCCACAGAGCCTACAGAGAGCTGCTTCACTGCAAAAGACTATATCGGAGAAAACTGCACCTTAACGGTGTATCGGTAAATAAGCGATTGACCTTTACCAATGGAAAAAGACTTTCTCAACAGTGTGAGGGACAGATAGACATACAAGAAAAAGACACAGAGGAGAAGACCCTCACGCTACAAATGGGAAATAGTATTCCTGATGAGCCAAGATGAAATGCTATGGATGTTGTCTCCCCAATAGAATCTAGAGTTCCAGCAAAATATTGCTTACTATTACTCACTCAAAGTAAAAGATTACCCAATGGTTTACACTGTCACTCATTTCTAGATGATAGATAGTGCCAAAGTTTATGCAATCCCAGGCACAGTACAATAAATGTTATATAAAAGTTTTATTAATGATTAATAACACTGTTATTGGAAAATAACATAAATCTTTACATGTTTATTTTAAGTTGCACATTTTTCTTTGGTTATAATAGTGTTGGACTAAGACAGAAGTTTGAACTGCATGTTTTTAACTGCTGTCTTCAGTGTAGCGAAGTTGATCTGAGTCGAATAAATAGATGACCCAGTAAGCTTCCCAGAAAGCTGCATGGAGACATGTGTAGTTAAAAGTTTGCAAATTGTTTATTTTTAAACCCTCCAGCCCTGCTATTCAAAGTAAATAAGTGACCAGCAAGTTCATTTGATATGTGCAATATGTGTATGAACCCAAATAGGACAAACAGAAGGACTTCCTGGACACTTTTACAGATTAACTGCAGTTGAACAAGATATACTTTTTAAAGAAAAATATGAGTTAAGCTATGATAACGACCAGCTCTTTTCTTTTATCTTAATGGACATGAGCTACATCATTATAGCTATGCTGCCTTTATGTATTATAAATACATCAACAGATGAGATCACTTATCTGCCATTATAGACAGAAGTGAAACTTATGCACAGTGGTGATATAGACTACTGTAAAAATCAAATCTACGTAAATCTAAGCAAAATGTATGATTTCTGCTTACATTTTTAATTTATAATGAAATTAGCACAGCAAGAGATTAATGCATTCAGTGTATTTATGAAGCATTCTCATTTCATGTTATATTTGTTATTTTTATTCCATAAAAGTATTTTTATTAATTACCTCCTAACTCTACCAAATCAAACATTACTCAAAAGTAAACTGTGGCATGAATGTTGTGAATATTTTACAGACAGTGTGCTATATACTGAATAATGCTCTAACATGGTTTTATTTGTGTCTTTGAATGTATGAAGAAGATTGTCAGTGGGAACTTAATTCAACAAAACTCATTAACAAGGCAAGCTGGACCTTACTGCACCAAGCACAGCTCAGAGTGAGTGTTGCATGTACAGCTTCCTGCACGTAGGTGCTGTGGGAGGTTTCATTGGCATTTCAGAAGGACAAATGTTCTTCCTGCAGGAGAAACATAAACAGAGAGTCATGAACATTTAATAAATGGGCTTTCTTTCCTGGACATTACATCTGTTTCTATGCATTATATTAAACTGTTTATTTATTACTGCAACTGCAGAATGTGCAGCTTTCTCTTTGTCTTTTCAAAATCTGAAGTGAGTGAAGTGAGAGATATGCTCTTGTGAATGTTGATTATAATCAATATTTGTTTGCTTTGTGTGTTTAATTGGGAAAAAAATGATAGCTGAAAACATCATTCATCAGAAAATTAATGAACTGATCCTTATTTTTTAAGCTCTGATATGTATCTGTATGTATAATGTATATTGCATTGCTTAAAAAATACATATTATAAGTAAGTACAAATAACTTATGCAAACAACAGGTTCCATTCTTTAACAGGATATACAAATCTAACTTAGTCTGGGTTGTCTGTGCTGCAGATTAACTAAACCAGACTGAATATAAAGGTCAGAAAGACAATCAAGATACAAGAGTGCTTTCTGTAGTCATCGGCATACATGATGGGACCAAATTGTAATTTTTCATTGTGATTAAGCTGATGAAAAAGCCGATGCGTCATCATGGCCTTTATGAAAACGCATCGTTGGCTCAGAAGTGCTCTAATCCAAAATTTTTACTTGCCTCACTATTTATTTAAGGCCTGATACATTTGAAACCTTTTATAGTCTCAGATGTGCAGTCCTTTATCTCTGTTTACCTGTGTATCGTCAGTTCCAGCATTACACCTCTAGGGCCGAGGATAAATAAAATTAAATGTCCAAAGAGCAGCACTTTTATCTAACTGTCAATAGCTGGATTATTATAGCTTTGGAGTGTGTCTCTGTGCGAACGGTTATTTGTCCACGTTTATGTAACACCGCACATATATGTCACATCACATACGCGTAACAGCAGGTCTGCTGTTGAGGATTGCCATTTCAGCATCAGTTATCTTTGTAAATAAAATTCTCTTTTACCAGTGTTTAAGATGAACCGCTGGGTTAAGGGCACACAGTAAAAAAATTAAAAAAAAAAAAAAGAAAAGAAAAGAAAAGAAAGAAAAAAATGTGTGTCATGTCAGTTTCACTTTGGCACAAAATGTTAAATCTCATTTGTCTGAAACTATGCAAAAACCATCATATGAAACTATGAAATTCTTTAATAAGATTGAGTTGTTGTTAATTGCAGTTATTTTTTTGGTAATGATCTTTCAAAACAAAAGTCTATAACTAAAGTAAACAATTTAATATGCTGTGATTCTGGCTTGAAGTGGAAACTTGAGTTAACTGTTAGTTTTAGTTTTAGATTTCTTCCTGTTGAAAGTGAGTTTTTCCCTACTGCTTGCTCACAGGGGATGATCTTATTGTTGGGAATTTATTCTCTGTAATACTGTAGGGCATTTACCTTACAGAATAAAGCGCCTTGAGGTGACTGCTATTGTGATTTGGAGCTACACAAACTTGAATTTAGCCAAATTCAAAAAAAAACAAAGCAAGATGTAGTTTTTTGAACCCATCATTTACAGAGGTGGAACCATGTGTCAAAAATGACACAACACAAGCTTCTGAATGACCTGATATTACATTACATTGCCAAAGGATCAGTCTCTAATTAATCCACTATAGGATTAGTTGGGCCAAAATAATCCTATATAGTGGATTAATTCTTTTCATAGGAGTATATTTCATAGCTTCACCCTGAGTGGCTGAGCAGGCATGGGAATAGTTTTCAGAGATGATTCACCAAGATCAACTGGTTTTTTGTTTGTTTGTTTGTTTGTTTGTGTTTTCTTCTAGATGCCCATATATCAGTGAAAATGTCAGTGAACAAACCATATATTTCCAGCAGGTGGCAGTGTTAGCCAGCTTTCTCTCTGATGACTTGTTTAACATCTGAAGCGTATTTGCTTTTCAAGGCCTTAGTCTTTCTCCATGTGGCACAAAGCAAACATGCAGAAATCAACAATTATGGATTATTAAAATAACAGTAAATCAAGGTACAGTCTGCTGATTGTGGTTATATCTCTGCAATAACTAATATCAACATATTAAAAAGAGCGCTCTGACAGCATAATGCATTGGACGAGGAACAGCAGTCAGAGGCAGAGTTTAGCAGGTCTTTAGGATTCATTAGAGACCACTCGAGTCATTAAGATCAGAACCCTTCTGGAATGTACCCAATGTGCAGCTTTGGGATTAGAAAGAGACAAAGTGAGTTTTTTTATTATTATGATTATTATTATTTAATTAAGATCCTTATTGACTCTCCTTAGGTCAAAGATAAGAAAAGAGAACTAATAGAAATGATATCAGCTCATAAATACAGTTTTTTGTTTTGTTTTGTTTTTATGTGAGTCTAAAAATTCAAAAGCGTTCTCTAATTTTCACATAGTCTGTGCCCAGTCGCTGCCATTTGTTCATTTATTTGGTATCTATCTGTTTATTGTCTTGGGATTGTGATAAGAGCATTTAAATATCCTCATGCATTATGCAACGGAGTAGGAGGAGAAGGTGGGTGGTGAGGTGAAGAAAAAAATAACTTAAAATAAGATTCCTTTTCTGGTTTCAGTGCCATCATGAAAGTCTGCATACGCTTGCTAATACTGCCTTTGCATGTGATTGGAGGCTGTTGGCTGGTGTTTGTTAAGTCGCACGTCCTAATTGTCCCCAGTAGACCCAAACAGGACAGCAGCTGCCATGGATAATTAAACAAATTTCTTCCGCAGGCTGCACTGGGAGTTGACGGAGGTTTTACAATTGTTTTAGAATTAACACATAAAAGTGAAAGAACTACTCTACGCTATACGCTTCCGATAACAACCGCACTCTGCGTCTGGAGCCTAATCTGGAGCTATTTTGCGTTTGCACTGAAAAGGTTGTAACACGTGTTTGTGCTGTGCCTTCCTCTCTGATGCAGTACAGGCTTTCTTTGTGGAGTCAGCACTTCTGTTCTACCTACATTAGTGTCAGCTGCAGCAGAGGAAGTGCACAGATTTGCAGCTCTGTGGGAGAGCCGGAATAACTGTACAACTTTACAGGTTTTGCTTTTAGGTTTAGAAGTACTGAAAATGGGATAAAGGCATGTTATTAATAAAGTTGTGTTTTCTTACGCTATATCAACATTCTTTTCTTACTGTAGCAGCTTACACAAGATCGTCTTTCTTTATGTTTCTGTCTGGTTTCTGACGGACTTGTGCGTTGACAGAGCAAAAAATAAATAAATAAATAAATTTTTCTATGTATACTACATTTGCCATCGTGGGTCTGTGTGTATTTTTGTATGCCGGTCTAGCTTTTGGCTCTGCTTCTTATCTCAGCTCCATGGCTTCCCACTGTTCTTGTCACTTCGCATCGTTCCATGCGCAGATGACTGCTAAGCTAAACTCCTGTAGAGATCCAGGAGCTGGTTTGTCTGAGCATGCTCAGTGCGGGGGCTTGGAAGACTTAACATCTGAGTGTGGGAGGCAGCACACTGCTGCTGCAGGGGTCAGCTGTGCGGATGCCTGCACCCAACAGCAGTTGTTTTCATACTGACAGCACTGAACAGATAACCCCGAGGAAATGGCAAAAAATCTGTAGCTTCCCTCGCCAGGATCATCAGAATGAGTGCAGGAAAGAGCACCGGGGGTTCGACTTTCAAGCAATTTGATTCAAAATATGCACTATTTGAAAAAGCCTTCTTTGTGCTTGAGGAATGTGCTTCACTATGGCAACAATATTTTCTGCCAATATGTGACAAAGTATTTCATCAGTTCATTTATTCAGATTCATACATCACCATGGATACTATGACCAAACCAGTTCTTCTCTCTTCAACTTCCTTTGGCTTCTTTTTAGTGATCTTTGTAGAATATTGCTGCCAACATTTTTTTTATGACTAATGTCACTTTTGCCTGGTACACAATGATAGATCAAATAATTGGTTTGGGTTATGACGTTGATGAAGGGCTGTACTAATAACTATGCCACAGAGCACACTCTCTAGAAGTGGTGCAGAAATTAGACCAGTGAATTATCCAAGTTCTATGTGTGTTGGCATTGCCATGGCTACTAATGGTCTCTGCGGAGCAGACATGATTACAATGAGTATGTGGATGAAGCAGCAGACGAGAATGCCAATGGGTGACTTTCTGGATTCGCAAGGTGCTTTGCAGCTTTGTTGGAAAGCACATCTAATGATAAAGCAACCTGTAAAGAAATCTCATAACAGAAATTCGTGAACTTAACATATCTTTTATTTCTTGCTGGCTTCATAGACTGTATATAAGACATGGAAATAGCCACCATGACATAAGCCACTGTGTTGACTGAACTCTGATGATTAATGAAGATGAGGGCTGTTTCCCTATAGACTCCCATACACTCCCCCCGCGTGCACACACACGCGCGCACGCACAAACACATCCTCCAACCACACACACCCATATTCTGCTCCATTGCGGTTTATTTCACACCTCAAACATTTAGTAAACAATTAAGCAAATACAAGTAATCTGCAGGTAGTAATAAAATAAACTACTAACTCTTTTACGCTACGTCCACACCTACAGGGGTATTTTTGAAAACGCAGCTGTTTCGTCACCGAAAACGGAGATTTTTTGCTTTTATGTGTGGACGAGGAATACAGAGTTCGTCACGCAACGTCAAAGGTGTGTGCCTTTTGTTATTGTTTACATGAGATAGATTGCAGAATGGCAGATAGAGACGAAATACTGTTAATCTGACTGTCTTCAGGTTTTACATGCAGTTACTGTCCCTCCATTTACAAAGGCAGAGGCCTCACAGTGTGATTATTTTACGTGTAGTTGTTTTTTTCCTGTGTAATAATATTCAACATTGCTATCAATACATTTTTTTAAAAAATGCCTCTCTGTGCAAAATGGGTTTAAAAACATAAACAGCTGTGAGATACTGTTTGTCCGTGATTTGAACCGAGGGAACAAATCGTGGCAGGATCAGCCTGATGTTATTTGTATCCCACTGTAACTTTACTGTATAAAGAGCTAACATCTCCAGGAGTAGTTAGTCATTACAACAAGTGTTTGTGAACTAAAAATCAAGAATGTGGGATACTGTTTGTCCATGATTTGAAGAGCCCAGCGGTGCTCCTGACGAAGGGAAAACCAATTCTGCAGGGGAGACCTACCTTTGCACTTGTGCAGGTGAAACCAAAGGGAAGATATGCTTCACCATATTTTCTAGTCTTTGGCTTAGAATGAAGTTGGTTTGGAAACATATTCAGCTATGCTTCATCTCCTGCTTTGCGTTTCTGTGGGCGCCCAGTGCTAGCAGTGTCCAAGCATTTTGTTGTTTTCCTGTTATGTGTGTTCTTGTTATAATAACGCATTATGATACTGCAAAAAGTGCCTTTTCATATTTTCTAATTGAATTTTGATTGCCGATATCCTCCACATATTCTTTTTGGCAATGTGGCCAGCTCTGTGCTTCTATTTTTACCATGCCACTCTTTGAGTAAAGTGCACCTCCCATGGGATCAAAGCAGAATTGTGCGAACAACCACCTCAAGTCACGAAAGCTATGGTCTTACTTAAGCTTCCTTTATTTTATTTATTTATTTATTTTCTTTATTGTACGAATCTATTGATGATGACATTTAGGATGAAGATAGTATCAGACAGAGACTCACAACAATATTCCACTGACCTTGGAAGATAAATAGAATCTGTAAACATTAAATAAAGACGAGACAGGATGGGGGGGGAGAAACACAGACAGAGGAAGTACTGCGTCATGCTCTCCCTGAGCATTTCCCCAGGTCACTGGAGTGAGAAACATAAAGCTCTGTCTCCAAAAGCAAACTCCCAGGCTTACATAACCTGTTTTGGAGTCATTTGGAGATAGAGTAGACTACTGTGTGTTGCTTGCTTGAAAGTGAATTTGGCACAGAGCGTGGTTCTGTCTCAGCAAGGATTTAGTCTCATTTCTGATAGAAGTTTGATTAAGAAAGTGACAAAAATGTGCATGCAGTCTGTGCATGTTACTCTCCATATTGGTTAATGATGAACACGATGAAGGTGATCAGGTAATAGTGTTCTGGTATAGCTGCTGTTTCATTATACATTTTAATGTCATTTCCTAATTTAGTTTTATTCCATTTGTTTCATGTGGTTGCATGGTATTTAATTGAATACATTCTGGGAAACCTTATAACACACGAATGCACAGTATCATCTTCTCATCTTCCTACCTGTTTACGCCAAAAAATAATCTTTAATGGGTACGATAAGGTTTATGATAATAATAATATTTAAACACTTTATTATGCTAAATAAAAAACATCACTTTTTTAATAATTCAAAAATCTCAATGCAAATAACTGAATTAAATAAATCAGCTGTTTGCAAGGTCAAAATAATAGTATTTCACATACAATTAAAATTCCAGGCTTAAGTCTTGGCTTCATGAAGCACACGTGTGCTTTAAAACACATTCCTGATGTTTTATTAGGAAAAGGTTACATTTTAATACACTGAGTGTAACTGCAGAGGACCAAGAGTGCCCACTTTAATATAAAGCGCTCTGTTATTGCAACATGGAGAGGATCTGGAAACTCCGTATGGAACCTTTTATACATTGAATTAGTGCTCCAGTTATAATCCACCATGCTTAACCTTTATTTGTTTCTTTTGATTGATTCAGCCCAGTTGGTGTATCGTGCAAATATACAGGATCAAGAAAAAGGTAAGATAAAGCACATCAACCAGACTAAGAGCAGAATGTGAGACAGGAGGAGGGAGCATCGAGGAGGCAGGGTGGGTATAGTGGTGGCTGCTGGCGCTCTCTGCAGTACAGATCTGCTGAGAGCACCAGAGCAGAGCTCCTCGACAGATCACAGCCGCAGGGTTCCCACTGCAGTTTAGAGGGAAACCTTACACCAAAATATTATACAAGGGGACAACAGTCAGAACAACTAACAGGACAGAAGGTAAAGGAAAGTGGAGGACAAGAAAAGAAGTGATGAGACAAACTGACAGAGGAGGTAAGAAGCACTGCATGAGGTTTTCTGCTCTTTCTTGGACCGACAGAACTTCCAGGGGGGCGAAGCGCTTTGTGTTCTACTTTTAGAGTCCTTTTAATTATTTATCTTCTCACTTATTTTGGTCTGTGAAAAGCAACTTTGCTTTTTAAAAAGTTTAACGTAAAGGTCTGAAGCCAGAGAACAGGAAATGTTGAACATTTTCTAGTTGTTTGGGTACTGCTTGTGTATATTTGTATGTTTTTCTTTTGAGTGTTTCTGCATGCCTTTCTGAATGAGAGAGTGGAACACGCCTGAGTGCTTTAGGTACTAATGTGTGACAGCTTGGAAGCATATTGTAAGTAAAATTGTCTTGCACATAAGCTGTGGAGCAAAGGCTTAATCGTATCCCTTTTCTTCACAAGGAGCTGCTTGAAGGACCTCATGATGTCACATGAAGCAGATTCGTTTTTGTGATAACAATCACGGGAAACATTAAGTTCAAACATTCCTTGAGATACATTGAAGAAAGTCTACCCATCTGCCACTGCATCTACCTCAGGATGGCTGGCTGTACCAGCCGCTGCAGACAGGGGGTGCTCAAATTAATCCAGTCCCTGCAGAGATTGGTCTCAGGAACCCTCACAAAAGGTACTTTGTACTGATGCACTCACGTATTCTGAGCCTCTTGAGTGTTAGCTAACTTAGATACAGTGAGGTCTTATGGGTACTCCTGTGTATGCATGTGAATTCAGTTCAGTTCCTTTTTCTTTATGTGGCAACACATCACAAGATAGTTTATTATTGCCTTTGAACAGTTAGGCCAAACTTTACTTGATATAGAAAAATGAGTATTCCCTGTTACCAAGCACTTGGCAAAAAGTGGATGGATGTTGGACATTTTCCACCACCACTCTCTCTCTCGCCCCCTACAAAGCAATGCTTTGATCAGCTTAATGTTGTCTTCCTGCAGTTGATCTAAAATAATTTGCTAGTAAGTGTCCCTGTTTTCTGATATCCTATTTGTTGTACTTTATATCAGTGACAGATTTCAGCTGCCTTCTAATAGCACTCAGTTTTGCTTTAATTAAAGAAGCTCAAAGATTCCTAAAGATATATTGAAGAAAGCCTACCCATCTGCCACTGCCTCTACCTTTCTCAAGCATAATTTATACGTCTGTGTTAAACTTAACGTAGAGCCTTTAACATAGCTTATGAAAGCGACAGATACTGTTGCCGCGGTGAGCCCCATTTGCACTGCAATTTCACCACCAAAACATCAGCTGACGATGGTGTTGATCCATTCGCTCCAGTCTATTTCAAAAATGGTGGCAGAAGAAGAATTATCCAGAAATGAGCGGGACAAAGTGACAGTACAGATCACATTGCAGGTGTAGTCGATGCAATATGTCGCAACATTCCTGAGGAGGGACACATCAGCTTACAGAGTAGGTTACGCTGTAGGTTATAGTGCAGGGTTTCAGAAAGGATTATGGTTATAGCGTACCTACGAAACATAATTCAGTAGCCACATGCAAAACACAACAGGAAATAGCTCGCTTCGTACTACTGGAAATACTTTGTGTGGGTTGTGAAGAAGCCGCCCGAATAGACTGCTCAGGAGACAGCACAACTCGGATGACGCTGTGTGTAGCCCACAGATCAGTTATTTGTGACACTGTCCCCTGGTGACAGAAAACAGCTACAGCATGTAGCTGAAAGTCTGCAATTCTTTCCCGTAGAATCTGCAAAAGCGATGTTTGAGCCATTTGGCTAAGCCTGGTGGGGGGGTTTGTTTTGTTTTGTTGCATACAACCACAGGTTTCCTAAATCTTTCACACTGCATAGCCAAATACCTACCCAAATGTGGTGCCATAGTCCTAACAAGGTTCAGGCCTGCAGTGCGTATGTGAAAGTGGTTGTAGGCTCAAGTGTTGGAATAAGAAGGCCTATAGGAGAAAAGAAGAGCAGTGAGAAACAACAAGCAATCAATACTGGGCAGGTCGGTGAGGCTAGTAGCTGCAGATCCAAAACTTACAGCCAAGAAGCCAGAGATACTTGTAGAAAGGTACAAAGAGAAAATGCGGTGGAGAGAAAACACAGAATTGAAATGCAATGATGGCATAAATCCACACCGAGTGAAAAACAGGAAAAGAAAGGGGTGCCTGTTAGTCCAAGCCTAGCAGCAGAAATCTGTCAAATTATGATCCCATCATTCATTCCGCTGAAAGTTCATATTAAGACTGTAATAGGATTGTTTTTCTGACATAGATTTAATTTGAATTCCACGATTGAGCCATTGTGTGGTCTATTAAGCAAGAGGCACATGTTCTGTCATCGTGTCTTTAAAAATTACAGAGCATTTGCTTTGCTACAGTTGCAGGAAAGAGTTTATGAATCCCTTGTACTTTTTTTGTGTTTAAATTTCTGCATTAATATGACCTAAGCATAAAAGCTGTAAAAGCAGATAAACCAAACCAAGTTAAGGAAATAATGCAAACATTTTGAATGTTGCTATTTATTCACACAGCTTTATGTAACTGTCTGGAACATGGGAACTGATACACTAGAAATGTAACTTACACATTCAAGCCCTACATGTCATATATTTCTTCATTGTTTTTAAATCATTCTTCAATCTTTGATCTATGTATGATGTGTTGCTAAATTACATTTTTGTAAAGTGTCTTGCAAAAAAACCTGAATGATACTAATTTAGCGTTTCTTATAGGTTGCATAAAAATGCTGTTTTTTACTGTGTTAGCTTACTGTGCTGAAGCATAAACGTCACTACAGTACTACATGTGTTAACAGTTGGTGTTGGGTTAGGTATATCAACCTTTTGAATTTGAGGGAAAAAGTTGAAATTTTGAGATTGCAAACCCAAAATTTTGAGATAATAACCAAAAATGATTACATTTTTGGTTATTATTGAGGACCACCTACAAAAAAAAATTGACCTTCCATAAATTATGTGACTTATCTTTAGCTAATAAGATATTTCAGATATGTCAATATTTCATTTGGACATATCTGTATACTTTTAATTTTCATCTACATCTAGTAAGCTTTGCTATAGAGACTCACATGTGCAGAAAAACACAAGTAAAACAAACGCCAGGAAATTCTCCTTCTTGTATGACATGCATGCTTTGAGTGGCTTTGAGTTAAATGATGAGGTCATTTAACTCTCATCTGCACATAGCTCACAGGCTGAGGCTGTGATGTACTCTAAACTTCTTCTATTCATCATGCTTTAGTGCTTGTTTGCTTTTTCTGCCCCTTTCTCAGTTATAGTTAAAAAGTTACTTTTCACCTAAGCTGCAAAAATCAAACGCTGAGTCACGATGTCAGAGTGCAGCTGCGAGTATGTCACGACTAAAAAAACACACACAAACACAGTACTGCTCTCACTTTCAGAAGAACCTGTGGTCTGATATAAATTTAAAATTCACCCTACGCACATGTATGGAGCATAAAATATTTGTGCAGGTGCAGGCAGCGCTTCATTTTAACACTCGCTGTGGGCCACAAATTCCAAATTTATGTATTTTTACCACTTCTTTACTTTTCCATCTAGAAGCATTTGGATACTCTTACTATCTACCTCTAAATTATTTGCAGCCATAAGCACTCTGAGAAATTGATTTTTCACAGGGCAAAGAAAGAAACTTGCAAACTGAGAAACACATCAGATACTGTCAACAAACTGACAATGACAGCATGATGCCTGAATTGTACGTTTTTACACATAAACAGCTACTATCATGCATAATGAAGGATGAATCTGTTGACACATTTCCCACAGCTTGTGTTACAAATGCAAATATGCATTTACAGGAGCAACAAGCTCAATGTTTTTCATTGAATTAAGCAGGAATCCAGCCAGGCTTAGGTTTATAATAATGAACTAACCAAAATCTTACTTACTCTGTTACATGTGCAGTGTTTGTCCAGTGTTTTTTCATCTGCAATGTTAAAAAAAAAAGAAGAAAAAATAGTATGTAAATCCTTTGTAGCATGAACCTATGTGATATAAACTGGTGTTTTAGTCAGCCGCTGAGCTATTCTAAAAATTATCCAACCAACTCATGGCAGTGAGTAGGCTGACTATCTAGGTCATGCAACACAATCGCATAACGTAGCTATTTGACTGAAACAATCCCAAACCTACTTTTTTATGGTTAGGAGCTAATCCTTTACCAAAGGAACGAAGGATTACAGTTTATAGCAGACTTGGTTATCAAGATGATATCTGGTTCTCTCATTATTTGTAGACGTTAGTTATATTTTTCTTTGCATTCTTAAAGGATGCATAACTGATCAAATGTAATGTAAATTATGTTGAGCATCCACTTGCTTGATACTGTGCATCTGGACATTTGTTGCTTCTGTCCAAAATGTTCTATTGTGCTTCGCTGACCTTTACTGACTTAAAGTTAAGATGCGTGCGCATTGGGCAGCATAAGGGCCGAGTCTTCATTTAGCTTCATAATTAAATGTCACAGAGTTAATTAAGAGCCACTGGTCAAAATACATTTAAGTGGTCTAAACGGGGATTTAATAAATCTATGATTTTATGCCACAGTGGGGGTTTTAAACCTTTGGAATTTTTACATTTATACAATGTTAGTTTCTCATTGCCATAGCTCAAGATGAACAGGCACAACTATCCATCCATGCAAAAACACAGGCAAACATAATATTTCTTCCACGTATCCAATTCAGGGTCACAGGAGGAATGATAACAAACATTATTCAAAGTTTTAAACATCATAGGTATTAATTTGATTTTGGTGCTTACATGGAGGGGGTTGATCTTGTAATGTGCGGTTACAGCATGAAGTAACAATGTCTTGTTTAGCTTTGAGCCCTTCCTCTGCACAGTTTAATTATAATCAGATTTCACAAGCACTTGCTTCCAGATTGCGGCAGAGGAAGACCGCATGCTAAAGTATGCACGGATGAAGACATGAAAACATGCACATATGTTCTCATAAACATTAACACACAAGCAAGCTATTTAGAGCTATTTTAACAGCTATATTCTATGTTGTTTTTTGCATTTTTCCTTGCATACACTATAGACAAAAATGAACTGTCTTATCTTTAGTCTTATGCCTTAAGTCTTATTAAGTTCAGCAGCATGCATATTCATCCTCAGACCTTTAAACATTGCAAACCAAGTGAGGATACAGTAGTTATGATATGCCTCGGGGCTGCAGCTGACTTACTGTTATTCCTGTTTCTAACATTACATTGTACTTTATGCTCTTTACATAGTGCTTTCCTTGTAAAATAAAAAAAAATAGTTTCCATGTAAAGATACAAAGGAGTAGCACTAGTAGCTTCAGTGTTTTGACAGTTGCTCTGACCTTGCATTCATGTTAGTGCACATTTAAAAATGGCTGTCCTCCCTGTTGTTATAAAAAGAGACAGTGACCTCTCACAGCACATTTTAAAAGCAAGATGGCAGAGTGCAGCCTCAAACATTCAGCTAGAGGCAACTTTTTTCGAATTTTACAGCACGTGAGAAACCAGCTAAAAGGCCTCAGACAAAGGGAGGGACTTGTGAGGTATATTTTGAGTGAGTTATATATATTTTGCTGTGACGTACTGAATGTCAAACCTAATGGGAAATCTGATGCTGTGCATTACCTGACAAAGTAAAGAAAAACCTCTTTTTGAACTGACGGGACTTTGACAGAATGACTGACAAGGAAACTGGAACAGCACACAGATTTAATTTTATTAAGGACAACTTTTAACAAATACTATTTCAAACTTTTTTTTGATGTGTTGTTTAACCACAACAGCAGACATACAGTTTAGCTTTAGGAAAAAAATGTCTGTGTTTTTAACGTTGAATGTATTTAAAAGAATTTCACAATTAAAACAATATCATTTCTTAAATACCACAAGACCACTCCCAGATCTGAATGGTAAAAAAAATAGATTCAACACTACCCCATCAATTTGCATGAAAATATATATCCTCTATTTCGAGATAAAAATTGTGGCATTGTTGCTTAAAGCAGGCGTCTGAAATGTCCCTGCTGTTTTTGTAAACAAGCAAAGTTTTGTACCTACGAAACAATCACCTTTAGATTGCTTGGAAGAATTAAAACTTCCATCCTTTGCTCATGATCCATCTCTATCACGTTTCCTGAAATTCAGTTAGCGTGTAGATGTAGGCTGTAGGTGGGTTTGTGGTTGCATGTCTTTTTTTTAAAGATGGAATAGACTCCACCCATTCCACGGCCCTAGGTAGGAGCTGAAATGGATGGATAGATGGAAGGATGGATGGATCATTTGCAAGCAGCTTCTTCCCTGTAAGCATGTTTTCAATGAGGTCTGTTGTTGTAATTGTTTGCCAACACTCACACAATAAACTACAGAGTTTATAGTTTACTATAGCCACAGCTTACTATGGACCTAGAAAACTATACCCATAAAATTAAATTTGCCATTATATTCAAACTCATGAGGTAAAGATTATCTTTATCACAACTTCAACATCTACTTTTAAAATTTAGTTCACATCATGCAATCATGCAAACTGACAATCATCTTTGTTTAGATACGGGAAACGAGACACATCTGGGGAAGCACATAAAAAATGCATGGTTCAACAAACACAATAGATTTATACTGTCTTTTGTGTAGACCCAGGTCCTGAAAACACGAAGAGTGCAGGTAAAGACAGAAACCTTTCCTACCCGACCTCATGCTGCACCTGTCTCTCACTATTACAAGTCACATGTGTCCTCTAAGAGCATAACCTTGCAGCAGTGGTTCTGTCACCACACACTGCAGAGTTAGATTCAAATCTATGGCTCAAGCTCTTCTAACGTAGCATCTATTTTGTTCAAAACCCGCATAAGAGTTATCTGGCATTAAGCTCCGGTTTTACAACCATCTTCCTTAAAAAAAAAATCTTTCTCCTCTGATTCTTTCCCTTTTTTTGTGACTGTAGAATCAGTGGATTGGAGCTGACAGTGTGTGTCTCTGCTTTTAATTTTTTACATCACCTCACTACATACTTTTATGTAACCGTCTTCTTCTAGATTTATTTTTATCTCTTGCTCTTTCCTCCTCCGTGGGTGTGTACGTGTTTCGCCCCACCATTACTCCTGTCCAGCCACGTTGTTTTACTACTTGGTATTTATATGCAGAATCTCCTATGGTTAGATGGCTATTCGATCCAGCGAACAGTATGGTTATGTTTGCTCAGCCACATTTCTGTGGAATTCCTCTTTCATGTTCATATTTAGTAGTTCCCTGAGGATTTTTGCATGTGATGCATTAAATCGGGAGCAAAACTTGTTTTGAATGGTGACATGAGCTGCTGCTTGCATCAGGAACTGTTACGCTCTGCTGCCATCTGTCGTTTAACAGGTAACTCCACAGCATTAGAAACTTGAGCTCATGTGTTAGAGTTCTCTGCTGAGAAAACCTAACCCTCTAATGCACTTTGTATCATGATCAATACTTGCCATAAATTCAAAACGTTATGGACAAAATTCTTTTTTTGTCTAAAATTAACATTGTTGTTAACAAAAAGGTGCCAAAAATCTCCAATGTATCAAATGTGATATAAAAAAATATATAATAAATATATAATAATTTCACACAACATGATATAGCAAAATGATTTTTGTGGATTTTGTTATGGGGTTATTAAACATCTCAGTTCCAAAAAATCTGAATTTTCTGGCTATTTTTGATGGGTTTTGTCTTGCAGGGTTAAAAACACTTTGTAAGAACATTCACACTAAATTTGTGACAGTCTGTTTTCAAGATGCTTGATGCATTTTCGGGGTTTTTTTTTAGTATTATTATTATTATTATTATCTAGCCTCCTGAAATAAAGCATCATTTTGCACTCACAGATAACTTAATACACATTTCAAAGTGGCAAAAAGGGGAGCTGTGGGTATTCGCCTAAAGATTCAAAAGTCATCAAATACAGGTAAATCAAAAAGATGTGATGAAAGCCAAAGCAGCTTCATTAATGGTGAATGCATAATAATAACCACAATTAATAAAAACGCTTTCAAATTTAGTACATATGATAAATAGTCTTCATCAATAATAATTGTATCATGTATTTTAGTTTATTATTTCCAATCTGATCTTTGTTATCACATCTGACAACAAACAATGACACTTAAATCTAGATGCTTAACATTTTATTCACCATACTGTGAATTTGTTAACAATTTTCAAATGTTACTGAGATTTGTTATATAGCATTCATTACAGATAAGTGACTCCAGTCTCAGTGTTTGGATTACAATTAGCATCATATTGTCACAGATACACACAAAGGTTGAGCCACAGCTTTCTAATAAGACACAGTCTTCAGGCTTAGTTTTTCTTAAATCTTTAAAAGTTAAAGCTTAAATTTGTATTCTTATATTAATAAATAGTTATTACAATAAAAACAAGCTTTAATCATCAGTCAAACCTTGAAAATGATACCATCCAATTAATCTTTATATGACGCATTAAATCAGTGATTCCCAAGGTGTAAGCTGATGGCATCTGGTGGGCCATGAAGGTACTGCAGGTGTACAGGTCCATCCATCCATTTAATTTTACTTTACAACAAATGCATTTCTAATTCTTAATTTTCATAAGAGTCGTACATTTTGAAGATAGGATTTAATTTTAAAAGTATCTCCTTTTAAACATTTGTATTATCATATATAAAAAAATAAACATACTTACTTTGAAATCATATGAGATGGCTTCCTGAGATTATTCTATTAAAACGTTCCTTATGGAATCCTAAAGAATCATTGTAATTCAGCTTATTATATTAATAATGGCATTAATAATAAGTAGTATGTAGTTGTATTAACAGTAAAATATATATTACTCATTTATGTTTAGTTTATTTGATTTTGTATTTCATAAGAAACAAAAGTAATTAATATACACAAATTTACTTGACAGTGAAAAGCACCACAAACTCCAGGAATGTCCCCATTTTTTCCAGAAAGCTGCTATACTAGCTTCAAAAGCTGTTGTGTAATAATTCCCATCTCAGTAGTAGCTCTAAAAAGGACACAACTGAATGTCAGGTTAAAGAAAGAAGACGAGACGACATAATTTAAAGATGCAAGTTCTTGCATAGTCAGACTAGAAAGCCACATGAGGTCTGAAACTGCTGTCTCAGCCCACTGGAGGGAAAGTGATTCCTGTCCAATCATCATTTGGTTCACTTGATTTACATGGCAATTGCAGGTTGAAATAACTGTTAGAGGAAGTAGTAAGAGGAGTTTAATGATAACGATGAGCTGCCTTTAATGCGTGCATGAGCATGCATTCATACAGAATACCAAAAGCAGATGGAGCAATGAAACACTTTGGGAAATAAAAGGACATGTGGCAGTGAAAAGAACAGTCTTTCATGTGCACTATCATTATTTGCATTCAAATTACAGGATTTCTTGTGAATGTGTTATTTTAACCAGCCACCGAGCACACAATGCACCAAATCCCTACAGCATGTCTGATATCTGATGAATCCACAAGAGGACTGGCCCATGTTGGGCTGCAATGTGTGTATGCTGTGTGGCGGTCAAGGGCAGAGCCCCTGGCAGGTCAAACCCCAGCTGTTGAAAGTGGTTGTTGGGGCATGGAATATTACCTCACCGTAGAGTTAGGAGCTTGAGCTCTTGCAGTTGAGAAGTACTGGCTAGATATAGTGGGATGCAACTCAATGCCCAGGTTAGTTCTGGATGTCAGGCTGGACTCTATTCCAATCTTAGAGACCAGATGCAGGGGTGTGTATACTTATCTCTTGGTTTTGCTGCCTGTATGTTGGGTTTTTCATAAGGGAATCGTGTAATTTTCCAAAAGCATAAAGGGATTTTTTTACTGGAACTAGGAGCAACTAAATCTAAACACACAGTATAGGCAGTGCACAAATGTGCCTCTTGCTTTGCTCAGGGCATACTGACTATGCAAGAAAGAGCAAACAGTTGTGTCAGCTGTGTTTCAGAACCAAAGATAACACCTCTCTCATCTCATATTTTTATTTTAAAAAAAACACTAACCAAAGTAGCAATGGAAAACAACATGACTGATAAAATCATAAATAATGGCTGATTAGTGTACAAGGTCCAAGTGTGTCCTTCCCACTGTTTGTAGAAGGGGTTGTATGTGAATTAGAGAAAAGATTTTGAAGAGATTATGAAGCCAGACTGCAATGCAGCGTCCTTGAATGTCTGTCATAGTGCAGGGTGATATGGTGCACTAAGACTGTTCCAGATGGCAAACATCTGTCACAGGGATTACACCGGGTTATTTAGTAATCGGAATACTTAATTTCCCATCGCAAGTGTGTGAGTGTGACTGTCTGTATGTCAAGCAGGTTATTTTTGGTGAAGATTATAAACGAGTTAGAAACATCTGTGACACAGTTTACGAATTCTTTATGCTTCCTGAATTATCCAAGAAGGAAAAATAAATACTACTGCATTGAAGAAGGCAGAGAAATCATTACATGAAAGTCACTATACAGAGGGACTATATTTGAATGGATGAAACTGGGATACAAGAAAAATTTAGGACAGACACTTGATATAAAACATGATGGTCCTTAATGTTTTGCAGAATGCCCCTCGCTCAGCTCTCACCATCTTGGCTTTTTTGATTTCAGACACCAAGTAAGCAGTAGATCTTGATAACCCCCATTCACTATACAGTCACTTATCTTATTGACTATACAATGATGATCATCTATTTTACTCAAAATTAGATCACAGTTTACAAAACATACATCACTGTGGATTCTCTAAAAGCTGGGGCTACTAATCTGGTTACTGGGGTTGTAAAGTAAGCAGTAGGGTCGTTTTCTCATTGACGGGCATGCAATCAGACTTATTTTTGGAGCCAAAATAGTTGACCTTTTCTAACCTTAAGAAAAAATCCTTAAATTTGCTTCACTTTTCAGATCCAGCGGCTACATCCATCTAACTTCAGATAATATCTAAGTTGAGAGAAGTTTAAATTATTTTAGAATTATGCATGACTTCATGTTTAATTATTTAGTCCATGTTAAGTTCTTTTTCTCAGCACTACCCACACAAAGAAACTGAACTGCACAGCTGATCTAGGGTCAGGCTCCAGAGTTAGGTTGTAAAAAATAATCTGTACTCCCATACAGTGTGGATTTGATCATCATTATTATCATTTTTGCTCATGGATCTTGTTTTTAAATACTCAGAACAGAACATATAGACGTCAACTTTCAAGAAACAAGAAAGCTGAAACAGCACTGAAAAAATGGCCCTCAATGAATTTTTTAAAGTGTGAGAGGGTTTTCTGAACCTCACGTGCACAAACACAGACACACACATACACAAACAAGGAGCGAGACAAAGGCAATACATTTTTTGGTCGGCCGCCAGTAGAATATTTGATTGGATGCAATATCATTCACATTTTTTCTGTGTGTATCTCAATGTTTTTACAAGCAGCTTACAAAGACTGAGCTAACTGCCCTTCAAGTAGCTTCCATAAACTTAGACCATTTGAATTCTCCTGCAGAAATCCACAGTGAAATCTAAATTTTACGCTTTACTGATTAGCTATTTTTTGTTGCTTGTGTTGTTTGTGCTGCAATCCAGCAACCCTGCTTTATTTTCTGAGTTTGAAGGAAAACAAGCATCACTCACCCCCACAGCTTTCCATCCCACGTTACACGCAGTCCACTCTGTGAAGATTCGTTGGCACCGTTTAATACAAATGTTCTTGTTTGTAGCACATTTGATTTGTTTTTTTTTCTAAAAATATTTCTTCAAAATCTCACAATTAACTTTAATTCTTTCTAGATAGAGAAAAAGATGTGCTCCTTTATCCTGTGGTGAGTTAACATAGGCATGCACAAATGCCATCCCAAGTGGGCAGTCTTACATATAGCTACATCCTCATTATGGTACACACTTCAGGGAGCAAATTGCTCATTTGGAGTAGTAACCACTGGGTTGAGAAAATACACGTGTGTGCTTTAAATGCACACACTTCACATGTCAGTAAGCGTTATTAGTGACTACACCACTCTACAATACCACAAGGGCATGAGGAGGCAGGGAGCTCGAAAGAGTGGGGGGGTAAAGGCTGACAGATGAGTAGAGTGAGGCACAGAACAGAGGGAGTGGCACAAAGAGGCAGGAGCAGCTTGTGCGTGTGAGTGTGTGTGTGTGTCTTTGGAGACAGGGATCAGAAATTCAAGAGAGTCAGCTCAAAGAGGAGAAGCGTCCCCCCGTGACAGATCTGGACCCAGTGAAAGGACTTGACAGGGGCAAAAAAAAAAATCCTGTAAGGTACAGAGCCGTGGAGGGAGGCAGCGACGGGACGACAGGCTGACAAAATCGTGAAGTAAATACAGGGACTATTACTCTCTGGGTTGTTTTGGCCGGCCTGGCTTCCACAGTGACAACATGGGTGCAGTGGTGGGCACTTTGACCATGCAAACCAAACAGCGGAGACCATCTAGAGGTACGTCGATGTTAGTCACAAAGAGAAGAGATGGAGACGAGACAAAAAGAGCAACAGAAAGCTAGACCAAACTGACAGTAACACTAAGATCGTAGTGTTTGTACACCAGCTGCCAATCATGATATGTCTTTGTTTTAGTTATTTTCTTTGCTTATCCAATGCAAAGAGACTTTATGCTTTCACCCTGTTTTTGCCAAGTGATTTAATTAATTGAACTATGAAGTTAAAGGAAAAAAAAAAGTGGATAATGAATCGTGGAAATGTTACATAGGTTTAATGAAAAGCCAGTAGTGCTGATTCTGTTTTCTCAAACAGAAATCTACAATGTTTACTTCTAGAAGTGGCAGCAGTATTGTGGAGGGTGAAGCATCTCTTACTCACGTTCAGTGACGAGGTACAGCACTTGTGCGGAGATAATGATTTAGAGACAACAGGATGGAAGAAAGATGTCCTTGAAAATAACAGAGCAAAATCACTGCTCTGTCTCTGTAATTATGCCTGTGTGTGTTTGGTGCATGCCCATCGAACGCGCCAGTGAGTGAGCGAAACAGAAACACGGAGGGAGCGAGGTTTTGGGCACTTGAATTAACACGCAGCTCACATATCATACCTCTCCCTGGCCTTATGCTTGAAAAGCCTGTTGTCATGGAGACTGGGTTGTAGGGGCATAAAGGGAGAGTGTGAGCGCATACTCCACCAGGTTGAATGATGAATTTATGGCAGCGGGAGATCGAGATTAGAACCATGAAAAGGCAGCAAAATAATGACTTTTTAAAAAGACATTGATGAAATGCCCCACGGTATGAGGGTAATGCTTTAAATGCAGATAGGATGAAACCGCTTGTCTGTGTTTTGATAAGAGCCTTTAAATGACCTTTCAGCAAAGCAGGTCATCTAGGGATTGTTTTTAGCTCGAAGTAAGTGGTCTGTTAAAAAATGCGTTGTGGTGCCAGCTGTGAGGAGGTATGTAAGATAGGACAGATAAAGTCTGATCCTGTAGGGGATAAACAGGGACCACAGCCACACAAGAAATGAGACTCAGAGGTAAGCTACAAGTAGGATACAAAATATAGCTTGTTCTAGCAATACTGCTCATCACTGAGTATGCATAAATGCTATATATATATATATATATATACACTGAACAAAAATATAAACGCAACACTTTTGTTTTTGCTCCCATTCCCCATGGGATGGACGTAGAGACCTAAAATTCATTCCAGATACACAATATAACCATCCCTCCCAAACAGTGGTCACAAATCAGTCCAAATGTGTGGTAGTGGACACATCTGCTATATTGAGATAATCCATCCCACCTCACAGGTGTGCCACATCAGGATGCTCTTCTGACATCATGAGTAGTGCACAGGTGTACCTCAGACTGCCCACAACAAAAGGCCACCCTGGAATGTGCAGTTTTTTGCGCTATTGGGGGTCTGGGGACCCAGAACCGGTCAGTATCTGGTGTGACCACCATTTGCCTCATGCAGTGCAACACATCGTCGCATGGAGTCTATCAGATTGTCAATTGTGGCCTGTGGAATGTTGGTCCACTCCACTTCAATGGCTGTGCGAGGTTGTTGGATATTCGTGGGAACTGGTACACGCTGTCGTATACGCCGGTCAAGCACATCCCGAACATGCTCAATGGGTGACATGTCCGGTGAGTATGCTGGCCATGCAAGAACTGGGACATTCTCAGCTGCCATCTGCCCTGAACAATGTGAACCATGATTCATCCGTGAAGCGCACACCTCTCCAACGTGCCAGACGCCATCGAATGTGAGCATTTGCCCACACAAGTCTGTTACGGCGACGAGCTGGAGTCAGGTCAAGACCCCGATGAGGACGACGGGCATGCAGTTGAGCGTCCCTGAGACGGTTTCTGACAGTTTGTGCAGAAATTGTTTGGTTGTGCAAACCAATTGTTCCAGCAGCTGTCTGGGTGGCTGGTCTCAGACGATCTTGGAGGTGAACCTGCTGGATGTGGAGGTCCTGGGCTGGTGTGGTTACACGAGGTCTGCGGTTGTGAGGCCGGTTGGATGTGCTGCCACATTCTCTGAAACGCCTGTGGAGACGGCTTATGGTTGAGAAATGAACATTCAATGCACGGGCGACAGATCTGGTTGACATTCCTGCTGTCAGCATGCCAATTGCACGCTCCCTCATTGCTTGTGGCATCTGTGGCATTTTGCTGTGAGACAAAACTGCACATTCCAGGGTGGCCTTTTGTTGTGGGCAGTCTGAGGTACACCTGTGCACTACTCATGATGTCAGAAGAGCATCCTGATGTGGCACACCTGTGAGGTGGGATGGATTATCTCAATATAGCAGATGTGCCCACTACCACACATTTGGACTGATTTGTGACCACTGTTTGGGAGGGATGGTTATATTGTGTATCGGGAATGAATTTTAGGTCTCTACGTCCATCCCATGGGGAATGGGAGCAAAAACAAAAGTGTTGCGTTTATATTTTTGTTCAGTGTATATACACAAAATCATATAACTTATTTTAAGAGGAAGAGGGCTTGTTGTTTTTATCTCTCTAATGCCCTAATATAACTGGTATATATTTGACCAGTATAGCCAATCTGTGCTATACCTGGTTTGTCTTGAAAAAGGTCCTGTATAAACTTTCAACAAAACTTTGAAACATGCAGAGAGATTGCTGTTGCAAATCAAGAAAAACATTCAGGTCAAAATGTGTTCTTAGGATTGGGGGGGCTTGTCCACACAATACGGTAGGGGAAACGGTTCTCCTCACTCTTCCTGCAGCATTCAGCACTTCCAAAGCCCAGTCAGCTTTTGTACAAAGCAAAACCAAACAGCCTGCTGTGGGTTTTGTGAGGAATCACGTAGGGGACTATGATTTTGACCCGGCTCAGTGACTTCTTCAACTTTTGTCCTCATGGCTACAGACACCAGAAGGCTGCTGGATTAAAGAAACCAGATATAATCTCATAAGTAGCAGGCTTTAGATAAACTGGTAGGATGATTATATTTGGAACAAGGCTAGCTGTTTGGGCAGTCGGCTGCTTCCGTGAAGTTAAGAGGACGAAAGAAGAAAAAAGGGAAGAAGAAAGCAAGATCATGCCAAAGTCAAAGCATGCAGAACTGTAAAAAGTGTCTGCCTTGATCTTGGTGTTTCCAAAACCAGATGTGATGAGAAGGAGGCAGATCTGAGGGACACTGCACACTCATATGGTAGTAACTTCCTAATCAAAATATAACATCAGCCTATAGGACATACTTTACAAGATGATGTAATAGATAATGTTAGATTCAACTATGACTTGAAACTAGTGATTAAGACCATAAATTTATAAGGAAAACCAAGAGTAATTTTCCCATAGACTTCTACATGACCTTCATTTTCATTAGTGCTGCAGTGTTTGCCACTGACTGCGTAAGAAAGCATGTACACGCACTTTCAATTATCAGCACCATTTCAGCGTCTCCCACCTTCTTCCATTACATGCTAATAAGTGATCACATGCAGAGCAGTTGTTGCACCATTTATAACAAGACTCACTGCAAAAGTCTGCAGCATTTCTTTGTCTGAGTCTTACTCTGCGATCAAATAATTCTGTTATATGATATGATATATTCAACAGGTTTTTGAAACCCTCAGGCAACATATTCTTTTGCTGACTGTGCTTCTGAGCCCAGTTCAGCTCTCGTTTCTTCTCGGTGTTATTCTGTGTTTTCCCATTTTGCCCTTTGCTGTTCTCCTTCTTGTCTCTTGTTTTTCTTCACGCTCTGCCACCTCTTCCTTCCTCTCCTCCCAGTCCTGTCTCAGCTTTCTCTAATCAACACCTCTGCCTTTTCATCACCCTCATTCCATTTCATCTGTTTCTAATCACACTGTCACATTAACAGGAAAGAGAAATCAGCCCACAGGAAAGATTAGTCCACATAGGTGGAGTCTTAACAGCACCTTTGTCTTTCTGTTTTCATGTAACCGAGAGACTTTTAGTCACAGGGAAAATATATGTACAAATTGTGTTTGACACCTTTAAAAAATGGTTGATCCAGTATATCAGAATCAGAATCAGAATCAGAATACTTTATTGATCCCTGGGGGAAATTATTTTTTGTTACAGTGCTCCATTTTAAACCAACATTAAGACAAGACAGACAATACGCTAACTAAGAATAGTACAATATATACATATATATATACATACATACATACATAAGTCACTTATAAATAAATATTTGGAAAAGAAACATGTGTAGTTGTAGCAGCAAACAGTGTGTTAAGTGGATGCGTTGTACAGGGAGATGGCCACAGGCAGGAATGATTTCCTGTGTCGTTCAGTGGTGCTTTTCGGTAATCTCAGTCTCTCACTGAACGAGCTCCTGTGACTGACCAACATGTCATGGAGTGGGTGGGAGGTGTTATCCAACATTGTCTTTATCTTGGACAGCATCCGCCTCTCCGACACCACCTTGAGGGAGTCCAGCTCCATCCCCACAACATTGCTGGCCTTACGGATCAGTTTATTAAGTCTGTTGGCATCTGCGACCCTCAGCCTGCTCCCCCAGCATGCAACAGCATAGAGGATCGCACTGGCCACCACAGACTCATAGAAAATCCTCAGCATTTTCTGGCAGATGTTGAAGGACCTCAGTCGCCTCAAAAAATAGAGACGACTCTGGCCCTTCCTGTAAAGTGCTGTGGTGTTTTTAGCCCAGTCCAGTTTATTGTCAATGTGTACTCCAAGGTATTTATAGTCCTCCACAATGTCAACACTGACCCCCTGGATTGAAACAGGGGTCAAGTGTTTCCTGGTCTTCCTGAAGTCCACGATCAGTTCCTTGGTCTTTGCCACGTTGAGCTGCAGATGATTCTGCTCACACCATGTGACAAAGGAGTCGACCACAGCCCGGTACTCTGTCTCATCATCCCTGCTGATGCATCCAACCACCGCAGAGTCATCAGAAACCACCACTGCTCACATTTATTATGGCTATCTATCTCCATGACAACATGAGTCAGTGGGTTGGAACTGGAGCTCAGGGGAAGATGGAAGGGAGATTGAGAGAAAGTAACACATTATATGTTTGCATGGTAATGGACACCATGCTATCTCACCACTGACAAATAGGCCATGTAAAAGTGGCAGATTGGGGTAAGAGGCAACATGTGTGTCTCTAGTGAACATTTTATTGCTATAGTTTCCCAAGCATGTGGAAAATCTCATTGAAATGACTACTCCCTAACGGTTTTTATAGCTGTGTCAACCATCCTGTCCAGATGTAAGCAGTATTTAAACCTTTAGTGCATGTTTTTACTAAATGAAACAAAGGAGAAAATACAGGAGAATAAAGTTAGCATCACAATAATAAAAAGAAAGCTGGCATGCTTATACAATAATAATAATAATAATAATGGATTGGATTTATATAGCGCTTTTCAAGGCACCCAAAGCGCTTTACAATACCACTATTCATTCACTCTCACATTCATACACTGGTGGAGGCAGCTACAGTTGTAGCCACAGCTGCCCTGGGGAAGACTGACAGAAGCGAGGCTGCCATATCGTGCCATCGCCCTCTGGCTTGCCCATACAAGTGCAACTAGCTGACTAAAATGTTAGATTTAGCTTGTTAATCTAGGACTTTTTTAGCACCTTGTATCTACATAGCTATTATAAAATTAATGTTAGCTATCTATTAGAAATACTAAACAGCGTAGCAGATGGGTGTACCTTCGGAGACATCCATTTTTAAGCCTTGAGATGAGCATTTTTGGTCTCACCATCATGTTGTTTGAAACTGGAAGTGACAAGCAAGGGTGGGATCTCACTGTGAAAGTGCACACTGATTGGCCAACAGCTTTTCAATCTTCCTCTACCAATGAACATACCATGAATAATTCTCCTTTCTGACACTAGAGAATAAAAAAGATAAAAACTAAATAAAAACTTTTAGCTAACAACAGTAGCAAGCCACTGTTGTTAGCTAAAGCACTTACATGCATAGTAATGTTACAGCGTTCTGAAAGTTTGTTACCTCATTTTGCAGAAATGTAGTGGACTAAAACTGACATCCATCCATCTTTTCATTTATTTAATTCAGGGTTGTGAGGGAGCTTGGAGTCTATCCTAGCCATCCAAGGGCAAAAGGCAGGGTGCACCATGGTCAGGTTCTCAGTCTGTCACCGAACTAACACAGACAGAAAGACAATATTCTCACTAACACCTATGGGAAATTTAGAAGCACCAATTAACCTGACCCCACTAACTGGATGTCTTTGGATTGTGGGAGAAGCCAGAGAGAACCCAGACAAACAAAGGGATAAAATGCAATCAGCACACAGAAAGGCCCTGGCTAAATGGTGGATTTGAACCAGAACCTTTTTCCTATGAGGCAACAGCACTAACTAACACATTGCATATCCAACTACTAACCAGGCCTGACCCTGCTTAGCTTATGGTATGGACATAAGCTGGAATTTTGGCATTATCGACTTATTTGACATATTCCGTATATGACTGTTAGGATCCCACAGTTTCACTACATTTCCTAGTCACGGGATTTTCCTAGAAGTTTATTTCTCCTTAAAGTCACAGTTTTTCAGTTTAGAAATTCATAAAAACCTATTCTGGGTTCTGTAATCAGTCTGCAGTCCATTTCACACAGAACGTTTAAGTAAGTTTTCTATTTTTCACTAGCAGACAGAATTGACAAGGATCGTCTCTCCCACTCAAAAGTCAACGAAGAGCCGGTAATTGCTTTCCCCCCTGGTGTAGGTGGGACTTAAATGAAGATTGCACCTGTTACGACCGAGAATGTGGCTGCAGGCAGTTCTATAGCTGTGCCTCTTCTCCTGTTTCCTGTTTAAAATTTAAATCACAATGGCCTCTGGCATAATGATGTATGCTACTTGATACAGTTTCATTGTTGAGGATTAATCCTGACACCACTCATGAATGGGCTGAAATGAATGAGTCATCACTACCATCCAAAAAAAAGAAGAAGAACAATGTAGTCATGTTAATCTCCTTTTCTTCGTGTCTAATCATCTGAACTGAGTCTGAATCCATTAGGAAGCTTATTTGTTCTCACGTGTGTGTTTTTCAAGTTAATAACATAGGTGATTGAGAAATTCTGGGAATTGATAGTGTGCTTTGTCCACACTTTTGTGTCAAAACAATTCATTCAAGGACATATCATCTAATAATACCTGCAGTCTCAACAATGCATTTCAAGCCACAGACCACCCTTTGTAAATAGGCCATCTCTATACCTCACACAAAGCGTCGGACTTCAGATTTTTCTTCACCGGGGCCCACAACAGCCACTGGGAGTTTTCTTCTGGATATTTGTCCATGTTTGTAAAGCCGCTGCCCTGTAGCATGAGATAGTCACAGTGACAAACACTTGCCCACAGCAGCATCTCTTCAGATCATTAACCACCATCCATCTCCACAGGACTGGGCACTGAGCACCATGTTGCCATTAATAAAATGCTTCAGCTCCTAAGGGGAAACCTAATTTGTCAAGTAGATGAAGTTCTCCACAAATCCTTCCTTTGTTCTCTTTTTCCCTCATCCTCCCTTATTTTTCTTCTGCTTCACTCCGAGAAGCACTTTTTTATTCTCTTTGATCCCACAACATTCGTTGCAGACTTAACATTTTCAAGCTTCGCTGAGTCATCTCTTTCCTGTATTTAAAAGCCATCATATTTCTAAATCCTGAGTGGGACATACTGTTAAACAGACAGCGTGTAAATGTTGAGGCTCACATACATCTTCTTTTTTTAAACTGCCTCTCTCTTACCCTTCCCTGTAGATAAAACAGATGATGAGCTTGAGATGACGATGGTGTGCCACAGACCAGAAGGACTTGAGCAACTCGAAGCCCAAACAAACTTCACCAAGCAGGAACTGCAGATCCTCTATCGTGGTTTTAAAAATGTAAGCACACACCAGATATTGTTATTTTAAAAAATGCAGTCATACTAAAATGCACTATATTGCCAAAACTCTGTTCTATTCCATTCTAAGTATTGTTACACCTCTCTAAATCACTGAGGCATTGAAGTGTTTCAATCACTTCCATGGCCACAGGTGAATAGCATCAAGCACATAGGCATGCAGACGGCTTCTAAAAATATTTGTGAAAGAATGAGTTGCTCTCAGGAGCTCTGGTACTGTGCAAAATGTCCAGTTGTGAAATTTCCTCACTACTAAATATTTCACAGTTAACTGCTAGTGGTACTATGACAAAATGGAAGAGATTGGGAATGACAGCAACTCATTAAGTGGTAAGCCGCATAAAATTGGAGAGTGGGGTCAGCAAGACTGAGGTGCATATTGAGCAGAGGTCGCTAATTTTCTGTGGAATCAACTGCACATGTGCTTCATGTGGCCTTTGCTCAAGTAAAGCACACAAAGCGCTTCATGTTCTTTGGACTGAGAAATCGTGCTTCTCCAATCCAATGGATAATACTGGGTTTGGCGGTTGCCAGGAGAGCAGTACTTGTCTGACTGCATTGTGCCAGGTGTAAAGTTTGCGGGGGAGGGGGTTTCAGGAGTGGGGCTCATCCTTTTTGTTTCAGTGAAAGAAACTCAGTGTTGTGGGAACAGTTTGGGGATGACCTTTTCTGTTTCAACATGACTGCGCACCAGTGTGCAAAGCAAAGTCCATAAAGACAAGACTGAGCAAGTTTGTTGTAGAAGAACTTGACTGGTCTGTATCTCAGCCTAATCTCAACCTGCCAGAACACCTTTGGGATGAATTAGAGCAAAGAATTCAAGCCAGGCCTCCTCATCCAACATCAGTGTCTGACCTCACAATTGCACTTCTGGAAAGAATGGTCAAACCTTCCCATAAACACACTCCTAAGTCTTGTTGAAAACCCTTCCAGAAGAGTTTAAGTTACTATTGCTACATAATATTAAATGCCATGGATTAAAAATGAGATGTCAGTTATGTACATATGCATGTGAAGGCAGACAAGTGAATACTTTTGGCAATATAGTATATGTGTGCATCACATCATCAGACAACCAAATTTTCATTGAGTAGAATAACTGTAGAGTCTCATTTCTTCCACAGGAATGTCCAAGTGGAGTTGTGAATGAGGAGACTTTTAAACACATTTATGCACAGTTCTTTCCTCATGGAGGTAAAGTACACAGTTTTTAATCTTTTTTATTGCACTATGAAGCTTTTCTTTTTTTTACACTTTTCTTCCATGTGTGTTACAGATGCAAGCATGTATGCGCATTATCTGTTCAACGCTTTTGACACTGCAAACAATGGTTCCATAAAGTTTAAGGTACAAAAATGGACAAAATGTTAGTTATTTCTTTAATTTTCTGCTCTTTTTTTAATTTATGCTTTCCCACTTCCCTGATCTATTTTGGACAGGATTTTGTAATGGGACTATCTATTCTGCTGAGGGGAACACTAAGGGAAAAGCTGGAGTGGACGTTTCACCTGTATGACATCAACAGAGATGGATACATAAACAGAGAGGTGAGACTGTGTTGTTACAGTTTTAACTGGATATTATTTGTTATCTCAAATCTTTGTCTAAGCATGACATGAATCTCCTGTTCTTGCAGGAAATGACTGAGATTGTGAGGGCCATATATGACATGATGGGCAAGTACACCTACCCTGCACTGAAGGGAGACGTTCCACAGCAGCATGTGGATGCCTTTTTTCAGGTTCATTTCAAATTCAAATTCAAATTTTATTTGTCACACACACAACCATACACAGTATGATGTTTGGTGAAATGCTTATTGCTGTGCAATGCCCGACCATTAAATGACAGTAAGAATTGACAATAAAATTTACAGATTTACAGATTACTACAAAATTACAGACAACAAGCCATACTATTTGTTTAAATTGGATCAATTCCCTTTATGGAGTTTTTTTCACACTTTCAACTTAACTACATTTTTCAGTCTCGTAAGGTTTATAAACCCTAGTGTTTACACATTATGAAAGGAAAGCAGACTTTTAATGTCTCTTGTCATAACCCCGTAACTTCCCAAGAAACCTTTGTTGGTTTATAGCAGCTTTGTAGTCATTATTAGATTGTTTCATTAGGGTTAGGATGCAAGGCAATGCCACCAGAACAGAATCAACAAAATAAAAATAACTTTTTCTCTACAGAAAATGGATAAGAACAAAGATGGTGTGGTGACTTTGGAGGAGTTCATTGTAGCCTGCCAAGAGGTCAGTATTCTTCTTCATGTGTTTTTGTCAAATGAATTATATTTTAAAGAATTAAAATATAATATGCATAAAAAAGCAACTAGTTTCTTACTTAAGCTTGTTATTCTAGTCGTGAAACCACCACTACACCTGACTCAAACAGCCTCTCCTCCACACAGTCCTCATTCATAAAGTGGTCTACGAACGCTAACATTACGGCTAACAGGTGGATTTTCCCATTTCATTGCAGCTAGCTAACAATTAAAAGCCACTTACTGTTTGAAAGAGTGAATGTGAACAGTATATCCTCTGTTATTTAAACATAAAACTAAAGTGACTCTTTTAGATTGCTTTTTAGATTTTGTTTCTTTGTTTTCTATTGAGTTATTGGTTCTTTTAGTAGTTAGACTTACATTAAATTATATTAGCGATCAGCAGCAACCAACTAACGCACTGACATCATGTTATGTACTGGTGCAAGATGGCACTATACATGTTATAAAAACTTTAAACACTTTTTTTTAATCCAGATTCACAGACATTGTTAAATCTGGCCCTTTTTTAGAGAAGGACTCAGTGGTGTATATTAGCCTGAATACATGCAGTGTTAATAGTGTAAATAGTGTAAAGTGTAAATAGGCCTACATAATTTCACCATTACTTAAATTTTTTTATGTCAAAAGTCAAGCATAAGAAAATCCACAATCCATCAGATGATTTCATTTCACAGACACAGGTATTCAAAATAATTCCATACACCATTTGTCTTATTTCTCAACAGGATGAAACTATGATGAGATCCATGCAGCTGTTTGAAAACGTGATGTAGAACAAGCGGAGAGGGTGGAGACAACCACATGGAAAAATGAGAGGGCTGAATGTGAGTGCGTGTGTGTGGATGCATATGTGCAGTACATCCAGTCTCTCCTCCTCCTCCTCCTGTTTTATCCAGCTGTGGTCAGGATATAGGCTGAATCCCCCACAATGACTTGTATGAAGGGACTGGACTGGGATGCTCTTTAGTGCTCCTGACGAGTTTCGACACACAACACAAAGACATGGATTTTAACACATTCGTCTCTGTTCTGTCATGAAGACATGAAGATTGGCCTGTTAAAGATAAAGCTGCTCATCCATTATGAGGCTGCTCCTGACCAGCGAAGGGCAATGTGCTCAAGAAGCTGATCGTTTTATTTTCTTTTTTGCCAAGAAGCAGTTGGGGTTTGTTTATTTTTTTGCTTTTTTTTTTTTTATTGTTTTTTTGCCAAAGTATGATTGCATGCTTGTTTTATTTCCAATTTTTTTTGACAGATTTGACCATAAGTAAATCTATACTTGTGTCCCATCCATCTTGCGGTTGACAGATATGAGATACCGCAAACGTTGTACGTTGGTTTCACTGATGCAGTGACCCTTGTAAATTTGTGCTGGCCTGGATGTCGCTTGTGTGCTGAGTCTGTGTTATGCTCATCTGTCCAAAACTTACAGTACAAGTCAAATAATTTTAAAGCAGCACATTTCCTGGGTCTTACATGGTGTGTGTGTGCTTATCTTTTCTTTTCTTTTTTTAGTGAAAAAGAAACCAATTCATTCTTTTTTTCATGTTTTCATCTGCTGCTTTTCGGCTTGTGGTCAAATTGGTGTATTGTCAAAAATGGTTTTTTTAAAAAGATTGAAAAACGAACAGGAAAAAATTTTAAACAGAATTATGAAATGCCCGCAAATCAAAGATGTTGACGAAGAGGCTTATTAGATGTTCATTTGCACAGATGACAAGTAATCGGGATGTGACTCTCAAATGGAGACAGCGATGCCACAGAAGAAGTTTTGTCCAAAAGACATCACTGTGTCAGAAAAAGCAAGATTTTGCTGCTGGTCCATTCCAGCAAAGAACTGAGAAAGCTTCTGATAATCTTGCAGGGAAAACCGCTGAATGTCAGCTTTGGAATGTGATATGACACTGAGGACAGCTCCATTTGTAATAATGAACATTTGGCACTGTGTCCTCCATTTAAACGAGGACAGTGATGTCACACTGACGTACATGGTACACCGAAAATAGGGTTTTTTTCTGTAGCAGTAGCCCACTGAAGGTTTCCTGTGACTCGTGGTGTATTTAAATGCGCCACCATAATAGAAAACTCACAAGACTATCGTAGTTTAGGCACTAAAATATTAATTGCTGTTCTTTTTCGCAGTCATTAGAGAGGCTCTTTTTTCTGCACCGTGCGACCGTGTGACATCGCAGCCTCAGGTCTTGGAGATCTTATTTTGGAATCAGATTATTAAATCTCACCAACAGGTTCATTCTAAGCCATATGAATAAATGTGTCCATTCTTAAATTTGAGTGGTGTGCTACTTTATACTGGTGTGCCTATATTTTTGTATGCTATTAAAAAATGTAATAATTATTAGAGCAGAAACCTAAACAGATGAGTGAAGAGCACAAAAACACAGGGCAGGCTCTAAGGAGTCACTGAAAAATTTAATGAGTATTGTTACGGCCCTAGCTGGGCCTCCTGAAACTGCCCTTGTGTGGGTGTGGTGTTTTCTCTCCGCCTCTTCCTCTCTTGCTCCACCCCTCTGTCTCTCTCTTGCTCTTCTCTCTCCCCAGGACACAGCTGCTGTTCATTGGCCTCATTTACCACCTGGGCCCAGTTAGCAATCACCTCTCCTAGGTCATATAAGCTGGGGATGAACTGGGTATGAGAGAGTGTTTTTTCTCTGGTGTTCCCACATTGTGTGTCGAAGGTGTTGGGAGAGATCCTATAGTGTGGAGTTGTGGAAGCAGTTTGCAGTGTAGCTGCGTCACATGAGTAGTGTGGGCTTGTGGGCCTCGGCAGCAGTAAAGCTAGCTGCTGCTAGTGACAGGGTGAGCTTGTGGGCCCCTGGAAGTGCCTCCTCGTGGTGTGGAGTTTGTTTGGTTGTTGTGTTCTTTGTTGTTGCAACCTTTTTCTTTTTCTAGTGTTATTGGTAAAACAGCGTTGCCGGCTCCTTATGTTAATTTTATCTATAACAAAAACTATTTTATTTACTAAGCACCTCTGTCTGTTCTCCTTTCATTCTGTTCTGGACCCATTTGTTACCAGTCCACACACACCCCTAGACCTTCATCGTGGGGACGTAACAATGTGGGGGCTCGTCCGGGATATGACTGGAAGGAACAGCGGTTAGGTTGTAGTGTGTTGTTTGCCGGTGGCTTGTGTAGTTGTGTTGTATCTGCTATACTCTCTCCAGTTAGCACAGGGGGGTGTCTAGCTGAGCGTAAGCTCCTCCTTTTTTATTTTGCCTTTTTTATTTTCGGAGTAATCCCAAGTGGGGATTAGTTCCCTGTCGGGGGTAGGCTTGTCGGTGCTTTGTGCACTTGATGCTTAACCTTTAAAGTTGCCTCGAGCCTGGTACACTCCAGAAGCTAACTAGGCTAAGATTTTAGTAGGTAGGTCTGGGGAGAGGGTCGATGGTCCATCCATCCATTTGCTTCCGCTTATCCTTTTCAGGGTCGCGGGGGGCGCTGGAGCCTATCCCAGCTGTCATAGGGCGAAAGGCGGGGTACACCCTGGACAGGTCGCCAGTCTGTCGCAGGGCCAACACACAGGAACAGACAACCATTCACACTCACATTCACACCTAGTGACAATTTGTATTATCCAATTAACCTATCCCCACAAGCTGCATGTCTTTGGACGGTGGGAGGAAGCCGGAGTACCCGGAGGGAACCCACGCAAACACGGGGAGAACATGCAAACGCCACACAGAAAGACCCTGGCCTGATGTTGGAATTAAACTCAGGACCTTCTTGCTGTGCGGCAACAGTGCTAACCACCGTGCCACCGTGCTGCCAGGGTCGATGGTATTTTTATTTATTGGTTAACCTGTGGTCACACATATTTCCCACCTGTTTTTGATTTGTGTGTTGGAGGTGGTGCTTCTTTGTTGTTATTGTTAGCCTCAGGTAGTTTTGAATGGCTACCTTTGATGTTGCCATGTTTAAGGCAAACCCTTCGCTTGTCCAGCTGGACGCCTGTAGGAAGAGGGATTTGCATGAGGTGGCAGCAATTTATGGCATTTGTGTCTCCATAGCTCTGCGTAAGGCTGAGCTGAAAGCTGCTCTTATGTCTGGATTGGTGGAGAAAGGGATGGTGGCCTTGCCGGTGTCTGCCAGTCCACCTGAGCATGGTGTAGCGTCTCAGCCTGTTCCGCAGGTGCCAGCTCAAGCTGTAGCTCCATCAGTGTTTACGCCTGTTGCTCAGGGGTTGCCTGAGGACAAGTAGATGACACTGCCTCACTTCGAACCTCTCTCCATTGAATCATCAGTAGGCTCTAAGCAGGATGCTAGGCTCTGTGTACGCCTGGCTCGTCTTAAGTTGGAAAAGGAGGATCGTGAAAGGGAGTTCCAGTTAAAGGAGTTGTAACTTAGGCGTTTAGAGGCAGAGCTTGCAAGGGCCAGGGAGGTTGAATTGAAGGAGGTGGAGGTGGAGACAGCTGTCAAGTTGCAACAGTTGGAACTCCAGCCGGCTTCCCTTCCTCCAACTGCCTCCATTCGGTAGGCAGATGTAGGGAAAAGCAGTCGTCTGGTTCCGGTGTTCCGCGACAGTTACTTCGAGTCATTTGAGCGTATAGCCACAGCCTTGCACTGGCCACGGGATTCGTGGGGCATTTTGTTACAATGTAAGCTGGTAGGTGAAGCTCAGGAAGTTTGTTCCTTATTGTCCGCTGAGGACAGTCTGAATTATGACAAGCTAAAAAGTGCCATTCTTCTAGCTTAGGAGCTAGTCCCAGAAGCTTATAGGCAGCGTTTCCGGGGATTAAAAAGGGGACAAGGTCAATCCTACTGAGACTTCGCGAGGAAGAAAAGTGTGCTTTTTGATCGGTGGTGTCCAGTGTTAAGAAATCAGTTTCACCCCGGTTCTTTTTTTTTTTTTTTTTTTTTTTTTTTTTTTCTCCCCTCAGGCATCCAGAGACGGCACCGGAACTCAGTAGTCATTTCACAAAATCTTTATTCATCTTCATCTAAGCATGCATCTTCTAGAAGGGAAGACGTGCAAGGCCGGTGTCCCTCTGCAGACCTTCACTGCTTTGTCTGTGAAACAGTTTTGTAGAAGTGACCCCATCATAAAACCCCCCAGTGTGTGCTGGAAACTCTGTCTGTGTGTGTCTGCACGAGCATGTGAGTGCCTGTGTGTGCGCATACCCGTGTGTCTATGTGAGTGCACGTGAGTGACTGTGCATGTAGGTGTGGGTGCGTCATAACAGTCAAAGCACTGTGTGTCTCTGTGTACGTGACTTCCTGGGGGTCATAAAAGTAATCTCACCCAAGCTACACACAATTCCTCTACACAACATAGAAAACAGAGTTAACATATTACAAACACTGAGACCCCCACTCTGCATCCACTGGGCCATTGGCCTCTTGCTGTCTTACATTTACAGATCATGTGGAGAATCTCCTGCAAACCTACTTCTAAGTGTATAACACTTAAGAGTTTTATTAAAGGTATAAGCATCAGCAACCCCCAACTGTAGCTTCCTGTCTCCTTTTATGGCAGGCAGACCCCCAGTATCCATAAATTCATTTCTCTCTAAACAATTACACACTCTCAGGCCTACAACTAAGCCAAACTAAAACACAGACAAACAAATCCTTCCCTATTCCTCTGATCTAAACAAATTTAACACATATTACACTAATTATTTTCTTGTACTCACACCAGCAAAGCTACAGACCTGGCGTCGATGCGTGAATTAATGCTGATAGAGGAATTTAAGAACTGCGTCTCCGAGCGCATCGCAGTACACCTTAGCAGACAAAGGGTTTCCTCATTACAGCAGGCTGCAACACTGGCTGATGAGTTTGCCCTCATCCATAAAACCAGTGTCATTAAGCATTACCGACGCGATGCCTCAGTGAAGGTTAGCAATGTGCCAGCCGTGCCGTACCCAAAGAGCGAGGTACCTGTGTCCCGTCCCAAGGTGAAAAGAAAGTTTTTCTTCTGTTTCAGGTCTGGCCATTTGATAGCAAATTGTGAGGCCTACAAACAGAAACAGTTGGTCTCGAGAGCTAGGAGTGTGCCAGCTAGCAAAGCTGATACAGGCGTGATTTCAAGAGCCAAAACAAAGCTCTGTTTCTTCTGCCACAAACCTGGGCCCTGTTTCAGGAAGCCGGTTTAGTGGAAAAACTGAGTAAGTATACCCTGAGTTAACGAAAACTCTGGGTTTTCGGTTTCACAAAGCGAGTTCAGCTGAAGCCTGAGTGAGTCACTATGACGACACACGCCGTGAAGCTAACCTGCCCCCTAGCAGGTTTACTACAACTAACCCTGACTGTCTCCGCCCCTTTGTCGGAAACCTGACAGTAGGAAGTGTCGGACATGGCGTGTCCCTTCCTTGAAGAGCCAGTAGATCGTGAAGCCCAAATTCTCCGCAGAGCTCACCGCCGGGAGAGAGTGATCAGAGCGCGTTTGGACATTTTATCGTTTTTCAGCACAATCTATAAGTTATTTGAATAACATCCTCAGGCCATATATTACGCATGTGACACATCGCGGACATGCTCTCAGTTCTGTACATATTATTTGTATTGCACTTCGGTTTCTTGCAAACGGGAGCTTTCTGTATAATATTGGTGACGCTGAGCACGTTTCCAAGGCTACCGTCTGTCGGGCAGTCAGGACTGTTACAGTTGCACTGAAACGTCTCCTGTACTCGTTTGTGGTGTTCCCCGGTCACAGACCCACAAGATTTATCAAAGAGGGATGCCACAAAATTGCAGGTATCAGGATGACCAAAACTTAATTTATGATGTGGTGATACTTGGACTACTACTTAAATTTTACATTTATTTTCAGGATTCCCAGGCGTGTATAGATGGCACTCACATTCCAGTCATTGCTCCTTCAGTAAATGAAGGAGACTATGTGAACAGGAAGTCTTTCCACAGCATTAATGTACAGGTACATAGTTCCCTGTAGCATTTCAAACTAACAAATTATTTTATCATAGTAATGGATGCTAATTTGTGTTCTCTGCACTGTGAAGATCATATGTGATGCTGCCAACATTATCACAAATGTGGAAGCCAAGTGGCCAGGCTCTGTCCATGACTCACAAATATTCCGTGAATGTACACTGAGCACAAAATTTGGACATGGTGAGTTGAGAATACTTTAAAATATATAAAGACCAATTGCTTCAGGGACATTTGAACTGAAGTGTATCCTTCTGTCTTAGGAGAGTTCACTGGCTACTTGCTTGGTGATAGGGGGTATCCATGTTTACCCTATTTGCTTACCCCTTACCCTGACCCTGAACCGGGCCCACAGCAGCGATATAATCTGGCTAATTGCAGGACAAGAGCCAGAATTGAAATGACTATCGGAATGCTTAAGGCCCGGTTCCAGTGCCTGCAAAGACTCAGGGTCACCCCAGAAAGGGCATGTGACATTATTGTGGCATGTGTGATTCTTCACAACATTGCCACAATTAGAGGAGAACACTGTCCTTCTGAACCAAACATCAGCAGTGATCCAAACCATGAACATCCTGACCCTCCCACGGACATACAAGATGGAAGCGCAGTCAGAGACACCATATGTCACAATCATTTCTTTTGACCCATCACCTCAACATGTTGAAAGACGAATAAACAGATTTTTTGTTCAACTGGCTTTATTGGTCACCTGTATTTCCTGTACACAAAGTATTAAAAGATGTAAACCTCATAAAGTGTCTCTGTTGCTTCCTCCTCTGTAACAGCTGTCAATGTTTCTTCATTATTTTCCTGTAGTAAAGAAATAGACAACATTGCTGTTCTACTGTAAACTCATATAATCTGTGGAGTATTACTCACAACTGCATGTTGGTCTGGCTCAACAGGAGGCTGCACCAGATGCAGTACACCACCACCATCAACTGATAGAATATGAGGTTTATACAGGTCACTTATAACTTACAAGGGACCAAATGGCAATTAACAAACATACCTATCACCTTACACTTCATTGTCATTATGCTCTCAAAGACAACCAAGACTGAGGGAAGGCAAAATCAGTAGGAACATAACTTCACTACAAAATAATCCATTATGGTAAAGAGTTTATCAAATGAATGAGTCGCACTGCAAAGGTGACTGTGAAGAAAGGATGTATGCACATCATGTATTATTTTGGATTTACCCCCTATGTAGGCACTTGTGTCTTGCGGGGTTATTGCCTCAGAGGATGTCCCCGCAGAGATGCCTTCGGCCACAGGGCGCCCACTGTTTTGGCTGAGGGCCAACTGCTCAGCCTCTGTGAGTGGTGGTGGTGGAGGACCCCCACCTGTTTTTCGGGCCTCCGCTTTTTTTCTGTTGGCTATAACGGGCCACATTTGAGCATACAGAGTAAGCAAATATGTACTTGTAATGTGCTCAGATAATTTCAATAAGTGCTTACAGAAAGAAAATTAATGTAGCCTCTAACTGCAATTGATTTACATGGGACAAACAGACCAAGCACTATGGCTCATAATACAATTACACCTTACCTGTTTGGACTATATTTTTATATTTCATTTTTACTTGCTGCCAGGAACGTTTGGGGCCTGTTGGGTTGCACCTGCGCTCACATCACATCACAAAATAAAATGTATAAAATAACAAATAAAATAACATATGATAAAATAACGTGTTAAATGGGTGGAAATCCCTCGATCAATGTTTAAATTAACACTCACGCATTGACTCTGTCGGCTATGTTTTGCCATGCATGCTTTTGCAGCTGTGGCTGTGTTACTTTTTTCCGCGGAATTTGCGTGTTATCGGCATATGCTGCCATCAGAATTTCGGCCTCAAGCGCTGTAAAATACATTGACCGCGCCTTCTTTCCCTCCGTCTCCATGGTGACTCGCTTAATCTGTGCTCCACTAATCAGGGCTTTATGTATCCTCGTCCGCGCGCTTCACTTGGGGTTAAAGCAACTCCGCGTTGACTGAACTAATTGTTATCAGCCTTTCTGAAACCGAATATTCCGAGTTGGACAGTTCGGGGTTACTCAACCGTGAGTATCGTTTTTCACTCTGAGTTTTCTAAACCGGCTTCCTGAAACAGGGCCCTGGCCACCTGGGCCCTGTTTCAGGAAGCCGGTTTAGTGGAAAAACTGAGTAAGTATACCCTGAGTTAACGAAAACTCTGGTTTTTCGGTTTCACAAAGCGAGTTCAGCTGAAGCCTGAGTGAGTCACTATGACGACACACGCCGTGAAGCTAACCTGCTCCCTAGCAGGTTTACTACAACTAACCCTGACTGTCTCCGCCCCTTTGTCGGAAACCTGACAGTAGGAAGTGTCAGACATGGCGTGCCCCGTCCTTGAAGAGCCAGTAGATCGTGAAGCCCAAATTCTCTGCAGAGCTCTCCGCCGGGAGAGAGTGATCAGAGCGCGTTTGGACATTTTATCATTTCCTGATGAGTTTCTGTGCGAACGTTACCGTTTTTCAGCACAATCTATAATTTATTTGAATAACATCCTCAGGCCATATATTACGCATGTGACACATCGCGGACATTCTCTCAGTTCTGTACATATTATTTGTATTGCACTTCGGTTTTTTGCAAACGGGAGCTTTCTGTATAATATTGGTGACGCTGAGCACGTTTCCAAGGCTACCGTCTGTCGGGCAGTCAGGAATGTTACAGTTGCACTGAAACGTCTCCTGTACTCGTGTGTGGTGTTCCCCGGTCATAGACCCACAAGATTTATCAAAGAGGGATGCCACAAAATTGCAGGTATCAGGATGAACAAAACTTAATTCATGATGTGGTGATACTTGAACTACTACTTAAATTTTACATTTATTTTCAGGGTTCCCAGGCGTGATTGGCTGTACAGATGGCACTCACGTTCCAATCATTGCTCCTTCAGTAAATGAAGGAGACTATGTGAACAGGAAGTCTTTCCACAGCATTAATGTACAGGTACATAGTTCCCTGTAGCATTTCAAACTAACAAATTATTTCATCATAGTAATGGATGCTAATTTGTGTTCTCTGCACTGTGAAGATCATATGTGATGCTGCCAACATTATCACAAATGTGGAAGCCAAGTGGCCAGGCTCTGTCCATGACTCACAAATATTCCGTGAATGTACACTGAGCACAAAATTTGGACATGGTGAGTTGAGAATACTTTAAAATATATAAAGACCAATTGCTTCAGGGACATTTGAACTGAAGTGTATCCTTCTGTCTTAGGAGAGTTCACTGGCTACTTGCTTGGTGATAGGGGGTATCCATGTTTACCCTATTTGCTCACCCCTTACCCTGACCCTGAACCGGGCCCACAGCAGCGATATAACCTGGCTCATTGCAGGACAAGAGCCAGAATTGAAATGACTATCGGAATGCTTAAGGCCCGGTTCCAGTGCCTTCCAAGACTCAGGGTCACCCCAGAAAGGGCATGTGACATTATTGTGGCATGTGTGATTCTTCACAACATTGCCACAATTAGAGGAGAACACTGTCCTTCTGAACCAAACATCAGCAGTGATCCAAACCATGAACATCCTGACCCTCCCACGGACATACAAGATGGAAGCGCAGTCAGAGACACCATATGTCACAATCATTTCCTTTGACCCATCACCTCAACATGTTGAAAGAAGAATAAACAGGTTTTTTGTTCAACTGGCTTTATTGGTCACCTGTGTTTCCTGTACACAAAGTATTAAAAGATGTAAACCTCATAAAGTGTCTCTGTTGCTTCCTCCTCTGTAACAGCTGTCAATGTTTCTTCATTGTTTTCCTGTAGTAAAGAAATAGACAACATTGCTGTTCTACTGTAAACTCATATAATCTGTGGAGTATTACTCACAACTGCATGTTGGTCTGGCTCAACAGGAGGCTGCACCAGATGCAGTACACCACCACCATCAACTGATAGAATATGAGGTTTATACAGGTCACTTATAACTTACAAGGGACCAAATGGCAATTAACAAACATACCAATCACCTTACACGTCATTGTCATTATGCTCTCAGAGACAACCAAGACTGAGGGAAGGCAAAATCAGTAGGAAAATAACTTCACTACAAAATAATTCATTATGGTAAAGAGTTTATCAAATGAATGAGTCGCACTGCAAAGGTGACTGTGAAGAAAGGATGTATGCACATCATGTATTATTTTGAATTTACCCCCTATGTAGGCACTTGTGTCTTGCGGGGTTATTGCCTCAGAGGATGTCCCCGCAGAGATGCCTTCGGCCACAGGGCGCCCACTGTTTTGGCTGAGGGCCAACTGCTCAGCCTCTGTGAGTGGTGGTGGTGGAGGACCCCCACCTGTTTTTCGGGCCTCCGCTTTTTTTCTGTTGGCTATAACGGGCCACATTTGAGCATACAGAGTAAGCAAATATGTACTTGTAATGTGCTCAGATAATTTCAATAAGTGCTTACAGAAAGAAAATTAATGTAGCCTCTAACTGCAATCGATTTACATCGGACAAACAGACCAAGCACTATGGCTCATAATACAATTACACCTTACCTGTTTGGACTATATTTTTATATTTCATTTTTACTTGCTGCCAGGAACGTTTGGGGCCTGTTGGGTTGCACCTGCGCTCACATCACGTCACAAAATAAAATGTATAAAATAACAAATAAAATATAATAAAATAACGTGTTAAATGGGTGGAAATCCCTAGATCAATGTTTAAATTAACACTCACGCATTGACTCTGTCGGCTATGTTTTGCCATGCATGCTTCCTTTCTTTCGCAGCTGAGGCTGTGTTACTTTTTTCCGCGGAATTTGCATGTTATCGGCATATGCTGCCATCAGAATTTCGGCCTCAAGCGCTGTAAAATACATTGACCGCGCCTTCTTTCCCTCCGTCTCCATGGTGACTCGCTTAATCTGTGCTCCGCTTATCAGGGCTTTATGTATCCTCGTGCGCGTGCTTAACTTGGGGTTAAAGCAACTCCGCGTTGATTGAACTAATTGTTATCAGCCTTTCTGAAACCGAATATTCTGAGTTGGACAGTTCGGGGTTACTCAACCCTGCGTATCGTTTTTCACTCTGAGTTTTCTAAACCGGCTTCCTGAAACAGGGCCCTGGTTGCTAACTGTTTGAAAGCCCACTCAAAGCAAAAAGGCTCTGCTTTGAAAGGAGTCAATCGTGGTTCACAAACGGACAAAGTTGCCAGTCCGAGACGACAGTTGGAGCATAATTGCTCAGTGGTGTCTTTTGGTCACTGTCAGAGGTCGACTAATTCTGAGCTGCCACCTGTTGACCATCTTCCAGATGACCTACAGTGTGACAGATTGTGTGTGACACAACCATTCCAACCTGCACCTCTGGCTAGCCAGCATGCCTGTTGCCATGAGCTAGCGAAGAAGTGTCTTTGTGTTTCAGAAAGGCCTTCTAGCTATTCGCTGGGTTCTCCATATGTGATGGCTCAAAAAAAATCTGGCTGTCACTTGGGACACTATGTTGAGGGACTTGAGCCAACCCGATTCAGTGTTTTCAACCCATCAAAAAGGTCTTGGCAGATTTGGCAGGGTATGCCTAACCATTATTATGGTGCACGGTAGGTGATAGATTTAAGATTTGTGTAGGACATCCTGTGGCAAACCACTGGTTTGTATTTATGGGAGGGGGTGTTACGGCCCTAGCTGGGCCTCCTAAAATTTCCCTTGTGTGGGTGTGGTGTTTTCTCTCCGCCTCTTCCTCTCTTGCTCCACCCCTCTGTCTCTCTCTTGCTCTTCTCTCTCCCCAGGACACAGCTGCTGTTCATTGGCCTCATTTACCACCTGGGCCCAGTTAGCAATCACCTCTCCTAGGTCATATAAGCTGGGGATGAACTGGATATGAGAGAGTGTTTTTTCTCTGGTGTTCCCACATTGTGTGTCGAAGGTGTCGGGAGAGATCCTATAGTGTGGAGTTGTGGAAGCAGTTTGCAGTGTAGCTGCTTCACATGAGTAGTGTGGGCTTGTGGGCCTCGGCAGCAGTAAAGCTAGCTGCTGCTAGTGACAGGGTGAGCTTGTGGGCCCCTGGAAGTGCCTCCTCGTGGTGTGGAGTTTGTTTGGTTGTTGTGTTCTTTGTTGTTGCAACCTTTTTCTTTTTCTAGTGTTATTGGTAAAACAGCGTTGCCGGCTCCTTATGTTAATTTTATCTATAATAAAAACTATTTTATTTACTAAGCACCTCTGTCTGTTCTCCTTTCATTCTGTTCTGGACCCATTTGTTACCAGTCCACACACACCCCTAGACCTTCATCGTGGGGACGTAACAAGTATGAAAACTGTGTGAATCATATGCCATGACATTTGCAAGTCCTCAGAGTTGAAGCTCTTTGGGTCATGTTAATTAGCTTTTTTTTTCTCTTCTTACCCATCTGTATTCATTTAGCTCAACTATTCAAACTGTGGGGGAAAATCAGAAAAAAAGATTTTTGGTGAAGAAATTGCCCATCTATCAACTTCTTGGCATTTATATTATGAGTTCAGTTCTGCGCAAAATTTGAGTTAATCTTTCTTCATGGTGATCAGATCCTTACAGTACTTTTCTGCATTCCTAATTTCATCAATTTTGACAAGATCCCAGCATCGAGCCCAAAACATGACAAAGCCGTCATCATGTTTTACATGTGGCTGTAGAGAGTCACTGTTGGGTCTCCACACGTGAAATTTCAGGTTTGTATCAATCATTCCGTAAGACCTGTTGCCACAGATTTTCAGTCCAGTTCTTCTGTAACTTGGCACACCTGAGACTGCTATCCCCGTTTCACTTCCCTGAGTGATGAAGCATCAACTGAACGGTTAGATGCATCGCTCAGGTCCTGTGTCAGGCCTTTGTTGGATTTCTTTTTCTACTTTTTACTTTCAAATAGTGTCGATGTGCAGGAGATTATTTTTCTAGACCTGCCACTTATTTTGTCCTTCACTTTATGTCTTTAAGGACACACTGCACACCATACCACAATATGCCAAGTTTTTGGCTAAAGCTCTTTAGGGATTACCTTGTGATGCAAAAATATTGTTTTATGCCTTTCAAACTGTGTTATCTTTGGTATTTCTCATAGATTGACTCAGAAAAGGGAAACAAGTGATGTGATTTTTTGACGGGCTACTAGTAAACTGCTTAAAGAGACAATTTAAAATTGGTTCTTTAAATTGGTTCAAGGTTCATCCTTTGAGTTATGCGTCCTAATTCAATCATTCTTGAATGACTGATAGATCAGTGTTGAGTGGCTTAACAAATAAAAAAATACTTTTTAATACTTTATTATTGTAGTGTCTTTCCATTACAGTATAAAACACCTTGTTGTTGCTGTGATTTGGCATTACATAAATAAAATTGACAACAATACAAGAAAGGCTGGCTACTTGGAAGTAAACTGTAAAGAAATAAGGAAGAGCTCGAGACTTTTTCACACTGCTGACACCTACAGACAGATTTTCAGTGACAGAAGAACATAATAGGTTTGATGGGATCGTAAAATTAAAGGTTTATGTAAAGAAAACATCTTAAATGACTGTAGTATGCATGGGGAAATAAATGAAGGACTATAGTGTTGAGACGTATTTCAAAATGACCGTAATTCCTAACAGTCAATGCGCGTTTACACTTTTCCAACACAAACAATGGAGCTAGCTTTAAGACGCTCTGTGCAGCGGTCCTGTAGGTGGCGGTGTGGGCTGATTTTTTCGCTCCGTGCCTCATTGAGAAAAGAAGAAGAGCGGGAGCGCTGTAGCACGTTAGTTAGTGGCTGCTGGTACCATTTGGTTATTCTTCTACAGCATATAAGGAGTTTGTCAGCGTCCTCGTCTCAAACATGAACGGGCTAGATGAACCAATGGCGCCACAAACGTTCCTTTACGGTGAGAGCACAACTTTGTTTTATGTGTGACTTGAGGTTGTTTTATATTCTGTGTTCTCGTGTTTTTTGGCATTAGCAACAGAAAAAATGACACGTAGCATGCTTAGCTACACGTGCCTTGTTCCAGACGAAGACAGTGGACCTGTTTGCATTTAAAACATTTAAAATGTCCTGTGGTGTTGGTTGTTATGAGTCGTGGCAGGAGGTTGAATGAGTCTTGCTGAGCTGCTGTGCTTCAGACCACTCTGCCACACACGTGCTTGGTTATCAACATGGCGGCCCCAGTGATTTATTAACGGAGTTGATATCTGATCAGTTTCTTTAAACAAAGAGTTAGCGCTGCTGTTCTACGGAAGCACCTGCTTTTTTTTTTTTTTTTTTTAGATGAACTGTCCATTTGAAGCTCTTAGAGCTGACAGTTTTCTGCTGGCCGGGGAAATTGGTCTCAACGTGGCTTCAAACACACGCGGACCGCGTTGACCTCCCCACCGCTCCTCCTGCGACTGCATTTTAAGCCACCCCAGATCTTAAAGAGTTTCTATTCTTCATCTGTCGTTCTGCTCCCCTTACTAAAATTTAACCTCTTCTTTTAGGGTGGATACTTCAGACATCATTTAAACAGCAGATACGGTCACAGTGTACTGTTTTAATGTTGCAAATTCTGAGGTGGTTCTAAAAGAGCAAGAGCTAAATATCTTTTTCACACACAGAAACTAAGCCAAATCGTTCTAATTTGATAATAGACTGTCTCCAGTTTGGTGATGCTTATCCAAAGCTCTGCAATTGGCTTTTAACCAAGGTTAATTGAAATGTCATACCTGTAGAGGATGCATATTGGAATATTAACATGGCACGTGTCTTTTGCTAGGTGTTTCAGAACTTTAGCATAAGTTTTGATGACGTGATTTTCACTTCTTCCCCTTCTTCATTTGAGGGGAATTCCTGCTGTTGCCATGTGGCAATGTTCACCCCTTGTTCTGTAGGGCTCCCTCTTGTGTGCACCTTATATGTAGCGCTTTACACCTAAGTGATTGGTTCTACTCATTTTCTACTTTTGTATTCTTTTAAAATTAATTTTATTTTAATCTCTTCATCAGGGTGTGTGCTGGAAGCTGGAAAGGAAGTGGTCTTCAATCCTGACGACGATGACTTGGAGCATCAGTTGGATCTGAGGATGGTGAGTGTCTTTCATGCAGTTTGTTCATCCCTGTATACTTGAAGCTGTTACGACACAGTGTACGAAATGTCATTGTCACACACTGAGCACATTGCTTGTGGTTGTGTGAGAAGGATGCAGCCAAGTGGTACAGTGAATACCAAATCGTTGGTTAACATTTTCAGTTTGAAATTTTCCACCACCAAAACATCAAATGTTCTGTTGTGTCTTTAGGTGTGTGTGGACCCCAGCACAAAAGATGAACTTCATATGGTGGAGGTAGAAGGGCAGGACGCAGAGGGTCAGAAGGTCAAGGCAGTTCTGGTTTCACTTAAGCCCTCTACCTTGCCAAGTGTAAGTAAACGTTCTGCTTGAAAACACACCTTGGCGACCAAATAATTTTATGCTTTATTCTTCCTTAGCCTCACTGAGGGGCTTCTGTGCTGCCTCAGGAAAAACCGCTGTATAGTTTTGCAGCAGCTGGCTTATTTGTGTGTTTTGCTGCAGGCATGTCTTGGCGGCTACACAATCACGCCCCCAGCAGTTTTTCGCCTGAAGGCAGGTTCTGGTCCGATCCATATCAGTGGACAGCACCTTGTCAGTGAGTATTCATAATTCGGAGAATGTGGCGAAAACCCTCACACAATCAAGACTCCTCATAGCACAGCAGACGGAGTAGTTTTTTTTTTTTTTTTTTATTATTATAAATTCCTTGTAAATTGCCCCCGCAGTGATGGATGCAGATCAGTCTTTTGATGAAGACGATGAGGATGACGATGAAGAGGAGGAGGATGTCATAACATCAAAGAAAAGGCCTGCCACTTCCCCTGCTGCAAAGTCTCAGGTTTGTTTGTTTTTGTTTTGTTTTTTGTTTTTTTTAAATTGGTTTTAGTATAAAGTGTAAACTTGTCACTGTAAAACGCATGACTGACTTTTAATCTCATACACAGAAAAAGATGAAAATGGAGGTGGAGGAGGAAGATGATGATGAGGAAGATGACGATGAGGACGATGAAGATGAGGAGGATGAGTGAGTGTCTGACCACACAAATGCTGTGAAGTCTTTAAGTTGCAGTCCTCATGCGAACAGATGGTAGCTTTACATCTTTCCTTCTCCTGCCTCTTGGAGAGCCGATGACTGTAGGCGATCAGTTGTTAAAGATGGCCAGCTCTGGGCAAAGCGTTATTTCATATTTGCGTCACTGCATTGCTGGTAAAAGAACATACCTCTGCTCTCTTGCTGCCAGCATGTGTAGCAGGCTTTTGTTGAAAATGACCCCTTTTTTTTTTTTTTTTTTTTTTTTTTTTCCCCAACCAACTCAAATTGTGAAAATAAAATTTATAGCAAAGGTCAGATGGCTTTTGAACACTTGTTCTGTCATGTTTTATAAGAGCTCATTTGTTACTTGCTAATAGCGTGGAAATAATGCTTAATGGAGGTTGCTTCCTAACATGATAAAAGCAAAACTTGTAGGAAACCATCTAAAAACTGGTTATATTTGTAGCCATGACAGTGTGCATAGTAGTTACTGTTATTTTGAAACTAGGGAAAAAGTTTTCTGGTCCATGTCAGACTTTTCAAAACCAAACCATGTTCATGCTACAGAGAGAGCCCTTCGTAAGGCTGTGTGATATGACCAAAATCTCATATCCCGATATAAGACATTTATCGTCCTGACAACAATATCACAAAAATTCTACTTTTTCTGTAAATTCTGTGATTCTCGGGCAACTTGACTTGCAAGAAATGTTTTCAGCTGGGTGTCATATACCTGGAGTTGAGTGTTAGATAAGTTGAAATGGCCACAATTTTCTTGAGTATTTATTAGTGTGAATGCTTGAAAAGCATTCACAGTATTGTTATTCGAATCTTTATTATTATTATTATATATTCCGTACGTTTTTTGGCATCTAACTCCTTCAAAACCGCTCAACTTAGAAAAACCATTCAAACACCGTTAGATTCCTATTCTTTTGGACAACACTGCTTCTATTTTTCATATTTTTAACATTTATATTTTTAATTTTATTCAACTTTATTCAACAAAAATTTATAATGTATTTCAATGGGGAGACCCTTCAAATCCTCATTCAACTTACTCATTTTTAAACTCTTACTACTTCCACATACATTGACATAGAGCCACCATTCAAACTTTAAAACGAAGACAAGACATTCAACTATTCAACTTGTATTTATCTTTTCAATATCTATTATACTTTTTCTTCAGTTCCAGTTTAAGTTTCATGATGTTTTTTCACCCGTTTCAGAGTTTATAATGGGTGTGTATGGGACGGAATGTTGGGGCTAGAGTGAGGCAGCTCAACTGCTAGAGTGAGAGGAGCAAAAAAATTAATCTTAAAATCTTTTTTAAAACTGCTGCTGTGTCCGCAGCGTTTGCTCTACAGGTATGATTTTACCCTCAAAACGTAGCCATCGCTGTCCTCTTTCATCCAATGTGTTTACTATTGTCCTAGGTGTTATGGTTCTTTCGTAAATGTCACCAATGCACAGCCTCCTCCCTCCAACTCTTCCATAGACTCTAATGTTAAAATGTCTCAGAAGGTTCGTTTGAAAATCAGAAGAGCATGGTGTCTTTCCACTGTCACCACGTCCATATAATAAACTCCACAGGCATGAAAACTGAGAATTCAGTAGACTAGACATTGCTGTCACTCACGGTGAAAGAATTTTGTCAATACAACTTTTACTTTTCATTTGGGAACGATTTGTTTCGGCCTGACTTTTCTGTTCATTTTAAGCAGCAAAAGTGAGGCGCATGTCTGTGTACGTGTGTATGGAGCCATTGGGTGCGGTCACTATAGCAACCAGGCTCACACCTGCCTGCTTAACGAGCTCTGCCTGCCACTGTACCAAGATTCATCTTAAGCACTTCTCTTTCAACTGCTGCTGTGTCCACAGTGTTACAGCCATCATTTTACCCTCAAATTGTCGCCATTATTGTTCTCTTTCCAACACCGTATCTTTCAAAGCTCAGGCATTTAAACTTTTTAAACTGTGTGGATCAAAGTGGAGGGATCACATTTGAGTCATTCAGTGATTCAAAGAATATGACCTTTTAATATTCATTCAGATGTTTTCTGACTCTAAATGTTCTTTTCTCATTTCTTAGGGTTTTCTAATTTACATTTAAAACATTTTCAGTTTTTTTCCAACTCCTTCTTCTGTGTAACCTTCAGCTTTTAGCAGTTCAGCACCTTTGTTTTCAGGTTAAATTCGTTTTTTTTTTGTTTTTTTTTAATCTCATTCAATATTTTTAACTCAAAATTCAGCAATTAATTCATTTCAGTGCATACATTCAGATTCAAGCATTCACACTGCAGTTTCTTCAGAAAATGCACTTTCTAGTTACACATTGTGCTACAGGGAAAAGCCTGTTCTAAGGTTTGTTTGGTTTTTGTTTTTTTGTTTTTTTTTTTTTAGCAACTGACAGCTTTTTAGCTTCTCGGCCGTAAACACTGCATACTATTTCACGGGATTCTGTTTATTTTGAAAAATCTCAACAGGATATTCACCTTCATTGTGAAAGGTTTATGGGGGGGGGGGGGGAACAAGCGGATGTTGGAGCAATCGTGGTTGCTAACAACAACGCATAAAAGCAGTCGCTTGTCCGTCCATAGTGTGGTTATTTTAATGTAAGAGAATATATAGAAGTTTTCATATCATCATCCGATATCGTTATATCGAACAGCCCACTCCCTCACTCCTCCCTCCAGTAAATGGCTACAGTGCCTTATGACTTGTGTTCATCTTTAAGTTGCATTTCTCTACTGGGATGGTGAGGACAGTTTGGAGCACTGTTGCTTTTAATTAAGCTTTGACCTTGCTGCAGGCAAGAGGTCAATTTGAGGAAAAAAAAAAAAGTTGAACTGCTATTGCTTTAATCTTTCTCATTTCTTCAGGGATGATGATGAGGCTGATGACGACGAGGACAACGAGGAGAGCATGGAAGAAGAATCTCCCGTTAAGGCAAGCAGATATCTTTATCGCGGAGTTTTAAATTGAAGCTTAATTTACACATGCTCACTCTGCAACTGACAGCTGCCCATTTGTTACAGGCCAAGGCAGCTCCAGCCAAATCTATACCATCCAAACAGACGCCATCCAAACCCAAAGCACCTGCACAGAATGGCAAGAGTTCAAAACCGAACACTCCAGCCAAAAACCAGGTAACAATCGTTTACATGAGCAAGAATGGCGAGCAAAGGCAAATATATTAAAAAAATTAAATTCAACACTTCTAATGTCTAGACTTTAATTTATTTGTATTTATTTTTTTGCCCAATGTAGGAAAAGACACCTAAAGGAAAAGGTGACAAGTCTCCCAAAACCCCACCAACTCCTAAAGGACCTTTGAGTGTGCCAGAGATCAAAGCCAAGATGATGGAGGCAGTGAAAAAGGTTTGTTCTTGGATGTCCTTTGAATCTGTTTGGCATGATTAAAATTGCAAATTGATTACATTTGTTTATATTTTTCCTAATAGGGAGTAACGTTACCTAAAGCCCAGCCCAAGTTTGAGAACTTTGTGAAACATGGTCACAAGGTCACAGAGCCCAAGGTATACAACAAATTTCTATTGCCTGCTATTATAACATTTTTACTTTCTTAGATTATTGTGAAAATGTAGCTACTGGCCGTAATTTGATTTAAATGGAGGCGGTGTACTGGCATTTATTTGTCATGCCACTAGGGGGCATCAAAGTCCAAATATTCCAATCATAAGTAAGGAGGAAGTTGTGTTGCAGTAAATGAGAGACCATGTTGCATGAACCTGCTCTGTTTTTGACAACAATTTAAGTCAGCTGTTTATATATGGGTTTTTTTCTCCTCAGGTCATTGCAGAGCTGTGGAAGTGGAGGCAGGCATTGAAGGAATAACAGACGTTGCAGTTTTATCTATTTTTATAACTTGTTTATGCCCTTAGCACCTCTTAAACCCTCTGAAGCCAAACTGAGTGCCTCACACTTGTCCTTAAATCGCTCTTTACGTATAGGCCACTTCAATTTGCCCTCCTGGATGAAGAGATTGGAGAGGTAGTGAGGGGCGGTAGCTGTGCAGTACTGGTGCATAGTCCACCTCCATCACCCTTTTGTAAGAGCACAGGGCTTAGGTTTTTTGTTTTTGGGGTTGTTGGTGGGGGTTTTTTTTGTTTGTTTTGTTTATTTTTTTTTTTTAATAAATCCTTGCATTGTTTTAAACTTATAATTTCTGGCACCAGATAGTGGAGAATGTTATCTTGTTTCTTCATCATTCATATATATATATATATATATATATATATATATATATATATATATATATATATATATATATATATATATATATATATATATATATATATATATATATATATATATATATATATATATATATAAAAAATTATATTTTTTTTTTTCTCTCCCCACTTTAGTAAGTTTGATATACTCTTATTAAGAAACAGTTAAAACACACCTATTACACAATTTAAAAACAAATACACGCTTCACCAGGGATCTAATACTGAAAATACTCTGAAGTTTGTTTGGTTTAGTATAATTAAGAACAGGAACACGTGTCACTCTTTCTAGAACATTGTCGTTTCTTTATTATAATTTTAGATTTGTTGCATCATAATCCTGTGACAGCGATTTCTCTCCCTTCAAAATGTGTTGGAGATGTATTTTTACCGTCCAAGGGGAAAACGATTCAGCCAATCTGTTTGGGCAACGAACCTAGAAGTGGAGTAATAACACATTTCAGCTCTGTGAAACCGTTTGCTCTGTGTTGCCATGCCTACTGACAGCCCAGTGGCCAAAGGTTACATGCTCAGTAACTGTATGTGTGAGTTAATTTGCAAATGAATTGTTTAATGTTTCATAGAAATTTCTACTGGTATCAAGTTTGAAGATGCAGTTTGACCAACTGTGGTTATTCTGTTCTCAGTGCATGAGGCCTGTTAAAACACAAGACCATTCCATGCTGTCAAGTTTTTACGACTTTTCAACAGACTGTCCCTCAATTGATAAAATAAAATAATAAATGTGTATCTTTGTTATTGTTTGTTTAAAATTAGGTTTCTGAGTTATTACAACATTCCTCTTGGTGTTTCATTGACAGAAGCGATGAGACTGGCAAACAACAAAATCAAGTGTTTCCATGTGACCTTTGAACACATAACTTTTTATAGGCGTTTTGTCATCTGACAAAGGAACCATTTTACAGAAATGCAGATGGGCTATAAAGTTCTCTTTGTAATGCTGTTAAATGCCAAGGCCACTTTAGTGTACACTGGCCACGTTTCTAAGCAAGATCCTTTTGATTTTGTTTGATCAAACCACTATAAAGAACCCCTCCGGTGTCAGCACATTTTACTCAAATATTCAGATGTGCTGCAGCAACCTGCAAATGGCTTACCATGTGAATGATTGTGCTGCTTGAAAGGGAACCTTCACCCCCACATTAAGTGTACATATTTTACTGGTTATTTAGATTCTTCGTATAAGCTGCCTGTTATGGGAGATGTTAAGCATCTGCCTTCCCTTGATAATAATGGAAATAATTGGTACAGGATGTGGTGTTTTGTTTTTTTTAAGGAAAAACTGCAGTTTCATGCAGTAAGTACCTCTTTGCTGAACCACACCTGCCAACTCACACTGCAGAGGGAAGTGTGACAATGGGCTTGTGGTCATGCTTTAAACACTGATGGCTTCCCTCTTCTGGTGTGTGGATGTAGTTTAGTAGAAGTACAGTTAATGTTGTTTTATAACAAGGTTTATAGATTTATTTTTTTTTTACATTTTGAGTCCCACAAGGTTGATCCTGATGTATTAAAGAAAGGGTACACATGCCTATGCCCAAACAATGCAGGTGGATAAATAGCTCTGTGAGGTGAACTGTTCCTATAACACGAGAAGCCTCGTGCAAGAGACCCTGTTTATTTAATAAGTATTCTGTATCAATGTGGCTTTCTATTACGTGTATAGTAAAAGTCCCTTCAATTCAGCGAGGTACGTTTCTGATTAGCAGTGCTATCTGGCTGATTAGAGTAGGGGAGGTATGGTGTTCAGAATTTAGACAAATGTTTTTCAACTTTAAAAACAAAATGGATTCCACATGAACGCCACTGTTATATATGACAATAAACCAAAAGCAATTGAATTGAATCTTACAGGACAAGACAATAGATGTGTTTCTTTTTTTGAGGGTGAGGGACACTGGCAGAGAGGCGTTAAAGGTTTGACCCTTTTAAGAAAAACCAGTATAAGTAGGTTATGAGCAAGACACTACAGCCTCATAAAGATATATAGAGAGAGATACACACCACTAGGTGGCATTAAAGGCAAAGCAAAGCAGCCAGCTAAATGATGTGTGAAGGAAGGAAGATGGCTTTCCTTTAGAAGGAGAACTGTGTGGCCTTCATGATTTCAGCCTCCTCAATAAGAAATTTATCTGCAATTGGAGTCTGATATGTCTGCACTGCAATACTCCATATTTTCATTGTCTTCATTTTGAGATGGCGCAAATCTAAAAGCCAGAAATTCTTTCCATTTTTAAATGCACAACACAAATTTACAAATAAAAAACAAAACAAAAAAAAATCTTTTTTAAAAACTGAAAATTTATTGTATGCAACAGATATTGTGACAAAACAAAAAACAACAGTAATCAAGACAGAAAGTCAAAGACAAGGTCACAACATTTCTCAGCAAAACACTAGAAATTTAGAAAAATCCGTATTTGTAGTTCCAAATTCACTCCTGCAAATGATTAAAAAAAAAACAAAAACTATAATGGTTTGTGGTTGTATGATTTGTGTGTTTACACAGGGGAAACAAAATATTGGTAGCACAGAGCTTCTCATCTTGGATGGCAGGTTAAATATTATGCATTCAGTCCTCACACGTTTTTTTGTTTTTGGGGGGGGGGGGGCGGGATTTGTTGCCCAATTGTTGACATAGCTGGCAACTTGACCCACTATGCTCCCTCATGTGTTATGGCACTCTGATGGCAGCAGCAAGATAACACAGCCACATGCCAGAATTTAGTTGTTTTTTTTTTTGGGGGGGGGGGAGAGATTTGCTTACAACTGGCGCGCCCCAAAGCTCTTCAGACACCAAAGTGCATTGCAGAGGTTCACTGAACCAAACCTGTAACTGATCTAAAGGGTCTACTGCCAGTGTCACAGTACAGCATTTTGGCAGAATGAGGCAGGACTGACATAGTACGTGGGTGGTGGTGTGGTGTACATTAGATAAGCACGCGAGCAGTAGGTACAGATCCAGACAAAACAAAGCCAATAATCTTGGTCTCAGGTAAACAGCCATCATTTAAAATATTTTACTGAATTTAATAAAATAGAGTAACATCACAGGTTAGTACTGGTGAAACTAAAATACAAAATAAAAAGTGAGGTCTCCACCTCCTGCGATACATCTTTGCAATGCTTCAATCTCTTAGTTGGACGAGTGTAAATGTTAAAGTGTTCCTTCAGCCTCAAACCAGGAACGTTCCTGTTCATACATAATCCTTGTTGCTACCACTGGATCTGGGGTTGGAGATGGGATACTTTGGTCCACTTTGACGCCCTTTGCTTTTTGAACAGCTTGCTGCCAGAATGCCGCCTCCCACAACGGTCAGGAACGCACCAGCCCAGGCAATGAAGATGGCAGCACCGAACTCATACCTAGAAAAAAAAGTTAGTCAGTCAAACAGATGAACTATGCCAAGATGACTCGATATTCAGAGTACACAAAGGTCAGTTTGAGATCGTAATGTACATACTTAGTGTTGACAGGGGTGAAAGGGTTGTAGAAGGCCCGGATGATGTCATTCGCATACCAAGAGCAGGCAACAATGGCACACAAAGCTGTGGCAGAATACACAACAACATTATTCACTCTGTTAACCTTTTAAAAATAAATAAATAAAAATTAAAGACAACCAAGTCAGATTGCTCTTTACCTCCAATCAAGATAATAATTCCACCACCCATTGCAGTGCGGGACTTGCGCACTTTGTCATCTCCGCCACAGTTGGTACACTTCATCCCCATGCAAGCTACACCCAGACCAGCCAGCGTTACAATAATGCTCACAATCATGAGGGCGCGGGTTGCCTGAAGAGCACCTGGTTTAAAAAAAAAACAAAAAAACACAAGGGCCAGGGTTAAACCATCAGTTAATGTGACAAACATGAAGCACTCTGTAATATGTTACATGGATTACAAGGGTGTGGTGACAGGCTGTAGGATTTACTACCGTGAATCTAAAAGGAGGTAAAAAGAAAACAGTAAGCAAAACAGCAGCATTTTCCTGCAGCAATTTATTGGTAACTATACTAAGCTGTCACTTATATTTGCAGACTTATGTGTTTAGATTTTCTATGTGGAAGAAGGTGGTGGAAATATAGACACAAACACACAACAGAGAGACCTGTCTCTTGTGTCTCACTGCCACTCCCTATAACAACGACACACAGAAACCGGCTCTACCCGGAAGTCTAACAAAGCTCGAGGGGGAGGGGTTGGGGGGTTGGGAGCCTGGCAGTACATGCATGAGAGTCTGAAACAGGTCTAACCAGGTTTCAGGTTTCATTTCAGGAAGACGCTCCCAACCTTAGGCACTAACAGATCACATTTTAAAGCAGGTGCACACTTTGTTTATTAAAAAAAAAAAAAAAAAAACCCACACCATCTGACAGAATCTGGGTTTCACTAAAAATCAGACAACGAGCTCAGAAACGACTTGTTCGCACTTCTGAATTCGTGTTTTTCCTTCCCCAGTTTTGGTATCCATTGTTGGTAAAGAAATTTCAAGCATCCATTTCTGAACAACAGGCCATTATTTACTCACTTGCTCCATATCTAACCACCAGGTTTAATCACACAGTACTTATCAGAGTTGGATTGGGTTCATGTTTGAAGAGGTGATACGGCACTGCCGCAGATATTGTAATCAAATGTTTTGACAAATAACCCAAAAAAAAAAAAAAAAAAAAAAGCCCTGATACAGATGGGTTTGTGTTTGTTCATTGAAACAAATGGTCTATGAACCATCAAGTGAATTAGCTATTCACAACTACAAGTTATGTGATCTGTCCCACAGTGACTTTCAGGCAGTTTGACCCCAGGGCACAGCTTCGATCAGCTAAATTTGAAGCACGGGAAATAAAGCTGCCCTGCTACTATTAACCTACTTTTGCCACTGATTTATAATAAGAGATAAGAGCCATAAAGATGGTTGGAATACGACAGGAAGAACTCTTTGGTCAACAAGAATGACCTAGACTTTACAGCTCCATCACCCAGCTACACTTTTTTTGCTTTTCCCCTGGAATATAGTCGAAAAGGAGCTGCCATTCGGTGTTTGTTAGAAACATTTGTGGCTCTGCTCTATAGAGAAAGGTTTTGCATATGGCCTTCAGACATAGATGAGTAAATGGTGTCAAATAAACTCCCACACGGAAAGGTAAGCTCCACATGTGGGTGGGGGGGTTCTCTATCATACAATGGTTTATAGGTAATCATTGCCAAGGTGTGCACAGACATTCCCTTGTGTAAAATAGAAGATAAGTTTAAACATTTGGCCCGTTAAAAGCCTTTATGAACCTGAGCTGCTCTGCGCAGGTGTAGCCTTCCTCGGTGGTTTAAACAGGAAACTTAAAGAACGAGTGATTAAACCGGTTAGACCAGTTCTAGGAAACCAAGAACCAAGCTACAGACTGCGCCAAAAAGTTAACAGAAAGATTTAAAGTAGGCACAATCTGCAAGTCACTTCCTACCAGACATTAAAATTTCCTCTTCTATCTTAGGAACAATGACAGTACAACAAGTTGCCGCAGTATTCACAGTAAGCCGGAGCCTGCCGTTAAACTTTTAAACTATTTGGCCCATTACAGAGAGAAATTATGTGGACGCTCGTACTTATTTAAAAGCCATCAACCGTGTTACTTACTGTTGAGCTGCAGGATGGAGTCGTACACTTTACACTGCATTTGACCTGTGCTCTGGAACGCACAGGACATCCACAGTCCTTCGTACATGGAGATCGCAGTGATGATGTTGTCCCCGACGTAGGCAGACATCTTCCACTGGGGCATAATTGTACCAACTACGAGTCCAATCACGCCCAGAAGAGCCAGGGCGAATCCCAGAATCTGAAGACCCGAGTTAGCCATTTCTACTTCTTCTCCGACTTGACTTTGAAACGACAAAGGACGCGGTTCACCTGTTCAGGTACTCCTCAAGACACAGACTTCTCTCTTCTTTAAAAAAACAAGTCTGCTTCCTTGCGAGAAAAAAAACTGGCTCGTCTTTTGCTATCTAGGCACGTTTTCCTTAGCTTTAAAAAATAAAGTTAGCAAACAACAGCTATATGATTTCTCGACGATTCCTCACGCACCTGCTTGGCTGCCGCACCTTGAATGGAGAGGGAATAACGGGAGCGAGCTTTTTTAGGCGGTTTCACAGGTGGGCGGGGACGCGCACGTAGTTTCGTCTGCCGTAGCAGCAGACACCTGAAGTTTCATGATGTAAGTGTTTCCTGAACCAGACCACTGCGATGCCACGCATATGCCCATAAATAGTTTATAACAAACTGTACACATTACATATATGTATATTACAACTTCCTGTCCCGCTTTTGACACAGTGATAAGAAATACAGAAAGACAGACGGGGAATTGTTTTACTGCTGTAAAATAGTGAGGTCTTTTAAATTGAACTGTTTCGACAGTCAAAATGAAGATTCTGGATAAATAGTTTTGTATTATTTATAATAAATTAACAATCATAAATTAACACATAATAAAATAATAATAGAAACTTAATTTTATGTTCACCTATATATATATTAAGATATTTTTAAGAAACCTTGACATAGTGAGAATGTGATAAACAACACAGTGCCGCAATTCTTACCACAGAAAGACGCTGAGTAAGCGAAACCAATCAACAGTAACAACCACAACATTTTGCAGCATTTTCAGTTGTACTTTTGTGAACCAGTATTAAAATATTGCTATCCACTGAGCTGTACAGACAGCATCTGTTGGAGACAGATTTTTCTGACCAGAAAGAGTCTGCAGCTTCGGCCTTCTATAACGGGGCCATTCGGTTTTTGTTTTGTTTGTTGATGTTTTTTTATTATATCTTTATTTGGAATGGACAAGAAAAATCCATCTGCACAGCAGTATATGAATAACATGGGAACAGAGTCCTTCCAGGTTTTTAGATTAAGTCCAGGAGAGCAAATGATAAACACAGTGATCAACAGGTGCATATTATCCTCCACTGGCTATAGGAGAGTTGCTCACATGCTCTCCAGAAGGAGATACACAACACATTATATGGAACTATAAACACGAACTGGGGGGATGCCCATGCTGCTGCCATGGTAAACAAATAAATAAATTAATAAATAAACAATAGTAATATAAGTAAATTAAAAAAAAGTGAATTAACAATTGTCAGAAATTAGATAAGTAGATTACAAAAATACAAGTAACAGTGAGATCAAGTGAAGTCAGCTCTTGTGGGGGTAATGAATAGGATTCAATTGTTCCAAATTTAGTGGAATTTGGCCTTTTGATTTCTTTACAGATATGACAGTTTTTTCATCCTAAATATCTCTAAAATGATCCCAAACCAGTCATCCAGGGTAGGCTGGACTGGGCTTAACCATCTTCTAGTAATTGTTTTTTTACTTGCCACCAAGAGTAATTGCACCAACTTAATCTCACTCCTACGTTCCAGAAAAGGGACCAGACCCATGTATAAGACCTTAAAATCTAAAGGCATTTGAACGTTAAAGACTGCGCTTAAGGAGGCCTGGACACCCATCCAGAAATTTTTTAACTTGGGACAGTCCAAAAAGACATGAAAATGGTTAGCAACAGTCGAGCCGCATTGTCTCCAGCATTGCATATGAGCCCCTTTATATCTCTCCTGATATGGTGTCTTGAAGTATCTAATAATATTCTTCCAGCCATGTTCCTTCCAGCTCATAGAACTGGATGTGGACCACTGGCAGCACCAAACATTTTCCCACTCCCCCATAGAAATAGCAATCCCTGATTCCCTTTTCCATTTATCTTTAGTGTATAAAGTGTTATCCTCGCTGGCACTAGAGAGAGCTTTGTATAGTTTAGAAATGGATTTAGTAGGGTTCATGGTTGTGGCATTTTTCAGGATGAGGAAAAAATGCGACTCAGCATCATTAAAGTCGGACAATTTGCATTCATGATCAATATGTGATCTCAGCTGTAGGTATCTGTGAAAGTCGTATTTTGTCAGGTTGTGGTTGTCCCGCAAGACCTCAAATCTGAGCACAATATTTCTATGAGTAAGAGAGAGGAATGTCGTAAGGCCATAAGATAGCCATGCTTTAAAGTTAGAGTCGTGTCTGTTTGGAATAAAATCTGAGTCGAAAGCAAACCACCTGAAAATTTTTAATATTTTGTGTATCCCAGAAATGTTGATTACCTTCTGCCAAACTTGGAGGGTGTGGGTTAACCAGGGGTTCCCCAACTTTTCCAGCCAACACGTTAGACCCTTATCTGCCATTACAGCTTGTAGAGGGAATCGGTCCAACAGGCTGGACTCCAGTTCCTTCCACTTAGCTGTGTATGTTTTGTTGCACCAATATAAGAGGGGGGTTATTTGAGCGGCATAATAATAATTCCTGAGGCGGGGGAAACCCAATCCTCCCTTTTCCTTGGGGAGCTGGTGGGAGGTATTCTGTTAAGCATTCATATTACTCTTTGCTGTATAAATAGTATTATAAGAATACAAACTGTCTTTCTTTTTTATTAGCCAAAATAAATTTCCAAAGTGGGAAGTGACAGTTACATACCTGGAAGTAATGTGGGAAGTGAAGTTTCATACAAATACCACAGTAACAATAATAAAAAGTTTATACGTTTTGTGTGTGAGTGTTTTTGTTTGATTATTTGTTTTTGAGACACATGGGTAAAACAGTATGATCACAAGCCATGTTAAAATTCACCTTCAAGACTATGAACTTACCTCAGTACTGTAATATTTAAAAATAATTATCAAATAATAAATAATTATTTAATTTTGTACATTCTGTCTTTGGGTATTTATATTCACTACATATGAATATTGCCAAAACCATTGCCACCATCTCTGTTACATAAGTATTTTCCTATCAAGCACGTCTTACTGCTGGAATTATAGACAGAAAAAAAAGTGAAGATCTGGGGAGTAATTCAGGAAGCTTAGACTGAGAGTGTTACTCACCCTGAGGGTGTGCCTTTACCAATTCACAACAACAACATGAGTTGAGATGAGGAAATGCTGGAGATTTTAATGCGAGTTATCAGTCAGAAATTCTAGAAATCCAGTACTTTGATTTGTGTCATCTTCTTTTTTTCCCAATAACTGGATTTTCATATTATTTAAATGTGTACCTTGCTGAGAAATCTGAATTTTGATTACATAGATATAATCAATCAATATATATTTGATATAGAAAGAATGAAAAATAGGGCTCTCTTTCTCTTTTGACTTTTTTCTGTTTGCCAACTGTGTGGTAACAGTGGGCGCCAACTCAATCAGCAGTCAAACAGGTTTTGTTAAGGATCTGCTGGAGTTGATGGAAAGCATAAAATTGTACATTCAAATGCAATTTCCACCTACAAGTAAATCCGATAAGGCTAGGCACGTGGACTTCTTATTCCTGCTTTTGCGCCGGTGTGTAACATCTTAACAAAAAGTAAATTGTAGAGCAGAGGTGTTCTACTATGAAACCGAGACTTTTCACTTTAAATCTGATGTCACCACTGTGAGTCATCATACAGAAAGTAAACGATAAATATTTTTGATTTGTCTCTTGAGTTTTGGTCAGTCACATGATTCATTCGGCGCGGATGGCAGCAAACGGAACAACTAAAATGTTTTTATTTTGCTTCACAGGGCGTGTCCTTTCATCGGAAGTTTCGGGAGGATTGCCGGTAGATCTCTTATCTGTTGTTGGACAGATATGTTAAACTTTCAATTTATCCATTACATTTTAGTTAACCCGCCGTAAACGTAGCCACGTGCCCCAAGTTCTGTGACTGTGAACTACGTCATTGGGGGGGGGCACATGATTAAAGCCATCGCCTGACAAGCTCCCCTCCCCCACAACTCCATCTCAAATTGTTAGTTGGTTGAGCCTAAACAACAGGCCATTTCCTCCTGTCGTTCGAAGATTTGAAAAGGTGAAGCTGGATGGAAGCCAGGGGTTTGAACAGGTTAGCTAATAAAAGAAAAACAAGCAAAGGGAGGGTGTGTTGCTTAAAAAGATTTAAATAGGTACTGTTTTTAAAAAGCGGAAAAGTGAGTATATAACAACAGCGGAGGGACTGTGTATAACGAGTTTGGTAATTATTAGCAAATTGCACCAACCAGACAAGCAATCTGTCAAGTCAGTGGAAGCAGCTAGTTTTTATATATCCCAGTATGACACATCATTTGCCTTTCAAAAACAAAAACCACACATACTCAAAAACGAAAGCAAAATTATGCAAGGGAACTTCATCTGATTCAAAGTGATTTTATTTCTATGGAACATTTTACAAAAGCTCAGTGTCGAGCATGTTAAAAACACAAAATTGAACGGATGAAAGAAATAATAGGTTCATGTCTTTTAATCTGTATTTGCTCTACACGCTGAATTCTATGAATTGTGTCGATGGCCTTCAGACCTTTGGCTATACTTAAAAAAAAAAATCTCCCAATACCAGAAAGCAAGCAAGCAAACAAACACTAATTGGCTGAATGACCATAAAACTGACTAAAATCGATCTTGGCACTGCAGTCAAGCTTTTACCAACGTAGTGCTTACCACTCTTCTTCAACTGCTTGTTTTCACAGCTCACCCCAAACAGTTTAACACGGTTAACTGAAGTTAAAGCAGTAGGTGTAGATTTCAGACACCGGACACCATGTTATAAACCTCCATTCGACTGCTCCCTTCAGCTGAACATCTTTTTTATTCTTTTGTGTTCATGAGAACGAGAAATTAGCAAAAGGCTTATTTAGAAAAACAAACAAAACAAACTACTATAACATGTATTCAGCTGTTGTAATGCTTCTATCTCTAGGGTATGTGACTGGGCTTAAACACAATCCTAGCCTCTGGGGAGCATTGCGTCAGGAATTGCATCTGGTTTAAAAATTTAAATATACAGAACCATCTACTGCAACAGACAGCAGTCCACTTTTTTGAGAAACAAAAGAGCAACCCCCAAAAAAATTTTTTAATGGATTTGTCGCCGTCATAACATGAAATCAAAGAAGCCTTATATAGAAAAAAATGCTATAACATTGCAGTCAGCAGTTGTATAGACTCTCCTCTGCTGTGCACTCAAATGAAAAAAGAGGACAATATTTTCAAAAAGAGAATATTGTGCACTTCCACTCTTCAACTCCTCAATAGCACAGCTGAAATGTGCTTGAGTCCTAAAAATCATCAGAAACACAGCTGAATAAAAACCCTGAACATATAAAATCCTGTGGTTTATACATTAATTCATTAAAAGGTGACTCAATGTGCATTTAAGCAGATTACTTCCTCAAGCCAAGGACACAGAAGTACCACGATATCACACAATTGTCATATCTCTCAATCTGAAACAGGAAAGAGGACCACAGACTGTTGATAGACGTAAGCAGGATCTACTGACAATGAGCCAAATGTTGCAAAACTGATTGGACGGCGCAAATAGATATTGACCCAAACCGCACCGCTAAAGCAGCCCAAGAGATGGTCAAGTGTGGGATGTGATATTCTTCAATGGTCAAGTCAGTCACCTGATCTCAATCCAACAGGTGATTTTGAGTTATTAAATACTAAAGTTAGATCTGCACCCGCACTGAAGCAGTAATTCAAGGTGGCTGCAGTAAAGTGAAGAAGTCTCAAGTGAATATTTGGTTATGATTTAAAAGAAATTAACATCTGTAAAATTATGTTAGGTTGTGGGGACTATGGCAGGGATAGCTCAGTAGGTAGAGTGGTTGCCCCATGATCGGAAGGTCGGGGGTTCGATTCCCCTTAACAGCTACCCTGAGGTACCCCTGAGCAAGGTACCGTCCCTACACACTGCTCCCCGGGCGCCCAATGGCTGCCCACTGCTTCACTGAGTGAATGGGTTAAATGCAGAGAGCAATTTCCCCACGGGGCACAATAATGTACACACTTTCTTTCTTCTTCTTTCTATGTATAAAAATAGCTGTACTTCCTAAACAGTTGATCCAATTTTTCTTATCAATCACACCTTTATTGTTTGGTTTATAATCCACATTACTGACCTCACGATACATACAAACTAACCAAACAAGTTTTTGTAGTTTAGTTCATTTTATAGAGCAACGTAAGGAAATAACTCACTGGAACTCTTTAAAATGAAACAAAACCTTTGAAATTTTAACATAGTTTCAAAAATTCTCTAATCACAGATTTTATAGTTTGCATGAAACCTCAGCATATCACGTAGGACTTTTCCTCATACAGTTATGACTCACCTGAGGTCTTTTTTCCCAGAATTGTTCTTTATGATTCTTGGAAGCAGGATAAAGGACATAAGGTTACACAGGGGTGAAACAAACAGACATGTGAAGTGAAATGCTGCCATCTAATGGTTAAAGCAAATAGAACACAAAGCAGTTCTATACACAGCCATTTTAGCTCACGCTTTTACTAAAACATCCATGAGTATATGATGCTGTTCATATATTTAGAGGAGCTTGAATATTTAAGGACACGGTGTATGTTAGGACTTCTTATATTCATCATTTAAAGTCATTGGGTCACATATATACAGGTAAAACAAATGGACGCAATTTTAATCTTGATGATCACAAACTGTGTTTTATAAGCCTACTTCTTATTTGCTATTTTCTAGCAAACACTATGGGAAAAAAAAGAAAGAGCCAGCAGTCATTCCTGTCCCATAAAGCGGTGGAGAAATCAGCTATGATCTTAAACAAGATAGATACACAGCTGGAATGGCCCCTGCTTTTGCCTTCAGAACTGCCTAAATTTTTCATGGCATAGATTCAACAAGGTGCTGGAATCATTCCTGAGAGATGTACAGCTATGAACATCCTATTCCACCACATCTCAAAAGTGCGCAATTGGTGGCTGTGGAGACCATTTGAGTACAGTGAAATCACTGTCATGCTCAAGAAGCAGTTTGAGATGACATACTCGAAGCAGCCATCAGAAGATTGGTGCGCTGTGGTCATAACAGTACACAGGTAGGCTGTGGAGTTCAAATGATGCTCAAGCTGTAGTAAGGGGCCCAAAGAGAGGAAAGAAAATATCACCACGCCATTACCCCCCCCCCCCCCCCCCCCCCCCCCCAATGGATCCATGCTTTTATGTTGTTTATGTCAAATTCTGACCCTACAATTACAGTGTCCCAACAGAAATGTAGACTCAACGCAACGTTTTTAAAAATCTTCTATTGTCCAGTTTTGCATTGCAGACTCAGTTTCCTGCTCTAAGCTGACCGGAGTAGTCTTCTGCTGCAATAACCAATCTGCTTCTTCACAGATGGTCTTCTGAATAGCTTGGCTGTAATGAATGGTTGTGGTGGGCGTGGTCTGCGGTGCCGTGCGGACGCACCTGCATGGCAGCCGCAAACACGGGGACCTCTGTCACCTCGCGCAGCTCCTCTGTAAATGCCGCCGCTCCCGGCTGGAGCAGCCACTCGCGCGGCTCCTCTTCCTCCGGCTGGCGCAGACCTTCGCGCTCCTCGTCCGCCGCCTCAAATTGGAGTGGCTCCTCCACCACTCGCGGCAAGAGCAGCCCTTCTCCCGGCTGTTCCTCCTCCTCCGGCAGGCGCGGAACCCCCGCGCCCCTCGTCCATCACCTCCGGCTGCCGAGGTTACCGAGGTTACTGTTACCTACTTTTCAGCTTGAAGCAGTGTTGCCATTCTCCTCTGACCTCTAGCAACAACAAGACATTTTCACCCAGAGAACTGCTGCTTACTGGATAGTTTCTGACCATTCTCTATAAACCACAAAGATGGTTGTGTTAGACAATCTCAGTAGATCAGCAATTTCTGAAATGCTCAGACCAATCCATACCATGTTCAAAATCACTGAAATCACCCTTTTGTCCCTTCTGATGATCAGCTTTAACTTCTGCAGTTCATCTTGACCACATCTTAATGCCTAAATTTACATAGTATTTTAAACTTTAGCCAACTATCTAAATTTGGCTGTATTTCGACAGCAGCTGTAAAAGGCTTTACTCGTACCTTTAGAAAATGTTTTTCATTGCCCTCTTACATCTCGGGCATTGGACAACACTTGAGAAGAATGAAGCAGGAACACAGACACTGTGTCTCACTGACATAACTCAACATCTTTGAATATTACTTACTGATATGATTTATATTTAGTTTCTTTCCTCTAAGCAAACTTTTACTAAAATGTTAAATGTTCATTTTTGTTAGAATTAGTTTTTATGACATCTTTTGCTTCATATTTAGAAGTGATGCTAAATAGTAAAGCATGATTTTCATATGCATTCCCATAATGTACATGCAATTCTTTCAAATTTTTCTATCATTTCTCTGCATCCGTTTGATGCTGTGCTGTTGACAGGAAAATCAACGACAGACCATGTGAATTGCGTGCAGTCGGGAGAACATTGGCACTCACTGGGAAAACATAATTAAACGTGGTGCAAGGTTGTGATTTTCCCACGTTTGTTCAAATTTAGCATGTAGATTCCTATAATAGAAACATACACATGCTGAGGGTAATTGGTTCCTCCAGATACCCTGAGAACTATATTTGGTTTAATGCCTTAATCCTTATTTGTTACATTAAGAAATATAAAGCTCCATTCAGTCTGAGCACAGACTGCTCCACTCTGTGTGGGTTTACTGAGAATAATCTTATATAAATGCGCGAGTCATGCTTCCATGAGATTTAAGATGCTCCCATTAAGCAAAAGAAGGATCAGAGGAAGAAAGCGGGCTGTCTGACCCTGACTGAGGTCACATCTCAAAGGGGAACTTGTTGTGACAGACCAGAGTGCACAATAATCTCCTCGATCAGATGCTGCTCAACTTTGGCTCCAGAATATAACTTGTAGTCTAATTATCAAAGTCTGCGAGGCATTAATTTACCACAGTTATCTCTGACAGATTGTAATATGTAACTGACTGCTGGGTCGTGAACGAGAGACGTAATTGCAGCTATTCATCCGTCTGATATGTTTTGGTTAAATAATCTTAGGTCTTTGAAAAGACAGATTGCTTCTTAGTAGATCAGACAGATGTTAGTTTGTTAATTCCCCATCAGAAAAAAAATATGTATGTATGTATGTGTGTACATGATATGTATATTTATTTCTCTTGTTTGCGCTGTCCTTTGGATTTATACTGACAGATTTGACAGCAGGGATGCTGAGGCAAAGAGGAGGGAAAAAAAACAGACATTTTTTTCTTAATATATATCAGGCTGCAGAAACTACAGACATGCCAAAGAGCTGCAAATAACTGACAGACTTTGTTTTGATTTGGTTGTGCTTATCGTCTGAGACACTTGGAGAGTCCAATGCTGAGCAAGGAAGAGACACACAAGAAGACTGGCAGCTGTTGTCTTGAGCTTTCAGATCTTAAACATCATAATGTTTTACTTCAATAACCTCCATGAAAACTCCTTGAATTTGAATGTAGATTATGGCCGTTGGAAACCACAAACAAGATTGTCAATTGGATAAGGGGGCAATTTTGAAGAAAATTGAAGAAAAGTGAAATCTGAGTTGTTCTAGCAAATAATTTTGCCTTCTGACTGCCACTTCTCCACTTCTGACCTCAGAGGTCAAGCTGGAGATTTGGGGCACATTCTGTAACAGTCTGGCAACCTATGCTGTGTTCAGTATAAACAACTGGTCTCCACATATACACACAAAGAAGGAAGAAGGCACAACAATGCTTTAATTTAACTTGTAAGGCTGGAAAGGTGCAATGCCAAGAGGCAGCTCTACAATCCATACCAGTACAGTGTTTTGTCTTCGGGATGCACCTTTGACCACTAATAACTTTTACAGAAAAAGACACATTTGTCAGCACAGTATTCTCATGGGTGATCCACATACAGGCGGACTGCACTGACCGTGTCAGAACATCACTAATACAGAACGGCAAAGCACTCTAAGAAATATAATTTGCACTCAAGAAGTTCAAAGGGACGGTGAGGGCCTTGAGAGCAAATGCATCAACATCTGAAGAGCTTCAAATCAAGATAAGTAAGTGTCCATGCTCCATTTCGTGACATAACAAACTAATATGCTTCTCCTTTTTTTTCTATTAAAACTCACATGAAAGCTGGAATAGCTGCTAAGAGCGCGTTAGCTGTATAACATTTCATATTTGGCATTAATAGGACGCTGGAAAGGAATATTGTTTCGCAGCACACTATTCTTCAAACACTCTCTACTTAGTCGTAAAGCCATCTGGTTGCTGGCCTTTTTCAACTGGTCACCATGAAGGAGCTGCCTCTATTCCACCAGCTAGCGTAAGGGTGATTAGTGAAGAGCAATTACAGCGTTGGATTATTTTCCTTCTGGCCCACCAGAATGCCTTTTCTACTTGTGGAGTAAAATGAGAAGATATTTGCTCCTTCTGAATGACAGCTGCAATGGCTGCCAGCAACCAAATACTGGCCTAACTGAATAACGCCTTCTGTTGATTGTTATACTAAAGTAATTTAGGCCTTACCTAAAAGTGAAAGTGTTTCAATGCAGGGGCAATTCTAGGTTAATTCACATTAATGGAATAAGCTGTTTCCAAATGTCATCTACCCTTTTCACATTTGCAAACCTCAATTCAGTGGGATAAACATTACTATGTTACCTTCAAAAGCAACCAAATTAGTTACATTTACAAGAGTCTAACATGTAATTTGAACAAAAGGATTTTATGTTTCTACGGTAGTTAAATCACGTATGATCTGCATGAAATTCAACAACCTAAAACTAGTTAAATTTATTCTTGTTGAACTGAAGATGATCTTAAACAATGACATCTAAGGTAAAGTTTAAGGCCACAGATCGCAAGGACTGGAAGTGCATCGTTGACCAAGCTGGAATCCCTACGGAACCCACAGTGCATATTGGCTTCGTGGACAGCCTACCTTGCTGGCCGCTAGCTAGGGATAAAAAAAAGAGATTCTTGTTGTGATGACATGATATACTCTGGTTTGTAGCCTGGAGTCGCAATATTACAAAGTCATGGACAAGAAAATATCGGGGGTTATTTCAGGCAGAGAAGCATACATACACCATGTGTATGCTATTGCTATTTATTGTGGTTTAACCTGTCAAGGACAACAACATAAAGAAAATTCTGTATCAAATTCACAGCTTTCCAACTTCTTTTAAAGTATGGAGTGGCAGCTTGGTGGCATGGTGGTTAGCACTGTTATATCAGTGCAACAAAGTTCTGAGTTCAAATCCACCAACTGGCCAGGGCCTTTCTGTGTGGAGTCTGCATGTTCTCCTTGTGTCTCTCTGGGTATGTGCAGTTACCCCCCAGGACAAGCAGAAAAGGATAGACAAGTGTGATGGCATTTCTTAAATCCAATAAATTGGAGGGGGGGGAAAGATGCGCATGACAAGCTTTATGTTAACCAGACTCTGATTTGTTGAACACTCCAAAAATAATTCTTTAAATGAACTTAAAATACTCATGGAAAAGATTTCCATGTTAATAAATGCCTTTCTAGTAGCATTATGTACTTTCTTTGGACTAACATAATTTGCATGTGTTGGATCAACTCAATTGAATTAAGCTGAACTCAACTAAAGTAAATATGTTGATTCATCATTAATTAATTAAGTTGGTCACACTCAAGTACATTAAGTTGGAATAACAGAACTGTATAATGCTAAAATAAAGCAATTTAATCACATGGAAATCCTTTCCATTATTTTTTAATGTTCACTCAAATAGTTCTTTTTTGAGTGTAATTTAGAGTGAATGATCAGAGATTTCAATCTAATCCACCCGTTTTAGCGTGGAGCCTTTAGTTATTAAACACAAGGCAAAGGCTAAGTCTTTAAAGAAGTTAAAGAAACATTTTTGGCAAAGCAGATAAGTCCAACAAATCATCAAGCTTAAAGTGGCATTATTCAGTACAAACACTGGAAAATCACACTGCCACTCCTTAGACATGTGCACAAAGTTTTTCAATTCATACAGTACAAACCCTCCCTTTATTAAGCAGACTCGGCACAGAGCATCATGTACCCCATTCCAAAACACTTGCAAACTAAAAAACACATGCAAAATCCAAAACACGTACAAACGCCAAAACACATGCAAACTCCAAAACACTTGCAAACTAAAAAACACATGCAAACTCCAAAACACGTACAAACTCCAAAACACTTGCAAAATCCAAAACACTTGCAAACTAAAAAACACATGCAAACTCCAAAACACGTACAAACTCCAAAACACTTGCAAAATCCAAAACACTTGCAAACTAAAAAACACATGCAAACTCCAAAACACTTGCAAAATCCAAAACACTTGCAAACTCAAAAACACATGCAAACTCCAAAACACATACAAACTCCAAAACACTTGCAAAATCCAAAACACGTACAAACTAAAAAACACTTGCAAAATCCAAAACACTTGCAAACTAAAAAACACATGCAAACTCCAAAACACGTACAAACTCCAAAACACAACGGAAGTGCTCCAGGACGCTAGGGGCAGTGTTGAGCTTTTGTTACCTAGTAACTACACAAGCCAGGAAGTACCAATGACCGGATTTGGGGTTTGCAGCTGTCACTGTCACTACCCGATCCGTACCGGAAACCCGATCGGTACCCCGCATGCGCAAATCTTACGTCACTTCCTCTCTTTGCCAACATTGCGACATTCAATATATTTGAATGATACGGTTAGTGCCCAGTTAGCTCCTAGCATTTCTCAACAGCTCTGCCTCCTTTTCGACTGCCCGGGACATTTAAACAATGGATAATCCGTATACAAAGAAATTCATGCTTTTCTCCTCAACAGAGAGTGTCATTACAAACACACGTTTGTAATGACGCTAATTCAGTTTATAACAGGGTTTATTCGCTCGGTCAGCAGGTGGCGGTATCCTCGTACACTGGGGAGTACACTGCCATTAAACTAACAGAAGAAGAAGAAAACATCTGCACATGCGCGGTACGGATCGGGTAGACCCAATTTGTACGGTCAGACTTTACACATGCGCAGTAAGGATCGGGGAGTCCTGATCCGTAACTATCTTTTTATTTTTCGTTTTTGTCTACATTGTACTGAAATGCTTCATTATTGCAAACATTTTAAGATATACTTGTTATTCTTAACATCTTAACAGATACTCTGACCTGTAACTATCGTAAAACGCTACGACCGGAAGTAGAAACCTTTCGCACATGCGGGGTACCGATCGGGTTTCCGGTACGGATCTTGGTGGTTTATTTTGCAAATCGAGCTCAACACTGCCCCTAGCGTCCTGGAGCACTTCCGTTGTGTTTTGGAATTTGCAAGTGTTTTGGATTTTGCAAGTGTTTTTGAGTTTGCAAGTGTTTTGGATTTTGCAAGTGTTTTGGAGTTTGTACGTGTTTTGGAGTTTGCATGTGTTTTTGAGTTTGCAAGTGTTTTGGATTTTGCAAGTGTTTTGGAGTTTGCATGTGTTTTTTAGTTTGCAAGTGTTTTGGATTTTGCAAGTGTTTTGGAGTTTGTACATGTTTTGGATTTTGCAAGTGTTTTGGATTTTGCAAGTGTTTTGGAGCTTGTACGTGTTTTGGAGTTTGCATGTGTTTTTTAGTTTGCAAGTGTTTTGGAGTTTGCATGTGCTTTGGAGTTTGCAAGTGTTTTGGAGTTTGTACGTGCTTTGTCTCTAGGGGCCACCATAGAGAATACATTTATAGTCCACGTCAATGTAATGGCATCCATCCTGTTCAAGCCATGTTTAGAGTGACATGAATCCTGTAAAAACCTGTCATTCATATCAATAGGCTATGTTTACAATGTCCACTGGCTTTTTTTAAGTGTGCTACTGGAAAGCACACTGAGCATCACTGAAATACATGAAAAAAAAAACCTACTTTGTGAAAAATAACTTTAGTTTTTCCAGTTAACTTCACTATTTGGTCCCTCGTTCTTCCTGTTCTTGTGCAACCTGTCCTCTCCCCCCCTCTATCTCCACCCTCCTCATTCAACTAGAAACTAGAAAATGACAAAAATATAATCTTTTTTTTTTTTTTTTTTTTTTTTGCCTGTCCCGTTTGGCTCTTTTGCCATCAGAATTATTGTCTAAAGGCAAAGAAAGATGCCCAACGGATTTACTTTACCAAATTGACCATCCCAGCCTTGCCGTAATGGTCCATTTGATTCACCTTTTATTGTTTATTTTATTTTCACTTGCTGAATACGGGACAGACTTGACTGGGGGAAAGAAGGGGAGAAAGAAAGAGGGACGGGGGAGAAGGGCAAAAAACAAAAACCAACAGAATGGGCAGAAAAAAAAAAGAAAAAAAATGCATATACTGATCACCTGGATCACCTGTTGAGAAAGAAAAAAGAGAACAAGCAGAAGAGAACAAGAGTAATAGAATAAACAACATCACAATGATATATGGGAATATGACAGTAAATACTAAATATTAAACATTATTGTGCAGCACATAAGATCAACAGAACACAGTGTGCTTTGAGGTAGGAGCCAAAAAGGGTGTAGTTTGTGGGTGTGTTCACCCGTGTGTACACCTGTGAGCATGGACGCGCTTGTTTTTAAAAGGTTCCTTCATGTAATGATCTGCTAGAGGGTGTGGGGGGGGCCACAGCCCCGTCCTCCAGGGCATGAAGCAGGTATGGAGGAGATCAAAACTCCAGACATCCAGAGGCCCCCAGAACACAAGAGACCAAGGAAGACCAACAGAGGGGCAGCCGTGCCACTGTCCCAGAAAGAGCTGAGGAGAGTCCCAGATGAGGGCTCACTCAGCAGCCGCGGAGCAGAAGCCAGGGGGGGTTGCAGTGACGCGCCTGTGAGCTCCACCAGCAGCCAGCTGTGCCTGAGTGACCGAGCCCCAGGCTGAGAGGCCGGGGGCACCCCACCTCCGAAGTGGCCCGAGCGAGCCCCAGGCTCCAGGCAAGAACAGGAAGAACGAGGGACCAGGCTTATCGGGATAAGCGGCCGCCAAGGAGTGAGCCGGTGTGTACCTGGACGCCCATCCCCAGACACAAAGAACCACCAACGCACCGATGTCTGAGGGAGTCCGCCACTGGCAGGGGAAGTGGTGGTGGTGGTGGTGGTGGGGGGGGGGAGATAGGCCTCCAAACCTTGGAGGGCCTGAGATGTCCCTAGAGAGGTGGCGTCTGATACCCAACCTGACACAGACATACAGGCACACACAGATACAAACGTCCATTCCCACCCTCATGCTCTCATATGCACTTACTCCACACTCAACCAACGTGGAGACAAACATAAAGAGACGCTGTACACACGATCACACTCCCCAAGCGTACTCTACGAACCGGGTCTAAGTACCCTTGACCCTGGAGGGGGGAACTGCACCCAGACCCAGGTGGTGTTACCCTTTTCCCTGCGGTGGGGAGAGGCAGACCGCCTCCTCCTAGCCCCCCCGCTCCAGCAGGTCGCAGAGAATGGGGGTGAGGGAAGACTCCAAACCTCCCTCCACCCGCTCATTGTAGTGTTGATGCATGTGTGTTCTAAGGTGCATTTAAAACCCAGGAGGGCATGGAGCTACCTGCCAGAGAGCAGCAGGTAAGCGCATAGTCCCTCTTGCTAGACCTCAATGTCTACGTGTATTTAAAATTGAGAGGTGGGCAACGACGTCAGGGGTGAGGTGTACACCCTCAAAAAAAAAAAAAAAAAATATATATATATATATATATATATATAGCAAGTGGGGCGTCCACAATCGACAACAGGACAGCACACTGTTTAGTTATGTGAAATCATCATCGATGAATGTGTGGAAAACAGAAACTACAGCTTTATCATTTTTGGTAAATTTACATGTTACAGTGAATAAAATACATAAACGGATCTGTTTCAGTTTATAGCAATATTTAGACTGAATACAGGCTGCTGTTGGACATGGACAGGTAACATCTTTTTGACTTGCTATCACCAGGATCTGGAGCTGTATTGTAAACAAACACTGAAGCTCAATTTGATCAAAATAGGAATAGAAATGTTTTAACAGACTGAAATAATAACACATTAGCTCCTTGGCTGGCAACTCATGAGATACAAGCAGACCAGTGGATCAGAAGGTTACAATTAGCTAATAACCTTTAGTGATATAAGTAGCTAAAGATTATTAGCTAACTAGCTAGTTAGCTAGCTAACGTAACTAATGTCCCCACATTATCAAAACAGTTTACACTTTTGCTGTATTTCAGTTAAAGTGTGTTTTAAATCTACATCACTGATGTGTGTCATGAAATTACCTCTTCATCTTCTTTCTCCTGCAGCAACCATTAATGGCAAGCCATGCTTTTGTGTGAGTGCACTGCAACATCATGACATCAACAACACTGGACACAAAACCTTTTCATTCGATCCTGTATTGTCCTCAATAGACAAGTTCGGAAAATATAAGATTTGAAAGATTTGAAAATAATTCCAGAAAATGATGCTAAACTATGTTATTATTAGTATAATTAATTTGAGCCAGGACACTTACTTATACTCTTAAGAGAAGAAGAGCAGTTAGCAGGTGGGTTTGATAAGATCTTGCAGTACTGTCAGTTGATTCTGGGTAAGCTAAGTAAGCTTTGATAAAGTAAGGTGGCATATAAAAATCAGCACATGCCTGTTGATACTACACAATTCCAATAACAATCACCCTTTTATGCAGTGATTGCTGCTAATATTTAGCTAGCAGTACACTACAGATGGAAAGTGACTTTCTGTGTGCAGTTTACGGGCTCTCAGGTGTTAATTCAGGTTTGACACAGGTCATTAATTTGCACTGTAAATACAGCATCTTATTAGGAACTAACCAAAACTGTTCTCCTGTTATCATTGTGCTTAGCATACGTTACTCTGCCTGTTGTGATGTTCTCTTGCTACTGCTATTTTTTCTCCTTTTATTGATTGTATCCTAATTGATTTATGTAAATTATGAAATTATCTAAATGATATTGTTCTTTGCAGACTGGTTAACCTCTGTCCATCTTTTAGCTGTTACTTGAAATACCCATGCTGTCTTATAACTACTGTAGTCAACATAGTCTGACCCAGTGCTGTCAACATTACTATTTAAAATTTATCATGAAGGTGCAGTTTATTTGACTAGGAAATGAGGGACGAAGTACAATCTCACATGCTCTTTAGAGAAACAAAGGGAAGAATAGGGGCAGGTCAGCTGATTCATCCTGAGCTGCCACCCTCTGTTATTTGTCTCCCGTAGCTCAACTCTGACCTACATTTAAAAAAAAACAATGAGATACTTCTTTATTTCTAACATAATTGTAACTTGGCTCAAAAACATTTTTTACTTTATGTATTTTTTTGACATTACATAGATCAGACTATGGAATAATAAAATCTATGTGACTGCAAGGACAAATAAAGGAAAGGAAAAATGTTAATGTCCTACAGCGCATTAAAGGGGAAACTCATTTTGTTACTAGCTAATGCCTTTAAGAAAGATTTAGAAGGAAGCTGAGACAAAAAGAAATCACACAGAAAAATCAGAGAACATTGCTTATAATCATACAAATATATGTTATTTTATTGAATATTATATCAGAATAAGACATCTCCTTTCATTTCATGTAGGAGTTATTGTAGATATGTACACAGGTCTGATGGCAATCATGGAGAGAGGGTGAATTGAGGGCACGTGTCTGTCGATACTGAGAGGGAGTCATCCGTAAGGAGCCAAAGAACATTAAAGTATGCATGCTTTGCAAAAACCACAAAATTAAGAAAAAAAAACAACCCATGTCAGTAATTCTTATTGCAGACTGTCATTATAGCCTGCAAGTTGTGAGTGCAGTTAGCGTGTTAGATTTGTTTCCCCTCCTTGAGTGCAGGCTGGTAGTTCTGGTTGCATATTGCTGGTCTTTACTCCTGCTTTGCTGCTTCTTGGCATATCCAGAAAAGCCAGAACGTCCCTGCTTCTGCTGCTTCTTTGGGCTCTTAGTGCAAGGAGTCCGTGTTTAAATCCCTGGTGACACTCGGGAGGTGCCTGAGGAGTCAGGCCTGCCCTCTGTGGATAATCGGTGCCAAGGCCAAGTGTTATTTATGGCTTCTTTATCTTTTTCATTTTTTAAAGTGTTTGTTTGTTTTTTGGAAGACAACGAGATCAGTTTGAGAGAGAGAAGTTAAGAGTCTGTAAGAACAAGAGTGGGAAACCGTCTGGAAGACTCGTGTGACCGTAAGTCTGATGCCACCAAGGTCATTGCTGAACACGTTTTGGCTTTAGAAACTGTTCTGCTGTTTTTATTTTATCTTTCTGACTCGGTCACACAGTGAGATTCTTTTTGGGGGAAGTTTCCCCATCGGTGTAAGTTCAACAGTGCTGAGCAAATACAACAAATAAAACCGAGCAAGTCCAACCAAATAGGAACAATTCTTCATAAAAACAACATCAACGAAAAACATGAAAAGGTATAACAACAGAAAGGCAGTAAAAAAAAGAGTACAACACTAACACAGTTAGTACAGTTTTAAGAAAATGAAAATATGTGTTAGTAGATCAGATATACAATATTTGTTAGTATTAACATATATGTAAACTGACAGCATCCTGCACATATAAACCATCCAGACGACTTCTGTTGTCTGGAAGCAGTCTGCTACCCTGTGTAGATTCCTCACATACTCAGGCATTCCTGAAAGATGCCATTCACTCACTGAAACAGCAGAAATATCAGCATACTCCACAGGTTCAGCATATTTGGCTTTGTGCATTCTGCACATTAAACAAATCCTTATTCAGAAAGAACTATTAAAAAAACAATGTTGCAGCCAAGACTCAATTTCTGTTAGTGTCCTGTTTTGAATATTTAAAACGCTTGGAACAGCGAGCGTGGCACACATCCATTTTGTACTGCTGTAATTCCAGGACCAATTTATAATTTATTTAGGATGGTTTTTGAGGTATTTAGTTGGCACAACTGCCTTCAAAAATGAGATCCATCAGTTTGAACCCCACTTAGGTTATGCAAGAGGGAAAGGATTTTTAGAAAACTGTATTTTATAATGGTGTGCATATTGTGTTATCCAATTTATATTAAATCTCTTGTGTATGGACCACTGTCATGTACCATTAGTGATTGTTTGTGAGTTGTAATAGATAAAATAATTCATTGGGATAGCATTAATCAAATTCAGTGAGATGCTGCATTTTGACTATTTAAACTTACAGCATAGCAAGGCGGTGGCATCAAAACCACATTAGGAACCCACGACGAGCACATTATAACCACATTAGGGTATGATGCAAACAGCCAAATGTCATGATATATTGCCATCTTATTAAAATTCTGTGGAAGGAAAAAAAATTCTTGAAGTTATGCCTTCAGCACTGTGGCTTTCTGCCCCTGATTAAAAATTCTGCCTCTTAGCAACCAACTACATCCATTAGAGGGTGCTAGTTAAACATAATTTTTCCCTTTAATTTGACAAACTCCATGGCGCACATTTCTGTACTGTGAATGCAGGTTAAGTTGGTTCACGGTTTTGTGGATTTTTGAGGATCATTAGTGTTCATTAGAAAGCAATAAGAAAATCCTGCATGCAGGTAAAATAGATTTTGTAAAATGTAAAACTCAAAAAGGTGCATGGCTCAGATTGAATTTGTGTAGCGCATGGATAAATGCTATGCCTGAAAAGGCCGTTTTGTTTTTGCGCATGTCAAATGAAATGTTACCAGGGTTTGCTGCAAAGAATTCCCTGGATGTTGGTTAGTTATTGTACAGTGCAGTAAAACTGCTGCTTCTAAGGTTCAGTTTACCTTTGGTTTAACTGGTTTACTTTTCGCAGATGTGTGTCTCGAAGCAGACTACGGCTACTGATGCTCACACTGTTCCAAAATGAGAGAAAACTATTTATTCATCATCCAGTGTAAAAGCCTCCTCCACCGGGGGTTGTCCATGTGGCTCCTTTGTTGAGTTTACAGGTTGAAATCAAACAACAGCCCTCTGAGTTCATCATGATCAAATGGATTTCCCTGTCTTTGGCAGACCTTGGGGAGATTTTTGCACCTATTGCAGGGTTGATGTTTTTTTCGTTTGCGTTTTATTGAGTCTATCGATCATTGTTTCAGTCTCATGCCCTTTCTTTTTTCTCGCCTCTCTGTCTTGTCTTACCATACTGTTAGTCATAGATACACACACTCACACACAGAGACCTTATAAAGACACTAAAGGTATGCACACCTACACAGGCAATGTGATGTTGAGAAGAAACTTAATGGGCTGTAGGTACTCGGTTAAGGGATCTGTGTGGGATAGGGATTACGACTTTAAACCTCTCATGTGTGGGCACGCAGACTATAACATTTTTTTTTTTTTTAATTTTCCGTGTCACCACCTTACTGTTAGCTTTGTGAGACCTGTATTCATAAATGTATTCTCACTTGCAAAGCAGAACAATTCAGACTTTAAACTACAATAACAAAGATCCTCTTAACAGCTTTTCTACTTTTAGGACCACCATGTCTTTTTCCTCTCCTAACTTTTCCATTCAAGAGCATGACTAGTTTCACTTAACAGCTGCATTGCTTAACTTCTCTACATTGCAGAACATTGCTTCATGGCCATAAAGCCATACTTTTCCATTTAGCCCCTCTGGTAAAGCATTCAACTTTGTTCTTCATTTCACGTCAGACCTGACATTCTCTGATCTAGGCTGTCTACTTGCAGTATCACCATCAGACAACTTACTGTGGCATTCGTCATTACTACAGAGGTGAGGACTGATTGGCTTTTGGGACTAAGGAATCTACGGAAGAATTTGGATCAAGCGACAGAGGGTGCTGAGGGTTATTTCTTAAAATCTTCTTTAAAAAATGAACTGGAGCTTCAGAAATATACATTTTTATACTCTTTTGTGTTTTTAAAGTTCCTATTAGTTGCAAGTCTGGTAAAAAAAAAAAAAAAAGCTATTACATCTCATTCCTTTCCTGTCAGTCATTCACTGCGTTGGGCTTCAAGTACTTCCCTTTCATAGAGTGAACTTGTGATCAACTTCAGAATTCAAAATCGTGTGCTGCCTGCTGTGCAGACACATTTATATCATGCAGTAGTTAGTAATGCATGGTTAGAACCCATACAAGGCTGTACCAGACTCCTCCGAGAGGCAGAACATTGGGTTCCCAAAATAGATATTTGTAGGTCTGCAATGCAAGGACAAAATATCCAAATTTAAACTGAGTGAAGCTCCCTCTGGAAAAGCCCAGAAAAATGAAAGACTTGATAAAAAAATGAAAAGCCCTCCAACTAATTTCCTCCATAGACCCTCTGTCCTAAATAGCACACAGTGCCTCTTTGTCTCACATTCATTATCATACCCACATGCCGCGCGCAATCCTGCCAAAATTCTTGCTTACTTTACTGCACACATTCCTTATCAACATTCCTCAAGAATACACCTCCTAATCCGTCACTCTTCCTAAATAACCGCCACCGTGTGATGACTTCTTTACAATTCCGCACACAATTTCCGACTTACTTTTCACCCTCAATACGGCACATTCGTAAAGCCTCTATTTCACTTTCTGTAGCATGTCTGCACATTTGCACATTATGTGACCATTCAAATTAAACTCTATTGCCAATGCACAGAAATTCCTAGAATTATCGGGGAATTTTTAGCAGCCATCTAATAGGCTTTTTTTTTTTCCCGTTTGGCTTCCCCATCTCCCAACATTGCTCTTTCCTGTCATAGCAAGGGACTTAACGCTGTCTGTGTTTGTTGGTAGTATCCATGCACCATTCACTTAACATTGTGGTGACATTTGTTTTTCCCCTCAGTGACTTACCAGAGCAGACAGCACCCAACAGCAGCCATTACTGAAATATCCCTGACATCTCCCATTTAGACACCTTGTATCAGGTCAGTTGCATACAATTCTAAAATTGCATGCAGTTCAGTCTCGATGCAATCAAAATACCGGTTAATTGAAACTAAAAAAAAAAGTTACATTTAATGAAGATTCCTTTGAGGACACTCATTCATTTAAAATATATACACATCACACAAAAGATGTGATGAGTGGTACAAAGTATCACCTATTCCACGACACAGACATGTCAAAGACATTGTGCTGTGTCTGAAGGACATAGTAGAGGTTACCCACAGTTTCTCTTTCTATCCTCTGTGCATGCACTCATTCACAGAGAATCTTACCTCACATTTATACTCTAAAAGACAGCGACATAAGGGGGTTAAAATACAATCACAGCAAGACGTTCACTCAGACAACTACATTTTTGAGGGCAATTCTTCCAAGGTGATTTGATAAAGCTAGTGAGTGGATAAGCTGCCAGACATCCTCAGAATAACAAGTGCTCCAACTCAGAGGCTCCTTCGGCTTTGATGTTGGGCTTCAAACCTGGCTTTACTCTGACAGCAGATGCCGAGCAAAGTGTACACTGGCGTGCCTTTTCAGGTGACTGATCCACCCTGGGTTTAAAATATGAGCCAGTTGTTTCATTTGTAGCCTTTAATGAGCGAGCGCCATAATTAGCGATCACCCGTTAGAGATTACTGCAGTAGAAAGAGGGTGTCATGCACTGTCTCACTTACTTATGCTGCCCCTGTTTTTGATTTTGCTGGTATAAATATTGCTCAAGCCTTTTGACCCTTTCCATTAGAGTCTGGAAAAACAAAAACAAAAATACATGAAAGTAAATTATATTTTATGGCTCATCTTCCCAAGAAGAGTAGCTGCTTCAGGTTATTAATTTATTTTACTGGGAACCACTGCTTACACCTACACCAAGCAGTTCCTTGCTCCTGAACTTTATAGCATTTGTTGTGAAATTCAAATATTCCGCTTTCTTATCTCCAGCAGGACTGAAGCAACCATCCCCACCTCTCTTCTTATTCAATATAAGGTTTTTAGCATCATCCGGTTATTATCACAGCTAGCAAAGAAAGCAAACAAAAGAGGAAAAGGATTCGTTTTTAGTTGCTGCTGACCTGACCCGACCCAAGCTTCCTGCAGATTTCTTTCGTCTCTAAGCCATATCATCTCACTTTGAGCTTTAGTTGACCTTAGTGATTAGCTGGTAGGCAGATGGTGGGTGGAAAGCTGGCTGAGCCACACTGTCACCAACTTTAGGGCTCAAGAGGGAGCCCATGGGTGAGGATTATCCTGCGGAGTCAGTGCTGGATGTGTGTGTGTGTGTGGTGACTATACAGTACAATAGAGCTGATGATGGGGAAGGCATATGAGAAAAGATGAAACTGTCAGCAGACAAAGAAGCTTGATCCTGACGGAGAAATAAATGGGGCTGCACGTAAGCAAATCACAACAGGTACAGAAAGAAGTGACACTGGGAGAAAGGGTGGGGTGGCGGTGGTAGGAGTTCTGGCTCAGACCCTGGGCTTTCCTTTCACTGGTTTCAGGTGAGGGGGGACTCCTCTCTTAGGTCTTCTTGGCTGCTGATGGACTGCTGACTCTTTATCCCTCAGCATCTTGGAGTGCACTTCTGGAATGAGGTGGCCGCTGAGCACCATTCCCCCAGCCACCCTCAGTGCATAGTGGGCAACTTTGTTTCAAGTGTCACTGCTACCCTTTGTCCCACCCTCATTCTCCTGTGCTATGAGGCCTCAGCCTTGGGAGCTTCTTTCTGTCCATTCTTTAGGGACGGCGAATCTGATGTCTTCACCGTCTTCCGAGGTGGGCTCACTGGCTCACTGACTAGCTCGTGTAGCGATGGCTCCTTATACATTGCAACTGTGTAACAAAGATAGGAGTCGTCAGTTAGCAATTTAGGTTAATGATTAATAACTGAGAAATAAACTATTTCAGTATAGTTTTTTTAAATATACCCTCTATAACTTTAGGCAGGAAGTGTGCCGCTCCCTTGGTCTTCTTTACCCGGTTGCCCTTCATGACCTGACCGTCACGGTTGATACCAATATACCAGGAGCGGCCAGACTGGGTCTGCCGATAGAGCATGGAGGAGTACGTAACGTAGTAGTTCTCAAACACGCTCTCTTTGAACCTGCACTCAGGAGTGAAGTGCTCCTGAAACGAGATATGGAATAGGAGAAGAATTGCATTCATATTGTCAAACTGAACATAACAAGAAAAAGTAATCTGCAAATGTGATGAGAATATTTCTAAATTATCGCAAGTCTTTGAACTTGGACTACACTGCATGTCAGCCCAGACTAAAAAGGAAACAGAAAAAAAAACAAAAAGAAAAATATTGGATGCATACTGTGAAACACATTAATGAGGTGGCTGTTTCCAGAGGGAAAGGAAGGATAGAATTAGATCTGAACTTGTGTTTCTTTGAGAGCGTGGATGTTCCGGTCTTTTAAGAACAGCAAGAAAAGGTGCAGACTATAATATAGATGTGAGAAAAAGCATTAACATCTCTGCTAAACATAACAACTACCCAAAGGGAAAATGCATAGATGGAAAAAGAAGATGAAAGACACCTAAACAATGACACCAACACACTGCAGTGTGCACGCATACATTGCTGTGTGTACATATAAATGACATCAAAGTGCAGGAACTGCTTCGGAGACATCACAATATGCTGAGCCTGGGATGATTATAGGGGTGAGGATAATACTGGTAAAGTTTACCAGTGTTTGGAATCACTGTTTCTGCAATATGTATGCCATAATTGGTTATGACATGCATACCGCATTTAATTTGTGTTAAGCTTATAATTATGACATGCATAAGAAGTTGTTTTTAATGTGTTTCCTGGTTAATTAAAAGTTACATAGACAGAGACGCCCATTGCAGAGCCAAACACCACAGTTTCCAAAAAGTAGACACCTATGTGGAAATTACCCAACTGCAGTTGGTTAAAATTATTATTCTTTTTTTATCAATGTACAGTGGCAGTTACTAGTTAAAAGATGTTACGAAGCCACAATCCGCTACCCAAAATTTCAGCCCTGACAAATGGCTGCACCACTGCCTCTCTTTAAACCCTCTTTTTTGCTCTCTTTGTAATTAGATGTTGTAACATGATGTAAAGTAAATGGCTGAATTTCATTTAAAATAATACAATAAAAATCAGTGAAGTCAAGTGTAACTATATTCTGTACTGGGACGTGAACGCCAGCATGGAAGAAGCTAACGCTACAGCTGCTAGCACTGCAGAGGCCAAACTAATCTGAAGTTCTGCACATTTCAGCGACACTTCTAGCAACGGTAACGTTATATTAGCTATTAGGTCTGGCTTTGGGGACAGGGATGGGGACACCCTTTTGCGCCTGGGGACAGCTAGACTGGGACATAACGATAAACGTGTTTAACAGTTTCAGCTCTTAAAATGCAGACTGAATACTCATTTTGTATTTTTAAAGCATGCTCACCTTCAAATCTTTTCTCAGGATTTTGTATCTTTTTCAACAATTAGAAGACTAGTTGCCAATAACATCCTTAGTTAAAGGCCCGGTGGAAATAGTTTTTGTTTCTGTAGTTAAATTTAACCTGTTGTGACAACAATATAGCATTTTCTTTTTGACATATATTGAGTGCCATTTCTTGAGCATAGAACATAATGGCTATAACACTGCTAGCATTAGCTACAGCAGAAACAAGCAAAGAAACGGCACAGCCAAAATACCAAAGTTGAGCATTTAAACCAAGGGGTGGTCAAAGGAGCTTGCAAAGAAAAGCGTCTGGACTTCTTTAAGTTACTTGAAGACGTTTCCAGATATAAACCTAGTGGGAGTAACCCACTAGGTTACTCCCACTAGGTTTATATCTGGGACTCTCCACCATTTGACCTTAGAACTGAAGAAGCTTCTCGGATGAGAGGTGAAACGTCTTCAAGTAACTTAAAGAAGTCCAGACGCTTTTCTTTGCAAGCTCCTTTGACTACGATGACCTGGATGACTGAGAACCTTCACAGACAAACCAAGGGGTGGTTTCTCAGTGGCCCAAATTAATGAATTGACTTAAAACAAAACATTTTTTTGGGCAGAGTCAACCCTGAGGTGTGAGAAAGTTCACATCTATAGGACCTCTAAATCTTAGAAAAACAGGTTGAAAACAAACTAGATTTTAAGGGTCACAAACTAGTATTACATTTATATTTACGATACATGTTTGGGTTTTTTTTGTTGGTTTTTTCTAGACTCAAATTAAACAACAGAAAGATCTTTCACCCTGCAATCCCCTAAATGAGATTATTAATATACGCCACTCTCATGTAATGCCAATTGTCCGTGACTGGCCAAATGTGTATAGACAACAGAAAATCAAATTAGAAGAACTTGGATCATGTCCAACAGTTAAACCATTCTTTGTAAGTGATCATGTCCCTGCAGCACTTTCCCTCTCTCTGTACTCAGTGTAAGGGCTACTGAACACTGCATAATGTTGGCTGGTGAGATTAACCAATTGTGACAGATATACATCACTCTTAGTCTCCATCAGGGTCTGGACAGAGTCTGTCCCCTGTCAGAGAGCAAAGCCAATCTGTTGGATTGATTAAGTGAGAGCAGCAGGCCAGAAATGGCTGAGTGGAGAATTTCTGAGACTCGGGACAAACAGTAGCATCAAACTTGGCGTAGACACGTTTTAATAAAGAGACATAAGAGACCTTCAGTTTCAAACTTATCACAGATCATCAACTTTCTGCTTTATAGGGGAGTTTTATCCTTTAGCAAGGTATTTCAGGACTGTGTGTCCTCCCTCCATTTATTTCTGACCCACTGCTCCACCAATGTTCATGTCCATTTCACTGCCACCTTCCTACCATATGAAAATAAGCTTCTACCCTTAACTCAACAAACACTCCTGCTACCACCACATTGCAGAGCTATTTTAAGATCCACTGACAGGTTTGATATCTTCTGCTGTGCTAACACAGAGGATGGGATCGATAGATGATCTGCTTCATTCATTATTAATCAGACCAGAGAGCAAGAGGGTGGGAAGTGCGGGAGACAGAAGGGGAAAGGTAGGGGAGACAGGAAAGAAAGCAGAAGATCACTCAGAGAGGACAGAGGGGTTGGTGGGTAATAAAGGAGATTAAGAACTGAGAGAAAGGGAGATCCCTATTATCCCCCAGGACCAAAAGGAGCGCACGCTGAGCTGACAAGGGCTTTAGTCGTCAGCACCCCACAATCTAACACTCACATTCCTCTGGAAACAGAACCCATTACTACAGCGCAATGCCCCTTAGTTCAACCTCTGAAATGACACCAGTGATAACCCCTCTCCCAAGTCATCCTATAATTACCCTTCATAATCACGCCCCTGAAATTAGTCTAATGATAGAACTCATGTTTTCTGTACTTCATTCAAGTAGTCTCAGAAGATCTAAAGAAAAACCATTCTGCGAGAGCAGGCAGGACAGTAAAAAAATGTCCTTATAATACAAGGATTTTTGATGATGACCTACCGCAGTGGCTTCTATTGCTCTCCCTAATGGATACAAATATGTTACTGTAATTATCGCCATCTCTCAAACTCACCTTGAGGTAACCTTTAGACCCTAGCAAAACAATAGTTTCCGCTCCCACTGACAACATCACTCAAGCCACCAACGTCTGCAGATGAATTATTGCTAATGATGTGTGGAGCGTTGCACATTTTAAAGAGCAATGAGGGAATATTTCCATCTAAGTGGTGGGTACTTGGACTGAAAACGAAAAAAAAATCTCCTTCTTTAACCGTGACTTATTCGGAGACTTGGCTAGCTAGCTTCCCTCTTCATGTGTCGCAAGCCAAAAAATTAATGCGAATGAAAGCAGATGAGAAAGATAATATGTGCGGAGAATTCCTAAGATGGGTAGAACCTTTTTATGATGCAGAGTATCATCCAGACCTTCCCCGCCCACACACGCAACCTCCTTCCTCATTCCTTGTGTGTGATTACATCTGTTTGCTCTCCACCACGACCATACTCTGGAAGTGCATCAAGCCACACTCACACACTCACAGGGCAGAGTTCCCTAATCTTACCCTGCAGATAATTAGGATATAGGGGACAGGAGTGAGGTTGTGACTAATTAGAGAGAGTAATTCCATGCATGATATGTAATATCTTGTTCACTTTAATTTCATCATGCATGTACAAGCATGAAATCAGAACTGATGCCCCTGAAAATATAGCTCTATTTCTGTAAACCAAAACATCATTTGCATTTATCATGTTAAAACATTTGCAGTTCCCCATTTAGACAGCAGGGGTCATAGTGTCATGCAGGCTTCCTGCATCTATTAACCGGCCCATCAACTCCTTGTGTAATCTATGGGAAACTGTGAAATGTGCCCAGCTCCAGTAATCCCACCACATTCCCATAGTTCTGCATCACTGCTGCAGCAGCCCACTCACATGACAACATGAAATGTAAAGCTCATCCATGCAACATTCACCTAGTACACACACATACATGCTCTCTGCGTTCAGGAAGCCTTCCACCTCCCCCTCCCCAGCAGGGCATGTTGCTGATGTTGTTTGTCAAGCCAGATGTTGATGCACTATGACACGACGAGTTACATAAGTCAGTAGACTACAGAAGCTTATTAAGAGGGATTCAGAGAGGATGAGAATACTGTCTAGCACCACACATGTATGATCTGTCCCTAATGCAGTCCGGGGAGAAATGAAGCTCACATGACAAGAATAGAGTGGATGATAATGTGCTGAGACTCGTGGCTCTGCAGTGCTGATTGATAGCTGGAAGTCCCTTGTCAATATAATGCTGCTGAGAGTGGAGCTGTCGCTGACATTCCCTTCTTCCACCGTCGGCGACAGCGGTGACTGTTCCGCACTGCCCGCTGCCTTTATCAGAAAACCCTCTGCTTTAAATATTCTGGGACGCAGCACTGTGGTTAATAGCTATTCCATACTAGGGCTGCCACAAACGATCATTTTGATAGTCGACTAGTCACCGATTATTTTTGCGATTAGTCGACTAATCAGATCATCATCCATTGGACGTAAAACTACAGCTTATTGCACCAGCAGCATCTGCTCTTATATAACTATCATTAGCTTACAGCTTTAAGTGTTTAAGGTCTGTGCTAACTAAAAATAAAGACAAGATGATAGTTTATTAAATTTTAATGAAATTTGCAGATTGTTTCGGTGAAGTTTAATGAACTCCTTGCTATCTAAAATATAACAGGACACTGGAGTAAATTCTCCCGCATCTCACACTTCTGATAATCAGCTGTCTGCTTGACGTTTATTCAGCTGTGATTAAACTATAACTTTAATCTCAGCCAAACTGATTTACTCAGGAACAAATAAAATACTAAAAAAAAAGCCAAACAATAACATTTTAAGTTATCTAAGTGACTCATATATATTTAACCTGAGTAGCGAAAGACGGCAGTGGGTTTGAAAACGATTTGCGGGGAGTCCGGTGTTCTCACGGCGCTAGTGAGCCTAGCCCCCGGCTCGCTAACGAGCTAGTGGGTAACAGATGTCTCCGAAAACGTCGGAGCGCTTTTGAAAATATGTGGTGTCCTGATAAACCGAGCAGATATTTGAGGTTTACACAGCTACATTCTCGCCTGCAAATATGTTAAACGTTTATTTTGTGACCCAGAAAGAATAATAAGAGTAACATTAAAACTAACTAGCTGCCGCCATTGTTGGAAACTGCGCTGGGCCGCGCTATGAATTCTGGGACACAGCTGCTTCTTCTTCTTCTTCTTCGGGGTTTAACGGTAGCTGACATCCTTGTACATGCAATGCTGCCATCTTCTGTTTCAGTCCGTTATTACACTCTTAAATCCTGCCACTTATTCCTGCGTCTTTTGTGATCTTACAAAGCTTCAAATGACGCGTCGACTATTAAATCAGTCGTCGACGATTTTGATAGTCGACGTAATCGTGACTAGTCGACAAATCGTGGCAGCCCTATTCCATACAGTAGCAAATCGGATAATGTATCCTGACTATTTTGGTAGGAGAGCCACGGTACAGGCCAGCTCATGAATCCATCACAAAGAATAGGATTTTTGCCTTTCCTAAGTGCTCCTAATTGGCTGCCTTGGAAAAATGTCCTGCTTTATTGTTACATTTCTGCACTCTGCCTCTTTTCTTTGGCTCTGGCCAATTATTCTCCCTGCTGCTTTTTCTAATGTCCACATTTTCCCCTGTCCTGTGATAAAAGCGATGCTATCAAGCAGTGGTGCTGTCCTGCATCTCAATGTAATCCTTTCATGAAAAAGAATAAGAAGGACACAGGTTTTCATCAATACCTTCTTCACTATTCTTCTCCCTTTCCTGTGTCTGTCTATGTTTCGTCTCTTTTGGTGCCGGTCTGTTCTAAACACACCCATCAATACTTTAGTATCTTTTAATTAATTAAAAGACTTGGACACCACACTATTTAATTGCATATATATATATATATATATATATATATATATATATATATATATATATATATATATATATATATATATATATATATATATATGTGTGTGTGTGTGTGTGTGTGTGTGTGTGTGTGTACTGACTAGTTTTGACCAGCACATCTTTGGCCAAAACTTGCTTGTTGATGGTCATGTTAGCCTTCACTAACACAAGCTCTTTTCTCCCTCCCTCTCATTCTCTCTCTCTCTCTCCGTAGCACATACACACACACTGTTTCTCTCTCTTTTTCTCAGTGTCCATGAGGAGTTTTTCCAGAACACATAGATTATAAAATGGGGCAGGAACAAGCGAAGCTCTATTTTTGTATCGGAACCAGCCTTTTCCTGTTGTCACCCACAGGTTGAGATTTATGTCTGAGACAACGCTACTGTTGACTTCCTTCCTCTGTTTTTTCCAAGTCTGGCTCAACAGCCACACACTGCTGTATATGCATGAGGCAGGGGCATGAGAAAATTTTCCCTTGAGCATGCAGAGGCAAAACCTTCTAATAACTAACATAAGTGGCAGAACAAGCAGTGAGAAAACACTCTGTTAGCCACCTCAGCTCTGTTGTGACAGCCAAAAGCATATGTATCACATAGAACGCTGTCTGAGTAAAAAAAAAAAAATCTGGCATCTTTTAAATGAAAAAGATGATTTACATTTAAACACAGCACAAAGTTGTGTAGACATTTGCCAAATGCACTCACTCAAAGAACTAAGATTAAATAAAATAAAATGAGACTACTAATGTTTCAGAAATTAGAACATGCTTTATGGCCAAAAGAAAATCATGTTCTGTTGTACTGCACCTATATGAGCCCATAACTGTGTGTAAAAGAGAGGAATCTCTCCGAAAGAGGTCAGTTTGGGATGTACTACAGCTATCGACTGCTGCTGAGGAAATCCCTTCTCTCCTCTTCGCACAGAGGAAAGGCACCAAAGTCTAATGCATGCTAATCAGGGGCTGAGAAGATAATAAGAGATGTTGCAGTCCATATGCCAATATTCAAGATTTGACTCTTTTATGCACAGATGGTCCTCTCGCATTTATATGCATCGATGCACACTTGCATTCACTGATTTTGCATGTAATTTTCTGTTCTTGAAAGCAGCACATATAACCAGTAGAGAGAAAAGATCCTAGTTATACAACATACATGAATAAATAAATGTGTTTTTACAAATGGGTGCATGAGTGATTCAATATTTGTACTTTTTCATAGCTAGGATATTGACACAAGGTGAAAAATGATCAGCTGTGCACAGTCTAACTTTCTAGTGACTTTAAGATAACCTGGTCTTTGTTATTTATAGCAACAAATGTAACTTTATCACCTTGGTATTTTTTTTATCTCATGCAGGATTTCATAGAAAACAAAGTTGTCACAGTAAGGTGTAAAGAGTCAACATTTCCTGTAGTAGTCATAAATTTTTAAGCATGTAGCCATGGTTAAGTGATTTGACACTAATCGCATGTAAGCAGTATTGCAAGCACTGTCCAGAGTGCTGATCAGACTTTATCCTCTTGAAGTGACACCAAAGCTGTCCAAGGTGCTGACTGAAAGAGTCAAGTGTTCTGAGACAGACGACATTGGAACTATCCATCTGCCCTTTTTGTCCATTCCTTCACTTCTTAAAGTATAAACTATTTAGTTAAAACTCCCAGATGAGTTGGTACTGTATATGCTTGGTCTCAAAGCCTGAACATTTTATTTTCTTAAACAGTGAAAGGTCGACTTTTAAGAATATAAATGACTTCAAATAAATACTTAAATATCTAAAGTGGTAAAATGTAATATATACATAAAACAGAGACCTGGGACACATTTCTGAAAAATAAATTGTTGTATTTTGCTACTAAGCATTGCCTCACATATTCTAAGTTGACAGGATATTTATTTTGTTGTGGAGTATTGCCACAGTGTGGTATTGCTACTTTTACGTCAGTTAAGGATCTGATGACTTATTTCACTACTATGGAGCAAAAACTACAGAACTGTACAAGTGTTGAGCTATCTCTTATTATAACTTGGAAAATTGGAAAAGGGTGTAGCAATCTATTGAAATTTGTAAATAGAGCATCCATCCATCCGTTCATTCATTCATCCATCTGCTGTGGCATATCTGGCTTTAGGTTGCGGGGTGCAGCAGTCTAAGCAGAGTAACCCCAACCTCACTCTTTGGCTATTGTTTTAGATGTACAGCAATTGTTTTTAAGTATGCTATAGAAATAAACATGACTTGACCTCTTCCAGCTCTACCGGGGGATATTGAGGCATTTCTAAACCAATCGAGAGATTTAAACTCTCAGTGTGCCCTCCTCTCAGTAGGACATGCCCATAACACCTTACCTAGAAGGAGGTGGTTTGGACATCCAAATCAGATCTCCAAACCACCTCAACTGGCTCTTTTCAATGTGAAGAAATGGCGCAGGGCTGTCCAACTCCAGTCCTCGAGAGCTACTGCCCTGCACCTTTTAGATGCATCCTTGTTCCGATACACCTGAATCAAATGAATGGCTTGTTACCAGGCCTTTGCCAAAGCTGATGGCATGCTGAAGAGAAAATCCAATCATTTGATTCAGCTGTTTTGGAGTAGGGACTGAAGTTAAACTATCTCAGTAAAATATGTGTAGCGTAACCTGTTTAGCATAACTCACTTGACCAGAGCTGTTTATTTTCTAGCTGTACTAGGACAAGAAGATGATTACATCAAAGTCCCCAAATTAATGTTTTTTAAAATACTGCAGCATAAAGATAGGTTAAATTGTTTTGGTACAAATGATCTGTAAGGTGTCTAGTATCAATGTCTATATTTGCAATTATTTAGCTTTGTTCAGTATAGCCATAGACTGACTGAACATTTTAATGGCAACAATAGTGACCAGAATAATGCTGTATATCTAGGCATGCTCAGAAAGGATCGTTCTTGCGCTTACTATCACAATCAATGAATGATAGTTGACAGCAAAACCCTGCTTTGAGGCACTATTTCTCATCCCAGTCACTTCACACTTATAGGTGCAAATCACCTCAGTGCAAACAGAAGGTCATTTACTCGGTGAAGCCAAAAAAGCAGAGATGAGAACCTGAAACCACTGAGCCCGACACCTTCCACCCCTTGGCTGCACCTAGAAATAAAAAAGCCCAAAACAGACTTTTTTTTATCGAATTTTCCCTTCCCTTTTTAATCGGTGACAAACAGAAGGCCTGGTTGAATTTAAAGCCCACTTAGAATCAAGCTAACTTATTGCTGGCAATGAAAGTCAAGCTCTTACTATGGTTTTACAGGGACCAAAAACAGTCCTGATACCCAATACCACCACAAGCATCCCCCGCAGGATACCCCAGTCCACATAACACATGTAGACTGGTTGAGCAATCTCCCATACACCCTCAAATATCATGACCAGGATGAAAACCACATTATTTGTCCAGAATCCAAGATTCATCTAATGGTTGAACTCTCCTCTGAGGTATGCTGGCATAGACCTTACTGGTCAAGCTGAGTAGTGTGATCCCCTTATAGCTGCAATGCAGAAGAAACTTAACGTGAAGCTCATCCACCCCTAGTGCCCTGCCACCAAAATGTTTTTTAACTACCTCCTGACCTCTCTCTTCACTGTCTCTCTTTCCACTACAAAAGGTGTGTCAGTGGGATTGAAGAGATTCTCGAAGTACTCCACTATCTGACTATATCCTCTGTTGAAGTTAGCAGCTCTCCATCTCCACTGAATAAAGTGTGAGTTGGAAGCTGCTTTTCTCCTTGTGTCACCTGACAGTTTGCTAGAATTACCTCAAGGCTGACTGAAAGTCATGCTCTGTGGCTTCAGTTTTTGCTTCTGCTACTGTGAGAACCACACTTTGCTTAGCATTCCAGTACTTGTCAGTTGCCTCCTAAACTATCCAGGCTTGACAGGACTCATCTCCTGTGTCCACTTTCTGGTTCTGGGCTCACTGCAGTCACAACAGACATCGACCACCTTATGATTGTAATCTGTACACTAATGGCAGTAGGGAAAATGGTCCATTCATACTTGTGAGGTCCTTTCTGAAGTGCTTGAACTTATAGCTAAAGAATATTTTTATCTACATAGCTGTGATTAAGACGTTGAAGATTACTTTAGCATACAAGATCACAATCTAGTTGACCAACCCCATGCAACCCAAAGGGAGAAAATTGTCATTATTTATAGACATCCTATTTAGTAGTGTGTGCTCAAATAGCTTTACAAACTGTAATACATCAACTTTAATATTAATACCCATACTAATATATTGTTCTTTTCACTCTTTGTTACTTTATTTCTGTTTTACACCTTTCTAAGTTCATAAATTAGAAAAATGATTTAAAATTGAATTTATGTTTTCAATGCAATAAATAAGCGAGGCAAGAATCAAAAAATATGCAAGCTTTTGTGGTAAGTGGGCTCATATCTTGAATTTACCCTCATTTTTTACAGTTCTGTATATACATGCATTGCGAGGTTTGTGATGCATGTACGTATACATCATCAGACCCATGTCATGCAAATTATGCTGAAATAGAAGAGACAGTAAACTGAAGTCTAAGTGACAGACAACTGAACCTCTAAATCCAATATGACAGTTGATGATAACGCCCTGATTGGTTTTCTCCTTTTTGATTTCCTTGTCAGTGATGTGAGTAGGCATTAGCTTTTCTGTAGGAAAGATATCAGGACCCCGCAGCTGTTATCCAAACCTGAATGGATGCATTCTAATCCAAAAGCAGAACAATCATCTTGGATTTAGTGTCACAGCAACATATCTCAGATATGTCATGAAATGGAAGTATTTTGTTTGTATAAGCCTAATGGGTATACTTACTGATGTATAGAGGTATCCTTCACTATTCATGGCGAGGTACAACCCTGTCTTTGCCCCCTGAATTGCCACAATCCGCAGCCCCACTGGAATTAAGTTGAACTGTGCTAAATTGGGAAATAAAGTCAGAGATAGAGAAGGAAGGAAAGGAAAAAGTCAGAAAATCAAACTGCAATACCATATCACAACACATTCTGCTATTCTGTATTCATATTTGCAGGGTGAATGGCTCCAGTGTCAGTGCTGCCTGCGGTTTCTCTCTTAAGCCCAAATGCAGTGACCTCTTACTTTATGTTTATGGAAACATAACACTCTGTCACCTTCACTGAGCTTTGTGCTGCCACTAAAACTGAACAATAATGGAAATGTTCTGCCATGCCAACTGCAGCTTAGAGTAAAGACAGCAACGCAGTGTTGGTAAAATACACTAGTAAGCTAGTTAACAGTTCACCAAGAAGTAATGTTACATCGAGAGTAAATAAAATGCCACATTCAGACTTCGGCTTTAAAAAAAGGCCTATGTAAATGGTAAATGGCCTGTATTTATATAGCGCTTTACTAGTCCCTAAGGACCCCAAAGCGCTTTACATATCCAGTCATCCACCCATTCACACACTGGTGATGGCAAGCTACTTTGTAGCCACAGCCACCCTGTGTCTGACTCTTGAAGGTCAAAAACAAAGAAATGATAAGAGAGCACTGCATAGTTTCCGCTCTGATGGCCAGATTTAGTTTGCGAAAGGTCAGGACGAACATTCACATCGTCTCAACGGTTGTAATATGTCACTGCTCTCTCTGGTTTATAAAGTGCATATAGTGACCTGCAGATCCAATCAGAATCTGTGATCCAAGCGTTTCTGCACGAGAGCCGAACACACTAAATTGCCAAAGTTTGACAGGCACTGCGACATGATGTGCTTCCTATTAAGAGACAAAAATAACAGTCCTAATTGAACCAATTTTGACAGGTGAGCTGACAAAATCCTAACTTTTTCCTCCACTCTTCAGCCATAGGCCCTTACAGCACAGCACGACACCTGCTGTTGTTCGGTTAAGTTCTTTACAGCATTAACTTTGGCAAAAAAATTACGAGCATTTCCATTTTCCAGTTTTATATATATATATATAAGTGGGTAGAAGCAATGCTGGAGGCTAGATTTGTAATAATTGTTAAAAACTTACAACATAAGCATGATATCTGTACACTGATACTCACAAAATGAGCTGCTTTCATCCCTTGTGCTGTCGACAGTGCCATCAGGCTGCATCTGCAGGTAGTATCCATGTTGGCTGTACAGCCGGGTAACGATGCCTTTCAGCTGTGGCTCTGCAAGGGAGGACCAGAAAGCAGCGTGGCATTAGACAGATGTGACATTTACTAATTTAATGGCCCTGAAAAAAAAAACGAATGGTTAGTCAAATATGTCATTTTAAACAAAGGCACCAATGAGAAAAATTAAGAAGTGTATTATATGAAGCTAGAATGTGGTTTATGTGCGACGTAACCTTAATGATTTTCTGTTATGAACTAATTTAAAATGATCATGTATGCTGAAGGGCAACTGGGCATCAGCATTACACATTTATAAACTTTTATTGGCGGTGGAAGATCTCTAATATTATAATAGAAGAATATTTGTACAACCTTAAAGCAATTTGCAATAACATGTAAGAATATTACACGGCTATGTATTTTTTTGTACAAGACAGTGATTTCTCTGTAGGGAAACCAGTGGGTGATGTCATGCTGGTAACATCCATCTTTTTTATATACAGTGCATAGTTTGTTTCACTGTTCTTCTTTAGCCATGTGCCATGAGCAAATAAAGTAAAGTGAGATACTTCACAGTCTCCTTCTTGCTAAATAATATATTCAAGGGGACTGGGTGCTAAATGTGACTGACTAGAGGAGCTGAATGTTTCATGAGCGGAGTCCCCACAGCCTACTCTGTGTCCATTTAACAAACTGAATCTCTGCAGCACCAGGCTCTTTGTTGTGATTTCTCTTTTGAGCTCAGCACCTTAATGTCGTGCTACTCCAACAACAAGGATAACCCTGCATTTCCCCTGATTTTGCTTGTAGCAGAGTGCTTTATTCAGTCAGGACTAGTGACCTGATCAGCCCCCTTCATTCCAGCTTTAATAAGGCAGATGAAAGATGGTTAAAGGAGCAGTTTATGATGGAGCCTCTGGAGGGCCATCTGGGAGTTCCCCTTCCACTATACTCCTCACATGCACTCGCACACACTCCTCTGGGAATGACCTGGGGCACTGCGCAATCTGCCCGTCTTCTTCACACTATAGCGCGAGGAGCCTGAGCGAGGCAGAGGATACAGGGATGAGATCTGTAGGACTATTTCCCAGAGGAAGTGTGCCAGGGCTGAAACATCAGTGAAACTGTGACCTACTCCCATTGTTACATGCATGCACGTCCTTTTGTTTTCAAAGCCTCCTGTCAAAACATTTCTCTGTCTCCACTCTCTCACTTTCCTCTCCTTTTCCATTCCATACCCTCTGAGTTATATTTGCTTTCATCCCACCTAATAACATCATGCATCATCCAATCAGAGCAGGGAAGCCGTTCATTAGTTGTCCCCGCAGATTCAAAAGAGAGAGATGAGAGACAGAGAGAAAGAAAGGGAAATGGGAGGATCGGGGAGGACAGAAGCGAGCAGAGGGACAGCGAGGGAACAGTGAATGAGATGACACTGACATTTCATGAAGAGCTGTATGTGCAGGAGAGGGGGGAAAAAAAAGCACATTTAGGCAGAAATTCAATAGACAGCTTGTGCAATATAGCTGCAATCAAAACTCCCATGCTTGGTGTCAGGCGCACTAAAACTAATGTTTCACTTAGCAGAGCTGGCTCTGACTCCACAGTCCTCACCACAGCACCAGCACACATTAGATTTTGATCCAGCATAATGAGAGCAGGCTCCCAGGAAAGAACACGACAGCTGTATTTTACCACAGCTGCACTGAGGGTTCATTGTGGTCAGCGGATTGGTCACGTCGTGTGAAAACACTGATGTCACCACAGTCCCATCACCATTTATACTGGTGATCAAGGCACCAGATTGCTGAAATAGTCTCCTAAATGATATGTGTCAGAACTCAGCTGTTGCAACATCTTCCTCTTGTAATATGGGAATCTCAGAGCTTTTGCAATGGTGTGTCACTGAAATGTTGGCAGAAACCAGCTCAATCGTACTCTTGTATCTTCAAAGCGCAGTTTAAACCAAATGTCCCACCATTTCTGGCACACGTCACCATTTGTGAGGATGTGAGACGCTGACATAATGTGCCCTGCAGAAATGTAAGGATCTTTAGGTAAAAATTTGTTTGATCTTCAAAGATATTTCTGCTCTAGAATAAAAGACTCTGTAAAAAAAGAGTGAAGCTAATATGGAAGTGACTTAAACTTCTATAGTAGCATGTTAGCTTATAACTTCCAGTTCTTTCCAATGGCAAGTATTTTAGCAGTTGCAAAAATTCAATTCAGGGTCACAAGAGGGCTGGAGCTTATCCCAACTAGCATAGGGTGACAGGTGACAAATATTTGCACTCACATTTAAATCTTATTGAATACAATAGTGCATAATAATACTGCTTCTTGCATCCTTTATGTACAGTGTATGTCTAAAACTCAGGCAGATAGACACTCACTCTCTGACTTTGGCCCAGAATATTTTTTCTTGTCATATTTTTAAAAGAATGAATTAATAAAGGAAGTAATCCATTGATTAATAATTAATTAGTCAAATTAGCTGCAGCCTTGAACTGATTAGTTGTTTTTTGGTTGGCTATTTTCAAGCTGAGGTAGTGCAGTTTCTTCTTTTCAATTCTTTTTTACCAAAAGAAGATTAGTGGAGCAACTGAGGCCAAATCCGCACAACAAATGTCGACAGTGATGAGATATAGTCCTGTCTTTCGTGTCTGAATTCCTCCCGGTAATAAGAGGTCTCTGATTATGTGGGCTCGCAATATTAAGATTGATGAAATAGGGCTTTATGAAGAATTTCACTGGGTAGCTAATTCTTTATAGGGCACCAATGGCTTATGTAAAAAGGAATAAATATGTTTTCTATTGCCATATTGTAGTTGCTTGTTGTATTAATGGATTGGAGAGACAAATAAATAAGCTGGAAAAAAAGAGGATGGTTGTGCCAGGGATTAAAAAACAAAAAAAAAAAGCAGACTTCATAAGGACAATGAAGACGAGGAGTTTGGCCAAACATTTAGATTTTCAGACCAACATGGTGAGAATGGCAAATAGGTTGTTGTGTTTACCGTCCAAAATGAGGGGATAGTGTAATATATCACTGGGATTTAAAGCAAATTGGAATCTGAAGTCTTTTTAAACAGCAAACTGAATGAAATTCACAAAATCATGAGGAGAAGAAATCTGAGCAAACGGTAAAAGTAAGAACTTATTGTTTATTCAAGAAAGATTACAGATGTCACAAATGTTTTAAATATAATTTTTCTTATTTTGCTCATTAAAGATGGGGAATATTATCATTGCATATTAAACGTGGAAGATACAGGAAAATTCCCTTCATTTTATTTTGAAATTATTTATATTTTATTTATTTAAGTCCACATTCCTGATTTGGATAGGCTTTGATATTGAAGATTCATTTAAATGTATTTTTATTAATGTTTTTTTTTTTTCATTTTATAAATATATCTTTCTAAATCATGTAAAGAGGACAACAGTAACACGTTAGACAAATTCTTCATATTACTCCATGCGGATTATAGACTTATATATATATGGATTGTGTCAAATATGCACATGCAGCATTTACATCTTTGGTTAGAAAACATAGTAAAATATCTCCTGGAACATTATTACATTATTATCTCTGTTTATGTTTACGTTATTATACAACTCTGATATGCTGATGTTGACCTGTTTAAATAAGCTAGCTGTGTTGTAAATGTAAAGAACATTTAACACTTTGTTAAAGAGTCAACTAGAAACACCTGAAAATCTTATTTTCTGCCCATTGTCCAGCATCACTACTGAGAGATTTTTGTTTCATTTAAATAGAACAATTTAGATTAAAGGCTTAAACTAAATAAATATCTTACTATAATGATTGTATCAAATGCACACGTGTCTGTTCCCTAACTCCTCCTAGACTTGTTAATCAATGGGAATGAAGAAAAATTAAAAATATATGTATTTATTATTAATTTATCTGGTGTGTATAAACAGCCATTTTTGCCATCTGACTTTATCTGACTTTATCTCACTATCACAACAAGATGGCGGCGCGCACGGGTGCAGCGGCTCTTAGCTCTCCAGTTTGGTGCTCGTTTTTACTTTTAATGTGGATATTTTTGAATGTTTGCAACGCCGCCATCTCTTACAGTCGCCAGAACCTAATTGACCTAGGTTTTAAATATAGTTTGTCTGTTTCTGGCGACTATCAGCGAACACACAACATCCTGGTGGAGATAGCGAGACCGCCAGGGTCACCGTGGATGGTCTGCCCGCCCAGCAAGCGTAGAAGGCGACGGAGGGAAAGAAAGCAGAAGAGGGGATGCCGGTCGGGCTCAGACGCTAGGCTACGCAAACATCCACACCGGCCAGCACTTCCGAGCCTTTTCCTATCGAACGCCAGATCCATCACCCACAAACTTGACGAATTGGAGCTACAGATAGCCAACACAAGCTTTGCACGTAACTGCAGCATTATTCTTATTACGGAGACGTGGCTTCACCCGCTGATTCCCGACGCTGCAGTCGAGTTAGCAGGCCGCACGCTACACCGGCATGACAGAAACAGCAACTCAGGTAAAAGCAGAGGAGGGGGGCTATGTGTTTACGTGCATAACGAGTGGTGTTGTAACAGCAGGATCATTCACACACACTGTTCTCCTGATTTGGAGGTTCTGGCAGTCTCGTGCAGACCTTTTTACATCCCGAGGGAGTTTACAGTAGTTATTGTGATAGCTGTTTATATACCGCCGGATGCTAACGTTAGCACGGTTCTCAGCCTCTGGCTCAACACCATAAACAAACAACAGCTTGCCCACCCCGATGGGGTTTTTATTGTCGCCGGCGACTTTAACAAAGCGTGCCTAAAGACTGTGCTTCCTAAATTTGTCCAGTTTGTGGACTTTGCTACGAGAGGAGAACACACTTTGGACCATGTCTATTCAAACATCAGGCGTGCTTTCAGAGCGACACCCCTCCCCCACCTGGCTGGATCTGACCACCTCTGCATGTCCCTCACCCCCACCTACACCCCCCTGCTGAGAAAAACAAAGCCCCAGACAAAGACAATAAAAACCTGGCCTGAAGGAGCCCTTTCTCAACTGCAGGACTGCTTCTCAACAACTGTATGGGATTTATTCTCCAGCCACAACCTCCAGGAGTACACGGACACTGTACTCTCGTACATCAGGAACTGTGTTGACAATGTCACCGTCAACAAAAGGGTCAGGGTATTTCCAAATCAAAAACCCTGGATGAATAGCGAAGTGCAATCCCTCCTAAAAAGCCGCAACACTGCCTTCAAGTCAGGGGACAGGGCTGCGTATAGGGCGGCCAGGGCAGACCTGAGTAGAGGCATCAGGAAAGCTAAGGCTGCCTATAGGAGGAGGATTGAAGATCACTTTGCTGACAACGACCCCAGAAAAATGTGGCAGGGGATTAATCACATTACCAACTACAGAAGCAATAACCAGGCAACATCTAGGACTGATGCCTCACTGGCTGAGGATCTAAACCGTTTCTTCGCCCGCTTTGAGACGACCAAGCCCTCAGCTGCCACACCACTTCCACCCGCCCCCAGCACTGGCACACTAACACTTAGGGAGCACCAAGTGAGGTGTGTTCTAAGGTCAGTGAATCCCAGGAAGGCGGCAGGTCCTGATGGAATACATGGAAAGGTTCTTAGAGCATGTGCTGACGAACTGACCGGAGTCTTCACTAAAATCTTCAACCTTTCCTTGTCATCAAACACCGTCCCGCCCTGCCTCAAAACCTCCACCATCATCCCCATCGCCAAGAAGACAGCTGTGGCCAGCCCAAATGACTACAGGCCTGTTGCACTTACGCCTGTAGTGATGAAGTGCTTTGAGAGACTGGTCTGTCAGCACATCAGGGCCGGTCTGCCTCCCACTCTGGACCCCCACCAATTTGCCTACAGGACAAATCGTTCCACCGAGGACGCTATCACCATAGCGCTCCACACTGCGCTGAGTCACCTGGAGCACCGAGGAAGCTATGTGAGAATGCTCTTTCTGGACTTCAGCTCAGCATTCAATCATATCATCCCGGAGATCCTGGTCCAGAAACTGTCTCACCTGGGACTCTCCACCCCCATCTGCCTCTGGATCAAGGACTTCCTGACAAATAGACCACAGTCTGTCAGACTCGGCCCCCACCGGTCCAGCACCATCACACTCAGCACCGGGTCTCCACAAGGATGTGTTTTGAGTCCCCTCCTGTTTACGCTCTACACATCCGACTGCTCCCCTACCCATCTCTCAAACACCATCATAAAGTTCGCGGATGACACCACAGTGGTTGGACTCATCTCAAGGGGGGATGAGTCGGACTACAGAGATGAGGTCAACAGACTGACTGAGTGGTGTTCAGTTAACAACCTCCAACTGAACACCACGAAAACTAAAGAACTTATCTTGGACTTCAGGAAGGGCAGAGCAGACCCGGCCCCACTTTACATTCACGGGAGCTGTGTGGAGAGGGTACACTCCATGAGGTTTCTGGGCGTGCAGATCTCTGATGACCTCTCCTGGACTGCAAATACTACAGCGGTGGTTAAAAAGGCCCAGCAGCGTCTCCACTTTCTGAGAGTGCTCAGGAGGAACAACCTAGAGGAGAGGCTGCTGGTGACATTTTACAGAGCCACCATAGAGAGCATCCTAACGTACGGCATAACAACATGGTATGCAGGGTGCTCAGCTGCAGACAGGAAAGTACTGCAGAGGGTCATCAACACAGCCCAGAAGATCACTGGCTGCTCTCTGCCCAGCCTGGAGGTCACTGCAAACTCTCGGTACCTCAGCAGAGCTGGCAATATCATCAAGGACCACTCTCACCCCAGCAACCAACTGTTTGAACTATTACCGTCAGGCCGACGGTACAGGTCACATAAAACCAGGACAAACAGATTCAGGGATAGCTTCTTTCCCAGAGCTATCACCGTAGTAAATAAGCACAAAAACAATTGAACCTATTCCATACCGTCACTGTCATTATATTATGCTGCTATTCATACTGTCATTATATTAATGCTGCTATCCTGTATATATTGTACATACTATTGTTTGAGTACTTACGATTGTTTTTTTTGTACCTTTTATATTTTACATTTATATTTATTATTGAAACTTGCACCAAGGGAGTGGCACTCCAATTTCGTTGTACTCTGTACAATGACAATAAAGGCTATTCTATTCTATTCTATTCTATTCTATTCTATTCTATTCTATTCTATATTGCGATATAATGAAGAACAATAACATGAATAAATGAGCAGAATCTGTATCTGCAGAAAACTGAGTGACTTAACTAAACTGACTTCATTTTTTTAAAGTTACAAATGGTGCTTTACCCCCTAAACTAGTTTGTGTACATGCCACAGTATAGCAAGCGCACATTATTAGGCAAGCCAACTTCTCCTGCTTTTATAAGCCCTGGAGGAGCATTCTGATAGATAGTGACACAGTCTGACAGCAGTCTACCTCTGGATTAGCAAAGCACACAGAGTTGTTTACATGAGCAAAAAGCCAGTGTTTGTATCATGAGCATGCTTAGTGTGCACACTGAGTATCTACTTCTGCTTCACAGGGGTAAACAGAGAAGATGATAACTTGGAGAGCTACTGGATCAAAGGTCATGTGTACTGATTTTGGTATAACAGGGCATACGTGCTCTAAAACAGTAAAAGCATATTTGATTTATTGCAGGGGACAAAACAGTGACCATTTTATGGTCCTCTAAGTCAAAGTACTGCATAATGGAGTGATAGAAAGCACACAGGTGCAAAAGTAAAACTTGGGGTTGCCATTTCCGCTGTTTCTCAGTTCTGTTTAGCTGTATTCAAAACAAATATTCTAGCTCAGAGTGTAAAAAAAATGAGGCCCAGGGGATCACAGACAGACCAAAGACTGCAATTTGGCCCAATATGGATTTTAATTGTATTTTCATAAGTTTTGCAGCTTTTCCTGCTGATAAAGAGCTCCACCATGCCCATTCATACAACAACAAAGTAAATACGTAATAGATAAACACAAAGTTTCTATTTTCTCTGTCTATTATGGAAATGTATGCTTTCTACAAATGGATTTACAGTAAGAAAAAAACAAAAATAATAACATTCAATTGAATCTTTTATGTAATTTTCCACCTTTATTTCTTAATTAAGCCTAAAGAGTCGTGCTGACAGAGTTTTCGTTATCATGTTGAAAAACTGAGGTGTGTTAGCGAAGTAATTTTTTTAAAAACATATCAGGCATTAAATGTTTAGTTAAAGTTCTTTACACTGACATAAAGAGGAGTTTCACTGGTTTCTGCCCTCTTAAGGGGTCTGAATGTGGCCCACCGTGCACAGCTATAGTCCCAGCTTTAGTTGCTCGTTAATTGTTACTTTTATGTCCTGTTAAAGATTCAGTGTGGTTTTAGCTTGTGCAGCTTTTTTAGTTAGGGCCTTCTCTTGTTTCAGCAGAGTAAATTTCCAAACTGTGTCTAAAGTAGTTAAAACTAGCTCCGCTTCAGCCAGATGCTTCTGTAAGAGGGCATTTACACATTGTTGCGTAAGCATTACCAATGATATAACGCCTTACTCAGTATTATAAAGGGACAGGGGACTTTCTGTAGATGCCTTTTTAATATTTAAAATTACTTTTATCTGTCAGCTTTTTGGAATTTTACTTAAGTAAGCAGGACTTTTACTAAGAGTGCTTTAAGATCAGTTTACTGTTTTGGGGGCAGTTACAGTCCCATTAACTGTAATGAAGGGCTGCAGCCTGTGATATACACTGTGAGAAATTATTGAAACATATTTGCAAATCCAGTTTGCTTACTTTAATTGGATTCAGAAACGGAACTTTTTATCAAAGTGGTTGCAGGCTCTCTGCAATTCTATAAATTCACTAGTTGGCCAATTGTTTCAACTTTATATATTTATGCACACATTATCTAACACAGTAACGTGAGATGGTTAATCCTTTGGGGGGGGGGGGGGGGGGGGGGGGTTGAAACTGAGGCCATTAATCAAACCAGCCTTGTTTTTGTAGAAAAGAAGAACAATGTATTTTTCATTGGGTCATGACCAGACGCATGACATTGAAAGTGTGCTGGAAAATGGAACACAAGCTTTTGGTAATCAGTGTTTCTGCACTCAAACGTGACCATATATTTAAAAAAAGAAAAAAGAAAAAAAAGCTCATGATCATCATTAATCCTACCATGTTTATCTGCTGTGATTCATCCAGAGTCAGTTGCAACCCTGTTCTGTAGTTACACGAGCAGCGGGCAGTGCACACATTCTTTCAGGGTGAACACACCTACATCTGCCTTGCAGAATTTTCTCTAAATATGCCAGCAGCACAACGTGCAGCTTCCACCGTCCAGGGTATTTCCCATGGAGAGGAAGCACGTGTGTGTGTGTGTGTGTGTGTGTGTGTGTGTGTGTGTGTGTGTGTGTGTGTGTGTGTGTGTGTAAGACTACATTCATCACTCCTGGGACATGTGTGGGCTTGAGTGACAGGAAACATTCGCTGATCCAGGTCAGTGGAGTGTGGGTCAAAGAGAGCTCCTTGTCTGTTTATGTACATCAACACAGGTGTTGTCAGCTCACCCGACAACATGTTGACTCATCAGCCGGCCCATTTTCAAGTGACCTCTCCACACATGAGAGGAAATATGACAAGCAGAAAGGAAAGTGTGTAGCGAGTCTCCCCTTAAGAGATGTGGATTTAAAAGACGCCGCATAAATGTGACACAACACAAGTCCCACGTTTGCTGCACAAAGTATAACGCAGTTTTCAAACGGCGAGACGGAGACATTATTAAGTTAGGTAAGTTGTCGAGAGCAGTTTGTTTATTAAATTGACTTTTCCTCTAATCCCAGCAGAAGCCGCTGCTAGGTTTACACCGGGACGCCCCTCATCAATTTGCATTCCACATCGATAATCATTTTGAGAATCGCACGGGGGAGAATGGAGCCTAGCCCTCCAGTTCAACCATACACACAGCAATTATGTGGGTATCTGTATAAATGAGGTCAATGCACATAAGAACCCTTCGCTGCTGTGTAATTGCTCTGAAAAATAAGCAGCGGTTGAGATTTATCTCTAATCAGCGTAGTGTATGTCTCAGTGTTGGTTATCATTACACTAATGTATTTATCTGGCTTGATTTGAGCTCAGTATGTTGCTGGCTGATCTCCCCAAAGGCGAGCTCCTCTCGATAAGGTTGGAGGTAATTACTGGGGGCCTGCATGACTGAGCAGCCAAGGGCATTTTCCTCTGCTTTGACCCAATCGAACAACGGGGGTTTTCCTTGGCTTATATTTGCAGGAGTTCCCGATTTGCTCTTACCTTTTGCGTGAAAATACTCCACTCTGTGTTTTTGCATGCATGTACTCTACTGTATTTTACACATAAAAGAACGAGTCAGCCTCCCGCATGTGTGTTTGATTCTGCATGTAATAAAAGGAGAATACAGTTTCTCGTTTTCTAAATTGGGCCAGGTCTACAGTACAGTGCTGCTAGTAATTATCAACCTTGTGGAAAGAGAGGAGGGAGAGGGAAGGGAAGGAAAGGAGAATTGGAAGCCTGAAGTCATGGTACCCAGCTAACAACTTTAACAAGAGTGAGGAATGCTCTGTGTATGTCCAGAAATAAAAGAGATAAGGACAGCAAGTGCGACACAAAAAAGGGCAATGATGGAGTGATGGAGCTGCAAAAAGATGCGACAAGAATAACGGGGAGGGAGAGGAGAGATGGGAAGACGCACCGGAAGGGATGTTGTAGAAGAGGGATAGGAGGACGGGGCGAGGTTAAAGAAAGAATAGGAACGAATGAGGTGTATCTCATCAGCAGCGAGTTCAAGAGTGGCCTCTTAATTTGAATTCAAGGCTTCATAAATCATTTCCTGTGACAATGGCAGCGATTCACATAAGTGAGGCACAGTTATTGCTTGTTATTAATGGCACTGACAAGAGCATGTCACACACGAGCACGAGCAAATAGGACTCACAACGCTTCCCTGACACACATTCAATATTCACATATGTGCTTCATTAGCATTATGACAGAAACGTATCAGTGACAGTTAACAACATGCTCAGCTCAGGGGATTCAGAGTAATGTGGGGCAGACCCCATGCTGCAAGTTTCTTCAGGTTGAAACGTAAAACACACACAGACACAAGTGGAGAAGTGCTCAAGCTCACGCCTCACCTATCCTTTTTTCTCCAATTGACCCGCCAGCAAGGACACAAATAGGCACTTGATATATGCAGAACAAACAAAGACAAACATCCTCTGAACTCCCACAGGGGTCCAGACCTCTGTCAGAATGTGTGATGATCATGCCAGCGAACATGCGACTGCGCTAAACAGTGTGATTGGGGCCAGGAAAGGATTTACACATTAAAGGTGTGGTTTGCAGTGTTTTTCTTTACTGAACCACTTATATGATGAGGTCCCCGCACAGCAGAGGAAAGTCATGCATAGAGATGCTTAAAGGCAGCTTCTCACCCATTGTAGATTTTCTGCCAAGCTTTGACTGAGATTAACTTTAGCAGACGCTGCCACACATATAGCATTTAAATAGGAAATAGAAAAGACCCTGACAGAATATACAAACAAGGAAACAGCCACAAACATGTCCAGTGGAATAATTTGCATGTATTGAAATAAATTCAAATTCAAATTTTATTTGTCACATACGCAGTCATACACAGTACGATATGCAGTGAAATGCTTACACAAGTGCTCGTGACTTAAAGAAAAAATAAATAAATAAGGGTATGAATAAGATAGGAAATAAATATGAAAATTAAAAAGGGTAAATTTAACTGGGAAGAATAAGATAAAAATATATAAATTAAAGTTGAAAATAAAATAACTGTACAACAAAATACACAATACACAAATACACAGTCTAGAAATATGTAAGAATGTATGAAGAAATATAAATATATATATATACAATAACAGCAGCTGTACAAGTATTAAATGGAAATGAAGAAATATAATGTCCAGTGTTGTGCAATCCACATTTGTAAGTGTCTTGTGCAGTGCAAATATGCTTAAAATGATTTAGTGATGAAGTGATTCGATTAGATGACCACGCATCTAATTGAATTAGTATAAACAAAGTCCAGAATGTCCAGTGTGTGTTTAAGAACCATATGTGTGGGTCAGTACTATGTGGTGGTGTGATTGAGAAACCGTATCGCCTGCGGGAAGAAGCTTCTCCTCAGTCTCTATTCACATTTTTAAGTATTGATGCTTAATCAACATGTAAGGTATCAGAAATGGCAGACTCGTGACATTTCAGTACCATATTTATATTGCACATTATCATAGACAAAATACTAGGAGAGCATATTGTATATATTCCATTGCGAGTAATTCTGTTATGTAATTGAAATAATAGCTATTTTAGGTTAAAGACCTCATTATCATTTCATTGGTCCTATCTCTTAGCTTTTCTGCTTGGACTGGTGCCCTCATGACCCGAACCCAGATAAGTGATTGTAAATGGATAGATGGATATCTTACATTGGGCCTTGGTGCAGTCCCTTAGTTCATCGTCTGAAACAAGTCCTTTTAGCTACTTCCCTCTCTCTTTAATCACAATAGGTAAAACAATTGTTGGAGAAAAGAAAAAAGATGGCAATTTAACTGCAAAATTATATAGGTGCTGGACAACCTTGGTTTTATATGGGAACATATCCAGAAAACTGGCAACCAGCTGAGTCCAGTCTCCTATTGTAAAGAGAAGTGCCAAGACGAGTTGCGCATATCGCCACAGACTGACTCAGATTGATTGCAACGTGTTGGTAATCTGTCTGTGCTTATAAATTAGACTGCAGCTCTTTGCAGACTTTCACCAACCTGTGTGATAGTGATGGTCGTCAGCCTAAGATGGGCCGCCATTATTTGGAGACAGGTTACCTCCCACCAGGTGACCATAACAATTGCCTTGTGATCGAAAGTTGCTGTCCAGATTCTGATGGTGTTGCAAGCTCAACCACTGGGCAACCATTTGGTCACTATAACTACTAGCAATCAGTCACTGAGCCATAAGTCAACTTTCTTCTCATTTGCTGTCTCTTATAAACTCAAGGGTTTGACACCATGGGACGGAGAGCTTCTTCACTCACAGCTCATGCCGTGTGCCTGAGATGACCAGGGATATCTGCTCTCCGTGACATTGTAGAGCCAATAATAGAAAAAAAAAGAGCAGTCCGAAGCGACTGGAATATACTAGTTTAACAATATATATGAGGCAAAGTATGTAATTGCGTAATAGGTCTCTTTTTATGTCCCTAAAATATATATTTTTTGGTTTCCCATCGCAGTATCCCATGGTTGTCTTCCATTTATGATCGCCTTCCTCTTACACTCTCCAAATTTCCCTCCACTTGTCTTCTCATCATTACCTCTTTACAGTAGGTGTCCTCTATTCTCAGTTTTTCTCTTGTTAGAGGTAAATTCAATCTCCCCTTGTCAGCTTTAATCAAAGCACCCACAGATTCAATTTAGCAGGCATGTGTGGGAGGTTAAGGTGGCATCTTCAGTAGGACAGGAAGAAAAAGAGGCATTTTTTGTACACACATCCTTCCTCCTGCCTCACTTTGAATAAGATTTAAAGCCATTGTCAACAAGCTCTCTAAGGCAGGATCTTTTTCCACAAGCCAACTCCTAAACTCTAGCTGTAATAATACTTTAAAGTAAAAGAGATCAGTCTGTCATGTCCACTCACTTTATTTGTTAGACATAGGTAACTTAAAGATATAAAGTTAGGTAAACCATCAAAATTAAAATAACTAAATCTCTTAATCTCTGGTGTTTTTTACTTTACACAAGAAACTGCAAAAGATTAAAGCTTAAAACTTTTTCTTTCAAGACACACCATTTGGTGCCAGATAGTTTAGATGGCTGTGGAATACCGCGGGCTCTTTCGTGCTGGAAATCTCCTGACGTTGGTGGGATGACCTCATCAGCAACCAACGACTAATCTTCTGTTTGTCTCATCTAAATATGTCAAATTGTGATGAATACTAATCTTATTACAACTTTCCTGCAATGATGCGAAACAAACAATCTTCTACTGCAAAATTTTAATTTCGTCTTTAAAATTTAAATCAATAGCTGTCTAATAACATAGATAGGGTTAGAAGTCTTAAGTAAGTCTTGAGTTTTCTGTTCTTGCCCAGACTTAATGGGCAACAGGACACTTATAATGTATCTGGTAACAGCTGGGCAGTTAGAAATGAGTGCTATTATTGATCCTGCTTGTCAGTAGCCAGTCTTGTTGAAACTCATTAAGCTAATGAAACCTATTAATGTTATTCTACAAGTTTTGCACAAAATAAGCTATAACCTAGGTACATTGTGACACTCACCAATGATATTTTCACCTCAAATTCGTAATGAGGAGGAAATAGTTTTTGGTACTATGCCTCTGGGTTGGATGTACAGCAATCTTCTTGCAGGTAAAGGTTTTAATAACTAAAGAAAGTAAGGCATTTGTTACCTCGTAATGTCAGGACAGTAAATTCTAGTTTAAACTTCCACTGAGTGTTTTTTAAAAATCTTGCAGTTTGTGTACATGCATAATACTGACATGGTAACACTATTGAATCTGAAATAAACTTGCCAACACTCCTTGTTTTCCCTCAACTAGCAATTAAGAAGGGATTTGACTTGAGTGTGTGACTGCTCTCCACTGATGAAGCTATTGCTGCTGCTTGTCCAAAAACTAATTAGGAACATTTAAAGAAGTGCTAAAGCCCCAGTGCAAACGGTGCCCAGAGTTAATAACTACAGGTTTAATTTGATGACGATTGCTAACGTTTCCGTGACTTGAGGTTGGGACAGTTGCATTTTTTCTTCTTCTTTTTTTTAACTTTAGTAAATCCCATCAATATCAGAGCTGGGAGCCAGGTGGATGCACTGATGGTGCCGGTATAGCAGGTGCACTCAAACCTGCTGCACAGCTTCAGATAAAGATGCTGTTTTTTTTCTACTGAGCTTGCTGTTTTTATTCCATTTCGATTTGTCTTTACCTGCAATTTCAACACATGTAGTAAAGTGAGCTTACTGAGTCATTCGAATGACACCATCCTCACCAGCTGCGGCAGCCAACTGACGATCGGCGACCTAATCCAGCGCCGCCGACTCCGTTGGTTTGGCCACAGTTTTCGAATGGACCCGAGCCGCTACACCCATGGCCTACTCTGTTTGACCCGCCCCACCGATTGGAGGGTGCATCGAAATGCACCAAAGAAGACATGGATGAAACAAATCCAGGATTATTTGAAGGCCCTTCGACTTGACCTCGAGCAGGCAAGAACCATCGCCTTAGAAAAGCGTGGAAGATAATTGTTGGTCAAGCAAGAGAACCTGCGGCACCTACAGCAGCGTACTGGTTGTGCGGCAGACCACCGCCGCTGGTCGCCCGCTAAGGACAAGAAGAGGAAGAGAGCCTACGGGAAGTAAATCTAATCTAGGGCAAGATTACTTGAAACCATCAGCTTCACTATGAGGAGGCAGTTTCTAACTTCTGCATGTCAGAATGAATTACTGTAGCAACAGCATTTGTCTTGGCACTTATTAAAAGTTTGGTACTGACCAGTCTGGCATAAGACCAAGTTATATCAGTCCTTGTTTCCCATCCCTGGTCCGAGTGACAGGATTCTTATTCAACAGCAGCAGGCAGCTGGAGCTCAGCTGGTGGAACAGGTTGTCCTCTAATTGCCAGGTTGAGGGTTTGTTTGACAGCCAGGGCATGTTGCTAAAGTCAAAGTTGCTCCCAATGGCAGGTGAGCACCTTTCACGGATGGTCTGACACCAATAGTGTGAATGAGAGAGAAAATAATGTATAAAATAAATTGCTGTGGTTACCACTAAGATCAACCATTTAACCCATACCACACTGAAAACCACCTTTAACCCACTACAACGCCCGCAAACCTTCATTCCAATTTAGGAAAGATGCTCAACTTTCGAACCATGACTGACTACTCTCTAAACAGATTAAGAGGATAACTGAAGAAGTGTTTTGCAGTGGCACTTAATATCCAACCCCATGGTTTCCCATCTCATCTTCTTCTCCACATGCTGCAGCTATGACAGTCTGATTCACAGCTCTCTGCTGTCCCACCCGCCTCCCCTTTAATCTCTCCACCAATATCTCTCCTTACTCTTCTGCATTTTTGATCTTTGGATCTGAGTCCACCCCCGTCATCACCATCCACCCCCAAAAACAATTTTCTGTGGCATTAGTAATATCTTCTACTCTTTTCTTTAAGCTTGTGTTTACCTCTGCAGACTTGCCCTGCTTCACTGTCTCTTTCTCTCTGTCTCTCTCTCTGACCCCTGTCACAGTCAGTAAAGTTCTGATGAGAAGCTACCTAACACTGCATTGTCTGATCAGGTGTTGTTGAGTAAGCGAGTTTGCAGCCTCGATCTCTTGGGGTCAGCTTAATGCTATCCTCTGCTGGATCTCTCCTTGTAACCCGGTCTGCTGCCTGCCAGCCAGGCCCTACATTTCTGCTCCAACTGTTGACTGGCTTCTCCAGTGCTTACACCTACAACATACTACTGCACCTCCATGCCAAACAGCATTTTCAATGCTACAAGATGTCCAGGTCTGCACTATATTTGCATGCATTAGTGTCTAATGACTCAGCTAATAGTGTTACTATTTTTAATGTGTATTAATATGTTTATGGTAAAACCTCTCTGAAGCCTACTAACATTTTTCGTCCACCAAAATCAAGATATATGGTTTATCTGAATTTTTTTCTGTATCTCATTTTATACCTACCTGCTAGTGCTTGTTTTTTCCAGATCTGTTGTCCGTGTGCTTGTTTGATTTAACTTAGAAAAAAGGTACCAAAGTTAATCTGCAGGGCCAGGGAGTTTGATATCCTTTCACTTTTCAAGTCAGATTCAACCTTGAACAAACCAAGAGGGAGATTATTGATTAATTGCTATACATTAATGAGCCAAATTGATCTGAAAGAAGGGCAGGAGTATAGATCCCTGACAGGGCAACCACTTGAAAGGGTTTTCTGTACAGTAAGGGACTATGCAGGACACCCAGAGGAAGGTGATTACACGGTAAAATCAGGTAGATGATCATCCTTTCTGTGATTTGTGCCAGCCACATTTACAAGTGGTGGGCAGTAGCAGTAATAAATTTAGCTTGTGTCTGCTGGTGTGATGCTAAAATGACAACTGAAACTATTCGCGGCTCAAAAACACTGCAGGAAGAGAATTTACATGTGGAGACAGAAAACATATAATTACATTTTTTGGCATCAGAGTATTAACTTGTGCAAATGGCTTTTATATGTACATGTTTTTAAAAGATATGCACTTGTGTTATATAATGGAAGTTTAATCTCTAATCTCTAAGCCTTTTTTTAAATCCATAGAACTTATATAAGATATTTACAGTGCATATCCTTCCAATGTCCCCATGTGGTCGTACTGGGAGTCTGGCTTCACCTTTCGGATTGTGGCTGTTAACTGTAGTCCTTATTCTGCTCTGTGAGCTCGCTGGCCAGCCTAAAAAGGTGGACAACTGGTTGTACTTAAGGCTTTTCCTGGGTGATCAGGCAGTAGAGTACTTAGATGTATATGATGGAGCATTGTCCCGCATTATTGTTCTCTCTGCTTTAAATGCTCTATACTCTCTGATGTCCCAAATTGTAGACAGTCCAAATAGCTCATCCTTAAAGGAAGCAACCAATACCAATACCCTCCACTGTGCTTTCATCTGGTCCATTAAGAGTTACTCTCATTTTATCTGTTCATCAAATCTTTGAAAAATCTTGCTTTGTGAAATCTTGATGCTTCCACCATGTGGCCATTTTATGTTGGCCTTATTTCTGAGCACTCCTGTCATTCTTATTCATTTTAATTGTTTAAATGTAAATGCACAAAAAGACCAGAGATCAGACGATGGCGCTCATATGGGATTTCTCTACTCATTTTGAGCACTCAAAACACTATACAAGCCCTGTTCATGCATTTTAAGTACTATTTTTAACTTATCAGTCAGACTACAATGCATGCATCAGGGGAACTCAGGGTTCAGTATCTTGCCCAAGGATAAGAATCACGTGCAGATTAGAGGAGCCGGGGGTCGAGCTGCTTTACTTCCTGAGAGTTTTAATTTTTTATGTCAAAAAACCCTCAAACCACCAAAAGTGGTGGTGGATTGTAACGCTTTCCATCACATTACATTTTTCTATTACATCTTTAATATTACCTCATTACAGTACTAACTGTATTAACATTGCTACTGTTCAAGCAACTGTTATTACTACTAACACAAAGCTAGCTTGATTGTCAACAGGTAACAAAAGCAGTAATAAGCGTTGTTGCTATGTAGCATCCATTTTTACCCATACCTGTCACTGTAGAAGTATTCTTTGGGCTGTTTTTCACCAGCTTTTCTGCTGGTTCTGTGTTTATACTTCAACACTAAAAGAAAATGTGTGCGCCTTCATTAGCATAGGGATTTATATGGCTCTGTACTCTCAGGTTTACATTTTTAACTCATAATTATGTGCATTATTTTTGTATGACGACCCCAACACTGAATGTCACACAAAGCTTAAAGCTCAAACAGCAGATGGGATATCTGGTGATTTTCCCTGAAAACACGATTAACTGTACTATATGTGGTCATAGTCGGTTCATTCATGTCCACATCAAATCACAAGCCACTGCAGCTCAGACAACTCATTATGTAAACAATTTACAACCCATTTCATAGAAAACAGGAATCGTTTAGGCTACACTGAACAGATGCATAGTGAGGGGAATTTAGGGATGCAATATTTTTTTCATTGTTATGTCACATCTGTTAAATCTGAAAATTTTAGCAATGTCTTGTCAAAACAGACGTGGTTTCTGAATAGTTCATTGGATGTGACTGACAGGAAGTTATTCCCGTTTTAATGATATGCGGGCTTAAATGTATTAAGCCAGTACAATCTTATCATCAAACAATACCACCAACACAATTAAAGAAACTCCAAGAGTAAAACACTCAGATGCTCAGACCAAATGCAGTAAATAGTGTGAACTAAGATAAATACAGCAAAGCAATATTTTGGCAATGAGGATCCCGTTGAAGCAATGTAGACATATGTGAACAAAGGGATGCAGAATGAAATGAAAGTCCTCGTCAAGCATGAAGCACTGCTCTTCGCTTTTGATTCTCATGTGGGGGAAACACTCTGAATTCACGGTTTCTTCTCCAATCAGCCGTGAAGGTATGTTTCCTCTTTAAGAATGATGTTTGTTCAGCAACATATTCTGTAGCATACTACTGTCGCTATTTGTGCACCAATGAGCCTAAACATTTCGAAGTCATCAATTCATTGCAGCAGTCACACCAAAGAAGAAAAAAGTACTTTGAAAATAAATTAAAAAAACATGATTTTTCTCCTGAATTAAAGCACACAAAGGTAAACATATAAGGAAAAGCAAAGACGCTTACTTTGTACGAAATGTTAAAAAAATAGCAAGCCATCATATAATGAGCACTATCTTATGAGCACTAATACTACAAAGCTTTTGTTTTGCATCCTTAAAGTGGTAAGAAAGAAAGGAATCTTAGCATCACATCACACGAATCTCTGTTCAGAGACTCAGAGCTGAAGTTCTGCTTTCAAAGACCAAGCATATCAGACAACCTGACAGAATTAAGCCTGCACTGGGATTGCAGTGGTTTTTAGCTATTTTGACAATTTATTGTTTGTGCAGGTCTGCATAATTATGTCTGGAGATGCAAAAGCTCTGTTATGTGCATGTAAACTCATGTCAGAGTTTTGTCTGACTAAAAACTTGTTTTATTTTTATTATGCAGACTTGAGAGATGTGGCGACCATTGGGAGAGGTGAGGATGCAGGAGGTGGCTGAGCTGAGAATGACTGCTAATGTGAAACTCAGATATGACAATGACAAGTGTGAATGGTTGGGTGTGAGCTTCACTGTTCATTAGAAATAAATGAGGACTGACAAAAAGAACTCTTAAACTAGTAAACAAACAAATGCATTAAAACTGCTTACTTTGTCATTGATTTTGCACTAAAATGTGTGTGTGACTAGCAGGAAGCTACTCCTTTTGAATGATATGGGGGCTTAAATGTATTGATCCAGCACAATTAATTCTTATTATCAAACAATACCAGCGGCAAAATTTAAGAAGCTCTGAGACTTAAAACAACCAAATGTAGTAAATAGTGTGAACTATGATAAATATAGTAAATAAACCTTTTGGCAATGAGGATCATGTTGACGCAATATAGACATATGCAAACAAAGGCATTCCGAATGAAATGAAAGTCCACATCAAGCATTAAGCTCTGCTCATCAATTTTTACTTTTCATCACTTTTCTCACTCTGAATTCACAGTTTCTTCTCCAATCAGCCATGAAGGTATGTGCCCTCTTTATGAATGATGTTTGTTCAGCAAAATTTCCTTAAGCTGTGGCTACCATTGGGAGAGGCGAGGATGCAGGAGGCGGCTGCACTGAGAATAACTGCTAATGTAAAACTCAAATATTACACTGACAAGTGTCAATGATCAAGTGCGAACGGAGCTACAAGGCATCTTGTTGAAGTGTTGATCATCATTGTTTGGACAGGGAATAAAAGAGGACCAAACAATGTGAAAAAGGACTAATAACAAAACCCTGTGAGTGTCTTTCAGAATGAACGTTGAATTGGAAAACTTTGTATAAAAGTGACTTATCTCATTTTAGTGCATAGGTAAATTTTCCATTTACATGAAGTGTGAAAAGTAATTTTAGCCCAGTTTTAAGATAACAGGTGTAGCTCTCACCTCTGGTACAATATCCCAAAATATGGGTGAACAGAGAAGCAAGATGGAAATGATATTAGTTGACTCACCTGGTCTTTTGTCATTTCGCCCTTTTCGACCTCCGCATAGCCGTACTTTAGAGATCAGGACAAGGATCTGTTTCTGGCACAGGGACTTGTTGCTCTTAGGACAGGGCTTGCGCTTGCTGGCTACCGGTCGGTTGGCTTGGTCGTCCTTGACCGCCCGTTTCTGTCTAATGAGAGAGCTGGCGAGAGCTGCCATCTTCCCCCCCTCTCACCTTTGGGAGGGGGGTGACTTCCTTCCCGGTACCCCCTTTGCTGGTTTGGCTTTTGCTTTCCTCAGTACACTAGAATAGGACGAATGTTATAAAGAAAACCCCACAGGGGAGATCGGGAGTCTAAGTGGGTTAACAGGGAAGAGTTTAGTTTGAGGGTTCCCTTGGAGAGGGATGAACTGGATAAGATGCAAGTTCACATGCAGTCCAATGTAATGGACCAAAAAAAAAAAAAAAATCAAAATCTGACAGTAACAGATCCCAGGAAAAAAATTTTTTTTAAAGTGATACAGTCACATTTTCAATGTAAAACTTTGAGACCAGCTTTAAAAAGACAGACTTTTCCAAAAGGTTACGCTCGAGACATGATTCTATCCCGCTTCCCCACTCATCTTTCACATCAAAATGTGGCCTGGCAGCCAAGTACAAAATGTTATATTGCAAAATAACTAACCTACTTTAAACAGGCGATACAGAAGAGAAAGAGCTCAAATTAATTTACGTATAAAAACACTTTTAAAGAAGAAAAGTGGGCTCATTTTGAATGCTAGGAAGCTCTTAAAAGCGCAAGAAAAACCAAACTGTTTTTCACCATTCGTGCATTCCATGGCGGTCCAACTTTGCCTCCCATTTAAATGTGGCAGCGTGGAATAATGAGCCGAGAGTCCAAGCAGTAATCCAGCTGACTTAAATCCAGAGGTAGCACAGCAGGCGGGACACTGACGGTCTTTGTCGGAATGAAGCCGGGAACGGAGCAGAGACATGGACACAGACAGGCAGAGACTCCTCTTCTGCCTCCAATGGCATGCCTCTTTCCCACAGACCTCACCAAAACCCCCCTCTTTCCTCCTCCCCTCCCCCCTCCTCCTCCCATCCAAAGTCAGCGAGTGGTTGTGAGAGTATGTGTGTGTGAATTCCAGCAGCCACCATCAGTAGAGGTGACATTCATGACAGAGAGAGAAAGGAAGGGGGGGAGCGAGAGACAGCAAAAGAGACTGAGGGAGGGGAGGGGAGGGGGAGGCAGAGGCTGTGATGTGTAAGAATGAGCTTGGCGGGGAAGACGGAGGAAAATGTGGGAGAAGGACGTCTTAACAGCCACTTCACCGAGGCTACAATTTTGTTATTTCACAGAAAACATCCCCCTAAAAAAACAAACTAGAGCCCCCCTGAAACAGAGACACAGCGCCAGAGTAGGAGAAAGACACCAGAGAGTGCTGGAGGTGCAGATTGTGACAGTTCTCTGTCTCCTCGAGAGGAGCAGCATCACCACGTGCTACCTTCCTGTCACATGCACCCACTCACACACACACCCAACACACACACACACAGAGCAAATCAGCATATTTTGTAATGGAGCCTTCCCTGCTGTATAATTGCTCATCTCTAGTCTGTGTTTTTCTTCATCTCCCTCTTTGAAACTCAGTTACATGATAGTAATCTCCATATTCTTCTTTGCTTCCTTCAGCTTTACATATACAATTGAGTGGGGGGGTGTCTCTGTACCCTGAAACTGACATTTAGTGTCTGACATAGCCGACTGCTGGCTTACACTAACCCTGACAGAAACATGAGTTAGGACAGATTGAGTAAGACAGCTAGCCCTGCCAACACACACATACTGTCCTGCTCTTCCAAAGGCAGACTTTATGTTTGAAATTTTAGAAAAAGAGCAGGTCTGATTAAAGTTTTTCCTTTATTTCACTGAATGGAATGAAAACAACCCATGCATTTGACTGCATTTATACACGAAATGTCATGAATTTGCTTGTAAAAGTAGATATATATAAATTATCTTAAAAGATTTGGGCCATAATTTGAAAAAGCCATCAATGAATCTGTAGCAAAACTGGATATAAAAACACTAGACATCTCTGGCCCAACCCCTCAGACTCAGAGCCAATAAATTAACTTATCTGATTGGCAATCAATCCAGTTTTATTTGACACGGCACCTTTTTACAAGCCAGTCGCTGGGGAAACCAGCAGTAGAGGCGACTTCAAAATGCAAGCTCAATTCAGATCGTTTCTAACAATGCCACGCAAGGTCACTGTCTCTCAGAACTTGATTGACAAGTGACAGCAGATGTTTAGTCTCAGCGACGGACGAGGGCATGCCTGGGGCAGAGAAGAGAGAACCACGCATGAGATAATGCAGTTTGTATTGATGTGAAAACATAAAAAGGATTTTTTTTTCTAATGATCCTCCCCTCCCTTCCAACAATCCCCACCATTTCCAACAATCCCCAGCCACTCCCTAGTCTTACTCTGGGTTAAGAATCAATCTCCTAATGGACATTGCATTGCACACATTGCCAAAGGTTGTTCTTCTTTTTGCTTTTCCCAGTCACAAGTACATGCCAAGTTACACCAAAAGAAAGCTAAGTAGGGATTCTTGGGACATTATACTGTCTCAAGGTTAAGAAATGTGTCCAATATTATAATGAAATATCACGCTATAAACTTAGAGGACTCATTAAGACCCAGCATTTTTAAATTTCTTTGTAAGACCTACTGTATCAGCACAAAACCAAACTAAAAATAAATAAACACTCATTATGCCAGAACACTTTAATATCCTGGTTAGAGTCAATTACTTACCATATCACTTTTGCCTCAAACACCTAGCTAGGTTCTTATACCCACAAATGCTCACACAGGAGACTCTGCCAGCCTTAGGATGTTTTATTCAGGAAGGAAAGAAACAGTAAATCTAAATGAAAGTAAGAATGATAAAAATAGCAAATGAGCTTTCTGTCAAATGTACATGTATAAATTCTCATCATCTGAATAATATACAAAAGAGGATTAAATTATGTTTTGCTAAAAGCAATCCATTGCACAATCCCTGCATGCATATCAAATTACATGGAAACGGGGGGTATTAACAGCATATCCTCTTTTAAAGGGCTTTATACAGAAATGTTTTTCCAAGGATAATGATTCTCAGGTTTTGGTACATTCCATGTTACTTAACAGTCTTTTATAATCTTCCCTAGATAAGCCAGATGGATGAAAGATAGATGGAAAGGAGGGATTGTTTATCCATCTTCATCCTGAAAAGTAATTACAGTTGTGAAAAGTACGTAGCTTGGACAGCTATTAGTTGGCTAATAAAAGTGCACCAGGTTGCAAAAAACCCCATAAGTAAGACTCTTGAAACTACCAAACTGATAGCTTGGCTGCCAGAAAAGATACATCAGAACAAGAGTATAATTGGTCTGCAAATGTTGTCCAAGGAGTCATAAAGAGCCTACTCTCAGCTCCAAGGGAACAGCAGCACAAAGACTGAACATCCATAAATGACACTAAGTAGTGATGCAAGGATATCTGGGAGAAAGAGACATTACACAATACCATTGGCTTTGGTGGATGGAGCTAAGATATACAGTAGCTACCAAGAATAAGAAGATCACAAAGGTGGTCCACTGCCTGGACCAAGTACGATCCAACTCCTTTTGGCCGAAACACCTAACAGATATCTGTGATCACCTGGCAGAACAATTGTATGAGCTACAAAGAATAGGCACACCCAGACCTGCCAACACAGAGCAGAACAATGCTGATGAGGATTCACACAAGGGTAACTTCCAGCTACTGGCGAGTAACTTGCCTTTCCGTAGGATGGAATCTCCTGTAAATTGAGTAGGCACATAAGCTGACACATGCCCAAAGCTCAGAATGGCACTGGAAGCAACGCCAGGAGATCAAAGCACCAGCTAATAGGGGAATCAACATAATCAGTGCCTTGATTGACTATAAATAACCCTATCACTGATGCCCCATACATGTCATCCACCTTATTGCAGAAGTGAAGTGACCATCAGCCATCTACATGGATGACATCAAGCCATATGGCAGGAGTCAATGAGACATTTGACACACTAATCCATCCAACATCTATATGATAGCAAAGAAAGGGCAAATAAAAAGTCCTATCAGTCATTAATTAAGCTGGCCATATAAGAGGTAATAGATTGACGCCAAGACGTGAAAACTTCTCACTGTTCCATGCGAAGAGGGTCTATGTGCAATCAAAAGAGGGAGGATGTGGATTAGTGTGTGTCACAATCACGACTGAGAACGAAACAAGAAAAATACATCAAAATGTCCCTCTGTGAAGAACTGCTATATGACTGCCTCAGGCAGCAGAAGACAGATGACCTGGAGGAGGAAGATAAAATATAATAGAAGACCCAGCCCCTCCATGAATGCATCATCTGCAGATACTGGCAGACATCAAGATATTCTTCCAGAGGATAGAAAAGGCCACCCTGAAGAATAGCACAGAGTCTCGGATCACGACAGCACAAGAACAAGTCCTAAGCACCAGATCCGCAGAAGCAGGCGTCGAGCACAGCAGCCAGAACCCAATGTGGTGATCCAAATGAGATAGTCCAGCTATCTCTCTGTCCACTCTGTCCACTGTAACAGAGTGTAAGACAAAACAAACCCTGAAAGCCTTAGCCAGGTGGATGGCATAGCATATAGCCACATTTGTGTAGGAGCCCCAAAGTCCTGATGGAACACATATCTAAAAGTGGTTGAAAATAACCAACAACTTCAAATTCCAGACGGACAACCAGATGCTGGCTAACCAACCAGACACTGTGGTGGCTGACAAGGAGCAGAAGACTGTGACAGAAGTCTCCATCCCAGCTGAACATTTTGGATTTCTTATCAGTATAGATTATAAAAGTTATTTGGAAATAAGATGTTTGTTCATTTCCTCAAACGTATGATTGCTCATCGGACACTTTGTCTTGCAAGATCTTTTTCAGACCCGAGTAAAAGCAGTGAGCTTGATAACGCCAAAGCAATTATTTAATTGATGATTGGTTATTTATTAAAGAACTGCAAGAAATGTTGACAGGGATTTATATACGGATGGAAATACAGACAGTAAAGCTGCTGCAAGGTGCTCCTTGAAAACGCTGCTTCATTGAACTGTGATGGAGTATAGCTACCCTGAACTTTAGACATGCGCCCATGTTTATGTTAACACATAGATACACACACACACACACACACACACACACACACACACACACACACACACACACACAGCCAGAAAGAATTAAGCACATCAAAACAATTGGCCCAGTTCTGTCTCTTTCTCCCTCCTCTCTTCATCACTCTCTCTCCTTCAATCCTCTCTCAGCTCATCATACTGTCCACAGATGACAGGAGGTATTCTTCGTAATCCCCCTCCATTATGCGACCATGTAGAATCCGAGGCCCGCTTCTTGCATACAGAAATATTCTTTCCTGTGTCCATGACCCATGGGTGAGTTGCCCATTAGCTTTGAGCTGCACATATCATTCTCAGTTTCATTGCTTTTTTTAACAGTGTTCAGACCATTCTGGTAATTAGCTTTTAATACTGATTATTCGGACAGATACGGAATCTCGTTTTTTATGTACAACACCTCCTGAGTTTCATTTGCAGACACCTGGTTTCTAATTAAAGCTAGTTATGCTGATTTTTTTTTTTAAATCATTCAAGTAGTTATGTTATTGATAATTTTGTTTCCAATATATTCCCAGTGTACAGAAAGTTTATTTAGGAAACAGTCGTCTGTTATCAGATAGAGTACCATCTTTATGCAGTTTCCCACAAGAACAATCATCAACACAACAATGTAAGTATGACTACCACAACTTTACTATGTTTATAATTGATAAATTATGGCTATTATGTATTTATTCAGAATTGTATTATGCTTATGGTTTGGGGATAGTGTAAGTATGTTTTATTGTGTGACTGTGTTAATGAAAATTTTATTTCTACATACATCGTGTGCTTAGATGTATCTATTTATAATGTTTTTGTAACCATGCTAATGCCATGGCTCTAGATATGTCTAGTTGGCCTGTCATTTGGCCAATCTGTCATTCAGTTGTCCTGGTCTAGACAGAAATATCTCTGTGTGGTGTTAATGGAAACATTTCATGACTTTGTGGGCAGAACAGTCTGCAACATTATTGAGTTTAATGATCCCCTTTCAGTGAGGACATGTGCAGAATACTGGAGCTACCTAGCAAAAGTTTGAACCATAAATTATAATATCAAAATGATAACACTCACCTACCCCAATTTCTTAATTGAGAAAGGTGCTTACCTTATGTACATGGTGAAAGCAACTTTGGTGCAACTTTCTGCAAAAGCACACAAAACACAACAGAAATAGAAAAAAACACAACAGAAGAGTTTCTGGGGATACGGCAATGTGACGGACCAGCTACGAAAGCAACAGAAACCAAAGTAAACTAGCACTGAAACAGGCTTAAAAGAAACAGAGGATTCATCAGTGCTGTAAGAAAGAAAACAATGTAATTTAATGTGTTTTCATCACATGTTGAAGAGGCATTCTTGCCATTAGCCATTTACTGTTTACTTGTCACTTTGCAGCTTTTCCGTCACATATTGTCTCCCAAAAAACAAAACGTCAGTTTTGTTACATGATTTTAAATTTTTTATATATATTTTTTTAAGTCTTGCAGCATATTTTTCTATTTCTGTTGTATTTTATTCAACTCTCTCTCATCGTGTTTTGTGTGTTTTTGCAGTGTTTTCCTAGTTGCTGGTTGGCAATGGGCAAAATGCTCAAAGTGTGTTGGCTACATCCATGTTTCTCTATGGTGTTCACTCAATAACTGTGCCTCTTTTATTCTGCATGCTAATTCAGCACTGGCATGGGTATCAGGTAGCTAGCTAAACTGGACAGCTACTTGAAAACATATTCAGAATTTATGTTGTCCATCTATAAAGCTGCTAAAGTTACAAGAGCCATGCAGACAGAGAATTTTGCCATCTTTAGGCTCTATTTGAACCTGTTTGCACCCCTCATGAACACTCTCACAGCAAACTAGTGTTTCCAAGCAGACTACAAAATATTATTTGAAACACGGATCTTACTGATCTTATTACTATCGTCACTTCTTTACAGGAATTGCAAATCCTGCTTAGAATTCTTTTGAAACATTCAACTTTTCTAAAGTTTTTTGTGTCAGTAAACCACAAGAATTAACAAAAAGGAAAACACACCCATCTTCTCTACATAGTCTTTGTACTTGTACGTGATGTTTTTCTCATTGTCTTTGTCTACACTGTTGCCTGAGGTGAAGTCTTAGCAGGTAGATCTGTAAGATTAAGCTTGACTTTTTCAGAGTAAGTAAAGATTTCATGATGAATATAGATTTTTGGAAAGCCTCTGTGTTTAAAGTTTGCTCTCACCACAGCTTGTTCAGCCATCACCACACTAAAGCCCTTCCCTTTGTCCTGTGTGATCCCCTTCCATACTGAGTCTGACAGTGCTGCAAATTTGCATTTATGTACCCACTTTTGAGGGACTCAAGAAACTTTGGGCATATAGAAAGAGAGGCAGAAGATATAGCCCTAGAATAAAAAATGTAGCAATGTGGGAGTCTTTTGCAAGTGACAGTAGGTCCATGCAGGGGGAGAATTCTAAGGGATGGTAGGTACCACTCAGTTGTCCAAGGACTTCAGACACTGGGATGGAGTACAGGGTGGGACGAGGCCAGATAGGTACTTAACAGCAAGGTTATAAAGCTTTTGCAGGGGGAACATTGTGTTTGCAATATTGAGATATATAAAAAGTGTTACAGTTTTAATTCTGGATACTTTTAAAGAAAACCAAGCAAGAAGGAGATTCTCTGTGTCTGATTTTAATCCTCCATTCATCTGAATGTCAGGGCACTCAGAACAAAGTGAGATGTTGTTTAATTCCCCCAAACTAAATTTTCTGTCAGTGAGCATTAGACCTGCGAGATGCAGTCTATAAATAATATATTTTTTAAACCAGTTAACTGTGACACATCTCTAATGCTTTTGTTTGTTTTGTTTACAGTCACTGTAATGTGTTGGTAGAATATGAATTTAACCGCTCGCATGCAACAGCAATATTTTAGTGTCATTAATACAAGCTGGGGATCATTATTACTTCTCTTTTTCCCTGCTTGCCAATATTTATCCTCCAGTTTCTATAAAACAGAAATAAACCAGATTAGGGTGACCTTTCATTTCATGGTTCAGGAATGGAAATGAAACGTTTGGGTTTAAATAAAGACTCCTGATTTATGAACCAGTCTTGCTACAGCCGATTCTCATCATCCCCAAAGGATTGGGGTTTTTTTTAGTGAACACAAACGGCTCAGAAATGCAATCATGGTGTGTTTACATGTTTACAGACCAGAGGTGATACAGCAGATATTTATTTATTTATTTTTATTGCGTGTTCTCGCATTTATGAAGAGCGTTCACAGAGAATCAGTTCAAAGTAGGAATACAGAAATGGCAGCAAAATGAGGTCGAATAAGTGGGTTTTGAGATTGGCTGTGTGTTCAATATAAATATTGATTTTATGTTTCTGGAGCTCTCTCAAGTGTCCCATCAGTCTTTTTTGGCATTTCACTACACAACACTTACTGCAAATTCTGAGAATAACTCACTGTGATTGACTCACCAAAACTAGAATGACCTTATATATATGTGACGCTGGTATAGATTTACACACAGTGCTGTGTAACCAGCATTATTCATTTAGCTGTAAGAATGTGATTCAGACATCCAGTTAAGGTGGTTGAGGAGAGAAGCGGTAGGCGAAAACTGGCATGTCAGATGGGCACCTCCCATCGCAGATGTAATGAATTAGGATCATAACGTCTCTAGAAGGCTCTAAACTAACCAGGACCACCCCACCTGCTCTCAACACAGTTTCAGTAGATTGTTCTGTTTATTATTACAAATATTCTTCAAATGTAAAATCAGACGGCAGCACTTCTTCTCTACTCTTTATTCTCATTAAAAAGGCATATATGTGAAAATATAATCATACTACTACTGTACAAAATAGCAGTGCTGATTATCTCATGTTTTTGTTGTTGATGTTGTTTTTTTCTAATCATACTTATGGTATTAATAAGCAAGTCCTCAAGAGTAATAATGCCCAAACCACACTGCATCGTGAGCCATGAAGCACCAAGCAGGCAGACATGGGGTGTATAAAAATCACAGAGTACATATTAATTAATGTATTTATGTCTCATAGGAAGAAGCATATTTTGCTCATCTTAGACATGCCATCCAATGTTTTCACTGACTTGCTATGCTGATGAAGTTGAAGCATATTTCTACCCTCCTTATCTACTTCCTTCTGCTACACTGATAACTTCAATGATTTGTGTTGGGCTCTGAAGGTTGCCAAGATGTGGGTGATCTACAACTTAATATGGTTCTTGAACATTTTGTCCAAACACACATGGAGCCAGAGCTATATCAGCTGCTTACAGACATAGTGTGAAGAGCACGAACCCCACCTCCTTAATCAACTGAAAATACCTTTTCTTTATAACTGTATTTCTAAGAATGCAAAAAATAACAATAAGGAAATATGGCAGGAAAATGCTAAGTGCATTAGTAACTCCGGGGATGGCTATATCGTTCCAGCACTTTGGTTAAGAATGAAATATCTTGAGAATTTTTATGGGTTGCCTTTTTTGCAATATTCAAGAACCCCACATGATGAATCTTATTAAAATTTTAAAATGAGCCGACTTGATGAAGGAGAAAGTGGTGTACTTATCAAAATAACAGTGTAAGTGCAGGTTTGAAGCACTAAACAGCATGACAGTTCAGATCAATGAGTGGCACCTGAAGGAGAATTGCTGTGTTCTGATATGAGGGTGAACTCTTCTATTAGAAACTGATGGAACTGTTTGAGACTGATGAATCATCCCAGAATGCCAGAGTTACCCACAGAAGGGCTGCTTCATTAGAAACAAGTTTGCTGAATAAACCTGAAATCTGTGTATAATTGTGAACTTGTGGGATGAAAAACAGTTTTTACAACAGAGTTTGATCAGCTTGTAAGTTAATGAAGTTACTGTTGTTGTGCCACATGTGTACATGTGCAAATTTTAAGTATTTTCTTTTTCTATGCCATGTGAAGCTACAGCTATTAATTACTGTCTAACTAACTACCAACTAAACTACTCAACTACTTAACTACTGACTTAACTTACTGACCTGGTAGCCTGGCTGCCCCTGGGTGGGTCCGGGATGGGCGTGAGGTTCTGGGGGCGCTCCGTCTCTGGGCTGGGGCCCTGGCCAGGCCTCGGGGGCTTGGGTCCTGGTTGGTGTGTTGCCGGGGTTGTGGGCGGGTGGGTGCATGGGGGCCCAGCCCTGGCGCAGGGTGCAGCCGGTGCGTCGAGCCACCTGGGGGGCTCTTCAACTGGTGGGGGAGATTGTCACATCTTGCAGGAGCTTTCCGTTCTTCAGGAACTCTCTCTGCAGGAGGGGGAGATACAGGAGAGGTGGAGGAAGAGCTCAGCCTGGGCGTCTATTGTCTTATGTAGTCTGGAAGATGAGTGGATGGTGGGGTGGGTGCAGTTTTCTCTGTGGTGGGGTTGGGTGGACTGTCCCGGGCTCTGTGGGGCCGGGAGGCGCTGCTGCACTGGGCCCCGGTCTGGATGGGCCTGGGCCCCCTTTCCCTGGCGGGTCGCGGAGTATGGGGGTGCCTACTGGGGTCAGCGGGGGAGCTGGCCCCAGGGAGGGGTCACTTGCCCCTCCCTTCCTTCCCTCCCCATCTCCAGCTGCCTCCCTCTTCCCGCTCCAGCACAACCACCCACACAAGCAGGGCCTTGGAGTAGGGGTATGTCACCAGGGTGCAGAGGAGGCTACCCCCCCCCCCCCCCCGTCCCCTTCTGGCTGCCTCTGCCTCAATTTTATCCCACAACTTGGACATTCACATTACTCAGACTCTCATTACACATACATATAGGATCTTGGGGGTGGGCACGATACACGGAATCCAAATTACCATCAGGGTGTACACCTCACCCCTGGCGTCGTTGCAGACCTCTCAATTTTAAATACACGTAGACATTGAGGGCTAGCAGGAGGGACTATGCGCTTACCTGCTGCTCTCTGGCAGGTAGCTCCATGCCCTCCTGGGTTTTAAATGCACCTTAGAACACACATGCATCAACACTACAATGAGCGGGTGGAGGGAGGTTTGGAGTCTACTCTCACCCTCATTCTCTGCGGCCTGCTGGAGCGGGGGGGCTAGGAGGAGGAGTTGGCCGTCCGACTGCGGTCTGGAATCCACGTTGGTTGAGTGTGGAGAGAGAGTGATATTATACCCCTCTTGTCAAACTGAACAGGTCATGAATTATTCATGAGCTCCGGAAGTAGGAAGTAATTAAGGAAGTAATAAAAATATGATATTCATAAAAATATGATATTCATAAAAATATAATTGATTATTTAGAAAGTTTCTTATATATCAAAATAGCATTCTTTTATTTCTTTAAGCAATTAAATTTTTTTTATTTTTTTATGCTCAAAAAACGCCATCTGGTGGCGGGTCAGTGTGTGTGTGCGCGCGCGCCCGCGCAAATAATTACATTGATTCTTGTAAAGAGTTTCCAAAAAGGTTTTGACTGACAACAACGCTCACCTGGAGGATCAACACTCAGGCTAATGATGCTGATGGGGTTATTGCTCTGGGGATTTAGCAGGTGAGCTAAATCATGTGTAACATGTGAATTTCCTGAGTGTGGCATTAATAAAGTCTGTGTCTATGTCAAAGCTGACGTTTAAATTCCTTTTTAAATTTACCAACATTTCTGATTTGCGGTTAAGACTGTGACATGTTTTCACCATTTGAAAGCCAGAAGAGTGATCACTCTTGAAGCCTGGTTGCTGCAGAATACTAGGACTACTAGTTCTAGTTCTAGTACTACTGCTACTCCACAAAGCACATTGTTCAGGAATTTCACAAATTTGCTTACGTCTAATGTGTTGGCTTACAGGTAAACTTGTTTTGCAGATGGATAGGATGAAAACTTCCAGCATCACATAATGTTTTCCAATCAATAGGTTTGGAGTAAAAAAGAACTGGACATATATTTGTCTTCTTTGGGCTACTTTTATGTCAAGAAAGTTAACTTATTTAGAACTGTGATCAAGGATAACACATAAACCCTTGCAAATGTGATGGTAAAAGAGTCTAACATCTAGGTGTTACATGGTGTTGCAGGTGATAAAGATCCATAAACTACTTCCATTTGTTTAGAGGTGATTGCCAGTTTTGTTGGGATTTTTAGAGATACAGAGATCCTGTTCTGCTTTACTTTAAAAAAAAAAGGATTTTCAGAGCTGTTGATATATTAATCAGTGTTCATAGAAACATGGATCAACCCTGTTTTGACAGTGAGAGTGTTACATTGTGACAGTTTCCATAAAAGTCTGCAAATTCTCTGAACAGGTAGCCATGAAGCAGCCATTTTTTTTAAAGATTAATTAAACTTAATATTATTTGTATGGCCATATCACAACAACAGCATAGCCTTAAACCAGGTTTGGAGTAAAGAGAACTGGACATATAGTTTCTTTTTTGGGTTACTTTGAAGTGAAGAAAGTTAACTTGTTTAGAACTGTGATCAAGGATAACACGTAAAACGTTGAACGTTTCAATATAAAAAGTGTACAAACTCCAGAAAAGTGGCAACTGCGGTGGCAAAATTGCAGGCAATTTTCACTTAAGTAGAAGTACAGCTGCTAGTGTCAAAAACACTCGAGTAAAAGCTTGATAAAGTATCGGGTCAGAAATGTGCTCAAATTGAGGAAGTCAAAGTAGTAACCTAACTGAACCTTGTGCTATAATAAAAAAATAAAATAATATTAGTAGATAGGACTACAAACTTAGTCTGGTGGTAAAAGGCACAAAGGCCTCAGGGGGACATTTGGCAGCCAGGGTTAGAGCTCAGACACCTGGAGCCTGGGGGTTGGGGCTAACAACACTGACTGGTAAAAGAATCTAACATCCAAGTGTTACATGATGTTGCAGGTGACAAAAAGCCATAAACCACTGTTTAGAGGTTGTTGTGGAAGTTTTCCGTTTAATAAAGCCTGCAGACAAGCGATGAGCGGTAGCTAACATTCTTTAATCAAGACAAAGAACAGAAATCAAGCTTGGTGAGGGACTGCCATCGCTGGGGCAGAGGGTGAGCAGAGTCTCTCACTGAGCCTAGCATGGCTCTCAGTTTTGTCTTTCCCGCAAAGAAAGTTTCACACTGCCTTGCTATCTTTTACAGTGGAGAAAAGACAAAAAGACTCTTCCTGTGGAGTTGTCTGCTTCCCCCCAACTTCCTTACCAGACCCCACTATCTGTTAAACTGTTTAAATGGAGTGTGAGGCAGACATGCTAAAACAGTGACCTAAAAGCATTACCAATAAACAATGGGATCAATACATAAATGAAAGAAATGCAGCTGATAAAAAAAGCCATAAACTACTTTCATTTGTTTAGTGGTGATTGCCAGTTTAGTTGGGTTTTTTTGAGACACAGAGAGTGAGAGATCCTGTCCTACATTACTTTAAAAAAGAAGATATTTTCAGAGCTGTTGATATATGAAGCTCTGAGCATTGAGTGTTGCATTGTGAGAGTTTCAGTAAAAAGCCTGCAAATTATTGCATTTATACTGGAGAGCAAAGAAAAATTAAATTCTACTTGTACTATGGAAAATCAGTTTCATAAAAGCTACATAAACAGAGCTGAAGAAGACTGCGTTTGTAAAACTAGCGGTAACGTGTGAGAATTATAAGTTATAAGACTGTTTCTGCTATCGATACAATTTGTGTTGTTAATCCTAAATGATTCACGGTGACAACATCATAAGAACAAGGTCATTTTACTCCACACACACACATTTGGAAAATCACATAGTTTGACCATAAAAATTCCCAGAATAATTAGTATTTGAGATTGCTGAAGCAACATCACTAAAGAAAAATATCCTTGCATGTCACTTTCGTTTAAAAATATAAAAAATGTGAAGTTTTTTTTTTGTAAAACATAAAAACAACAAAACTTAAGACCTTAAGAATCTCCTTATGAATTTTGTGAATATCTAGATCATTGGTGTTTGGATTTGAGGGTGAACAGGGCGAACACTGAGGCTGGGTATTAGAAATACAACATGGCAACATGAGACATGTTAACTCTGAGAACACTAACATCTAGATTAAGGTGTGAGAGGTAAATACATAACAGAAGCTAAAAAGGAGTTGCTTGTCTCTAGATTAGTTAAAATAAATTGAAAATAAACTGATTTGAACACGTTTGATGCATTATACAAAAAAGGTTCATGATATAGTTCACATGATCTAAGCAAGAGTGACTCGGAATCTCAAATGTTAAAGTACACTTACTGATTGTACTTTTACTACATGAGCTAATGTAGATGCTCTAAAAGCACGCTGGCTGAAAAAGAACCACACGTTTGGAGAAACTGTGCTGTAACTTCTCATACTGTGAAGTTTTCTGACAAAAGTGAATTGAAAACTTATGCTGTACAGTTTACTAAGGGGTCCTTTGCTGGGCCATGTGCAATTACACAAAAGAACAAGTTAAATTTCACCATAACACTGACTGGAGAAAAGCCAAATTGGGATTCTAATTGAGATTACAACTGAAATCAGTGCTGTGATAGTTAGTTTAAGATCACAACCTGATTTAAAACACAGTCTAACATCAACATTCTTGCCCCTGAAAATAGGTCAGGATGGCCGAAAAATGTACTTTAAAAATGAGATTTTCTTTTTGTTTCATTGGAACAGTAAAGTACCATTACAAAGAAATGAGTACACCATTGTAGATATCACTGATATGGAGTTTTTCATGTTTTACATACAGACTTTCTCATTTAAACCATGGTGACTTAAAAGTTTAACAGCAAGACACTTGTTTCCTTTGTTCCATCAAACATTTCTTTCAGCCATCTGTGTTTATCAGAGCGATATGTGACTAATTTTTTATTGAATCACCAGAAAGTACACAAATACAAGATTAAATATTTTATTTATTTATCAAAGATACATAATTACACATTGATACAATGAATAAGGTGTCTATAAAAATTACACATGGTGTAAGAAAAGCATTATAACATACAAATAAGTGTTTTAAGATAATCTGACATACTTTAAAAGCATAAGAATAAAAGTTTAAAAAAAAAAAATCATGTTCTTTGATGATCACATTACATGTATCACATTTTTTAAAGCATAACGTAGGGTGTTCACAAAAACAGTTTTATGATTACTTTTTCCACAGTGCTTGTATGCCTCTTGCAAAACTATGTACTTATCACCATATGACATAATAACTCACGATTATGCAAGACCAGCCATGAAATGTCCGTCGCTTCATTACAATCATTTGTCCCCGCTGCTGCCCTCAGACCCAGTCTTCTGTACTGTGGGGTAAAATTGCTTTTTTGGTGGTTCATAAAAAATATCTCAAAAAGCGATGTTAGTGAGGGGACCAGAAACACTGGGTTGCAGAGCAGTTGGTAAGGACTTGTATATTTCTGGAGAGTCTGCAAAAGCTGTCTTGCTCGTGCTCCTGATTGGATATGTGGAGCCCGGCTCTGATATCTCACTGGTGGCAGCTAAAGGTAGGCATGCCTTGGAGGCGGAGTTGGTCTCGGGCGCAATCTTTCAAACGAGCCTCACGGCATTTCAGGCAACCTCAGGCCGGAAACAACATCCGGTCACTCTCGGTCAAAATCCACGCAGAGCTGGTGTTTCGCAGGGATCAGGTTAACACATCTGGGTCTAAAAATATAAAGAAAAACAAAAAGAGTTTTAAAACACGCAAACTAGCAAAATATCAAAGGAGCATAACATAACAATAACAAGATGATATGAGATACCTGATGAGGCCATGATAGGTGATGTAGACATGTAATGTATAAACTTTTACGGGAGTTAAAAGTGGAGCTTATATATATTTTAAAGTGTATTGTACGTGGGATAGGCTCCAGCGCACCGCGCGAGCCTGAAAAAAGGATAAGTGGAGGCGAATGGATGGATGGATGGTGTATTGTACGTGTTAGAAACCATTGTGATATTTATTTATTTTTTTAAATGAAAGGATTGACAGAATGGTAAAAAGGAAAATGCAAAAATGTAGTTAGAGAGGAAGATTAACACTTACCGAATGATATGCGGATAAGGAAAGAGACGCAAGTTGCTGTTGAAATCGGCCGCTCCCTATGCGAACTCGCAAGCAGTCTGAGCGGTTCCAGTTGTTGATATGGCTGAAGGCCGGGGTCTTCTGGGAGCTCGGGGGTAGTCTTAACCTGAGCGGGAGATCATAAAAATCGGACCTGGAGCGGATTGGCTAACCGGGGTGCGAAGGGAGCGGTGCAATAGTTATGTGATTGGCAGCGGGGCCAAGTAAGGGGGGGAGTTGGTCTCCGGCGCAAATTTCGAACGAGGTAAGCAGCGCATTCGGGAGCAGAGCGGGGAGCGAACAAGCAGGAAAAAATTGTGCTCTGCAAGAAGTTGTGGATCGGAGATTAAGAGCGAGGTAGAACTTAGAGTGTGCGTTGAATTTTAGAGGTTGCTAGTAAGAGGGAAGTTTTTGAAGAAAAAAGACTAAGGATTTTCCCTGTTATCGAATATAAGGTTTTGGGAATAGAGGGGTAGCTAACAAGTTATTCTAGGGATTTGGAGAAATCGCGGAGAAATTTTTTTTAAAGGAGTTTTGGCTTTGTTTGGCTGAGCATGAAGGGAGCCGCGGGGCGCTGAATTTGAGAAAAAAGACTAAGGATTTTTTCAGGATTTCCCCTGTTATCGAATATAAGGTTTTGGGAATAGAGGGGGTACCCTAACAAGTTATTGTAGGGTTTTGGAGAAAACGCGGAGGGTTTTTTAAGGAGTTTTCCCTGCTTATGTTTCTAAGGAGGGTTAGGGTTAGGGGATCGCGAGTTTTTTCTGAGTATCAAATCAAATCACTTTTATTGTCACATCAGTATGAGTTTTATTCTAAATCTACAAATGCATATAAATCGAAATAAAGTTTTCCCCCAAGGCATGCAGCATGTGTTTGTGGCCATACTGAACGTTACAAAAGCACAAGTTTAACTAAACAATTTTAATATGGTTTAATACATTTTTAAACACATGAGCATGGAGCCCGAGAGAGCACGGTCCGGAGACACGGGCGCGCCCCTGCGCGCCCAGACACACAGCCTCGGGCGCGCGCGTGCGCGCGCGCAGACACACACTGACCCGCCACCAGATGGCGTTTTTTGAGCATAAAAAAAAAAAAAATTTAATTGCTTAAAGAAATAAAAGAATGCTATTTTGATATATAAGAAACTTTCTAAATAATCAATTATATTTTTATGAATATCATATTTTTATGAATATCATATTTTTATGAATATCATATTTTTATGAATATCATATTTTTATTACTTCCTTAATTACTTCCTACTTCCGGAGCTCATGAATAATTCATGACCTGTCAGTTTGACAAGAGGGGTATAATATCACTCTCTGTGGAGTAAGTGCATATGAGAGCATGAGGGTGGGAATGGATGTTTGTGCCTGTATGTCTGTGTCTATATGTCAGGTTGGGTATCAGACGCCACCTCTCTGGGGACATCTCAGGCCCTCCAAGGTTTGGAGGCCTATCTCCCCCCACCACCACTTCCCCTGCCAGTGGCGGACTCCCTCAGACATCGGTGCGTTGGTGGTTCTTTGTCTCTGGGGATGGGCGTACAGGTACACACCGGCTCACTCCTTGGCGGCCGCTTATCGGGGCCTGGAGCCTGGGGCTCGCTCGGGCCACTTCGGAGGTGGGGTGCCCCCAGCCTCTCGGCCTAGGGCTCGGTCACTCAGGCGCAGCTGGCTGCCGGCAGAGCTCACGGGCGCGTCACTGCAACTCCCCCTGGCTTCTGCTCCGCGGCTGCTGAGTGAGCCCTCATCTGGGACTCTCCTCAGCTCTTTCTGGGACAGTGGCGCGGCTGCCCCTCTGTTGGTCTTCCTTGGTCTCTTGTGTTCTGAGGGCCTCTGGATGTCTGGAGTTTTGATCTCCTCCATACCTGCTTCATGCCCTGGAGGACGGGGCTGTGGCCCCCCCACACCCTCTAGCAGATCATTACATGAAGGAACCTTTTAAAAAAACAAGCGCGTCCATGCTCACAGGTGTACACACGGGTGATCACACCCACAAACTACACCCTTTTTGGCTCCTTCCTCAAAGCACACTGTGTTCTGTTGATCTTATGTGCTGCACAATAATGTTTAATATTTAGTATTTACTGTCATATTCCCATATATCATTGTGATGTTGTTTATTCTATTACTCTTGTTCTCTTCTGCTTGTTCTCTTTTTTCTTTCTCAACAGGTGATCCGGGTGATCGATATATGCATTTTTTTTCTTTTTTTTTTCTGTCCATTCTGTTGGTTTTTGTTTTTTGCCCTTGTCCCTCTTCTCAGCTGTTTCTCTTTCCCTCTTTCTTTCTCCCCTTCTTTCCCTCAGTCAAGTCTGTCCCGTATTCAGCAAGTGAAAATAAAATAAACAATAAAAGGTGAATCAAATGGACCATTACGGCAAGGCTGGGATGGTCAATTTGGTAAAGTAAATCCGTTGGGCATCTTTCTTTGCCTTTAGACAATAATTCTGATGGCAAAAGAGCCAAACGGGACAGGCAAAAAAAACAAACAAACAAACAAACAAACAAACAAACAAAAAACTACTTAACTACTACTTAAACAACCAACTTCTAAAAGTGAGTTTAGCCTTCTGCTCTCAGAGTGCTTCTTGTTCTGACTGACATTCAGCAGATGACATATTTTGAGATAAAATTCAAAATAATGTGTATTTTGAAAATATTTTATGCAATAGATCTGGTAACAGAGAAATTCAAAAAACATGAAGATGATTTTTGATGTTGCAGAGCTCTGTATGTGCTGGCTGCTAAGTAGAGATGGCACGATACCACTTTTTTATGTCCGATACCGATATCATAAATTTGGATATCTGCCGATACCAATATGAATCCGATATAGTGTTTTTTAATCAACAAGACAGTTTTTTTAAATATCTTGCTGCATTTTGTATAAGTTCATACTCAAGTTTAAAACAACAACTACACTAAAGCTATTCTGTTATACCTGTATGCAAAAAAAAAAATTTCATAGTTCAGCAATACTGATCAATCTAATAAACTTAAACCTACACCATCCTCCCTATTCTGGTATTTTAAAGAGTACTTAGCGTAAATATTAAGCAACCTAACTAATAGGGTTCCAACTCCCAGCAACAACAAAAATAAATAAATAAAAAATAGGGAACCACCCCTCACGCTCCACCTCATGATGCTTAATCGACGTAATCAACCTTAATTTGATGCAGTGTGAAAAAAAATGCACAGAAATCAATTATTTTTCAAGAAATATTAAATAGATTCAACATCTTTCTTCAACAAAATTGCAGACTGCACAGATGGTACCTTCCCAAAGGAAAAAGTACTATAGCTTACTAGGGTATATATATATTAGACTTAATAGTCACTATATACAGTAATTGACTTCTATTCATTTTACATCAAATTAAAACTTTGGGTGTAAGATTCGGATAATTATTTATTAAAAGCTAGACATTTTAAATGAGAATAAGAAAGAAAAGTATGTCTTTGTGCCCCCTTTTCCCTGTTAATGCCCTATCAGCCCCCCTGGCTAAACTTTGCTAGATCCGCCCCTGCACAGTTACCAGCATCAGCTACGTAGAAAAAGATTCTCGAGTAGAAAGTAATAATAAATAAATTCTAACAACAGCTGATCAAGCTTAAACGTGCTGCTGTTGTTCAGCCGCTGGTTTCCTCTTTCTGGTGCAAAGTGGGCCAAAAACAAACAAGAGACACGGACTCGCGACAGAAAAGCCGATCAGCTGATCATTAAGCAGTTTCATGATTGAAGTAGCAGCAAGAAGAGGCAGTCGCTTGTTAAGCTCAACGCAGGAATGCTTTACAAACATTCAGAGATGGACTTACACACTTGCTTTACTTCTCTCGGGGATGACTTTGTCGGAGATGAAATGCCGGGTTGCTAGCGAAGCTCCAAATGCTATCCAGACCACCGACAGGTCCCGCATGCCACAGCCGCTCTATCACGTGATGCATACTGCTCCGACGTGCTAACGTTCTGAGGTGAGTTACGGCGTGTTGCAAGTTTTGTGAGGTACTTTCGTGATATTTAATGGATCGGATTGCATTTTTTATTTTTCTCCGATATCCGATCCAGTAATTTAGGTCAGTATCGGACCGATACCGATACGTAATATCGGATCGGTCCATCTCTACTGCTAAGTAAAGACCAGTGTTGGGACTAATGCGTTATTAAGTAACGCGTTACAGTAACTACGTTATTATTGTGGTAACGAGCACGGTAACTAGTTATTATGCCAAAATCAGGAACGCGTTAGTCGTTACTGGGATTTAGATAGGGTCGTTACTCGTTACTTCGTGTGGTGGCTATCGCGGAGCTTCCACAGATTCAGTAACATTAGCAAGTGGTGGAGGCCAGCAGGTGGATGAAGGAAAAGGGACGCAGAAGGAAAAGAGACCCGAGGCGGCCGCCGGTCCAAGTGTGAACTGAACTTCAGGTAAGAAGTTATGACCTGCAGTCTCTCTGGGTCAGATATGAACCAAGTTTAGGTGGAGTTTATTTTCGTTATTCTGACTTTTTCCGTACTGCGTGCTAGCTAGCATGACAGAGTTTCTATACAGCTGGGTGGTGCTATGAAGTTAATGATGTTGAACTTTATTTTGTTCATAAGTTATTAGAGTTGCCAACCGTCCCATCTGGTATTCAGAGAAAATATTACGCGTTTCTTATTGAGGTGAAAAGGAACAGTTTGTCCCGTAATTCAGCTACAATGAAAAAGGCACAAAGATGGAGTTATTCTGTGTCTTTACGCTGCACAGCTGCCTCTTCTTCTTTCATTCTCCCCCCTCCCTCTCCCGTTTCTACTTCAATCATGAAAACTGATCAATGATCAGCTGATCGGCTCTCTTGTTTGTTTATCGCCCACTTTGCGCCGAAAGAGGAAACCAGCGGATGTCGCGCTAAACAACAGCAGCACGTTTAAGCTTGATCAGCTATTGTTAGAATTTATTTAATATTAATTTCTAGTATCAGCTGATGTTTGCTGGAGCTACAGCTGCAAAAAAGCTGCTGGTCATGATATGGTTTGGTTATGTGGTGAGAGGGAAACATGAAGATGAAACCAGGAGATGTCCTTACTGGATCATCAGAGCTGAACAGGTGATGGAGAAACAGGTTTAACTTTTAGGTGACATGAATGAGTTGAAGGGAAGTTATGAACTGTTTCTGAGAGACAAATAACACCAGGATCCTTTTTTAGGTAGCTGACAGCTGGTAACTGTGCAGGGGCGGATCTAGGGAAGTTTTGCCAGGGGGGCATGTAGGGCATTAACAGGGAAAGGGGGGGCACAAATAAATACTTTTCTTTCTTATTCTCATTTAAAATGTCTCACTTTTAAAAAAATAATTATCTGAGTCTTACAACAAACGATTGATAGATTTGTAGCCCTGGCTATATAAGTAGCTCATTATTTCAATTTGTTCATTAATATTGATAGTTAATTGCAAATCTTTAAAGTGTTCAAGAATGTATACAAATGCCTGCAAAGTATGTGATGTGTGTCAGTTAAATGCACAACCTTTTTATTTGTATTTTGAGGTTTATGTCATTATTTTTGATATGGTATTGATATGTACTACAGCTCCAGTGAACCCTGAAGTAGTCTCAGGTAGAGGGGTGGGAGTAAGTGGGGAGCCGTGTGCACTCTGCAGGAAGCGAGAGAGACGAGAGCTGAACAGTGTCGAGTGAACGCAGAGTTCATAGAAGGGCGACAGACGCATTTTCGGGTTGACGGATAGTTAACTGGAGTCGAGAACTGTTGTACCCTACTGTGAGGTAAATGTGGATTTTGTCTGACACTTGTACCCAATGTTATTGTGTAAAACGGATTAGCGCTAACACAGCCGCTAGCACAACTGCTAACATAGCCGCTAGCGTAGCCTAGCATATTCGCTAAGCTCTTGTTCTGCTCTGTTTTTATTTCTTAAGCTAATGCTAAGATTGAATGTTATCGCATGTGAACTGGCATTTAGCGGAGTTGTGTGATTCAGTAGGAGGAGACGGACGTCTTGCTGGCGTGTCAGAGAGGTCCCTTCTGCTGGTGTGCTGAAGTTATGTGTTCACGTGGGAGCACGTGGAAAGGACGACTGTGAGTGCTGCTGCCGCGGCCTGCTGGTAGCCGTGACCCAGTTTCCCCGCTATCCCTTTGAACTGCCTGGAGGTGTGAGTACTGTTGTTTGCACGTGCTTTTTATTTTTACTGCTTGGCAACAAGTGAAGCGACCATATTGTTTTAGGTCCCAACGCACCCGAGCCACGACTCAGGCCTGCAACGAGGGGTTTGCTAGCAGAAAGACTGTAGCACTTGAGGTGTGTGTGTGTTTGGTGAGAGTGCGTGTGGGCCCACAATATTATTTGATTGTTTTGTTTCTGTTGAGGTAGATACCTTATCATTGTTTAACAAACTTCATTGACTTTACTTATTTTCTTTGTGTTGTTAGTTCAGCATTCACTAAAGTGGAGTTAACTTTATAATTGACCTGTTTGTGTGTGATTTATTTCCATATAGTGTAGTTTTATTGCATATTTAATACCATAAGCATTAAAAAGGGAATATCAATAGGAAAGTAACAACAGGAACGCAGGGCCCCTCTCAATAGAACGTGGGACAGGTGTTACACAATTATGGAGGCACCGCTGGGATGCTCCCGTGCTTAACTTTTCTAGTTTGTTCTTTAAAGGAGTATTTTGTTTACAGATTTTCACAGCCTAGCACACCAGCATTAGGGTTTGTATGATGACTACTCGAAAAGAGTCTCAAATTGCACCCGAGCTTAGTAGCTGGTGCAGTAAAGCAGGTATAGACCCAAACCGGGCTTTTGTACTGCATGATGTTCCTTCTGATTTTGACTTATCAGACATTGAAGAGACAGCTCAGTCAGTGAAAGCTTTTGGAAGAGTAAAAGTGAGAGATAGACTAAGAGACACCCAGACAGGCAATAACCTTGTGCTGTGTGAATGCCGTCAAGCTACTCAGCCAGACCGCATACCACCACATGTACAGCCATTGAATGGAGGTCCTGTCTGGAAGATTTCCCTCCTCACTGAATCTGTGAGGTCAGTTGATGACTTCTCAGCCAAGCTTAAGAAACTAATGGTAGAAGAAGGCAAAACAATTGATGATGTTAGTGCCTTGCTGTCTACTGAAACCCCACAGGAAAACTCCCCTGAATCCATCATTCGGGCAGTCGGAGACCTGTTAGCGAAAACTATGCGACCTACCGGTGAGAATACTGCATCTCGACGTCTGCGGATATTCTCTGGCCACTCTCCCACTCCAGCAGGTGAAGAGAGCCTGGATAGCTGGGTTGAGCAGGCTCGCCTGATGATTGAAGAGTGTGACTGCTCTGAGAGAGAGAAGCGAAGGAGAGTAGTTGAGAGCCTAAAGGGACCGGCATTGGAGATCATCCAAGCTGTACGACGAGATAACCCTGATGCTAGCCCGGAGAGCTATGTAGAGTCTCTAGAAAGTGCATTTGGATCCCTGGAGTCAGGTGAAGACTTGTACCTCGCCTTCAGGAGCCTGGGTCAACAGCGAGGAGAAAAGCTGTCAGACTTCCTGAGAAGATTGGAACGCTCTCTGACCAAAGTAGTGCAGAGAGGGGGTCTCCCTAGCCATCGAGTCGACCGTGCACGTATTGACCAGCTTATACTGAGTCAGAGATAATGTTACTGCAGCTAAGACTCAGAGAAAGAAAGGAAGAGCCACCCGCTTTCCTGAAGCTGCTCAGTGAGATTCGAGAAGAAGAAGACCATGCAAGAGTGAGGCATGAGTCAAATACCACAGTTAGACAAGTGAAAGTTAGTGAAGAGACAAAAGCCAAATCGACAGAGGTTCAAGAGCTCAAAGCCGAGATCAAAGAGTTACGCTCTGAGCTTAAAGAGTTAACAAGCAAGCACTCAGATGCCGAGCTAATGTTGAAACAAACCAAGAAAGTTGCTGAGACTGGCGCGGAGAATGAAGTCCAACAGTTAAAGCAGCAAGTTCAACAGTTACAACACCAGCTGACTGTTATGGCAGTGTCACAGGGTTCAACCCAAACTGACTCAACAAAGAGAGATGGGAGGGCCAGACGAAGCAAGGTAAACAGACCATATGCTGCAAAAGATTCAGAAAGTTACTTCTGTTACCGGTGTGGGGAGAATGGCCATATTGCCACCCACTGCATGGCTCCTGAAAACACTGCCAAAGTAATTCAGAGGCTACTCGGAGCCCTTCGTAGGAGCAAAGGGGGAAAAGGAGCTACAGGTGGCGCTTCTGAGCCCACACAGGTCGGTTCCATCCGGAAAAGTTCCGTGCACACATCCTCACAGGATGGACTCCCAGAAGGATTGGTTGGCCCGTCCATGATGACCGATGTGACCATAGAAGGACAACCATGTAAAGCTCTCCTTGACAGCGGCTCTCGAGTCACCATTATATTTGAGAGCTGGTATTCCCGTTTCATCCCCAATGTGCCCATTCTTCCTTTAAAAGATCTCGCCATATGGGGACTGAGTGATTCCAACTACCCATACAAGGGGTATGTGGCAGTTGAGGTGGGTTTTCCCCCCAACTCAAAGGAAGCTGTAGAGACAGTCACTGTCTTGGCCTTGGTGTGTCCAGATCCAAAGAGCCCAGACCCGGTTCCTGTCATCATTGGCACTAACTCCCAGAAACTGCATTCTCTGCTGAGAGATTGTGAAGAGGTAGGAGGGAAAGATGAGATTCACTCACTGAGGATAAATAGTCTCTCCTCAGAACTGCCCTCATCACTCATTAGCCAACAAACAGGCGTGGTGGGTCATGTGAAGTGGCAAGGCCCCGGGCCAATCACTATCCCTCCTTGTGCAGTACAGTATGCAGTTTGCAAGGTGGAACAACAGCAGCCATTAGACAAAAGTATTCTAATGGTGGAGGTGGGCGAATCTACAAACCTCCCAGCTGGAGTGTTGGTTCCACCTGTAGTACTACCATCTTCTGAGATGGACACTAACAGTTTCACACTTCTGCTAAGAAACGAGTCCCAAAGAGAGACTATTGTCCCCACTGGTACAGTGCTAGCTCAGGTGTACTTGATGGACACTGTCACTGAGTTAACAAAGACCTCCGCCCAAGAAAGGTCTATTAACCCTGAACTGTTTGACTTTGGAGATTCTCCTATCCCTGAAGAGTGGAAAGCCAGGTTAGCAGCAAAGTTATCAAACAGAGCGGATGTTTTTTCCCTGGAGGAGTGGGACGTCGGCTTAGCCAAAGGTGTCACTCACCACATAAGGCTGAGAGACCCTCGACCATTCAGGGAGAGATCTCGCAGAATCGCACCTGCTGACATTGAAGATGTCCGACGCCATCTACAAGAACTGCTAGCAGCCGGCATAATCAAAGAGTCACGCAGTCCGTATGCTTCCCCGATTGTCAAAGTCAGGAAGAAGAATGGCAAGGTGCGGATGTGTATTGATTACCGTCTACTGAACTCCAGAACCATCCCAGACCAGTACACTATGCCACGCATAGATGATGCACTGGATTGTCTGACAGGAAGCAAGTGGTTTTCTGTACTGGACCTGAGAAGTGGATATTACCAAGTGGAGATGTCTGAGGCTGATAAAGAGAAAACAGCTTTTATCTGTCCTCTTGGGTTTTTCCAGTTTGAGAGGATGCCTCAAGGCATCACTGGCGTACCCGCAACCTTTCAAAGGTTAATGGAGAGAGCTGTTGGAGACATGAACCTGATTCAAGTCCTTGTGTATCTGGATGACCTTATTGTGTTTGGCAGGACACTGGAGGAGCACGAGGAACGGTTACTTAAAGTCCTGGACCGGCTGGAGGAATGTGGCCTCAAAGTCCATCCATTCGCTTCCGCTTATCCTTTTCAGGGTCGCGGGGGGTGCTGGAGCCTATCCCAGCTGTCATAGGGCGAGAGGCAGGGTACACCCTGGACAGGTCGCCAGTCTGTCGCAGGGCTAACACACAGGGACAGACAACCATTCACACTCACATTCACTCGCACATTCACACCTAGTGACAATTTGGATTAATCAATTAACCTATCCCCACAAGCTGCATGTCTTTGGACGGTGGGAGGAAGCCGGAGTACCCGGAGAGAACCCACGCAAACACGGGGAGAACATGCAAACTCCACACAGAAAGACCCCGGCCTGATGTTGGAATTGAACTCAGGACCTTCTTGCTGTGCGGCAACAGTGCTAACCACCGTGCCACCGTGCTGCCCTGGAGAGAGCTGTTGGAGACATGAACCTGATTCAAGTTCTTGTGTATCTGGATGACCTTATTGTGTTTGGCAGGACACTGGAGGAGCACGAGGAATGGTTACTTAAAGTCCTGGACCGGCTGGAGGAATGTGGCCTCAAAGTCTCCATTGACAAATGCCAATTTTGCCAACCCCAGGTGAAGTTCTTGGGACACATTGTCTCTGCCTCTGGAGTTGCCACTGATCCTGAGAAAGTGAGTGCGGTGACTCACTGGAAGAAACCCACTGATCTGAAATCCCTAAGATCTTTTCTCGGATTTTGTGGATACTACCGGCGGTTCATCAAGAACTACTCCGCCATAGTCCGCCCTTTGACAGAACTGACCAAGGGATATCCTCCTGCACAGGGTAGCAAAAAGGGTGTCACTAAAGGAAAGCAAAATAGCTTCTTTCGAGTTGCCGAGCCTTTTGGTGAACGGTGGACCCCAGCTTGTGATGACGCCTTTCAGAGCATTGTTTACAAGCTCACACATGCTCCAGTCTTGGCATTTGCTGATCCAGCCAAACCATACATCCTACATGTTGATGCAAGTTTGGATGGTCTAGGAGCAGTCCTGAACCAAGAGTACCCAGAAGGACTCCGCCCGGTAGCGTTTGCCAGCCGCAAGTTGAGTCATGCAGAACGGAACTACCCAGTTCACCAACTGGAGTTTTTGGCTCTGAAATGGGCAGTAGTGGAAAAGTTCCATGACTACCTTTATGGGGCTAAGTTCACAGTGAGAACTGATAATAACCCACTCAACTACGTCCTGACCACTGCCAGGTTGAACGCGACAGGTCATCGGTGGCTAGCAGCACTCTCCACCTATGATTTTAGCATTCAATATAAGCCCGGCCGTGAAAATGTGGATGCCGACTCACTGTCCAGGAGTCCGCAAGACACAACAGATGGATGGGTGGATATCCCACCTTCTGGGGTAAAAGCTTTGTGTCGTCGGATCACTACAGATGGTTTTCAAGAACACACCACCAGATTTGTTGACCAGCTGGGTGTTTCGCCAGACGCCATTCCAGCTTTATATGCAAACTTCACTCAGATAGAAGTGGGCCCGCTGGAACAGCAAAGCCTGAAAGAACTGTCAGAAGCCCAAGACTCTGATCCAGTTATAGGTGTGGTGAAACCTCAGGTTGAGAGAAACCAAAGTGTTTCAGCTTCCACGCATCCAAACCCAGATGTTGTGTTGCTGATGCGAGAAAAATCCAAGTTAAAGGTTAAGCGTGGCCTTCTGTACAGAGTCACCACAAGACCCTCTGGTCGAGAAGTGAGTCAGATCGTCTTGCCTGCTAAGTATCGGCCAATGGTACTAAAATCAGTGCATGATGATGCTGGTTCACCTGGGCACAGAACGAACTACAGAACTCATTAAAGACCGGTTTTACTGGCCCAGAGTGGCATCTGAAGTTGCAACATACATACAGAACTGTGGAAGGTGTGTAGCTAGGAAGTCCATCCCACAGAAAGCTGCCCCTTTACACCACATTACCAGTAATGGCCCTCTAGACCTGGTCTGCATAGACTTTCTTTCTATTGAGCCAGACTCTAAAGGCATAGCTAATGTGCTGGTTGTCACTGATCATTACACCAGGTATGCTCAAGCATTTCCCACAAAAGATCAGAAAGCACTGACTGTCGCCAAAGTCCTTTTTGAAAAGTTCTTTGTGCATTATGGATTGCCGGCTCGCATTCACTCAGACCAGGGTAGAGATTTTGAGAGCAAGCTCATTAAGGAGCTATTGACCCTGCTGGGCATTCATAAGTCCCGAACGTCACCTTACCACCCTCAGGGTGACCCGCAGCCTGAGCGTTTCAACCGTACTTTGCTGGCAATGTTGGGCACCCTGGATTCAGCTAAAAAGCCTAAGTGGAGCCAGCATATAAGCCAGCTAGTACATGCTTACAACACCACTAGAAATGATGCCACAGGATACTCGCCCTACTTCCTCATGTTTGGAAGAGAGGCACGACTACCCATTGACCTGTGTTTTGGTGTGGGGTCAGATGAAGAAAATGACTTAAAGCACCACCAGTATGTGGCTAACATGAGAAAAGAACTTCAAAAAGCTTACCAGCTAGCCGCTGATGCAGCTTCCAGGAACAATGAACGAAACAAGAGACTGTATGATGCGAGAGTTCGGAATCAGACACTTGAGGAAGGTGATCGGGTGCTGGTTCGGAATCTGGGCCTCACAGGAAAGCACAAACTACAAGACAGATGGAACTCACTACCTTACATAGTGATCGCCAAGTTACCCAATCTCCCTGTGTATCGTGTAAAACCAGAGAGAGGAACTGGTATTGTGAGGACCGTGCATAGGAATCACCTGCTTCCCATTGGTTACATGGTCAGGATGTCTGCTCCATCAGAAAAGACAGCGCGACCAAAGAGACCAAGGACCAGGGCACAGCAAGTAAGGTGTGAAGATGAAAGTCAGACACAAAATTTGGAGCATCTGAGTGAAGATGATTGGTCCTCAGAGTCTGAAGAACAGTGTGTCTACTATGAACCTCCTTTAGCCTTTCGCGACAGTGTTGAACCTCGACGTGAGGAGGTTGTGAGCCTTCCTGACCATATGGAAAGTGATCATCCCAGTGTTCATGAATTGTCCGAGGTGGAGGAACAGGGGGAAGAACTCTCAGTAGTAGTAGATCAGACGGAGGAAAGTTCACAGCAACACCAAGACTTGGTGGGGGCTGAAGAGCTGGAGGACAGAGATGTTCCTACACCTAGTATCTCAGTTGGGGGTGCTGACTCACCCTATGACCTCCAAACAAAAAGGAGAGTGAGACCTGTTTTGCGCCTCAGTTATGATGAACTTGGAAGGCCCACTGACAGACCTGTGACTATTAGTTACCGAGGTATGGTAATTCAGATTTGCTACGACCCTGACTCCTAAATGTTAATGCACTAGCCAGTACTCTTTAGTGAGATTTTAACTGGCCTAATGAAAATAGGTCTGATGGCAGGGCTCTAGACTAACTTTTTGACATGGGCGCACCGGTACGCCTAACTTTAAAAATTTAGGCGTACCGGCACAAAAGTTAGGCGCACTCAAATTTTTCAACCGCATCGCTTAACACCGCAGTTTTACATGTGCACTTTCTTTGGGGGGGGAAGTCCATACAGACAATATTAATTTCTAAATTATTAACTAACAAACTTGTGCTTAAAGTGCTTTGTCAATATTGTAGAAAATGTTAAAAACGTAATCATCATCTTGGCCTCCTCTGACAACCTGTTTGCTGCTGTCTGCTGCTGAAAGGCCGTGGGGAGAGGGGACACTTGGGCAGTGCATTTACTGCAGCATATAATGTGTTTTCTGGATACACTGTGCTTTTTCAGCATTCAAATATTGATGGCACCGTGTCAGAGCACTGGCTATGAATTTCAGACAGATCAGGCCTTAACTTAACAAAAAAGTTATCAATAGTTCTTTTCATCTTTTCTTATTACCCACAGCTACAGTACATCCACTTCTCTCAGGCCTAGGCTGCTCACTAGGGCTGAGTATCATCACTGATTTCTATAATCCATTCAATTCTGGTTCTCAAAGTCCTGATTTGATTCAATTTAGCCTCAGACAGTCAGAAATATTATAATTCTGATCATTTATCAGTACTGATACACATGAGACTTCATCAGAATTGTGAAAATCACAGCAGATGCCTTTGTGTGAAAGTAACTGAGAATAAAACACAGGAAAACATGAAGGAGATTTTCCTGGTCTGGCTTTTTATAGCAGATAACCTTAAAAATATTCTGCAATTTTGCATAATTTTAAGACATTTAAATTTCTTCAGTATTGAACAGCAGAAATTAGGCTTTCTTGTCCGAGGTTATTTAAGTGAAAAAAGAAAAAGCGCTGTAAACAACGGTAGACTGGTGGGTAATAAGCGAATGAATAATGCAGAAAACAGATTTGAGACGGGAAACTGTTCCTGAAGTACAGAGAGAGAGAGAGCTGTGCAGGAAGTGTGATTTTTATCGTGGTGGAAGCAAAACAGCAAAAGTCAGAGGGAATTCATGACGACATTGATCAAATGTGAAGCGCAGTTTGCTGCTTCTTTTGCTGCAGGCTCGGTGAATTTTGGTCAGAGAGAGGCAAAACCTGCAGCTCAGAATCAGCGCAAAAAGACATAAACACAGCGCGGACCCGAAGAATCGCTAAGCTCCGACAGCGTGTCCGTGTTCAGGCCGTCGGGTGAGAAAGCCGAGAAAGACGAAGCTGATTCTGATGTGTTGGGTCCGCTCCGTGTTTAGGTCTTTGTGTGGAATCCGTTAATGAATTGATATCGCTTTATTCAAGCTACTCACCTCTCTCTTCCACCTGCACTTTCAACTGGACCACGGCCAATCAGAGAGGTCCCGCCCCTGACTATCTCTGATTGGTTTAGTCCACGATAGGGGCATAATGTGTGTCTGTTGTTGACCACACGGAGAGTTACAGAGATTTTTTTTTTGTTACCGGAACAGTTGGTCGCACCTGTGCGACCAAATATTTATTTTTAGTCGCACCACTGAAAAATTTGGTCGCATTTGCGACCAAATTGGTCGCACTCTAGAGTCCTGGATGGGGACATTCAGACATTCAGAAGGGGGAGGGTGTAGCCCTGGCTATATAAGTAGCTCATTATTTCAATTTGTTCATTAATATTGATAGTTAATTGCAAATGTTTAATGTGTTCAAGAATGTATACAAATGCCTGCAAAGTATGTGATGTGTGTCAGTTAAATGCACAACCTTTTTATTTGTATTTTGAGGTTTATGTCATTATTTTTGATATGGTATTGATATGTACTACAGCTCCAGTGAACCCTGAAGTAGTCTCAGGTAGAGGGGTGGGAGTAAGTGGGGAGCCGTGTGCACTCTGCAGGAAGCGAGAGAGACGAGAGCTGAACAGTGTCGAGTGAACGCAGAGTTCATAGAAGGGCGACAGACGCATTTTTGGGTTGACGGATAGTTAACTGGAGTCGAGAACTGTTGTACCCTACTGTGAGGTAAATGTGGATTTTGTCTGACACTTGTACCCAATGTTATTGTGTAAAACGGATTAGCGCTAACACAGCCGCTAGCACAACTGCTAACATAGCCGCTAGCGTAGCCTAGCATATTCGCTAAGCTCTTGTTCTGCTCTGTTTTTATTTCTTATGCTAATGCTAAGATTGAATGTTATCGCATGTGAACTGGCATTTAGCGGAGTTGTGTGATTCAGTAGGAGGAGACGGACGTCTTGCTGGCGTGTCAGAGAGGTCCCTTCTGCTGGTGTGCTGAAGTTATGTGTTCACGTGGGAGCACGTGGAAAGGACGACTGTGAGTGCTGCTGCCGCGGCCTGCTGGTAGCCGTGACCCAGTTTCCCCGCTATCCCTTTGAACTGCCTGGAGGTGTGAGTACTGTTGTTTGCACGTGCTTTTTATTTTTACTGCTTGGCAACAAGTGAAGCGACCATATTGTTTTAGGTCCCAACGCACCCGAGCCACGACTCAGGCCTGCAACGAGGGGTTTGCTAGCAGAAAGACTGTAGCACTTGAGGTGTGTGTGTGTTTGGTGAGAGTGCGTGTGGGCCCACAATATTATTTGATTGTTTTGTTTCTGTTGAGGTAGATACCTTATCATTGTTTAACAAACTTCATTGACTTTACTTATTTTCTTTGTGTTGTTAGTTCAGCATTCACTAAAGTGGAGTTAACTTTATAATTGACCTGTTTGTGTGTGATTTATTTCCATATAGTGTAGTTTTATTGCATATTTAATACCATAAGCATTAAAAAGGGAGTATCAATAGGAAAGTAACAACAGGAACCCAGGGCCCCTCTCAATAGAACGTGGGACAGGTGTTACAGATTGATGCATATATACCATCAAAACAGTGTACATCACTGTCACAACAGTGTTTATTTTCATTCAAAGGCTTTATGATTTTTCCTATAATCGTGGGCCAGTCTCTAGTCAAAATGCCCGGGCCAATTTTCTGTCCCAGTCCAGCCCTGTATGCAGCTCATCTGCAGTCTGGTGTTGCCTACATCTTCCTATTCAGAAGGCAGAATTTCCGAGTTCTGAGTACAATCGAAAGCACCACGACTGCAGTTTTTGTGTTGGATGTAAAAGGTGCACATGACGCTGTGACGTAGGCTAGAATCATGGCAGCAGTCAATGACGGTCCAGGCGTGGGATTTCTCTCGTGGAAATATGCACATTATCTTTTCCTTTCTATTGGTAGGTGGCACAGTGCACTTGTGGCAAGTAAGCAAGCTAGAAGACTGGCAAAGTTATGGAAGCAACACATTAACAAGAGAATTCTGAGTAAAACCAAAGTTACTTTCCCTAGTAACTAGTTACTTTGAAAGTAACGAGTAACTTGAAGTAACTGAGTTACTTTTGAGAGAAGTAACTAGTAATGTAACTAAGTTACTATTTTAAAGTAACTTACCCAACACTGGTAAAGACACACGAAGTATTCTGTACCCGCTGCCATTTTCATTATTGACTAATCTCTTCTCACTATAAAAATAACTTGTAATACATCCAAGTGGAATGCCCAACCAGAGACAATAGAACACTGGACTTACTGTATGCCAATGCTGAAGAGGCATACAGTTCATCACCTCTCCCTCCCCTGGGCAGATCTGACCACAACCTGGTGCACCTTGTCCCTGTGTATGAGCCCTTAGTGTGCAGGGAGCCACCAGCCACCCGCACAGTATAGAGATGGTTTGAGGAGAGCGAGGAGGCTCTTAAGGATTGTTTTGAGTTGACTGTGTGGGAGGTGATCTGTGACGACCATGGAGAGGACATCGACAGCCTTACTACATGCATTACTGACTATATTCATTTCTGTGTGGATAACACCATACCTACCAGGACTGTGCGGTGTTTCTCCAACAACAAACCTTGGATTACCCCAGAAATTAAAGCTGTCCTCAAGCAGAAGAGGAGGGCCTTCAAATCCAAAGACAAAGAGGAGTTGAAAAGGGTGCAGAGAGAGCTGAGGGGACTGATAAGGAATGGGAAGGACAGCTACAGGCAGAAGATGGAGAACCAGCTTCAGCAAAACAATGTTGGCAAAGTCTGGAGAGGCCTCAGAACCATCTCAGGCCACAAACATCAGAACTCTCTGCCTGGGAGGGATGTGAGGTGGGCAAATGAACTGAATCATTTCTTCACCAGATTTGATTCATCCATGAGGCAGTCTTCAACACCGGCTGCAGACTCACCCACCCCCACTGCTGCTGTTCCACCTCTGACACCTCAGACACTTCACACCTCCTCTACTCACCCTGCTCACTCCTCCCCAACCCCCAACAACAGCATCCAATACACGGTCAACACAAGGCTCCAGCCTGTCTCTCTCAACCACCCAGGTTAGGAGGGAACTGAGGAGGATTAAATCCAAGAAGACAGCGGGTCCAGATGGCATCAGCTCAAGGGTCGTCAGGTCCTGCACAGATCAACTGTGTGGAGTGATGGAGCACCTCTTCAACCTGAGCCTGAGGCTGGGGAGAGTCCCACAGCTCTGGAAAACCTCCTGTGTTGTACCAGTGCCAAAGACTTCACGCCCCAAGGATCTCAACAGCTACAGGCCGACATCTGACATCTCTGACATCTCAACTCATGTTCTTTGATTTCTCCGGTGCCTTCAACACCATTCTTCCCACGGTCCTGAAGGACAAGCTGGAGAACTCAGGAGTGGACCATCACCGCACTACCTGGATTTTGGACTACCTCACCGACCGACCACAGTATGTGAGAACTCAGGGCTGTGTGTCAGACAGGGTCATCTGCAGTACGGGGACCCCACAGGGAACGGTTCTGGCTCAGTTCCTCTTCACCATCTACACTGCAGACTTCTCCCACAACTCCACCCAGTGCTTCCTGCAGAAGTTCTCTGATGACTCTGCAATAGTCGGCCTCATCACTGACACCAAGGTACCTTGGTGTTCATCTGAACAACAAACTGGACTGGACTCATAATTCAGACGCCCTCTACAGGAAAGGGCAGAGCAGGCTGTACCTGCTGCGGAGACTCAGGTCATTTGGAGTGGAGGGCCCACTCTTGAAGACCTTCTATGACTCTGTGGTGGCTTCTACTATCTTTTACGGTGTGGTCTGCTGGGGTGGCAGCATCTCTGCTGGTGACAGGAAGAGACTGAACAGGCTGATCAGAAGGGCCAGCTCTGTTCTAGGATGCCCTCTGGACCCAGTGGAGGTGGTGAGTGACAGGAGAATGGTGGCTAAGCTGTCATCCCTGTTGGACAACATCTCCCACCCCATGCAGGAAACTCTGACAGCACTGAGCAGCTCCTTCAGTGGCAGGCTGCGGCACCCACGGTGAAAGATTCTGCAGGTCTTTCCTCCCCACTGCTGTCAGACTGTACAACAAAGACTCCAACTGATCAAACACACATATCCACACATGTGCAATAACACTAAGTGCAATACTCTTTTTCTGGCATCGTTGTATTTTTACTCAGTTGTATATAGAATTTGTATTCTATTTTTATCCTATTGTATATTTTATTCTATCTTATTCTACTGTATATGGTATTTATTCTTATTATATTCTAATTTTTGCTACATAACTTTTGCACTGTCCACTTCCTGCTGTGACAAAACAAATTTCCCATGTGTGGGACTAATAAAGGTTATCTTAATAAGTATGCATCTTATATTTTCCCTTTGGTACTTGATAAGTTCTACTTTGTTACAAAAAATACCACTATTGAGGACTAAACACCTGATGTTTTTGTAAAACAAAGCCACAGATCAAGCCCTGTATTCAGACCTTTGAGCAGTTCCTTGTTCCACTTAGGAGCTGCTCTGATAACGTCTTGCATTGACCTTCCACATATTTTAACACTCCCAATGGCAACGAGAACAACTACTTGTTCTTGTTGCCATTGGGAGTGTTGCAAAAGTCACACATTTTAGGGGCTTTAATTAATAGTGAAATTTGAAGTACACAGTAAACTTAAGTAAATCAGTTTTTATGTTTCATTTAAAAACGCCCCTCCCTACATTTTGTGTATTTATTCCTACAAATACAGATGCACTGGTTTTGGGCTTAACATTAGTTCCACACATCTTAGTAAACCTGAAAGTATTAATGAAAGTATTAATGTCAGTGTGAGATTTTTTGCACTTGCACAAATGGCCCTAAAGATGCGGTATTAATATGCTCAAACACAGTGGAAAACATTACACATCCATTATTGCACCAGTATCACTCATTGCTGAAGTTCCGAAAATCCTATTCTTAGCTTTTTCCGCTTTGTGATTTTTTTTCTCAGCTCCTGCTACAGAATCACAGAGAAAATGTTTTTTGCAATGGCTCTATAAGGTTTGGGATGTCTGAACCAATTGTGACAGTAACATGATGAAATGCGATGCCATATGCGAAAGAAGGTAAGTATTTTAACTTCTGAGAAGCTAAAATTACAGAAAGGAAAAGCTTTACAAAATCCCGGACACCAACTAAGTTAGATTTTCCTTCAACAAGAGCTATTTCACTGAACCCTATTTTAATACATTATCTTAACCATGCCACAGCCTTTTTCAGTGTAATCTTGCTCTGAGTTTCCTTTTCCAACCTTGATCTCTGTCCAAGGTGTATAGCTTTCTGTTTAGAGTCACGATACAGTCTATTTCCAGCCTCTGTGTGCCTCATCTGTCACACTTATCCGGTGGTCACAGCAGCCATCAAACAAATCCACTTAAAGCCTTCCATTCTGATGTAATTATTTCTTGTGCTACTTTTGATATTCCTTGGGTGGAGTGGAGAAAAGCGATGCAAGGTGGAGGCATAAAGTAGATGTCTTATTAAGTTTTTAATCTTTTATATACCTGCATATCTCTTAGAGCAACAACGCTCACACTCATGCAGTTGCACACTTTTACACCTGGAGGCTGTCCAGCACAGCTAGACTTATCTGCTCACCAGTGAGTAACTTTATTGCAGCAGATGAGAACAGCTAAAAGCTACCTCAGCGTGGTAATGCAGGTGGGGGAGGTAAGCAGTGTTTTCTCACTTTCCCCACTTATCTGTACCCTATCTCTCAATAAGTTAGTACTTCGTTTTATCAAGCGTCATCTATCTTCAAAGTTAAAGCAATTTATATTCCATATTTAGCAAACACGGTACAAAAAGCTTTTCTATATATATATATATAGTAACAAAGCTGTAAAATGCTTGAAATGTCAAAAACATCCATGAAACAAGCATGACCTTTACAGATGTACAGATAACAGTTTAAGGGCATTGCAATGATAGAAAGAGATAAAACTAAGAGGAAAATGATTGTGTCTGATCGTTAAAGAGACAAGAATGATCTAAAAAAATGGATAGTATGAACTGTACTAAATTAGACTGACAGCACCACATTTATAAGGTGTCAGCATAAACTGCATATTTTTTTAGGATAATGATTCGAGATAGAGATTAGATGAATGTAGAGAATAAAACAAATCATTATTGAATCATGATGTTTGTTCAATTTCAAGTTTGAGACATCAATTAATTTCTGCTCAATAGCCAAATAGACATTAAAGTAAGACAGCAACATATACTCCACATAATGTATTGCAAGATATGTAAGCTATTTAAAGTAAACACTGCAGATAGATTTCTCTTAAGGTATATGAGTATGGATCATCGGGGAGAACACTGATGTGGAAAGAGCCTGCATGACTCACAGGTGGAGAACATTTATGGCTTAAATGCACACAATTCCAGCTGTGTTGAGTCATTAGAACAAATTATAAACTGCTCTCTGTTAAAAAAAAAAAAAAAAGCATAGCATTTTCACAGTGTCCTATCACCAAGCTTAAGCTCACACAAACACCAACTAAAGCATGATTCTCAATGTGCTGAGTGTGAGGGATGTCAGACAGACCAGCTGAAATAGTTAACGTTTTCCTTACAGAAAAGTGTCTGCAGATGGTCTTGCTATTTTATAACAATCATATTGTTAGAGATAACAGCTGTGCTTTAAATTTGATTAGTATTATCGGCCAATATTGGCTATTTGCCGATTTATCAGTGTGAGCTTTTATAATGAAAGATCAATGAAATAACAAAAGTAAAGGAAAAACACCCTTCAAACCTGAATACTGACGCTGCATAGCTTGTCCACCAGAGGGCACACTGCAAGTTCACTGTTGATGACTTTGGTACATACGGTGGCCCCTAGAGACAAAGCACGTACAAACTCCAAAACACATGCAAATTCCAAAACACATGCAAATTCCAAAACACGTACAAATTCCAAAACACTTGCAAAATCCAAAACACGTACAAATTCCAAAACACTTGCAAAATCCAAAACACGTACAAATTCCAAAACACTTGCAAAATCCAAAACACGTACAAATTCCAAAACACTTGCAAAATCCAAAACACGTACAAATTCCAAAACACTTGCAAACTCAAAAACACATGCAAATTCCAAAACACAACGGAAGTGCTCCAGGACGCTAGGGGCAGTGTTGAGCTTTTGTTACCTAGTAACTACACAAGCCAGGAAGTACCAATGACCGGATTTGGGGTTTGCAGCCTTAAAGGCCGCATTTTAAGGCCGATTACGTCACAGCGACAAGAGAAGGCTTTCCCAATTCAAAGGCTGCTCGAAATGCGGCCCTCAAATGCGTCCATAATTTCCCTGAATTTTAAGGATGGGTCGGTGTAGCCTTCATGGCCCAACATATCCCAGACTTCATAGTGCGGTGGTGGTGTGGATAATTTTGCCGAAAAAAAACGGTGGAAGCGGAGCGGAGGAAGTGTAAACTTTCAGAAGTAAGTACTGAATATTATGTCACTTATTTATGCGCAAATATTTTTTTAATGAAGAACATTAAACCATTATTGTTGGCCACATGTCGGGAAAGTTATGTGACATTAGTCATGTCTGTACTTTCAGAATTAACTTGGTTTTAAAGCCTTTACTTTAAAAAAATATATATAGTCGACCTTAATCTTACAGAGATTGTGATGATTTTGTGGATAATTAAAGTCAGTCATATATCCACAAACACAACAAGCTGAAAGTCAGTGATGCTGCTCGGTTTGCAGTCCTGAATATCACAGCACAAGCAGGATTCACTGCACTGTTAATGTTAGCTGTGTTATATTGCTGCCTCTGTTCGGTGGTGTCGAGCCAAACGGACTTTAACGTGTGTTTGAACGAGCTGACGGTTCACTCGTTAAGCTGAAAGAAAGATGCTTTAATCACAGGAGTCACACATGTGTGTCCACTGTACCATCTGGGAACTCCTCTTGTTTCGTAATAACACAAACACTAAATCCTCCTTCTTTTGTGCTGTTTTGTAGCAGTGTATACACCTGAGACTGTCACCTGTCTGTCTGTCCTGCACTCTCTCTGTTTCTTTCTCTCTGATTGTGTAATAAAAATATGAACATGTGTTTATAAGTCACACTTGTGTTTGAATCCTGCAGCTTATCACACATTTGATTTCCATGTGTGACGACTGCAAGTGTCCAGAGTGAGGACAGACTGAGGGACCCACTGCTGCACATCATCTGTGAGGCTTTGCACCCCTGATGATCCACCAGGACAAACTCAACAGTGTGTGAGGAAGAGGAGGAGGAAGAGCCAGCAGCAGCTGACAGATGGAGAGAATAGACAGACTGTTCCCTGTTTGTGAAGGACTGCTAGAAAAGTTTAAAATAACTAATTGTCTGTCCTGAATCAGTCTTATTAGGTAATGTTCAAATAATTTTATCATTCCAGTGTTTTCAGTGTGGGAGAAAGTACTCAGGGCCTTCAAGTTACACACTATGAAAGGCAGCAACAAGTGTAATATTCAGAAACCTAAAGTATGTATCAGCAGCAGAATGGAGCTAAAAACAAATGTTTGTTTCAGTTCTATGAAGCTTTGAGTATTTTGGATCAGTAGCACTGCTGTGTTTGTTGCATCATATTGCTGTAATTGTTTATATGCTTTATATATTCTGAGCTAAGTTGATCTATAGTGTTACATCATATTCTGTAAGGATGTTATGTGTTTGTTTACTTTCTGCCCAGTTTGACCCATTTAGCAGAAGCCAGCCTGTTTAAGGCTCTGATATCTATTCTGTATGACTTAAAGCAGTTATGACATGGTCTGATTTTCTCACCCAATAAAGGAATATTTCATATATCAGTCTACTCTTCATTTTATCAGAAACAGTTATCACAGCTTGTACATTTTCTTTTTATAAATATATGTAAGCAATGAGCCAAATTTAGTAATGCCAGCATGAAGGAACAACATTTGTCTCTTATATATGATACACCTATATATGCACTGTCAAAGATACTTGTCTTTGAGTGAAGATTTAAGGTGATAAGACATATAAATAACTGCAACTTGAATCTGTACTGAAGCTCAGTATTTGACACAGAGTTCATGTTCACTGCTGTAATAGCTAATAATGATTAATATAATAACTAGAATATTGGCCATATTATATTTACATTACCAAAGTGATATGACTTTAGTCTCATGAACAACATCAGCTAATTCTTATTTACTAATTAATCTTGAAATGACTGTTCAGTACAGAAATGAAGCCCAAAAATCATGTTTTACTGTCCTGTGGTCTCAGCCTCAGATACTTATCAAATCACACAAAGCTCATGTAGAAACAAACAAACAAATGAACAAAATATGTTCTCCCTCATTTCTGTCAAACCAAGTTGTATGACACGTTTCCAGCGGTTAGTATCACGGTTGCTAGGCAACCTGGGAAGCGCGACGGAGACTAGACCGTCCCATACAGACAAACTTGCCGTTTATTTTGCAAATCGAGCTCAACACTGCCCCTAGCGTCCTGGAGCACTTCCGTTGTGTTTTGGAATTTGCATGTGTTTTTGAGTTTGCAAGTGTTTTGGAATTTGTACGTGTTTTGGAATTTGTACGTGTTTTGGAATTTGTACGTGTTTTGGATTTTGCAAGTGTTTTGGATTTTGTACGTGTTTTGGGTTTTGCAAGTGTTTTGGAGTTTGTACGTGTTTTGGAGTTTGTACGTGTTTTGGAGTTTGTACGTGTTTTGGAATTTGCATGTGTTTTTTAGTTTGCAAGTGTTTTGGATTTTGTACGTGTTTTGGAATTTGCATGTGTTTTTTAGTTTGCAAGTGTTTTGGAATTTGCATGTGTTTTTTAGTTTGCAAGTGTTTTGGAGTTTGTACGTGTTTTGGAATTTGCATGTGTTTTTTAGTTTGCAAGTGTTTTGGATTTTGCAAGTGTTTTGGAATTTGTACGTGTTTTGGAATTTGCATGTGTTTTTTAGTTTGCAAGTGTTTTGGGTTTTGCAAGTGTTTTGGAGTTTGTACGTGTTTTGGGTTTTGCAAGTGTTTTGGATTTTGCAAGTGTTTTGGAGTTTGTACGTGTTTTGGAGTTTGCGTGTGTTCTTTAGTTTGCAAGTGTTTTGGAGTTTGCATGTGTTTTGGAATTTGCATGTGTTTTGGAGTTTGTACGTGCTTTGTCTCTAGGGGCCACCGTAGGTACACAACCCAACAACCAGATAATCTACAGTAAGGCTACGTTCACACTGCAGGTCTTAATGCTCAGTTTCGATTTTTTGATCAAATCCGATTTTTTTGTCTGGTTGTTCACACTACAAATAAAATGTGACAGCAAACGCGCTCTAGTGTGAACCGTTCGCGGCCCTCAAAGCGGCCCGCACGAGCAAAAGAAGACGTCACACACAACGCGCTCTGTTTAGACCCAGACCAAACAGTATTGTTTGACTGATGGCCCTTAATATAAAGACTTGTTTCGGACTAATCACCAACCGTATGTCACATTCAATGAGAGGCAGTTGTACCGTTAAATTAATGCTGAAATTACTGCTGACATCATTAGAGGGCTATGAGCAGAACGAAAGCATCTTCACCCTTTGCATGCAGAGGTCATTTCAATCAAAACCAGCTGTAATTGCATCTCTTGGTGGATTCCAAACAATCTTCTGCAGCTTGGTAGATAGCTGAGTTTCACATTTTACTGCTACCCTTCATAAGAGAGCTCTCTTTGATGTTGTAGAGCTCCGCTGCAAGACAGCCTTTGAACCAGTGGGAAACTGCAGTGGATTAATGGATATTGCAGTCAAGTCTCTTGCTGGGGGCTTGCTTGCGCTATTGTGAGCAGACCATGCAGATCTTTGTTATTATCAACTTAGCACAAGTCATGCCCCGCATATGCCCCAGCCAGAGGCAATGCCATGGGATCTTATATTTGTTTAAAAAAAAAAAAAAAAGGCTGATGCAGGACATGGTCATGCCAAGAGTGACCATAAATAATGAGGTGTAGATTTCTGTATTTCACTTTCTATGGGCTTTTACAACTTTTGTAAGTTAACAGCAAATTACTTATTTGATAGAAGATGTTCTAGATAGGATCTATCCCTTCTTTACCATCATCCGTCCCCATGAATTTTGCCACTGGGCTTTGAAAAACTGAAAATCTAACATCTAACACCAAGACGTGCAAAAAGCATGACAGTTCTAATGGAAATCCTCCGGCATATGATAATTAATCACCTGCTGTGATATGAAGACAAGCACACATGCACCGTCACACACACATAGAGACCGGGGAAAAACATTTTTTTTATTTGCTGCACCAAGCAAGCCAGTGAACAAGCACTGCCCCACCTGTGTAGCACAATTAACTAACACACAAGAGGACACTTAAAAGTTAAAGAAAACATCTATTGTTTTTTATGGATATTTCTTTGTGAATGCCCAGTAACAAATTTGAGGAAGGGCATATATTCATCATATAAGGTAAGGGTTTTTTATGTGGCGCTTAATTTTGCTGGGTTTGATAAGTATTTATGATTATACATGCCAACTTTATTTAGTTTAAAATGCACTCTCAGCAGCCTGACCTCATGTGCTCTACTCTATGTGCTGTGTTCAGAAATGGGCACTGCACAGGAGTAGTCTTGATAAGTTTAATTTAAGGGGTCAGAGCCTGCTGTTTATCTCACGTGAACCAAATTTAAATCCGGCTTTAGAAGCAGTGAGGTACACGCCAGGGCATGATTTGAACTCAACTGTACATGTATAAATTCATAGGAGGCTTGTGCCACTTCCACTTGTGCAATTCTGGTCCTTTTAAAAAAAAAATTGGATAAATCAGTTATAGTGTAAAATTTTGAAACCCTACCTTACCTTTACCTCACAGAGGGCAACAGCTTATCCTAGCATGCCCTGGGCTGGATGCCTGTCCATCACAAGGCTAAAACAGATTAACACCATCACAGTCACATTCTCACCTCTGAGGAAACAGCTTGCTGCGAGGCAACAGAGCAAGTCAGTGACCCACTGTTGTGTTCCAAACGGTTTCAAATGCAGACTAATTAACACCTGTGCTTTAACCTGCCGATGGAAAACGCGCTTTTGTGGCAACAACTGAATTTTCTCTCCAATCCTGTTGGATTAATCAGACATTATACATGTATTTCTGAGCTAAAATGTGAAATTTCATTGCTGAGATTGCACAGTGAACCAGCATATTGTGCCTGATGCAAATGCCTTCGGTAATCAGCTCATGGATTTGCATACATGCCGCCACAGGCAAGATGCTTCTCGGCCAAAACTGAGATTTAATCCACCAACTCTGTCCTCTCAGTTCCCATGGAGGACAGCCAAAGCCTTGTTTACCCCTAACCCCTCATCTGTCACAAAATTAAGCCTGTCTCTCAACAGCACTGACACTGCCTGTGTTTAAAATATTAACATGATACCTTTCACTCACGCTATTAGACACACAGCAGTGTTCTCCAAACATGTTACTCTCTCACACTGGCACAAGTGGGTGATGAGTGTACTGGATATTTATGTCAGCTTATCAGATGAGACTGATGTGTGGATGTAAATCTCCTGACTGACTCTCACTGACACTTAAATCCACCATGTTTATTTATCTCTGTGTCAACCAGCTGAGCAATGTCCACACTAAAGAAATGTAAGACTTGGCTGTATTAAGAAAATTTACTTGACAATCCTGTGAAGTGGGAGGAATCTGGAAAGTAGTAAGAAACCTATTAGTGACGTTATCATAGATGGTAAAAATGAGCTGAGTTTAAGAGTTTATATTGCAAGTGAAAAACTCTTTACCTGGGTGGGTTTACCTAGACTAAAATGCAAGTGTCAGACTTGCACTAAACATAGCTGAAATGCTGTGTGGATGTACTGTTAGCCACATGAACCATGGGTTTAGCAAAAAATAACTCGACAGCAACAGACTCAGCTGTACATTTGCATCTATAGGATAAAGGTCACACTTTTGAGGATGCCAATTCTTCACATTTTGGACAGAGAAGACAGATGGAGGCCATCTACGTCCACTGTGAACAACCATCATTGAACAGAGAGGCTGGGTTACGACACAGACTGTCTTCCACCTACAGTGAAGTTTTAAGATCCCTTCCCAGCCACCTCAGCCCCCACTCACATCTTGGGTCAGGTGATCTCAGTGGTTCACTTGATAGGGTGAAGCAAGGTCTCACAATGATGTCACTCGACGCCTTTTTTCACACCTTGGGCACATGATCTTCTTGCTCTTGACGAAGGCGGTCGCACTTTTCTCCTCTCCTCCTCTCCCTTAGCTTCCCTTGATATTCTAGTCTTGTGTTTTTTGTATTACTTTTCCCTGGAACATTCTCTCACAGTCTGTTCTCTAAAACCTAAAAGAGGAATTATGGATTGGATCAACTGGTCCCTAAATGCAATTGACACCCCTTTCTCAACGAGAAGTTTGGGCTTGGGTGAGCCTGAGTGCTGAAGATATCTACCTATTCGGAACCATGGTAACAGGGTTCTGGCTGATCGGAGCTGGCTTGGCCCTGACTTATCGAAGAATTAAGAAAGCGGAACCGGCTGTTCAAACCCCCACAAGGCTGCCCGCTGGGATTGAAATGATGGGAAGAGGCGTGAGGTTCTCAAAATGGGCTCATTGAGTGCAGCATGGATAAGATCTTGGAGAGGCTACGGCTGCTGTGAATACTCAGAATAAGATCTCTGACTGCAGACTGGATTACATCTCGGAAGGGCTAGCTCGAAATAACATCTCTGGGCGCAAAGTGGATGACATCTCGGGGGGGCACACTGCCGTGAGTTCTCAGAAATCGGCTCCTTGAGCACAAGAATGACAACATCACAGAACGCAAGTATGGCGAAGCTCACTGCTCTCCAACGGGAGATTGAGAGACCAGTGTTGGACTGTAGAACTGCTTTGAAATTCATATGAGCTGTTCGCACTAAAGTAAAAAGCACCATCACTTCATGCGGATACCCTCTCGGCGCCAGCTGCGGTCTCAAGGCTGGAGCCGAACAAAAACATCCTGATAACGACTGTGTTTAGACTGTCCTTCCCATTCCATGCAAGGCCACCTGGGTTGGCTGGAAGACTGTTTACTTAGCCTAGCAGGGCGAAGGACACTGTCTCAGCTGAACTCTGGACACGCACACACATACATATACACTGATATGCACACACTCATCCCCCCTCCCTTTCCAAACGCCTTCGACGCTTATTCCCTTCCGATGCTGACGGTGGATCAAGGAGACCAGCCCACGCAGGCCCGGATGTACTGTCTAAATCAGCTCTCTCTCACCCTTTACCCACCCCTGTTGCTTGTCATGTGTTTCTTTGGTGTGTTAAGAATTTTTTCATGTGCTATGTGCAGAGGTGTTTTTTTCTGTTCTCAAACTGATCTCCCTGTTGGAGCTCAGTCTGGGGGGAGTTATTTTTTTCTCCTTATCTTTTCTCATGTGGTGCATTTTTCCATTGTTATACCTCTCTGACCTGTCTTCCCCATGTGATGTTTTGTGTAATGTATGTATGGTCGGAGGGTAAGATGGCGCCGCCATTGCGTGCAACAGGTCGGCAGCCTTATGAAATTTCCCCTTGTGGGACTAATAAAGGTATATCAAATAAAGATCAATAGTGGGTCAATGACCCTGGTAAGGGACAACCACTAAGGATTAAATACCTCGGACTCTCCACCTTTTGGTTTTATAAATGAAGAAGCTTATTGGATTAGAGTTGAAACATCTTCAAGAAACTTAAAGAAGTCCAGTTGCTTTATTTCTAAGCTCCTTGGACCACCATGACCTTGACTCATGACTGAGAAAGATGGACAGCAGTTGAAGCCAGTTGAGAGTCGCAACCTTCCAGCGTGTCCTGGGTCTACCCTGTCATGTTATCTCCATTGCATTTGCCTGAAAAGCCTGAGCTAGCAATCATCTTACTCAGATGCCCAAACAATTCGACTGACTCGTTTTAATACACAGGAGTAGCTTCTCTACTATAAGCCCCTCCCATATGACTAAGCGAGTGACCCTGGCTCTGAGAGTGAGTCCAGCACCCTCAGGAGGAAGCTGATTTCTACTGCTTACATCTGCAAAATTCTTCTTTTCGTCACTACACACACAAGTGTGGATGAGCCTCTCCATGATGCCATGCCACTCTACAGTCATGGAAGGCTTTGCATACCTGAGTGATCGCAGGAGCTATGTTGTTTTGTATTTACTTTCTGGAGTCTCAGAAGAGCATGTGTTATCAGAATCAGAATTTTATCCCCAAGGGGAAATTAACAAACAACAGAGCAGCATAGATTTATGTCTGCCACCACCATAGACACTGGAAGAGAAACCTTCTTACTGTATGTTGCTTTAAGGCTAAAAACAGCTACCATGAAACTTTTTAGTCCTGCAAACTCCACATGCCATCTCGCTACTTGACTGTGATTGATAACGCTAATACTGACTCCAAAAAATGGACTGACATATCTGTTCATATGATAATGAGTAATAGCTTTCATTTTCCTCGGAGATTTCTACTCACCGATTATTATTCTAACTTGAGGTGCTGCGGCACACGAGGAGCTTGGCACAATAAGCCTTGGAAAGCCAAGACGAATATGTTAAAACGTTGTCACTTCCGTGTGCCAAACAGATGCTGTTATTTGAGGACAGCACATGTTGTAGCTCTTGCTTTAAAAATTGAGTAGTAAAAATTTACATCCTGGTAATGTGGGGGTTTAATAGGCCACTGTATCTGCCTTTAAAGCAGACGGCCTAAGCTTTTGGCAATAAGGATTTTAAACGGAGATGAATTTTAAGACACAAGTTTACTGGAGAGAGGACCCATAAAATGCATCACACTGAAGACCGTACAGTGGACTTTACAGACCTAAAGACAGCAAGTTCAGCGTCGGTTAAAACTAGCAGTGGATTCACACCATAAACATACAGTGCTCTTAGTCAAAGGAGCTTGCAAAGAAAAGCGTCTGGACTTCTTTAAGTTGCTTGAAGACGTTTCACCTCTCATCCGAGAAACTTCTTCAGTTCTAAGGTCAAATGGTGGAGAGTCCCAGATATAAACCTAGTGGGAGTATCCCCCCACAGAGGGACAAAAGGACCCCCTGATGATCCTCTAATCGCCTGAGCCAAGGTGTGAAACTGGGTGTGGGTCCCAATCAGCCAGAGTTTCGGGTGTGTTCATTGTGAAACCTGGCCCCACCTTATCATGCGAATTCCTGAGGTCAGATGGCCCAGGATGTGAGTGGGCGTTAAGGCGTCTGGGAAGGGATCTCAAAACTGGATTATAGATGGCAGAGAGTTGGTGTCGTAAACCCCCGCCTCTGTTCAAAGATGGTCGCTCACAGTAACTTAAAGAAGTCCAGACGCTTTTCTTTGCAAGCTCCTTTGACTACGATGACCTGGATGACTGAGAACCTTCACAGACATATACAGTGCTCTTGTTCTTACACTGGCTGATGCAATGGCAATGCTCGTTAAATTTCTGCTCCCATATATGCCTTCAGTTACTTCTTCTGAGTATCGCTGACTAAATTCACATTTAGAAGTATGCTACTCTTACCGGATAGCGAGTGGAAAGAGGGAGAGGCCTTTTTCTCTGATTGTTTTTCGGACTGCAGCCCATCTAGTGCGTCATGGCTTAAGGCATCATTTGTCACACTCCCCTAGCAGTCTGCTTTTTTTCTTTTTCCATCTCGTCAAAGTGTTTCTTTGCGTCATCATCTGTGTGTGTGTCATTTTTCTGCGTCTGTGGGTTGTAGTAATCTTTCAGACAGCAATTCTACTAATTAGGAGCTAATGAACGTTTGAGACTCACCTCTTCGTTTATCATCGTGCCATAGCAGCTGTCACGGTGCAAATCCTTATATGAACTAAAACTGATGCGGAGCTCACCAAGTTTATCTGAATTAATTTGTTTCTGGTCGTGCACTTCAGTTCACAAAGTAATGAGAAAAAATGTTGCACCACAGACTGCTGTAGTCTCCTGCTGGAGCTGAGCAAATAGTAGGACCGAGTAAAAGACATGACGCAAGCAGGGAGAAGGAGAGTGGATGTCTGAGAAGAGCAGGAGACCAGAAGTTGTTGAAGAATGAAAAACTGATTACTTATTACCCCCTTGACTCTTAATCCAGTTTACAATAGTCGACTTCACCCAGGCAGTTTTACTTCAAAGGTTTTGAGCCACGGCCAATTTTGTTGCATCCAAGTGTTCCTTTTCGAACCTGAGAAAAAAATGTCAAAGGGAATACTAATTAATCAAGTAAAGTCAGTGCCAAAAAACTGTTTCAGCTAGTTACTAAATCCGAACAAGTGCTGTTCAACATAAGCCCTGGAAAGAATGGAGAGCTCCAGCATATTTCCAAAATGCCCTGCAAAGAGTTACCATTTTTACTCATTTTTATCATATCATTTTTAATTTGACTGTTGCCTAATTTGCACAAATCTTGTTTATGGTTACTAAGGTAACAGGTGCCATTATATTAGACTTATATTAGTCTACACACAATAAATTTATTTATACAGCGCTAAATCACAACAACAGTTGCCCCGTGGCGCTTAATATTGTAAGGTAGACCCTACATTAATACAACAGAGAAAACCTCATCAATCATATGACCTTCTGTGAGCAAGCACTTTGGCAACAGCGGGAAGGAAAAACTCAATTTTTACAGGAAGAAACCAGGAAGAAACCTCTAGCAGAGAGGCGCAGCCATCTGCCCTGACAAGTTTTGCCACGTTGCAACTACTTAGAAAATATTTCAACACTGTATAACAATTAGTCGCCCGTCCTTTCTAGACCTTAAGTCACGATTGAAAAATAGCTTCACAATGAAAGTTGTGCTGACATAGACAACACTTGTAACCTGAATTTCTCTTGTATGTCCTTGTTGGACTCTCTACAGGGCAACCTTGTGGGTTTTGACACCACAATGGGAGATGACTTTGATAGGCAACAAATCATTTAAAACTTTAATAAAGTTGATTATTAAAAAGACCGATATCTTGATTAGCTAGAGGAAAGAAGAAGAATTGTTAGATTTTATTGTGATATTCATTTTGTAGACATGTGGAGGATGATTAAATGGCTGACTTAACATTAATCCTGCAAACTTCCTGCTTTCCTTTGGTGGCAACACAGAAAACAGCATTAACATCGATATACCCAGCATTTCATTACATTTCATTAGATTAGCTTGCAGATACGTTGGTCTAGATTTTTGTGTAGTTTGTTCTATAAGTTTTTTTGCCCCTTCTTTTCTTGTATTCTCCATATTTTGGTCAATTAGAACTGCTTTAACAGAACTGTACCAATCAAACACATAAGTCACTGGTGCAAAACATTTGCATCAATACAGTATACTAGTGGCATTAACAAATTCTAATAACAAGCATGAAGATAAGGATGGAACAGGAATGAGGACAGTCACGAATGCATACAAAGTAAGGAAGTGCTCAAACTGTAAATCAGTCATTTAATGACCAGTGTAATTTTCCCCAAAAGTCCCAATAGCTTCCCATTTTCATTCCTCTCCCTGAAACTATTAATACTCTTACTGTGTTAATGGAGATTAATGGGTACGAGCAACAAACAGACATAGAAGAGCAAAAGAGAAAAAGCATCATGAGTGGTGGTGGAGACAGAGCAGCCCGCTGGAAGTGGGTGCGATCAAGGACAGAGTGAAAGATGGATAGATTTCATTAGTCTGGGGAAAGGATACACTAAGTTCTGAGGTGAAAAACACCTTTGTACGCAAGCTGTTCCCCAGATAATTACAGTTTACTGTCCATTTTCAGTGTTGCGGAGTGATCATCGCATGGTGAAGTGCACCACAACATACAGTACAAAGGGGGTAAAAAAAGCTTTGTTCTGTAAAACTAGAGAAAGGAACACGATTAGCTGGAGGGAAAAACATTCCTGTGGAATTGCATTGTTCATAGTTAACGAAAGCAGGTTGTTCGGCATCTAAGACAGTGTCAAATGGCTGAGATGCTATATGAAGCTAATTGACTGCAGACAGGCTCTCCTGCAGGCTGAGCAGTGTCAGAGCAGTGGAATCAGTGTTTGAGTGATGGGATCATGTGTTCACTGGACAGCTTTGGGGACACAAGAGAGGATGGGGGCATGCTTATGTAAGCAGTGGAAGACTGGGGCATCCTTGCTTGAGTCTAGACCCCAGACCAGTGCAGAAAGATGGAGAGAGGCAGTATTTTGTGTGGGTGGGGGATGGGAGGTGGATGTTTCGGCGGCTACAGAAGAGAATAATCCAGGAAACTCAGCGGCATAATCTCCTCAAGTGTGGCAGATTGCTTCAGTGTGTGATGTTCACATCCATGTGTGAAGATACGTCTGTGCATTAAATGTTTTGCTTCTCCTTCGTCACTGCTTCTTCTTTGTCTTTAATTTCCCTCCACTTTCCTCCATGCGTTTGACTCTAACCTTCATTCGCTCCACCTCAGCACACACACTCACACACACCGGACCAATACGCTCATTAGTGCCTCTTTTCCTTTGTGTCGGTTTGTGCTTTCCCCACGATCAGAAGATAAAAGTGACCCCAGAACGAAGTGAGGTTTCTCACCGAGTCTGCTGGTGTTCCTCTGCCCCTGGCCATGGTGAGGATTGTGAGAAGGGGGTGGTTGTATGGCGGAAGGGCAGAAGAGGCGGGGAGGGGGTGGGGTGCCGTGGACCAGATTCTGCTGATTGTAGGAAATTATACCCTCTAATTTCACCTGCAACTCCAAGAGACAAAGGGCCTCAGGGAGAGAATCCGATAAGGAAGTATTTCACAGAGTGATAAGAAGAAAACAGAGAACGAGAGGGAGGGATGAAAAAGGGAGAGAAGGTGGATGTAGGGGGCATGGGAGAGGCTGTAACACTAGAAGAAGTGTTGGTCTGAAGCCAGTCAGGGAAGACAGAGAAAGAGGACAGGGAGAGGAGAGGCAGCCACCGAGTGGTTCTGCTAAACCAAAACATGTCTTTAAGGATCACCCATCCAGCACTGCGCACACACTCCAAATACGCATCTGTGGATGTACTCACAACACTTTTGTCCCCCCCACACCACCTATACCCTCACTTTTCATCTTAACACCTTACTAAAGCACCATTTGCCTTGCCGGTCCCCGTGTATCCTCCCATCTTCCTTTTTTCGATCCCGGTTTCCCTCTCCTTCTTGATGCTCTTACTCGCAGACCGTGACTATCTCCCCCTGACAGAGCCGGTACGGGATTAGAGACCGATGAGGAAAGCCAAGCGCAGTCAGCCAGCACCTCCTGCTGTTCACAAAACGCAACTGAATCACAGGTCTGCTGCATCCTTGAAAAACACAGCAAGGGCATGTCTTCGCTCATTCCCCTGGCTGCTTTGTTCATTCATTAACACTTTTTTTTCCCAATAAGCTCAGTGCACATGTCAGCATGCCTGTGCTCATGTGCAAAAGACATTAAAAAGAGGGGTATATTTAATCAGTATAATTATGGTGATTTTATGTCAAGGTTTCCACTGCGAATAACAAATGATCTGAACATCTGTGTGACTATAATCCTAGCTGTCCTGTTTAGTCTTACGAAACATCCTCATCTGACTGGTGAACACTGGAAGTGACACAAGCTGACTTATCTTTAAACAGTTAACAGATTCGATTATGTTGCAGGACCATTTTTAGTGTGAGTATGGTTACTTATGAAGAATTTAAGACCTCACAGCTGCTGACCAAAAGTGCGTTGTAGAATTTTTTGTTATAAAAAGGCAAGGTTTACTTTAGCACCATGTAATGAAGGAAGGCAAAACATTTTAATCAAATGTCTCATCTACTTTGCTAAGCAGGATGTGGGATGTTGGATGACCCACATGTCCTATGTCCCATTAGTGTTGTGTTAAAACAGCCATTAACTATAACACATAGCACTTCCAGCAGCTACATATTGTAATGTGATTTCCCTATTTAATCCACTCCGAATGGGTTTCAACTCATTTAAAAGATCCTTGGCAAATTTGGATACAATGATGGGAAAACTGGGACAGGCTGTACCCTCTGTGTTTCACATTTCTGATTCCAACAGCAGCCTCAAGTCGTGCTCCTCGATACCAGACATCCCTTTCCCACCCCTTTCCAAACATTCATACTGAAACATTTTCTCGCCAGTATTTAATACTCTTTTAGATCCTGCAAACGATGTTTGCACCAGAGCTCTTTTTGAAATGTTGAACTTTTAATGTGGCTTGCGCTGAACATAAAAGTGTGAAAAACACGGTGGCACAAATAGTCAACCACTTACTATTGCTCTCTCTTTTTTTTTATTTTGCTGCGTCCTTGCTGGCCCTCTCTCATTAGTCTGGAGTCTGTGGGAGTGAACGGTGTGAGCCAGTGCTAAGTAATTCTGAGCAGGGAGAGTGTTTGAGGGGAGACAAAATGAGGAGCTGAACGACAGAGAGTGAGCTTGGCAACGCTACAGTGATTCACTGCAGAGGTTTTAAATCCTTTAACATGATTTTGCTCATCCTATTAAAGACATAGCTGTGGCTATGGAGACTGTAATGTGTTACGTACAGACGGGAGGGGGACTGAGTGAGAAGGAGTGAAAGGGAAGTAAGAGGGAGAGAGATTAAATGGGTGTTAAATATAGGGAACAAATCATCATTCCAGCCCTGTCTCTATCTGCAATCCGGCTCCTAATGTTCTCAGCATCATGTCTTGTAGATTTGACTGGATGACCTTTAATTATTTGCCCTCCTCAAATATAATTTCTTTTTCTTCACATAGTGATTTAAATATAGCCTTTTCCCCTTACCGTTAGAGTTTGTCAGAATGTGGCTTTTATTTATTTATTTTTTTCTGTACTGCAAACTTTCAAGAACTATTTTAAACCCTTTTTTAGGGGGTTACAATGACATCTATGTAGGAGCGCAAGGACAGCATGTTAATACTTGTGTTGCACACTGAAGGAAAAACTTAATGACACAATTAAGCTCCTTTTTAGTGTGTTTAAACTGCTAAATGTCAGAAACTGTTATACAGAAAAACAGAAAGCCTGAGTCAATATGATATTTGTGTGATGCTGTTATGGTTTGGGGCAGTGCTGAGGTTGTTACTCAAAAAAAAAAGAGAGAGAAAAGTAATTTATTAATAACGACATGTTACTTTCTTCAAACTAATGCAGTAGGTTACTTAATTACACACAGGAGAAAGTAATTAATTAAACTTTACTTTCACGTTACTGCGTAAAATGACTTGAAACGCATTGTTACATAATTACCAGTTAACAATGTAAATATTAGCCTACAGGGCCACACACCAACATAAGCCCCTCTCCGAATGAGCACAAAGAAACTTGAAACTACTTCTAATGTAAAAAAGTATAAAGGCAGAAATGGAGGCTACAATGCTGAAAGTCTAAATGCTCATCACTGCCTTCATTACCTCTTGAAGTTCAGGTTCTGGCTACTGGGCCGCTCAGCTGTTAACTCTGTTTTTTTTTTTTGCTAGTTTTTTTTTTTTGCTAGCTTTGTGTTAGCATGCTATCTGTGCAGATGTTTGCAAAGACCATAAATGCCATTGTTTCTCTCCTAGAAGTAGTTTGTGTTTCATCTTCATCACTTTTATTCTTTTATGCAGTAAAAACATAAAAGTGACGTCCATATCCACGCCACTTTACGTTAATAAAAAATGTAATGTGATTTCAGTAGCATATTACACCCAACACTGGTTTGGTCTGGTTTGTATTTTGGCCTTCTTAATTGTTTTAATATTGTGTTTATTTTTGTCTTTCCTTCCATGTTTCCATGCGCATGTCTGTTTTTAGTCATTTTATGTTTTGGGGTTTTTGTTTGGTCTTACTTCCTGTATTTAGCTGCGCTGCTGTCATTGGTCTCTGTAACATCTGTCTCGTTTTAGATTTAAAGTCCTCGGTTCTTAATATTGGTCATCCATCTGTCTTCTCTTGTCCACGTGTTTCCTACACTTTGCTTCTTGCCAGTGTTCCCTGTGCAATGTCAATCTGCAGTACTGGTTTGTACGCAGTTTGTTTATTAATTCCCATCATCCAGCCTCAATCTTTGCCCTGTACTTTTGTTCTCAAGAGTTTTTGTAAGCCTCAGACTGCTGCAGGGCTTGTTTTAAGGGCTTGTAGAGGTGAGGACCTAGATGCAGGAGGCAGAATATTTCAGCAAAAAGTGAGGTTTGATGGCTGATGTGAACAAAAAAATCCAATAACAACAAAGTCTAAAAAGTAAAGGAATAGAAACCCAAGAGAAAAAAGGGTGAGGTCTGGAAACCAGGGACTAAATCCAAGAACAGGATGGCACAAGAAGTGATACAAACAGATAGTTGTCTCATTAAACAACAGGAAAGTAATTGGTACAGGTGACGATAGGTAGGATGGGGATGACGTTCTCACAGAAGGAAAAAACAACAGAAAGTAAAAATACTGAGGTACAGCAGAAAACTAACCTTCAGAGTACTAGATGTGTAAAATGCGTGGTACTGTTTAATGCATCGAAAATCTTTTGTGGATTCACTTATTCTTAACAAAGCTGTTCACACCGTTCTCATAATTTGATGAGTCAGAAGCGTTTATTTTTTTAAATCAACCAAGCTCGATTTTTCCAAGTTTTCAACGAATAAACAGATCTGACCATTGCATTTGGCAGCAAGTGCACTCATATTCGGAAAATGCATGCTAAGCGCCTTGAGGCAACTGATGTTGTGATGTGGCGTTATAGAATTACAGTTTTTTCTGATTGCTTAAGCACATTTATTGTAACTATTGGCTAATTTTGCAAAACTCTTCACACAAATAAGAAAACCTGTCACCCAATAATCAAAACATTGTAGTTCTCTTGTAAAAGCAAACACAGCTAGATTAACTCTTCACACCTTCGTAAAAATGGTGTTTCCGTATCAAACAGTACACACAAGCCATCATCTACTAAGCACACAATGCACCAACTGCACACTGATGGTATGAATACAAAACACATCTGGCTTTTGCTTTCTCTGTGCACAAGGTAGGCTATGTCAGTTTGAGCTCATACTGCTGTCATAGATCCATAAGCATAGAGGGATCCAAACTTCAAGTACTGGTGTTTATTCAAACACATCAAAACAAACACAAGTGTTTATTTCCAAGTATAGGATTATTTGCAACCGCCATAATGACTATATGGGTTACTTGGTCTGCAGTGAACATGCTTCCTCTGCCCCAGCATCTGGTCATCTAGCAATTCTGTAAAGTAACAATTTCAGTATTTTTACATCAATGGTATTGGTGTGTTTCTCATTGGCATATGGCAGTGCTACAAATCTTTGTGCGAAGTGACTATACTCACCGATTCTCATTTCAAGATGTCCTTATGGTACTTGCTACAGTGTAGCGGCTCGAGTTAGGCTGGACCCGTTGGCCAGCTACCCTCAGGGTCATTCCACGGTTGATGACATGGTCCACTATTGTAGCTCTGATGTCATCAGTGATTCTATTTCTTACTCTTCCTACCCTTCCTCTCACCCCTCCTCATCTTCCTCTCCTCCCTCCTCGTCTTCCTCTTGCTCCTCCTTGTCCTTGTCGTCCTCTTCATCCTACTTCTTCACCTCCACGTCCTCTTCCTCGGCCTCCTCTACTTCTCACTCTTTCTGCTCCCTCCATTGTACTCCGCACACAGAGCTTACCTGTATTATAGTGCTTAGGCTGATTGCAAAGTGAACTAATTATCTAAAAAAGTTTTCACATGTGAAAGTGTGCCAGACAGTTGGCAAATTAGTGTTAATGATAGCCATACATGTGTATACTTTTGCTAGGAGTGTGTTGGAAATTTGGTAATTGAGTGTTGTGCAGTGAATTGTGCCTACAGTTTTGCAAAGTGTGTGTTACAAAATTGCAAACTGAGTGCAAAGCAGTTTTTGTGCTTTTAGTTTTGCAAACTCAGTGAGTGGTTTTGCTATAAGTCTGAATAGTTTTAGAGATTGTGCTACAGGAATCACAGTTAGGGTTTAAGCATTCAGAAAAAACTGTAAAATGGAATTGAATTGAATTTTGCTCATGCATATTCATGCAAAGTTTTTTTTCAGATCGTCCCAACCATTAAGGAGGAGATAAGGCACATGCTCCGATCATCATAGTAAGATTATTTTTACATTATCATTATTTTAACATTAGCCCAATTACCTTCACAGTACTATACATGATTCATGATTACCTTTATGATATGACAGGGTCATCTGGATATTTCACACTGAATAATGGATTGGTAAACGAGAAGACATCCATCCTGGATATTTAACACATACTGTGTTTAGATCCTTGATGACATGCTAAATGGACATGGAAATGGTAAAACTATAGTCACCATCCTTCAGCCTTCTCTCTGTCATGAGTATTTTTCACTCCCATTTATAACCTAAAGCTCCAGAGTTTCTGTCTGACTGCTCTGACTCCAACCACAGTCGCTGATCACATGTTCCTCCCTGTTTCTTAAACAGCTAGCAGGATAAGGACCTCAGCTCCACAGCAGTGCATTTATAGCAGCAGTACAGCCGTTAACTTAATGAGAGTGGGCTCTACATTTTAGCAATGCAGTTTTATGACCTTCTTCTTTTCACAGCGCATCCAGAGTTTTATAAAGCATATCTTGCTAGCCAAAGGACACGGCTTGCTTTCCTTTACTGATTACTCTCTGCAGACACTGTAAAAACTAATTGAATGGAGGGGTTTTGTAATAAGTGAATTAGATTAAGACTGTTTAACTCATTTTGAAATGTAAGTATTCACAAAATGTTTCCACTGATGATGGAGTGCCGTCCTACTACACTGGCGCTTTTCAAGTCTTTTATGAGTGTATGTACTTACTTAAGATCATTAGTAGTTTTTTTAAAGTACAAAACGGGGGTGCCGAGTTGAATTGTGTACCCTCGAAGTACTTTAAGCACTTCAAATAGACCTTTGACTGTCTTGAAATGCAATAACAGCAGCTATCCAGCAGAGGGAGGTGTTCTACAACATCTGAATACAGGAAATGCGCTGTCTCCTCATAAACTGGATCCCGTGGCTTGTCTAATTCTCTTGTGTGCTTGTTTGATGCTGCTCAGTCAGTTAGCATGGGAAGCTCAGAGTCTATTTAATGAGCACGACAGCGTTTTAATACAGGATTACAGGTTATAAATGGGATTTTAGAGAGAACGTGTACTTTGCAGCAGTCCTGACCGCTGGATACAAAGTTATCTTTTCTTGTACCTTTTTGAATCAACATCAGGGCAATTTACAAATTCTTCCAGTCATATACCACCTTTTGCAACCCATGGATGGGAGATCAGCATGCACAGCCTTGATTTACAATAGGCTTGTACCCCAGCTGAATGCAATCCAAGCCAGTCGACAGTTTAATTCAGCAGTGCAGAGTTTCACTATTCTCCCTTGAAAATCTCACTTGTGATGCAATCCAGGAAAAAAAACCTCTCTCCCACTCACAGTTTCTGACAGCAAAGGCTCCAGCTCCCAGTCTGGTCACATACTGCTTTGTTGTTGCGGTTAATAATATTTGGTAAGCAGATGATACTCTTGCAGCTGTTGACTCCCTTTAATCTCCTCCCTGACCTATGAGGAGAGACCAGAGCCTCGGGGACCTTTGTACCTACCGTATCTCCCCTCTCGTTTTAACAAGACACCTGAGATCTGCCCTCTGCGCAAGGAATGGTGAAAAAAAAAAGATTTCCCTCTGCACCGGCCCAGAAGAAATAGTGCTTATCAGCTCCCTTTTCTAGGTTCTCTGTCCAGATTGACAACAAGACGTTGCTAACGGTCTGTGATTACTCTTCCTTGGTGCATTCTATGTCTTTATAAGACACATTTAACATACCGAAATCTTGACCTTGGAAATCGTGCCCTTTTGATATCAGCCCCCTTTATTTCATATGTCAGAATACTTCAGAACACTTCTAAGTGACAGTATTGTTTCACAGGGGTTAGAAATGAATGATTAAACACTGTACACACATTTAAGAAATGAAAGCAGAAAAAGGGATTTTGAAAACGCAGGGTCAGTTTAAACTAACAGTAATGAAGTCACAGTTTTGCATCCTAAATCAGGTGAAACTAGCTAGACCTCTTCACTTCACAATTAAACTACTCAAAGAGTCCAGTGCTCTTTGCATTTCGCTGCACTGAGCAGTCATCATTTTTGTACATAGCAAAGACATATTGCTAAGATCATCTAACATTTGCTTAAGTGAGTTACAGGATCACGGTGCAGTTCCTCTGCACTAATGGCTGTCATAATTGAAGGCTAATCTAGTGTGCATTTATCTATCTGTCCATCCATCTATCCATTTCCTGCCACCTATCTGCATTTAGTAAGTGGCTCAGACATACTTCCAGCCGCATCTTTCTTTCCATGAGACATCAAGCTGCCTTCTGAAGGCAAAATGGGATACTTCATCCCTCTAGTGTGTTCTGATTGTACGTCCAGTCACCCCGAAGACCTTGCACAAGTCATCCCGGGCTCCAAACTATATCGAATGACTGAATTCCTCACCTGACTCACTGACTGTAAAGACGCATCAACCTCTGTCTGAAAGTCTAAACTCAGAACTCAGTCATCCAGCGAAAGAGGCTTGTTTGGGTAAATTACAGAACGTCTTGGTTCATTTTTTCCTGTGACTAGAAAGATTCCATCATGAGGGTTGTAACGTTGAACTGTGGATTCAAAGCGAGCATACTGAGTGTCATCTTCACACACTGCTTCTTCTGACCACAGCTTGGTAACACCCAAAATTTGCTGTTATTAACCCCGATTCTTTTGTCCCCATGATAGAACAGAGAAAACCCGACTCATAGTTGTCAAAACATTTATATTTCTTTTTATTCAATCATCTTCCGGAAGAGAGAGCCCTGCACAGCCCCAAAAGCCAGCTGCAGAAACTCTAACATTTTTAGCTGAACATGTGTCTTACATAGTGTTATTTCGGTACTTCAGATGTCACACACGTGACACACACAGTTTCATTACAAACTCCTTCTACTCAGTTCCTCTTTTCTGTGTCTGATTTATTTGTCTGATTTAATAATATGCCTGTGCACCAAAACTTCCTGTGCAGCTTGCAATAACTTCCCCTTTCTGAGGTCCGTTACCAGGGCAACCTGTCTGAACTTAGTTTATGAGTCAAAAGTGGCTTTGCTTTACAAACCTTCATTATTAAAGTACATAAAACAATATAATAAAGAAAATAAACACTAAGGATATATTAATTGCATGACACTGTGCAATGATACACCTCACAGATTGTATGGGAAGACTCACTAATGAGTCATGAATCGACCAACAATCATCACTTGACTTGCTTGACCTCTTTTCTTTTTGGGACCCGTCTTCATTGTTTTACTTTTAGGGCCCACTGTGTCCTTGGGCAAAATTTCAGCAAGTTTCCTCCTGTCGTCTTGGTGTCTACGTGGTTAAAATGAGAGACAAAAATGCTGAAGCTCTTTGTAAAGAGCTAGGGTAAAGAGGTGCTATATGTAAGTGCAGTCCATTTACCCTCCTCAATGCTCCTATCGGCATCGCTTCCAGATGCAGCCGCAATTACTTTGATCAAAAACAGCTTTAAAGCCCCCTGCTTCTTGCTACCTGTCGAGGACCAAATGACAAACAGAGAAAGCATCTAGCAGCTGAAGGGCCACATATTTCCCTCGAGGGTGAGCGAAGAACAAAACAGAACTTAATAGAAAGTTAGTATCGTGGCAAGATTCATCAAACAATTGATTGCCAACACAACTGATTCAGCTCAGTTCAATTCACAGCATAGAGGCGAACCCCAACGATTTAATTTGAATACGCTATTAGGGACACTAACTGGTCACTTTTGGCTGGCATGTTGTGCTTGTGCTGCCACCTAGTGGTCACATCAATGCAGGTAGTCTTTACTGTGTACCAGCTGAGCTCTGCATCCATGCTCATTTTCCTTAAATAATATACTCAACCAGGAAGCAGAAATTATAGGTAAGTATTTATTGTTGCTGTTATTTGTATTATTATTGCTCTATATGTAACCCGTGCATTCGTATATTACGGTGTTTCATATTTCACCCACCAAAAAAGTACCAAAAATAAATTTAAAAAAATTAAAAAGAAGAAAACAAAAATCTGCGTCAGCCTGGCACAGATCATCACCTATAAACGCTGGAAGCAAACGCGTTTTGCTTTTCCACGCGAGTATTTCAGCAGATCGAGCGCCCTTTTCCGCCGAATTATGCGTCTCGCCTCCTCGTCATGACAACTAGCAGTGAGACTGAAATATTGCGCGAGAGTCAATGAGACTGCGCTCAGAGAGAGAGAGCGAGAGAGGGAGATTGAAAAGCAGTGGGATCTCCTTCAGTGCGGGCTTCAAAAATAAATACCACTGCATCATCCTGATATTCACAGCCTTTCAGGTGTTGTTCCAAAAGCACCGGGCTGATCGGAAGGTGCGGGCTCTGTTTTCTCATTCCGAGCTTTCTCTCCTTAGCATCAGAGACCAAGTGAAGAGAGAGAGAGAGAGAGAGAGAGAGAGAGCACCACGCAAGCGCGCGAAGAAGAGATTGGACACCTGATTTCGGTGGGGTGTCTTCGCTGAAGCGCTGTTTCGTGTTTTAAGTCAGTCAACCTGTAATCTTTTTTTTTTTCTTTAAAGGGGGCCGTTCGGCACAGCGGGGGCGCACACCGCGGATTATTATCAGCGCGGGCAAATGGGGGGAGAGAAAGAGGACAGATCGCTGCGTTGACTTTTGAAGCGACGCGCGAGTCCTGACGCTATAGCGTTACGCATTTATTTTCCTGTGAGTTCATTTTCCCCCCTCTCTCGTTCTCCCTCTCTCCTTCCCGTGTTTGGGTCGCACTCGCTGCTGCGTCTCTGCCTGATTAAAAAAAAGAAGAAAAGAAAAAGTCAAATATTCCGTGGAGAAGGAAACATAGCAGGGGTGTTGTCAGAGAGGGATGAGAGGAGGAGGAGGAGGAGGAGGAGGCCAGTATGAGGTGTGCTTTTTTTTGGAAAAGCCGGAGAAAGACGGACACCGAGAAGGTGTGCTGATGTGCGGAAGCCTGCGACTGCGTTGCTCTCCTGAGAAATAATTGCGAGCCGGGGAGAAATGGCCTAGTTAGGAGATCATCGACACGCCGACGGAGGATAGAAAAGAAGAATCGTGCTTAGATGGACGGGCCATCATCACCATCATCATCCTCTTCTTCATCTTAATTCCGGTGCTTGCATCGCGTCTTTTAGGTAAGCCATATGTTCACCACCAGCACCCAAACGTGACTGGAGATTTGCTGTCTACCGCGGGCTTCATGTGTGCGCAATATGTTTGGTGACTTCGCACATTGCGCACGTTGCCCGTCCTGACGCACTGTCAATACTGAGGAATGAGATTCCCATGTAAAATCCTCGAGCCACTTTGTTGCTATAGCACACATTTTCTTCCTTTCAGTGGGAGCCTTCTATTGGCCTTGCCTGTTGATAAGCTGTGGCATCTTAACGCGATCGGTCCACTTTGCGTATCCAAGTGGTTTTAACCGCGCGGCTAGCGGGGAGATACGGCTGCGATTTAATTGGAGATCAGCTCATCACGCACGGGGACCGTCAATCAGACCGGCTTGCTATTCTCAGCCGGGGCTGCCGATCCCGCTCGATTGTGGAGATATTGATTATTTTCTGATGACCCCCTTTTTTTTTTTTCATTACACTTATTGATGACAGCTTAATTATGCCTCTGTGCTGCAACGTAACTCATCTCAAGCACAGTGTGCGACAGGCCTTGAACTCAGAAGACGTCTCCTCTAATCAACAAATTCACAACAGCTCTGACACACACACACACACACACACACACACACACACACACACACACACACACACACACACACACATGCAGTCAAAAAAGCCTGTGCCCTAGAAGATGCAGATAGGATTGTGAATTAAATGCACATGCTGATGATCCAGGGAAGGCTCCATTAATATTCAGCGGTGGTTGGGCAGTGCTCAGTTAATGGAAGACAACAGGACCTCTGTTCTGACAGGTCATGAGAAATGGTATATTTTCATTTTTAAAGGAGTGAATGTGTGTTGTTTTTTTCCTCTCTCTCTCTCTCTCTCTCTCTCTCTCTCTCTCACACACACACACACACACACACACACACACACAGATATGGGGCCTGTAGCTACGGAGAAGTGACATTAGAAATCCATCAGAAAACCAATAAAGTGGTTTTGTAGACTTTTGAAGAATTTCGTATTACTCTTGTTGGCGTGCTGTTCAAATAGCTGTGATTGCTTTTCTTAGGCCGGCGTAACGTCAGCCTCGGCGCTGGCATTTTAGGAGGCTTACTCAAATACAGCAGAATGGAGCTGAAGACTGGGAAGCCTTGCCTGGGCTTCATCTTTTAGTGGGAATTTGTTTCACTACATATCAGACAAAATAAAAAATAAAAAAATAGCACGCTACAGTATGGCAGAATTGTAGCATGACCATTCTTCTTCATATACACCGCAGGTAATACGTGTGCTTCATCTGATTTTTTTATTTTTTTTTTAATCTTCAAGAACATACAGAGATTGCCACCATTCCCAGAGCACTACGTCCAATAAACTACAGTTAAGGGCCAATAAGTTAATACTGTGGCAAGCTCGGTGTCAGTCGGTTTCTAGAGAGAAAATGGCCTAGAAGTGAAGATAAAAGGGACGAAAAGGAAAGAACGGCCGCTTAATGGATTGAATGAGAACACAAGGTGGGGGACTTACAATCTGGAACAAAACGTGTTAAGTCTTAATGTTTAATGAAGTATGTTTGGGTGAGGAAGGTGAAGTGCTCAGAAGTGTTCACTTTAATATTCTCTCTCCTCTCGTAAAGTCAGAGCTTTCTTGCAGCAGCACAGCTGTTGGGTTGTTTGTATAGGTGTATTTGTTTGTTTGGATGAGGCAGCCTTGTCGCATATCAGTGCTTGTTTCCATCATTATAGCCCAGAATTTTAAAGCAATATGATTTTAATTATTATTTTTCATACCTCTATTACTTTCAGGATATTGTCTTTTTTTTTTTTTTTAGCTGAATTTCCTCATCAGTGCTTTCCTGTGTGACTGCAGCTAAGTGATGTCACTGCATGTCTTGAAATAACAGGTAGCATGTAGAACATGGCAGCTGGTGAACAGGCTCATGCACGTTAGCATCCTGACCTTGCAAGCTGTTCTATGGTTTATGGATTCATAACTGTAAGATTGAGGTAATAAGCGATGGTAAAATGAAGTGTCATTTGTTACTTCATGTTTGAGATTGGCACACACACACACACACACACACACACACACACACACACACACACACACACACAAGATTGCTTTCATCTGGCTGCACAAGACCAAAAGCCAACTGCATTTATATTTCTTTTTTTTTTTCAGTTTGAACCTACATGTTACTCCATGTGTTATTGCACTGTGAGAGACAAGGCAGGCGTTTGTGATCACTGTCATTTGATTGTCTTTGATGACAGAGAAAACACACAAAAAAGGAAAACTATCAGGGACTAAGCCTTGGATGAGACAATTTTCTTCAAATACCTTCTGGGTTTACTTTTGTATTATTTGCTTGGAATGCTCAACACTATAATTCTCACTTTAGAGCCACTTTAGATTATTTTTGGTGTCAAAATTGTATTTTAGATTAACAATAGAAAAAAAACATAAACTAGAGAACTAAAGACATTACACACTGGGGGAAAAGCCTTAATAAGGGGATACTTTGAAATAAGATACTTTGAATTGTGCAAAAATATTACATTTCCTAATGTTTTTCTATGTTCTCATATAATCCAGTTCAAAGTGCTCCAAGCTGACCTTGAAGAAGAGGTGGAAGAGATTTACACTTCCAAAACAAACAGTATGTTTTCAGGTTATGGCAAAGTCAGCATCGTGTTTTAATCCAGAGAAGGTTTGATCACTAGTGTGAACACTAGAGTTTGTTTCTGTTAGAAATACCCAACACAAAATAGCCTTCATTAGGGTAACGCACACCCAGTGCACTTAAACTGATTTTAATTGTGCAGAGTTAACATGCTCTTATTTTAATGTTCATATTTCCATGGATACTTCCTGGGTTTGACTCTCAGTCCTTTTTTTTTTCAGTTGTGAGTGAGTTCCACAACGAGAGTCTTCAGGGTTGTGCACTTAGAGAAAGTGTTTATCAAGAGTCCAAAAATTCCACAAAAGAGCCCTCATGCCGTTTACAATTGTACTGTGTGGGACTGACCTGAGCCCTTAGAGATTTATCAAGAACATTCTTCACAAGTCTGTTATTTTTGTTGTTCTGAACTTTGGGATTAGATGTAACCCATAGTCACTGCTGCAGTACACTTAATACCACTGACTAGCTGTCCATAAAGCTGCACATAGGACATCACTTCTTAAATTTGGAGTCTTTAACACTCTAATGGTGGGTTTTTAAAAAAATTGAACAATAAAAATCCGGACAAAACAGCACTAAAACCCATCTGCAGCTCGTTTATATTTGAATTGTGGGAGCTGTTGCTATCCGCTCATCGTATCCCGTACCTTAGCCAAGTGTCTTTAACCCTTCTTGATATAAAACATTGACTGTATGCTGGGTTTAAACCTGTAGCTGCTGTAATGGAGGCTCGGAGATTTTAATTTCTGCCCGAAGATGTCGAGTCAGAGGAAAGGGAGGTTAAAATGACCCAGCTCTCAGTCATATCACGACCACAGAGAGGAGAAGCTGTAGAATAGCTTGACCTGACCCATTATCTGTGAGCAAAGTAAAGCTGGAGAAAACGCCTGTGCAAATGCCATGGTAACCATCTTGTGCAACCTCCTTTGAAACAACATCACATAAGAGTGATCCATAAGATAATCCAGGATAAGGGCCATCCTGTCTCGCGCGCTCCGAGAAGAATATCACGGCAAAACCCATTAAAATATGCACTAAGTTAATGCGTCTTTTTATTAGTGACACATGCAAAAGCCCAGTAAAAAGGGACACGTGACCTTTCCTGAAACACAAAGATCCACCTTTTAAATTCATCGCATGTGATCCATTAAGCAGCTGTAATATTTGATTAATTTTATTTTATTTATTTGTTTTTGCAGTGGTGTACAAACTCCAGCTGGCATTGAAATATGACATGTATTCTTAAAAAAATATTATAATAAATATTCCTGTCATGGTTATTATGGAGCTGTGGGCTGTGTTGACATGAATGAGACGCATTTGACATGATACTTTTTATTAGGGCGGCAGCCCATTTTGCTGTTATTTAAATGTCAGCATCTACATTTTTAGATGGGGATTTGATATCTGCTTTATGACACTGGCGAACGGTAGTCTCATCGGCTGAAGGACACTGACGACAAGTGTGAAATACAGCAGAACTGCAGGAACTGTAGATAACCACTTGCTTTCTGCCACTGCTGCAGGATTGAACTGTTGCTCGGTGTAAAGTACACAAGAGTGTGTGATTCATGTCAGCTGGTGCTTGGCAGTTCAATCACTGCTTTACAGGAGCCCAACAAATAAAGGTGAAGTCATAATTTGGGAAGTCAGTGAAAACTGATGCGGTGATTAAGAAGTCATTGTGTGTCCACTGTCCTTTTTGTCTCTATCACCAAATCAATATTTAAAGCTAAGCACAATGTAAGAACGTGGCCAACAGAAAGATGCTAGGTAATGTAAAACGCTCTCATTTAAAAATACAGAACAGCAATCATCAAACTCTGACCAGCGTTGAACAGCATACCGAATACTAGTGATGTTTAAAAATGTTTTTCAAAATTCGGACAAAAGCTGCAGACGTTCTGCATTCATTGCTGAAAAATATGAACCCCTGGGTGTGGATTTGATAAAAAGAGCAAGCTTTGAAGCATCACTTTAAGTGGCGAGCTTTAATGTGAAAATTGGAGCTTTTTCAAATTTTGTCTTCTTTTGAATCTTGGTCTCTCACCTAAAACATGCACTGTACACAACATTTAAATAACTGAACATTAAACTTGCTGCCCTGTGTAAAAATTGTCATCCCACAAGGATGATTTGTTGTGTTTTATTTATTATACATTAAGTCACTAGATGCTGTATCTTGCTCAACTTGGTGTAAAAACCCATGTTGGATGTGCAAAATACAGCCAAAATTCTATTTATGTACTCTGTTACACTTTGAGTTACTTTGTGTGTGTTTTTACTGAATATCTAGATTCGATTAGATCAGATGAAACTTTATTAATCCCTCGGGTGGGTTCCCCCCGGCATATTCAGTAAAAGGCGTTCCCTTACCAGGAATCAAACCCGGGCCGTGGCAGTGAGAGCGCCGAATCCCAACCACTAGACCACCAGGGATCTACAGTGGCTATACATGAAATTTCAGTGTTTCCTAAATACAGTTCCTCAGCATGTCACCTGTTGGAGAAGCTGCTCTGCTGACTTGCTACACATGCTAGGAATTCTACAGTACATAGTGATTTATGGGTAATTCAGCTTCATGTAAACACCTAAATCTGCATCATATTACACCATCCATATTTTCACCTGATCATCTGTATCTCCAGAGCGTGCTACTGCTTTCTACAAGCCACCCTCTATGGCGCTTGCATTGTGACCATTGTTTTACCAGAAGAACAAAGGCTGACCTTGATGAGAATTTTCAGTTGAACGGAATATTCTGCTTGCATTACTAATCTTAGGACTTCCTCAACAACTGAAAATAAATTCAGCAAAAGTACAGAATAACAAGACACGGCTCAGGACACTTGAAATGATTGAACATCGAGGACCACTGTGGTAGCATAGGGAGTTCAGATGCACCCTTACAGTATGTCAGGTAGTTCAGTCAAATACTTACATCAAAGGATTCAGGGCAGTTTATTAGAAACAGCAGTCCACGTGAACTGTGTGTGTTATTCTGCTAATGATGGTGAAGCCAAGTGGCATGGCGGAGTCTCTGGTGTGCAAACTATGAAAGGAGAGAACTGAAAAATCTCAAGAGCAGATCAAATTTAGTAAACAACAATCTTCATCCAGTTAACTACTCGTATTCTCCTCATTTTTATTTTAATTTTTAAAGTCAGTACCAGCATTGAAACCCAGATTGCCCCTACCCCCATCTTTTATTCAGCTGACCTCACAGCAGTACCTTTGGAGTACAGGAAACCTCTCAACACTTTTGGGCATACAAATCATCCCAGCAGAATACATCACATACAGCAAGTCTCAGTGCTTTATGTAAGCTAACCCAGAAGATCATGACTGCAGCCATCCCATCTGTTAAGAGTACACCTTCCAGTGAACGTGACAGTCAGTGTTTAACTTTCTGTAGCTGTTTTGCGTCGTGTCACCTTAAATAGCACAGAGCGTATTTACTATGAATGATGCCCCATTGTAAGACGATGAAGCAGGCCCGCTTTCCATGCTGCTGAACTCCGTGGGACCGGCTGCACAACTTATAGACGATTGTCCTGCCCATTATCGTGCTCACTGATGATCAGATATAATGCACCTGCTCTCTCACGCATATATCGTGTGATGTTTTTTTGCTTTTTTTTTTTAGTTTTCTATTGTAAGTCTATTTTAAAATCTGTCACATTTCCAATATGATGCACATCTACATTACCAAATAATAGCTGCTCTTTAATGGATGAGTTTAAAATGGCTGTAGACAAGTTATTATAATATTGATGCGCTCTGGGTATCCATCGATTTATGCCAGAGTGTAATAACACTTGTTTTACAGTGTTGCATCTCAGACAGTATTACAGATTCCCCTGGCAGCAAGTTTTCATGAAATATAGATGTAAAACATATGATAATGGCTTCCTGAAGATCAAAAGAAAAGCATATTTCTTGCAGCCGTCACCGATTGGTCTTGTGCATTACTGATAATGATTCCTCAATATGTTGAAGTCCAGATTGCACAATCTGGATTTATCTTTCAGTGTCTGGTCATTGTTACGGTGCTATTTTGAGGGCAGCAAAAGATTTGCAGGCAATTTGCAAAACCCACTGTGACTTTTATTGCAGCAAAGCCACAGGAGTAATATATTTACTAATGAATTTAGCTTTGACAGCAGTCTTTCACCAAAAACCCCTCCGCTAAACAAGATAATGGTAATTAATGGGAGATCTTTCCCTTCAGATCGTTTTTAATTTTGGCTCAGAAGCATTGGCTCTATATTTAGTTGTTTGAGGAGGAGCTGCTAAGGACCGGTGTACATTTTCAACTCCTCGGCAAGGTGACCTCCTGCTGTTCTGTGAAAAAACCTACTTGTGCCATGTGCAGTATGGAAGCAGATCGTGATTGTGCCTGATCATAAAAAGCAGATTTTTGTTTGGATCCTTACTATAACAATGTGAGTTGTTTGCTTGCTCTTTTAATTCACAACATTTTCCCTTTCAGTTACTTAAGTTACATTAAGCCTTATACAGTGAAAGCACTTGGTTAAAAGCAGAGACAGCTTTCATAGCTATGATTGTTATTTCAGTTTTTATTTAAGTCTAAGGGTGGATAAATGAAGGTTAAAAAAGTGAAGATCTTTCAACTACGTTATGAGTGTCAATATTGCATAGCTTGTCCACCAGAGGGCACTATGCAAATTCACTGTTCGCAACAAGTGTTTCCTACAAACACAGCAGTTGGGCAGAGCCTAGTGTAAATGAGTAATTAAATAACTACATGTAACACAGATTTGTTGTGTTTATGTTTTGTGTGTCTGAAAAAGGAATTATCAGGAAATATCGGTACTGTTGTGCGTCCTAAAAGTCCTATATCAGTCAAACAATCAGAATATACAAGAACCTTATTTAGCAGATACACAGTCCACCTAATATCAGTTTCCATGCCAACTCATCCAATTAGATGAGTGTATTTTTAATTCCTTTGAGGTAAATGTATTTTATTGTATGTATTTTAACTTTTCAGACTTTTCTGAAGAGTATGAAAATGCTACGTATTACTGCGGGAGGTGATATTTATGGTTTTCAATGCCATTTTCCCTTTTCGGTGTAATAAAGGGTAAGAAAAAAACAACCCGAAAGACTCAGTTTGTTATTCTTGGGATCCCTTGCTGATATTGCAGGAGTAGCTGCATTCACACTTATAGAGCTCGCCTGGTTTAATTTTCAGAGGAAAAAGGCTGCCGCGTTGCCAAAGAGGAGAAAACGCTACGCAGGTTATCCAATCCAGCCTTGTTTTAAAAAACATTTTAATTATTCATTTGTTTGGATGTGCAGAACACAACTGGACTACAGTGCATTACCACAGCAGTTAGGGAGATGGGTTTCAGCAGCGCTGAAAGACTCCAACAACACAAACAAGAACATGCGAACAGAATGAATGCCATGTACTTAAAAACACAAGACAGTCATTGAATTCCAAACAGAGAGACAGTAACACGCTGGTGTAATTGCATCAAATGTTTCAAAGCATCTGAGCAACTAAACAAGCACCTTTGCTGGTGTAAAGACTTATTCAGTATTGAATCAAAAGGTTTATTGATGCTCATGGTTTTGGATTTGAATTGGTTACAAAATTACCGTGTATTATCCATTTCAAAATATATGTTTTTGCACCTATAGTATTATAAATTGTGTTGTGTGTAAGTAAAATCTTGCTCATGCTGAACTCTTTACCACTACTTTATTAAGAAGTTATCCGCCCAGTTGCAATACAATGCTGTTATCAGATGTTGGCCCAACATACATATTACAAGTAAGCAGGCTCCCACTATTACCTATAAATAAGCCCAGACGTTATCTGCTCATCTATTGTAATCAATAATTTATGAAAGATTATGAAGGAGACATAGTGGTTGTATGATGTTTGTGGGAATGCTATTGTAAGCTAGAGAAAAGAGCTTTTTAACCTGTACTTTACAATGTCAAAAAAATCCCTAAAGCTAATCAAGTACTTTTGGTACCTGAACCTAAACAAGCATTGTGTGGAAACCAAAGCAAATCGGGTAAAAAAAAAAAAGGAAAAAAAGGAAAAAAAGATTTGAAACAAAAATTAATAGATTTTGCTAAATCAAAGTTTAAATTTGACATGGTAACATTTCTTCATAAAACTAGCTGCTGTTGTGGTCTTTTCTTTTCATTCTCACTTTAACAGGAGCCTCTGTGCACAGCGTTACATCTACTTATCACCCCGTCTTAGCATTACAGCTCAATTTTCCTGCTTTTCCAGTTGCACTTCGTGTTATGTCTTCCAATACACCTCTGGTTCTCTCCAAATACACACTGCATTCTCAGCATATGTGATCTCTGTAGCATAGCTTTTTTTTTTTTAACTGACATGGTTTTACACAAGTAAGAACCGCACAATCTCCTAATGCTCCTTATGTGTATTATTTCCCCTTGGGAGTGTAACTAAATTTCAAATTGTAACACCCATTACAAAATATCATTTTAAATCCATAATAAAGAAAAACCTAATCACATTTTTGTTGTAATGTTCAAAACATAAGTGGCTAGACTTTGATTATATGATAGTAAAAAGGCAAGGCCATGCTTGTTACTGGGACAACACAGATTGCAGTAATAGTTCAATTAAGCATACGCTCAGTTCACATTAAGGTGATTTAACCCAGCAGGGGTATGTTTAGTTAGACCGGGGACAGTTTACATAGACAAGGAATTACCGAGAAATGTCAGGCCTGACTTCTTGTTGTTGTTTCTTTGAGCGAGGTCTCATTATTCGCAAGGTTACCTGAAAGCATTCAATCAAAAAAGACGAGGGCTTTCGGTACTACAGCTCCATTTTGTCGGCCTTGCAAACACACCATGAGGGAATTCTTGTCAAATCCTTCCTAACCCTCTTGACAAAAAGAACATGTTTAAGCAAAAGCATAAATGACTAGTGTCTGGAGTGCTGGTGTTATTACCAGGTTATCCCCATATCCCGCTGTCACACATTTAGTAGACCACTGTTGATGTGACATGTTTAACATCTTAATACAGGGCTGTGTTTAATTGACTGAAAACAATTATGATCGGTGAAAAACATTTTCTTTCATTCTTTTCAACATGGGCTTCTCTGTAGTTTGATATTAATTCTTTAAAATAATATTCAAAACTCGTTAAAACTTTACAGACTAGTCTATCTAAGAGTCAAACAGAACTGTGGCTGCTTGGTAAATTTGAATATTAACGCTTAGTCCTTACAAGAAAAATTTAAGTTTACTTGCATATTAAACTGACCAATGCTCTAAAGTAAATAAGAACATTTTAAAAATGTGCAATAACATACTGTTCTGGTTCAGATAAGTCAAGATTGTTGCCTCCTAGAAAGAGATTTTTCTCTCTTTTCGTCCGTGGCTTATAAAATCACAGTTAACAACCATGCTACTTCTCCTTTGACACTACTGAAATTGAATTGGTTTGAAATGAGCTGCGAGGGAAACTTCATGGCAGAATGGCCATTTGAAAATATAAACAGCGCAGGCAGAAAAGTACTGACGAGTGACGTGTTATGAAGGTAGACCGCCATGTGTAAAGTGAAATGAAGCAATGACTGTGATGTAAAAGTGCTGGCCTTTGGCTTTAGGGACATTTGAGGTCCCCAGTAGGTTTGTACAGCAACAGGGTTTGTATCACTGTTTTAGATGTGTAAATCCTTGGTTAGATACAATAGAGGAAACCAGACCAGACGGAAACTATTCAACCTATGCTAAGAGTATAATTCTTTCATAGCTATGGTTCGACATGCTGTCTTCATAAACTATCAGTGTGATTTAAGACCAGGAGGAAGAGCTCTAACATGACAGCCAGCAAACCACTCTACCCTTACTACCAGCACCTGCCTGTATTGTGGCCATGGCTGATTTTACCTTTCCACCATTCTCCTCACATTATTTCCCAAGCCTTCCCCTTTGTGCTAACTTTGGCTTCATATCTTGTTCTTTCCATCTTTATTCCTTGGGATATTTTTCTTGTGCTATTATTATTATTTCCCTTTCTCCGTTTTGTTGGCAGAAAAACTATCACATCATCTGGAATCCCTTTAAGAAAGAACAGATTGTTTTTTATTATTTTATTTAAGTTGATGCTCTTAATCCAGTGAACAATGTTTTTAAGATAAAAACAGCTAATAACTATAAGACCTTTAATATTTTAATTCAGATTAGTTTTGTAATTGATATATATATTTTTTTTATTTTAAAAAACAACTGGGAAGCCTGCAAAGTTAGTATTTAGTACCATCCTTTTGGCAAGCACTACGCTTGTCAGTAGCGAGACTTGCAGTTCACCCTTTTATACCTACTTACGCTAATATTCCCGAGACTTTGTGCATATTTATAATCACAGTTGTCATACGCATGGAAAACCTTCAACTTATTTGGTATTTTTTAGGTAGTCCGTTGTGGATTTTGAGTTAGGATTTTGAGTTGTTGTGTATTCAGCCTTTTGACAGACACTGACTTGCTTGGTATTTAACTGAGCCTGTGCTTCCGTCTACTAGTGAAATGTTCTTGGTTTCACTGGCTGCAACACAAGCCCAAAGCATGATCGATCCATTCCCGTGTGGAACATTTGGTGAGCTGTTCTTTTCATGACATTTTGCACCCTTCCTTCTCCTGCAGGAATGGTTTTCTACTGATGAATGTTCCATAAAGGTCATGCTTGTGCAGGTGTTGCTGCACAGTAGAACAGTGCACCACCACTCCAGAGCCAGCTAAACCTCCCTAAAGGTCTTCTTTGAGCCAAATAGGGGTTTTGATTTGCCTTTCTAGCAATCCAATGTGCAGCCAACTCAACTTCCTATTTCAGTTAACTTCTATTTCTTAATAAATCTTCAGTGGGAAGAGCTTCCTAAAAATGCAGTGCTATTTTGTTTTCACATTCCCATCTCAAGTATGAGAGGGAACCGCTTAGAGGTGCACAGCTGCTGATTGTTGGGACAAGATTTGAGGAGTATTTCTAAAGCTTTGAAAATGGGATCACCTGGCCTTTCTTACTAATGACTAGTGATATATCATAGACTGAACAAGCTAAGTGAGGTCTTATGTTTCTCTTACTTTGCCCTCCTTTGCCTTTTTTCAAGCAGAAATTGTGTAAAATTGTACGAAACAAAAGTGTTATTTGACGGTAGGGCTGTCCAAAAATAGACACTCAGATACTAATTGAAATAATAATTGAAACAAAAAATTTATATTGGACCATTGATGCCAACAACAAGACACATAGCCCCTCCCCTCACTAGCTGCCAAGTAATCGACCTTCATAACAAGAGGCCAGTAAAACTTTGATTTCAGTAACACTGAACAAGTACTAAACATTTATCATAACTGCGGAGTACACATGTAAGCGTTAGCTGTTTAACTGTTAGCAATTTACTCGATAGCCATATTATCCCTCTTTTAAGTTACCACTGAGGCAGTGGCTTTATAAAAAACAATAATATCAATGCAGGCAGCCAACGTTATCAGCCAACTGTACCCACCTGTAACCTTTTTTTGTTTTGTATTATTGTTTGTTGCAGACAACTTCAAAATAGCGTTGCTATTGATGGTGTTGTTTAATCTTCTGTTTCTTTTAAATCCTCTTCATTTTTGTAATTTTTTGCCTGTGCGATTGAAAACACTATGGAGGACTGAAGTGTCCTAGTTATCTGTATCGGGTTTGAAATGCTAACACCAAGTAAGGAGCAGATAGAAGAGAACCTGGAAGTCTGGAGGTATGTCAGTGCATACCTCCACACTCCCATGTAATCTTACATGTCTGTGAATCAGAGGGCGACAGGTGGAAAGGTCAAGAGTGAGATGTTAGTGGCATGCTGTGATGTATCAGGTTGAATGCAGCCTGAGATGGTTTGGACATGTCCAGGAGGGATAATGAATATATTAGACAAAGGATGTTGAATATATGAATATGAAAACAGATTAAACACAAAAACATAGGAACAAAAGAAATGTTTCACAAGATAGTGTAGGGCTGTTCGATATAACGATATATATCGGATGACGATGTAAAAACGTCTATCGTTTCATTTTACGCTATCGTTTGTTTCGTGGTGTCACAAAATAAACTGTTTACGGCAATATTTTTTCATTGTTTTGATGGTCGCTGTAGTGGCTATATTAATTTCTTAAAGTTCTATCTTTCTCTTATATTTAATATAACCACACTACGGACGGGCAAGCGCCTGTTTTTATGCGTTGTGGTGAGCAACAACGACGGTAACACCATCGCGTGTCCGCTTGTTTATGTTCCACATCAACCTTTCACAATAAAGCTCAAGATCCTGTTGAGACTTTTCAAAATAAACTGAATCACGTGAAAGAGCAGATTATTTACAGATGAGAAGTAAAAAAGAGCCGCCAGGTGCTAAAGGGTTAGGGCAGGGGTGTCAAACTCAAATACGCAGTGGGCCAAAATTCAAAATGGAACAAAGTCGCGGGCTAACATTAATATTTATTGAAAAAAAAAAATCTTCCTCCAGATATAAGAATGAATCTTTTCTTATGGACTCAAACAAGTTTAGCTGAAAAACTGAATATGGAACAAGCAAAGCTTAATACTAAACAATATATATATTAGTTGTATAATACCAGCAGGCCAGCTCTAATAGTAATTTGATATGGCTTCGCAGGCCAAATGTAATTAGGCCAAACTTGGCCCGCAGGCCAGAGTTTGACACCTATGGGTTAGGGGTTAGGGTTAGAAACCTTAGACTCAAACGTTAGAACAGGCTTTTCCCCGCAGCACGCCGAGTAATAAATACTCACAAAGAAAACAGCGGCTGTTACAACTTATGTCTAAAAAGTGACATGCATCTGTTAAAACACTCAACTCCAGCTACATGACGCGCAGCTGGAAACACTTCCCGCAAGTCGAGCTGCCCGAGATTCACAGAATTTACAGAAAATGTTACATTTTTGTGATTTATATCGTTATCGGGACGATAGAATTCTTATATCGGGATATGAGATTTTGGCCATATCGCACAGCAGATTGAGATTTAGTTTCTTTTTAGCAAAGCTTATAGTTAGGGCTCAATCAGGTAACACTGAATCCTTCCTGGCTTTACATGATGCACTGAGGATTTTTCTTCACTCATCTGTTTTCTTTTCCTGTGTGTTTATGTAGAACTACTACATTTAATCATTACCAATAATTTAAATTTAACATTTATTTTTTATAGTTTGTCTCTTGTCCTGCCCACACTGCCTCCCCCCCAACTGGTCATGCTCAGAAGCCTGCTCCTTCCTCGGTGTGGTTCTTCTGAAGGTTTCTTCCTGTTAAAAGGGAGTTTTTCCTTTCCACTGTGACCAAGTGCTTGCTCAAAGTGGTTGTCCGATTGCTGGGTTTTTCCTCTCCAACATTGTGCTTTATATTGTAAGATAAGATTGTCTTTATCTTACAATATAAAGCACCTTAAGGTGACAGTTGTTGTCATTTGGTGCTATACAAAGGAAATTGAATTAAATTGAATCAAGTGCAATTGATACAATATGTAATATGTATTTGGATACAATATAAATACGTATTCAAAATATTAAACAGTGAGTTTGGAATATTATTCTCATGTAATGTTATTTTTATAATTGTTATATTATTAGTGATTTGTATGGGCTTTGATGGCAGTTTGTTTTACCAACTTGCTACGCATTCCATCCAGACATTCACCAAATAAAAGGAAAGGGATTTGCCTGTCAGTTGGATGTGGATGTCACAGAGGGTGATGAATTAGTCAGACGTGCACGTTGCCAGTAAAATGTTCTTAACACACCCACATCAAGAGCATGAGACAACCATTTGCAGCATTTTTATTGGGAGTCAGATGCTTTGGGAAATAATAAAATGGGTTGTAGCTTGTCGGTCTATAAACTAGAGGCTGACACATTACATGAACATTCAATGATCACATTTTAATTTGGTCAAAGTAATTGCAGGCCCATTCAGAGTTTGATAAAGTTTGAGCTTCTTGTTTTGCTACTCTGAAGTTGTTTTCTTACTTTGCTCCAGTAGAATCAAGACGAAAGCTGATTGTAGATTTGTTTTGTTTTGTTTTGTTCTTTTTTTGGGGGGGGGGGGGGGGGGGTAGCATTGAACATGCATGCCCAGAGGAATGCAGGATAGTTAATTCAATTTCATTCTTAACATCTTGTAAATTTGATCCCTCTAGACACATTTTCTTTTGCACTGTTTTCAAACTTGCGACTGTATTTTTTTTTTCTGAGCTTGAAAACGATCGTCTTTCTCATCTCCAGGCACCATGTGTCAGCAAGATCGGACAGTCATTTTTAACATGGTTAAGCGGCCTTCTCTATTTAACTTAGTTCGCCATTCTGTTCTTGAATAAGCTTTAAGCCTGAGGCAAAGCAGCTGTCAGACTGCTTCTTCAAACTGTGTGTATCGCCCACAGACACTTATACACATGCTAACACAGCTAGCATTTCACCTAGATCATCGCTAATTAGTGTGTCACCAGATTGTGCTCACTACTTGGCCTCAATTTGGCACATTCTCCCCCAAACACACTTAAAAAAAAAGCGGATAAATAAAAAGTAACAGCCCCTAGAGGCAACAGCGTTCTACTATAACACATTTCTAAAGTTACGCTGCCAGTTGATGTCAAGATATCATTCTCTGTTTGATTGTTTATTTTGTTGTGTTTGTAGATCTGTAAGATAAATGGATTTCCATGTGATCCACATGTGTTAAGCGGATAGAGAAACTGTTGTTACCAACAGCAACATATTGATTTTTTGTCTACCATCTCCTATCTGCTCCGACTGCCTGCTGCTTGATGATCCTCACCGCAGCTTTAATAACCCGCATCATTAAGGCCCCTTTAATTGACTTCTCCTTGATCATTTGTCAACATTTTCTTTCATCTTAACCTGTGTTTTCCTATTATTTATCAGGATTAGTCCATGAAGAAAAATAGAGGTGTTTAATTTGTGATCTAAAGGGCTATATTGAGCTTGGCCGTTCTTTGCCTGTCAGGATTTGTCCAGAAAGCCTTATTGCCTTTTGAAATGGATGCTTGCAGCTTGGTTTGATTACAATAAGTGTAAAGTGATATTTCCTTGAGGATATCCCTCTGATTTTTCTGGCTGCAGTGAGATGATGATGGGAGTGTAGTGGCAGATGGAGCGGCCATGGTATCTGATTGAGCTGCTGTTGGAGTCTGGAGAGCTTATGGTAAATGGAATAAATTTTAGGATGAAGTTCAAAGCCTCCATCAGCACTAACAATGCAGCAGTTCTCCGCAATTATGTGGTCGCTATAAAAATTAACACCGTGACAAAAACTTACAACCTAAAATATTTCTCTGACAGATTAACCTTTGTTTGGATCTTGCTCTCTAGACCAGATTTGTTACAGAGTGATTTAGTTTGAAATCATGGCAGACTTTCTATGAAAACATGTGCACAAAAGCTTAAGGGGAAATTAATTTACATGGCATTTATTTCCCACTTATGTTCATATGTTTCAGTCAATGACAGTGATGCTAAGGCATTATAGCAACTGACTATAAAAATTTTGTGCCTGCTGTAATGAACGCAAAAACAAAGTGCTTTTTTCAGAAGTTGCTACAATGTCATTTTCTCTTAGGGTTCTGCTTGAGGAAATGCCATCTGATTATTAAAAATGAAGGGTTGATCCCCTTGGCAGCATGAGAATACTCAGGATTGGCACGGTTGCAAAGTTGGTGTGATCTGCTCCTTAATCATCGCCAGGTGCTTGCTCATGGGATGCCACCGTTGGGGTTTTTACCTTGCATCATTAAGAGCATTGAGATGGCTTTTTTCTGTGAACCAATGCTATATAAATAGAAGTTGAAAAATACAGCTGAATTGTCTTTACTCAAATCTTCATATTGGCTGATAAGGCTGTAGTTCAGGTGGTAGAGCAGGTCAGCCACTAACTAGAAGGGTGGTGGTTCGATCCCAGGCTATTCCAGTCTGCATGCCAAATATCCTTAGGCAAGATACTAACCCCATGTTGCTCTCTGATGCATCTATCGGAGTATGAACGTTAGATAGAGCACTTAAGAGCTTATAAGAAGTGATTGGGTGAATGAGTTAGTTGTATAAAGCGCTTTGAGTGCTCAGACAGAGTAGCAAAGTACTATATAAGAACCAGTCCATTTACCACTCCATCCAGAAGAGGGACATGTGTTTGCTGAAGTTTAGAGTCAGCAAAGTAAAGCAACCTTTGTTGTTTTCTTGCTAGCAAGCTAGCTATCCACACCTGCTTCAGAGCAACGGTCATCCTACAGGAAATACTTGCCAAAAGTGTTGCAACTATTGGTTGCCCAAATTCTTTTTGAAAGTGAATGCCTGTGGCTACAAGTGTCTTTTATTTTCATTGCTGAGATGGCATTAAATATTGAGCCTGCTAGCTACATCGAGAACTTCCTAGCTTGCAAAGCTTCTCCGAGTGAGGCTTGTTTTTCCTTTTTTTGCAGTCTTTATAATGATTTCAAGTTAGTTGTGATAGGCAGGGGTGGAAACATGATTCATCTTACAACAGCTGCTAAGACCAACTTCATAGATGGTTCTGTAGAACAAACCTGAAGAGATCTGTGGCTCATTCTTTCTTTCTGTCACTAACCGGAGTTGGAATCTAGGTTAACTGGTAAATTGAAAGTGTACCAATACTATTTTGGTATTTGGCACATCTAAAAATATTATTCTGGATATTGTCTATTACCATTGTAAATATTAATACGTTTAAGAAGATGAAGAGAAAAAGAAGATTTTAGGATTAATACATTAAATTAAAGCATTTCACCACCAACTGTTTTTTAAAAAACAAAAACAGCCTGGGCATGACCCTTCTGTGTAGAGTTTGCATGTGAGTGTGTGGTTGACTGCCTCTCTGGGGTAACCCTGTGATGTAATGTCAACCTGTCCTGCCGCTCAGTTCAGCTGGGATAGACTGCAGCACCAAGAGGGCTTTAAATTGGATAAGCGGTTAAGAAAATCGATTGATAGTTGGGTCTCTAAGCAGATGAATCACACGTAATTGTAGATGACAAGAACAGCATAAAACTCACCTGTAATGACCTTTAAAAAAATGGACTAACATCTTCAGTAATGAATTATCAAATCAAATGAATCTTTCTACTGGTGACTTTTAAAAAGCCACCATTAGAAAAGAGAGAGCTGGAACGTCCTGGAAGAGCGAGAGCTGCAACTTCCAGGAAGTTGCAACTCTTTTTTCCCTCATAGTCTATTTACCCTGAATTACCCTGTGCACCCTGGCAAGCTGTACACAGGAGGAACTGGAGTGGATTTGGGGTAGCTTCAGGACCGCATGTGAAAAGGGGATAAGGCTCTTTGGCTGAACCTACATATGCAGTCTGACAAGTCTAATCTTCTAGCCTCTCAATTCATCAACAAGACAACTTATTCTTCCCCGGTCAATTTAAGGTTAAAGACAACATTAAGCAATCGAATCATCTGGTTTTATCAGAAAAGAACAAGAACCATGGGGAGGCAGACAGCATGCATGAGTCACCTGCTTTCTTACCTTACATCATGCCAATGCGTTCCCACTTAAACCTAGTTCCCAAGATATAAAGATATATCTTATATAAGAAATACTTTGTAATTACTTAAACAGTTTTGTGTATATCTTTTTCCCAGCGCGGTGAAGGTTTTCTTGGGTTACATGTGCAAGATCTTTAAGTGCACAGGCTTTAGCATTGTAGCTTGGGTTTAGTCGAGTTCTACTTCCTTTAACCCTTTAAAGCCAAGCACAGAGCCAAGTCTGCCAGAGCTTATCTTTACATTATTACATGCTGTAGTGGCATATTTGGAGCATTTCAAGTTGCTATCCATCAATACAACCATTATGTCCCAAATTTTAATAATATGCATGCATTAATAAAACAGCTTTGTGTAAGCTATCTAATATTGGTAGAACCAAGCAAGTAATTAAATACTACAAATGTAGATTATTCAAGCCTAGATTACCACTTAAATTCCCAAAGCAGTTTCCCAAAATCTCTAAGAAAAGAGCTGGTATATGTAGCATGCTGCTAACTCGCAAAGATGCTGTTGAAGGGAATAAACAAAAGCCTCACTTCTGCGAAAAAGGACTTCTCTTTCTCATCAAATAATGGTGCATTTAAAAAAAAAAGACAACAGATTGCTGTATCTACATATTGCTGGATGCAAGTGAAGACAACACACAGCCACCAGAGGTTCATTTTCTAAGCACAGAGACAGTAGATAAGAGAATAGAAAGTTTAGTCAAAAACTCAGCACTCTGTTTCTGGCTTGCTAAGCTGCTTGTCATCCACAGATGTTGACTAGCAGAGCAGAGCAGCTTGACAGCTGAAGTAGTGTATGTAGTTTTAACAGTCAAAGTGGAAACAAAGCAATAAAAAATCCCAAGGCAAGCATTTTCCTCAAACACCACCATTCAGCGAAAGTTTTCACAAACCACTCGGACCATTTCGTTAAAACATACCCATAAAAGAGTCCCACTGGCAGGGAGGCATTACCTTCTCAAATAGCTTCAGCTGACAGGACTACCTATTATATAAAACAGAAGAGAAAACAGCTTACATCAGCCTGGTGATTTGTGTGTCAGTTTATCTCATTTTATGTGTGGAGATGCGCGGTCGATGCCGTTCCAGCTCACGGATGGTTGACACGAACAGATGTTAGATGTTAGGGTACTACCATTTCCAAGCCACATGTGAGACATGTACTTACAGTAGTCTCTTCTTGTATGCAACATCTGATGCCTCATTGGATTTTACACATCTGTGTGCATATGTGTGCATATTATTGCTAGCACGTGCAGAGAGGCACCTATGCAATCCTTCCCAGAAAGGACATACCTCTGTGTGCATCCTTGCTGGGCATACTAAGAGGTGCTCTGACCTTGGGCTTGTGCTATATGTTAAGTTACATTTACCGACAGAATGCAAACACAGATGGCTGTTCAAAAATCAAGATGTGTAGACAAATATAGAAAATGTAAGCAATGAGCAGTGACAGCATCTGTTGTGTAATCAGACCCTATTTAAAGTTGCAACCTTTACAAAGGCGTTCTTTACAGTGTGCATACATATTTATTTGTGTGAGCCAGTGTATGTGTAGTACTTCAGTTTCTGTCTGCATTTTGTTTTATTCTCTTGGTCTCACTAACTTCAAATATTACTGATCATTTGTACAGTAGTTTGAGACCAGTTGTCAGGATTTCCTTTTTGTTTCTGTGTTTTCTGAAGCTTGATTTGTTTGTTTGAAGCCATCTTTTTGCATCTCCCTGCAGTTTTAAAGCAAATTAAATGGAAAACTCGACTGGGTTTGTACATCAAAGTCTGTTTTGAGGTCTTAGTGACTAGAACTACATATGTGCAAAAAAGCTTCTAAACCATTTGTAGTTTCACAGAAGTCTGACAGCTTGCCTCAACTGAGTTACTGTTAGTTGGAAATAAGATTACATATATTAAAATATACATTGTGGCGTTTTAGAATTAGAAAGAGGTGAACTCACTGAACCTCAGAAGGCTGTTCCTCACCCCTGCTTCAGCATTGACTTTACTACTTCACTTACTGCCAGCATTGCTCATCTAAGACATCGGCCACACTGGACTAGAGACCAGTTGGCAACCTCCTGACAACTTCTGGTTGCTAGGGAAAAATGAGTATTCCACAACTGGTTGGCAAGTAAAATAATTCACAAAAAGGGCTCTGCACCTAAAATCTCTTTGTCATTGTTCAGTCTCTGGCATATTTCTGCCTTCGCCTGTAATTTGCATGGAAATTGTTTGTAAGAACTTGCTAACTAACCACTGAGCTAGCTCCTAGCAAAATAAGAAAAGCAGTTATGACCACTGCAGTTATTAGCCAATAGTAATCTCTCCATCTAAAAAGAAAGGACAGATGTTTGTGAATATTTAAAAAGTTTTTTATCCATTATGAAGGGGGTTCAGCTAGCTTTAGAAGTGGCAGGCACGTCTCTAAGAGACAGGTAGAAGTGCGGTGTCAAACCTTATCCTCTAAATAAGAAAAAAAAGACTAAATAAAATGATACACTGTTCCTTTAAGTGTGCTTTGCTTAGTCAAAAATGCTAATACCAAAATGAGATGAGCAATTTGGGGAATGAACACGTCTCATCCATTTCTCAGTTACTCCACAACTTTAGTGGCTTCTCCAACCACGCAGTCTTACCCCATCACAATGAGTCTTTCCAGCACAATTTAGAGTCATGTACTGTGTATAATTCACATTAATCTTTTTCTAAGTTGGATTTTCAGCTTGACTATGTCTGCACACCAATTCAGGGTGTCCTTACAAATCATACCTCCTCCATGATATGCCGTAATAAGGCTTTAATCAAGTGGATATTTTTTCCACACAGCTTCTCCTTATTTTGTCATTATGTACATTACTAACTTTAAACATCCTATGACATTGCACCCTGTCTCTGTGCTATATTTAACTATCAATCCCTGTGCCTGCTGACTGGCAGTAGAGTGTGGATACTGTCAGGTTGTGGGCGGAGGGATGAGGTGGCGTTCAACCAACAGTTAGCACCACATAAAGCCTTTATCACACCTAAACGGCTCTGTCTCCCAAAGCCACAGTGAGATAAGCACTGCCCATTCATCTGTAATGATGTGGAAGCAAGAAGGAACTGAACTTGTGAGAAAAAGGCTAACTCTGACACATGGCTGAAAAGGGTGGAGGGCCAGTGGGGTTTGTTCATGCTTTAAAATCATGCTTTAGCCTGTGTTTACTTTTTTGTTATTTATTAGCTTATCATACAATTATTAGTTTTAGGTTTCAAAGTCCTGTGATTATTGGGAAGATGAAAACATAAAGTGTGGCAGCATTACACAATAGTGATTGAAAATGTTCCCTTTGGTATGAAATTTAAATGTTTTTGAAGCCACGTTGGTTGAATATTCTCAGAAATAACCCTGGCTTCACATGCTCATTATAAACTTCTGTTTTCAAAAACCCAAGGTTCAGAGTTTCATAGCATTTTAGAGTTCAAGTTTAAAATATTTCTAGTATTTCTGAAAGCATGTGAGAGCAGCAAAGGGGTGTAACTCTTGTGTAAATATCCTAAAAATAATGTTACTTTCTCAATTTGCGTTTGATTCACATGTCCTGTCTAACGTATGTTAACAGTCACGTAACTTAACGGTCACCGAACGAGTCAACGAGTCGCCACCAAATACAGAATGAAGAATTTGAAAAGGTGCCGCTAATTTATGTAGCACAAATTCGCAACGGTGAATGTCATTGCACTTTATACTGTTAACAAAAGACTTTAGAATATGACAGACAAAAACCTCGCAGTTCCCACTGAGCAAGCACTTGGAAACAGTGAGGAGAAAACTTCCTTTTAACATGATGAAAACCCTGAGAGAATTCTAAATACAGCCTAAATCCATTAGGGAGCCATCGCACAACATGTAGCAACTGCCAAGATAATTCTGAGACTTTTCAGAGTCTATTCAGATGACACAACATAAGGTGCACTCTACACACAGTATTCTCCAATCTTATTAGCAAAGTGGTAAAAATGCAGCCTTAAAATATAAGGAAAGGGTTTAAATAGATGTTAGCCAAATGTTTATTAAGTTTAAATAGGTGACTAACATGACAGTTTCGTTCGGTGCTTAATGATTTTCATCCTGACTAGAATTATTAAATGTTGAGCTAGCATGATAACATTTTATAAACACTTATTCTAATACAGAACATGAATTGTATAGCCATGCTAGCTGCTAGCAGTGTGTTGAGCTAAGTCATGCTAATGTGTAGAAAATACAGTCGTTATTATAGCAAACATACTTGATTACTGTGATACAAATGACGCACTGTATAATATCTGGTTTAAGTTCGGTGAGATAGTTAGCACAAGAGTGCATCCTTCTGTCCTGCTGTGTCTCTTGCAGCTTTATAAAACAGCCTGACCTGACAGAGCTTTTATTCACATGTCTTTACTCAAACCTGCGACCTGTCTGTGTCTTCCAGGTTTAATTGGTATCCCAGCTGCAGCTCTGGACCCTTCAGGAGCTCCAAAGAGGAAGACATATGAGACCACAGAGTCTACTGGAGAATGCTGTCTGGCCCTCAACCTCACCATGGCGCTCTAGGAACACCGTTAACCTGCCCCCTTCCACCAATCCTCTTTTTGCCTTTGTCATCCCCCATATCCCACTGAGTTTGTGATCCCTTTCTGCTCCCAGCTGAAGTCCCTTTGATATGAGTACAAGAGCTTTTATTTTGGACATGTTGTTTTTTCCATTCAGCGCTGCCAGCCACCAGGGCTATGGCGGCAAGCATCACTATTCTACTCAGCAGGTTGCTAATCACTGTCTGGTGTGGCTCTTGGGACTAGTGCTGCACCTGACGATTTCCTCGTGTCAACGAGTTGACCTGAAACACCCCATAGTATCCACGAGTTACGGAAAGGTCCGTGGTATCAGGAAAGAGCTCAACAATGAAATCTTGGGCCCAGTGGAACAGTATTTAGGTGTGCCATATGCCACCGCACCTATTGGCGAGAGGCGCTTCCAGCCTCCTGAAGCCCCAGGTTCCTGGCAAGAGATTCGCAATGCCACTCATTTTGCGCCTGTGTGTCCTCAGAATGTGCACGGGGTGCTTCCTGAGATCATGTTACCAGTGTGGTTCACAGACAACCTGGATGCTGCAGCCACCTATGTTCAGAACCAGAGTGAGGACTGCCTTTACCTCAACATTTATGTCCCCACTGAAGATGGTGAGTCCGTAATGTGAGGCGTAGCTTGTATTACATGCAAGTGGAAAGTCTTGCATTGAGTGTCTCTGTCGGCGAATTCTCGTTAATAATTTGCACCAGTTTGTGTCACAACTGTATCACAGAGAAAGAACAGATTGTACTTTTCTTGTCATTTTCACATTTTATACTGAGTGTAAGTACTCCATGAAATAGTGTCAGTTTGATAAATTTATCTGGATCGTATTCAGAGGAAGATAAGCCAAAAGACAATCAGGAGATTTCCAAAGAAGGTCTGTTTAAATTACTATTGATTGGGCCTAATTGTTTAGAAATGTTAATGCTGCAACAAAGTTATATGTTTTAGTTTTATTGCTCATGTGCAACTCATTTTAACATGGATGGATGGATATCATTAGACTTTTAAAAATGAAAGCAAAAACATTTTAGCTGCTTATTATGCTATTTTTAACAGCACTGTGTTGTAATATCCTTTAGCTTGACTGGTGCTCATTTGTTTCCAGCCATTTTCTTAACATAGGGTCACAGCTGTCGTGGGGTGAGAGGAGGGTATCACCCTGGAGTGTTCACCAGTCCATCACATGGCTAACGCAAACAGACAGATTCATATCTTCACCACTTAAACTAAATGCATGTGTTTGGAGTGTGGGAGGAAACCCATTATGCACAAGGAAACCATACAAACTCTAGTCTAAAAACTTTTATGAAAACTTAGCGTTTGTTTGTTTTTTTTCCATTTAGTTTTTGACAAACTTGTAAGTGTAGAGCAATGTTGCTAAGAGAATCAAACCAAAGAATCCCCTGTAGCCACACAGCTGTCCTTCACACTATGACTTTATACCATTCAAGTGTTTTCAGAGGAAGGTAACTCTCTTCTTCTACCAACTCTTCACCAGCAATTATGACTATGACAGTACTGTCAATACTGTTAGCAGTGCTTTTTCAATAATGAATTCCTACTTATCAAAGTCACACCCAGTGTGGTTGCAACATAACATAATGTGACATCACATCACATCAAATGACACTGTTGCAACCATTTCCACAGTGGTTGAAACCATGTGCAGTGAACTTGCAGTCTTGTTAGCTTTCAAATGGTTATTTCAAAGACAAGGACCAGGTCCGCCACATCTCAACCTGTGTTAAGATGGTGATAAAACATCAGTAAGACAGAGTCAGTCTGCTCTTAGTTTGTAACATGCCAGAACCTCATGAATTTGAATTAAAAATTCAGAAATACACGAATAGTGACATAATTACTGCAGGATAACAATTTAACTGCAAAATGACCTTGCATTTTATATGTTTACAACCCCACAGATCAAGCCGAGTACGCTGTTGCAAAGAGACACAAATGAGTTGCGCTCATCGGCGCAGAGTAACTCAGAATGATTGCAACGTGTTCTCAACCAGTCTGCGTTTATCTATTAGATGGCAGTTATTTGGAAACCTTTAACAACCTTCCTGAGAGCGACTGCAGACAGTCTGAGTCTAACCACAACTGTTTGGAAATAGTTTGCCTTCCACCAGGCAACCTGTGCAAGCCATCGAAAGTGGTCACCCAGAGGTTGAGGGTGTTTCATACTGAACATTTGGGTCACTGTGACTGTTTGGATCTTATTGCTGAATGCGAAAAAATTCAACACAATCACTGATTTTTGCTAGTTCCATATTTTTACTCTAGCATGACTGAGCTTTTAGCTAATGTCCCATTTGCTGTCTATCACTTTATAGGTTGCTCCAGTTAAGAGTTTACATATAAAGACAATATGATTGACTTATAATTGTCAAAAATATGCCTGTATAATATTGAGCTCTGAGACTGGCATTCATACTGTCTCATGCAGTAATAGGAACTGTCTCCTCAAAGTTGCGCTGCCAATATGGTGATTTTTTTATTAGGTTATTAAAATATATAACAAATACAATACATTGCCAAGCATAACCTTGTTTACTCCACATGGGCTACCTGGGTGTAGTTCTTGCATTAATGAGCCAGCGGAGAGCGTTTGTGAAAGCAGATGGGCAGGTAAGAGAACACAGGATCAAAGTCTGACTTCGGAGGCAAAGCATATGCTGCTGATGATAGTGAGCAAGGCTAATGATAAAATGTTAAAAAGCCTATGATTAATGGGTTCACCTGAGACTTACCTGAGAGTATTCAAGCAAAACACATGTTTATGCATTACAGCTGCTGCAAATATATGAAGCCTAGCCCGAAGATTAGTCTAGAGTGGCGTAAAACATTCTTGTTTCAACAATGAAGCTGGAATGAAAACTTATATATCATTGATGAGTGCTCCCATGCCCCCCCGCCCTCCCAGAGAAGATGGTAATGTTAATTTCAAGTGGAAAAAATGAGCGTTAGCGTAGTAGAAAGTGATGACAGAGATTATCAAGTGATTTAAATTCCTCTTAACATGACGGAAAGTGTGCATATTCTGGCCATAAGGACAGAATTAGTGGAATATCTAAGCTATATACATATATTTACAAAAAGGATTATTTAGACTTTTCTGTGTTATTCCCATGGGGAAAGGTGTGCAAATGAGTGAGACAGATTTTACCCTGTCTGCTTGTCAGAATCTGTCACTTATTGTCACGGGTCACCACTTACACAAGGCCAATGCCTTCCCCAAGGATATGTTTTGCCTTGTGTGTGTGAGAGAGAGAAATAGAGACGGGAGGAGAGTGATATGCCCCAGGAATCAGATACATTTTTCACATATTACCGCTGTCATAATCTCTCAAATTGCTTATATGATGTTAAACTGGTGGTTTTATCGGATGGAGCAGATTTTTTTTAAGTGTTTCACTGTGACATTTAAAGTATTATTATAATCTGAGATCAATTTTTTGGGATCACTCACTTAAAAACTTTAAAACAAAAAGATCAACCACAAACAAAGCATCCATCCTGATGTCATGAAACGTTTTCCTTTAGACATTTATAATTGGTCGACCTCTGTAAAATTAATTGTTGTCATGTTTCCAAGACAGTACATGTCCATTTCATTAGTGATCCCATGGGGCCTCCACTGGATTTACATTTATAGTTTAGAATAGGATTTCTGGAACAATAGGATTCATTGCCATTAGATTTGGATGAAGATGAACTGCACTTTAGAATTTTGTGCTATTATTTGGCCCTGATTTTTTGTTCCCATGATAATTTGGTTTATATTGACATCAGCTGTCGTTTTTATACTACTTGTAAATACAACAGAGGGACATCGTGCTCAAAGGACCGAAAGTCTTTTCAGAAAAGACTAAAATAATTCCATTCCATTGTTTAAAAAAAGCCTAACAAAAGGTTATTTGTGGTCAAAATTAACAAAGAAATGTCAGAATTATCAGATGTGACTAGTGATTATATGCATCCAGTATTATATCCTGGTAACCACAGAAATTAAAGTTAAATTTGATTGTGTTTTTTCTCTAAACAAATGCCCAAATAAGAGCCCAGAGGCATTTTAAAGCTAAGTTTTAAGATTTACTGGTGGAAGCACATTGGCCTCACTGATCATCTGTTCCTGTAGACTCTTAGTGATGTTTCAGCCAGACTGAGCTTTTTATCTACAGGAGTAGGTTTGTTTTCTAAAGTGATGGTCAAGCATGTATAAAGGTTGGCTGCTGGGGCTGTATTGTGCTGTGTTTGGCAACGAGGAGTTGCATTCCCACGCACAACGGATGTAGGTGGGCCAAAATGAGTTGTCAGCACAAATTCATAAAGAGCTTTTAGAGCTCAGTGTTATGTAGTATCCTCTAGTCATGCACCTTCTGACTGGGATTTTTATTTCATACCCAGAAATACTCTTTCTGACCATGTTCGTCATGTGATTGGTTGGACATGAAGAAGCTTTATTTCTTTCTGCATCCGTTCACCCGTCCTGCTCTCTCTCCTCCCTAAAACCATCCCCTACCCCTTCTCCTCTCTGCTCTCCTCACTCCTCCATCTTTATGCAGATGGCGGTAGAAGGGGTTACTGTTCTGAATGCAAATGAGCTCAGTGCCCTTCCCCAACAGGCCCCTATGTAGCCTGCTACTTCTTCAACTTTGTAGTACCATGTAAATAGCACAAATGTTTTCCCCGATTGAACAGTGAGATTTGTACTCTCACTTTATCTCTCTTTTGCTCTCTACCACCTTCTCTAGTGTTCCACCCTAACTCTTAGCATTTGGTCAGGCTGTCAGGCAAGAGCACTGTTTCATCGCATTTCCTATTTCCCCAAGACACTCCCCAGCCAAAAGCCTGAGATTCTTCATTTTTATTACCGCTAGAGCAGGCATTTACCGTGCTCTTTATTAAAAACCATATTTCAGGAGGCAGGACAGCGGAGGCAAGAATGGAGCTGGGGGCTGGGGCCACAGTAGAAGAGATAGAGAGCAAAAGGATAGGACTGCATGTGCTAGAAGCTGCAGGAAGTGGGGGTGTTGATCTGAAGCTGTGTCTGACACCTTGTCAAGCAGACAGGCCACCACAGACATGACATACTGCAGCTTCATCCCGATTACTGCACTGAGGAAATGGAGAGGGACGGGAGACAGCTTGCGTACTGGCCACTAGCTCACTGAACCGAACAGAAACGCTGTCGACTGAGAGATGGAGCTGCATTAGGTCAAACAGTACTGGGACAACCCAAGCTAAATGTTCCTGCATAGGCCGTAGCATTTCACTGACCAGTGGCCCATTACATCATGTGGCACTCAGCCTACCGGCAGGCTTCTCTGCTGATGGGAAGCAGATGGAATGGATGTTTTTGACCCCAAAAGCGTATGTTTTTCCCTTTGGCTAGGTCCTACTTTTTGTCTTGTGTAATCCATTGTAGTATTTCTTCAAACCCTAGTCAAGTCGCGCAAGACCTAGATACTGCCATGAGCAGTTATTTTAGTGCAAATTCAGTATATTAAACACACAAGCGCAGCCACTGTAGCATTTAGCCATGATGGAAAATAGCCACAATAAAACCACTACCAATGCTAAAATGATTTATCCAGTGACTTAGATAATTTAGTGATGTTTCTCATAGAGCCACTGTGGAATTTGTAGTGTATAATAAATGTCTCAACATCTCTTTGATGGATTGTTGTGAAGTTAAGTTCAGACTTGAGTCATTTTGGTGACTCGTTTTTTTATTCAAGTAATTTGGTTTATGAATAAACACCTGCAAAACCAGTGGCATTCCCATCAACCTCATCTGCACTGTGCTTTGTGGTTAGGCTTGTCAGTGCTAGCATGTTGACATGTAGCTTAAACCAATTAAGCCAACTTAGGTGATTTTGGGCTGGTGCAGATGAAAGATGACCACCACAATTGAATTGTGCTGGTCATCTTTGGATGATTTTCCGTTTTGGCTCCACAACAGTAGTCCAACATCCAGCTGTTATCCAGCTGTCCTTTGCAAGTAGCAAAGGATTCATAGATGCGCATCATACCCCGGGATTCAGGAGGTATTATCAGTCATACAGTCTCCGGGCATCAAACTTGATATCTTACACCAAACCATCACAGTGTGGCTCTCAATGAACTCTCAATGACATTTCAGATGTCTGAAATGTCAGTCTTTAGGGGCCGTTACAGAAATGCTAGCATGGCTGTAGCCTTTACACTGGGCTTTGGCTAGCTGTGCTAGGCTTTTAAACTGATTATTTCATAGTGAAAATAATACTAAAGAAGAAAAGATTCTTCAGTGTTTTTTCTGTTTTTTAACAAATTTACTGTGGATATCTTTGGGCGATATCTGCTCCATGACAAAGTGTGGATGTGCTGCTCATCTTCACATAAAGTTTAAGTCTTATTAGGCATGAGGACTTTGAACTGAAATCCGAGTAGTCCATCCATTAAGCGGGAAGGTGTGGTTTTAGAGTGGTGATAAGTAGTGAGGAAGTGCCGACAAGATAGTGTAGTAATGTGCCCTTCTATCCATTACTGGTCTGCTTACCTGCCTGCTCTGTAGTCCAGGACCTACGACTATACCATCTCCTGCTATGGCACTAAGTGCTCTCTGGATCAGGCGCCTGATGATGGTGTTCATGGGATGCAGCAAATCCATTCAGCATTGATCCTGTCCCATTTTAATGGAAGATAAACATTTTATACCAGGAAACCATATTCATACAGATAGAGATGTGAAAATGCTGCATTATAATGGTGGAGTGCTGGGTGTTTCCTTTGTCAATAGATGAGAACTACTGTGAAAGGTATATATGCCATAACTTTACAAGACGGTTTTCAGCAAAAGGGTAGAAACAGGCATGTCAGCAGCACAGAAGCAGAGTGATAACCCTCTTGGCAATCGAGTATAGAGCAAATTTAAAAGACTGCAACAATATTTCATTGGAAAGAGGGAAATTTGCTGCTGGGTGTGTACAAGGACGACAGCACAAGTTGATTGTAAACTGTTAACATTCCTTGCGTGGTGTGTGATTTAAATGTGTGTGGGACTGCAGGTGTTTTAGTGTATTTTGTGACTTTCTTCCAAACGGGCAGGCGGCAGCTGTAGACGACACAAAATGCAGCATTAAGTGTTTGCTGATGAAAAAGCCCCACTGACAGAAGCCAAGAAAAAAAACAAATTAATGGGATCCTTATCAGTTAAGACTTACAGAGGTTGACATGCCAGGGCGTTGGCTGGTCACGGTGATAAATGCTCGTTATTGGCTCTCCCCTATAGTGCATTTAACTGGTGTCACCATTAAAGCTTAATGCAGAGCTCCTCTTTGACCTTGATGAGGCCAATCCTGTCACAAACCCATGCAGGTGGCATAACCGTCAAAAACCCCCAACTTCCTCTTGGCAAATTAGGTAGGCAAGACTTTTAAGTCATGTTTTAGGTTTAGGCTGGTGTTTCTAATATATATTCAGTCACATTTATACAGGAGTGAAGGGATGAACCTTGTGTTTTGAGTCCTCAGAGCAGGACACGCAGCATCTTGGCATTCCTTTGCTTTTTCTGACCCAAAAGAGTGATGGCTTGATTCTGTTTATTGATTTTTCTTTACAAAGCAGCAGTGTGTCAAGACTGATTGGGAGAAGGGTTGAGGAGAAGTGGCCTCTGGGGTCATTTACGAGGCAGTCCGTGACTAGATCCTAAGCAGATGAAACAGATGAGTTTGGGGGTTATATTTTTAAAGGAAACAGTGTGTAATCCTTGTACACAGCCACTGAAATGAAACCGAGAAACAGCATATTTTTTCCCTCTCTTTTAATCCTTTTCTTAATTTTTTTTCTGTTTTGTTTTTTTGTACCAGTGCAACCTTGAATTTTGTCTTTTGTCTTTTTTCTAAACCTCAGGTCCGCTCACAAAAAAACACGATGAGTCTTCAATGAACAGACCCAGGGATGAAGGTATTTTAATTGCATGTTTTTTTCCCCTCATGCTCTATTTTTCAAACTCCATGGGGGTTGTGGTGTTTTCATCTGTGTTAATAACCATCTGAGCGTAATCACCCTATGTGCACATTACATTGTCCTGTGTTAACTGCCTTTATTAGCATACAAATCTGTCACTCCTTCTCACAGGCACGCATTTTGGTCGTATAAAAGCCACATACAAAGTATTTGTTTTTTATTCCACCCTTGTCACAAATGCTGCGTTTTGTGTGCTTGCACGGGGAGCTAATTAACTTTCCTTGCTTGGTTGCTGTGTGGTTGATTAACCACACTCTGATGTTCTGGCTATCCAGCGTGACGCATCACTGAAAATCGATACAGTCCTTCTTCACCTGCGCTTTTATTCTTGGACTAAAGTTCTCGTGAATTGCTCGGCTAAATTATCGTCCTTCATAATGTTATTGGGCTCTACCCAATCCTTCATTTTTAAAGTGGGAAAAAGTGAAGGACTTCTGCATATTTCTGCCACTGTAGTATATTTTCAAGATCACTGCAGACAAGGGGAGATGCTCGCACTACACTTTACTGGTGCACCAAAATCTGTGCAGACAATTAGTGCGTGTGTTTTTGTACACGTGCCCAGGCTTACTGTATATTGCATAGTATTATACACACATGCAGTGCTCCACATTTCCATTTGTGCATGTGTGTGTGCGTGCATGTGTGTCTACTTGAGCACAGCGCATGTGCAACTCAACACACGAGCGCGTGTGCTCCAGTTTGCGCCTCAGTGTGTGTTTTGTATTTCAGGCTCTGTGCTATTTCAGTATTGAATTCTCCCTTCCTTGCATTTCTAATTGCTGTGTTTTAAAAAGAGACAGATGTAGCTAATCCAATTGTGTGGTTTCTTAACGGTGAAAACAGAAATAAGGATCCATGCAGGATTGTAAAGGAGAGGAGCAGAATGATTGAATAGAGATGAAAGAAAAGAAAAAAGCTGAACACCGCGAGAGCACTGGCGAGGGCAGCGGTGGGGGAGAGGAGGGGGGAAAAAACAGTCATAATGAAGACAAGTGCATTATGAAATGACATTTATAGAGCTTTGAAAGTGAGAGAGATGTGGAGAAGGAGAGAGTGAGAGGGTGGATGAGTAGGAGACTGGTAGAGCTTGACATTTATGCCGACACCTGATGGATCTTGACAGGATCAGGAGGGCTAGGGCATGGCTGAATTCCTCGCTTAATTGTTTAGGTATGGATTGGACAGAGTTTCTTAAACATTGTTGTAAAACAGTAGTATTAGCGCTTTGTTGCTGGAAAGTTTTTTCTGTGAAAGTGTAGAGTCTTGGCTGTGGGTCCGGGTGCGAAAATTGTTCAAGTGCTGAGGCAGGCTGAAAACTTTTACACCCAAATCAATGAAGATTTCCATAAGGGAATGAATGAGAGAGGACCGGAGGAATGGAAAAGTGGAAAGTGGGCAGTATCTGTTGGAAACAGTAAGACATTAATGTGAGAATGTCTGTGCAGGACAAAGGTGGATATTGAGTAGGACAGTATCAGGTTAGGTGGAAATGAGAGAAGCGAATAATGTGCCAGTGTTATGGGGGGAGGAAGGGAAGACAGCCAGCTCCTTATTGGCTTTATAGGCTCAAATTTGGACTGAGTGGATCACCCTCCATCGTCTCATCATTTTTGCATTTGTGTTGAGCTTCTTTCAATTGTTCCGACACGTCCCTCTCTTAAACACATTCAAATATTCCATCTTTTTAAAACTGAAATATTGTGTGACAAAATCTCCAGAGAATGCATAGCTAGGCATTTGTATGCCTGTACACCCCCCCCCCCCCCCAAAATTATGCAAACGCACACTTTTAATTGTGACTGTGCATGCGCGTATGATCTTTTATTCAAAATTAATGATTTTTTCATTGTTATCTTTATTTTTAAAATTTTAGCTTTATTAGGATAGTGAATATTTTCTCGCCTTTGTTGTTATTAGAAAAACAAGATAAGATCGGCAAAAATAGTTATACAGTCCTGTGAAAAAGAAGGTTTTCACAGGTCTGCCACTTTTGGCAGCAATAACTTGACCTAATCATTTTCTGTATGACTTTATCAGTTTGTCACATCACCGTGGAGGAATTTGGGAGCTCTCTTCTATACATAGTTGCTTCACTTTATTGAGACCTTAAGGTTGTCACAGCATTTCAGCTGGGTTGAGGTCTTAGCCATTGATTCTTTTCTTTTTTCAGCCCTTCTTATGTAGATTTGCTGCTGTGCTTGGAATCATTGTCCTGTTGCTTGACACAATTGTGTTCAAGCTCTCAAACAGGTGGCCTCAAATTTGACTAGAATACTTTAGTACGCAGAGGAGTTCATGGTCAACTCAATGTCTGCAAGGTGCCCCAGGTCCTGAGGCTGCAGAACAAGCCTAAATCATTATCCGTCCACCACCATGCTTAACAGTTGGTATGAGCTGTTATGTGGTGCATTATGGTCAAATATCGCTACGTTGGTCTCATCTATCTAAAGGAAAGTTGTTCCAGAAGTCTTGTAGTTTGTTTAGATGCAGCTTCACAAATCTAAGCCACGCTGCCATCTTCTTTTTACAGTTCCTTTTAGAGTGGAGGTTTTCTCCTGGCAACCCAACAAGATATATTTGAGTCTATTTCTAATTATACTCTCATAAACATGAACATTTAACATGTTAACTGAGGCCTATAGAGTCTGAGATGTAGCTCTTGTTTTTTATTTGGGGGGGGGGGGGTTGTTGTTGCTGTTTTGGGGAGTATTGCACTGTCTGACCTTGGTGTGAATTTACTGGGATGTTTCTCCTTTTATGAAAATCCTCACACTGTGCTCACGCAATTAATCAAGTGCATTTGATTAGCAGTACCAGCTATAGTACTTTGCCTTTTAATTCCTCTGATTCATACTTGCGCATTAGTGTGTATTGTTATGAATTCTGTAGCTCCAGTTATCATGCTAACAATATTCATTTATTATGGTTTAACATTGCAACCTCCCCACATATATCTATTTTGTGGTTTAAGTACCACTGCAGTATTTTGAATTACCAAGCCCCATAACTATCCCTAAGCCTTTTTTCTATTAAAAAAATGTAATATTAAAGATGTAATCTGTGACACAAGTAGAAAGAAAAGAATCTGTCCTTACACAACCCCCAAAAATGTAATTTGATGTTATCTTATCTTATCTTAGTTGATATAGCTACAGAGATAGATCAACATGCTTTATGTACAGGGAGAAAAGTAAAACTTTAATAGGGATTAATGATAGATGTTGAATAACATTTTAACACACAGACAAACTTGGTGTCTGTTGAGGCTAAAAACTGCATTGTGTGTAGTAAGAAAGAGCTGAGCTTACCGGACCTCTGCAGTTTTCACCTCTGCTCGAAGCTACATTAGGCTACATTAGCTGGTGCCACGATTACATTGGATGACACCATTGACAGAAGTTACCATGTGTGCACAAGATGCACAGGCACATGTCTGCTAATCAGAATCAGCGATTAAGGTAAGAGACAACTAAAATAGTAGAATTTCAATCATCAAAACTAAAGCACAGATTTCTTAGATGGGTTTTATCCCGTTGCATATTTGCCATAAAAATTGCAAAAAAAGGGACCAATATCAAAGTATATTAACAAAAGATACAGTTTAGTGACTTATTGGCAGAGGTGAGGCTTAAGACACACAACAGTCAACTACAGGTCCCTATGTTAGCACACCTGTCAATCAAAGCATCCATGGACTCTAACCTAAAGCCTTACTAGTATAACTACAGTGAGTTATGAAAATGTACACCCACCTTTGAGTTATGAATTTGCCTCCATTCAGGCAAAATATATTTTTCCTACAAGGCTATAAATCTAATTCTTTGTGCTGTTCATTTTACTGTGACAGTCTAAGGGGACTAAATCACTTTTGGAGCTCGCCTCAAGTGGCCATGGGAAAAACTGCAGTTTTTGGCATTTCTGGGTTGGGTTAATTTTTCAGAACCCGGGTGGTTGATCCCACTGTGGGTCTGAAAGTCATATATGAAAGCTGTAAAAACTTAACACTGCTAAATGGGACTTTAAAAATGAAGATAAATCATGTATTCTCTGCTTGAGAGATACAGAGTGTGGCTGTGAGCGCTGCTCGTGATGCCGGCTGAAACGTCACTCCTTTCTACTGTCCTGGTGATGCCAAGATAATTGAACTTTTTTACGTATCTTCTGGGAAATCAGCCAAGGTTCTGAATACACCGGAGAAGAGAGGGGAAAAGGAGCAGCACATCAGAGTGTGCAACTCAAAGTTTTTTTGGTTTTTTTTTAATTTAAAGCCAGCCTGCCTGTGTCGTACGTGCTATCTATAAAACATACCTGCGTGTTTGAAGCCATACGTGCCGCTTTACCACATCCACTTGTCTGCATGTATGTGTGTGTGTGAGTCTGCACGCACGACTGTGAGTGACGCACCCAAGTGCATGTGTAACCTGAGATTCAGGTGGTGATGCAGGCGGGTGTGCAAATACGTGAGTGGAATTTGTTACCACGGCAACAGGCATTCAGTGAGTCGGTGCGATGGAATGGCTGGTGCAGTTCTATTAGCGAGAAGCAGTTTCCATAGCGACTCAACATCGCAGCTGCCTATGCAAGAGTTTGTGTGTGTATGTGTGCTTGTGTGTGTCTGTGTGAATCCTGTGTGAATGTTCATTAACGCACCTCACTGTGTATGACTTGCTTTGTAACGTTTCATAGTTTTTTTTCCATCTATGCTATCAAATCGTATTTATTTATTTATTCTTCTTGGTGTGAAGCTCTCATGCATTTCTCTACCCCCGTCAGTTCTCTCATGCTGCCCTATTTTCATCTCCTTCCTCTGTCTCTTTCCTGCCCCCCCCCCCCCCCCCCTTCCCTCCTTTATCTCTCTTTCTCTCCTCTTATCTCCCCGTCTCCTCCATCTCTGAGTGCTGAAGCTCATCAGGGTAAACAGATGCTGTGGCTGTTATTTATGTTTCCACTTGGTCTGGCTTTCATACAAATTATCTACAGGCCCTGCACAGTGCAGATGCTCAGCCTAACTGGGCTGCACTGGCAGCTCCCTCAGCCTCATCCACACTCAGACACTCAGGCCGTACCATAGACGAGGAAGGGGGTGGTGGCGAGGCACAGAGGCTGACAGAGTGAACCATAGCAACACACTGATGGACACAAAGACACCAATAACAGTGAGGGCAACAGAACTGCCTGCACCATTTGCTCCAAACATGGAGGGGAATAGCAGTTTGGGAAGGTACCATCAGGGCTCAGGACAGGGGAAACAAACATCACAGAATAAAAAATAGAAGATGAACCCAGACACAAGTGTTTTGTGCTTTGTATTTTCACCTTCTTCTTTCATCAATCACAGGATGCCTGAGGTTAAGACAGTTTGCATGGTTTTTTTGGGGGGTTTTTTAAACTTAAATACCTAGTACTAGAACAACCACAACAGATAAATCCTTTAATATCAGTGGATTTGTACTTTACTGTTACAAGGCAGAGGTAAAAGAAGTGTTCTTTGTTCACTCTGAACTAATAACAAGGACAAGGACACCTTTTCCTCCCCTTACCCCCAACCAGTCATGGCAGATGGCCGCCCCTCCCTCAGCTTGGTTCTGCTGAAGGTCTCTTCCTGTTAAAAGGGAGTTTTTCCTTCCCACTATCACGAACTGCACCAAGTGGTTTTATGATTGCTGCGGTTTACGCTCCATTATTGTAAGATCTTTACTTTCCAATATAAAGAGCCTTAAGGTGACTAAATTAAATTGTCATCGATAAATAAAATGTAATTGAACTTAATTATCCTTGTTACTTGTTTTTAGGTTAGATTTGTTTCTTATATATAGACAATTTGATTCTTCCATTTAGTGACTGATTTTAGAGATGCTATTTCAGGAGAAAATTTCAAACCATAGCCAGGGATTAATGGAGCTGAATTTCAACTCTTTAACATATGTTAGTGGATCAACTCTAAACTAACAAACACCTGCATTGATCTGTGCTATGCAGATATTCGGGATCGCCGTAAGAAGCCTGTGATGCTCTTCATCCATGGAGGCTCCTACATGGAGGGCTCAGGGAACATGTTTGATGGTAGTGTCCTTGCTGCCTATGGAAATGTCATCGTGGTCACTATGAACTATCGGCTTGGCGTGCTCGGTAAGTTTGATGTGTCAGATATTTGATGTAACTGTTTATACATTTGCAACCTTTGTTTTGGTCTGCCTCATTTCAGCTAGACCAGGCCTTGTGTGCCATGTTAAACTGTATTTAAAAATGACAGCATTCACATGCATGAAAAATAACATTCTGAAATTCTTTATAGTTTACTGTGTAAACGTCTTGAGTTACACACCATTTTTTAAAAATATTTTGCTTCCTATGAGCCAAAATTTACTGTAATCTGTGAAAGTAGTCATAACAAGTAGTTCTCCAGGCTTTCTGACAGTCTTTTCTTTGCTTTTTCACTCATTTTCAGTCCAGTTATTGTATTTGACCATTTTCAGAAGGGTTTTTTTTTGTTAAGCAACTCAACACTGACCTATGAATGAAAATCAGAACTCTTTCTATTGTAGTCTTGTGTGTGCTAAAGAAGTTATTTCATTGTCTCCTTTACCTGCAGACACTTAGTTTCCATTTTTTTGTTGAAACATGTGAGAACTGCCAAAGATAACATAGTTTAACAGGCATAAAATAAGATTTTTACACCAGCAAAATGATTCCCAAAGAGCTATTCACTGAACATTTGGCATTTCTCAGCATTGTGTAAAGTATGTTGTTAAAACATTTTTTTTAAGGAAACTAGACAAGTAGAGGACCAAAGAAGTGACAGGCCTAAAAACCCATGGCAACAGGTCTTATGGAGTGATGATATGGAGTATGTTGAAAAATAAAATTGGTCATAACAAATACTAATTTTCAAGCTTGTTAGAATTGTGCGAACTCTGTTTTAGCACTATATACCATGTTTCCTTTTGTGTTTGCACATGTTTAATAAATCCCTGCACATATGTGCCATTTTCCTAGGAAAACATAACGACATGGGGGTTGGCTCAATTGTTTTGCCCAGTACTGAAAAATCAGAACTCCTGTTACTGTACTCCTGTGTGCACTAAAGAAGTCCTTACATGGTCTGAGTTAATATTACAAGGTGTGTGAATTTCTATTAATGCCAGTCATGTCATATACTGTAAAGATGCCATTTGAGTTTTATTTCTTTTAGCAGTGTTGACATGCCACAGTAGAAAAGACATGTCAGGGAAAATGATGGCAGCATGTGTGAAAAAGAGGCAGGTATAAATATAAATACTATCTCAAAGGAGCAACAGTGTCCCATAAAAAGTAAAATAGCACACTTCTTCCTCTGTCTTTATATTTTATTCAGTTTTTTCCATATTTTTTTGTATTTTCTTCTGAAGACACACAAATATAAAAATTATGAAAAACATAAAAAGAGTAAAACAGACATGTGGCTAAAATCCAAACATGAGAACACATAATTACAAAAAGTATAATTAAAAGTGTAAGTATGTTTTATTCTTAATTAATTGATAAAGAAAACATCTTTTGAGCACAAATTAAAAAACAAAAACAAAGCTCCTATTGTCCCTTTAACTCTTTTTTTTCATGCTTAATAGAAACCATTAGCGCTTATTTAAAAAGTGCAGGCAAATAAGTACACAGGGCAAAAAGCTTCAGTCATACAAGTCATGTTTGAGTAAGTTCTGCAGCTTTTAAGATTCTCTGAGCCATCTGCTCTTGTGTAGGAGGTACTTATTAATCTACGGCCATTTTTAAGAGCACCTCTTAAGATTAGGAAGGTTCATAAGATTAAAGTGATGTTTTGACTTGAATAGCAACTTCATGCTCTGTTTATGCGCGACTATGCCCTCAGAACAAATTGAAACGTGTAATCAAATTTTAGACCACGGAACTTATTCATAAAACTGCAGTTTACAAATTAATACATTTATTAGTTGAATTGAGTTGTGGTGTAGTGTGGTGTAGAGGGCTTGCCCATGTTTGGGGATGTAGAGGAAAGAGGATTCTGGAGGGGTTTTTTATCCAGAAGGAACCAGGCTCAGGAAACAATCTAATAAAGTTAAATAGCATGTCCTAACTCAGAGACGTGACATAAGCGTTCAGCGTTACTACTTCAAATGCCAGTGTCTTTAAGGTTTAACCTGGATCATCCTGACAGGTACATGAGCAGCAGTATTTTTGTGTGTCCCCCCCTCTTGTGCCTCACTGGTACTGCTAAATCTAGGAACTTTAACCAACTCAAGCATTAAAGCCTAATTTCATCTATTGCAGATGATGGAATTAGCAATGCAGTGCCTACACTATGTGGAAACTGTGCCTGAAAAAATGTCGGAGATATTTTTTGACAGATTATAGCTTAAAAGAACTTCATGCAAACATATCCACAGTTTCTGATGAAGTATCAGTTCATGTAGCAGAACAATAAGATGTCTAATCTAATCTTATAGACTATCCTAAGCAAAGTGTATCCAAAGTGTATCAATCCTAAACGGCCATATTGTGTTTCCACAAGTCTTGAAACGTTCTGGCTAATCTTGGTATCATTTTGGCTACTGTTGCTCACATTTCACCAGTGACTCTATGTCTTCCTGCAGCAGGCACTTTGTATTAAAACACAAACAGGTGTATTTTCTGTTTTCTCACATCCTGGCTTTTCCTTTTTAGAGTAATTCATTAATTTTTGTATTAACATGCCTTTCTGTAAAGACGACAGCCAGGATCACAGTCTCTGTACTTCAAAAGACACAAACAACAACTTAGCGCCTTTGGTGTAACATTCAGCAACAGAAAACAGAACTGCGTCTGTTGCTGTCATTGTATTTTTGTATCAAGGGGTATTCTGTTTGTTCATTTTTATAGAGCTCATGAGCCAGTGAGTGTGGGCTGAGCTGTGTGCATGTGTACGCCTAGCCCTTTTTGCTGCTGGATATCAGTGGAGTCAAGTATTTACATTTGGTGTCATCTTTTGGAGGTGTTTGCACACAGGCTCCCTGTGTCATTCATTGCGGCTGCCAGGTTGGGTAATCAGATCTTGTTTATTGCATCACGCCTGTTTCAACATATCAGGATAATGATAAACAGAGAAATGGGAGTAGTTTAGGATGGAGTCCAAGAGTTTCTGCAAGTATTAGCAGAGGGTAACGTGAGCCACACTGTTATTGACAATGCCAGCGGAGAGGCAGAGGGACAAGGACAAACTGAGAGTTAGCGAAATGAGGGCCCGGACCTGCTGCTTTACACGGCTCAGTTTCACCTTTCTGCGTGTTCTTCTTCGCAGCTGCCTGACAAATCACGATCATTAAAAAGCCGAGCCAAAAGACTGAGTTCACAATTTGGAACTGATATTGTTGCATAAAATTACAAGCTATTCCAAATGCTCTTCATTGGCATCCTCGTTTGCTTTCCTTACACTCACTTCGACCTTGGCTCCGGACCGTAAAGGTATTTGATTTACATTGACATTTTTGCTGTGATCCACATTAGAGATGTGTGGAGTGCACTCATGTGTTGTACAGAACGTCCACATATAATCATTAAAGTATGCAAGATGCACACATTGAGAGAGGTGGAGATAGATCCTGCTGAGTGATTATGACGCAGTGTCCTCGATTCCTTTAATGTTGTTGAAAATTTTGGTATGTGGGCGAATGTGTGCTCTCTCACTCTGACTCTCAGATATGCTTTAAATGGGTTACTGTACTAAGGCGATAATCCTTGTGTGTATGCGTGTGTGTGTCTTTTTGCATGTTCTGTGTGGCACAAGCATGTATGCATTTTTGTCTGTGTGCACACAAAGTCCTTCTTTTGCATGTGATAGAGTGTGTGTAGGCAATTGGTTGCGTGCCATGCGTAAAATATATATATAAATAATGCACCATCCATCTGCAATTTTAATAGCACTCCTCACTGACACTGTGCATTTGAGTCACAGTGAGAAACACAGGCATTTGGTATTTTAATAGTTTTACATTCTTGTCTTAAGTATTATCCCGTACTTACACTCACAGGAGCTTACACATGCCAACCTCATTTCATACAATGTCTGCGCCTTTAAAAGAGTGATAGGGAGTCAGAAATAGGGGAAGCAGAGAGTGCAGGAAACAGAGACAGATGAGCGAGGGAGAATCATGGAGAGACAGTGAGGGAAAAGGAAACAGAAGGGGGGAGATGGGAGCAGTCTAAAAATAAACCTTCAGAAATGCTTTTTTAAATCTGCAGTGATGCAAAGTATTCATTCGAACAAACCCTCCTGCATTGTGACCGCAGCAGCCTTGCACATGACTTAATGGTTTCATTATAGTACAACACGTGCATCTGTCATTTTCCAGCAAATGATATACTTTATGGATTTGTAATATTAATTTATCATGCGCCTCGTTGTGGTGGAATAAAATAAGTGAACCAGAAGAAAATGTCTGCAGCACACAGCCCGGTTCAGAGGTTCAGTGACAGTTGTGATTTGAGATCGCGGCTCAGCTCACCTTTTCCTACCTTCCTCCTGCTCCAGGCCCAGAGAGCCTTCTGATTTGTGTTGCATAGCCATCTGTTTAGACTAATTAACTAATTAACTAATTAATGAACTCTGGGGAAAGGCCCACCATCGTGGGCTCTGAGAGTGAGAACATTTTTCACCGCAGGAAGAGAGATGAAACGCTTCTTCTGGAAACATTTCTCTTCCCAATTTCAGCTCTTTACTTGCAAGTAAGCAAGTAACCTATTTAGGAGTAAATTCCACCATGTTTAATATCATCTTGTTCACAGCATAAAAATGTTGTATGTATATGATTTAAAGTTGCTTGAAAACATGGTAAATTTGATGTAAATTCCCTGAAAATTGTGTTTTATGTGTGCTGCCTCAAAAAAACATTCAAGTTTTTTATATACTCATCATATATCATATACTTATGTCAATTTGAGATAAGTTTAACATATTGCTTGGGCTGTCACAATAGCAGAAATGTAGGCGTCTCTAGTAGTACTTGTAGAAATACACAGATTCTGAATACGCTAGTTTGATACCAAAGTAAAAAAAAAATCCTATGTACTTAAACACAAGCTTCTATATAACAAAATTGTTTCAAATTCTTGACACAGTGGCGTCAGACCATTTTTTAAAATGTTAGCAATATATTTTTTTGGCAGAAGACAGACTGAAAAGTAAAAGCAGGTGCTGAGTTGGTACGAGCATTAGCTTAAACTACAAGCTAGTTACATTAGCTTGTATAATGTTTGCTATTTTAAAGTTACAGTTCATTAGCTTATTGATCAGAAAAGGTTGCTTGTTAAAGATTTAATTGGTAACACGTACAAATGGACACTGAACTGAACACTAGTGCTCAAAGAGAGATATCTGAAACCACTTACGGTACCACAGTAGTATAGCATCAAATCAGTCATTTTACAATTTAAGCTAGCAAGTCTTTACTAATGTTTTTATCTCTTGCGTTTTTGAATTGCATGTGTATTAAATACAAAAAAAATTCTAATTAACTCCCAAATGGTTGATTCTGTTCATCCGGACATAGCATTTTCAGTGGGAGAAACACTGTCACCCATCTGACTGACTTCTTCGGTCTCAGCTGACTGCAGGTTTCCCCAACTTTATAAATAGTACATTTGCACAATGACTGAAGCTAGCCCACTGAATGAATAAAATAGGTTGTGAGGTCAGTTCCTTGATCATTAGTAAGCAAATTATCATGACCATTGATAACAGTATAATTAACTGTTTAAAATGCTCTACTAATCTTACCCAGAAATGAAAAGAATGTCCTTACTTTGTATTTATAATTACAAAATGCAGAGAAAAGCCTTCATAATGTCTTACGCTGTATTATGCTTAGTTGAGTTGTTCATTAATTAGAGACTGGTAGGTAAAAATGACGTATCTAAAAATGATGTGCTCATGTACTCTGTTTGTGACACTCCTGTAATTTTATCATTTTATCTTTTATTTAATATGTTTTATTTTAAAATCTTGTGCATTGAAACATTTTTAGTGAAAGTCAAGTCAAACAGTGTCAGTGCATCCATAAATAGTGCATAGCTCAGTCAGCCTTCGGAATCACTTTACATTGTGTTGCCTGTTGTTCTCAAACACATCCTTTTAAATATGACATAAACAGTATTTTTAGCCAGTGCTGTCAATTAACTTCAGCCTGCTGCCTTCTCACCACTCAGCTCCTCTCTAAATACAAATAAAACACACCTCCCACTCTTTGCATCTAGACAAAGTCTTCTCACAACCCTCATTTTCTTTTTTCTTTTTGCCTAGTGATGATGCATTCACTGTAATAACAGAATCAAAAACTAACATTATCTGTTTGTGAGTAGATTCAGCTATAAAATCCTCTATCTACACTCTACAAATTACATATTTCTAAATATTTCACATTTCGTGTTATTTTTGTTCCTTGCAAAAGTGTGTTTAATGCTTTGCGGACATTATTTATAATGTGTATTATAACGTGCATGAGGCTCTTGACACATAGATCAGTAGCCAGAGACAGTTTTCAGTGAACCCTAAGGACTTATAGGCATATTGACTGAAACTGACACCAATCTGTGTCGCAGGCTGGTAGCCAAATACACAGCTGCACCAATCAAATAAGAGAAGGATCATTTATGCAGCTCCCCTTACTTGATGCTCTACAACCTACATGCCACACATAAGGGACCTTAAATTGTCCAGGCCTCAAGTACCTAAATTTCAGTCGATTATGACTGATTGTGATGTTGTAACCATCCAAAGTAGACTAACTATGAGCTACAACACTGTAAAACAATGGCATGTTCTTCTGTAAAAACCACAGGTCTGTATGACATCAAGCTTGTTTTTCTTTTACGGAACTAATCTACCCAGAATCCAGCTACATCTCTGATTGCTGCAAACATAGTGAATGTGAAACTTTAGAAGCCACAAGAGCGGTGTACCCTACACATATTACCAAATATATTCAAGTATATTATTTTACAGGACTACAATAATGAGAAACGATTAAATTCCAGAAGCTCAAATGTGGTTTTCTGTGTAATGTATTACATTGCATCTGCAATGTATTTTGGGATGAGTATTTCTTTCACACGTATTACAATCACACCGTAATGATGTGTTTTTGCCCTTTTCTTTTTTTTCTTTTTTTTTTTTACATTTTATTTTACAATCAAATCAAATCTTTTTATGGTTATAATTCACTTCGTAGCTGATTGGCTTGGTTCAAGACATTTATACGTGGTTTTTTGTTTGTTTGTTTGTTTTTTAAACGAGGACAAAATTCACTTACAGAACTGGAGCGCTTAAAGTGGGCAGTCACTGTTGTGCGCTGCTTTCCAGTGTATGCAACTGAAATCTATTCCTCTGTTTGTATCCCGTAGATGTTTATGATATAACATCAGAGATATTCAAGCTGTGTCTTTGCTCACAGTTGTTCTGAATTTAAATCTGAGATTTCAAGACTGTGCGTCTCTCCTCCCTTGGAGGAATTCAACAAGTAAGAAAGGAGGAACATTTTCTGGCAGTGAAAGACATTATTCACACATTTTCTTCTTTTCAGGGTGATTTACACATTTCAGATAAAACTTTGCTCCAGTGTCTATTATCAGTATTAACTCGTGATTTCAGGATAGAATTAACTGTAAAACTAACTGAGATATTTTTAATACTAGCGAAATGTAAAAAAGGTTCATTTATTTAAATAATTTAAATGCCCCTTTACATGACAGATAGATCTCGGTTGATGGCAAGATTTTTCATTCAGCTTGATGAATCTGTCCCCGTTTTGTGCCATAATTGGTGTTAGCATTCATTTGTGTCATCTACTCAGTGCTAAAGCCTTAATCTGACTGTTACCTAATAGTGGAGGCAGTGATTAAAGTGAAATATCCACATTTAAATACCATTATGCGTAAGTAAATGTAAAATTACATAAATGTTTGCCAATCACTTGGGCACCTGAACTGCCATATTAAGAGGCTGAGTGGATACATGTAACAAGTATGATTAATGACACCATATCATTAATTAAAATAGCTTCATGTCTGAAATATTAGCCCTGTGATTAAAATTGCGTCCCCTACTGCAGACGAGGCTCTGTTTCAAGACTCTTAATTCATTTAATTTGACTTGATTTTTTATTCAGGCAGGCTGCAGTTTTCATGAGCAATAAGGCGTTTCTGAAACAGAACTTTGAAAAGCTTTGAAAAGTCTTGAGAGGCAACATGATGTTTGAACCGCTGCTTTTCAAATTTGCATGGCAGCCTGGTGTTATTGCATGGCACGGTGCCATTTGAGTGGACAGTTGTGAGGAAAAATTGAGCGAGATAAGTAAGGTAATAAATACAATGACATCAGAGGCCTATGGGCGGTGTACTGAACTAACATTAGTTCAGTGGAAGTGAAACCCAATTGCGTTATAATTTCATTTCTGGGTATACTTGACATACAGAATGATGCATAATTGAAACGGACCTGCCAGCTAGTCTTCAAATCAAACCCTTGGTGCCGACAAGGAGATTTAACAGATTTGTGTAACCAAAAAAAAAGAAGAAAAAAAAAGATAATCCAGCAAGAATGTGCAAGAGGTGAACTACAATAGCATCTCTCTGAGTTAAAGAATTTTCTATTGTGATTTTCTCCTGTCATATTAATCTACTGTTACATACACACATAGCAGATAATCCCCGACTCCGGTGCACAGTATTGAGTGATCCAATCCACTCTATTCTGCTCATCTAAACAGAGTCTTCAGTGTGCAAGAGACATTCACCATCTGCTAAGGGTTTTTTTCCCCACTCCTTTTTTTGTATAATAATGCCTCTACCTGTGCTTCATTAATTTTGTGACTCACATATACAGAGACAAGAACGCTTTGTTTCCTCTTTTCAATCACCTTTCCTGTGTGTATAAAATAAAATCTACATCTTTCCTCTGAATGTAGACATCTCTGATCATCTCCTGCGTGACGTCACAATGAAATTATATAATTCGTCCTTCACTGTATTCCTCTCTACTGTCTGTCAGTTAACATCTGACAGTAGCTTTGGGCAATATTTGATTTAATACCTGTTTCATGTCTTTCTTTCTTTTTTTCCCCTTTTTTAATCCTTCACCCTCAACTCCACCCCCCTCCCTCTCCTATTGTTCTTTCTTCTCTGTTCACAGAAATATGTTCAGTGACCTACTACAGTTATTCCGTTCAGTCCTGTAAATTGCTCTGCAGATGTTCCTATCTCTGTAAAGCAATAATATGGCTGAGCGTAGTTTTAGGGCTAAAATGTGTGAATGACTTTTACAAATATGGGTGACAACAGAGGATGTTCTGAATGGTGCAGTTCACTAAGAGAGAATTAGAGTAAAGACACAACATACCAATAACAATCTCTGTGTTGGTCTTTTTTTTTTTTTTGTATCTTGTCCCAAAATGAATAAAAGTCCAGCTAATGCATATATTTCATCCTATTGTAGACGCAATACGATATCTATTGGGAATAATAGCTTTTATAATGACTCTCCTCATTGGCATACATTAGAGAAAGAGTAGATGCATTGTGGAAAGAGCTTTTGGTAACAATCCCAGAGGTATTGGAAGCTCCAGTTATTATCATACAGTTTGTTTTTAAATTTCCCTCCATGGTTTCCTCACTCCTCCTCTGTTTCTCTTTCATCCATTCACTTCACTGTCTTCAACCTGTATCTTTAGAGGTTGATGACTCTCCTCACAGTTCCTTGGCTGCTACCTCAAGCAAGTGTTGAATATGCATGAGTTCAGCCTCTTAAACTGCTGTTCTCAGCACTAAAGTCAGTAGGAAACCCAACTCAGCAGATGGGAGGGGTGTGGGTGGTGGATCAGAAGGAAAACTTACTGAAAGAGAAAGAAAGGAGAGGAGGGAACTTGTTTGACTTATCTTCAATGGTGGAAGATAAACCGAATTCCCTCCCTTCATGTCGGCCTTTCAAAGAGAGCGGCACTAGAGCTAGCATGCTAGCACATACTGTGAAGTTGCCTGCATGTACATGCACTGACTTTGGAGTTCACGTGCATTTGCATGCTGCTGTTTGCGTACTTGAATATGGAAGTGCTTGAATGTGGGTATCCGAGTGCCTTCGTGAGTGCCTGTCCATTTCATTTTGCCTGAAGTCCTAGACAGTTGCCAGGCAACTGTGGCAGGCAGCTCAGCACTTGGCTGGGCAGGAGACACTTCCACGTGCACATGGTTTTGATAAGCGGCACAGGTCAGTGGTAATATGTTACCAGGTCAGAGCCACATAAGGCTAAGAACCAGTCAATTGCTGGGATGATGCAAGGATAATACAATTACATAGTAACATGTGATATCTTGATTAGTGGGGTTAATCCTTTCAAAGTAATATTTCTGCTACAGCACTGAGACATGATTTCTGTTTTTTAATAATCCATCCAACACTAAACACTGCACTATAGAGACAGGCAGCAGCTGTGGTTTCTTATAAATTTGGTAATCCAATTATCTCTATATTACAGTTTAATCATACTTTTTTCTTTTCAAAATCATTATCACATTACAGCCATTTCATAACAAACATTATTGCCTGCTCAAGACGAGGTCACTCTTTGAGGTTGCATATTCTTTGCTTACTTTGCTGATTGCAGTGTTTTCTTTGAATGTGAAATATCCTGTCACAGCATTTGAGGATTAAATTCCAAAATAAAAATGAATGAAAAAACTTTTTAATTAATGCTCATTACAAGTCAAATGTTGACTTTAAGTTAACGTAGATTTTTACTTTTTTTAAGCTATGATAAAGTGACACATCAGCTGTCATCGTGGCTGGAATTTGCACTTTTTGTCCAAGGCAAACAGTCATATTGAAAGAAAACCCCCAAAAGTCAGCAAAATAACTGTGCACTCTGTAATGTGAATCACAATTAAGCCAGGTTAACCCAACACGACACTCCAGGCTTCAAGTGCTTGTTGACTGTAGTGTAAGTACAGTGAAGAGTGTGGAATGAGAGTTGTGTTGTGTCACACTGACTGTAGTAGAAAGGTCAATTTGGCAGGTTATCATCACCACTGTCATCATGGCTGCTGTTACCTTCATCAGCATCGCCATCACTTTCATTAATAATCATCAACAATAAAACTTAATTTGCTATTTAACACACTTGAAAATGTGCTTTGTCTGTTCCTACCATCTGTCCCTTTGTACTGAGCTATACCACCTTTTTTTTTTTACAAACTGCCCTTTAACTCAGTTTCTTATACAGTGTGTTTCTTTTGTCCGCACGAGAAAACATCTAGAATGGGAATTTAGTTCACAAAACAATACTGCTTCAGGAGAAAGTATTATAACACAGTTTATGTAAACACACTGTGGCTGTGACCTTGTATATAGTTGCATACGCAAGGTTATGCTGTGCATTGCCCTGCGACGGTAAACATTTATTCAGCCACTATGCACGTTTAGGTGACATACTGTACAAACAATCTAGGATCCATGTGCAGCAGGGAGGTGGAAAACATGCCAATGCAATGTCATGAAACCAAAAATGGTTATTTTCAGTGTTCAGTTGCTGGAAACCAGAAAAATAATTGTTGTTTTGGGTGTGACAGTCACCAGTGGCTTATCCAAAGCAATTCACGGTTTACTACATTTCACCTTTGACAGTTGTCTGTCGGTTTTTGGCAAGATATTTTGAAACTTGATGCTGGAAGCACCGCATCACAGACCAAACAATGTTTGGCCTGGAATTAGTAATAAATCTGGAGCTCTGTCCTAAATCAGAGCAAAAGCCAGGAAGCAACAATATGTAATAACAGCTTTTTCTGCGCAAGTTATGGTGCGCAGATGCCCAAATTCTGGTTACATATTTGTGCCATTAGTTGTTCGTGACATCTGTGAAAAGATTTTTTTCTCAAAAATAGGCCAGATAGACTGTTGTCTTCTATTAAAGATGACTGGAGTGACATTGCACATCAGACTGCTTACTGAAACACTGATCACAGAGAACGATGTTTGTACTGTTCCCCTGGAAAAAAAACCCATACCAACAAGGTTCATTGTCTTAACTTGAAAGGTGCACATATTCCTCTAATTCCAGTGCAAAGTCCAGGATTGTGGCCAGTATTTTGCTCTGGTCACTTTGTGCAGTTTAAAACCGCTAAAAAGGGTTTTACATGTAGCCAGAAGTTCCCAGTCATCTTGATTTGTGTTCAGCCTCCTGGTACATTTTGATGACGTTGCTCAGAAACCTATTTGAGACTTGGCTGCATTATGTAAAGTAGCATGTGGTCATAAACTAGTCATCTTTATTGAACTATATATGGACTGTCTCAGAGTGTAAAGCAAGCGCCAATCTGGAAAGCCAACCAGCGGATGGGGTTATTTAGGTCTGATGGTTGCTTTCGTATAATCCAGCAGGTGAAGTCACAAATTATTGTCGGATAGAAGCAGAGAGCTCCATTTTCCTTAAAGATTTCCTGTGGATGTGTGAATACTTGAATGCTTAAGATAGCCACATTCAATGACTAGCTGTATGTGTAAGCAAAGTCATACCATTTTAAAACGTAAATCAAATGTCATACTTTCGTTTGGATGAAGCCAAGTGACCCAAAAACTCTGGGAACACATTTTAGTTCATTTAGACCAGGGCTGCCCAATCCCAGTCCTCGAGAGCTACCGTCCTGCAGCTTTTAGATGCATCCTTGTCCCCACACACCCGAATCAAATGAATGGCTTGTTATCAGGCCTTTGCCAAACATGATGGCATGCTGAAGAGGTAATCAAACCATTTGATTCAGCTGTGTTGGAGTAGGGATGCATCTAAAAGCTGCAGGATAGTAGCTCTCGAGGACTGGGATTGGGCAGCCCTGGTCTAAATGAACTAAAATGTGTTCCCAGAGTTTTTGGGTCACTTGGCTTCATCCAAACGAAAGTATGACATTTGGATGGACCGGGATTGGGCACCCCTGATTTAGACTACCCTTTAGTATTATGCTAGCCTTCATTTTTCTCTCAGTCAAATTTAGGGATGACAAACTCATTTTACATTGTGGGAAACATGGAGCCCACTTTAATCTTAAGCGGGCCAAACCAGTAAAGCCGCCCTTTCTGTCAGTGGAAAGAACTTTAATCTTTAGATATCCTAATATAAGAAAAATAAGTTATTTTTTACAGTTTTTCTACAGAAATGAAGAGAAATGCTGCTCTGTTTAGTGAAAGACATCCAGTCCAGGGAGCTGGGTTGGAGTCTTTGCTGGGTGGATTTTGGCCCCTGGGCCTTATGTTTTGAACCCCAGGTCTAACTAGAACAAAGCACCCTGGAGCTTTTGAAAGCTTTTCCTTGACCTCTCCCTGACCTCTGACACTTTTGTCCCTTCCCAAGTGCTTGTGCCCCAACTGCCCTTGGGCCAATACCTTAAAGCTCTATTATTATTGTTATAACTCTTACTATAACTATTTGAATAGTGAATCTGGAAGGGATACACTTTCTTGTAGAAAAGGCTGTGTTGAGCTGGCTATGACCTAACAGAGGTACATACATTCTTAATGACAGAGAACATCTGACATATTAGAGGGTTGCCAAATTAGAAAGATTACTCTAAAAGTCTTTTTTAAAGCCTCCTCAGTCTTCACGTTCGCATTTTAAGTTGCACGTTTTGACAATTTGAGCCTTGCAATTGGAAATCGGAAAAGCCTAGAGCCATGAGAGCTTTACTGCCCCATTCATGCTCCGAGTCCAGCTAGTCCCTCTGAGTTCTTTCCTTGACAATTGATGTTAAAGTGGTGGACACTAAAGATCCCGCCTCCAGATGATTGACCTGCTCGTTTTGATTAGTTTAGCCGGGCAAGGCTTTGCTTTGATGTGGCAGGCCTGGTTTTCAAAGACTGGTGTTTTAATTCTTGAATGAACAGTCCTGGCTTGAAAATGGGTTATTATCATTCTAATATATCAAAGCCAACACATTTGCCACATTGCAAGTATTGTAAAACTTGTTACCGGTTAAACATTACATCTTATTGGCTGGTTTTACCTCGTCTTATGTTAGAAAGGCAGCACAGGGTTCAGAACGCCAAAAATGATATCTGCAAAATAGGCATAATGTATATTAAAATAAAATAACAGTATTCCCTTGATATATTTGATGTATTACAATCCACTTCGAAATGTACGCATTCTGATCCGCTTCATATTTTGCCCAGTAAATGTCCCACATTCAGATATAAACCATCAATGCAAAGCATCTCACACATGTTTATGCATCATATTGTGATTTTGTAGTGATGGTGGCATTCTCCTGTGGTAGGACTCAGGGCATGCAGTGGAACAATTATCTTATTCTTGTTTTATAGTACTGCTGTCATGTCTGCTTGCGTAGGCGCTTGCCTTCAGACTGCCTACAGAGTGAGGGGTTTTCAACCTTTGCAAACATGGTGTCGTGCAAGCCTCCAAAAGCTCAACGCCTCATAGATCAGCTGTACGTAGATGAGATGCTGGACTGGAGCAGGGAAGGGAGTTCACCAGTAATCGGACAAGCTTAAAGCAAAACATCTTTAACAACAAGTTAAAAATACAGCAGAGCACAGATGATGGCTGCAGTGGACACTTTTCATTGTTTTTTAACACTCAGTTTCACTTCAGCTCTTCATATGTTATGACTTTGCTCTTCTCCTGACATGTTTGAACAGCACAAGTAAGAGTAGCCCACAGGCTGGTTTTACCACAAACTTTGGACACTGTTTCCATTTGGCAGCAGATGCTCACTGCAGGTAGACGGGCTGTCCATAGCTCCCTACGGTCTACTAAGGCACTGCCAACAGGGAACCATGTTCAGCCCATTAAGCTGTCATTGGCTTTGTTTACAGACTCTAAGTTAACACAGTGCACATGGGCAGGTGGTGATGCTGTACCAGGCTCAGTGTGGATAGGTCAGTGTATTCACACTGAGTATATAATACAGTAGGTATCATAACAGTGCAGTCTGCATGCATCATGAAGTCTTAGCAAAGTGGCTTTTAAGTGTTATTAAAAAAGTTATAACATTGCACTAACAGGATTTTCTTTTAACACTACCGTAATAAGTTAGCAAGCTGGCTTCCAGACTCAGCCTGAACTGAGATCCATGTTTCAGTGATAACAGTCACTGACACAGAGTGACCAGTGGCACCAAATAACTACATTATCCTACAGGGTAATTTACTGTTTGCTAACAGTGTTGTGGAGAAAACAGTCAGAACAGAGAGCGACCACATTAGCATGACGAGATAGCTGAGCATCTTTGTTTGCCGCAGGTTACCGACTTGCACGGTCAGCCATTTTTTGTCCTTTTTTTCCCTAAAAATTCACTCCAAATTAGCCCCATTTTACATAATTGAGATCAAAACAGCCTTGTGCCTTATATGACCCTTAGATCTAAGCCATAATAAAACTCTGTCTCCATAAATCTTGCCCCCTGGTATTAGTTATAGGCAACAATCCGGTCGTTCAGTGATGACGTGACGAATCCTACTTCCAGGCCTAAAGTAGTCTGCGTTTAATATGGCTTTTGTGTTGTTAACATGTTTAATGTTTTGTATTTTCTTCTATTTAATCTCAAAAAGCTCCTAAAACAGTCAGTGATCACTGTTGACCTCCCTTGGCTTTTATTACCGCTAATCATTTATTTAAGCTCAGTTTTTAAAACCTTAGGATGTAACTACACCCCAGCCCGTGCAGTATATGAATGACTAACCTCGTATTGTGGATGGATTATCTCAATTGTTCTCTTGGCTGAAGTTTGGTCCTTTTACAGCATCCCGCCATGCGATTACATTTGTTCCTGACCACCGAGAACACTCACGTTAACTTTTATCGAGTGGAAAAAAAGTTAGCTTGTTTATATTATGCTAACATAGCTGAGCCGCTAGCGGTCACGTAGCACATCAAACGTCACTGCTGTTTAGTTTTCTGTCTTCATTTATGTTGGAAGTGATAACAGAGCTGTACGTTTTAATTTGTTTCCAAAACCCCACAGTCAGGACATGCTATATTGTAAATGGTAAATGGTAAATGGCCTGTATTTATATAGCGCTTTACTAGTCCCTAAGGACCCCAAAGCGCTTTACATATCCAGTCATCCACCCATTCACACACACATTCACACACTGGTGATGGCAAGCTACATTGTAGCCACAGCCACCCTGGGGCGCACTGACAGAGGCGAGGCTGCCGGACACTGGCGCCACTTAGATAGAAGCTTGCAAGCTAACTTCCTGCTAACTTCTAATTCCGTTAAATGTCATAAATTCCGTTTTCATGGATGCCTGGATGTTAAACTCAATTGTTACACCTGGTAGAGCAGAACGCTGATCATTTTATTAAAGATGAAAGACTTTAGACAGTTTTTCAACTCTCAGTAATGCCATAGTGATCGTTTGATATATGGACCTGCAGCGGAGTTTAGGCCCAGACACGGCTAGTGACGTCAGACTTAACGACCGGATAGGAAATTGTATTTATTCACAGGAAGCGCCTGAGTAAATACTGCTAAGCAGACTTGGCTAAATCAAAGTCGGGTGAACATGCTTGAACACGATTTTCTTTTTCAGTATATCTTCCACCTCTACAGCCACGGCTCTGAGAAGTGTGCAGTTAACTGAAATAATTTTTAGTTGTTTCACGGGTATTGAAGTCATCCAAACAGTGGAAAATTTGAAATGCTACATTTGTTACAGAGTGAAGCTGCTTGAAACACATGTAAAGTACTTTAATTCACTCTCATAAGAACAGAGCTGTGTGTGTGTGTGTGTGTGTGTGTGTGTGTGTGTGTGTGTGTGTGTGTGTGTGTGTGTGTGTGTGTGTGTGTGTGTGTGTGTTTGTGTGTGGCATTTTGTTCAGTTTATTTTATCTTGTTGTGGGTGTGCACCAACTGTGTAAATGTGTGTCCTGGAAGTAGGTGAAACATGCCTTCTGTTGCTCTCCTCCTCTCTCTGTTGACAAGTTCTCTTAACTGTGTTGTATTTTCAGCGTGGGTATTAAAAATGAGTAATTTGGCAAGCTTTCTGTGTGAAATCTCCACAGACTTGAAGTGAGTTGGAGGCTTAGAAGTTCCTGACAATGACAGGATGCCATCTTCTGTTTGTGTGGGACACGGAAAAAGATATACACATATCCCGTCTCTTTAAATCGGGCCCTGATCCTTCATTTGGGAAAATCTATGTTTTTTCATTCTTTTCCTGTCTGTATTTGTTCTAATTTGCCCTGCAGGGTTTCTGTGCACCGGGGATCAGTCTGCTAAGGGGAACTATGGTTTGTTGGACCAGATCCAAGCCTTGCGTTGGCTCAATGAAAACATCGGCCACTTTGGAGGAGACCCAGAGAGAATCACAATCTTTGGCTCTGGAGCTGGTGCCGCCTGTGTGAACCTTCTCATCCTCTCCCACCACTCCGAGGGTAAGGTTCTTTTCCTGTCCTTGACCGATTAGTAGTCACATACTCCACTCAAAGGGGATTAATATTTCAGGACAGTGTGTGGGTAATGTATTTCTTTACAGAGCATGTTGGTGCTTTTCAGTGAAAAGCCTAAAGCAGATAAAAATGCACTGCAGTATTATTCCCACGAAGAAAGGGATTCAGAGATGAGTCACTTACAGTTTGGGGCACTATGGTATTATTTCAATAAGCAGGACAAAACTCCAAAGATCAAGTAATTTGAAAGAAAACAAGGTTGTGAGTTCTGGAGTTGACAAATGGTTTTAGACAGTAGGTTTTTGCTCTAAAAACCATTACTCCCCTTGGGACAAAAACCCTTTAATAATTCCAAATAACATCATTCCACATGAAACTACAGTCACTGAAAAAGCACTGAGATGAATGAGTGCGTCTTCTCATCACTTTTCTGTCAAATTGGGCTTTTAAATGTTACAGAGTTACATATAGTGTTGTGAATCTAAACTTTTACTATGTGTTATAGGTGCATAAACTAGCCCAAACATAGCCCATTGATAGGTGGTTGCTAGGAAGCATGGTCATAAGCATGGCCTAAGATGCACCTGTGTGCAAGCTTTGTGTAATAAATGTGTACTTTATTATTTAATGTGCTTTTAATGTTATATAAGGCTTAAGACATCCAGCATTTTATTTTATATGTTGCTGTAATTTCTTTAATTCATCTTCAGAAATAGTTCTCCAGGCTTCTTGAAGGACATTTAAAGCTCTTCTTTGGCTCTTGGCTGCCTCCCCCCCCCCCCCCCCCCCCCATTCTCTGTCAAGATCGTCCAACACTGCTTTAATAATGTTGAGGTCCAGGATCAACACCCTATCCAGGGTTAGCTGTTTGGGATCATTTTCATATTGAAAATTAAAGCCAGTACCATGCAGTACACACTTTCTGAAGGATGGTGGATCAAAATCTGATTCTATCACTTTTGACAAGCCCCCCAACACAAGTGTCTAGATGCAGCCCCAAACCATGAAAATGATTTGAGCCTGAAACTTGAAATTTAGATTCATCATTCTGTGGGACCTGTAACCATCCACATAACAGGTTCTGGATTAGGCACTAGCATCTGCACCTCATTAGTAGAAAAGGACCGTTTAGTTCTTGAATGGCGGATCTCTAAATTCTCGCCAGATGTTCTGTCATTAATACTCTCTATGATTTTGGTCTGTGGAGCTGAGAAGTCAAATAGCGTTTCATTACTTACCAAGAATTCAGATTATGATATTACTAAACTGTTAACCTTCACGCAGAGAGACTAATCTTGGACGGATTAAACAAATAAAAATAGTGCATATACTGTAGGAAGCAGATTCTCGGTTGATGCAAGGGATTGAGTCAGGAAAAAAGTCAGGAGGTCATTTGCTAAGTTTTTAAGGTTCCTATAATACCAGCTCATATTGCATGGATACTTTGATAGTCCAGGTTTCCAGGTTGAACACTGAGGCTCACAGACTTTATATACTTTTTCCACTGAAAACACATATATTACATCAACACTGATCACACTTTCCTTTATGTGCTTTGTGCATTGCTGAGAATTTCTTCTGTAGAACGCGACTGTAGGTCAGTGTTATGGCAGGTTTAATAGTGGGTGCAATATCAGAAAAACACAACTGGTTGTTTTGCATAGATTAGCCCAACTCCATTTTGAAAGCAGGCTGAAGCAACGCAAAGTCAAGAAAAAGTTGGAGGCTGAACAGCTTTTAAAGGTACAGTGTGTGCGTGTCTGCATGTGTGTGTGTGTGTGCGTATGCCGAGGAGAGATGAGATGAGGCGCTGGAGTTGCAGCTGAGAGGCTTCTTAATTGATTTCACAGGGAGAGGAGCGGGGCGGGGCACACGCAGAATATGGGGGGGCTTAATTATTAATGACAGAATCTGCAGATAAAACAGAGGGACAGCAAGCCACTTTACATAACAGTGCAGCGGTGCAACAGTGCGAGCAGTTTTCTTTCTCTTTCTGTCCTTTTCACTTTATCCAACAAGCCGTGCGCAGATTTGCCGCCATTTTTCTTGCTGCTGTCTCTCTTTGCATGTAAATGAAACACTTCATGTTTTTTACTCTGGTCTTCATAAAGATTTTCTCCAGCTAAGAAGTGCAGCAGGATATCTACTTCATCTTGCCCCTGTAATACTCTACAATTGCTCCTCCTCTAACATATGCATTATTTAACGTGCTCTCAAGGCCTTGGTGTCTTCAAGGCCTAACGTAAGGCCTTGAAGACACCATCAGCTGCTAGCAAGAGTGTGTCGGGGGGGGGCAGCTAAGCTGATGGAGAATAAGTGTTTGTATGTTTTAATACATCTGGTGTATATGACTGTGTTTTTGTATAGGGCTGTTCCAGAGGGCCATTGCTCAGAGTGGCTCAGCCATCTCCAGTTGGTCGGTGAACTACCGACCGCAGATTTATACCAAGATCCTGGCCAAGAAGGTTGGCTGCACCACAGGGGACAATGCAGAGTTGGTGGACTGTCTGCGTAGGAAGAGTTTCAGGGAGCTGGTGGACCAAGACATCCAGCCTGCCCGATACCACATCGCCTTTGGTCCTGTGGTAGATGGGGACGTGGTACCTGATGACCCTGAGATCCTCATGCAGCAGGTCGGCTTTGAATTCTTCAATTACCGTACACTGTGTGATACTGTGAGAGACAGAATATCAAAAAGTATTTGATCCGCTGCGCCAGACAGAATTCTGGCTCCCACAGTTTCAATTTCATTTTTCTCCATTATAATGAAAATCACATAAAATCAGAAATTCAAACCTACAAATTCAGCAGAGGATGAAATAATTATTTAACCTATACTATATAAATACATTCCTGACAAGCATTACTGCTCCATTCTGTTTTGTATGTCATGCTTTGTGTGTGTTTGTCGTGACACCAGGGCGAGTTCCTCAACTACGACATACTGCTGGGTGTCAACCAGGGAGAGGGCCTGAAGTTTGTGGATGACAGTGAAGGAGAAGATGGAATATCAGCTGCCTCATTTGACTATACTATCTCCAACTTTGTGGACAATCTGTATGGATACCCCGATGGTCAGATCCTATCCCTATTTTTCTAGACTATTACGATGTGTTTCTTTCTAAATGTTGTCAACAGCACTAAGCATTTATAAAAATGACATCGATTTGCTTGTGAATAGCGACTACAGTCCTTCGTAAGCCAGGCTGGTCAACAGTATTCACAGTAAATTATGTTTCGGAATCTTCCTGTGGCAAAAAACATGTTTTGACCAAAAAATCTAAAAGATTTCAGCCTTACATGCTTCCACATAATGTCGCAGACAAACATGGACTCTATCATGGCATAAATGCTCACATTAACTTCTGTTTTTTCCAAGGTAAAGATATCCTCAGGGAAACCATAAAGTTCATGTACACAGACTGGGCTGACAGAGACAACAGCGACATGCGCAGGAAGACCCTCCTGGCTCTGTTCACAGACCACCAGTGGGTGGCCCCAGCTGTCGCCACTGCCAAACTCCACGCTGAGTTCCAGTCACCTGTCTACTTCTATACCTTCCACCACCACTGTCAGACCGAGGCGAGGCCAGACTGGGCAGATGCTGCCCATGGAGATGAGATCCCCTATGTGTTTGGGATTCCCATGGTGGGGGCCACTGACTTGTTTCCTTGTAACTTCTCCAAGAATGACGTAATGCTCAGTGCTGTTGTGATGACATATTGGACCAACTTTGCCAAGTCAGGGTCAGTATAACACTTAATTTCAAGTGAATTATGAATTGTGTATAAAGTATTGATTATATTTGTCACATATAACACAATGACTAACTCAGTCAGACTTTTAAAAGACAAGCCCAGTGATATTTCTGGGGATTTTACAGATGAAACATTTTTGTGTATAAAGCTTTATGGATCAGTCCTCTGTGTTGAGATTCTGAAAGACACACAGCATACAAGAGTTTCAGTAAACACTAACATAGAACATGACATTTCTAAAACTGCCGTCCTGGAATTTTCACACACAGCCATCTCTAGAAACTCACAGAAATTCACGTTAAAAGAGTTTGGAGGAGAATTGGTGTTGTCACAAAACCTATAGTGACACAGAGGAATCCCCCACAGTGGAAGAGACTGGGTTTCCATTTCTGTGAGCCATGAACAGAAATCTAAAGCAACAGAGGGCACAAGATCATCAAAACCCGAAAATTGGAAACTGATCGTTGCTTTCTCTAAATGATAGGGTCAGAAGTTGAGGACACTTGAGGACAGCATTAATCCATAGACCCTGCCTTGTGTCAACAGTCCAGCCTGCTGGTGGTTCAGTGGTGCAGGGAATGTTTTTTGGCACACCATAAGAATTAATTATGAATTAATTATGGTTTGAATGCCACATCCTGCCTGAGTATTGTTGCAGACCATGTGAAACACTATGTCATAATCACACCCACTGGAGGGGAAAACACTTGGCCCCACATTGCGTTGCTGAGCTCTGAAATGCTGCAAATGCTCTTAATTGGTTAAAAGCATCATATTTTGCTGTATGTGGGGAGGGCACTGGTTAGTACCGTTGTCACATAACAAGAAGGACAAGGAGTTACTGTCACAATAAAAAATCAATAGAGAGCCCATGTAGCCACAGTTTACCATCTTTTAATTGCTATTTCCAGCATTATGGTAAGACTGTTTCACATGCAAATGTTAGCTAAGGCAAATCAGACTCATTGTTATAAACATGGCAGTGAGTTTAGGGGACTTCACTGCAAGAAATTGATTATGGCCTGCATTTGTATAGTGCTTTTCTAGTCCATAGGACCCCAAAGCGCTTCACACTACATTCAGTCATTCACCCATTCACACACACATTCACACACTGGCGATAGCAAGCTACATTGTAGCCACAGCTGCCCTGGGGCGCACTAACAGAGGCGAGGCTGCCGGACACAGGCGCCACCGGGCCCTCTGACCACCACCAGTAGGCAAACATGGGGTTAGTATCTTGCCCAAGCAGCCAGGATGCAGCCTTTTGAGGTCTGGTAATCAATGCTTTGTTCACTGCTCTTGCAAACTGTGGCAGCCCAGTGGTTAGCATTGTTGGCTCACAGCAAAAAAGGTTCTAGTATGTAGTCTCTTGGTCCTGTATGTGCTACAGCTTCCTCCCACTCTCCAAAGACATGCATGATAGGTTTTGTGGTGATTCTAAACTGGCCATGAATGTGAGGTAGATAGAATGCTTGAAGTATATACAAAACAGCACCATAAAGTGCTCAGAGCGATCACTAGATCACCATATAAATGCCAGTCTGCTGCTGTTATGTCGATAACCACAGGCACCACCCCCCCAAAAACATTATGCATTAATGCCCCAAAAGAATACCATCTACAATCACGACTTCACCTCTCCAAAAGGAAGATGTCAAAACAAGTTTTCTACAGAACATCATGTTATCCAACTTTTTCTGCCTGTGTGCCTATTTTGGAATCCCTAAGCTCCTGCACTGATTCAGAGAGATGCCTGTAGAGGCCAAGTTCTTTGCTGACTTGTGCCTCCATCCCAGCTAAAATGGCAGGTTATAAACTTTAGGAGGTACATGACAACACAAAAGCACAAGGATGACAACAACAAGCATAAACCACCTGCAGTAAAGCACTTGAAGGTTATAGAGCGCCTAGTAATTTGCTATTCTTTGCTCTTTTACCCTCAAATGTCATATCAGTTCCTTTTTTTGGTTGACTGACTTTATCAAAGCAAATATAAGGTTAGGTTTATAGCCTAATAATTGTGTCTTGTGTCTTACAGAGACCCTAACCTACCAGTTCCTCAGGACACCACGTTCATCCACACTAAGCCTAACCGATTTGAGGAGGTCATCTGGACCAAGTTCAGCTCCAAGGACAAGCAGTACTTGCATATTGGCCTGAAGCCCCGTGTCAGAGATAACTACCGCGCTAACAAGGTGGCTTTTTGGCTGGAGCTGGTACCGCACCTCCACAGCCTTCACGAGGAAATCATTAACTCCATCACCACCCGTCTGCCACCTGGAGGCACCAGCCGCTGGAAGGCCCCTCATCCTGGCACTCGCTCAACACGGCACCCTGTGGTCTCTACCTACCCGCCGGATCCTGACCCTGACAGTTCAGAGAGGCCCCGCTATCCTCCCTTCCCCAGCGAGACGAGGGACTACTCCACCGAGCTGAGCGTAACGGTAGCTGTCGGCGCCTCGCTTCTTTTCTTGAACGTGCTGGCCTTTGCCGCACTTTACTATAAGCGGGACAAGCGCCATGAACTCATGCAGAGACGCCACCGCCGACTTTCCCCGCAACGCGGCACGACAATGGGCATGGGTGTTGGCATGGGAGTCGTAGGGGCCCCACCGCACAACGACCTAGCGCTGAGTCAGGAGGAGGAGCTAATGTCACTGCAGATGAAACAGCAGAGGGTGGAGCTAGAGCACGGGACCCCCTTACCGTCCCGCGGTGTCCACGGCGACCTGGAACCGCTGCGGCCTCCCGTGTGCCCACCTGACTACACGCTGGCCCTGCGGCGAGCGCCCGAAGATGTGCCACTGATGACAGCTAACACCATTACCATGATCCCCAGCACCATTAGCAGCATGCAGCCCCTTCACCCCTTCAACACTTATCCCCCTGTCCCAGCCCCGTCTACTACACCCGTCCCCAGCCACAGCAACAATGCTCTGCCACACCAACACTCCACCACCCGTGTATAGGACCAGGCACAAGCTCTGCTACCCCACTCTGGGCTTACAGAGATGCACCACACAAACTGCTCCATCCAAACTCCACCTTCTCTTCTTCTTTACTCTACTTTTCTCTTTTCTCATTAAGCCCTCAACTAAAGCTGCAGTTTGTAAGATACGAAGCAGTGAAATACCTCTAAACTGTAACCGTAACTCAAGGTGGGGGGGGGACTTGATTAAGAAAGGTCCTTTGCCAAAACACCGTCATACTAGATGCATACCGCTTTTCCCCGTCAACGCGCTTTCAACATCTGGTGCTTTGGAGAGCCACCAAACACGCAGCTTTAAGCTTGTAGCTCTCGCAGAGGGTTCTCAGGCTCATCAACAATCAGTCAGACATGTATTGTGGTAGCTCCGTTGTTTTGCGCATGTGTTGTTGTGTCAGTGTAAAAACTATGTTTAACGCCGAATGCAAATATTCATTTTCACTCATTTAGCAAAAAAGATAAAACAGTAGCGAGCAGCTTTGTTTGAGGCAACATATGTCCCGACAAGCTGCCTGTCATGAAGCGTTGATTCCCTGAAACTTACAAATTGCAGCTTTAAAGGCCCAATCTGGAAGTGAAATTTGGCACCCTGTGTTTAGCACTCTGTCCCAACAGCTGTCCCTCCTTTGTGATTTTTGGGGATTATTGTTTAGCGTGAAATGTATTTGACGGGCCTAGAAGGAAAAGGGGTGGAATCCACTGGATGGCGAATCACGACTTTTTAATTTTAAAATGCGATTTTATTAATTAGACATATATTTACTGGTTTGTTTGTTTGAGTTTTTTCTTTTTTTCTTTGGTTGTGATGCTAGCTGAATAACATAAAGCATCCCATGGAGATTAAGTTGCCCACGCTTTAAAAAAAAAAACCCAACCAAAAACAAAAGTGCATACTCACCACTGCTGCTTTCAAAACATTTCCAGATTGAGGCCTCAACTGTGGGGCGGTACAGGAAATTACTGAATCCCACTCACTTTGTGGGATGCAACCTGGAATCCAGGCTGCCCATTAGAAGTCGCTGCATTTCAGCCACACACACTCTAATCACATCCATTACATTATTTATCTTCATACCCACAATCTCTTTTGTCTCATTTAACCGCTTCTCTCGTTCTCGCTCTGCATCTGCCCTTGTAGCTCTTTTTATTAAAACCATCGACATAATCCATCTGCATTCCTTTCCTCTTTCTTGCAATCACTTCTAGACTCTCTTTTTCCTTTTGGAGTCTTTTATACAAAAACACAAGTGTAAATGATGTATTATTAATAAATTGTAAGGATATGAATGAAAAAAAAAAGATATTCTGATATCTCGTTTTTACCAGCATTCTTGGTGCCAAGTACTGTGATAAAGTTCCTCTTTTACTGGCGTCCAGTGGACCGCCTGGAGAGGTCCACCCTGACTGTATCTTACAAAAGGAATTACCATAAAAAAAAGTGCCAACCCCTTCATCTTTAGTTTTGAACCACACACTTTTTTTAAAACTTTTTTTTTTTAATTCCACTCAATGTTGCACTGTGGCTGGTCTCTTCTTTAAAGAGAAATCAGATTCAATATATCCTCTTTTTCTTTTCTTTTTTTTAAGGAGTTTTATTAACAACTTTACTGTGTGGGATATTTGTTGCATGTTTGGATTTTTTTTCTGGGTTTTTTTCTAGAAGTTAGCTTGTCATTTTGATGATTTGCCATTTATTTTATTTTGAAAATCTTTTCTTTTTTCTTTTTAATATCCCGTTTCAATATCAGCTGCACTTTGTGGTACTTCAGAAAGTATTAAAGTATTAAAAGATGAATATTGTGTAAAACTATGATTATAACAAAGAGAGTAAATATTTCCTCTTTATTTTTTTCATTCCCTAACACACCGAGGCTGTGCTGCAAAAACTACAGGAAAGACTGATGAAAGCCTTTATAACCCCCACCCCCTTTTTTTCCCCCTTTTTTTTTTTTTTTTTTTTTGCTGTTTCTCTTTATCTTTTGCAATGTCGAGCTTGCACAGTCACTGTCTCTGAATCAACCTGAAGATAGCACTTTTTTTTAAAGTTAGGGAAAAAAAGAAATGACTACTTTACACAAAGAGTATAAATAAGGTCTTTGTCTGTGACTGGACATTAACCTCCCTCCTGCTTCAAAGTCTTTGAGGACTGCCCGACAGTTATCTTTTTTCCGTCTGCTCTTTTGTTGTCCCATGTTTCTGGCTTTTGCAAAAGGCAGGAGAAAGGATAAGATGTATTTATGGTCAAAAAAAAAAAAGGTGAGAGAGCCTTGTATGCGCGTTTCACATCTTTCGCACAATCCAACACGGACACGGGTCACACTCTGGACAATGAGGAGGAGGAGGAAAAAAACAAAACAAAAAAAACAAAGCAAACTAAACAGAAACAGTGACATTAGGACAAACGCTGGACAAACACAGTGCCGATGACGAAAATAGCGACAGTACGATCCGTCAGTGCGCAGAGGATACATTCTGAAAACCCAGTTTAACAGACATTACTCACACAACATAAACCGTGAACGCAAGGTGAGCAGGATCCCCCGTCCTCTTCCTCTCTTGTCCCCCTCCTTCCTTGTGATGTCCCGTCTGCTTAGGATAACCACACTCTGGAGCCAGACTGCCATCCCTCACGCTGGACTGGAGCAAGCTGCGAGGACAAAAGAACAACAACAACAACAAAAAAAGAACCCACCCAAAAAAAAAAACAAAAAAAGGAAAAAAAAGAACCCAACAACACATAAAAACAAACTGTACATTTTTTTAAGTGTAAGCGAACAAAACTGGAATTTGTAAATATTATGTTTGTCGTTTGGTTTGACTGACTGGCCGGATCTTTTCTTTGTGACAACAGGTGCAAGTTTTGGTGACTTACATGGTTTTCAAATATGTTCGATTCTCCTTTGTTTCCTTGAACTCAAGGTCAGGTTCCAGTAGGTTGTATGGGCACAGCGTGGTTGAGGGCAGCATGAACATGAAAAAGGAATGTCTACGGCTCAGGTTCGCATAGATTGTGATAAAAATAGTCTTGCCTAAAATGTGACGTACAGGCCTGACACTATTCCATCAATCATGAAGGCAGCTTTTGAGTGAAATGAATCCCTTCATTGGTTTAAAAAAAAAGAAAAGAAAAGCCAAAGAACAGCTGTGGAGAACACACGAAAAAGGAGGAAATTGAGAAGATTTGTGAAATGAGGCTTGGAAAAAACAACATGTTAGTTCTTTAAATATGCTCAAAAATAGAAAAAAAAAGATTTTTTTTTTTTTTTTTTCTTTGTGATGCTGTTGAATTTACTTGTTAGTGTCTCACATTGTCTCGGGCATTGTCATACAGTATAACCTGTAATTGGGAAGTTGTGAAATCCTTTGTATTCTTTTAGTCTAATTTCAAACTTTAGTAACCACGGTGGTTGTTTTGCTACCTTTTTGCAATCTTGTCTGCACATTGAATTTTGGGGATTATTGATCCAGCTGTTTGTTAGTGAGTTTAAGTTAGCCACAGCATAAGAAAATGTGTGTTTTTCTTTCCTTCTTTCTTTTTTCCTTCTTTTTTGGAAACAAGGGATTTGGACGAGCCAACAGATAACGGAAGCACACTCACCAAGTTTACATGTTTACACTACAGTTTTGATGTTGGCTTAAGGTAAGGGGAGAAAGTATTACACCGATCCAAATATCTTCTTCTTCTTATATAAGATTTAATGCCAGAAAGGTAAAGTGAAGGCTTGCACCTGTTTGTCTGTTTCATTTGATTCAGTAAAACCTGCTTGAGGCTCAAGAGACTGTGAGAGAGCATAATGACCAGAAGGGGTTGAAAGAATTAAAGTTAATATTTCTATTTCAAATAGAGGCTATTACACACTGTATGTTGTGTATCTGAACTGGAAAACATTAAAAGACATTCTTAAACAAATGCTGTGCCATCGCTTTTATGACATGGCTGGGTTTGTACTGCTAAAAAGGTGTTTGTGGTTTGGCCACTGGGTGGCAGAGGAATTCTGCAGCATGTGAACACAACTTGGCTTCCTAGTATTTAAGTATCGCATTAGCAGGCAAATTCTAATTTACAGAAAGACAAAACATGGCGTCATTTTAGCCTTAGTGTAAAAAAGATGTTAGTTACTCTGATGTGAAGTTTCCGAAGTCCATTTTGAAGTCTGGAGAGAAGCATGTCTGCTATTGTTTCCACTGTTGTAAAAATAATTGGATGTGGCAAGGACAGGCAGGTGTAACTGTAAATCTGCATTCTCATTGGCTTCCAGTTTATGATTTACAAATTAGTAGACCATGAGCAGTTTTGTTTGTTTGTTTGTTTTTAATTTGGTTTGACCCAAAATGAATGAATGAGCCAATAAATTTGCCCGGAAGGTGTTTATAGTAGTCAAGATAGAAAGGACCAGAAGCTTTTTTTGCAGCCACAGCCACCTGCTGACCTTCAGATAAAATGCGAATTTAAAGCACTTCCTCTTTGCCTTCATATTTTGAACTAAAGCTTCAAAGTTTCGTCCATGTTTTAGATCATCTATGGTTAGAGTGAGTAAAAATTAATTCCTGGATTTCAGATTTAGTCACTGCCAAGAACCTCTGGTCTGGTAAAAAAAAAAAACAAGAAACCAAAAAAAGCTATTTAGCTAGTAGTTATTTAGTAAGCTAGCTTAGTTTCATGCTAGCTAGCTCAGTTTCTAGCTTACAGTACTTAATGTTTGCTAACAGATGCAGAACTCCTGCCGAAAGAATTTGACAATGGAAAGAATCTGACTAATGTAAAACTTCAAAAAGGGGTTAAGAAGGCAAGAAAAATAAAGAAAGGAAAAAATTACAGAGTTAGTTGCTAGTGTTTTTGAAGGCATGTATTGTCCCACTAGAACAATAAAATAGAACAGGTCAAACATGCCCTATAACTTCACCTGGGTCCTGCAGTCATTTGTAGGTTTTAAGAACTGTCTACAAGACCAGGGTGGATAAATATAATTTTATCTTTAACGGACTCAATCAGGAGAAAACAAATGTATGTTTGGTAAGAAAGCTACATCTAAGATGAATTTGAATGTAAGGAATGTGCTTAAAAACATTATCTTTTGCCTTCTCACTTCTTCCAGTCCAACATTTTGATTGTATTCTTTAAACTTATCAAAGTGACTATGCAAAGCATTATTTTCTGATTCTATTTGTATTATGATATATCTATATTGGACATGAATATTACCATTCGTGACCCTGTATCAGGTTTAGCGTACGGCTAGTTTTTCATCTGTAGTCACCTAGCATTTTATGTCTTCTTTTAGCTATATTTTTCAGAGTGTAAACTCTGGTTCATTGTTTCCTTTCTGTTTCTGGTACCAAGAAACTACTTGAGTTTCTTTAGGGTGTTTCAAGGTTACATAAGTATTTTATTTAAAGACTTTGGACACAACTCTGTTTCCCTGTCTCGTGTTTTTGTACTTGCAGGGTGGCCAGTTCTGTGGTGTAACTGTCCTCGGTGTCATTCAGCTGCCTCTCCAGTGAGTCATTTGTGACACATACTGACGACAGTCCTGTTTTCCACTGCACCTGATAATGCTGATGTCCTCTTTCTACACTGTAGTGTTCGTGATCTTGGCCAGGGGTATTGCAGGAGAGAGATGTTGCACTCATAGAATTCTTAATTGAAATCTGCAGAAGAATTGAAAAGTAGTAGCACTTTTTAGAATTTTAGATAGTAAGATAAGTAAGACTTGGATAAAACCAAATAGGGGAAGAGGATGAAGTCTGCTAATTTTTTAAAAGCATTTTTCGAAAAAGATTTGACAGGTAATTCTATATATGTAGAATGTCTACTCACATCATTGCCAGTATTGACATCACTCACCATGGTTGGTTGAAGTTCGTTCATTTTTTCTTTAATTTCAAAGGAGCAGTTTGTTAATTGGCATTTGTGTGCATCTCCTTTTCTGTTGTGCCTGTGTGGTCCAGTTTGTGACAAAGTTCATTTAAAAATGTGCTTCAAAATAACTGCTCAAATAAGTGCCTAGAGCCATTTCAATATGCCTTGATTTAACTTCACCTCAGAGGGTAATGTGCTTTTTCCCATCCCTTGGGGACATAGAATGGAGTGTCTCCAACTTTAAGGACTCTTTATTCGTCATATACCTTAAAACCAACCTTCAGTGTCTCCCTCCCTGCTCATTTCTCATTCCCCAACTACATCACACAGCCTCTACCTTCTTCAACCCTGATTTCTGCTTTATTCAAACATAATGATGATGAGACTATCATAACCATCATATTACTTCTTAGTTGCAAAGAAGATTTTCATTATGATAGATTACAGTGTGTGGCAGCATAGTACCCGAGTCAAAAAATAAAACACAATTCTTTGACATGTTTTAGCTCTGCCACAACACTGCCAAGCCGTGCCACACATGCACCAAAATTAGAGCTCCAGCTAATTCTGTGCATTCTGGTAGATAAACCAATGCTTATCCAGCACACATGGTGTAAAAACCATTGCCTTTCGCTGACTTGGTTTTGCAGAATGCTCATCAAGCAGAGATATGGCTCTGTGTAATATTCGGATCCTCGTGGAAATGTCCTACTGTTAGTCTGCCATTTGGAGGAAAAAAAAAACTCTGGTTCATTTTTGCAGTAATGCTTCCAGTCTCACCACGCCATCAATAGCTGATGAAACCTTCTTCTTAAAAGTATAAGGCTACTCATCATTATGTTAAATAAACAGGAATGAACACAAACTGAGCTCTGATTGTGGTTCAGTTCATTCACATCCAAATAATTCTAATTTCAAAGCCTGGCATAACTTGGCAGTGAGGGTTTCATGCTAGGAACTGTCCTCTCATCTGTTTATTCAGCTGCTGGTACACAATAATTTGTTATTACAGCAAATACACCAGACTAATGCACTACTTTAGTTGGATAAAGCTAGCGGAACGCTTTCCATTCATTCAGGTCCTTATGTGAAAATAAAACCTCCTTTGCCAAAGGTAAATTTCTTTGGTATCAGTGGTCAGTAAATGGTTTAAGAACTTGTTGCTCCTATTTTTACATCTCCCCCGTCAGATTTATTCTCCAATCAACTGATCATCTTTTTTCCAATTCCACTTTTGGCACTGTAAGTGAAACACCTCGAAATCTTTACAGTGGACAAACAAAAAGGACAGATCATTGTTGCGCATAATGCTTCCTGCAGCTGTGTACAGGCTTCCGTGTTCAACAGTTTTAGATCAATATATAGGAATTCCATAATGAAAAGCCTGAGAACTCAAACTGGTATACAATATATTTAACAGGTTTACTAAACATCATCTTCATCATTTCTTTTATCTCAAACACCACATCCTTATTTATACTTTAACAACTGCTTTAATGAATACACCCCACAAGGTTTAGTATAATTCATAAATACATATCACAGCTGTTTAGATGCACATTAATGTAATGTCAGGTCTTTTGCTCTCTGAATATACTCACTTGGATGATGTTTTCTGAACCCTAAGTTTTTTTTCTCTACACTAGATGGCAGCATTGAGCTAGAAATTATAGAGAACACATCAAAACTTTTTTTTAAAGGGCATCTTGTACGAGGATATCTTTACCAACACAAAGACAGAGCATTGCCTTGTTTTTTGAATGTCCTCAGAATGATCAAATTTAGATTGTTATAGTTCTGGTTTTCAATTTGAGAACTTTACTACAAATGTGGGTTTAAAAAAACATATATATATTCAAAAGTCTTTTATTATTTGTAGGTTAACTAACCGATTAAAGACACTAAAACCCAACAGACACCCATAAAAGTCAAATCCAGTTTTTATATCTGGACAGACAATGAAACTTGCTCCACAATATACCACAGGGAGGCTATTTCTGATCTAACAACACCCTTTCTTTGGCATTTTACAAGAATTTCAAGTAAATGACTCCAGTGGACAGCTGTTGTAGTGTAAGAGGAGCCTTTATGTCCGAAAGCACATTTCTGATTCTTTTTGCTGTCAGCTTTAAAACAAGAGCAGTCTGATAATGAATGCCTCTGCAAAAGCTGAAAAATTCCCTCTACACCATGAATGAGTGCCGCGATCTGTCCAGGAGCAGATATTTGTGTTATAATTCTTGAGAACATCAAAATCATATATTCCAGTTGTTTTCATTGCAGTTGGATATGACATGCAGTATTCAGTGTTAGGATTCGGGTAAAGAATCCTTTTTGAAAAGTTCATGTATCTGCATCCGGATTAATGCCAAAGTTAATGATAGCCTTATTGAAAACTTTTTACGCAAATGTGTCCATATACTTTTGAAAGTGGGGTTCAAAGATTAGTATTTTACACAAAAGCAACACAAACTCAGTTTGGGATATTAGATTAGGACAATTTATTAAATGAGCCAATTCCCATAGCCTTCCACACAAGATTACATAACTGTATTGCAATCCTTTTCTAAATAGAGTAGTCCTCCTCTAAAGCCTGAAAACCATCACCCAGAACATTTTTATTGAATGAAGAACATTTCATTTTATTCTGATACGGACTCCTTTCTTAGATAATATCTTGCAGGACAAAATTTGAATTACCTTACTTCTGCTATCATTGTTTTTATTATTGTTAATGGCTGCTGTTAGGCTACATAAACCCATATGCACACAGAGGATGTAGCTGAGATAGCATTCAGATGGTGTGCTGCAGATAAAGAGGAAGGGGTGAGGGAGAGACACAGTTGTCGTAGAAGATCTGAAGGTTGGTGTCGACTTCGATGTTATTTCTCAGAAACATTTCAAGCTCCAGGACTGTCATCTCGTGGATGCTGTTGCCCTCTTTGGCGTTTTTGGCTAGGGCTGCATGGGATGGGAAGAGAACGCGAACGTCATGGGGCGCGTTGCGGTCATACTCGGTGCAGCAGTAAGCAGACCACACATCTTCGGGGATGGCCACGCGGTTCTGATTGTTGCGACGGATCATGTTGCCCCTGGTGGTCACTCCGGTGACAATGTAGGCAGTGCCACGGCAGAAGTTGTTAAGGCGCACCCGGATCCGCTCCTCGTACTCTCGCCAAGGCCCGATGTTAAACTCTCGTATCTCTGGGACCACGTTGGTCAGTGTGTAAGTGGCAGCGCGGTCGTGTGGACTGGACTGATGCTGGTCTGGGTTCAGGTGACCTCTTTCATAAAGAACCACATCAGAGTAGTCATCCAGCACTGCCTGGCTGTCCTCAAACTTCATGTGCAGGTAGCCAGTTGGGAAGGGCAACATGTTCCCATTGCCATCGAGCTCTGCCAGCTGGGGAAATGAAATAAAACTTAAAGCAGTCTTTAACATGCCAAGAAATAGCACAAGATACCCAATAAAAGTTCTTTATGCAAGGCCTTTATGTCCCTTTTTCTTTCCAATTTTGGCTTCCTTGAAAGCTTCTTTTTTAACAAGTGTGGAATATCTCATTAGGCAATGGTTAAAATTCAAGGATTAATGAATGAAAAAAAAAGTATTTTTGAAACACTAACCTGTGGCTCGTACATCCAGGGGTAGTCCACACGTCTGTCTCCCTCAGTTTTCTTGAAGGTATAAGCCGAGTAAACTGGGATCCTCTTAGAAGGATCGTACAAGGTCACATAACGGGGTTTGTCAGCATATCGCTGGCAGATCTTCTTCAGTTTGGTGTCGACAAAACCCCGCGGCGGAGTCCCCATATAGAGGGAGTCCTTGCATCTCTCCACATGATTAAAATCTTGAACAACTGTTGCTGATGTGAGACTACTGATTATAAGAGCACAAACTAAAGGCAGCTGCAGGATCTCCATGGTCAACGTGTCTCTTCAATGTCTCGCACTGTGCTCTCTGCAGAACTATGACAGCGTAGGGTGTACGGTTAGGATTTAAATGTCACACAGCAGATAGGCAAAGCAGGAAGTGTGTGTGCCAACGACAGGCCTTCTAATGGATGGTGGCATTGATATGCAGGTTTGCTGCAGTATAGGTCAAACATACAGTGTTTAAAGCTTATAGACCTGTTGTGGTTAGGTTAAGTGCATCAGCTATATTGACTTTTAAGCTAACTATCAAAACTTTTTTAATGTTCTTAATGAAGTCGTGGCTTGATTTTTGAGACAGAGGCCAATATCATACTGATGGCCTAATCAAATAAATTCAAAGAGGATAGCTAGGATGTCACAATGACTTATTTTTCCCAAGAAAAACTGTAATTGGTATTCACTCTCGCATAAGCCCGAGGTCTGCTGAACGATAATGAAACAGAGGACACTGGAATGTATTCAGGAAGATGCTACTGGAGGAATCCTAAAATGCAAATCCATCTAATCTATGTTGGCGATGAACAAAAGGCTCACAGTCCAGAAAAAGGCACTACGTATACACGTTTCGCAGTAAAGTACTACTCACCGTGAAGCATGGATAAGCCAGAGGCATGAACAGATAAAGGATGGAAATTCAGCTACATAGTGACACTTGGTAACTATGTCATTCTCCTGTATAGCTGAAAACAATAGTTAAACTAGAGCATAATGACTTGGACAAGGATAATCGAGTGTCTATAAGCTTTGGTACCAAAGATGGTATTGTTTTTAATACATATAGCCAAGAATAAAAAATTCGAAATGCAAGTTTTGTGAGGACACTGGAGCAAAAGTACTTCATAGCAACTCAAGAAACTTCCCTTGCAGTACAGTGCAAGTATTTCTTAGCAAATGGCTCAGTGTTCTGCCAAAACGGCTTCGGCACTTATTTTGGCAGCTCACTGTGTACAGAGCGAGTAATCCATCTGAAGACGGCGTCCTTTTTCCAAAGTTTTTTTTTCCTCTTTGTCCTCTCACTTATAATAACAGCTTTTGAACCTATATTGCATATTCTTTATTTTTTACTGTATATTTTTCTTCATCCAACTTGTTGTCAGCCAGTATTTGATGACAGGCTCTCCTTATCAAGCTCACTTGAGCCTGTTTTCCACCTCATAAACATATCAAGCCACCGCCCACGTGTCCCGTCAGAGGTTGTTTGCTTTAATTAACCATGCTAGGATAAAGATTAACATTTGATTCAGGGTTACCTGTACCCACCTTTTGCAGATGGAAAGAACTGGAAAGTGTGTGAAAAGCTCAAAGTTACGGATGTGCAGCTGAGGCGTCTAAAAGCTTTGACATTTACTGTAAGCTGCCTTTTTTTATGACAATTTGAATTATCTCAAAATACCAGTCCAAGGAGCTAGATGGTGACGGATTCTGTTATAGCAATACAAAAGCATACAAAAAGAGCAATTCATGGAAAATGTTCGTTCATATTCATATTTTAAATATAGACAAGTGTATTGATTTTTTCTCTCTCATTAAAATCAGTTCAAATGAACACACTTAGGCTTTCGGGGTATGTCCAATATGAAGTGATGGGAACCACACATGTAAATAATGTGCGATGCAAAGCAAATAAAAGGAGCTACACGTCAGCGGCGGGAGTTTGTGGAGCTGTCCATACTGCCCTCTGCCAAAGTCGGTGTTATGCAAATGGAAACTGTCAAATTAGCCGGAGCAACAATCCTTCACTGCCCTAATAAGTCAATTTGAGTGACTGAGTGTTGTTATTCATTGAGGGACCAGCTTGCCTCTCTGATCTAATCTTGAGTTATGACAATCATAACTTATGTAGCCGGGGCTGATGATGCAGTTATGTGAACGGACATTTTTCAGCTGTCAGCATTTTTACCAATTAAAATTATAAATCCAGACCAAGTGTGTAGTCCCGGCTCCACTGCCCTCTGCTGCTCTTCGAGGGAAACAGAAACTCCAAAGTACCGGTCTGGTTCCCTTCATAGAAAAATGGTCAGTGTGATGAAACTGTGCTGTCAGATTGTGAATTTTGAACAAGGCTCTAGCTCAGCAGAGAAACCCATTTAACAGAGAATCTTATCAGCCAAAAATGATACTGTTAAAAAAAAAAAAAGCTTTTGAAACAGTGCTAGATCTCAGCCAGCAGGCATCCTTCCGCCTGCCTGACTGCATGTCTGTGTGTCTCTTGGGGTGGATCAAAGAGGGCAAGAGTACTTTTCATACAAAGTTCTTTACAAACATGAAGCATCACTGTTTCAATGATGCTCAGACAGGCAATGAACATGTGATCAGAATACAGGAAGATTGTGTATGGCTGTTGAGTAATTTAATTACAAATGAAGTGCTTTATGATGGCTTATTATTGATGAATAAATATATAATGCAGTACATTAAAGCAATTCAATGTATGACACACTTTTAAATACATATTTATTTAACCTTTATGATACAGGTAATCCCACTGAGACTCAATGTCTCATTTACAAGACAGACCTGTTTTAAACAAACATAAAAAATACAAAAATAAAGTAGTTAAAAATGTTTGCACAATCATATTAAAAACAAGAGTGATTCCATAAAACATAGACACACATATATTTACTAGTGATAATGCATTTATAGCATCAAACTGCTCTAACGTACAGCAGTTTTGCCATTATGTAATACTGCATATTAGCCACATGGAGGCACTACAGACTCGTCTCTTTTGTTTCCTCGTGCCCTCTCTCATGATAACTGCATGAAATCACGTTTATATATATGGTCATATGATGACAAACTGTTTTTAATTTCCAGTCTTTGCTTTTGTTTCTCCACTTTGTGCATCAGTGTATTATTGCTCCGTTATAGTCACGGTAAACTAATGCATCACAAAGTTTAAATTACATCCACATTTACACGAACTACTTTGAAGATGACAGACAAGACTGCAAAGAAGAAAAAAAGTTACAGGACTGAGAGTTTATGCTCCCATCCACTTGAGAACAGATTGTAGACCTTCATTGAACCGCCAGGGGGCACAATTTAGCAGGTATTGCTAGCCTGTGAGACTTTCCCCGCTTAGTTCTGCAGCAAAGACCGCTCATTGGTCCAAACACCCACATGGGGTTGAGCCCTGACCAATAGACTTTGAGCTGATCAGGGACTGTTGCTAAGGCACTTCAGGGGGGGAAAGGAAGAAAAAAAAATCTTCCAGCAGTCTGATTCCACCTTTTCACTCTTTACATTTGTCTGGCTGCTCGTCCTCTTCATCTCTGCCTCTCACTTTCACTCGCAGCTGAGAGGTCTGCCTGCTCGTTATTGGTCGCCGACGGGTGAAACGAGCGGAGAGGAGTGAGCGGTGGCTTTGCATTGTTAAAGCCACAAAGACAAGACCCTCCCTTCATGAACCAAAAGCTGTAGCTCCACCTCCCCTCAGTTATCCTGTCACTTGACATTTGAGCTCAGCCAACGCTGGCTAGCCTCTCTGTCACCATTTCACTCTGCTTCACTTTCCAGCGCACCCAGAAAGACAACACCGCGGGTATTGAGCCCTTACACGGTACACACTGAAACTGTGCTTCTGTGAGCCTTTGCGGGGTTTTTTTCAGTGTTTTGGGGGAGGAAAAATGTTGTAACAAGAACACATGAGATATGTCATACTGGTGTAATATCTCTCTCCCTCTTTCTCTCTCTCTCTCTCCCTATATATATATATATATATATATATATATATATATATATATATATATATATATATATATATATATATATATATATATATATGAAAGGGTGACATGATAAGGTAAACGAGTCGCCAGTCTATTTATGCATAAATACGCATGTATAACCAATTTCTCTGCTTCCGAAGATTATTTTACAGCTGTGGAGAGATTTAAATATCTCCTCTACTGTACTGGCTGTGTTCCAGGTTATACACACACATACACACAGGGGAGGGGAAATAAAGAGGGGCTCTTTATTTCTCTCTCTGTCTGCCGTTCTCCCCTCCCCTCTCCTCTCGCATACCCTGCAAAGTGTGTTTGATAGGAAGCTCGCGCGCCTCATTCGCTCGCACCGCGTGATTGACAGTCGGCCGGCCCGCCCCCGTCGTTTCTGTGCACATGGATGGGTCTGCTGCGAGAGCGAGAACCAGCATCGGAGTGGAGTGGAAACAGGAAGAGGAGGAGAAGAGGGAAGAAAGGAGAGGATCGTGCGAGAGACGAGGTGGCCAGGAGTTGAAAGGGAGGAAAAAGGGGAACAGAGGGGCGTGCGACGAGAGAGAACCAAAACAAAAACAACAAAAAAAAGAAGGTAAAGGAGAGAACCGCGGGCGGGTGGGCAGGAGGGAGGCGGGGGGGACTGGATGTGCATTTATGTCTGAGTGGAAATGTGTCGCTTTGTGTACAGCACTGTGGAAGGAGAAGTGTAACTGTTTTCTGTCCCCTTGCATTGTTGCTGTTATTTGTGTCACTATGCCTGAACGATCTGCCTTGGATGAGCATACTGCAGTGTGTGTGGTGTCTGCAGACTGCCGCACGTTCATGAATGAAGCTCCCTCTCCCTCTCTCTCTCTCTCTCTCTCTCTCTCTCACACACATACACACACACACACACACACACACATACACATACATGCACACATACATGCTCACGTGCAGACACACAGCATGCGCAAGAACAGAAATGTGATGGGAGGGGGAGGTTGAAGATAGGGGAACTGTTGCAGTTACACTCTTGTTATGGCTACATCGGTGCTCTCCGGCACATTTAAACTGTTGAATATCCTCTTGTGTGAGCGTGGAGGGAGGGAAAGAGGTGTACAGTAGTAAGGCTCTTCAGTGCAACCAAGTGCTGTAATTATGGCTTTAGCTCAGGTCTGAACTGTGTCACTTGCTGGGCTCCTCTCAAAGTTCACTTCCCTCAACATGTTTCCCACAGTGGTTCTTTGGCCATGCGTTGACTCCATCTAAATATCTGGGTCACGTTTGATAACAGAAGCGATCCCTTTTTGTGATTTTGAAAGGAAAAGCAGCAGTCTGACGTTACTGTCAGTAATGTGAACCTGGTGTATGCTTTCAGCTGAAAGGATCAGTGCAAGCAACCACCTGCACGTGCATTTCTAGGTTACCATTCTCCCACAAACCCAGCTGTTTGTCACGCGCATTCATGCATGCATCCAGCGTCTTCTTCACTCCTGCTTCACAGTCTTTTGTTAAAGAGAGGGGGGAAAGCTGTACAAAAAAGCTTCATTTTTTTGCATTGTTTGCAAAAGGCACCCCTCTTTCTTGTTCTTGACCTTGCCTTGGTACATTCCAGCACCCCCTCGGAGAGCTGTGCTTTATGGAGCATACACTGGGAAGAAGCTGCTGTTACAGAAAGGGAGAAGGGGGATAGAGCAAGAAGGGGTGTGTGTGTGTGTGTATGCGTGTGTGTGTTGGGGGTTATTTTTAGAAATGTGATTGATATTCGCCTCATACTGTACGTTCTTTCTCTGCGATGGTGACACTATTTAAGGCCGGCGTCCGATAAAATCACGCATGTGCACGAGAGCCTGCCCAGTCTCTTGTTTCTCGTCTGTACATTGTTGCTCGTCCGCTCTCCTCCATCTGTTCTCCTCACGTCTCTGCTCTGTGTTAGCTTAGCAATAGGAGACCACCAGAGGCAGCCCATCGTTCCTTTTATGGTATAGGAGCTGTGCTACATATACACACACGCACACACATGCACATGATGGAGCCTCGGTGGAAAAAAAGATCTGCACATCTGCAGCGGGGTCACTGCAGTCGGCGTGGTGGAAGATTTGCATGAATTTGACAGCTTGTTTCTGAAGCTCTGGAGATCTCAGGAGCTGACAGAGCTGCTGTGTAAACAACACCCAAGCCTGAAGAGAGCGAACAGAGAAATGTGGCAGGATCCATTAAATCCTACCGCTCGCCCCCCCCCCCCCCCCCCCCCCCCCATTTCCATGTCAAAATTCACACACAAATGTAAAAACTCCCCTCCTTGCTCGAGGCCTTCCTCCCAGCTCTGGACTAAATGATATCATTGGTTGCCAGGGATACAAGGACACAGCGTGCAGAGAAAAGGAAGGGTGAGGCATGGGCAGAGCCGTACAGATTGCCTGGAAGAGAAAGGGTGGGATATTGGATATCAAGAGGGAGGGAGAAGGAAAAAAAAAAGAGCCTTGTTGAAACAAGTAAGGAAGAGAGCAAAGGCAAAAGGGCAGACCAGCAAGGAGGGGAAGGCAGGAGGAAAGAATGCCTGCCAGCTTGTCAAACCATGCTTCCTCTCCTCTCTTGCTCACAGCTCTTTTGTCTTAGAGGGGGTCAGGTTTGCAGCAATGTAGATCTTTGCAAAAAAAAAACAAGAACAGAAAGAAAGAGAATGGGCAGGTGTACCCAGGGGACAGATGAGATGGAAGTGCCCTTTTTCTTAAAAAAGCAAACAAACAAACAAAACCTTCCTTATCTTGTACATCTGTGCACCAACTGGCGATGGTATTTCCTCAGTCCTTTTTTACTGTGTGTCTGTCTGTGTGTGTGTGTTTACCAGCTAGCCAAGGATGAGGATGTCTATTTAGAGGGATCCGAGACTCTGCGGGTCTGCTGTCTTTCTATTCCGGCCTGACAGCATCATCTAATTTGGACCAGAAAGTCCCCACTCCCACTCACCCCCAACTCCACCAACAACACTGTTCTCTCAGCATTTATTTTGAAGGTAAGACTTGTGTAAGAGATGCACAAACACACACATGGGTTCTACATTTGGTTTCAAATAGCCAGATGTGGGTTTACATGGCTGTCCTTCTTTGGTGGCATGGAAAGAGAAAGGAGATGGTGGGTTTAAGTGAACAATAGGCGTCAACAAATGAAGGCTTTTTACCTGTCTGCGCACAAACGTTACACACTGCCAAAGCAAAGAGGGGACTGTAGTGGCCAAAGGTACAGTGGTAATTGAATGCACCTGGCATTTCATAAAGTCAGCTCTTACATACTACACTTTTGGAATTGTGTGCGCTTTCTTTTGGGCTACCTTGCTGTGAAGGGAGTTTAACCTGCAGCAACTTAACCCATTCTGCACATGACATCATGTGGCCTCGCAGCTACAGCCCATATGTCTTGAATTAACTCCTGCACACATGGGTTTAATATTGGAGCCACAGAGCCGTTGTTGTGTGGAGTCAAATGCAAGCTGGTGCTGACTGACGGCTCCCCCTACAACACTGTAAGCAGGGAGGGTCTATACCAGATGGGTCTGCATACCGTTGCCCCATCACTTGCAAGCACAGCAACCGCAGCACTTTGTCCGCAAATGTTGTGAAAGTAGGAAAAAAGTGGAAACTGTTGTATGCAAGTAATTGTTTGGGACAGTCACAAACACTCAAAATACATTAACAGAACCAAGCGATATCTCAGCTAAGGAGACTTTTACTGATAAAGAGGCAGAGTGGAATTGCGGACGTTTGAAACAGCAGATTTTTAGCAGGACTGGGGTGGATGTCGCCAGATGTGTTGCATCTGCTGCACAGCATAACCCAGCGATGACTGATGTCACCTGGTTCTGTATGTGAAAGTGAAAGCATGCAGTGTTGTTGTAATGCATGCTAGCAGTGCAACGTTGTGTGCACGCTTAAAGACCTGTTGTGTTCTCAGTGTGCTCTAAAAATACATCTAAATGCAGTTGAGTCTGAAAAGCCTAGAGCTACAGCATTAGGAACTGTCTGGCCTCAGTTGCTCTAGCAACTGGTTGGAAATGGTCCCTTGAAGAGGCTGCTTCCTTCACTCATTCAGCACTCGCAGAAAAGTTAATATAACACAGCTGCAACAGTCTCACCACGCACAGAACCATGAAAAAAACAACAAAAAAACCCCTACTTATAGTAGAATTAATGCACAGTGAGGGAAGTGGTGAAATGCTGCATGCCAGTTCATCATTCATTGTGAGAAATGAAGCCAATGTCTCACCGTAACAGCAAAGCTTTCTTCAGCAAGAAAAGTGTGTCATCATTAGAGGCAGTAAGTGATCTTTTCGGTCCACGCTAATGAAAGACGTACGTGTGACTTTCCTGTTTTAAGCAATGAAAGCAATCACAAAAGTGGAAATAAGAATTGAGGCTGTAAGACACTGTAAAAGACAGATACAGTGCAGCAAGCTCCTGACTTGATATAGATTGTGGCTTAGGAGGAATATAGGGAAACGCAGAGCTCCTGGAATAGCGACTGATAAAGCTGGCTAGAATGAACTCCTACTGTGGATGTCTGCTGCTGATTTGAGCCACATCTACCACCAGCTCTGTCAGTAAATTAGGGACTTATGGCTCGAAGGGAATGGTGATAAAATAAATGCAACAGGCCACCATGGTTTTTTTTTTTCTTTCTTTGTCTTCAAAGTGAGGTTGCCATGGCCCATGGTCTCACTGCAGTGGGCTTTTTTTTCCCATCACTGGGTGACCACTGGCGGTGGTGGCTGTGATTAGAGAGAAGCTGAGTGCACAGTGCAGCTCTGGCTGAGTGATGGTATTACCACTGAGCAGATACAGTGCAGCAGCAGAAAATTCGGCGAGCAGAATTAAGTCTACCGGGAGCACACAGAGTGATAGTGTGGCATCAGTTCAGTCACAAACCCACATGATTAAAAAAATAAAGCTTCTTATAACGCCAGAAGAAATGCAAGTGTTGTGGAAAAATGCCTTGAACGGAACGTTTCACTTAACCACGTGTTTTGTCCACAGACTGCTTTTTTTGCTCTCAGGTGTGAAGTGGAGGGCCTCCAAAACACAGACCAAGACTGGTAACCACATAAATATTTTTGTCTGTCTCTGTGCTCCCTGTGTGTGGGTGTGTTTGTGCGTGACTATTTAAAAGCAGACATACTTCACAATTTGGCGCTACCGTACAGAGTTTATTATCACCCAAAGTCCTTACTGCACTACAACCCAGAGCTGCATCGACCTGAGGTATAAGTATCATGGAACTAAAGCTCCCTTTTTTATATACGTGGTATGAATGTAGGAATTAACTTCAAATGAAAATTACTGCACAATTCATTGCAGTGGACCCTGAATACCGTATACAGCATGTGTGCAGTATATGCATTTCATATACCTGGGATGTGCATGCTGAAATATGTGTTAAAAGTTTAAAGGAGCATCATTTTGAAATTGCATTTCATAAAGTCAGGGTATTTAAATATTTACAGGTTGATTTGTGTATTCAGCATTTTCACTTACACATTAAACTCTGTGCGTGTGTTTGTGTGTGTGTTCCAGGCTGCATGTATCACCCAGCAGAGCTCTACTCTGGCCGTAACACATGGGACTCCTACTCAGCTGGAGGACCTAACAAAGGACAATGGGCTCCTGTAAATGCTCGCCCCTGGAGCCACACACAGAGGTCAGCAGCACCGTCCCCAAACCCACACACAAACGCAACACTTGCAGGACAGTATTTCATTTAAGGGGTACACATGTGATTCACCTGCAGCAGATAACATGTGCTATGCATGTGCCTCACCATACTATATTCGTTTGTTTCTATTTTCATGTCTCTGATCATATTGATATGAAAAAAATTAACCACTAAGGCTGCATCAGTTAAGAAAGCCAGTGTGACTTTTAAAAAAAGATTCTGGGTTTAAGCTCACTGCGGCCGTTGGTAGTGGAACAACTCGATGCTCGAACTTCCTCAAACAAGGGTCACTTGAGCACGTGAGACCTGAGCCTTTTGTAGTCTGGGCTGACTCAAGATAAGAGCCACTTTATGTGGCTGACTGATCAACTGAAACTCTGATGAGCATATTCATGAAAAGCTCTCACTTCATGTGCAGCTGTGGGAATAAACCCGTGTGCGGTTTCAACAGACAGGCTTGTGGTGAATGAAACTACAGCATCTTCAGCTGCAGTTGGCACAAGACTCAAGTCTCGCTATTCAGCTGCAACAGTTGAGGGTACGCGCTGATGAATGCGACTGTAGCTCATGCAGCTATGTGCAGTCGCGGCTTTTGGAGAGAAATAGATAATAAAAGTGAAAGGAAAGCGCTCGTTTTCAGCTCCATAGTTTTCTTCCTATTTCTAGGGTAAAGCTGCTACAGTAGCTTTGCATGATTCGCAGATCAAAATAATCTTCATGCATTTTATACGGAGCCTTGGTGCAGCCAAGTTCATCTAATGTCTGAAACAAGTCATTTTAGTTTTCTTTCCACTACCTTCAAGCAAACTTAGCTTCTGATTGGCTGCTTCTCATAGCAGCAGGTAGGTAGAGAGTGTGTTCTTGTGGACAAAGCGCTGTGCATGAGATGACCATATAAGGGAGATCAGCTGTTATTCACATCATACAAAGCCAAGAGTTTAAAAACATACTGCCTGGATATAGTGTTTTAGAGCAGTTTGAACTAACTGATAACAGTAATCTAAATAAGTAATGTAGAAATGAAGCTGATGCTCTTATTCCACTACGTATTTGATGTGTTTATTATGCGCATCCACCACTTAAAGTTTAAATAGTTTGGTTGAGTCATGGTGGTTACCGTGTGTGGTTAAACTAGTGTTTCTTAATCAGGCCCCTCTGGTGGAGCATAGAGCCACTGCAGGGCTGTAGGTAAAAACATAAAGCTAAATATAGTGTTCTTTATTTAACATAAGTAAACAAAATTCTGCTAATGCTGTGGTGATAGCATTTATTTCACAGAGAAAAAAAACACCTTGAAAACATTTTCTTGTGGGGTGTGGGCCGTAAACTATTTTCATTTTCTGAAGAGGAGGCATGCCAGGAGAAATTTTAGAAACAGTGGGATTAAATTATTCTTGCAGAGACCTTTGATGAACAAGCTGTGAAGTTTAGCATGTGGGAAAAAACTGGATTAGAGTCGCTGTGAAGGAAAACCTCATTTCTGAGTATGTCCAAAGTTGTGAGCAACTTTGAGCAACAGTGAACTACATTTAACATTTATTTGCAGAAAACATTTGAGAAATTAGCTTTAATCTGACTTCAGGCTACGAGTAAAAGCGTCACATCTTTTGAAACGAATTAAGACAACACAATATTTTTTTTGTCCCCCACTATAGGCTCCAAGAGGGGCGCAAACAGCCATATCATTCTCTGTCAAGTCGTATTTATAGCAGGTAAGTATTTATCGTTCATACCACACTTTAAAGGGGTTTGTGTTGACCAGCTTTCAGAGCTATGTGCTGTGATTTGTGACTGAAACTGCTTTTGTCAGTGTCATTTTCTCTAAGCTGGCTTCACTCGTACTGAGAAACTGAACAGTACAACTCTTGATGCCCTGATGAATCTGAGTATTGACCGGAAAAGTTTCCGTTGTACTGTGGTGTAATTACCATTAATGCCTGTCCACAGCGTGGTCCTGAGTTTAGTTGTTTTCACAGGGGTGACAGAACAATCAACCATGTCCCGGACAAAGGTATCCCAAAGGGGCATAGCCAGCTGCTGCGAATTTGGGATGGTAAAGAGGTGCAGTTTGAGGTCCAGAACTGGCATCACAACTCCATCCATTCGTTCCACATCCGAGATGGCACCAACAATGGTTATCTGCCAGGACCAGAGGAACGCTACGCAAACTGGCAAAACAATGTCAGCAACTTTGTGGTGAGGTGTTGCCGATAAGTCATTAGTTAAGGAATCTTGACTGTATTGTTTTTCTTTTCCCAATAGAACGGGGCTCCTCGCCTGCATCGCAACAACAGGGAGCTTCAGGGAACCACGCCAGAGAAATGGGCCCACTCGGACCCCCGCAGGAGTTTCCCAGACAGGATGGTGAACAACAGAACAGGACCATGGAAACGGCCAGCCCTCCACCAGCGACGGGAGCAAGCGCATCATCACAGTCCAACCCCGGAGCACCCATTAACCCCCCGGGATGAGTGTCCAGCTAAGAGGAGAAGAGACTTTGGACCTGATCAGGTAAATGTGTTTGATTTGGAGACACAACCTTTATTTCATTTTTTAAACACAAAATGCGTAAAATGTCACTGCTAGATGTCAGGAGATTGCAGACGGTCAGCCAAGAGAGATCAAAAGCATTCAATGTAAACAGTAACCCATAACTGCTATGGTCAACTTTTTTTCTACTATCTGTGTATAAAAGCATTTTTGTACACGCTTTGTTTTAACATATTTGAATAACACGGAAAGTAAATCAGGAAAGTGTTTTACGTTTTTTACCCCGTAAGTCACCTCAAAACCTCTGGCCTCAATTCATCTATGGTGAGTGCAATATGTATCCACGTCTGTAAAACTGTGTAAAACTTCTGTTCAATGGCAGTTATGCTGAGATAAGTTGTTGAGGATATCCAAAGGCTTTCTGTGTTTCTGGCTGCTGTTAGCGGCGTTTTTTACCGTGTTGGCTACTATTAGCTGGCTCTAGTGAAACTTTCTTTGAAGTGGCTCAAAAACTGGAAGTAAAGTTTATGTACATCTTTGTGTGTTAGAGCCCTGACTTCGGTTCAGGAGCAGAGGCTTGAGGTGAGGAAGAAGAGGATGGTATTTTATACAGATGCTGTGTTATCCCTTTCCCTTGTGTTTTAGCTTGTTGAAGGGGAAGCCTTCTCAGGCCATAAAACATAGGACTTTGACTATTACATATGTAGCTAGTCTCTAGCCACATACAGGAAACTCAATTTGCGAGGTCGGTGATGTCCATCTCGGGCACTCAAACACTGCATGTTTAATGGATTCGTTTTAAGTTCACGTGAATGGATCAGTTTGTTTAACGCCATAATTACTCACTAATCAATATTTATTTATGAATACAACATTGTTTTTTTTCTATTAACCTTAGTTTCTTAAACTTAGTCAGATAATTTCATTTGACCTTACTGTGCCAATTTCACTGCTGTCACTATGTTTACATGTACACATCTATATGCTACATGGCATTTCATTTCTGTGTAACAGCCCCACCTATTGGTGTAATGCAGTTTTAAAAGAAAGGATATTTATCTGTTTAGGCTTGTCATACTGGATCCAGGCAATTACCTTTACTTGTTCGTGCCCCATCACCACCTCACCAACAGCGCTCCAACCAGGACGACTGGAAGCCTCCAAGTGACAGGGCGGGTCCGTGCCACCACTCTGAACACAGGACCTCAACAAAACAGCAACAGGTGAGCATGTACAACATGTATTATTCCTCAGATTTGGCACAACCATTGATTCCCAAATCTGGTTTTTCACTTTTGCAGGAAACCTCTAAACTGCGAGCTGGGAAACACGGCTTCAGTGACCCAGTGCCATCCAACCAGAGCTGCGGCAGGAGGCCACCGCATTATGGAAGCAGAGGGAAGGTCGAGCGGAAAATCTCATCTTCACCAGCAGACCACACCCGTGTGCCTTACAGCCACCAACACCATCACTATAACCATCAACGGCACACAGGCCAGCCTAGAGCACCTCAGCACAACGCCCCACTACACCCTCTGGAGGATAAGGACTCTTGGAACCATTATCACAAACAAAGCACAGTAAGAGATAAACTACTATCACACTTTTATTTCAGTATGCTATTTTACACATAGTAAACAGGTAGAGTGTTTTTATTGCAAAGCCATATGCTCATAAAGTGTGGGTAGATGTTGCTCTTTATCACCTTCAGAATTGACAGGAGACAGTATGTTTTTAAAGGGGTCATGCTCTGGTGACCATGATGTTATTTGTTGTGTACAAGAAAGAAAAAGTAACCTGGTCTTTTTCCACCCATCCTGAGGATCCTCCAGAGCGTTTGGGATCTGTATATCCTAGCTACAGTACCCTATAGTTATATCGATTAATAATGATTAATGATTAGTGTCAGTATAATTGTGTTTTCTTCCACATCCCCAGTTTTATTGTGAACCTAAAGACCATTACACACTGAGTACTTAGCGGAAAAGTGACACATTCCACATTTTTTCAGATGCAAACTTGTCGACCGCTCGTCGAAGCACTGAATTTTAGCAGAAAATTAATTCTCAAAAAACGCACTGTGAAAAAAGTTGACATGAAGCGATGATGAGCTGATCCTGATGTTTCTAAACAAGAAAAGGAAGAAAAGGAAGAAAAGGAGATTCTGAGCTCATCCAATTCTCACATAAAGGCAGCAGCAGGGAGAATTTCTTGGTTTGGTCCAGGAGTTCAAGCTGTATCACGAACACTTTCGTACATATTTCAGGATGTCAGTGGGGTAGTTGGAATTCTTGTTGACAGAGTTTGGACCACATCTGAAGAGGCAGAGAAGTAATTTCCGAGAGCAGATTGAACAGTGTTTAGTAGGGGTGCAACGATACACAAAATTCACGGTTCGGTTCGATACTTTGGTGTCACGGTTCGATATTTTTTCGATACAAAAAAAATGTTCATGCCTTTTTAATTTGTCATTTATTAAAATTATAAATGTATATATTTAAACTCAAAGGTACAGTTTTTAAATTTAACCCTAACCCTTGTGCGTGTTTTTTATTTTGACAGCGAATGCGCACCTGCGGACCACTTATGTGCAGCCCTGGTTATTTAGCTCGTCATATTGCAGCCACAGAAATTATTTTGTCCATGAAACCATAAAGCTGCACTTTCTTTTTGCCTTATAGTCTGATTTGTCATAACTTCTCCGTTTTGTGGTAAGCTTTTCTTTGGCTGTCACTTCTTCACCCTGACCTGTCTTATTTGGCTCAGCAGAACTAAAATATATATCCTGCTGCTTTTACACACGCACTCACATAAGCTCAGCGATTCTCTGCGCGATCAACCTCTCACATGTTTAAGCTTGCTGCGTGAGATTTCACTTGTCATGTTTGCATAGTAAGCTAACGATTAATAAGACGATGTCAGAGGAATTGGTGCACAAATTATCATCACTCACAGATCAGTGCTGTCGCTCTCTATACACAGTTCGCACGATTGCAAAGTGAAAGCAAAAAACAAGCGCAAATTCAAACGCGATTGCAATATGTCACATATTGACAGTGGCTCACCGATGCCAATGACATAATTACCCAGCTACATTTCTGAAAGAATGCAAAAGCATTGACATATATTTTTCCTTCCTACAATAGCCCGACGGGCAGGGAAGAGATAGATTTTGGTAGCCCGACTGAAAAAATCGCTAGCTCCAGGACGTCGGGCTAGCAATATTGCAAGCCATGTATCTGATTGAGGAATCACTCATCTTTGGAAAAGAGAGTTTATTACAGAGAAATGTCTCTTTCCAAAATAAAAGCTATACTATCCGCTTCTTCTGGGCTATATTCTCAGCAGCATAAGGAGAATCATGTGCTAACAGCTGTCTAAATGACTCGGCTAAAGTTAGTAGCATGCTTGTTGTTTTTGTCTTTGCACTACGATGATGTCGGCGTAAATGTGCAGTCATATTCGTTGTGTTCCCACTAGTGCTTTCAGGTTAATCTCGTTGAAATGACCTTAACGCCACAACACGGCAAATCTCCGTTAACGAGCTACCGCCGATCGCCCCGTGCATGGGGCTAGACGGCCAACACGTTAACGAGCTAACTGCGCTAACACACTAGTTCCCACCCATGTAATTGAGCATTGCATGGCACATCCAACATACTGTTTTACTTTAGTCCATGACTCGCTTACCTTCAGGGTCATACGTCACATGAAAACCAAAATAATTCCAAACGCCAGATCTGAATGAGGGTGGGGGAGGTCCATGTTGCAAGGAGAGCTTAACTTCTGTCTTGCTAGCTTGCCCTGCGCTCTTCCTTCTGACTATGCTGTCTGTGTTGAGCGCTCAGTGGATCTGCGCTCGACAGTGCAGCCTAGGCGGAGTAGTCGAACGCAGATTCACTGAGCGCTCAACACAGACAGCATCGTCAGAAGGAAAGTTGATAAAATAAATTACAAATGTTGTATTGTTCGATACATATGCGTACCAAACCGAAAGCACTGTATCGAACGGTTCAATATCGATACGAATATCGTTGCACCCCTAGTGTTTAGCTGTGTGTAAACAGGTAAAACAGTATAATTTTACTATTTACATATCATTGCATATTCAGTACTAGAGATGGACCGATCCGATATTACGTATCGGTATCGGTCCGATACTGACCTAAATTACTGGATCGGATATCGGAGAAAAATAAAAAATGTAATCCGATCCATTAAATATCACGAAAGCACCTCACAAAACTTGCAACACGCCATAACTCACCTCAGAACGTTAGCACGTCGGAGCAGTATGCATCACGTGATAGAGCGGCTGTGGCATGCGGGACCTGTCGGTAGTCTGGATAGCATTTGGAGCTTCGCTAGCAACCCGGCATTTCATCTCCGACAAAGTTATCCCCGAGAGAAGTAAAGCAAGTGTGTAAGTCCATCTCTGAATGTAAAGCATTCCTGCGTTAAGCTTAACAAGCGACTGCCTCTTCTTGCTGCTACTTCAATCATGAAACTGCTTAATGATCAGCTGATCGGCTTTTCTGTCGCGAGTCCGTCTCTCTTGTTTGTTTTTGGCCCACTTTGCACCAGAAAGAGGAAACCAGCGGCTGAACAACAGCAGCACGTTTAAGCTTGATAAGCTGTTGTTAGAATGTATTTAATATTACTTTCTACTCGAGAATCTTTTTCTACGTAGCTGACGGCTGGTAACTGTGCAGGGGCGGATCTAGCAAAGTTTAGCCAGGGGGGCCGATAGGGCATTAACAGGGAAAAGGGGGCACAAAGACATACTTTTCTTTCTTATTCTCATTTAAAATGTCTAGCTTTTAATAAATAATTATCTGACACCCAAAGTTTTAATTTGATGTAAAATGAATAGAAGTCAATTACTGTATATAGTGACTATTAAGTCTAATATATATACCCTAGTAAGCTATAGTACTTTTTCCTTTGGGAAGGTACCATCTGTGCAGTCTGCAATTTTGTTGAAGAAAGATGTTGAATCTATTTAATATTTCTTGAAAAATAATTGATCACACTGCATCAAATTAAGGTTGATTACGTCAATTAAGCATCATGAGGTGGAGCGTGAGGGGTGGTTCCCTATTTTTTATTTATTTATTTTTGTTGCTGGGAGTTGGAACCCTATTAGTTAGGTTGCTTAATATTTACGCTAAGTACTCTTTAAAATACCAGAATAGGGAGGATGGTGTAGGTTTAAGTTTATTAGATTGATCAGTATTGCTGAACTATGAAACATTTCTTTTTTGCATACAGGTATAACAGAATAGCTTTAGTGTAGTTGTTGTTTTAAACTTGAGTATGAACTTATACAAAATGCAGCAAGATATTTAAAAAAAAAAAACAGTTTTGTTGATTAAAAAACACTATATTGGATTCATATCGGTATCGGCAGATATCCAAATTTATGATATCGGTATCGGTATCGGACATAAAAAAGTGGTATCGTGCCATCTCTATTCAGTACTGGCTTTGAGCTACAATCACACTTTTTGCCAGATTCAGTGATCTGATTGGTCAGAATGTTTCTTTTCATCAGAAAACTTAGAAAAATTCAGCTTGGTCCCAAAAAGTACATGACAAGTTTGTCCAGTAAAATTACACGGTCACTTGCACAGTCACGTGCACCAAGAATAAGTGAGTCTGAAAGATATTTTTAACACTTAACCAATTTTACATGTCTGGTGTATAAAGGCCTTAAATGTACAATACAGCTTAAAGTTACTGATGCAAAATTAATTCTGCAGGAGAATCAGCGCATTCATCAACGGACAAATTCAAGGGACCCCTCCCTCTTGAAATCTGGTGTAAACTCTCCTCAGTACTCATCTGTACTCTGTGGTCCGAACAATGGAGGTTTTACTTCCAGCAGTACAGGTGCTCCTTCCAGTCCTTCTACAGACAAAATGCTCAATGGCAGAAAAGATTCACCAGTCATTCAGCCGCGTTGTCCCAGCCTCAGTGGGCAGCTAAAGCTCCAAGAAAGTCCCAGTGTCATCCCGAGACCCAGTCGGGGATCAAGTACATCTCCGACACCCCATGCTGGTTCAAAATCTAGGCTTTCAGACCTCAAGTACAGGAAGACCTCACAGCTCCTCTGCTCACTGCAGTCTCCCCACGATAGAGCAAGAGTGAACAAGCCTGAGAGGGAGTTAGAAGATAAAAAGTCTGAATCCAAACAAAAGTATAAGCTGCTGAAAAAGGAGAAGAAGGGTGACGTTCCAAAGATGGGCAGAAAGGGTGAGGACAGAAAAAGGCGGAAGAAAAAAGAGGAGAAAAGGTTGGCCGAGAAGAAAAAGAAACGCGATAAAGCATCTAAGAAGGAACGGAAATTAGCCCTCAAAATGAAAGTTACAGAACAGGAAATGTTTTCTTCCATCTCTGTTTCCACCTGTCTAAGTGAGGCAAAGATAAGTAAAATGCAGACTTTGAACGGAGAGAATCAGGCCCAGTCACCACCCAAACACAAGCACAGGGACAGGAGTGAAAAAGGAGAAAAGACTACGCATAGGTCATCCACAAACACCCTTCATCCCAGGCCCACTTCACAGCAGCCATCCTCAAAGTCTGAAAATCACAAAATGCTCAAAAAGAGCAGCAGTGCCCCAGAAACCCCTCTTCCTAAGAAAGCCAGCCACCACCAGGCCAGCAAGCGTTCCACCATCGTCTCAACCCAACTGGAAGGTGAGCCAAGAGCAAAGCCAGATGACATACTCCCTTCCCTCTTATTTAAAGCCTTAGCGCCTCTCAGTACAGTGTGCTCGGCTGGCTTAGAGCAGCAAGGTGGGCAGGGAGGAGTTCTCAATGCTCCAGACCTTCAGCCTGTGGCTGTGATGGGAAATTTAAGGGAAACGGGAGACAACCTTGCCAACACACCTCCTGTGCTTAGCTGGCAGGGATCTCCAGTATCAGATCTTGGAGATGAGGAGGAGGAGCTAGAGAAAGGTGTACTAAGCAGACCTGTCCTCCAGCTCAGCCCCACTCAATGTCTTTCACCCCCTCCTGTAGAGAGTGAAAGCATTGATCATATGAGTGCAGAAGATTATTCCCACAGCAGCATGTCTGAATTCTCTGATCTACCTTGTACAATTGAACAAGTTCTGGAGGAAGAAAAAGAAGCGATGATGGACAGCAGCCGGAAGCTGTCTGGCTCTCCCCTTCATGAGTTTCACAATGATGACGCAGGTCTTGATGATGTCTTTGAGAGCCTGGCCACCTTACTTGCCAGCCAGAGGGTCGCGTGCCGAGGTGGTCCATTCGGCGGTCCTCCTGCTAGTGATGCCAATGGAGTGAAGTACTCTTCCTCTCTTGAACTGGGCCCAGATATCCACTGCCCCGAGAGCCAGGACTTCTTCCCTACATCAAATCCCACAGAATCCTCCGAACCCAGTAATCAATCACCAGTTCACATTACTTCAGACACACTTGAAGAATTCCGCAGTCAGACAGATGTGAGTAAGCCAGCCACCAGCTCAATGGTGCAGGAAAAAGAGGAGGGAAATGAGAGTTATGTACAAGATGTGATGAAACAAGACAACAAGGATGCAGCAAACCCGATGGAGAGGACGAAGACTCTTTTGGATGGGGCACTGAGTGCGGAGCTGACTCTGACCACAACACATACAGTAATGAAGATGGTAAAGCAAGCTCCCTCTACCAAGGAAGAAAGTGGAAACGGCACAAAGACAGAACGTGCAGGCAAAGAGAAAAAGAGAAAACAGAAGGTAAAGGATGGGAAAAGAGAGGGAGCGATCAAGATTAAGATAAAGAGAGAAGAAAATAAGGTCATCAGCTGTAAAATTAAAACAAGTAGAGTACCCGATGTAAAAGACAGCAATGCTTTATCTTCAGTGCCAGTTATTTCATACTCAGCCAGACTGGTCAAAGACAGCATGAAGGGCCAGACTCCTCAGGAAAATCAAACCCCAAATGGTAAAGATATCAAAAGACAAAAAGTGGACACTGGGAATTCAAATGCAACAACAGATGAGAAGAAAGGGTTCGTTAATGAGACTGCCTGTGTAGTCGGAAATACAGACGTTACCACCTCAAATTCAACATCAGCTGTATCAACAAGTCCAACCAAATTAGATCGTCCTGCACCAGCAAGTAAAGTGGACCCACTGAAACTGAAAGCGCTGTCCATGGGCTTGTCTAAGGAGCTGAAGATCCTCTTGGTTAAAGTGGAGAGCGGCGGAAGGCAGACATTCAATATATCAGAAGTGCAGGAGCCCAGAATCCCAATCCCACTTTCCAAGATCAACATCACAAACACAGCCGCTGATGTGATCAGAGCATGCAGGTGAGTATAAAGCTGACAAATGTGCTACCAGCTCACTGAGTGTTATTCACCTCTCTTAATGAGTATTAATGCTCTGGTATCATTTTTTTTCCTAGGGGGGCAAGTCTGAAAGGGAAATTCAAGGAGTCGTACTTGCCTCCCGCATTCTCGGTTAAACCCAACATTGCAGTGGAGACCCCCATTCCTCGTGATAAGCTGAATCCTCCTACACCAAGCATCTATGTGAGTATGTGCTAATTAATGGAGCTCAAGTAACCAGACTTCAAAAGTAATCTTGTTTTTAGCCACGCTAACAGGCTGGTTCTGCGGATCATGTTCTCAGGCTAAGCTGGTCAGTTAGCCTAAACTCAAAAACCTGCTAACCTTTCTAGCCTAGCTTAGCCATTCTCAACTTTTGAAAGGTTAAGAATGAAATCTCTTGGAAATTTAAAAAAAACTGGATGGATTGCAGTTCAATTAGTTTTTATGGATATACAACAAATCCCCATGTTAACATTTAGCTCAGTTCTATTTCTTGGCCTGTTTATTGGTTAGCAAGCGAGAGCTATCCTAACACACCTTGTTTGAGAAATCTGCAAATTTCAAACCTACTGTGAGGACTTTTCCCCTGGTTTCCAGAGAAATGTTCTCCAACACTGCATTCAGATCTCATCATGGTTTACCCCATGCTGTTTTCACAGTTGGAGAGCAAGAGGGATGCCTTTTCTCCGGTTCTGCTTCAGTTCTGCACTGATCCCAAAAACGCTGTTACGGTCATCAGAGGCCTCGCTGGCTCCCTCCGCCTTAGTAAGTTTAATTACTGTTAAAAAAAATAATTTTACTTTATTGTTTTGTTCAAATCATCACACAAGAAGCAGGAAAGGTCAAATTAGGCACAGATTGTTCAGATTAAAAAAAACTGGTTTGTCATAGAAGTAGTGGATATTTTAATAGTGCTGTATCTTGCTATATAACCCATTTAAATTTTGTTAGCCACATAACACAATCGAATTTCCCAGAGGAACCCACCCGAGGGATTAATAAAGTTCTATCTAATCTAATCTAATCTAATCTAACACTTCCTGCTTCATCTTTCACATTTAAATGCAAAACATGTATTCTCAACTGCGATTGATGGCTTGGCAACCACTCTTCTATGATTGCCGCTTTGAATTCATTTGCATGGCAACACCGGTCTCAGCAATTGAACAGGGGAAAAAAATTTTGTTTTTGTAATTATCTGGTAATTATCTTTCTCTGTTTCTTTCTCCATCGCAGATCTTGGTCTGTTCTCAACCAAATCTCTGGTGGAGGCCAATTCAGACCATGCAGTGGAAGTGAGGACTCAGGTTAAGCAGCCTGCTGATGAGAACTGGGATGCAAGTGGCGCGAGTCAGACATGGCCCTGCGAGAGCAGCCGCTCACACACCATCATTGCCAAATACGCCCAGTACCAGGCCTCCACCTTTCAGGAGAGCCTGCAGGTAGGCATACTCTCATGTTACTTTTATGGCAATTAATGTTGGGTAATTAAATAACTGACTGAATAATTGAGTTGCACCAGCTTTTATTTCAGCTCATGGCTAAATAGATTTTAAAGAAATATTGTATCACATGTTCTAATGTGATTGCTGACATTGCTAAATTTGTTGTTTGCCTGCTGGTGTCTTTTCACCCCTGAATATCATTTTTTAACAGACACTTCAGGTTGGAAGTTCAGCAGCATTTGCTAGACCAGGGTATTTTAATAAAGCAAACAAAAAAAGTTCAAAATAGGGTGTATGGCCAGGTGGCTTCAGGTCATTTCTTCTGTCTGTTAAAGAGGAAAGGGGATTGACCAGTAGAGGACATGTGAGGAACTGGTATGTGACCCAGTTCCAAAAGGCTCCTATATCATTGCAGTCTGTCTGCCCATTTGCACAGTCCACTGCATTAAGCTCCATTTTAAACCAACTGGCTTTTAGTCAGAGTGCATTATAAATCCCTCCCAACAAGAAGTGCGCATCAATGCAGGCTTTCTTACCACACCTGTTTTGTGACCGATATGGAGGAAGCTACACATGCAAAACAAATAAGCACTATCTTTGGTGTTGAAAAAAAGAAACAGATTACAGCTGTGATTTGAATATGAAGGCAGTGTTTTGGATCGTCTTGCATATATTACCAGGGACAGAAATCTGAGCCGTCCATTTCCTACTGCTATGCTTCTTGAAGAATAAAGGCTGCTAGCTCTTCCATGTATCAGCACAGAAAAAAACCAAACAAACAAAAAAAGAGGTCATGAATGAATGTAATCATAGGTCTGAATATAAGACAAGCGGGAACATTTTGGGAGTGTTGTTTTTAAATGTCTGAATGAAACAGAAGGTTGTTGGGTGCAGTTATAGGCACGTTATTAATGTGTTCATCTGATAACAGTATAAAACAAAGCATCCAAGGATCGCAAAGTTCATGTTTCTGTCTGAGAAAGGCAAAGCTATCTCAAAGCTAAAAGTCCTGTCCCGTAGTTAAGAGAACCTTATTTATCATGAAAAAATGTGGTGATCTTTTCTGTGTTAGACAAATGTGTTAACCGCTATGCTATAGACTGGAATTAGGTTGAAGTGGGGTCCATGAACTAGAACTTAAATGTTGGTTTACTTGAATAAACAACAGTGATTTGCAGTGTGTTAAAAACATTTTTAAAGTTGTATGAAAACTAATGTTTTGCAAACTGGAGATTAGCTTCTTTTTTGTCATCTCAGATGTGTGAGATGTATATTTTTCAAGAAAGAATCCATGCTTCTGTAAATAAGCATACATGTGTTATGTGTTCCACTGTGAATGATAATTCAGAATTGTTTTATATTCTTAGACTTGTATTTACTTTTGATGCAGGTCTGTCCATCGTTTAAAGCATTAGGGGGACACTAACAGTATTTTAAGGTATTTTGTTCAAAGGTTATTTGAATAAAATACATTAAATGAAGGTTGTAGGTTAGTAAGCAGATGTGTAGTAGTTTGTGTTTAACAATTTAAGTGTCTGAAGTGAGGAAATCAACACATGCAGGCAAAAACGTGATTGACTTCACAGATGTTTCTGTCCAAAACTTACCTTGAATTTATGTAATCATGCATTTGTTATCAGTTATAAGCTAAGCTCATGCAGATGTATTATAGGAGGAGAAGGAGAGTGAGAATGAGGAAGATGAGGAACAGACTCCAAACCAATCGGCAGCCACAAAAGCCGCTCTGACACTATCCAACAGTAAAGGCAATCATACCTCAAAAGCCAGTTCTGCGTCCATCTTGAGCAAAGCTCAGCCTCCTCATGCCAACAGCTCTCTGAGGTTAGTGAAAAACTGTGATCTGTTCGTGTAAAAGGTCACAGTATTACAGCGAAGCATATTCATGTTAGGCTTGTGTCTCTCCCCAGCTCAGAGCAAAAACCTGTTGGAAAGATCATTAAATTCGGGACCAACATAGATCTGTCTGATCCTAAAAGGTAAGATCATGTTAAACTTACCTAATCGAGGATCCACAATCTCTCACATTACCTTCTTTTTTTATGACTTTTTTTTTTTTTCAAGGTGGAAGCCCCAGCTGCAGGAGCTGCTGAAGCTGCCAGCTTTCATGCGAGTGGAATCCAGTAACAACATGCTGAGTCACGTCGGTCACACCATCCTGGGCATGAACACTGTCCAGCTTTACATGAAGGTGCCGGGCAGCCGTACACCAGGTAAGTGCGTGTCTTGACTCAGGAGGGTGTTTTTTAATGTTTCAAATGAGGGATAGCTCAGTAGGTAGAGTGGTAGCCCCATGATCGGAAGGTCAGGGGTTCGACTCCACTGAACGGCTACCTTGAGGTACCCCTGAGCAAGGTACCGTCCCTACACACTGCTCCCCGGGCGCTGCACTGGCGGCTGCCCACTGCTTCACTGGGTGAATGGGTTAAATGCAGAGGAACTATTTCCCTATGGGGACTAACACGCACACTTTACACACTTTGCTTTTCAAATTAAAAGGACTGCTTGTGTTTCTCATCAGGTCATCAAGAGAACAACAACTTCTGCTCAGTTAACATCAACATCGGGCCTGGTGACTGCGAGTGGTTCGCAGTCCATGAGCACTACTGGGAACTTATTAATAATTTATGTGAAAAGTGAGTTAAGAACTTATTCAGTTGAAACAAAAATGATACAAAAGATGTTACTGTAGCCTGAATTGCTTTGGTCTTTCCTTCAGGCATGGAGTAGACTACCTTACAGGCTCCTGGTGGCCAGTTCTAGAGGATCTCTACAGTTCCAACATCCCTGTGTACCGCTTCATCCAGAGGCCAGGCGACCTGGTGTGGATTAATGCAGGGACTGTGCACTGGGTCCAAGCTGTGGGCTGGTGCAACAACATTGCCTGGAATGTGGGACCACTCAACTGTGAGTTACAAGGACAAAAATAAAATAAGCCAAAAGCAGCAGCTTCAAACCTCTTTGTCTAAAGTTACTACTTAAATATGCTGTTGCCTTTTGTCAGCCACTGTTTTGTGTTTGCTTTTTTTTCACTCCTCCAGCATACCAATATCAACTCGCCCTGGAGCGCTTTGAGTGGAACGAGGTGAAGAAGGTTAAGTCAATCGTTCCCATGATCCACGTTTCCTGGAATGTGGCTCGCACAATTAAAATCACAGATCAGGATACCTTCAAGATGATCAAGTAAGATGTGTGTTTGCATCTACAGAATACATGTGTGTATGTGAGGGGGCGTTAGTTTACATCTTTCACTGTCTTCCCCTCCCTCTCTGTCTCCCTCTCTCTCAAACACTCAGACACTGCCTGTTGCAGTCCATCAAGCACATCCAGATTCTGAGAGACCAGCTGGTGGCTGCAGGGAAGAAAATCTGTTACCAGAGCCGCGTGAAAGACGAGCCAGCCTACTACTGCAACGAGTGTGATGTGAGTGACTCTTCTGTTGTGTGAAAGAAGTGAAAGCATGATACGAGTCCCACTTTCAAAAGTCGAGCGCGGTGTTAGTTTAATCAGGCTATGAGGTCGCTCAGCTGACACCCTTTTACACATCCAATTGGCAAATCCATCCTAGAAGATGCTGTTTGTGCTGCTTTAGCTTTCCCTCAGTGCTGCATACCTGCAAGCTGCTTTGTAACCCTCCTCTGCTGTAGCTGCTCCTTTTCATGCTGTTTATGGCATAAGCAATGTTATATCTGCAGTCGCTGATACCTGCTTTGTCCTGTGTTGGGGCTTTGCTTTGGCTCTCCCTATGTCTGCATATAGAAGGGTCTGGAAGGTTCCCCAACAGAGTCATACCACTAAATATGAACTAATGCTTGACTAAAGTGGTGCTGACTACACTGTGTTTGTGCAGGTGGAGGTGTTTAACTTGCTGTTTGTGACCAGTGAGAACAGTAGTAAGACGACCTACGTGGTGCACTGTGAGGACTGTGCCAGAGCTAAGAGCCCGTCGCTGACAGGAGTAGTGGTGCTGGAACAGTATCGGACAGAGGAGCTGATGAAAATCTATGACGGTTTTGTGCTGGTTAGTATGATTTTATAATCTCTAATGGTCACTTTTTAATCTGGCATCTGGAATGAATTAAATTTATTTATTCAGACTGTTTTTTGTTTTTGATGGCATCTCTGTCATGCATTTGGAGCTACGGTGCTGTGAACAAGTATTTCCCCCGTTCTTGATTTTTTTTTCCCCACATATTTGTCATAATTACATGTTTCAGATCATAAAAATATTTGACAAAAATAACCCAAGTAAATACAAACTGTAGTTTTTAAATGAGTTCAATTTCATGGACTGTGAGCAGGCCTGCAACACATGTCTAATCAAGAAACCACTTTAAAAAAGCTGTCTGACAAAGTGGAGCAGGCTAAAAGATCTGAAAAAGCAACACATCATTATCATGAAACAACTGAGAAACAAAGTCGCTGAAAGAAAGCGTTATAAAGCCATTTCTAAGGCGTTGGGACTCCAGCAAACCACAGTGAGCTATTATCCACAAATGGAGAAAACTTTAATGGCCGGCCTACCAAAATTACTCCATAAAGCTTTTAACAACTCATCCAGTAGGTTATAAAAGAACCCAGAACAACATCTAAGGAACCCACTCATGATTCAACAGTAAGAAAGAGACGAAGGCTCATCTCATGTTTGCCAAAAAACATCTCGATGATCCTCAAGAAAATATTCTGTGGACTAACTGGACAAAAGTTGATTTATAATTATTTATTTATTTTTTTTGCATCATGTAACGGGAACAGAGCATGTCATAAAAAGAACATCACACCAGCAGTCAAACATGGTGGTGGATCTGTGATTGTCTGGGGCTGTTTTGCTGCTTCAGGGTCTGAGCGACTTGTCATAATTGGTACAACCATCAGTTCTGTTCTCTACCAGAAAATCCTGAATGAGGATGTCCTGCCGTTAGTTCATGCCCTTAAATTTAAGCACACTTTGCTTATGCAGCAGGTCAGTGATTCAAAACACATCAGCAAGTCCTCTAAATGGTTCAAAAAAACAGAATTAAGGTTTTTGGAGTGCCCAAAGTCCAGATTTAAATCCCCCCAAAACCCTCCAATGTGGCTCACTTAAAACAAATTCTCTAAAGAAGAGTGAGCCACAGTTCCTCCACAGCGATGTGAAAGACTCACTTCCAATTATCACAAATGCTTAATTGCAGTTCTTGCTGCCAAGGATGACACAAGAAGTTACCAGGTTTACTTTTTCACATTTTCACTTGGTAGGTCTAGATAAAATTCTGTATTTACTCAGATTATCTTAGTCTAGTATTACCATTTGTTTGATGATCTGAATCATGTAAGTGTGACAAATATGCAAAAAGCTAAGAAATCAGGAAGGGGTCAAATACTTTTTCATGGTGTTGTTTTAGCGAAATTACCTTCCTACGTTTTCTTTTTAACAGGCTGAGCTAGCAAATTTGTGAAGTTCACAACCAAAAAAGAAAATCAGAATTTCCCTGTAACTTTTATTTTTTCCAAACAGCTACATTGCTTCACTTTACAAAGTGATATCATCTTGCTTCCAAATCATGTATTTGTCATTTAAACAGAGAATAGTCATCATTCTCAAAAAGCACACTGGGTTGGATGAAGTGCTGTTTACTGGTGGCTGATGTGACGCTATTATGTTAATCCAGCCTTTAGAGTTTCTCCCTTTAGAAATGTGTGAATGAGAGTTTATTTCTCTCGATTTCTCTTTTTTTTGTTTTTTATTGGCTTTGGTTAACCTTCCCTAGAACTGCTCTCATCTACCATTATACATATCAAATAAGTCATGTGTTATTTGGCTAAAATTTATATTACTTTTGGCCATTTTGTAAAATTGGGGTTCACATTATGATTTCTTGCTGCAGTAAGGGAGTCTGCTAGGTTCCCTGTCCTGGTGCTTTTAAATAAACAACATCCTTATTGCAGATACTAGTTGTCTGCTTTGAAAAATAGTCCGCAGTAATGCAATGAGTATTTGATAACAGCTCTTTCCAAACCCCCAGCTGAACTGTCTCTCTTCCTCTTTTTTTTCTCCCCTCATCCTTCAGACTCCAACTCCCTTCTCAAAGTGAGGACTCCTCCACAGTGTCTTTCAGCCATAACCAAAACTCTAATGGCAGCACAAATGTTGCCTTCAAGGCAATCTGTTCCTGCAAACACTGTCTCAATCAGCCAATCACGTTTACTCAGTATTGTTTACATCACACTGTAAGGTATGGATACTCAGCCAGTCCAACTATATAGCTCACCGTCTTCCCCATACCAGCTGCTGATTGGACATGTGTTTTGAAATAGAATGACTAGACTGGTACTTTTCACAAGAAGCATTTTAGATAAGGACAGGAGAAAAAAAACACAATGTGAGCACTGCTAGCACTGAAAATCAGGTGATGTATTTTCAACGGACACTGCTGTGATTCAAAAGCGTCAAGTAGCCAGTTCTGTGTATTGATTCAGGTACTTTTATGCAAATTCAGTAGAACTTTTTTACACCAATCTAGTTATTCTATGTGTCCATGAATTTGCTGTGATTCTAATGTACCAGCAGGGGAAACGCTTCATAAGAGAAGTAGCTGATTGTCACATTTGGCATTGTACTGGTTTCTGTTTCTGGTTATTTGTTGTTGGGGTTTTTTTTTGTTTTTTTTTTCATATTCAGGTAAAAGCTCTGACATTTGTAACTCCTGTCTGTAAACTCTCTGAGGTGCTATTCCAATCTTATTTATGCTCGTTAGATGCTTAAAAAAAGTTTTACCAGCCTAGAAGTACACCACATTGGCCTTGTGAACTTTAGAGGAGAGATAATTAGAAGATTAAACACACACAAAGGTTTTATGTAAGCATTAAAAAGAAAAAAACACAAATTTTTATCAGTGTCTCTAAAATACGGGTTTAGCAGAGGACTAAAACAGTTTTGTTCTTATTTGAAAATGAAGTGTGCAGAAAGAAAAACGAACTTGTCTTATTTGTTTTTGGCTTCTTCACAGGTCTAAATGGTGTTAGGTGTGGTTCTATGACACATGGAGGAAAAAAGGCATTGTGATGTCTTTTTCTTTTCTCTTTTTTCATTATTGGAATGGGCAAACAGTCCCAGTTTTATACCTCTTTTGTTTCAATATTCTTGTTTCTAGATGACAGAGAAGATAAATAATTGTAAATTGTGAATAAATTTATGGGATACGCAGTGGTGTGCATAGATGGGGTGCGAGAGAGCAGGGGTCGCCGTTCGGGTTTATGTCAGTGAAGTGCTCGTGAAGTGAAACGTCCGGAGGGACACACAATCATGTTATAATGCAAAAACCAGTGAGGTCAGACTGCAGGCCGCGTCAGTATCGTCAGTCCTGAAGGGTCCAGCTCAGTGCGCTGCTGCTCAGAAGTTTGGGTTGGTTTCGGAAGATTTTTTGTTTCTGAAATAGAAGCATATTTGTTTTTTGTCTAATGAGGCATAGTGCTGATCAGACATGCCACATGCTACAAAACAATTTCTGATTAATGGACAAAGTCGTCATTGCTTCGAAGAGAACCATCACTTCTGTGTTCTGCGGTGTTTCCTGTTACAGCTTTATCGTGCTAAAAGGCTATGTGGTCGTCAGAAGAGTGTTTTTGTAAATTAAATGAGTACATGTGAAAATGTTTTTTGAAGTAACGGAAGCAGTAAATTTGGCTCGTTCAGTTGTAGCCAAAAAGAAATTGACAAACTAGTTCTAATCAGAATGGAAAGAGATTTTGGAGAGGCTGGTGCACAGCTGAGGAAGAGGAAAAGTCCGTTACTGACTAAAGACTGGTTTGAGAAACAGGTACCTCACAGGTCCTCACCTGGCATCTTCAGTGAACAGCAGCTACATAACGTCCGTCTCAGTGTTGGCAGTGAAGAGGTGACTCCAGGATTCTGGTCTTCAAGCAAAGTTGTGAGGAAAAAGCCATATTTTGCTGTTCGGTCTTCTGCCCGTCTTGTGGCTTTTTTCCTTTGTGACACTGCTTAGACGCCTCTTTACTGCAGATGTTCAGACAGGCATTTTATGGGCGCTGTTGAAGCTGCCAGAGAAGACGCCATGTGGCATCTATTGTTCAAACTGGAGACTCAGATGTACTTGGATACTTTATTGGCTGCACACAAGGACCTCCGACTTCTCTTGGTTATAAGCAGATTGTGCTGGTTCAGAGAAAGCTATCATATACGCTGTTTTATTAAATATTTTTGAAGAGCTTCATTATTTAGAACATAAACCTTCTTGATGAAGCAGCTGCAATCAGTCAAACAAAGGCCAATTCTGCAGCTTCCGAGCATGATCACTTAGCCTTCTAACTTAATAAACTTGTATCAGGTAACAGTGTACCACAGGAACACACGATGCTTCCTGAAAACAGCCCTCCATTAAAATAGTTACTAATGATGTATAGTTAACGATTCCGGTGGTCACTGATCATCATTTACAATGTGTCTAATTTAAACTAATGATTACTAAGTAATTTCAATTTTTTTCCAAAAACAAATTACTTTTTTATTCTAAAAAAAAAAAAGTGCACCAAAACTTTTGAACAGTATTGCATGTTCAAGAGCGGCTGAATGTAAATATGACAGGAAAGACCCAGATTTCTTTGTTTAACAGCACATCAAATGATTTTCATTGTCATTAATTCATTTTATTGCTTATATTAGTAATGGCGCATTTATTGTTCATATGACCTACTTTTATTTTGCGTTCACTTTTACTTGGCTACAAAATGTGCCAAAGTTGATGTAGCTTCACATGTTGAGATTTTAAGTCACATATTAATGCAATCTATGATGATGTTGTTTTTTGTTTATAAACACAACTAATTTTGTCACAGATACTTTTTTAAAAAAATTCTAAGCTACAAGCTAAAAATCTCACGCGTGCTCTGTAATGTAGTGTGACGCTGGGAGGCTGGTTACCATGCTGTATGCGCCTAGCGCTGCTTCAAGTACATTCAGCAGCTTTTCTTCCTGCCGTTGTCTTTCGTGCTCGCTCCACAAGCTCGGGTCTGTTTTTATGAATTTGGATGGCGGTTCAACCTCACTGTCGTATAACCATTATAATAGAATGCCCACGAATGACATCTTCCACATCATACCTCTGCCCCTCATTAGTCTGTGCACACCATTCAATGTACATAATGTATCTGTTTTCAGGTTTGCTAGAAGACTGTAGATTTGTTCTCAATCAGAAATTTTAACTCGTCTTTGGTCGGACTTGTCCACCTTAGTCATTTGTTTCTGTTGTTGCTATATTAAAATACACCCTAAAAATATCTTGTTTCACTGTAGTTTAAATAACTGCAATGGGAAATCTTTCCCGCTTTTATACCTCTTTTTTTTGTTGTCAGTTTCGATTTTTTGGATCACAGAGAAAATGGAAAATTGTAAATTGTGACATTATTTATACTGTACATTGTCGTTTTCGTATATATTTATTGCATATCAAAGGATACGTCACTTGACAAGGGGCTACAAGGTATTTTAAAAATGTAGTATGGTCATAATGTGTTGATAGGGGAAGTGCAATCAGGGGGGTGGTTTAATTTTCATGGTGCTAGACCCCTCCTTGCCTCAGTGCCCCCTCATTAAACAGCATTTAATGATATATGAACATAAGTCAGTGATACAACTCAAACCAACCATTTGGTGCTCAGAACCATTTCAACACAGTTTACTGGTAACAGAAATGGAATGATGTCTTTGTACTGTATCTAACAGATAAATACGAGATCTTTTTTAACATTTTTTTTCCATTGTATGAAATTCATAATCTTGTGAGGCATTAGTGATTTTATGATGAGCATTAGCAGTAGTTGTAACTCTTGACACTTTTGCAGAGACTTTTAGGGATGTGACTTTTAATGGCGTCGAGGTTTTTCGTGTCTTGTCTTCATTATTGGGATTATTTGGAGGGTGTAATAATGCTTCTTTTTTCCCCCTCTTGACTTGTTTGATTTATGCTGCACTTACTGTTTGAAAAAGAACTCACATAGAAGAAAAAACCTGAGCCAGACCTGTCTTAAATCCCTCTGTGATTTTTCTGTGACATATTGTATGGTTGTGCAAGAAAATAAAATGTTTTGATAAATTATCCCACAATGATTTTTTCCGACGTTTCATTTCTTTTTTGGAGTCCCATCGAGTACCTTCTTCAGTCTTAACTGGCTAACCCTCTCTGCTCTCTTTGAGATTAGCTCAATATGAGCGGATGTCTTTTACCTGATGGGTAAGCTACAGCCTCTATTTGCATTCTATGAGAAAATCTTAAAAAGAGCTTTGCCCGCCCACAGTTGTAGATGGCTCGGCAAGCTGCTTTGCAACCCAACTCCATTCTAGTGTGGAGGTACAGAAGTTTATAAGCATTTAAAAACACGACTTATTTTATATGGTATCGTTTTCTAAGAAAGTGAGACTGAACTGCATGCAACTTGCTTCTGTCTGAATCTTTTATTAATTTGAATAAAAATTAGTTTTACAGGAGAATAAAACCTCGTGTTATTGGTGATGCAATTCCCCCTTTTTTTCTAGAACCAGTACATCAAAATTTCCATTTTCTAAAAATTCAAATAATCTCACTATGCACCATCCATTATCCATTAATTACTAAATTCCACTATCATTCCTGTCAAACTCAGTATTAATTAAAAAGTGTTAGCTATCAAGCCAAACTAACAAATGCTGAAACAAAGGATAATATTTTTTATTTTCATTTTAGTTTTCCAAGTTCACAAAATTGTTTCACTTTTGAAGGCATATCTGTGCAACAATGAGGTCTTGTGGTCCTGAAGGATCTGATCCAGCGTTTAAATGTGCCAGCTGCACTTCTGTCAGTCTGCTTATGGCCACTGAGTGGCTCCACTGGACACTGTGCTTCCCTCAGAGTTGATGCTGAGGGAGGCGAGCACACAGCTCGTTTATTTTTCCCTCCAACACTTTCCTGATACCATCTTGTCAAAGCTACAAGCTGCAGCTGCTCTCGAGTTCAGCAGGAAAGTAATTCAAATGTAGCAATAAGTCAACTAAGTCATACAGTAAAACAATGAAGTCAGTGCCTAAAGTGACCAAAAGAAGTAACGCTACATATTGCTTATACAATGATAATGAACCAAAATAATATAACAGATGTAGACTTGCATGAAACTGTTTGAAAACAGGCGCCACACGCAATGAGAGTGTCATTCTTTCTGTCTCACGGGTATGAGATTGCCAGACCTGTGCACATCACAGTGTCGAGCGTGGACACAGCAGCGGATATCCCGGATCCAAGGACAGGAAGACTGGTCTTCCTCTACCAGCCCTCTCATACACTCACATGCACATGCAAACAACACACACTGTGGCACTGCTAATGGCAAAAACACTGGTTGACCCCCGTCACCTTCTCTGTTCCTCATCCCCTCTTTCTATTTTAAACCCACAGATTAAACGCCAAGAGTTCTTTGATCAGTCTCATTCTCTTTGGGTAATTTACAGATCTGCCCCTTGTTAAAAAAGAAATAAACAAAGATGTCTACGGTGAGCTTTTTAAAAAAAAGATAATAAAATTAGACTTCATATCAAAATACTAATTTCACCCTTTGATCTGAGCCCCTCTGGCTTCTTATCAGTCCCATGATAGCCTCTTTCCCCACCTCTAAATTAGCAAGTGTTCCCCCGCTTCCTCGTTTCCTTATGTTTTCTGAAAGAGCAGATCTGTTTTTCATCACAGGGTCAAAGGCCAAACCCCTGTCACTCCCGCACTGGGAAGAAACCTTATGTAAGTCTGTCTGTGCCTTAAACATCTTACTTCAGGCTATATTGCCAAGTGGTTGAATTGAGCTCTCAGTGAAAATGTAAATATAGCAAGTCTCCTGTCAGACTCTCAGTTTGACTTCTCCCAGAATGGGTTCAAATTTATTTATTTTTTCTCTTTTGGCTTGAAAAGCGATACAAAATGAGCTGTTTTGGATTTTGAACAGGACCTTATCGGGACTTGACAGTGAAGAAAAAGCTCAGTGAAGGTGTAAAGTGTTGCAGACTGGGCTGCATATAACTCCTCTAATCCATCCAAATAAACACTCTTCCTCCCTCCCCCTTCCTCTCAGGGGTTATCATATATAAACCCCTCCACTGCACCTCTGCCCAACAAACCTAACATCAGCCTTTAACACAGCCCAGCCTTCTTTCTGTGCATTCGAGGCAACACAGGATACAGGCTCACTGGCTCGGATCTCAAAACTGGAGTCAGAGTGAAAATCTTAAAAAGGGAAGGAAAAGCATGTCAGGGAAGGAAGCCAGTAGGAAAGCACAATTTGCCACCAGCCTGTAGAGCTTTTTTCTCCCCGCCTCTGTGACATCTCTAAAGTCCAAACTGCTGACAGATTCCTGATTCTTCTTCTTATTATTATTATTATTAGCTTGTATAATTAGCCCTGAGCACAGAAGAAGACTTAGCCGAGAGGTAGAAACTCCACCTTTACTTGGATATACGTTCGAAATCTGGATTTTTAGTCGGAGAAGACGCACATCAGGAGGAAATTCTTGAAATTCTCTTCATCTGCTGGTGCCACTACTGAGCTGCACCGGGGAAGGTCATCAGGTTTATAACGCAAGTAAGTATGACAGGATCCATCCTTTACTTTTGCTTTCCTTTCTTTTTTCTTTTTTTCAAAAATAAACAAAACAGCTCATTTTATTTGAATGTGTACACACTAAATCAGTGCCATTCAGTAGGGTTCATTTTGATCTGGAAGCAAACAGCCTATTTTCTCCAGTGTCTCCAAAAGGCCATCCCAGATCGAAGGAACTGTTAAAATGTTGTGTAAGCCATTAATATGTTTTTTTAATACTCAAAAAGCCCTTTTAATCTATGTGATAGTTGTTACTCAAGTTGTACTCTTTGACTTCCATATAATGCACAATAATCTAGTTTTAGAAGAGATATTTTTTAATGATCTTAACACCTAACTGGACAGTCGATTGGAGGGTGAGGTTGAAATGCCAAAGTGAAAGATTTCACACTGGTGAATACCAGCAGCTGTCAGTGCAGCACAGATCAGAGGGAAGGAGTGTTAGTGCTCCTCTTTATCGCGTGGAAACACTTGAATGAATTGAAATGTAGGAATTAAAAGCTCACACCCAGCATTTCATGAATAAAATTGTGACATTGTTCTGACACTTCGGTGAGTAGTGGAATTTTTTCAAACTTTTCCAGATGCTCCTGGCTCATTGTTTTGGGAGGGGGTTGGAGGTGGAGTCAGGGAAGTTAATTTCCTTGCACTTACAACTGTGCAGTTATCTCATGGTGACTTTCCATATCTTTCGCCATAATATTTCAGGGACCTATTGCATAATATGGTTTAACATTCTGTAACTTTCCATCTTTGTAGCGGTCAGACTGAATCAGAATCAGAGCATGCAGGGAGAGGGAAGGTTTTTAACAGACAATCAAAGACCCAAGATGAGATCGATAACGCCGGGATTAAAACAAAGTCATGCTGATCCAGGTTGTTTTGTGGATTGTCTAGCTGCATGAATGACTCGTGTGTGGTTTTTTTATGCAGAAAAGACCACAAAGAAGATGAGCCTCTCACGGACCGGGACGCTGGAGAAGACAATGTCTGAGCAAGCCCGCTCCGAAGCACGGTTCTCCTCCAGATTGGGGTCAGGGGTCGTGGTGCCGCCTCCTTACTCTCACAGAGGGAGCGAAGCCGCTGACCCCCCTGTGGAGTTGAGGGGCTCTCTGGACTGCTGGGCGTGCTCCGTGCTGGTCACTGCACAGAATATGATCATCGCTCTGATCAATTTCAGTCTGGCCAGCATCTTGTTCGGCATCATCCTCACCCCTGCGCTGACCATGATCGTATTCGGCTTTCTCTGCCACTCCACAGTAAATACATATATATATTTATAGAATTATCTTGGATTTAATGAAAGAAAATGCTGTTTTAAAAGATTGAAAGAAAGGGGTTAAAACTAGATTCTGCTGGTAATCACAGTTTATCAAACCAACCACTGGAGTTGCACCTCCTGATGTCGATTTTTAATCAAACTCTTATGTTGGAATGCCAAAGAAAAGAAAGGAATTCCTTTATTTCCGGAGATTTGACGCTGTTTTCTCAGCTGTTTCTGGAGCCTCCCAGAGCTCATTTACTAAGCTGCTCTAGGTCACTGTGAGACTTAGGCCCTCACAAACAGCACACTGCATGCTGACCGTGTTGTACATCACTAGTGTGAGCACCTTAAATACACAAACACTTCTTAGAGTTAGTGCTGATGATGTGCTGCTCATCCCTTCTCCTTCAGGTGCAGCCCCATGGAACATCACTATACTGTTCAGACCTGCTGGACGACACAGCCTGCATAGCCCTGCTGGTGGTGGGCTTTCTGCTGCTCACCCCTCTGCTGGTCTTGGCGCTGGCGGCTTACTGCCGTCTGGCCCGACACCTCCAGCTGGGCCTGTGCTTCATCCCCTACAGCCGGGCTGTGTACAAGAACCTGCCCACCCAACGCAATCAGAAGCAAGGTCCGGGGAGCTGCTTTAGTCAACAGGATGCAATGGAGAGACAGGGGAAGGGTAGCATCTGGGTGTAGATGAGAGGAGTGGAGAGGAGGATTATATATGATTATATTATCAAGTTTCCTGCTTTATAACGAAATCTACTTTTATATGTCCTTTTTCTGTAGCCATTGTAAAAATCCATCACATTTAATCATTCATATTCATTGTTTAAGAGTCACAATTGCGTTTTGAATACAGTTTCAATGTATTTAATTTCTTTTCTTTTCTTTTATACAGTAAAGTTATTTTTAAAAAAAATAAAGTGTCACTCAGCTTTTTTTTTTTTTTTACACAAAAGAAAACCTGCCCTGATAGCTCAGTTAACTCAGTGACATATACTTTTGGCCAGATGCAGGAAAAACTCATGACACGAGCTACATAAAATATAGCATGGGCCAGATGTGGCTCAAAGGGTATGACCTGAGACTGACTTAGGATACGGCACGTGTCTGGGGTCATAAGGTAGACCCGTGGCTTAGTTGAGGCAGCTAGACTGCATCTCAGCCTCATTAGTCAAAGCCAAAGGTAGCCCAAAGAAAATTACAAATGTGGGCCAAATGCTGAACATGGTGAAGGAGGACATGCAGAGTGTTGGTGTGGCAGAAGAGGATGCTAGGGATGAAACTGAAGATAAAATTGAAGAATGAGGAGAAGACTGGGTAGTAGATCTAATGGATAAACTGCCATCAACAACCCACATAACAAGCTGCTGGAAAGCAAAGAGGGCATATGGGGATGTCAGCTTTTTCACAGGTGAGTCTGTTACACTGGACTTCTCACTTAGACATAAAAAGCCACATCCCTGCTGTGTGACTGATGGTAGGAGTACTCTGTTATTTTTCTTTCTGTTATTTCTACAACTTGTGATGCCCTGGTATAGCCGTGTGAAACACATTTATACTAATAAACTTCAGTAATAATTAAAAAAGCAAGGTTTCCAATTATAATTCCGTACTAAAAGTACAGAACATTTTTTGGTTGCACTCTAGTTATATGAGGTCAGAACAGGAATTTGTAGAAACCTTTTTGAAAAACGTGACATCTTGATTTAGACTCTTTGACCAAAGACTTTAGACTTTATCACCTCTTGAGATTTTTAATAGGAACCACGGATCTCAAATATAAGGTCAGTCTGCCAGACCCTGGCCCTAGAAGTATTCAGTGGTTCAGATGGTTTTGCAAGCTACAAAAACGGCAGAGAAAAAGTGAGCAATTCCATTTCCTTTGTTAATAAAATTGAGGAATTTCTTGATATATCTTTCGAAAATTGACTTTGTCATTCCTGGCTTCAGAATCTTCGAATAAAAAAATATTGAAAAAAAAAATGAAGGTAAACTGGTCTCTGTGTTTATGAATGACAATACATTTTCTTCATCTAGAGCCATGATTATCCGATTCATAATGTGCAGGTTGCTCTTACTTTTTAAATCCACAAGGTGGAGTCAGAGACATCATTCTAATATTAAGTGTCACAGTTGATACACACACACAAAGTAGCCAGTCAGATAAAATGAAAGAGATATAAAACCTTTATTCAGTTATAAATTACAAACATAAGGTTTGGCAGAGTTTTGAATAAGACATTACAATTGCCTTCCTTTTAATTATTTTGCGGTACAACACTGAAGTTATGTATTCCTGTATAACATATATATAGTGCTTTGAAAGAGCTGCATTTCACATTAAAATGTCTAGATTTGTGTTTCCATTTTCTGGTCTGGACGGGTATTTGAGGTTAACAGGGTTGTTGGCTGATATTCATTAACAATTTGTGGTGTGGGGCTATGTAGCGAGCTGTGAATGCACCGGGTTCCAGGGTACCTTGTCCCTGTTCATTCACCTGACCCATGATGATGTAGTTGACACCTGTGAGAATGAAAAAAAAACGAAACCCAAAAAACCCCACAAACATTAAGATTAAATGAGGTTATGTTTGTTGAGTTAAAGACGATACTGCTGATCTCCGGCACCTGGATAATACGAATTAAAAAATAAGCAACAACCCACCTTTGCGGAACAGCGGGCACTTCTTGCACTGCGACATCAGCTTAACTGACATGGTCTCTCCAACTTGTGTTATGGTTAGCCGGCCTGCTTTGTATGCCTTGATGAGGGACACAGTAATCTGAATAGCACCTCGGGGCCTCGGGGCCACAGAGGTCACCTTCCCGGTTAATACTGGAAAAAAGGTGGGGTCAGTCAGAACGCAACATCTGATTGATAATGCATGTGTGTGTATATATGTCAACAGCAGGAAACTTACCAAATTCACTGGCACAGAAACTAGTCTTGATTGTTCCATTTCTTTTACAGGCTTTGGCACAGAGTGGATTTTGAGGCACTAATAAGAAAATAGTGAAAAAGAAATAATATGTTTTTAGTGATACTAGTTGTTAACTTTTTTATTTTTATTTTGTACATTTACCTACCAGGCCTCTTTCCATTTGGCTTTGCATTACGGTCTCTAGTGGGCTTGACTGGTTTGGGGCTCGGAGTGGACCTAGGGACAGGAGCTGGCACATATTTGGTGGTTGTTTCTATCGGGGTAGAAGGATGTGCAGGTTTGACAGAAGGTACTGGAGGACTGTATCTTGTAGTCTGTCCTGAGTTGACTGTTGGTATCTGAGAACCACGTGCGATGCTGGTAAAGTGGGCGAGGAACCCATCAGACGTCACACTGAGGTCTGACACAAACTGGACCAGTAGCACATTTCCGCTGGTAACAATAGGTCTAGGAACAAGGAAAAAGGATGAGGTGTAAAATTAGAAATGGCTATTTTAAAACGACTTTAACCCCTGGAGGGTCTTGGGTCGATTTGTGGCTCTAGGTCCGATAGTGTATGCATTTTTCTAGGACCCTCCAGGGGTTAAAGGCTTCAGAAATTTCTGTCACTCACTCTGGGACCTGATCGCCACAGTATTTTCCAATCAGACGTGAGTCATCCCTCTCTCCGCCATTAAAGAATGCCACATAGTCAAAGCGACAATAAGCGTCATCCTCCACGGCAAACTTATCAAAATTCACGTGGATCACCTGGTATCCAAAGAGACACAAGTATAAAGATTCAATTAATCAAAGTAAGGAACTTTGGACTATACAGTGGCTGCACACTGCGAGTCAGCTTGCCACTGACCATATTGGGCTCCACAGTGATCAGCCAGGAGCAGCTTGTTCCTGGTTCGTATTTTTTGTCGGGCCAGTTGGGTGTCTTGATCTCTCCCTGGGCTTTTGTCATCCTACCCCCACAGAACTGTTCGTCTGAAACAAGCCGTAAACACTCCATTAGGGTGCTAAATGAAGAGACTTGTAAATTTTTCTTAAAGCTGTCTGCACCATTAATATCAAATAAGACATTTCACATTTATAACAAAGATATAAATTTCAACATTTTGAGCTGTTATTAATAATCTAGCCTGTTGGCTGGAACACTTTTTAAAACACATTGTGCAAGCTCAGGGGTGTAGCATCATACTTTGGCCTCTATTCCGGCCCCCCTTCTACTATTATTACACAATTTCTGATGAGCCCCCAGGGTACTGCTGGAGGTCACTGGTGCAGCATGACTCAGGGTCACATTTGAAGCATATTATTGAAGCTTAATTATAAGCTCTTCCAAACAAAAAAGAAAAGTCTGAAGACTAATCTCAGGCTTGATACTCAACATCTATCTGCTGAATCCAGACTGTCGATGGTTCTGCCTCCTGTTACTTTTAATGATATATTTCAGATCATTTGCCAGAGGTTACTTTAATTACCAGTAATAATTTGCTATTGAAGGTTTTAATACAAAGAAATTCACTACTTATTATTCTGCTCCCTTACAACAGTACTGTGAAAGCTGGATGAGGTGGGAAACTTCCTGTTTTCTTTAACACTGTAAACACTTCATTCCTAAACTATGAAAGCTGCACTTGCCAATCGTTTTAAAGAATATAGTCATTTTTAATAGTTTAAATCCAAAACAGGCTTAATCTGGGATTTATAAAAATTTTAGGAGTCATAAATGTTGTTAAACTAATGTGTATTGAGAACCTCTGCAGTGCTTTCAAATGTTTTATTATTATTATTGTTATTATTATTACTTTGGTTTTAGGTTTGCCACCACTTAAAGCTGAGCAGGCAAGAGGCCAAGAAGAAGAGGAGATTAACTATTTAATTAAGCTTAACTTTAATTTAAGGCAAAATTACCTCATTAGAAATTGTGGTCATGGATACGAAGTCCAAAAATATATGCTACATTCAGGCACTGGGATTATTTGGGAATGCATACATGGCATTATAATGAAAAACACAAAAACAAAACAGCTTCATCATGTGACCACATACCAGATACGTAGGGTTTGACTGCACTGAAATAGGCCAGAAATCCTCGACTCTGCGTCTCGTCATCAGTCACCATCTCCAGCATCATCATGTTTGTGGTTGAAATGAGCGCTCCAGGTCGGAAAGTTCCACAAAAGCGACCCAGTTTTTGCACCAAGTTGGAATGTCCATTGTAAACATCCAGATAGTCGTAGCGGCATTGTGAGTCAGCCTCGAGGTCAAAAATGCGAAAGGAGAGCGTTATCACGTTTCCCTCTGGGACCTGGAAAGCATCGAGATCACATGAGTCAGACACAGAAAGCTTGGAAAAGCTGGAGAACTCAGGCTTGGGGAAGGGAGAGTGACTCACAGTGATGCGCCAGGCACATTTGCTGTTTGGTTTGTAGAAGCTTGGGAACCCTTCACTTCCAACAAAGCCTGATTCAGCAACCATGTCTCCTCCGCAGTAGAACACAGGCCTGTGGTAAAGGAGTCAGTGAGAAATGGGAATCTCAAGCAGAGTCCTAAAAGGACTAACATCCTCTAGTTGTCTCTCTAAATGAACTCTTGGCTGTTGTGGTTGTTGTTGTGGGAATTTACTGGAAGAAATTAGTGTAAGAAGATGGAAATTTTCATTATATGATGATTTAATCGCAGGGTGCAGTTGTTGCTACATGTATTCTTGCAATGTTTTTCTTAATTAAAGTCTGCTGCTTAATTGACACTAAAACAGGGAAAGAATGAAAAAAACAACAATAATCACACTTCAATCAAGTTGGAGTCAGCACTTGAGCTCTGTAACAGGATCATAATTAAGTTAAGATGACTTCTTTTGACAGACCCTTGTTTACTCTATATCAGTCATTTATAAAGCCTATAAATCGATTTATAGTCTTAGCTTGGCTGTACCTCAGGAAATAGAGCCAGAGACTGTATATAAAACATGGCTGTGGCTTTCTGCTCTTAAGACAGAAGCCAGCGCAGAAGTACTTTGCATTCTTTTTAAAGTCCAGCAAGAGGAAAATCGTGTGATTGCAAAAAGACTTCTGATTAAATGGTTATACGTGTGGGTTTACATAGCGATTTTCTTTTGTCAATTATCGTCCCCATAGGAATCTGAACTTTTGATTGATTGAAGTCATTAGCCTTTTGCTAATGTTGAAGCTTCACAGCTGGACTTCCATTACCAATAGGAGACGCCAAGGTCCACTAATCTAAAGGTTGGTGGTTTCATTCGCAGATCTTATAGCCACATGTTGAATAGCATTTTAGTAAGATAAATTGCTCCCAAATTACCTGTCATTATTTGTGTGTTTTAAATAGACTTGTACCTATAGTTTGCTTTTCTATTCAATTTGAGCACTCAAAGGGCTTTCTTATACAAGCCTCATCTACCCAGTCACACAACTGCCTTTTTCTTAGTCCATTTATACAGTAAAAGATTTTCAAACTTAACAGAGTTTGAACTAACCAGCCATGGTTTGAGTTTGGGCTAGCATAACTAATGTAAACTGGTTATCATGTTTGTGTCTTTTGATCCCCAATGTGTTCCTTGGACAAAACAACACTTTACATGAACAAGAAAGAGGTGGGTATTTCCTTCTTCTTGCTAGTTAACATTATCTGTTATCTTTGGTGTTGGAAACTATCTAAGTTGTTGTAACTAGTTTACCCACGAGGTAAGATTTGTAATGCTTGTTAAATAGAGATGTTCTTGCATTTGTGCAATGTGCGTATTTACATCAAATAACTGTTTGACTCAGACTGACTTTGATATTGTGTGCAGCTAACAGAGGCTAACTAGCTAAATTTAATAGGGGTTAGAGACAATACCATCACAGTGGTTGCACATATTAATTTTTAATTTGTATTTTTTTAAACTTGAGTGCTTTGGTAGTCCATAACTATGTAGTGACTAGTCAGTAGCTTGAAGTAAAGAGTTGAATAATTGTAGGCCAGTGAAAAGTACTGGGGATTTTACAGCTGACGCTCAGGTTTTGGACACTTTGTCAAAATGTACTTTCCAGGAAGAAAAATGTCCTATTTTGGCAAGGATACATTTGTAAAACTAGGAGCCACTGAAAAAATGTCAGTTATTATGAAGTCATTTCTGTTAAGGGATATTTTACAGTTAGTGGTGTAGAGAGTTTTGGAGAGTTCAAGTTTTTAAGAAATATAAAACATCTTTCAATCATGCCTCATTTTAGAGGAAGTAAACAAATTGTAAGGAGGCAAAAACAGCAACGTGGACAACCAAAATTAGAAAACTAAAATTAGATTGAAACATAACGTTGTTGTTTTCCCAGACTAGGACTCAGACAGCAGAACCCCAGCAAAGTCAGACAGCTGCTGATTACAGCCTAAATGCACAGAATCAGAGCCAAGTTTCTCTGATTCAACCCCACAGGCAGAGCTGAAAGCATTAACATCTGTGGCACCTCAGCCTTTGCAAACTCAGTGCGCCACACATCATGAGCCCAAAACCAACAGGACAGCTCTGTGCCCAATTAAACAGTCAGCTGGAAAGAATGTACAGAAGCAGGACTGAATTAAAATGTCATAGTAAAGATCATTTCAAAGAGCCTTTTTATCCTGGTTGATATTTGTTAAAATAAACAAAAGTATCTTCACCTCACATATCTGCATATGAGGATCAGAGTGAATTTCAAGAAGAACCTTTCTTTTGCAGGTTCTCGATCACAAATGGTTTAAAATGCAACCTCACCTGGTGAAATTTGTCTGTTGGGCCTTTGTCCATCCCAAACTCAGAGACAAGACCAAGGAGAGACCCCAGATATGGCTCATTGGCTTCATGATGCTGCGTACAAAAAGCAAACCAGACTATTTGCAGAAAAGGAAGATGGTAACAGGAGGCAAGAGGTGAAAGACAGAGGAGGAGGAAGTGGAGGAGAAGGAGGAGGAGGAGGCTCGGAATGGGCGGAGAGAATGAATGAGTAGGGGGGCAAGAATGGACGAAGAGATGGACAATAAGGATGAAATGGCTAAAGTTGCAAAAAATAACCATGAGGGGGGGGATGACGTGAGTGGCGAGGGACGGAGGAGAAGGCTTTAATTTGAGCCAGATGTTTCTTCCAGAGTAAGTCTGGTCTCAGTCTCAGTGAGCATCTAGGAAGGAGGAGCAAAGGGCTCCAGTATCAGAAGTCTGGAAAGTTTTGTTTCTGGATGTTTCTGGACCTTTAAATGCCTAAAAGTTCAGGAAAAATGAACTCCAGCTTGCGTCTGACTCCTGATTACAGAGAGGGCACAGGTAGAGGCAAAGCCTGAGGCTGTATGGGCTGTACGTGCACAGGAAGGCCCGTAAATCTTTACATTCCACAGCATGATGTGAGACCTTTAATTTGCAAAACAGAATGTTTTTCTTTAAAAAAAAATAGCCTTAGTTGAATGAAAAATACATGTGGGAGTCAAAATAAGCTCTAATAGGAATGATAATAAACCTGATGCTCTTATTTCCCTAAGCCCCAGGAGCTCCTTTGGCTCCATTGACTCAAGGACTGTTTATTTGCCACCAAGGCAAGAATAACACTTGAGAGGAGGGAGTATCCTTTCTCTGTTGAGATTCAGTAACGAGCCAACTCTTTCGCCTGCGTTATTGAGGCCTGTGGAGGGTACGCTGATGTAAAATGATAAATTTTTATGGACTACAAAGGTGGACATCTTGATCAAACTGTGAGGGAAAAGGTCCAGACAGTCTGTAAAATCACAAAGATATTTCCACAAAGAAGTTTTTTTTCTTTTCTCTTCTTTCTTTTTTTATGTTTAGTAAGATTTTATAGTTCAGATCTCATTGTGGCGTTCCAGATTGCTTGAAAGAGGTTTTGTGCCACATGCTTTCCAGACTTTTGACAGATTTGGTGCTTGTCTGTTTTGCAGTTAGAGAAATGAGCATTCCCCAGTTGTGCTGTGTTGTGTTTGTGTTTAACCCCAAAGACTCTGATAAGAGTCAGCGGGGGAAGGAATGCAAAGGCGCACAGGAGTCTGCTGGTGGTGGTGGTGGTGGGTGGGGTGGGGGGTGGGGGGGTGGAGTGTACGACGTCTGCACAACCATGCAGCCGCTGCCAATATGTGTGGGAGTAACAGTGACCTTTAAGCCGTAATCCGAGGCAAGAGTGTAGGTTTCTGCTGTAACTCCTGAAAGAGTCCTCCAAGCTGGCCCCACATTCCTGCTGGGGAGTCAAGAGGGAACAGCAGCGGGGGAGGAGATGACTTGTAGTGAACGGATGGCTGAGGCAAAAGAGGAGGGGTGCGCTGACTGAGAAAAATGGAAAACAAACTTAAAACAGTTTGACAGCGAGACAGTCCCAGAAAAGTGAAAAGTTGTTTTTGGTACGCACCCTGGAGTTAGGTCACGTCCATGCCTCCTCCCTGAGCCAGCACATTACTGTTATTACATCCACACATTTCCTTTTGCAAGCTGTTAATCTCTCTCCCTCTCTTTTTAAACTCTGAAACACAATTTAACGTGACACTGCGCTTCAGAGGTGAGGAAAAAAAAACCAAAACCAGAATGCGTGCAGTTGTGTGAATCCATCTGTAAAGGTGATGGATCCAAACTGATGATTTTAAAGCAACTGTGGAGCCATCTGTTCTGTTTAAATATGGTTCCTCACAAATTCACTCCGCACATTTTTTTTTAAAAAAAGAAGAAAAAAAACATTCCTCAAATCATGTGGTGCGTTGCAGTAAGGACCAACTCTCATAGGATCTCAGTGATAACTAGATGGAAGCACATGCAGAGGTGACTTGGAATGACTGTGTCCTGCTTTGTCTGAGTTTGTCACTTTTCAGGAGGGAAGTCGTTGAGGCATAATAGCCTTTTTCCTGGATGCACTTCATTGTGCGTTTTATGGGGAAAATAAGATATTCCAGTGAATGAGCCAAAAAGCTCACAGCAATAACAGGATGTCTCACTAAAGTCAGATCTAACGGCAACTCAAATGTCACACCTAATACTTGACTTCCCTCACATTTTATGGTAGCTGCTCAGGAGACATCATTATTTGCCAGTAAGTCCGAGTCATGGTAATGACAGTATTCAGCTAGAAAGTTAATTCCTTTCACATGCATGCTTTTTCCCTTATGCTGCAGTGGCAGACATGTGGTTTACAGAAATAAAAAGCACAAGTTAGACAGATTAGAAAATAGCTAACTATATCCATCTGTAGAAATGAGTTCAAATAATAAACACCATCAAAACAAAAACAAGACGCTTGCATGAGGAAACATCTGAAAAGAAAACTCTAAGTGCGCAAATAGAGCAGTGGTTACCCTCACAGATTTCGATGTAGCTGGTTGCATGCAGAGGTGATATAAACGAAGTGTTGCAAGCCAGCATCTATGCTTTTGCATGCTGGCAAGTAGTTTAGTGTGAGTAATTTCAGTCTGTAGTGTACGTGAAGTAATGTTGTAGAGGACAGGGCGACACCCAGCGGTGAAAACGTGAAGCTACATCTTGGGTGCAGTGTTATTTCTTATCGCCGCCCTCACAAATAGATGGTGAAGTCGTGTAACAACAATGGTCTATCCCCCCTCTTTCTGTTTCATCATCTTCGGAGTGATAGCAGCTCATTTTCTGTTTCTTCGTCCAAGTTGTTCCATTTGAAGCGTGTGCAGTCGTTCATTTAGCCACTCTGTCAGAAAGCCTGTTTTGCGCTGACGAAGCAATTGGAAAGAGTCAGCGTCATGATAATAATGTGCAAAATGAAGCTTTGCTTTTATGTGCTTAATTTAGAGCTAGCGCTTGCTGGAGAGCTTTCTTCTTCTTCTTTTATTACATATGTGGGCTAGGAAATTCATATTTAGTGAACCGATAGCAAGAAATATGACCGCTTTAGCTACTCTTCAAAATAAAAGCCACCGGAAACGACGATGATAACGTTTTGGTTTTTTGATTGAGCATTTATTAGAATTAAGTAGAAAATTCGAGAATAAAGGTAAAATACTGCTTGATCTTGGAATAAAATTGTCGGCAATAAGATAAAATTGTTAATTTTCGATACTTACTTGGTTACCAGATGCTAAAAGAGAAATTATCTATCTGTTACCTGACACAAAAAGTAGTACATTCTCACAAATTGTGGCTTTACTATTAAAATTTCTATTTATGTTCTCAAAATTTCAACTTTAATTATTGTATTTTTAAAAATATGATCCTAATACTCCTTCATAGGTTTCCCTGGTTCCAAAACCCTAATTAGATATTGGCAGGTTGTTAGAAGTTTTTAGAGAGCAACCCCCCCCCCCCCACAAATCCCATTCTGTGATGTACATGAGTGTCTCAGCCACACCTGACAGTTTGTATTTTTGCCCTCTGGTTTCAAGAGACTTACTTTTCTGATACAGAATTTAGTGTGCGTAATTACTATGGAGGCGTAAGTTTTGTGCCTACTTTATTAGTCTAACTACAGTGAACGAGCTACATTATAGTTTAGCTCATTTATATGCTCATGCAACTGGTTGTGCATGCTGTTTAGTTTTCAGTGATGCGAGAGTCTTAATGTGAGTTTAAGGAGTTAAAAAGAGACTATAAACCAGACTGAATGGATGCAGAGGTGCACATTTTTCTGACTTCAGGTCTTAACATAGTCTTTTTTGGCACTCTTGCATATACTAAGGATCAATTAAGGATATCATTTGCATTGGTAATAACTGTATGCTTATTCACACAGGTCCCAGATTTGCAGTCACATTTGCATTTCCCCATTGTTGCACACGGACAAAGCGCAGGAAGCACAAATGAAAGCACAAGCTGTCATAGACACAGTTTTTCCAATATACATATATTTCATGATGTTCATCAATATAATAAGACATTGATAGATTTACACTACAATTATTTTATGTACTTTAGTTTCTCATTCAGTCTCCTCTCCTTTGCGTTGAGTCAACCTTGTTAAGTTTCTAATCCCATACCAAATGACAGCACAATAAATGTATCAATAAATAAAAGCAAACAGAGAAAAAACATACAGCCCAGCACATTGCCCGTGATCTTCCAGTCCTGTCCCTCCTGTAAGGCCAGATGACCAGGGGCAATATGGACCATCATCTCAGAAAACCCACTCCCAAAAAGACAAAAAAAAAAGAAAGAAAAGTCTTTCCTCAAAAATAAACTGATTTAAACAAAAAATATATCTGGTAGATACAAACAGCAATCTGATGTAAACTGTAGAGTCATTCTAAGCACTCTGGACTATTGAAAGGTAAAAATACTTTCCCCTGCCCTTCTAACTTCCCATTTTCTTTACCTTTACCCATCAGTGCTGACACACAAAAACTCAGTGACATCTGGAGTTATTACTAAACTGATGCAAAATAAAAACACAATATTTGGTTTCAAAAAAGGAACAAAAGAAACATGTTAACATATGTTAAGTAGAATATTGTGAATTGATAGCCATCAAAAGAACATTCAGAGACTCAAAAGGTTCCCTCCTATTGCTGCGTTCACCCCCTTTAGGGCTTAATGGCGAACATTTCAATAAGGTTGCGGATTTTGCGTTGGTCTCCTTCTTTCTTGCTCGTTTGCTTTCAAAATTTGAATTACAAATTCAAGAGCCCTGTAAAAAAAAGGGCTCCAAACACTTATTCCCCCTAAATGACCTGAACACAGCACTGAGATCACTGAACGGTCCTTGAGGCTGACGTAAGACAATATTCACCAGTGAATCATATTCCCATCCCGCTTGAAAATGAATGAGTCACAACATTTTAAAAAGAAGAAGAAAGTGCCACGGTGTTCAAATTTATGCACACTTCTTTTCATACAGACAGTAAAGCAACAGAAAAAGAGAGCAATCACTTCGTTTTCACTATTGTGACCAATAGGGTTGAGCTCTCACGGGACAACAGCTGGATTTATGGAGAACACACAAATCCTACCCCAATCAGTAGTGTTATACCACTTCAGTCCACTGTATGGTTAACTCCTGTAAGATGGCTAAAAGGACTACATCTGTAACCCAATGATGATTTGATATTGCCAAAAATATCCAATTTTACTTTTTCTCATGCAGTTTTTGTCCTTGTACATATTATGGTAAATTTACTAGTGGCTTAAACCTGAGGATATGGACCCCTTATCCCCAAAACACCCCCATATTACAACACCAAACAGATGCAGATTTCACTGTTTTTCTCGGGTTTGTCTAATAGCTGTAGTTTGTATCTTAATTTTTATGTCTTCTGAAAAATTGGCAGCACTGTGGAGACACACAAAAAAGAAGACTTGTGCTATAATTAGTTATAGGATCATGTGTCTACAAACTAGTTACAGATTAAAGAAGCTCCTCAAACCTGGATACACATAATTAGGGGAAGGCTAATGTAGTTTTGAGATTTGAAGCATGCGGTCCTCAAGTTTTGGTTTAACTTGCATACGTTTAGTAGGATGGCACACTCACAAGCCGTAACTGACACACCACATAAACAGTGTGTACGAGTTCAAAGTTCCTATAGGTAGAGTAAGGGTGTAAGCTATCTGAGACAGACTGGGATAGCTTGGGTAACATCTTCCTATCCGCTTGTTTTTGATGGCAATTGGCAGCATAAGCATGGAATTCTGGTCTTTGGTAATCTTCTGTGGTTTGCTTTTGCTTTGTTTGGGGATAAATATATGTGTATGTGGGGGGGGGGTGTTAAGGTTGGAACGGGCCAACAGTTCTGGTAACCTCTCTGTTCATCGTACTTCAGTGATCAAGGAAACAACGTGCCTTCACTCTGAGAGTTAAGCGGCCTAATCTGTCAGGATAAACTGGGGATATTCCCAAGACTGAGCTATTCTAACACACACACATGCACACACACACACACACACACATACACATTAAAGCACTTGTGCACACATACACTCACACGCGCAGACAAGGAATTTCGAAAAGTGAGTTGAGCAAAGAGGGGCAGGTTGGTTTACTCAGGTGGTGGGGAAGATAAAAAGACACAAGGCTGCTAAGGCTTTATACACATTTGCTCTGAAATGCTGTATTTCCTTCAAAACTAAATTTCAGGACTGTGGCATCAGTGGCAGTAAAGGATAAACTGAGCGGTTTCCTGTTGAGCATTTATCAATGCTAGGCCGGTACATCATTTCTCTAAACGCAATATAAACTTTAATTCACCACAACCTCAAGGGAAAATTCTAAATCATCCCGCAGCTGAGAGCGAAACCTTTTCGGCGGTTTTGAGAAATGAAATGTGTAAAAGGCCTTAGTGTCCCACAGTGTCTGAAAATTAAAAAAAAAGAAATCAAGTGCATCTATATTGCCCTGCTCTCCTGCTCCTAGAATAGCCGAAATGGTCACGCGCAGGAGTTAGATGCCGAAATCAAGTTACGTAAGAGTTCAAGACCAAACCAGTGAGGGCACCAATGAAAGAAAGAACTGCGATAACAGAAGCCTCTCCCTTTGATGCTTGGCAGTGTGTAACGCACAGAGCTGAATTACAAAAAACACAGCAGACAGAGGTAAAGAGGAGCTCGCTGCCAGTTAGCAGCAAATGGTACTGATTGCACACTTCCTCTTTACCTGTCTGTTTCACACAAAAATATACTATAATTAAAAAATAGAATCTATATATTTAAAAAAGAAAAAGGCCTTGACTATAGGGAGACACACCGAGACAAACCACTGCTCTAGCAAAATGCTCGTCTTAGGAATGCTACTGTTTGTTGTTTGTTTTTTTTAAATTGTGACTTACTTGTCTTGTCGCTAGCTAACCTTTGAAGGTTAGCAAACTGCTCAAGTAAATCTAAAACTGTGAATCTGACTAATTAGCCCCTGTCCCTGTTGCTAAATCTACAAGGCTGAATTGTCTTGTTTTATAATGTGCTCTTCATGTGGAGAGGTTTTTTTTTTGTTTGTTTCTTTGATTTTTACTGCACCAGGACCTGCTTTGGCCAGGCTATGGAAGAGCCAGACAGCGCCATCAAAAACAAGGTAGCTTGTGCATTTGAAGCAGACTCCTCTTCTGCAGTCCCTCCACACCTACTAAAAGTGTGAGGGGGATGGGGGGAGATTGTGTGACTGGAAATAATTGACACTTACTGAAAAAAAGTGACTGAAGACTAAGACTAAGGCCTTTTAGTGTCCACACTGGGGAAACGTTGCTGTGTGCGAATTCAACAATTTATACAACGGTACCTTCACAGAATACATCTCCAGAATATAAGTGTGAGTGTGTAAGATAATACCTCTAAAAAAATAATCTGGACAGTTTCAAAGTCTAATCCTGCCTATTGAAAATGTACCCTTACAGCTATTTAACTTTTTTCTCCAGTGGTTTGCACGACTGACGTTTTCGACAATAGGTTCATCGCATTTTTTGTTACTTTTTTTTTTTCAAGATACTTACACTTACATGTGCTACAGTAAGAGCGTTTGCACTAGACTGCAATGAAGGAATGTTTTCGAAATAAGACACTACGTAATATTTAAATAAAAAAAGAAACATCTACAGACATTGGTCCAAATGTACTATGGCAGTTTCGAAATTATCACAAGAAATTGAGGTGTCCAAGCATGCCGAGAGACAGAAGGTGGGGTGGGGGCATAAAAGACGCAACAGATGAAAGTTATTCAAGAGGGAAATTTCAAAAGAGAAATGGAGGTTAATGGGAGGATTACATGGAAAGGGGTCCGGAGGGGTGATGATTATTAGAGCAGTTTCACAATTCATGCATTATTTGTACGCTTGATGGATTATCAGTGAGCGTTAAATCGCTCAAAAAGCCATAAAAGAAGCTAAGACTTGATTTTTGTTTTTCACGGCATCAAGTTATCGAAATCCTGAGCCGAACAAGGAGTAACCTGGAGATTTTCTAAGGGCAGTTCTTTCTGCAGATTAGCTCCAATTTCTGTAACTTGATGTCACTTTTTTTTTTTTAAATGCAAGTTTTAGTTCTCTGGCTTGTTTTGCTGGATGCGAGTAACCCAGACAAGATGAAAATTTGTATCCCAGTTGAATGGAGGCGAACTCCACTGTGCAAAAATACACCAAAAAGAGAGGAGAAGCAAGGGGACGGAAAGATGATGAAAAACATGCAAAAAGTACACACTTCGATTAATAGGCAGTAGTTACCGCTGAAGCATACGTAAAATTAATACAAAAAATAAAAAGTACAAAATGCACACGCACCGCACGCACACACACACACCTACAAAACGGTATATATCAGAATAAAACTCTACAAAGAACTATATATATATCAGTTATGTAACAATTATCGCCAATCGTTGTTTCCTTTTCTGTTGATGCATCGTCACAAGTGTTTGGTTCTCAGTATGGCAGGTTAGAAAAGCCAAGAGTACCCAGAAAGGAGACAGGGCCACACACTCACAGGACAAATATTGACAGGGGTCCAGAGGCGAGGTGGTGGAAGTGGGGGAGCCGTGGGGGCCCTGACGGGTTTAGGGGTGTTATATCAAGGCTAATTGGGGAGATGTAATTATATATAGAGAGAGTAAATTAATCATCTGCAGTTAATTTTGTCATCAATTCGAGGTTGTTTTTTTTTCTGTAGCAAGGAAGTTAGGATCAGACTGGGGTAGGAGCAATTCTTCTTAGGTGCTGAAGTACACTGTAGAGACATAGAAGAGAGGAGAGGTGAAGGAGGGTAAATCGCTGCATGGGTTAGGAGATTATAAAGGCAACTACAAAGAAATGTATGTGTATTACAAATAAATAACACCATTGAAATAACTGTTATATCTGTTATAGAAAATATCAGTGTGCTTCTTACCAATAATGACGATGAGGACAATCACACATATCACACCCAGGATAATCATCATCTGTAATCAGCAGATTTCCAGAAAAAAACAGAGATTTTTAATAAAAACTCTTTAAAGCACTAAAAATATCAATATCACATAAATATCACATACAGCACACATATAATTTCTACCAGTGACACACAAAATTAGGCTCAAGAGCAAAGTTTATAGCAGAAACTGATGGTTGTAGTTGGCTCCATGTTTGCAGAGGCTTTCTGTTTCACTTTGATTTTTATTCTTTTCTTTTTTTTTCATTTTGTCTGTAAACAGACAGACATTTGCTATTCAAGTAAGGATGTCTGCATGACCTCACCTTGGCATTCTTCCACCAGTATTTATTCTTCAGTTTTGCAGCGCTGGTCTCAAACTGAGAGGCTCCAGCCTGCAGGGCATCGGCCCTGTCGTCCAGTTCTGACAGCTTCTGATCACGCTCCAGAACCTTGTCCACATTTACACGCATGATATCCACCACCTGGGGGGGAAACACACAGAGCAGTGTGGTGTAATCGGCCATCAACACAACATGACTGCATGTAAGGGTTACTAGATATAGGATATTGTTTATATATTTTTATAGCAAAAGCTGTTTGAAGACTTGGAGAAATGATAGAGGAGTCAAACCCACTACTTATTATTAAATGTTCATTTTTTTCAGTTCTTTTTTTAGTATGTGAGGAATGAATGAATGAAATGAAAAGCATGAATGCCTGGCTGTGTGTTTGCACTGTACTCACCTCATCCACCTGTGCCTGTGTCTGCTGCAGACGGCGGTTGCTGGTGAGGTTGGGAGGCTGATTCCCTCCCTCTGGTGCAGGGGCTCCGGCGGCTGGGGCAGACCTGATGATAAACAAATGCAAATATTCAATAGCATGTTCATCATGTTAAATTCCCACATTACTCTACAACAGAAATGGAAAAAAAGCCACAAGTGTTTTTTTTGTGATGCGGTGAAAATTAGTCTACAAAAGAATGAGTCATGCTCCCCAAAATCTTCACAAAAACCTAAAGAGGCCATCGAGTGTGATGCAACAGATGTGGAGGTTTCACAATGTGTCAGTTCTATATGCTAGTATATATCAATCCACTGAACTTGTCCTCTTGGGCTAGATGAGCCTGTTCTTTGACATTATGTACAAACGGTGACCACAGTGAGAGAGTGTCATTTCACAGAGTGGGAGTGTCATTTACCGCTAAAAGGTCAACATATGTATGTATATGTATATATATATATATATATATATATATATATATATATTAAGTCAAAAGGGCCCAAATAGTGAAACAGTTTGGGTAAAATGACCCTACATCCCAACCCAGATGTCTCTTCATCATTGCCATTTCTAAACCTCCTGTGCAGAGTTCCACCACATGGCAGTTTCAGAATAGTTTCTCTGCTTCTTTTTGTCTTAGTGAAAAATACTTAAATTTGTCACCGCTGATGCAAATGTCATTTATATCTATTTGAAACTTTAGCCTTTTCTGTGCTGCTACACTACTTGTGATTCAGGTATATCCATAGTTTTTGTAGTATATCAATAGAAATAAAAAATATCCACTTTGAATCCTCTATGACACGCATCTCATGACTGAGATGGAGAATGAATGGGCATCAGGCGCAAATTACAACCGCAAATATACTTTTTAATATTTTTTTCAGGAATAGTTTGTGGCTATTTTAAACATAACCTTTAAACATTATACAGCTTGATGTAGAATGTATAACGCGGTCGCTACAACTCCTGAAATGCAAGTGAGAAAGTGTTGAAAATACTTAGATGGAGTGTGATCTAATGCTTACCATTTGCTTCTATAAATCCAAACTAAATCAATGACCACAAAGTAAGATCGTGAACAAACACTCTATGATAAAGCTAAGCTTGTAGCATCTTACGAGAAATATACCTTAGCTGTAACTGAGCTACTTCACTAGTGCGAGGGGAAACTCTGTATAAAGGTCACCTCTGCACACTCACAAATGACTAATCCTTTAACAACAACAAATCCTTTCAAATAGTTTACGTGGTGCTGCTGGTGGTCCCTATGAGTCGCCAAGGAAAAATTATAACAGCTAAATGTCATATTAATAATATTATTTGCCTTAAAATACAAATATGTGCAAAATACTGATATTATTTTATTTTATCAGACTAGTATGACTACTATTCTATAACTGTATATTTACAGGCATGAATGTACAATAAAGTTGCACAGATATATATATATAATTACTATGAGCTCCCTCCAACTTTCCAATGGGTCCCACCATAAAGGTGTAATGTGTACAGAGGTTCACACTGTCATCACCTCTAAACTAGCACCAAGAAGAGCTGCTAGTGCTGTGACGAGGTTTCTCACCAGCTTTCACATCCTGCGAAAACTGTGTGCTGCTGATTTGATCAACCATTTCTCATCTGTGTGCAACTTCAGAACATAATCTAAAACCTTTAAAGTTTTAAAGTTAAGAAAACAAACTGAAAATAAACTAAATAAAGTGATTTCATGCTCTCTGTATTTTTTAACAAAGGATATATTGTTTTCATTTTAATACATTAAAAAAGGAGACATAGTTATTTTATAAATGACTCTATCAGCAATCTGTGTGCCAGTATTCCAATTCAATCACACTTTGAGATTGTAATCAGTGAAAACAACAAAAACAAAAAAAACATTTAATAAAAGATGCAGTTTGGTCTACAGTCCACTGCTAATGTCAGTTTTCCTATGAACGCTAAATATATATTTAACCTTCTTTCAAGATAGTGCTTTTAAAAATAGTCTTGCCCTGTGGAGAGCTGCTGCAACACTGATGGGACTTATTAAGGGGGGCCCTGATGATATGAGGAAGCTTTTCAACATTTATGCTTGGTTTCCTTAAGCCAGAGTAAGATTGGCAGATAGACAGACGTTTAACTCTGCAATTGATTTCTGTTTGTCGCTGTCACGGAAAAGCATGCCGCCTGATTTTCAGCACTGGAGAGCGACATTTCAGCACTGGACAGCGCAACAGCAGTCCACACTAAACTGTCTGATCCCAGCATATCTGTGCCAGTCTGTTTGATGCTGGGCACTGGATCCTAACCTACACGACTTTCATGTGTGACCGTGTACCCACACAGACCAGGAAACACGAAACATCCCTGTTCACCGCGAGCAGGACGGGCCTGTAAAACACCTACAGCACTGCCAACGTCGAGGGCGGGGAGGTTCCTTATTAGGGAGGATGTATTTTAAGCTCTTAAATGCACAATAACAACCAAATATGGCGACAAATGTAACTCAAAGCCCAAAAAGAAAACACTAACAGGCACGACGACCCTGGTAAATGACAGGTAGTGTGTCGGAACCAGGCTGCTTCACCCTTAAAACTGCCTGCTATGCTTATGCTGACAGTGAAGGCTGTGGCGGCTACTTTTCCTCAGCCCACCCTTTCTCACCGTGCGGTCAAAAACAACAAAAAATGGACAATAAAGGTGCGTGAAGAAAGACATTTACATGCTTCATTTACCCACGAAGACCCAACAACAATGAAATGTGGTGAGATATACAGCTGTCCGCCCTCGCACTACAATCGACGACATACAGTAGGAGGCTAGGCTATCCCCACCCCCCGCTGTAGGTTGCAAACATCACGTAAACTAGGCCTAAGACTAATTCAGAGCTAATAATAACAGTCTTTGACAAGTATTATGGTGTATTCGTCGAAAATCGTCGAGGGTGTGTTCAACAGGCTATCCAAATAGTCTGGCGCTGGTCAAACAGCTAGTATGGCTCGTTCAGCGTTATGTCCTTGCTGTTTCTAGAATCGGCCAAATCGTCACCTGTGACTGGGCAAGGGAAGAATAATGCACTGGAAATGTTGAACAAGGGGACACAGCTTTAGAGAACACGACGTCTTTTCCCTTCTTAATATTATTATTAACAATAAGAAATAAATAAATGTATTTTAATTAGCCCGTGGGTATAATCACACAGACGGTGTCCTTTTCAAATCAAACCAGTCCAAACTGGAAAAAAATGCGTACGTGCTGGCTCAAGTCAAATGTAGCTCACGGCAAAAGAAAAAAAACAACAACAACTAATAATAATTACAACAAGGAAAAAGACAGTCGACAAAAACGCTCACTGCACACACACTGGAAATAAGGCTAATAACGCGTTTAATAACAGTTAAACCCGACCCCACCGTCTGCTCTAAGGTTAGGCCGACGCGTTAGCCTCTTCACTTTTGGGTCATATTATCAGAAAGAGACAGCTGTGAAATGAGATCAAACTGCGATATTTCTCCATGATCAACACAACAGCAGAGATTAATAACCATCTCAGTTTATGACGGCTGAGGAACACTGTTCACACGCCACAAATCCCCACAAAGCCTCCCAAACACCAGTCGTGAGGACCAAATTGCAATTAAATAAATTCGGATTTGACAAAAAAAATAAATTAAAAAAAATCAGCGAGCTGTACTTACATTTTCCTGGTAGCAGGGAGACAGCTGTGCTCTAATCCGGACTGGAAATGTTAGCGCGTGCTAAGTGGCTGGCAGATGGATGTGGATGTGCCTTCTGCGCTCCTCTCTACCCTCTGGCAGCCTTTGGTTGGTTATTGTGGCGTTTGCCTGCCTATATATCCTAGGAGGAGCACTGAGTTTGAATCTGCCACTGAGAGGTGTCTCCTCGCTATATATTTCTTCTTCTTTTTTTTCTTTTTTAAAAATTATCTCTATGTCTACAGATTTGCGGCACCTGACAGGCTATTTACTAGAGCCCGGTGCTGTCGGAGACCGTGCTGTAATGAAGGTGTAATAACCCTCCGCCTGGATTAGGTGGACAAAGATGGCTCGGTGACGTCAATCGCGGCGACTTTCATGTTGAAATGGGTGGCCGGAGACTTCAAACACGCCATTTTAGCGCCCACAAAGCATCGTTTTCAACCGTGGGGGCTATTATTGGGGATCTGCTCGTGTTTCATTTAAATACATTGCATGTTGCGGTCACATTTGGGGTTCTAGCTCCTCAGAAAGGAGCTTTTTCTCATGGCGAGTCTGTCTGTCAACAAAATGGCGTTCCTCGAAAGGGGGTGTGGCGAGATAAGCAGTAGCCTAGGTTATCATTTATAGTAAATATGAATGTGGCTGTTAATATATATATATATATATATATATATATATATATATATATATATATATATATATATATAGATATTGTATAAAAGGCCCCAAAGTTCATAGAATAGTGTTACTGGTGTTTATAAGTTTATATAGGTTCATGTAATGTTCAGTCTTCTGTCAGTTTGGGCCAGCCGTGCCTATCTTCGATATCTCCACTACACACACACACACACACATATATATATATATATATATATATATATATATATATATATATATATATATATTCAAAACCATTTTTTGTTGCTTGACCTTTCGTTTTACTTAACTTCTACTAATCATCCTTGGGATGTAGGAACTGTCCACAAAGGTCAAGCTTGTCAAGCTTATATATATATATATATATATATATATATATATATATATATATATATATATATATATATATATATATATATATATATATATATATATCAAACTGGCTAGCTTTGATACTGTAACGTGTATATGTACAGTTCAATTCAATTCAATTCAATTTCAATTCAATTTTATTTATATAGCGCCAAATCACAACAAAAGTCGCCTCAAGGCGCTTCATAGATACAAGTTCATGTGTGACAGGACAGTTCCTACATCCCAAGGATGATTAGTAGAAGTTAAGTAAAACGAAAGGTCAAGCAACAAAAAATGGTTTTGAAACATTATTTTTCTGCAGCCTTTCTTTTTATTTTATCGTGTTTTGTAATCACTTCATAATAATGAAGGTTCTAATGAAGGTCCTAATTGGTCCTAATTGGACCAACCATCACCATGATGGTGATGGTTGGTCCAATTAGATCTTGATGACGTAGAATTACACCTTAAGGAAGTTTAAAGGTCAGCCTTTAAAAATAGTTATTGTTTGTAGGTCTTGAGAGCTCTTGACAGCTGCCCCAAATGTATTACCTTCAAAGATGTTCCAAGTTGAAGATGATAACGAGGCAGAGTTCAATTAATGTACTATAAACCCTAAAAGAGTGGAAGCTGCTCTCGCTGCTGCAGGATCAACACAGTGTATGGAAATCAATGTGCCTTAATTATGTTTTACCTTTGGCTAAAAAATATATATCTATAGTGTTTCCATTACAATCTGTGTAATGAACAACTGTGTTGCTGTGCAAGACTGGGGGCATCCTTGGTAAAATAAATAACACAAAGCGCAGTTAAATTTAATATGATCCTATGTGACACACCAATGGGCTTGTTCTGCTGCATTAATAAACCACACAAACTGAAATACCTTGCAAGACTAAACAAATGTAAGGTTGAAATGGTGAAAAACAGCCCGTTTTCTTTAATTCTCTGCGTTGGGTCCGTTGATAAGGTTCAATCATGATAAAAATGTCACGCTAGAAGAAAATTTAACAAGACCATGTAAATGTGCACTAGATTGCTTGTCTAAAATTTGGCAAATACAACTTATTATGGTGTTTGGGGTTACTGTTACAGAGCTGAAGAATCCTCTTGTTAGCCTGCAGCATATTCTCAGAGGAGCTGTAGGTGCTCACACTCAACCACTTGGTGGCATCAAAAGGCAGCGTTACTTCACTGCCCACCCCCTCACAGGCTAACTATGCACTGGTAACTATCCCCTTCACAGTGATGACCTCAGTCACGATGTGGAACATGTTGTACAGCTGGCACTCAATAAAAAATTGAGAAAACCCAGCTTGTTATTATGATGTTTTGTTTTTTCATTTCGTATGTATAGAAAGCTTTGAGACCTGAACACAGCTAATCAGCTGATGACGAAATAACACCTTTTTTTTTTAACTGTGCAGCTTAAGTTGTATTTGTAGACTTAATAATATGTTTGTTCCTTTTGTTAATTCTTGAAAAGACACAATTTAAATCGGCACGGATTTTCTACGTGTTTGCTTCCAGTACACCATACAGCAGATTTCACTGTCAAGCCTTACCTTTAGACTTAATTTTGATATCTTTCAAATGCACATTGGCTTTAATGACTTAAGAACTAAACTGTGTCATTTATTTGCACACTCATAAATATATCCATCCATGGAGTGACATGTTTTAATTTCAGTCTGTACGCATTTGCTGCCAGGAACTCTGTGCAAAACTGAATTGGAATGAAATTCATTGTCATGTACAGCCTGTAAGTGTTTATCCCACAGTGTGGATGAGGGACGAATTGCAATGTGGTTGATACAGGTGCATTGCTCGTATCCTACCATTCAGACATGCACGCCTTGATCTATTATTGATGGCAGCCGTGAGCTATGATGCGCTCTTAAATATTCAGGCAGACATGACCCTTTTGCACCCCCACCCCGCCACCCCTGCACTACATCTAAGACCAAAATGTTAAGAGAGATTTGAAGTATGTGTTACGTCTGCCCTGTTATGCTGAACCAATTTAGGCAGAAAAAGTCTAGATGACACCGAAACAATAAAGACTAAACCTCGACTTTTATATTTCGGTTCAAAGACACCCTTTCATGTTTGTGATCCAATGAAGGGAGATGACCTAACGACAAGCAAACTGTCAAAATAATTCCACGAAAGGTCTGAGAAACAGCTTTTAACGTAAAACACATTCAAAGACTCAATTGCAACAGAGATGGGAGATTTATTCTTTTGTTTCAAAGTGCCTTTTCTAGTAACATATGAGGTATACATTTTTGCGAGGCTCTAATGATTCAGCGAAGGGTTTTCTGTGACAAACAATGATATATGGCACTACACTCACAGCATGAACAATTTCAGGATGTGCCTGTTAAAACTCAGTTACGTCAGAGTGAGCATTTCATTCACAGTTATCGCCCCGTTTTGCTTTTTTTTACTTTCCAAATAATCCCAAAGATGTGCGGCACCAAAACTTCACCAGTTAGTCCCTGAAGCACAAAGTGTCTAAACAGCCAAAAAAACCATCCCTGGTGAGGCTCTCGACTCTCTGAGATAACCCTGTCTACATATTGCTTCTTTTTAAAAACGCAATAGTGCAAAAAAATCTCTGTGACAATTAACATTTACCTAAAAGTAAGCCCACAGACATGTGGGGCATTGCGTAAAGGAGTGATATTGCACTGCTATTCGACAAAAAGAAGGTATCATAGTGGTGCCAAACATCTTTCAGTACACCCATGACACAGGCACCCACTGAGGGGTGGACGTGGCCCGCTCCATGGCCTCCTCCACACCCTTAACACTTTCATCCACGTCGTTGTTGATGAGAACCACATCAAAGAAGTGTCCATATGTGCTCAGGATGGCGTCTGACTCTTTCTGGATCATCTGCAGATTTTCCGTCTAGGAGAGGAGATGTAGATGATTAGCAGTTTGTGGTTGGGAAATTTGGGGATTTTAAAACACTTGGATAAGATGTAGTACCTGGGGAGCGGTGTTGGTCGGTGCAATGAAAACTACCAGAGGTGCAAAATCAGCTGTCCGCAAGAGTTTCAAGGTCTGCAAGAAGGATTTAGTGGTAGTTTAGAAGCACGTACATCAGTGGGACAGCTTACGTTGAGCAGTTTGAAGAAGAATTTGGAGAGGCAAGGCGGACATGTGCAGATGAGGGAATAGGGATATTCTGTACAAGAAATGTTGAATATGGAGCAGTGTGTCTACTATCTATGTGTTGGTGTTGTTCCTGTATCATCACAACAACGTTAGTTTTGAATCAGCGTCGCAACTGAGCAGTTACATTGTTGTGATGTCATTACACTGCAAGGTGGACTTTCAAGTTTGGTTTGCTGTTAGACAAATTTAGGTTACTCACGTTGCTTCACCAGTGATAGTTTTTAAAAGCATAAGCTAGCTTCTTGTCTAATGCTAACTGAATGCTCAGACAACGTCATTTGTCAGTTGCGATGTTGATCCTGAACTAATGTTTTGATGATGTAGGAACAATGACAGCTTCGTCCAAGATGGGATATCAGATCATGTAATATGAAGCTGCCAGGCAGAAGGAAAAGAGGAAAACTACAGAGGAGATTTGTGGATGCATTGCAGGAGGACATGCAGAGGGTTGGTGTGACAGTGGAGGATGCTTGGGATGGGGTGAAATGGATTCAGATGATCTGATGATCGGCTGACCGCTAAAGGGAGCAGCCGGAAGAAGAAGAACTGATGAAGTACAGCGCATTTCACACATTTGATACTTTAAACATCCTCTAAACAAGACAAGATAAAGGCAAATATGAATTGTTTTTGCAGTGCAAGAGACTGACTCAAAGCACAGAAGGAGCAGCTTTTCCTTCACTTGTTAGCCCAGTTTTATTTGAAAAATAATTTGAAAAATGAAATCGTTATAAAAATCATACGTTTACCTGTAAGGAGTGTGAATTTCATTCAAAAAGATGCCTTTTGAGTCATTATTTAACAAAAGGGGATTTTAGGGGATTTTTAATAACTACTTCAGTCTAGACTATCCTAAAATATACCACATTATCACTTCTATACACTGTGCTGCATGAATATGAGTACAAAAGCAACTCACTGCAGGAGAATATAAAATTATCATCTTTGGTTTGTCAAAGGTGGATAGTAGGTTTAGCAAACACAGCTATAGCTACTGAAACAATAGCTAATAATATGACTGCTGAATCTGCACCATATTACTTTAACAATGTGGTTAGGTTAAAGGGCAAAAAGTTAGATTGGATATGCATTTTCTTTCCATTTGAGTGAAGCTAATTCATGTAGGTGAATATCTCAATTCTAAAGAACTTTAAGAAAACAAAAAAGCTCTCAAATTAAGCATAAAAACATTTAGTGAGTTTATGTAACTCTGAGAAATGGTAAAATAGCACTCCAGGGCAGACACAGTATTCTTTATTTAGATCAACTGCGTTGATGCTACATGAAAAGAAGTTTGGCGCTAACCTGTGGTTCTATATCCAGCAGAGCGATTTTGCCCTGCGTGTGGATCTTCTGAATGGTCTCAATTTTGGTGCCAAACATGAAACCCTGGAAGCTGCCATACTCCAGCAGCTCATTTCCAGAGATGCTCTTGGTCATGGCTTCATGGGAGATGAAGTAATATTCCTTTCCATTCTCTTCATCCTTACGTTGGGGTCTGGTGGTGTCTGCGCAAGAATGAGAGTTAAGAATTAGTGAGAATTAGCCCACGGATGGTAACAACCTGCACCACGTTAGAGGAATAAAAAGGCCTTACGTGGTGAAGGGTATGAAAACTTCTCGGGGTATCGTGTCAACAGTGCATTCTTAATATGACTCCTTCCAACACCAGGTGCCCCTGAGAAAAAAAGGCAGAATTAACAAAACAGTGCTAATTTTTTAAGGAAATTTTAATCAGACCCAAACTGTGCTAACTATGCTTTCATTACCGTTGATTAAAGATATACTTATAAGCAATTTCAATGAAGACACAATCTATGTTATTTTAACTTCTTGCTAAAGCATATTAAAGTTACTGTTACTTAACACATGTGGGCTAAAAGTGTAGGCTCTCAGCTATTGTAGTCCACTATTTTACAGGGAATCAGAGCTAACTGGACTCAAGTGACTCAAAACGGTTTGATAGACACATCTGAGCTATTCCTGTGTTATATCTCATTAATTTAAGCAGGCAAATAGTCTACAGCCGATTCCAAGTATGGCATCTGTTTTTGGAATTTACTGTTGTGAATCCACAGCATATATTCAAAAGGGCTCTCGATGCAAGTAAAGCAAGACATCCTTACACATCAATAGCAGTAGCATTAAGCGTGGCCTAACAGCTCTCACAACAACAACAACAACAACAAAAAAAAAAAACCCAGACCATGCTGGCAAAATGCATCATTAACAGACCTGGCAACCCATTAAAGAAAACAGTGGTGAATAATCACAGGATTCTTTTGATGCTAAAGACAAAAAAGCTGCACAGCTGCGCACAGCTGCAGTAAAAGTCTGACAAAGAATCGCAAACAAAGAAAATTTATTCTTTAGTTATGATCATGGGTTCCAGACTTCAGGCCTTCATTGCCCACAGAGGATTCTGGACAATGTTTTAACAATGAACATCTTATTATTTCTGAAACCCAGGAAAAAAGTGACTGATCTGAGGACTGTGCACATTTTCTGCATCTTGCTTGTTTTATTTCCTATTGCGGTGATGTGGAAAGCAAAAGGCAAAGGTTACAAACTTATAATATAACTGAGCTAGGAAGCTTACCAATAAGGACCAGTGTTTTCCTTTGAAAAGCTGGGAGCCGAACAACCTCCTCATAAGAAATCACATCCAGCTGGTCAAAAACTGCAGAAGAAGATTATTTTAGGTCGCACTAGAGAAGAAATGAATGAAACTGTGGGACTGAGAGTTGCAGTGTTCTACTTACTAGAGCTGTGTTTAGCTAGGTACTTGTCCTTGCACTTCTTTTTCTTTCCAAATGGACTGCAGGACTGAGTGCCCTCTTTGGCCTTGCTTTTACTGGCCACCCTCCTGCAGGGAAAACAGGTATTTAAGTTAGCCTGAGAATATCTGGTACAGTTCACTCTGTATTATAAATCAGCCACGACATTAAACCAGCAAACCTAGATCGTGTACATCCCTAACATGATGTCAAAAGCGCTCTGACCACATGGGGCATGGAAACTGCCATTCTTAAGAGGATCTTGTGGTTTTCTATCAATAGATCCTTGGGGTCCAATGACTTGAGAGTTTGGGTTTTGATGGACTGAGCTTAGCCTGGCAGAACCCGTGAATAATTGTTTTGGTTGAGCTTTGGGCAGTTTAAAACCCAGTCAATCTGGACCAGTTTTATTCTGGTGGTGGGGTGCACTGTACTGTTTGGAGAATGGAGATGCCAGGCAGGACACTTTCCAAACAGAACATTGCAGTAATGGCAGGTATGCCCCTCCCTGAGGCTGGAGGTTTCTTCCTGTTAAAAGGGAGTTTTCCCTTCCCACTGTTGCCAAGTGCTTGCCCATAGGATGTCATCTAAATGCTGGCGATTTCTCTCTATTATTGTACCTTACCTTACAGTTACGTTAAAATATAAAGTTCTTTAAAGCAACTATTGTTGTGATTTTGGCGCTATATAAATAAAATACAATTGGATTGATTTGTGATGTGATTGGTATATTAAAGAGTTTACCATTCTTGGAGCTCTGGAGAAGGTATGAGTCCAGCAAAGTCAGTAGCACTGCTCTCCACTCTGCCCTGCCACCAGTTTGGATCCTGCTTGTTGATGATCTGAATGATGTCCCCAGTCTGAAACTTCAGACCTGCCTCTTTGCATGGGATGAGGTCATCTGTGGCAGGGTCATAATTGAACTGAGCCCTCATGTACATCTGGAGATTGTGAACAAATCTTATTAGTTCCCCTGGCAGTAAAAGAACTAAAGATTTACAGTTGGCATTATGTAAGGTACTACTGATAACCTGCTGACCTTACCAGAGTGTTCAGTTATCACCCAACACTTATTTAAGGTCAGCTGGGAGTAAAGTTCTAATCTGTAGAACTTAATAGTTTATCTGAAGTCTACGATTCTGTGATTCTACTGATAACTGTGAATTCACCCTGAAGTAGAATACTAGTAAACAATTTCATGATATGATCTTGGACAGCTCCTTTCAAACTGTGGACATGGCTACATTTCTAACCAAGGGACAAGGTCTACTTGTGCGAATAAATAACTGTAACTAAGTAACTGTTTGTTACTTTTTATATCTCAGGTTAAAATCCAAAGGGTGCAAACTATGAGGAAACTGTCAAAGATCATAGCAGGAACACATGTAGGGTCCCCTCAGCGTAAATGATTACTAATGTTAGTAGAGTCCATGAACATGTATTTGTGGTTTCCCCAAGAGACTCCAGTAGAAGTTTACACAAGCTTACACCCCAAAATGTGCACAAACATTGATGCACTGGAGTGATCTGGGTCACCAAAAATGCTGTTCTCTGTATGGAAAGCATATTAACAATGCCTACATATTAATGCAGTGCAATCTTTAAAGTAAACTGCCATCACTGACCACAACAGGGACGAACTTTGATGCTGAAAAAAGAAATATATGTCAATTCTTTTAAAGCTATTTTAAGTTGATGTCGTCTGTACTTAAAAGTATGTTACAGGGCAGCCATTTTTATGCCACAAGAAAGATGTAAATGGAGAGACATGCTGTGGTCACTAGATGGCAGAATGAAACACACTACCAATGTGTTTCATGTCAAAAAGCAACAATGAGTGATGTTCTTAACATTAAAGCTAGGTTTATAGTCACCTGGTTTGTTCACTGACTAACAGCAGATTCACCTAAACAAAATCATTGTAAGCAAGTAAGATGCAGAAGAAAAAGACTGCGAGAAAAGTGACCAAACTAATACTTGACTGTGCTCTAATATGACCAGAAAAGCCTGCTTTCCTGGATTCACTCATGCAAATCTCAAAAGTCTCTTGGAGAGAATAAATATGAATCAAATTATTCAACATAAGCATCACAACACTAAAGCTGTGCATAGTCTGTCGGTCGTATCGTTACCTCGCAGATTCGGGATCGACTCTTCATGTTGGGTATGATTTTCATCGTGACGACTCCATTGGTTTCTCTCTGTATGTAAAATAGAAATGGATTTATGTTTTTATAGCACTGCCGAGTTAAAATGAAGTGCAAAAACTGTGATTCAGTATAGCTCCAAACATAAATGGAAGGACTTAAGAGCTGGTGGCTTACCAGGATCTTTTGTAGCTGATCTACAGTTTGGTTTGTCACAGTTTTTCCATTGATTTCTGCTATTTCATCTCCTTCGTGTATAGACCCTGAAAAGACAAAGAATGCAAACTAGATGTCTTACTGATCCTCCAGTACTATAACAACTAATCAGGACATCAGATAAAACTCCCTCGTGACACACTATATTAATATCTTTTCTTGCACAATTCCTGCAAACTGTAAAAAAACAAAACAAAAAAACAAAATGTGCTGAATCACCTTGTCTGTGAATCATCCCTCCATGCAATATCCTGGCCACCGTGCATCGCTGTTTCTCGTTCAGTTTCAGAGTGACCCCCTACAGACACAGACCACAGTCAATGAGGAGGAATCATTTCTTTCAAATTTAAAGCAGGAGTACTGAGTGAACAGTCGAGGCTGATTACATACCATTGGCTCTGAAGCACTCTTTTCAAACGCCACTTCTTTCATCCTGGGAACCTCTGTGCAATTTCTGTGTCCAGCACTGCCGTTGGTATAAAAGTCAGCCCCCTGATTCTCATAGTTTTGCATAGCTGCCTGTTAAAATGAAGAAAGAAAACAAATGAATCACATGACATCACAGGAAATGAAATTAACTAAAGAACAAGAAGCCTCCCATTATACAGGGAACCGAATTCAGTATTCTGTCAGATCAGATCATTAGCTTACTGCTCTTTCTAATAACGGCGGCGGACACTTTCTGCCCTCGTGAGCACAACAGCTACGTTTCCTTTGCACTTTCAACATATGTTCAAAGTTGAAAATTAACCAGACATTAAAACACACTTCATTAACCACGTCCACTCATCTGGTCCACCAGGTTCGTGTGGTCATGGATACCAGCAGTGTGATGAACAAAGCACTGATGTAGCAAAACGAATACACTACGAAGCATGCTGCTTGAATGTTTGCTACAGAAATCAAATGTGTAGATTTGTGCTATTCTTTTACACCAAAAGCGTAGCAGGACAACCTCGTCTGAGTTATTTCCCGAGTGTAAGCATCGCCGTAAAAGAAGAAATCCACGTAGCTCCCCTGACAAATCAAGACACTACGGAATTACATTAAATCTACTGAGTACAAGATAAGATACCACGTAATGACTCTGTGAGAGTAAAGTGCCCTCCAGGATCGGGCAATGAGTGCACCATATCAAAGCTTTTATAATTTGTTCACTTAACTGACATCAGAGAGATGATTGCCTGCATCAGCAAACTTTCTTGCGTGAATATGACACATCAGCACTGCTTCAGCAAAAAAAAAAAAAATTATCTACCTTCCATCATCAGCATTACAATAATCCAATCGTTATCACTGTCCACCTCACCAATAGCTTTAGCTGCTCTAAAGCCAACTCTGGGTTTAGAAACTACTCCTGCACTGATGAGCATCCAGTCAGGTCACTTCTCTGTGAGGTGTGATAGTAATTCATCAGCTGTGTGTGCTGTTAGCCATCGGGAGTGTTGAGCACCAGGAAAGAGTGAAAAGCTGTATAAGAAATAAATAAAAATCTTGATATTCCGATACACGATATGTATCTTCCCTCTCATTTCTTTTCACACACAAAAAAGAATCTGCAATAATGTCCGCTTACTCACAAATCAGCTGAACGTGTCTGAAGAAAGGAGCAGAAATGTCTCTGATCTCTTGAGGAATTAGATTTAGACTAGCACTAAAGGGTCATTTTAATAAAACCCACCTCATCAAGATGTTGACAGTGAGCTCTGTCAGCTCCACCACTTGGAGTGTAACAAGATCAAGATTTAATTAAAGGTTTGAGAAATGCTTCAGTAACTGGAAACAAGCTATCCTTCAACAAGTATGGTCAGGTCATGGCCACAGTTTTAATGCTGGTTTCAAGTTTGGAGGAGCATCATGGTAAAGAAAGAGTGTTCAAAGCGGCGGCTTGTCTCTTCAGGGTGAAAAACAGAAGGTGACAGGCATGTAGAGGAAGACCATCCGTGCCGAGATAAATTAATTCACCATAAAAATCTATATCAGTAGTTCCATTTGCTTTTCTGCACACAGTTGGGTTACTAATATAACACAGAATAGTTGATTATACTTTATCTTTCTTACATGATCTGCTGTTTTTAACTAAAGGAATATAAATCATCAGCCCTCCCCAATGAAGGGTTTACAGGTTTTTGTTTTCCTTCTATTGATCTCTTGGAGAAACACAGTGGGAGATTAATAGTTGACATTTGAACACTGTGTGGTTAATGAGCTTTCCACAAAAAAGGAGAAAAAAAAGGAGGAAAGAACTGCCAAAAGTTCTGCGTTTCCCACTTATCAACTTGCCTCAACTTGCCTTAAGACCTTAAATGCCTTATTGTCTATCTAAGTAGGGCAGTACACAGTTATTAAGCATGAGATATTAGAAGCATAACTCAGTGCAAAGGAGCAAAAAAAAGGGAAAAAAAGTAAGAAAGAAAGACACAAAATATGATTAATCAGCCTTAAACACACCATTTAAGATAATGCCCTCGTGACCTCAGTTAGAGACATGCTGATTAACACAGATCAGAAAGATATGTAGGCAAGATTGCAACTCAAGGCTATTGAACTGCAAACTGCTGATGTCAGGAATAAAGTTTCCTCTCTTTCACATTTCCCTCAGTGGCTCAGTGCTGACTTTTCAAATTCTGAGAAGGCACCGGTCTCCTGCTGGAAATCAAATCCAGGTCTAAAGTGTGCCAGAGATTTAACTCTGGCTTTCTCCCTTCCGACATATTCTAAATGTTTTCTGGGACATCTTTTCAGTCATACTTGTTAGCTTAGTCTTTGTTAGAGGCAAAGACAGTATTTTCATGACATACTCCAGGATCTTTAAGGGGAGGAAAATGCAAACAAGTTTAACAGTGTGCTTGGCAGTGTGGTGTAAACAACTTTTACTTGACTGATTCCTGAGCAGAGGCTCAGGGTAAGCTGTAAGCAAAATTACACAATATGTTTCAAAACTGTACGAAGGCACAGTCCCAGAAACGACTTCACAGCTGACATGTTACTTCTTTATGATCTTATTGCCGCTCTTAAATGCGTTCATATCACTATAGCCCAGCTGGTTAGTGAGACAGTTCATACTACTCTGTGAAATACAGGAACATAGTCTTATGATGGCTAAAAGAAAACCAACAAAAAAAAAAAACCCTTCCCTAATGTTTTCCCCGAGTTGTCAAAATACTTGCGTGAATTTGTGAGAAATGGAGAACTGAAACTGCCACAGCAATGTCTGCTGATTTCAAGCTGAGGCTGACCGATAGTGCTGAGCAATGAAGAAGCTGCTAAAGATCTAAATGTTCTTTGTTTAAGAGATCAACACATTCAGCTGCTGCAGTATGAAAACATAAACGGGTCTATTCTTAGAGATCTTGTTCGGAAATAAACAACGATCACATGTCCCCGTATCTGCTTCCCGGAAGCAAATAAGAACAGCGAAATCAGAGGGGTCTAAATAAATTAATAAGGTATATATATACAAAAAAGATCATCTTACCTTGTCAGACTTTGGTTTGTTTTGAAGGAGCTGCTCCAGGTAGAGATCGGAAAGGGCTGTCCGGGCGCTGTTCACGGACTCCAGTGTGACAGTGGGATCGTTTTTATTGGATTTTAACGTCATCTTTCCCGTTAGATAAAAAAAAAACATACACAGTGAACTCGATTTGCCCCCTCGATCAAAGTCCTCAAGACACTGGCCACAAACTGCTGATAAGGAGTGACTATGAGATAAGTCACTGTCGGAGATAAAAGTCCAAAGATGTGATCAGCAGTAGGTGAGGTTCATGCGATAACTACTGCAGGGACACCGCTGACAAAGCAAGTAAACATGCATCTGACTGCTGCTGTGCTCTGAGGGGCTGGCTGCTGATGCGTTCAAGTTCCCCGTGCGAGCTCAGGAATCTCATTATTAAAGTTATTATCACAAAATGAGCGGAAATCAGAGAATTACAAACGATAATGTAGCGCTTCTTATTGTTATTTTCTTTGGATATTTCTACGTTGGCATCGTATATCCCTATTGATCTATAGGCTTTCTCTAAACTGCGATGTTTATTCAAACATCATCTACCTATGTGTCACAAAAACCCTTTTAAAGATTCTTTGTTTATTTTTCGTTTTATTTTTTTAAAAAGAGTACAAAAATAATTCAAAACCGGTGCTAAATAAGCCTTTGGAATCTGATGGGCCAACACGGAAATCAATTTCCATTTTGAGCCCCACAAAATGCTAAATGTCCCACAGGCGGAGAATGCAACATTACCGCAGCATTTTCAGCAGGGCTACCCTCTCAAGCTACAGAGAAGCAAAAAATAACGTAGTCCCGGTGATTCCAGCAGCTAGCTTGCAAGAACTTCAGTTTGGAACATAGTGTACCCAGCTGCAGTGTGATAGTCTCTCTGTGCTAATTTAACAAACAAACAAAAAATAATCAGTGGGAAAGTCGAGTGATCCTATTACTGATACATTACTGAGTGATTACAGATGACATCAGTGTTGCAACATGCACACTGCATGTGATTAGGTTTAATACAGTGCAGCTGTGGGAGACTGTGAGCAGGAAGCCCCGTCCTTAAATGGCCTGTCTATTTCCACTGTGTACTCATACAACATATACAAGCATGTATGCAGTCTTTTTGACAGGTGAACTGAGGGCTGGTTCACAAAAACACATGGATTTCATCTCCTTTACTGTTTTAATGAACTTTAAATAGATTTATATTACACCGCTTTCAATTCAATTCAGTCTCATTTATATAGAAAACAAATCACTATATCTCAAGGAGCTTTATATTGCAAGTAGACAACAATAATAAATAGAAAACTCGAATAATCAGAAAACCCCCTAGCAGCAAGTCTTGGGTGACAGTGGGAAGGAAAAACTCCCTTGCAAAAAGAAACCTCCAGCAAAACCAGGGAGGGGTAGCCATCTGCCGTGAAGAGAGCAGAGAGAGGATAGCACAAAAGACACACATGGGAGACAGCCAGAGTTTAAAATTAACGATGAAATACAACATGGAGAGTGAAACAGAAGTGAGTGAAGAAGAAACAATCAGTGGATCATGAGAAGCCCCCAGCAGTCCGGAGCTATTGCAGATTAACTAAGAGAGGGTTCAGGTTCACCCAAACCAGCCCCAATTTGTTGAAATAGGAACATTTTAAGCCTAATCTCAGAAAAAGAGAATGTGTCTGTCTCCCAAATGCAAACTGGGAACTGATTCCACAGAAGAGGAGCCTGAAAGTTGGCTGAATCTTCTTCCCCTTACCGCCAACCAGTCATGGCAGATGGCTGTCCATCTCTGAGCCCAGTTCTACTCCATTTAAAGGGAGTTTTTCCTTCCCACTATCACCAAGTGCTTGCTCACAGGGGGTCATCTAATTGTCGGGGTTTTCTCTCTATTATATGGGGTCTTACCTTACAATATTGGTACATAATGGTGCTATATCAATAAAGCACAATTGAATTGAATTGAATTGAATTGAATTGAACAGAGAGAATAGCCCTGTACACTCAGAATTCATCCTACTGCTTCTATCAGCTGTCACATCATGATACCCAGCTTTATTCATTTGTGAAGCCAGAAGATACAAATCAACTAGCTAAACTATAGACATCTCTTAAAGATATAAAGGTCTGGATGACATCTACGTTCCTTCTTCATACTTTTCTCTTCTGATCATTCTGATACAAATTAATCCTGGTTTTATCCATAATTTTTTTTTATTCATTTATTTTTCAAAAATATATATTTCAGATGCTTCCTGGCAAAGAAGATGGGAAATTGTCCTTAAAAGGTGTGTACTTCTCCACAATGGAAATCTTACAAACTGGAAATCCATCCATCCATTTTCTTCCGCTTATCCGGGGCCAGGTCGCGGGGGCAGCAGCCCAAGCAGAGAAGCCCAGACCTCCCTCTCCCCAGCCACCTCCTCCAGCTTGTCCAGGGAAACACCAAGGCGTTCCCAGGCCAGCTGAGAGATATAATATCTCCAGCGTGTCCTGGGTCTGCCCCAGGGCCTCCTCCCGGGACCAGACAAAGAGTGATTCAGAGGACCCCTATGAAAAGACCATCGAGGGAACAGTTCACCCTGCCCGGGATAGGGTTAGCGGGGCCCCGCCCTGGAGCCACGCCCGGGGAGGGTGCCCGAGGGCGAGCGTCTGGTGGCCGGGCACAGCCCGAAAAAGGGACATGGGCCCATCTTCCTGCAGGCCCACCACCCGTAGGAGGCATGTAGGGGTCGGGTGCAATGTGAGCCGGGCGGCGGCCAGGAACAGAGGTCCTGGCGGACCGATCCCTGGCTACCAAGACTGGAAATTAAAAGATTAAATTAAACCATATTAGACTTTCCAATCATTTGAACCATATAGAAGTTACCAGGCTATTTCATAATGTGGAATATCACGATAATAATTTCATGTTATTCAAAAGTTTAGATGGATAGTGAAGGCTGATGGGTTTGCAGTGTTGTGGTGGATTGTGGTAAGTTAGGTCGTGGGTAACTACAGAGATATTATAAAATAGAGAGCAGTGAAAGAACTGTGAATTGTATTGGAGACTTTTGTGACAGCAAAGATGGTGATAAAAGTTTTAAAAGTTTATTTGAGGACAACATCAGAAAACATTTAATTTGATCAAATTTGACTTGACATTATATGCAGTTTTTATTTCATTAAAATAAAAGTTAAATGAAAGTGCCCAGATGTTTCGGCATGTCTGCTGACTAACGGAACTTGCTTCCAGAAGGAGTCAGCAATCCGAATATAAGAATTCCAAGTTTGACCTTCATCCCAGCTGTTTAGAGTCGTGTCCCATCTGTTGTTTCTGTGTTGGGCTAAATAGTGATTTCTGGTGTTTCTGTGTGTTTTTTTATGTGTGACATCTTATATTATTAAATAAACTGTAATCAACAGGATTTATGAAGGGTTATTATATTTTTAAAAAGGACCTGTTTTTAAGGTTTTTTTTTTTTATGTCTCTGCAGTGTTGTACCCCATTATAATCAACCCAGTCCTTTTTGACCACTCAAAATATCTTTATAAAACGATTCCTTTTTTTTCTTCTTTTTTTTTTTTTACATTTATTTTTATTTATTTTTTTGCAATTCCTGCCCTCTTGGGCTGATCTCTCTTAAAAAGCCATTTTTAATGTCAGTGATTTTTACTGGAATAAATAAAAGAGTTATAAAAGTATTTTTAACAACAAAAAAAACAAAAAATAAAACAACAACAAAACAGATTGCGGCTTCTACATTGTGGCAGGGATATTGTTTCTGGCTCAAAGTGACTTGATATCATTCATGAAAGATATATTTGACATATGTTTCACAGATTATAGGCCAACAAGTTATTTACAACAGTTTAAATACGGACAAAAGTTATTTGGCAAATACCGGAAATCACTTTTTGGAACTTAAAGTTCCCCACCTGCCAAAACCCTCTTGTATATGCAAAGTATAAACAAACCACGAGCTGCCAACTCTTTATTGCGTGGCACAAAAAAAACGTGTAGTAAACAGGAGGCAAGGAAATAGGTATTAAGCCAGCTAATGAGTTTAAGCTCCCCGATGGAGTGCCAGTTTCAACTCCAGAGGGAGCCAGCAAGCATGTTTCTATCAGCTGTCCACTCACTAACATGACCCGGACTCTTACAGGTCGGCAAGCTACATTTGGGCTTCATTTCTGTTTCTCCTGCAGATATCCATCAGGTTCATAAAAAGGCTTCCTATCGCCGAGCTGGAAAGTAATCTTTAAACGGCGCATTTATTAAAGGTGGTAAACTGTGCCATCAAAAGCTCTGCCATTTAACACAGATGCCCATCCATCCAATCTTTTCCGCTTATTCAGTTCAGGGCCACCGGGGTCCTGAATCCTATCCCAGCCGCCAGGGGACTGTGGGTTATGATAAGTAAAAAGAACTTCGTGTGTTTAATTCAAATTAAAGTGTGTAAAGACGGCGGGGAAGCAGATCCGGGTTCTCTGATGTGGTTGAAATCCAGAAGATGGCAGTAATGCAACTTCACTGATGGTTACAAAAGAGAAAAGCTCAAAGAAGAAGAGAGCCAACTTTTTTTTTTTTAGAAGAGAGCCAACTGATGGAGGAGTGCAGCAACTCTGCAGGAGGAGTCGCTTAATAATTAATTTGGACTTTTACGCCATGCCAAGAAATTTTTACAAGTTTTAAGACTCTCTTGTGTGCAAGTGAAGGGCTGAAGGGAGAAACACACACCAGCATGCACAAAGCACGCCGCTGTGGTTTTAGTTGGTCGGATTACTGCTGGGAGGCTTAACGGAAAACCATTTTAAATTTTGGGGTTCAGTTCAGTTTTTTAGTGCATCTCTGTGTGTGTTTGCACCTGAAATGTTTTGCAGATTGCACAGGAGTGTGCTGAGACAGGCTCAGCTTCTGCGTGGTGTCAGCAGGAGCACGGCTTTGCCACGGAGGGCTTGTGCTACTTTCCGCACACACGAGCAGTGTCTTGGTGGGTTTAGCTGTAACCTTTTAACCCGGTTTGCGCATGCCTGGTTTTGTTTGTTTGTTTTTATGTTATCACAAATTTCGCTGTTAACCCCCTGAACACATATTTCTGAAATCACCAGAACTGCACTATGGAGGGACGCAGATGCATTTTAACTATGTGTGGCTGCGAGATCACTGCCTCTCTGCTGCTTCGTACAACTCCAAAACTAACCAGAGGAACCTGGACACTGGGAGCATAGATCTGACTATACGTCCCGAAAGCACACGAGTGGAAGAAGACCACCTTGTTATCACCTGTAAGTGGGGCACTATAAGTGCAACAGTGGGTTGCACAGGCGGGTGGGAGAGAACATGATGAAAATTGACTTTAAATTGTGTGAAGAACTAAGACACATTGTTGAAGTGCAACTTAGTATTATTTTTTGAAGGATGGCCATCATCTGTTTTCTAAATGGAATCTTCATTCAATGTGGCCATTTCTGTAAAACAAAATAGTTTGGAAATAACACATTTTCTTTAGTTAAATTGCATTAAAATGGCACATGCTAAACGCAGGAGCAAGGTTATTGAAACTCAACTAAAACTGAAGCTAAACGTGTAAAAACATTTTAGTTTTTTTAGTTTTTAGTTTTTTATTTTCACAAATAGTACATAATTACATAACATAATACAGTGTACAATTCAAAACCAAAAAATAAACAAACAGACAAACAAACATAAAACAAACAAACTGATAACTAAACACACAAAAAAACAAAAAACAAAAAACAAAAAAAAACCCAGCTCAGTTCCATTACAGTTTAAACACTCAAGAGAATCCTTGTAACATAATATTAGAAACATCAGGTTCCACATAGTTCAAGTATGGTTCCCACACCTTAAAGAATTGATCTGTTTTTGAATGCAATATACATGTAAGATATTCCAGTGGCACTAAATCCAACACTACTCTTTTCCAACCTTTAATAGTTGGTACTTTTTCATAAATCCATTGGAGTAGTATATTCTTCCTTGCCGCATAGGTGAGAACACAGTACAATCTCCTATTATTCTTGGATATTAATCGCCGGCTGGGGAGGCCCAGTATGAGAGACAGAGGGTCCATCTCCAATTCACAACCGAAAATCTTCTCCATTTCAAATAGCACATTAGACCAATATTCTTGCAATTTCAAACATGACCAGAAGCTGTGAGTTAGGGTACCAATTACTGTCTTACATTTAAGGCACATGGGTGAAAGGGTAGGATTATATTGATGTCTGCGAAACATAGATATGTGCATTCTATGTATAATTTTTAACTGTATTGCTTTGGTACGATTACAAACTGATATTGATTTGGCGTAACTCCAGACATCTTCCCACTCCTCATCATCAATTACTATACCTAATTCCTTTTCCCATTTGCCTTTAAGCCTCTGTGACGTCCCTGAGAGTACAGAATATAAAGCCTTATAAAATATCTTCACAGGTACCTCTTTGTCTGTTAAAAATAATAATTTTTCAACAGGAGAGACTTCATGACTCTCACTAAAGTTAGTACTATGCAAAATATAATGCCTTATCTGTAAGTAACGGAAAAAGTCATGCTTGGGGAGAGAATATTTCTCAACCATTTGGTCAAATGGCATAACTACATTATCGGAGAATAAGTCCCTCAGTCTCTGAATTCCTTTGTTCTTCCATTCCTTAAATCCTATATCAAACATCCCCGGTTGAAAGTCAAGATTATTCACAATAGGAGTAAACATAGATGTTAGCTTCAACCTTCCCTCAATTCGACATACAAAAAAAACATTTTAGTTAACTAAAACATAAAAAAATATTGAAAAATCAAAAATTAAATGAAACAATTAAGTAAACTACAATAAAAATATAGAAGAATCGTTCTTCGTTTTAGTGTTAGTTTGGTAAAAATTGTATTACAGCTTGTCTGATGGGGGAGCTGATAGACATGTTTATTGAGACTAGATGTGTACAAGGCTGGCAAAACTTTCCATGCAGTAAACACTAAACTAAAACAAGAGAATCCATCTCTGGAAACTTATTGAAACTAAACTGAATTTAAAACAAAAATTCAAATTGAAATAAAAAAAAAAAATCTAATTAGAAAAAGCAAAGCTATAACAACTGCCCAGGACCGGCTCGTCTGAAGTTCTCTGCACAGCCAAATATACTGTAGTGGTCTTTGCCCCCTGGCACATTGTATTTGTGTAAAGATTTACTTCATGTGCAGGTACAGTAAGGCTTAGGGTGTAATTATCCAAAGGAGAAAAACATAGACAGTTTTAGTTATATACCATAAAATTGATTTACACGTACAGGGAATGTTGCCTAAGCTGGCTTTAGATAGCAGCCTTTATCAGCAGTCACTGTTGTAATATTCTGTCTCAAACTTATGAATAACGTGTTCATAATCTGCTTCGTGAGCCACCATTATCTTTATTGCCGCTCGTCCATTTCAACATAAAACACACCCATTTTGGTGAAAACAACCACTCCCCGTTGCCACTACGGTGGACCACAAGGGACAGTAAGCACGGAGTGCAAACATTATCAGCAATACAACATCTCCCTTTTTTTTTAGATGCCCACCAGTGACACAGCTGGTATGCATTTCAAAATAGAACATCCCGAACCTGAGGATAAGGAACAGTTTTTCAACACTGCCATGTGTAAAATTACTGGGGCATAAAACTAACACCAACAATGCAATGCGGGATATGCACTCATTAGTACATGGACATTTGACATGTTTCCATTTTTTTTTTTTTTTTTTTTAGGGCAGCGATCCGCCTACACCCTTTACAATCACAGGTCAAGAATAACCCTCGGTTTGACCACTCGTCCTGATCTGGTGGTCAGTGCAGGGCTAGTGTCCATGGTTGGTGTTTTAGTGTCTCTAGATGGCGACAGGGGCTCTGCTTGTTGCTGAGCTGCACTATCTGGCTGGGTGACCAGATCGGATGCTGGTGCTGAAGGTGCCGGTGACGCCTTGGCGCCTCTCAGGTGCCGTCGGTTACGCCGTATAGTCTGTCCCTCGCCAGTGCGGATCACGAAAGAGCGGGCAGTCTCTGCAGGTCGGATGATGACAGCCGGTTTCCAGGCTCCGGACTCGTGCTGAAAGCGAATGTGGTCCCCCTGCTGCAGCCTCGGTAGTGGTGTGGCGCTGCGATTGTAGTAACGCCTCTGATGCTCTTGTCTTTCCATCCGTGTTTTTTGCACAACCGTCGGGCTTATGATGCGAGGTACCAGGTGGCATCCGGTAACAGGAAGCACTGAGCGTAGACGTCGACTCATGAGGAGCTGCGCGGGTGACCTGAAGCTGTCGACTGGCGTGTTCCTTTGCTCCAATAGGGACAGGTAGGGATCTACTCCCTGAGCATGAGCTTTATCCAGAACTGATTTGGCCGTCTTGACTGTTCTTTCGGCAAGGCCGTTGCTTTGCGGGTACAAAGGACTTGAGGTCGTGTGGACAAAGTCCCATGTGACTGCAAAATCCTTGAACTCTCGAGAGCTGTATTGTGGGCCGTTATCTGAGATAAGCGTCTCTGGTATACCATGTCTGGCGAATATGGCCTTGAGCTTTTTGATGACGGACCCTGCAGTGGTAGAGAATAGCCTTTCGACCTCATAGTAGCGGCTGTAGTAGTCCACAACTACCAAGTAGTCCCGTCCACGCCATGTGAAGAGATCTGAGGCCACTGCCTGCCATGGCCTCTCAGGGATCTGGTGTGGGATGAGAGTTTCTTTGGGATTCGCCGCGCGCCTCTCCTGACATATGGAACAGTTTTCCACCGTGGCAGCTATGTCCTTGCCCATGCCTGGCCAGAAGAGGGCGTCCCTTGCTCTCTGCTTACTCCTCTCAATCCCCATGTGCCCAGTGTGGATTCTCTCCAGCATGTTGTTTCTTAGGGCTGTTGGCACTATAATTTTGTCACCTTTGAAGATGATGCCATGGGAGTGTGAAATTTCATCTCTGAAAGTCCAGAAGTCCAAAAGGGTTTTGGGGCATTTTTTTCTGTCCTCAGGCCAGCCATCCTGCACAGTTTGCTTCAGCAGGGTGAGCTGCGGGTCGCATCCTGTTGCAGCCTGTATCTCTGAGAGTTTTTTGTCACTTACTGGGAGGCTGTTTATCACCGAGTGGATCTGGTCCTCCATGCCTTCACTCAGCGTGCTGTCTTGGTCGGGCAATGGTTTCCTGGACAGTGTGTCGGCCACAGGTATGTCTTTTCCGGGCCGGTGCACGATCTCTATGTCGTATCTCTGCAGCTGTAACAGCATGCGCTGCAGACGAGCAGGGGCTACAGAGATTGGTTTCTTCAGTATGTGCTCCAACGGCTTGTGGTCCGACTCTACGATGACTCTCCTGCCGTATATGTACGTGTGGAAACGCTTGCATCCAAACAGCACTGCAAAGAGCTCTTTTTCGATCTGTGCATAGTTGACTTCTGTTAGGGTCAGTGTCTTTGAAGCATATGCTATTGGATGTCCGTCCTGCATTAACACAGCTCCCAAACCATACTTTGATGCATCTACCTGTAGCCGTAGCTCCTTGGTCGTGTCGTAGTATGCCAGTATGGGGCCTGGTTCTCTGGTTATGAGATCTTTCATTTGCTGGAAGACTCTGTCGTGGGTCTGATCCCAGATGAACTCTGAGTCTTGTTTGAGCAGCTGACGCAGCGGTGCGTTCACCTCTGATAGTCGTGGTGTGAATCTGGACAGGTAGTTCGCCATTCCAAGGATTGTCTCAAGCTCATTCTTATTCTCAGGAGGTGGCATGTCCTTTATGGCCTGCAGTTTCTTTGGGTCTGGCTGGATGCCCTCCCGGGTTGAGTTTGTGTCCAAAGTAGCTCACTTCTGTGGCGCCTATGACACATTTCTCTGGATTGAGACGTACTCCTCGCTCCCGTGTGCGCTCAAGCATGGCACGGAGGTTCTCGTCGTGTTCCTCCTTTGTCCTGCCAAACACGAGGATGTCATCCACGATGGCTGCCACTCCATTGAGCCCTTCATACGTCTCATCGATTTTCCTTTGGAAAATGTCCTGTGCTGATATTATCCCAAAAGGAAGGCGCAGAAAACGGTACCTGCCAAAGGTCGTGTTGAAGGTGGTGAGGAGCGATGACTTGGTGGTTAGTTGGATGGCCCAATAGCCTGAGCGAGCATCCATGACACTGAAGTACTGTGCTCCTGCCAGCTTTGGTGTGATGTCATCCAATGTTGGAAGCGGGTAATGAGGTCTTTTGATGGCTTTGTTTAATTCGCGAGGATCGAGGCATACTCTGAGCTTCCCAGTACGCTTCTCTGCGACCACCAGTCCGTTTACCCATTCTGTGGGTTCTTTTACTTTGATGATTATGCCGTTTTTCTCCATGTCATCCAACTCCCGTTTCAGTCGTTCCCGCAGTGTGAAAGGGATCCTCCGGGGGGGGGCACACAACGGGCATGGCGTCTGGGTCAATGTGTAAGTCGCATTCACCTGGGAATTTCCCTATGCCCTCGAACACATCGGCAAACTCCTCCATGACATTTGTGATCTGTACTGACATGACCAGCTTGACTAGGTTTAGATCCAGGCATGCTCTCAACCCTAGGATGGGGGGTGCTGCAGTGTCTACTATGTCAAATGTCAGCATCTTGTGAATGCCTTTCCACCTGCACTTCAACTGGCATGTGCCCTTGATGTTGAGTTTTTCTCCTCCATAGCCAGATAGTGTGCGTGTGGGCGGTGAAAAGCTAACCTGCTTAAAACACTTCTTAAACAATCGGGCAGGGATGACGTTAGCAGTGGCTCCTGTGTCAAGCTTAAAACTCACGGTGTGATGCAGTGAGCCTACTTCTACGTCGGCGTAAGCCTGTTCATCGGCCTCCCCTTCGTTGCACTTTGTTATGGAATCTATGAATAGCTCCGCTTCATCGCTTGGAGTGTCAGGGTTAATAGAGTACACTGGGTTGGGTTGGTGTGGTGCTTGTGAACGGCATGCTTTGGCAAAGTGGTTCATTTTATTGCACTTTTTGCACCTCTTCCCTTTTGCAGGACACTCCTCCTTCTGGCTGTGTGCTCGTGCACATCTTCCACACACTTTTCCCATCTTATTATAATGAGGTGCCCTCCTATCTTTTTGCTGCGTACTCTGGCGCTTAGCGGATACTGCATGCGCGGGCGCTGCTCCCTGCAGGCTCGTGTGTGGGTCAACCATGGCTTTCAATTGCTCTCGTGCGATCTCATAGGAGCGTGCAATGTCTATGGCTTTTTCTAGAGTCAAATCTGACCCTTGGCTCAGCAGCTTTTCTCTGACTTGTGGTAAACTGGTTGCAAAGACAATCCTGTCTCAGACCATTTCATCACTGTTAACGTAGCCACACTGCTTGACGAGTAACTTTAACTCGGTCACAAAGTGTTCAAATGACTCCCCTTCACCTTGGAGTCTTTCATTAAACTTGTATCTGGCGAAAATGGTGTTCGTTTCCAGAACTCAGGGGGAGGATCGTGGGTTTCTCTTCCTGCCCACCACTGAAGAAACCCTTTCCATGCTCTCTAACACCTCATCTTCCACATAATCGCCCAGCTACTGTAGACACAAGCCATTGCTCAGCTCACAGTGCTGTTCCCCAGAGAGAGCCCCAGCAGGGCGAGCTAGCTTAACTAGCACAAAGCACTGGCTAGCTGGAGTCATTACTTATTCTGTCTGCTAAGTGGAAAAAGTCAGGTGGGATTTAGTTGCCCTTGCTTTGGGAAATCCGAAGATTAAATGGTCCTGCAGATGCCAGGTGTGGACCAGTGGAAACTATTCACTCCCTCTGCTCTAGTTTGAAAAAATGTTAATCTCTGACCCATGGGACTCAGACACAAGCTGGAATTATTCACTCTTTAGTACAGGAGTCAGTGTACAGACCGGGAAACTCCATCTTCCTTTAACCTTTTAAGAACATAGCAGTCCCGTCAGAGTGTTGTAGAGCCGAGATCCCTTTTCTCTGTGGGAATCTCTCTGGATTATACTCTACCATTCATTTAAAAAAAAAAAAAAAACAGACTGTGCAGCTGCTGAAAAATACTCTCACTATGGTTTTATGCAGGCACAAGAGTGACACGGTGTCTTACATACAGTGACATATGTGGGTGTGGCAACCCCATGACAGCTGCTGATGCAGGCATTCTTGCATGCATGCCTCTCCCTGTTAGTGGAACATATTCAAGGTCAGCTCAGTTTCTGAGCATGTATTCTGTTTGTGAACAGGGGGGCTTTCAGAGTTAGGTTAGCAAATGCTAAATCACAGCAGCACATGGACCGCCTGCTATAAATTTTGCATTCAGATCCGAGTCAGGTAATCTTGAGAACCCCTCTGCTATTGTACGCTTGCTTGCACTCTGGTGGCAACAGTCAATATTTCGAGGCTTCCAGCAGTTACTCGCCAAGACTTCCTGTTTGTTGTTATTGTTCACAGTACAGCTAGAATACAGATCCATTTAAGATAAAATGAAAAAGAAAATACAAAGCAAAATCATGGACGGACAATAGAAATTGGTGCTTAAATGGCTGTTTGGCTCAATGGCTTCCTGTTTTGCACCGTACATGGGCTGTTTTCCTGTATTCTGCCAAAGTCCACACACGCTTAATTAGCCTAGCGAGCAAGGACTACAAACAGAATCCAGAAAACTTCTTCTATGACTACACACATTCTCATGTAGAGTCTTTATAGAGAAAATTGTATGTAATAAGAGTCCCTGCAACTCATTTGCTACATATGTACGTACAGACGGAGGATTTTACAGGCCTCTTAATGTCCTGCAATCCTGTATGTATACTGCCTAGCTGTCACAGGGCACAAGAGGCAGGGTACACCTTGGATACAGTCATGGAGACAGACAACCATTCACTCAAACTGTTTTAAAAATGTCTAATTCAGCCGATAATTTATTTAATAATGCGTTCTATCTAACACTTACACTCTGATTAATGCATTGGGAGCAACTCGGGATTCACTATCTTGGCTAGCAGCATTTGACTGGAGGAGCCAAGGATTGAGCCACCAACATTCCAACTGCACTGTAAAATGTAATATTGTGTTTAATTAAAAATATTAAATAGGCTGAACTCAGTTTTTATCAATTTGTTATTAGAGCTCGATTTAAATACTTTTTATGCAAAAAACTCTGATAAACTCAATTTATTTGAGTTGTCTTAACTAAGTAAGATGGAAGTTTTGCTTCTCAGTGCGGAAGGATGAAAGATGTGTTTTGAAAATGCCCCGTCACTACCGTCCTCCTCCCTCTCGGATCAGTCCGCATGTTCATGGTGCCAGCATTTGTTGAGCAAACCTGGAAAAGCGTCAGCTCAAGATATTATTGTTGTCATTGCTGTGAATCTTTACCCGATTCACTGACTTGGTTGAGTAAATGTTTGCCTCACAGGCATTCACACTATTGAGATCCTGTTTCTCTTTATTCTTTATCCTTTATTATTCTAGTTGCTCCGTTTCTTTGCCGCTTAACTACTCCCTCGGTTTTCACCGTTCGAACTTTAAACTGTTCTGCTATTTCTGCTTTCGACTGCTATATCTTTTGGTGATAATAACTTTTATACTTTTTGAGATATTCAGCTTTTTATGCCATTTTTTTGGCCCATTTTACTGTCAGAGACCACATTATCAGTGTGATCACCAGTTTTGCTTGCTGGGCTGAGCCATGTTTTAGCTCAGTGAGATGAGCAGCCGTTCTCAGACCAGGAGGGCAGGGTTCGAATCCCGCTTATGGCAACATTTTCTTCAGAATCAGAATCGTGTGTATTGACCAAGTATATGTGCAGACACATACAAGGAATTTGGTTCCGGTAGATGGTGGCTCTCAAGCACAGCAATGTAAATCTCACACACACACACACACACACACACACACACACACACACACACACACACGCGTGTCTATATATACATTACACATGCATACACATACATACACAAAGCTGTGTAAACCAACTATAAATAACTAATCTAAACTTATATACATAAAATACAGAAATGAAATGAGGTGGAATGAATACTACAGAAAGTTAACACTTCAACTGTTTAAACTCCTTTCCACACAAATTTCAGCTTTTTCACCTCTTTTTAGGAAAATTTTCAGTTTTTCACTACTTTTCAGCACAAATTCCAGCTTCTTAAGCTTTTTTTCATCATATCTTTGTTTTGAGGCCAGAACTGGTTAGGCGCAGTGGGCAGCACAGCTGCCGTGAGTTCTGGTGGCAAGGGTTCGAGTACTACATGTGACAGATGCTGCACATCTTCCCTGCTTGCATGTAATCTCCTTTCTTGACACTCTTCAGTGTAGTCTTTCAAAAAAAACAATACGCCAGGAGTTAGCTGTGCTCGCAGACTCTTATCAAGCCTTGGCCTCCCGGTCAGCTATTCCGCTGGTGGATAACAGAGCTCTCCGAAAACGTGGAAGCACTTTTGCAAATATGTGATATTTTGATAAATTAAGTAGATATTTGAGCATTACACAGCTACATTCTCGGCTGAAAATATCTTAAAAGGTTCGTCTATGCTCTCGTGTCAGGTGCTTCAGTAGGCTACTCATGCTATTAACAGCGGCCGATAGTTTTTACATATTACTGTAATGTTCTTGTCTGCTTGTTTCAGAAAAGTGAAGAGACGGGAATATGTCCATTTCATAAAACAGCCACTCGCTTCAGCCGAGTCCGACATCTTCCGCTTTAGAATACGACTACGCAGCAAACTGGCGCAAGATGACGCGCAGCTGCACTACAGCGATGTTAAAGCGGCAGAATTTACTTTTACCTTTAGAAGATAAATTATTGAAATTAAATAATGATATTCAGCGAGTTTAATTATTTTACAATGTATCGCAAGTACATTGTAAGTAACTGTAATTAAAATACCTAAAAATGAACAGTAATCAGTTACTCTACTTTTTCAGTGGAAAAGTAATTTAATTACAGTAACGCGTTACACCCAACACTGCTCATAGGGGATACTGTACTTGCACATAGGATTACATCATTATCTGAAATGTTTATTACAGGAAGTAGAATCATCCAATATAACCTTAAAGTAGAAATCTGTCAAAGTCAGCTTAACCTTATTTTGCATGTCTATGTTCCAGGGCCTGGTGGTCACATGTCCAGGTACAGTCTCAGTTGGCTTGCTGAGAACAGCTTTGAGAGAAAGTACCAGAGTACAGAACAACCGCGCATCCTTTGGAATTCAGACATCTATAAAAATGCAAACATAACCTCATCCAAATGGGACACGTTCATGAGCTGTGATGACGAGCTAAAGAAATTTCTTCAAAATTATCTTCTGTACGGGATCGCGTTTATAGACGATGTCCCAACCACAGTGGAAGCCACAGAGGCAGTAACCCAGAGGGTCAGTCTAATCAGGTATGCTTCTGTTGGCCTACAGATCACATTCTCATCTTTACGTTAACGCTTCGTATCCAGTGGCGTCGTTCAACCAGCTGTCTGTTGATTATCCTCAATTTCATCTGTTTCTCACAAAGGGAGACTACCTATGGCAGAATGTGGTGCTTCACTTCAGATTTTTCCAGGGGAGATACTGCCTACAGCCAGTTGGCCCTGGACCGTCACACTGACACCTCCTACTTTCAGGAACCGTGTGGGTAGGTGCAGCAGAGATGGGGTTGTTGGTGTAACGTTGACTTCTCATGATTATGTTTGGATATTTGATGCTTCTGTTCGTTATGGCAGAATCCAGGTTTTCCACTGTCTCAAGCATGAGGGAACCGGGGGAAGGACGCTGCTTGTTGATGGGTTCTACGCTGCAGAAAAATTACGTCAGAGCTCACCTGAAAGCTTTGAGCTGCTTGCTCAGGTGCCCGTCAAGCACGATTACATCGAAAATACCGACAGGCACCAAAACCACATCACAGGCATCGGCCCCCTGCTCAACGTGTATCCTTGGAACAATGAAATGTATCTTATACGGTATGTTGATGCTGAAATTTAGTGTAGTTTTTATTTTTCTGATGTTGTGTTCACTTGTTTAGTGGTTGTCCATTTAATTAGCGCAACTGATGTATTTACGTATTGACAGATACAACAACTACGATCGATCTGTGCTAAACACAATCCCCCATGATGTGGTTCAGCGCTGGTACGCAGCGCATCGAGAGCTGACCACAGAGCTGAGGAGGCCAGAGAACGAGCTATGGGTGAAGCTAACTCCGGGAAAAGTAAGATATGTGCAGGCCACAAAGTCAAAACATAAATGCTTCTCCGAGTTCCAACTAAAATGAATTCGTAGTCAAGTCACAGGACAACTTAAATGTCAGTGTTGCTTTATAATCTGAGTGTTTTGCCCTGTCTTTTCCCCGTAAGGTTGTTTTCATAGACAACTGGCGAGTCTTACACGGGAGGGAGTCTTTCACTGGCTTGAGGCAACTCTGTGGATGCTATCTGACCAGAGATGACGTCCTCAGTGCTGCCCGCTGCTTCGGGCTCCAGGCCTGAACGTGAAGTTTTCTTCACTTGACTGCCTTATCACTCTGCCCACAATACAGGTTTAATTAACACTGCACCGATACTGCTGGAGCATGTTTTATTTTGCTCTTCTGTATTTTTTAATTAACATTAGATTTTTTTTTAAGCAGTTTATGTGAAGTTAGAGTGTGAATGTGTCCCGAATTTGACTTGAAACAATGAAATGTCTTAATCCTCAAATGGCTTCCAGTTATTAAACTGTGTCGTGATGTGTTGTGCGTTCAGTGTTACTTCTACTTCCATGTGCTGATCCTGTTTTTATCACACAGCATATCCTCGACACTCTCACAATACTCAGTAAACACAGCCTCTGACACTCATGTGACAAATCTTGAGGCACTCTGGTGATTCAGAAATGTTTTATTTAATCATGATCTGTGAAGTTTGCATGTGATACAAAACAAATTGATGGTGTAACTTTTTTACATTTATTACTTCTGTTACTACTGAAAAAAAAAGGTTATTTAAAAAACATTTAAAACACAGGTTATGATAAAAATCAGAAAAAAAGACAAAACAAAATCACAGACTGAGCTGGTTGTGCACATTAAAGTGGTGCGACCTCAGTGTTAGGAACTTAGCATATTGATCATTCATAGTGTTACGAGTTCAAATATTGAGGGTGAGCACAAAAACAACAATTGGTCCAGGAGAGTCGGTCAAACAATGATTTTAATGAACACACGCGTGGGGAGATGAACACTGCACGCAGACAGCATCGATCTCCGCCCAATAATACACAAGCAGTTGTTTTATAACATCAGGGTATTATTTATGACGCCCCCTCATGCGTCAAAGCAGATACAATACATGCATAAGTTTCAAAACCACAAATGTTCTGTGGACGACTTTTGACACATTTAAAAGGACATCTTCTCCGTCTCGAGGCCAGGTGCTTCCTATTAATCTTCTAGCTCTCGCTTATCTCCTGGAACAAACTGTCCCGTAGGCAAACACAATTTTGCAGTCACAAGCTTTTGCAAACTATTATTTGAACTCTTACCTAAACACGAGTCTAACTACTGTTTGTGTGTGTGTGTATGTCTCGACCTCCAACGCAATCAGCCTCACCCCGCCCGTTGGCGCTTCTAACCTTTTACCAGACAGAAGCTCTCTGTGGTAGGTGTAATAACCTTAACTAAGAACATGTGTAATCTATTGAATAAATGCTTTGATGAAATGATAATTAATGTAATGGTAATGATGATGCTTATGAATAGTAGCAGTAAAATATTTCCCTGATCTCCACAATAGGATTCGAGTGCAATCAAACAATACTGAATTATTCACAAAGCCTATGGAATACAGTACATTCAAAACTGGGCTCTGATTTAATGTCCCTTGGTATAGGCATGACATCATCAATGTGATTTATTTGATTTTCTTTTATGTAAAAAATCTTTTAGAATCATGTTCATACAGTTTATTTTTTTCACACAATGTAAGAAAAAAGATTGAAATTTAAAACATTCATTACTTAACTGAAATTGGAAAAAAAAAAGCTGTAAAACTGACAGAATTTGAGTAAGCACAGAAAAAGCAAATTCAAACATGAAGATTAGCTCCATTGTTCTCATTACATCTGAATTCTCTCCATATCAAAGACTGGTATACATAATAGTGATGCTAATGCAATACTTTAGCTGTTTAAAGTGGCATTTAGGCTTGAGGGCCTTCTTCCTCATCCTGAACGTTGTCAGCCGTGTTTGCATTGGGAATGCTCTCATAGGGCTCCTGGGCTGGAGGAGAGCTCCCCCTAGTGGACAAACAAACAGTAGCCGTTACACCCTTGAACTCTAAATGACCAAATCGATGGAAGAAGTGTATCAAAAATCTGTAATCTCACTTCATCTCGTTGGCCTCTGCCATTTTAACAGCGTTGTATTTGTGTTTCTTGACTGTGTGAGCGATGAACCACGCAACCAGGCCGATCAGCACGCACCCGAGCAGCGCTCCGATAACCGCGCCTGCGATAACCCCATCTGCCACTTCTATACAAACACAAACATTTTATACCTGTGAGGGGGGATTATTACACACACAAACACACACAAACACACATATTAAAGCTCCCCAAAAAATAAATGTGAGGACAAACCAGGACTCAGCTCAATGGTGCATGTTGCAAAGCCCACAACATTTGTAGCAATGCACTGGTACTCCCCAAACTCAAACTGGGAGATGTTTTTGATTTCCAGTATTCCAGTTGTGGTTGCTGAGAAAAAACAAAGTTCACTCAGATTCATGAGATGGTAAATGTGCTAATGCGCGCATATATGTATGTATATATATATATATATATATATATATATATATATATATATATATATATATATATATACATACACATACACGTGTGTGTATATAGATGCTGGACTCACTTCTTCCCAGCACAGGCCTCCTTGTCTTGGTCTGATCCAGTTTGGCCCAGTTGTAGGTCGGTGTTGGGTTTCCCTGCTCACTGTGGCAGGTCAGAGTGACCAGGTGACCCGATTCAACATTGCCATGGACGGCGCAGTAAGGAGCAGATGGTTTCTCTGGCGGACCACAGGGAAGTTAAGGCTTTATTGGCTACTTGACATTATTACAAAGCACACATTCAGCCTGGAGAAAACACTGACATTTTTCAAGCCATTTAAACAGCAGCTCCTGAATAAAGAGATCAGCTTCCCTTTGAGGCTTGGCAAGGAAATCCAGTCATCATCATAGCCTTGAAACCTTCCTTTTTGATAAAGCTTATAGTTAGGTCTTGATCAGGTGACCCCAAACCTTCCTTTAGTTGCAACACTGCTACTGGGGGCTTCCCATGATGCTTCTTCACTCCTCGTTTTCCCTCTCTATGAGTTTATAGACCACTCTGCATTTAATAATTAGTTAGTATTAACCTCTGACTCTCCTCTACAGCTTGTCTTTTGTCCTGTCTCCTTCCCCTCACCCCCACCCACAAACTGGTCAAAACAGCTTTTGCCAAGTGTTTGCTTATAGGGGTCATCTGATTGTTGGGGTTTTTTCTGTATTACTGTAGGATTTTACCTTATAATATATGACACCTTGAGGCGACTGTTGTTATTATTTGATGAAATATGAATAATTTACTATTTTTTTCTTTTTCTTTCTCTTCTCTTTTTATTACTTTTGTATAGTTTTACCACCGCATGCTTTGATGTTATTTCAGTGAAACCACAGGGTAACTTTAGAGGGGAAATCACACTTGTGACAGCTTATGAGCATCTGATGGGACTGCAAGCAAAACACATTGAAAGTGCTGATTTTATTCTTTAACACCACATTGTTTTATAATCCTCTTAGACTGAGTTAGATACTGAGGACTGGAAACAACTAGTAGATATGTCAGATAAAAAAAAAAGTACTTTCTTTTCTGAAATTTGTTGCAGTATGAAGTGGGATAAAGCAGCAATGGTCAAGTGCCTCTAGATGCTCTTTCAGTCGCTGCTTTAGAACAGATGGTCTACACCGTATTGATTACTGCTATATTCCAGTCCGCAGCTCTGTGTGTGTTTATCAGTGTGTATTTTCTTCTTTCCTGTTTATGCTGGTTTCTCCCTGTAGGTGCCATCAATTATTGGCTTCCACTGCTGAGTGTCTCTGATAGGTTTGTAGCATAAACCTATTCGCTGGAACGTTAAGACAATATAATTACACTGCAAGCAAGACGCAAGTAGGCAAACTTCTTCATGGTACTCGTGCACGGGAGAGAACCAGACAAACGCCGTTCCTTCGCTTGACCCCAGTAGCTCTCGTCCGTTCTCCCGTATCACTGTCCTTTTATTGAGGTTACATGAATATGCATAAGTTCATTAACATATGACGTCTACATACACAAAGAGTACCTTGCCTCTGTGTGTGTGTGTGTGTGTGTGTGTGTGTGGACTGCTGATCAAAGGGTCAAACATCCTTGGTCAGGAAGAGGGTAGCCTCCCCCTCCCCCTAGATGGTTCATCCTAGATAACACGGTGAGGAAGTCCTGCAGTTCATCTAAACAAAGAGCACTTAGACTAGAACAGACGCAACTACGTTAATCCTACCATAAAATAATAAGACACGGTATGACCTCTCATGCTCCCAAAGTGCTGTCTAATACACACAAAGTTTGCAGACTATCAAGGATCAAAACCTCTACCAATCTACAACTAATTACAAAACTCTAAGCATATATAAGTAAATATTTCTAAGCATAAATGACAATCAACAATACAAATCTAACAGTCTCTCCAACACCTGATTGGCAGATTTTAATCTTGAGGGAATAAATCACCAGCCAGAGCAGATCTCAAGTATGAGGGTCCTCTCTCCTCTCTGCCCTATCTGTGTGAATTGTTGACACTGCACTGGCAATTTAGATGCATTTTGTAGACCATAGGAAGTAGATAATGGAAAATGAAGGGATGAAGGCAAATTCTGGTGCCCTTTTTATTTTCATTCATACACCAGCGTGTTTTTTAGTCTTTCCTTGGAGTTTTCAGGTGAAACAATTCATTGTGTATTGTAGATTGTTTATCAAAGATGGTTAACAGATTTGTTCGTTAAAATAGCAAATCCTTTTAATCAAACAAAACGTCACGTGGCTAGCCATTAGTCATCGTGATTCAGGATACGTTAGGAGTGGCCTCATCGTGAGCTCAGCAGCTACTGAAGAGGCAATCTGTGTTTCATTGCTGCCCGCTGATTATTAGATCGTTCAGTAAGACAGTTGGAAACAAACTGTACGCCAAAATCATGTTTGATACCACATGCGTTTTAACTTTCACAAAAAAGACATCAGGAAAACAAACAAAGTTTCTATACATATATATTTGTAATTTATGGCAAAGCTGTCCAGTGTTAGTCGTTCTATGTGAAAATAAGTGATGCAAATCAGCCTTGAGCCCATGTTAATCAGCATGAGTGTGTTCATACATATTCATATTGTGCCTCATAGTCAGTATAAAGAAAGTGCCCCACTCCCCAGTCATTTTTTTCCATAAAGGCTGTACAGTATTTAGGTAGCACATGCATGCAGCAGACACTCATATATATTCTGTATGCAGTACGAGGATGCAGTCACAGTCCTTTTTCTAATTTCCAACACTGACAATGAGGAGACTGCTGAAGTAACCATGGAAACTACTGAGGCCTGCAAGGTTGTCCTGGTAACTCGGTGAATGAGGGGATTTGAGATGAATGTAATTCCCTATTTACACTGTTCAGGGCCACTACTTTAATAGGTTTGTTAATGTTACAACATTGATAATTGATACAGAAATCTCAGGTGAGGAAAGATAGCTGAAACATTCTTACTGAAATCACAGTTTCGATAAAAACACTGGCACTCCCTTTTCAGGGAGTCACACACGCTTACTTAGAGGAGGAGAATAATGGCTGAAGCAGCAGCATTCTAATGGGTGTAATCGGGTAGCATGAAATCTCCTACACACCCACTGTTTACCCTCGCAACCTTTCTGATTCCTGGACTGTGAGAATGTGTGTAGGTTCCTTTCCATGACTCATTCCTTTTGTTCACTTTTACCCGTGCTTTTGTGTGGCCTAAGTGTGTTAGGGTTCATGTTTTGTCTTTAAAAAATGATCAAATAGGATCAAACAGGGTTTGAAAATGTAATAACATAAAAACACAATAATATACCAAACACCAAAAATCTATTTCAAAAGTGGGCAAAACTCACCGAGGACATTCACGATGATATTTGCTTGAGACTGTCCATCAACGTCGGGCAAATTGTGAACTTCACACGTGTAGAGCCCAGAGTCCGATGGTTGCATGTTTCTTATAGTTATGGAGGCATTCATGGTGGCCCCTGGAGCAGCTGGAGTTTGAATCCTGCCTTCGTAAGACTTGGGAATAACAACCTTTCCTGATTGATAGTAAAAGATCTGAAAGCAAATGGCAAGAAGTCAGATCCGATCATCTGTTGGCTATCGCTGCACAAACTCACTGTCCTCGAGCTAGTTTGCATGAGTGATCCAAATAATTGGAGAGATGAAACCTTTAGTTCTCCAGTTAATATGATATTTACAGGACCGACGTTTTTTTTTTTTTTTCACATCAGCATGTAGTAGATGTCTTTAAAAGCACTTTTTGACATTGCATGAAGCAGCACATTTGTGAGTCTGTGGCTGTAGGTTAAATGAGCACTGCCTGAAAGATATTTGTCGATCTCAGTCACAGGCATCTCGATCCAGACTGGGTGTGTCTGCTAGCTGGTAAGAAAACGTGGCACAGCAGGAAAAGGCGCAAACCTGTATGTGTAGCTGTGCGTAGACATATGTTTTTAAAATATTTAAAATACAGGAAAAAACTAAATGTTTGCTGCTCTGATGAGAATCAATTCCTTCGAAGCATTTTGAAGCATCTCGAAGATGATGCTATGTTCTGAGAAAGCGATTCTTATCTGCTCTGGAGAACTTGGAAGAAACACAAAATTACTCATGTCTTTCAGAAGTGATCACCGTGTGTAGTCGCATGAGTTTATTGGCCTGAACTTCAACTTGCACACCCTATTTTTAGCTACTAAATTGAAAGACATCCTGTCATCCTGGTCCATAAAACTACAAATTAGTTGGCACATGGCTGTAATCCGAACAATAGACTGCATCTACCTGCTGTGCAGTCATGGCGGATTTTGAGAGAAACTCCCACTGGATTGTTAGGTCGGCAGTTGTCGCCACTGTAGTGGCAAACGTACAGTCGAGCAGGACACTATCACCAATTGTCACATTGACGTATTTCTGCGTGGTCGTCACTGTGATGAGTTCGACACATCCTGTAAAACAATATCAGAGCTCAAGTAGGTTTCCAATAAAATGTAAACTTGCTACAAAAAAACAAATGATAATGTAAGACAGAAATGTGCTTACCTGTAATGCTTAAAAGCACCAACAAGAGCTGCACAGAGCACATCTTTACAAAAGCTGTGGGGATTCTCACAGAATGTCCTAAGAACTGAACTTTATACTCGCCGTGCAAGCAGGTCTAGAAGAGGAAGGGGTAAATGCATTACAGTATCACAGGCAAGGTCGGGGAATTCATGGTAACAGAACTGCTGATAATGCGCATGTTTGCATTTCCATGTTTGCCAGACAAGGTGTGTACACTGGGTGTGTAGAGAACTGTTTTTCATAAATTATAGATTTGGGCATTCGGGCTCAAAAAGTTTAAATCAGGGTGGATTAAAATGAGAAATGATGGCAAAGAAAACCCCTAATCTGGTCATGCTTTGGGCAGATACAACGTGACCTTAAAGGAAACAAATGGACTGAGTGCAGTCTGCTCTGTGTGTGTGTGTGTTTTGAAATGTTGACTGTACATGGCAGGTGTTTTGACAATGATGGTTAATTCATTTTTCAGTACTTTGGCAGTAGTTTCACCACAGCTCATCCTCCTTGTCTTGTAAGTCATTCTGGGTCAGGGCTTCTGGCAAAGGAATTAATGTAATTTAATCTCCACCTGGCCTTTATCGCTTGCCTCGAGGAAGTGTAAGCCAAAGCGCTGCAACATGCCGCTTATCACTGGGGAGTCCACTCCCCGGTGCTGCTGCCTACTTAATAAAGGCAGTTTCACCTTTGTCGTTTTCGCTCACACAGCGTGCAGCACAATGCTGACAGGGAGAGACAGTGAATCATACATGATTAATTGTCTATAATTACCAGAAGCTGACATAAGTGATTAACAATGTGAAAAATGTTGATTAGGGGTGACTGGAGGGGTGAGGGAGGGAGGCAGCGGCATGATGTGGGAAGCGGAGGAAGGCGTGTAGAGCTCATTATCCAGAAGACGTTTATGTGATAGGCTGGCAAATGACACAATATCACTGTCTGTAGGCTTTGTCTGAAAATTTAAAAAAAGAAAAAGAAAGTGTTGGCAGCTGTGTGTTTGGGCAGAACTGCAGAGTGAAACAACAAGGGGCCAGTCTTTAAATAAATGCATCAGCATGACTCACGACCAGCTAATCAGAGTCTGAGAGCGTTCTGATTCCATGACAAGTCAAGTGGGAAAACCACTAATGAATGAGTAGAACCATTAATAATGTATTCAGTTAGTTACATTTGGGAAATGCTTATTCCCACATAAGTTGAGATCAGGATTATAGAAACACAATAAGCAGATCCCTTGTTATTTGAGGGCAGATTTTAGATCACATTTCTGCCAAATTCGGTCCTTCTCCAGCTCTCCACGCAGACTCTTTGACCTCCGTGCAACCAAAGCCCACTCAGGCTTGATTTAACAATAGCACTTGAATTACAGATGTAAATGAGAACACTTTGTGTACTAGAAAATCCACAGGTGTTACATATTCATGCGCAGAGATCTGTTTTTAGAGATTAGAGTGACAGAAGCTGACATTGTAATAGGACATCTGGCAGAACTTGATAAAACATTCAAATTTGTGCTTCCTGTTTTAGCTAAATTTTATCGAAGGTGACGGATCGTCCACGTTCAGCAAAACAATGGCCTGTTTCATTTATGGCTGGCTATGTTTATTTTGATTCAAAGAAGTCATTTTTTTTACACTATTACTGCAAAAAATTATACAGTTTTACAGGGTCATGGGGAAAATAATATATTAAAATAAAATAAAATAAAAATAATACTACATTCACATGCACAGCCATTAGGGGCCAGTTATAGCCTCTTTGTTAGAGTAAGTCTAAGAGTTTACCCCATGATGCTATAAATGATCACGCTGCTGCTTTCAACTGAATGCTTAGCACTAATATTTTAGCATAAAGATTTGATTCATCACCTGATTCATCCACTTGACGCTTGAATACTTGTACTAAAAACAAAAAAACTAAAATTACCCATTAGCTATTGAAGCACTTCAGAAGAAATCCAAAAAAATCTACTGTTAAAATATGTTGGGAACCTGTTAAAGAATGCTTCACAAAATCCTGACCACTTGTTTTAGTGGTAGCCTTAGAGGAGAAAGGGATCATCAGAGTCATTGTCATAAATGCTCTGGGGAACATAAATGCTTGCACCTGTACCGAGCAAGCAAGACCGCAACTTAGCCATCATGGATAATAAAATGGGAAGATTAGATTGTTGCCATTTTCTGACTGTTTCACCCTTCAGCCACACTATACTGACTCTTCTTTCTATTCCAGTCACATTAATGGCTCTGCAGTTAGTTTGAATCCGAGGGGAGAGCTGATGATGCATGCACCCTGTAGCATCCACCAAGCCGCGAGCGTCATCTCACGAGGCTGCTTGGACCTGTAGCTGTGTCCTCCTCAAACCTCCGGCAGGTTTCTGTGTAATACCTCCACACAGACTTACTCATCCACCCACTGCAAACAGTGCTTCCCTGTCGGCAGACTGCGAGGGGGCGTAAAACTCCGAGCTCAGAAAGAGTGAGTACACATTGAGTGGTATTTTCTTCTGCTTTTTTTTGACGGACCTATCTGAACAATCCGACTGGTTGTTGTAGTAATGCACAGTGCTGGGGGAAGTATTTGAACCCCTCATGGTGGAAAAGTACCACAGCACTTTCAAACCATTGTAGTAAGTTATGACAAGTGCTGCTTAGAACACAAATCAATTAAAAGTATATGAGTGTAATTGTAAAGGTGCACCTCTGAAAATAAAAGTGTACCCAGTGCAGAAGAAGACATCTGTGAATGTTCTGCACTTAAATGTCTCTCAATCTTTCATGAAGATTTACAACTTTTCCCCCACAGTGTTTCATTCTGCTCCAAAGTAATGGATAAACAATTAGATGAAAGTTCCTGTTTTTTCACTATCAACATTTTTTGTGAGTTAACAAAAAACCTTCTGCTTAATAATTACTGGGCAATGAGCTACCAGAACTTTTTCTGTCATTTTACACATTTATTTCCTATCCTTAAAGCCCAGTGAGTCATGCTGACAGGTTTCTTTCATTAAATAAAGCATCATTTCTTTATGATGTAAATCTGAGACGTGCTGTTGAAACTGCACTTCTTTTTCTTATTTTGAGATATTTCAGTGATTAAATGTGCAGCTAAACTAATTTACACTGACAGAAATGTTTATTGGTATGGCCCACTTAAGGTCAAAATGCACTGTATGCCCCCAAGTCCCCCAATTTAAAGAGCTCAAAGCCATTTATAAACAAATATCATCTATTCTTTAATGTGTTTTCCTCCTGCGCTCTTGCTTTGTCTTGCAGATGAAGCGGTCAGATAAATGATGTCATGTAAAAGGTACTCGCATTAACACTGCTGCTATTGAGGAGAACAGGGGTGCAATTCAGTCATTGGACAATAGATGGCAGGCCAGCCTGTTAGATGTGTTGTGATGAGCATTTCTCTAAGTATGTGCATGTGGATGTACATGTACATGTTGGGTGGGGGAAGCTTGATGCAACGAAGCCAAGAATGCCACACTCCTCAACCTCAGCAGGCCTGGCTCTTCTTCACCCTCCTCTCCCACTTGGATAACAAAAATATATAGGCCAGGCATTTAGCGTGGCTTCGCTTAATGTCCCCACAGCTACCAAGCAACCTTACCACTTCTAAAAACAGTGATGGTACAAAACCAAATCATATGCGAGAGTAAGAACTTTAAAAAAACAACAAAAAAAACAACAGTGTAGTGTGAAACATCATCTGACTAACACAGATGAAAAAGTCTCCTTTGCATTGCTTTTTTATTTTCCCCTTGCCTCTAAAAACCACACGCAGTGACACTGAACTATCATCTCACATTGCCATCAAATGCTAGCATGAGACGCCGCTTTCACAGAGATTGACACAATTGTGCAAACAAACCTAAAAGAAGTGGGATACAGTCAGTCAGACGCAACATCTCCTGATACTTTTGTCATCTTTGAAATTCAGAGTCTGTCACTGAAGAGGGCGACCTGTGACGAATTGTCTCAGGAAGAGAAACAAGGGGCGCAGAAGGGGAGTACATTTACATCAGCAAACAGTCTAATCGACAAGCTGTCAGTGCTGCATTTGGACTATAACTTTTGTAAAATGCCAGAAGTAAAAAAAGAAAAAGAAAAGGAGCAATCGCACAGATGACCCTTTCTGGCACAGAGAAACGTTACGCTTTCAGAAGATGCATAACGTCCCCACATCCATTTTGTCTAATGATATTTTTGATCGTCTAAAATCTGTCCTTTAGCAACAAGGGAAATGCCAAAATAAATTGAGAGGCAAGCTGTTAGATTTGCCAGCAAAAGTATAATTTTATGCGTTAGAGCCGTGATCTTCTCAACACTTAACTGAAAGATGGTTCTTGCCAAGTGGAAATGTGTGTTTTCCACAAAGTACACTAATGTTTTAAAGAGATATTCACAGTTTTTTATGTCCAGCTTAGAATACTGAGACCTTGGAGTGGTTGGAGTGGTCGTTATTGAGGGGATGAAGCAAATTTTAGAGATAAAAATCAGCTGTTGTTAACCACACTTTATAGGTTAGTTTTTAAAAATGACTTTGGCATATTCTTCCTTGGGTATATTAAACACAAAAATATGCAGTGCTGGGATATGTAGTCTTGACCTAACCCTTTTGTGTGTTTTCCTAGACATAGGGTTTTCTACATAGTGGTCTTAGTAGTTCAGTCATGGTCACAGTAATATTAATATTAATATTTTAATATTACACGCATTATGTTTCCACTCCTTCTCAGCTCCTCACTCTCTTTTCACGTCACAAACAAAAACTCCATGGTAACACCGATGAACATGCTGTAAAATTAAAACACCTGCTCACCAAGTATTATAGCAGCGATCGTGTCAGACTAGATGCTTAAAGAATGAACATGATGCGTAAAGTAACAGATGTAAGTGTTTATTAGCTGAATAGTTGATCATTATCCATTCAACCAATCCAAGCTGATGCTCGGTCACATGACCTTTTCTTGGAATAGTGGACTGATCTGGTGAGGCTGACTAGGTCAAGCATAAATGCAATAATTACAACTAGTAAAGATGATTTATTAAAAACATTTGAAACAAACTTGGTGGTTTGAACCACAAACCAAAGAATCCAGTGCTTTTTTAACTGCTGTTTTTTCCCCTCTGAGAGAAACAGCCATCAATTTCTGATCCATGTTAATGCACCCTTTCAATATTTTATGTTTTTATATGGAGAGCTGACAATAGAACACGGAAATGGAAGGCACATTTTGCTGAGCTACTTCACCAGCCCAGTATCCATCTCCTCAGAAAAGCTGTGCACTTCAATGCAGACAGAGCCCGTGCACTGAAAGTAAGATGAAAATATAGGATGCAAAAATGTACACTAAAAAAAAACAGATCAAATGACATGATTTTTTTTTCTCCAGCATATTTAATAAGCTGTAACAGGCCATGGGTTAATCATGAGTTAACTGCGTGTTAGACATATTATTTATACTGTATGTGAACCTTAGCTCTTCTCAAGGTGAACTCACTTGGCAGCGTAATCAGCCGTTGAAGTGTCTGGGGGAGTCTAGCAAGAGTAAATTAAAAGAAATCAATTAGGAAGAGACAAACCTGTGCATTAAATCTCCATCGTATCTGAAGGAGGACGCGTCAGCAGTGCATCATTACACAGGCAAGAGCGACCAGAGAAGGCTAAGCAGCAACGACGAAAACACACCAAGTCTGTCACGACTACATATCAAATCAGCCTGAAAGGATGAAGATCAGTATCACTTGAAGTAAACAATAAGTAGATTTACCCAAATCTCACATTATAATCAGAAATGAAGAAACTAACGTAAAAGAAATGAAACAGACAAAATAAACCATTTTAAATACATGATGTTAGGTGATTTGGAATAAGAGTATCTTTGTTTAATCTAACCACACTTGCTTCAGTATTGCCCATAAATATGTTTTACATTGCTAAATGTGCTCTTCTTTCATTTGCAACTTAATATTGTAGTATCGTGTTTCAAACTATCCAGTTATTTTCTTTTTATTTAACCCTTTCCAACAAGAAACAATATTGTAACAAGTAAATCCTAGCTAAACGGTACATTAGCCTTAATGGTGTTTTAAAAAAACTAAAAAAAACTAAAATCTCAGGCTACATTTTCTTACTTACTATATCATTTATATACATGTGTGTAATATTTACAGTATACGCTGGAAATTTTGAGACCGATTCTCTTCCATTTTAACCGTGTTACTGCATGCCTTTTCTTGGTCCTGTGAATTATTCATAGTAAAAAAAGCTATGCCTCAAAAAAGAACTGATATGGAGCAGAAAAATAGGGAACATGGGAAAAAGAAGAAAGAGGTGGGCTGTTGATACTATTTGTGGCTAGTAGAAGCCTGCTTTGCATGTCCGAGGCTTACAACTGCTATTCAAACTGCTACAGTGTAAGTAAAGCATTTCTTTTCTTTTGCTTTTGTTAAAAATAAGTGGATCACTGTGCATCAGTGGCTTATTAAAAATGCTTTTTGAACACTATGAATAATCTCAAATATATACATTGGCATATATTAAACAATAAAGTCTTAAATATAAAGACTTAAAGGCATGTTATGCTTTTCCGCATCAGCGAGTATGCTAGTGTCTGCTTGGGTAAGTTTCATCATCGGATGGTGAGCCTGAGGCTCCATGCAGAGGTCTGCGTGCGTCCCAATTTTTAAATTACATTACATTGAAAAAAATAAGTATGCAAACAAATGAAGAAACAGAGAAACAAATATTGTCAATATACATTTCACGATTTCAGTTTCAGGTTACTGGTATTTACTCTAGCATGACCTGCTGGTACACTTGCCAAGGCTGTAGTTATTAGTTACGTTTGCGCTTTATTCTAGTACAAAAGGTCAAAATGTCTTCAGGCCTACTGGTGAGCACAGTTAAGTCATGTCTGTTAGAAAAAGAAGTAGCAGAGGAAGAACAAAAAACTTGCTAGATGTTAAAAATAAATCGATAGAATGTTTCATTGAAAACATGGTAGCTATCTAGATTAACACAGGCAGTTAAGCCTCCGTTGCACTAACATAAGTTCTGTTAACTCTACTGATTAGTTAGTTAGAGAAACAGCTTTTGATATATTACTAATGTTAGATAAAACCTTGTTTGCCAATCACACTAAACTGGCTGCTGTTAATTAAGCTGAATGTCTAAAATGTCAAAATCATATTTTTTCTTCTTTTTCTTCATGATGTTCCAAGGCAATGAGGCTAACATAGTAAAAATGGCTTAAAAGTGTCATATTCATTAGAGGGGGTCTTTGAACTGTTGGCTGTTCTTTGGATGGTTCAGAACTTAGTTAGTCCCAATATTTATATGTTTCCAGTCTAATTTCTACCTTTTGTTTAATCCTATATCAACAAATTAAATCCATAGATATCAACAAATTAAATCCATAGTAAAAAAGAAATTTAAACCGGGTCAAGTTGAACTGCAAACACCACCAAGTGTGGTTCAATTTCTTACTCTTAAAACCCCCAAATTACTATCCAAAATATACAGAATGCTTTCTAAAACAGATGAATCAATATCACTTCCTATTGCAAAATGGGAAGCGGATTTATCAGTTAACTTAGACCTAAACTTCTGGTCTCAGATTTGCTTAAAAACCTTTCATCTAATTAGAAATCCCAGTCTTCAATTAATTCAATACAAAATATTACATAGAGTGCACTATACAGGTCATCGGATGTTCAAGATGGGCTTTACGTCTACCAACAACTGCTCACACTGCCAAACCAATTCACCGGACAATTATATCCACGCTCTTTGGTTCTGTCCACCAGTTCAGAAGTTTTGGCGCGAGATATGTGAAGACTTATCAAAGTGTCTGAAATGTAACATTCCAACTTCCCCCTTAGTGTGTTGGGCAGCTTAGATAATGTCACTTCAGAAAAGAATATAGCCCATATGGTTTTCACTGCCCTATGCATAGCCAAGAAAACAGTCCTCATGAACTGGAAAAATAAAAATAATCTTAATTCTAACCAATATAGAAATTACCTATTAGATTACATTAGTCTTGATACAGCCTCTGACACCACATCAGATCAATTGCTCTGGGCTCCTTTGATCAGCTCCATCACCTAGTGGGGGTGGGGGGGTCTTAGTTTGGTCCCGCCTTCACTGTTGTGATTGGTGTGGGGGTAGGGACAGGCTTAGGGCGTCGGGGGGTTCCCCGGAGGCATCTTCCTTGGGGGGCTCAACCCGGGGTAGCGGTCATGTCCGGTTAGGGGCTCTGTTGGCTCTCAGGTGACTGTTTCCTCGTGGCTGCGTGCAGCGGGGCTAGGGGAGGGTCTGTGCTGACGGACGTGGGTTACTGACCTGGTAGCCTGTCTGCCCCTGGGTGGGTCCGGGATGGGCGTTAGGTTCTGGGGGCGCTCCGTCTCTGGGCTGGGGCCCTGGCCGGGCCTTGGGGGCTTGGGTCCTGGTTGGTGTGTTGCCGGGGTTGTGGGCGGGTGGGTGCATGGGGGCCCATCCCTGGCGCAGGGTGCCGCAGGTGCGTCGAGCCACCTGGGGGGCTCTTCAACTGGTGGGGGAGATTGTCACATCTTGCAGGAGCTTTCCTCTCTTCAGGAACTCTCTGCAGGAAGGGGAGATACAGGAGAGGTGGAGGAAGATCTCAGCCTGGGTGTCTATTGTCTCATGTAGTCTGGAAGATGAGTGGATGGTGGGGTGGGTGCAGTTTTCTCTGTGGTGGGGTTGGGTGGACTGTCTTGGGCTCTGTGGGGCCGTGAGGCGCTGCTGCACTGGGCCCCGGTCTGGATGGGCCTGGGCCCCCTTTCCCTCGCGGAGTATGGGGGTGCCTACTGGGGTCAGCGGGGGAGCTGGCCCCAGGGAGGGGTCACTTGCCCCTCCCTTCCTTCCCTCCCCATCTCCAGCTGCCTCCCTCTTCCCGCTCCACCACAACCACCCACACATGCAGGGCCTTGGAGTAGGGGTGTGTCACCAGGGTGCAGAGGAGGCTACCCCCCCCTCTGTCCCCTTCTGGCTGCCTCTGCCTCAATTTTATCCCACGACATTCACATTACTCACACTCTCATTACACATACATATAGGATCTTGGGGGTGGGCACGCTACACGGACTCCAAAAGACCATCAGGGTGTACACCTCACCCCTGGCGTCGTTGCCCACCCCTCAATGTTAAATACACGTAGACATTGAGGGCTAGCAGGAGGGACTATGCGCTTACCTGCTGCTCTCTGGCAGGTAGCTCCATGCCCTCCTGGGTTTTAAATGCACCTTAGAACACACATGCATCAACACTACAATGAGCGGGTGGAGGGAGGTTTGGAGTCTTCTCTCACCCCCATTCTCTGCGACCTGCTGGAGCGGGGGGGGGGGGGGGGGCTAGGAGGAGGAGTTGGCCGTCCGACTGCGGTCTGGGGTGTGGGGCCTCCCTGCTGCTGCGGAGTCGGGGCAGTCTGCCTCTCCCCACCGCAGGGAAAAGGGTAACACCACCTGGGTCTGGGTGTAGTTCCCCCCTCCAGGGGCAAGGGTACCTAGACCCGGTTCGTAGAGTACGCTTGGGGAGTGTGATCGTGTGTACAGCGTCTCTTTATGTTTGTCTCCACGTTGGTTGAGTGTGGAGTAAGTGCATATGAGAGCATGAGGGTGGGAATGGATGTTTGTATCTGTGTGTGCCTGTATGTCTGTGTCTATATGTCAGGTTGGGTGTCAGGCGCCACCTCTCTGGGGACATCTCAGGCCCTCCAAGATTTGGAGGTCTATCTCCCCCCACCACCACTTCCCCTGCCAGTGGCGGACTCCCTCAGACATCGGTGCGTTGGTGGTTCTTTGTGTCTGGGGATGGGCGTCCAGGTACACACCGGCTCACTCCTTGGCGGCCGCTTATCGGGGCCTGGAGCCTGGGGCTTGCTCGGGCCACTTCGGAGGTGGGGTGTGCCTCGGCCTCTCGGCCTGGGGCTCGGTCACTCAGGCACAGCTGGCTGCCGGCGGAGCTCACGGGCGCGTCACTGCAACTCCCCCTGGCTTCTGCCTCACCCTTTTTGGCTCCTACCTCAAAGCACACTGTGTTCTGTTGATCTTATGTGCTGCACAATAATGGAATATTTAGTATTTACTGTCATATTCCCATACAGGGCTCTAGAGTGCGACCAATTTGGTCGCAAATGCGACCAAATTTTTCAGTGGTGCGACTAAAAATAAATATTTGGTCGCACAGGTGCGACCAACTGTTCCGGTAACAAAAAAAAAAATCTCTGTAACTCTCCGTGTGGTCAACAACAGACACACATTATGCCCCTATCGTGGACTAAACCAATCAGAGATAGTCAGGGGCGGGACCTCTCTGATTGGCCGTGGTCCAGTTGAAAGTGCAGGTGGAAGAGAGAGGTGAGTAGCTTGAATAAAGCGATATCAATTCATTAACGGATTCCACACAAAGACCTGCACACAGAGCGGACCCAACACATCAGAATCAGCTTCGTCTTTCTCGGCTTTCTCACCCGACGGCCTGAACACGGACACGCTGTCGGAGCTTAGCGATTCTTCGGGTCCGCGCTGTGTTTACGTCTTTTTGCGCTGATTCTGAGCTGCAGGTTTTGCCTCTCTCCAACCAAAATTCACCGAGCCTGCAGCAAAAGAAGCAGCAAACTGCGCTTCACATTTGATCAATGTCGTCATGAATTCCCTCTGACTTTTGCTGTTTTGCTTCCACCACGATAAAAATCACACTTCCTGCACAGCTCTCTCTCTCTCTGTATTTCAGGAACAGTTTCCCGTCTCAAATCTGTTTTCTGCATTATTCATTCGCTTATTACCCACCAGTCTAGCGTTGTTTACAGCGCTTTTTCTTTTTTTCACTTAAATGACCTCGGACAAGAAAGCCTAATTTCTGCTGTTCAATACTGAAGAAATTTAAATTTCTTAAAATTATGCAAAATTGCAGAATATTTTTAAGGTTATCTGCTATAAAAAGCCAGACCAGGAAAATCTCCTTCATGTTTTCCTGTGTTTTATTCTCAGTTACTTTCACACAAAGGCATCTGCTGTGATTTTCACAAGTCTCATGTGTATCAGTACTGATAAATGATCAGAATTATAATATTTCTGACTGTCTGAGGCTAAATTGAATCAAATCAGGACTTTGAGAACCGGAATTGAATGGATTATAGAAATCAGTCATGATACTCAGCCCTAGTGAGCAGCCTAGGCCTGAGAGAAGTGGATGTACTGTAGCTGTGGGTAATAAGAAAAGATGAAAAGAACTATTGATAACTTTTTTGTTAAGTTAAGGCCTGATCTGTCTGAAATTCATAGCCAGTGCTCTGACACGGTGCCATCAATATTTGAATGCTGAAAAAGCACAGTGTATCCAGAAAACACATTATATGCTGCAGTAAATGCACTGCCCAAGTGTCCCCTCTCCCCACGGCCTTTCAGCAGCAGACAGCAGCAAACAGGTCGTCAGAGGAGGCCAAGATGATGATTAAGTTTTTAACATTTTCTACAATATTGACAAAGCACTTTAAGCACAAGTTTGTTAGTTAATAATTTAGAAATTAATATTGTCTGTATGGACTTCCCCCCCCAAAGAAAGTGCACATGTAAAACTGCGGTGTTAAGCGATGCGGTTGAAAAATTTGAGTGCGCCTAACTTTTGTGCCGGTACGCCTAAATTTTTAAAGTTAGGCGTACCGGTGCGCCCATGTCAAAAAGTTAGTCTAGAGCCCTGCCATATATCATTGTGATGTTGTTTATTCTATTACTCTTGTTCTCTTCTGCTTGTTTTCTTTTTTCTTTCTCAACAGGTGATCCAGGTGATCAATATATGGTTTTCTTTTTTTCTTTTTTCTTTTTTTTTTTTGCTGCCCGTTCTGTTGGTTTTTGTTTTTTGCCCTTCTCCCCCGTCCCTCTTCTCAGCTGTTTCTCTTTCCCTCTTTCTTTCTCCCCTTCTTTCCCCCAGTCAAGTCTGTCCCGTATTCAGCAAGTGAAAACAAAATAAACAATAAAAGGTGAATCAAATGGACCATTATGGCAAGGCTGGGATGGTCAATTTGGTAAAGTAAATCCGTTGGGCATCTTTCATTGCCTTTAGACAATAATTCTGATGGCAAAAGAGCCAAACGGGACAGGCAGAAAATAAATAAATAAATAAATTAAAAGAATGTTTCATTGAAAACATGGTAGCTATCTAGATTAACACAGGCAGTTAAGCCTCCGTTGCACTAACATAAGTTCTGTTAACTCTACTGATTAGTTAGTTAGAGAAACAGCTTTTGATATATTACTAATGTTAGATAAAACCTTGTTTGCCAATCACACTAAACTGGCTGCTGTTAATTAAGCTGAATGTCTAAAATGTCAAAATCATATTTTTTCTTCTTTTTCTTCATGATGTTCCAAGGCAATGAGGCTAACATGGTAAAAATGGCTTAAAAGTGTCATATTCATTAGAGGGGGTCTTTGAACTGTTGGCTGTTCTTTGGATGGTTCAGAACTTAGTTAGTCCCAATATTTATATGTTTCCAGTCTAATTTCTACCTTTTGTTTAATCCTAATTAGCTGGTTATAGAAACTGTAAAAAAAAAAAAAGAGTTGATATTAGCTTTTAGCCCAAGCCTTGCTATTTATAAATCTAGCCACATGACACTGCAGTTAGCATGGGTATAGAGTCTTACTGGGGCTCCAAACAGGATGTGTCAACGGCAACGATGCTACCACCGCTGTGTGCACGCATTGTGATTGAAGTTCATCTTATTTGAAATTCGATAAATCCCCAGTAGCATGCAAGTGCTTAGCGGGCACCAGGCATGAAAGGCAAAATAGATTCACGTTAATAGTGTGTATCTGAATTCCTTGAATTGGATGACCTAAGTTTGCATTTGTATTTAGGCCTTGGGAGAAAAACCTTTTCTCAGAAACATGATTCAATCCAAGTAGACATGTTAGCTTAAGCAGCTAGGTTATTGTAGGCAGGCAATATATCTAAACAGGTAAAAGATCAACAACTCTATTAAGCTTCTTAACCCTCTCGAGGCAGGCGTTGCCGATTTGCAACAGTTAAAAACTAACAACCTGATTACCCCACATACATATTTTATGGGGTTTTTTTTTACCACTGCAGGACTTGGTTGTGCATTAGCAAAAAAAAGTTTAATTTGAGCCTGAGAGGGTTAACTGAGGTAATAAGATATAGAAGTTTTTGCTTGAATATTTTATTGACGGGTGATGCAACCCATCTGGAAATTATGAAAAATCCATCTATTCTGTCGTGTCCCCAGCCAAAGCCACCAGTGAGGATAGTAAATGCAGCATCGATGTTTCTGTTATGAACTTGACTAATGAGCTGAACTTTGAAGCTAATAAGCACTTAAAACTTTACCTAGTCTAGTTTGTAATAGTGCACAACACTGAAATGTTAGAATCTCAGGATATCTGTGTTTAAAAATCATTAAGAGGCATGGAACTGATGACTCTTTAAATCTACGGATACACAAATAACAGCACATTCTGGTATGTGCTGATTTGGTTACTTATTTTAAAGAAAGATTTTTTCCATTATGTAATTGCAACTACACAGATAGCTACATGTATTTAAAGACATATAAAGTGCAAGTATCCATCCGCTTCTTAAACCTTATGTTCTCCATGGTCACAGGAGTGGGCTGGAATCCATTTCAGCAAGCACTAGGGATCTGACAAGGGCTCACCTTGACATGTTTCCAGTCTATCACATAGCTAACATGGATGTAGACAAACACATTCACACCTACAAGGCTATTTAAAGCCTCTGGTGGACCTGAACTGAATGTCTTTGCACTTTGGGAGGAACATGGCTTTCACACAGTGGAAAATATTGTGCTTTCTGAGTATGACTGCAAGCGCAGCTGATGAACAGACCTTAAACAGCATCGAAACGAGTTAATACATTTTGTCTATGCATGTTAGATCATTTGGAGGTCACAGAATGTTAGTAGTGTGGTAAAAGTACATGCTTTACATTTAAAACACTGATGTGCTTTTATTCAGGTTGTTGCTTCAAATGAGACTGACGACTGGGACACAGGTTGCATCCCAAAGCCCCTCCAAACCCACCGTGCTACTTGATCTGCATAATCAATAAGCTGATTTGGACAGTAATGAATGTTTCTTAAAGTTTAGATTCCTTTGTGCAACATATTTTAAATCTCTCTCTCTGGATCATTACTGCTGTCTTTGCTCAAGGTGCAATTACATTGAGAGCCCATTCTATTCACTTTCACCACCTAAAAGTTCAAGCCCAGACTGCATCCAGGAAAAAAACAACCCTAATGTGCAACCATATATAGCACCATGCCCTCAGCCAGAGGACAAAGAGTCTTAGCAAAGAGCAAATTAATCATCATGTGTTTTGTAGAATGCAAACTGCCCCACAAAGGCATTCCTGCTCTCTGATTTATTATCATACATCTGTAAAGAATGTAAAGAAAAATGAATCTTAATAGTTCCTGAATTGAAAAAGGGGCAAATATTACACTTGTCAGCAGGAGTCACTTTGCGTCTTTATTCAGGAAATAGGGTATGAAAGGAGGTATATTCTCATAAACGCGCAATGTTTTGTAATCAAATTAAAAGAAGACACTCTTGATTTTTCTTAATTTTTTTGTTTTCAGACTGTCTTCATATCCAGCAGTCCTTATCAAAAGCAAGACACCAGCTAAGCGGTGAGAGCTCTGCCAACAACCTGGAGTAGCAATGGCAAATACCTGATTTTGTCCTCTTGGTTTGCAACATTGTATTTATGCTATTTACCTTTTGGGGACTAATATCTGAAAAAGAAATTAATCAAAAGTCAAACGAAACGGTGTCATATATTAGTCCACAAAGGGCAAATGAAAAGACATTAGCTTTCTTTACTGTATAAGCCTTTATTTGTAAAAAGTTGGTTGTTTGAATGATAACCCTTTTTATACCACATACTTGAACACCTTGTATTTGTAAAAAACACATTTTGTTCAAACACCTAAAAAAGCTGATCGACACTATAACATTAATTTTGCACTGACAAAAAAAATACAACTTCATACTACACAAATGTTGATTTCATGAGTACTGGTACTCCAAATGAAATCAAACACCTTATTAAACAACTGAATCAAATAAGCGCCCAATGTGAACAAAACAATTACAGTACAAAAAAACAAATGCATTTTTCTTCCAGTGCCAGTATATCAGATGAATTACATTTCCTTCTTATGATAAAACAACAACAACAGTAAGAATAACAATCCATAACAAATGTAACGAATACAATAAATTTGAAATGAACACAGAAATGAAGAAAAATCATTTACTAATTTATACCGAAACAAAAGGAAAAAGCAAAATAATGGGCTGTTTATCTTGTGGGGTTCTTCTTTTTGTTTTCTTCCATTGCCAAAATTTAAAAAGTGTTGGATAATTTTCTTACCTACTGGTTAAACATGATCTAGTCTTCCTCCTTTAAAGAAGGAGGTACAGTAAACTGATGCGTAAGTGGGAATCAGCACAGCTTCTTTGCGGGAATCCTCGTACAGTAACCGACAACAGACCTTAACCAGAGGCAACTTTTTAGAGAGGAAAATACAGGGAACACCAACTCACTGTGCAATCACATGGCTTACGTTCAGATGCTAATAGCAAGCATCCTTTACATCCTTTGTTGCTGAAGGGCGTTTGATGTTAATGCTTATGCTGAACCTGATAAAACTACAGCATCCGCTTGGTGCATCTGTTCCAAATTGTGTGATTTACAGTTACTTTTGCAGAGGTACATATTCGCGTTTTGCCACAATCGCGCGATACGTCCTCCAGTTTTATGAACAGTTTTTTTCACAAGATTTGCAGAACTGGCTGTAAAACAAGTGCAATTTTGAGCATGTAAACACTGGATCTTTCTCTTCCTGGCTGTGGAGATGAATCAGATGGTGCGGAGTAAAAATGTAGGAAAATTAACCTTTTAAAACTCAGGTCATGCAAAACAAAACCAGTTACAAGGTACATACAAAATAATGAATGCACCAACAAAAGTTCTTCCAACAGTGAGGAGCCAGTCAGCCTTGTTCTGGTGTTTTGGTTGGTTCAACATGCTCGCGTGGTTGTGGTTCACTCTTTCAGTGCCACATGAAGCGAGCTAATGTGGAGACTGGAGATGAAACTTTGGTAAGATGTGTAATGGCATTTAACGTGGCACTTTATAGAACATCGAAAAGAGCACAAGCCCACATTAACTAAACTGTTTAATAATACTATGAGATTCGTGGATCTTTACATGCACCCAGGGAATAATTTTGTATTAATACCCTCACCCCCGCTAAAAAATACTTCACTACCATCCTACACAGATTTGTGCAACTGAGCAGTTGCATTTAGGCAACTGGCTGAGTGCCTTGCTCAAGGGCACATGCGACTGTCTTGTTGAGGAACAGGTAAGAACATCCCACTCGCCTTCTTAAGGCAAACCTGCTCCTCTAGCCTCTACGAGCCAGCAAGCCAATCATGCCCTTAATTTTCTGAGAGGATTCGCGGATGACTGAGTGGTTTATCCATGGCTGAGGTAAATGCAGCAGGTGTCCTGTACTGAAATCTTCTGCAAATCCTAAAGTTATTAGGAAATTCCCATTCGCTGAGAGTGCACCAAGGCCGCATACTGTAATTTCCAGGCATCTTCAACAGCATTAGCATTAGCCTTGTTCTGGAGGGAATGGGTGAACCGATACAAGCTCGGGACCACCAGAAACTCCTTCACTGTCAGAGGACTTTGCATTGATTTCTCCATTATTTTGTGCACACCGTGTATTTCTTCTGTTTCATTTTTTAGGTTTCGTTTGCAGAAGTATGCCAATGCTAGAGAAGCTGTCCATGCCATTAGCAGTGAGGCTAGCTGGTATTACGAACTGCCATGTTTTTGTTCATGCATTAAGAACTATTAAGTGAAAGATATCATATTTACAGTACAATTCACATGTAATTACACATATACACTAGAGGCAAGAAAATTCACATTGAAATCAGTTCAACACATTTTTTCACCTCCTCCTCCTGCTCCACTCCATGAACATGTGTCAAAAGAAATTTATTTTCTCTCTCATATAAGCAAAAAATTTAAAGTGAAAGCATAGAACAGAAGATCCTCACAGCTTTTTGGGGAACAATGTGCTGATTTCGTGTTCAGAAAGCAGGTAATACATGTTCTCCCTGAAACGAGTGGTGGAATTTTGTTGTTGTATTTTTTCTTCTTCTTCTGCGAGCATGCAAGGGCCGCTAATGTTTTCCCTCCGTATTTGCTTGGTGTTTATTAAAGATATGCATTTACTATTGACAAAAAAATAAATAAATAAATAAATAAAAAAAAAAAAAAAAAAAAATATATATATCTATATATATATATATAGATATATATATAGATATATATAGATATATATATGAAAATGGATGCTTGAATTGATTTCTGTCAATAAACCAACCTGAACAAGAATGTGATACTTGTGTCAGTTTACATCAAAAAATGTAGTGTAAGTGCAAATCATTGAACCCTAGTCAAACGCGTTCCACCAATTTACTTAAAAACACTTGTGGTTGTGATACTTTAACAAACAAAAAGTGCTTGTTTATACTAGAACAAACGGTATAATCTGGCCTCATAGGTTGACCAAACTCTTAGCGAAGATCCACCAAATTCCATTCAAACAGTTTGACAAGCTGTTAGTGTGCAGCGCAGGATGAAATGACAAAAATTCATTAAAAAAAAAAAGAAAAAAGAAGTAAATTGTGTGTTACTGGTATGAACTTCCATTTATCATTACTCTTGTTTTATTGTAACCTGCAACATAAATTGGAATATGTATATCTCTCTCCCCGACTCAGAGAACTCTGTGTATCACTTACCAATTAGGGCTGTCACGATAAAAAAAAAAAAAAAAATCAACAACATTATCAAAATAAAAAAAAAGGCACTAATGCTGTTGGTCAAATTCTAATATAACTTTGTTTATTTTGGGTTCTTTTTTTGGCAAATTAATTAAACTCATAATACAACTGCATGGAAGTTATGAGGGACTGTGACTGTAACTCTACAGAGGCATACAAAAAAACAAAAGCAAAACATTTATTACATGTGCATATTTAGCACAAGATCCATATTGCATTCCTAAATATCACAGTTAATGCTAATAAACGGTTATCGTGACACCCCTAATGTCGACTGTCCACACTGTGGGAGTGCAATCAAAATCTGACTGCAAAAAAACGACTGGAAAACTGAGGACTGTGTACAGTAATGATGTCAACTGAATGTTTTACATCAGAACATCCTCATATGTTAAAATTGCAGCATATGTGTAACAGGGATGCGTATAATTATGTCAAAGGGGCACTCCACTTTAGCATTAGTTGGGCGGGTGTTTGGCGCTACTACTGCATATGTGAACGAAGCTGCATAAAGCTTTTGTGCTCCAAGTGATGCCATTTTGGTGGAGTTTCTTCCGTAGATGCAAGACTCTAACATGAAAAGATTTATGAGAATAATAATTTTCTTTAAAAACAGACATTTCTCCTTCTTTTTGCTCTAAACTGTCCATCAGTCTGATAGGAGTGTGATGCTAAATCAGTGAAATGCTATTTTAAAACTGGTACTGGGCTTTTTTAGGCGTGTCGTAACCACTGCCTGTGTTTTTTGTTGACAGCCTTAACTCACTTTCATTTGGCAACTTTAAAAGACCCCACCCCCTTTCTATCCTTTACCCTTGCTACAGTACGCCACTGAATATGTAATCTTCACTTAACAAGAGAACCTGCTCCCGGGCTTGGTCAAATTTTCTCATAAATAACTATTTCCTTTTCTTCAGTAATCGCTGTGTTCTAGCCGCATGATTAGACTTTAGGATCACCGAGACAGCAGACTACTTGGCTGCTGGAACAAAGACAAGATATCCGATATAAACACACTACACTATGTATTTGTGTTACTCTTGTTGTCTTTCTGTAAGATTTCATGGGTTGCTTTATATTCAACAGTGAGTGTTCTTCTTTTTTGCTTCTAGAGAATAAGACAACAATGCATAAAATGTACACAATAAGGAATACTAAACTCAGCTCAAGGCTTGGGCCACATCACAATACAAACTTCACTAAGATGTAAGGAGACAAATTGGTTTCTGATTAGCACTCCTTTTATTTTAACACACCTTAACTTCATTAATATGTTTGTGTGTAGTTGCTCTCTTTGTAACTTTTATTTTTTTTCTCCGGGGCCAATGCCCCTAACTAGGTTTGGTTGTGTATGTTGCTGCTTTTTGCTCTCTTTTCTGTCTTTCAAAACTTTTACAGAGTGTCAGCTGTCCATCTGCTTTAATATCATAAAACGCTTTTTAGTGGCTACAATTTTTCAACCTATATACACTATTAACCAGGCCTATTAAAAAAACTAAAAATACAATGAATTAATTAATGAAATACAAAATCTTAGAGGTTTTTTTTTTCTTTGCAAATGAACCTGAGCACTGAAAATGCAATGTGTGTGTGTCTGCATGTGTGTGTAGGTGTGTGTTTGTGTTTGAGCAAAACAGCAATAATCCATATGGATTGTAGGCCTTTTGGTTGTTACATCATTCAATTTATGGCTATTTCTGGGACACTTTCCCCCCCAAGAATCCTTCCTGCTTATAGGCTGTCGTTTCTGATCCTCGGGGTTTGGCGTATGTGTGGGATGGCACTGACTGAGTTTAAGATTGAAACGTTGAATACTTTTTTCCCCAACACCTTCTGAACGCGCTGCCCGATACTGTCCCGATCAAATAATCTCGACCTCAGAGCCTCCGACACTGAGAAGAATGCTCAACGAACAAAACAAAACAAAAAAAGAATACTATATACTCAATGACAACTGGTCAAACTGTAGGCGGATATGTTGACTCTTTTGAATATACATGTTCGCACATCTTCACTGCAGAATAATTTCAAACGAATCACAAAAGCAATCCTCCGTTTCCTCTTAGCAAACACAAAGCAGGATATGACGTCAATGAACGCTGCATATTAAAGAGCGTCGTTAGGAGGAAAGAAACAGCACAAATATACTTTCATGAGAATACTGAATGATAAAATGTACAGAATATGCTTTTTTTTTAATCTCCAAACAATCAAAATGAGTAATGCATACCTTTGACTCTTTTATCTTGTAATGCCCTAGCTCTAGAACATGTTCTGACACTCTCTGAAATCACAGTATTTTTCAAGTCAAAACCATATCTACAATAATCAGTATTTTGTTTTTAACCGTAATGAAAAAAAGGAGCCCTCTCCCTCAACCTCCAACCCCCCACCCAATCCCCACCCTCCCACGAGGACGCGTTTCTAAAAACAACATGAGAAGAGAAAGGAATACAAGGGTTGTGTTGACTCTCGTCGAGAATGCGGCGGTCGTCCCCCATCCGAGCGGCCCTCTAATGGAGACCATTAGGCCAGAGTTGATGTCTGATAAAGAGAACGATATCACTTCAAAAAACCCAAGGAACAACACATAATCCAAACAAGGTTGCTGTACATAGTAGAACCGGAGATTTCCGTGCATGTTATCCATGGGTGATGGCAGGGGTGGGGGAGGTGGGGGATTCGGCTGTAGGGGTGCGTGTGGGGGGGTGCCAAGGATCTCACTCAGCTGATGCCTGAACAGACAAGCCACCACTGATTTCATGAGCTGCAGAAGAGGATTTTTGATTACAGTAAGTATCAATAAAAAGTCAATGGGACTCTGAGACATCGTTTCTCTCTCGAGAGCTTTCGCTTTCTCTTTTTTTTCTTCTCTTTTTTTCCCCCTTTTCTTTTTTTTCTTTTTTTTTTTTAGCAAAAATATCATGCAGTCTTTAGTTCCAAAACCCCCCTTGGTGGGATCTCGTGTTTGTTTTGTTCGTTTCAGCAGGAAAAAGAAACTCAAAGTCTCCAAATTCTTCTTTCACAATTATTCTTAAACATTCAAGTCATCCTATTAATACTTTGTACAGCAGAAAGGTCTTTCGGATTTCACATGTGTATATATAAATATAATATATAGAAATATGCATATACATATGTTCAACTCGTATATGTGTATACATATTTTGGAACTGTATCAAAGCCAATTTAATGTGCTCTCAAAATATGGCCCATGATTCCTTGTGGGATGCACATCATTTCACATAGTACAACCAGTAGATAAGGTTGAAAAATCCAAAGGTGATAGGGAAAATGACCCGGGACCACTTGTCAATGGTGCTAACATCTGACAGGTTGGGGATTTTCAACTTGAGCTTGGAGGAGCGTCGTCTTAGCCGACAGTTGGCCCGGCTCCGCATGGCACTCCGATCCAGCGAATGGTGGCTGAAGCCATCTCGGGGGGCCATGGGCTTCCTGAATTGGACCCCGGAGCTGTCAAAGGACATGACCGAATTCCGAGAGTCACTGACGCTGCTCCCCACGTCAGAAGGCATCACTTCGTTATTCATCTCCAGCGTGGTGAGGAGGATGTTTCCATAAGCATCCACCTGTGCAAAGCGGCGAAAGACACAAAGATTCAGCGAGGTCTGAAATGCCAAGGATCAGCCCCATTAATCCCATTAAAACTGATACTTATGTTAAACCCCCCCTCCCATCCCACAAGCTGTCAAGCTTAAGCAAAATGCAGGGATGATATGGAATGTCATTTCTCGCATGCAACAGAAATAGTTAACAAGACTTTCTTTATATATTACTGCTATTATTATTTTCTTTCTTTTTTTTTTTAACACAAGTTACTTTATCGTGAGGTCTGGCCTACAGCTGATATGATTGCTAAATAAATGTACCCCAACTTTTCTTTGTTCCTCGAGATACAGATTTCTTCGCTGTGTAAATGACCTGAAGGTGTTGGTTTGAAACGGCACGGAAATGGAGTCCTTGCAATGTGAAAGAAAAATGAAGAGAACATTAAACGGCTATAAAAATACTGGCAAATAAGCACATTTTCTCAGAAATTACACAAGGCATAAGACATAGAGTTAACAGGAACAACTTTTGAATAAACATAGCATTTTTAGTACCTCACACACAGGAAAACAGGAAAGGGGGGGGGGGGCTTTTTTCACTCCATTTTAGCATCTGTCATTGGCAAATTGCATAAGTGCTGATGCTTCCTTATCTTACGTTTTGATGTTTATCCAATTTTTCTTTTTTTCATTTTGCAGGAAAACAGGCGCTGAAATATAAGGCCGGCCGAGTGAGAGTGAATAAAGCCTACAGCATAAACATAGACAACAACCTAAATAAGAAATGGGAATGTTTACACCACTGTTGAGTTAGATGAATAGGTATCTCAATGAAAAAGGCTATGTTCGATAAAAAGCAGTCAGTGCTTGAGGGAGAAGCAATGGATGATGGTCGGTGAATGCATATTAGGCTGTGGTGGCATCAGTATGCTTGTGGAAGATTACTTCAGGGACTAGTGTATGCATATGTGTCTTTGGATAAAATGGCTGTGGCTCGAAATCTTATGTGCAGAACATCGTTGTTTTGTACTTGAACTCTGACTGACACAGAGAGGTGGAGTACAAAAAAAGGGGGGGAAAGAGAGAGAGAGAAAGAGGCGGCAGATGAAGATGCAAACCTGTTCCCTCAGGCGCTTCTCTTCGTATCTTGTGCGCTCATTGTTGGCTTTGTTCAGCCTCTCGCTGAGTTTCTTCTGTTGCGCGGGGCCCCGACCAAAGAACACGTAATTTACAAAGGCATATTCAAGCAGGGCCAGGAACACAAACACAAAACAGCCCATGAGGTAGACGTCGATGGCTTTCACGTATGGAATCTTTGGGAGAGTCTCCCTAAGGTGGGTGTTAATAGTGGTCATGGTAAGCACCGTTGTCACACCTGAGTACAGCAGCACACACACACACACACAGAAAAGAAACACAGAGACCGTCAGATACTGCACATGTACACACTTTTACTCCAAACTGTACTTGTGTATCGTTACTTACTGCGTGGTGATAGAAGTGGTGAAAGGAGTGCACAATTTACTTTTATTTAGACAAAAATGTCATTCCAGTGTTCTTTTCTCCCTTTTAATCTTGCATTGCTTTGCTAATATAGTGGTAACTAAGTAATATTTGCCTTTAATGCGTGTTAGAGGAGATAAGGAGAAAAGTGGGATTGTTAAGTAAATGTAATCGGATACATATTTTTACTAGAGTTCATTGATTGGCTCCAAAGTAGGAGTTACAGTTCGCCGCTTTCACAGGGCCTCTGTCACTAACACAGAGAGACAGCCAACCATTCACATCTACCTCCAATTTACAATCACCAGTGAACCTAACATAAGCCTGTCTTTGGACTGCCAGAGAAAGACCATGAAAACATCCCCACGCAGAAGGGCCCAGCTGGGGGGTGGATTTGAACAGAGGACGCTGCACCATCACTATGCCACCGTGCCACCCTGATCACATCTTAGTCTAACTATCATAGCGTTAGTCACTTTGATGCGGTTTATTCAATTATCATGGCAGACAATGTTCTGAGAATACTTGAGAAATTGGATAAGTGTCATGAAAGTTACCAATTTTGGTAGTGTAGCTGGGCCTTGTGTCATTACTAATTATTTGCAATAAAAATATTATATTTAAAATAAAGATTTTTTTAATACTGTCTCACTGAAATAGTTGTGTTATTCTGTTTTTGGACTAATTTCTGGGAACAAAAGAAATTCCACATGACCGCAATGTCCTATTGAAAATAGCTGATGCTGTGACCTTTAGGTGTGCGTTTGTTGTAATTATCTATCAGTCATTTGCCTGTATATGCTTCAGAGTTACACAGGAACAAGTAACACTGCACGACAGCCACATGTTGTTCCTTCCTGTGATAATAAATATATTCTAGCAGAGATAGTTATGAGTTTAATAATGCAGCAGTGGCTGCGGCTTACCCAGGGCCACCCGAGCTGCAGAGGCATCGTAATTGATCCAGAAGGAGACCCAGGAGAGGATGGTGATCAAGATAGAGGGCATATATGTCTGCAAGATGAAATATCCAATGTTCCTCTTAATCCTAAAACTCAGTGAAAGCCTTGGATATGCACCTGTAAGGAGAGAGGATGGAGGATGGGTGATTTTGGAGCAGGAGAAGAGTGAAAACACATTAGTAAAAAAAAAAGAAAAAGAAAGAAAGGAAAAAAGAAGGGAGAAACCATGGCACAATTTAAGTGTTCCAAACTCTGCACTTTGACAACACGCAGGGTAGTCATTTCTCCATTTGTTCAGATGGAGCACTTAATTTCCCCAAAGCGATGGATTCCTTTCCAGGGACAAGTTCGATTCCAATTAAACATGGCAGAAAGTCGCAAACGAGGCAGATTTTTCTGCAACCCCTATCTCAGCAGGCAGCTCCAGCATCCCTCTGAGAATTGTCACAGTGAGCTGCTCTGCTTTTCTTTTGCACTTTCTCTGTCCTCTAAACATTAACAAACGGCCATTTTTAAAGGTGGATAATTGCAGTGCATGCCTATATGCTGAGAGGAAGAAAAATGTGTGCCGTAAGTCATTTATTGCAGAATCTTACCAGAAAATGTTTTCTAGGAAAACTATCAGCCAATGTAAACACTGATGGGTGGTTTCTCTGCTGTCTAGACAAGATATTTTTAAAAAAAAATGTAAATAAAACTAGAATACAATGATGTACAAAAGATTTTGAGCACAATATTTAATTGGAAATCGTGCAAGGGCATGTTTATGTCTAACAGAATTTCATTTTGAGTGTGAAACTGTCAGCAAAAGTTGCGACAGGGGCACCGTGTTACATCTTGTCATTTTTTTACACAAAAAGATGAGCATTTGGGAACTGAACAGGTGAATGTGTTATCCAGTGTTGGTTTTTACTTTTTTACTCTGGATGCTATAACTCCAAGAGGATTTGGTTGGACATTATGTTGCTGAAAGAACTTTCGGCAAAAAGTGCTGCTCTAAAATCTTCATGAATTTTATTGAGTATTAATGGGAGCTTCTGTGCCATTGCACTAATGCACCGCCACACAATAGAAACTGTAGTTGTTGGCTTTGGACCAATGTGTTACCTGACTTACCACCTTTAAGTCACTGATCTGTCATCTTGTCATCTCACCAAAGGACAATTTTCCACTTTTTTTTTCTTTGCATGATTTTCACTTGTATTGTATTGTCGATGTAGCAACCTCGAATTACCTGTAAATCTTTTAATGGACATTCGCATAAATGCCTTATCAAATGTGATAAATACATGCCAGATAAAGAGCAGCAACAAATATTATTGGAAGTCGTCAAACTCAATGAATTATTAATCATACATTCGACTTTTTCCTCTGTTTACCCTTGTCTGGTTGCTTAAGGGAAGTTGGAATCAGTTGAAACACAACTAAAAGGACATTTATGTTACACGTCTAAGGTCGCTTCTACATCTTTGCTTGTTGAAAGTCCGATGAGAAGATTAATAATCCGTACGCTGAATACGAAGCACAGATAGAGTGAAGTGTTAGGTTAACATAAATACTGCAAATAAGGATAATGAGCTAGCATGCCTGTATTCAGAGGGGAAAAAGCTCACCTACTAATAAAGCTATTTATCTCTCTCAAGCGCTCTAATTAACACATCTCATCCCCGGAGTCACTGACGTTTGCCGAGCAAACTGACAAGATTGCAAGGAGGCACTGCCACGGGCCAAGAAGTATACAGTATAAGGCAATATTGTCAAGGTCTGCGGAGGCAGACCGTGCGGAAAGGTGTGTGGTGGACCCAGGTGCGAACACAAACGAGGATGCAGGAGTGGATTCCAACCAAAACGAGCCTTTTATTATGGCTGAAAAACTCATGGAAAAGAACAACAAAGTAACTGAGGGAAAACCTGAACATAGACTGGGAAACTATGACTCTAATGAGATTTAGACTGCAAACTACAAACTATGGCTGGGATACTATGACAAGGGGTAGGGGAGATAACACAGACGACGCGAGACAGACTGTATGAAACACAGAGACTAAATACACATGAGGGATGATCAGGGGAAGTGGCCACACATGGGAACACAGCTGACACACATGAACTTAACGACAGGACAGAAGGAGTGAAACTGAATACACTGACCGTGAATACAGACTTTCAAAGTAAACCAGGAAACATGGAGATTAGACAAGACACATGAACCGGGGAGACGTAGTACAGGGGAGATGACATAACCACACGAAGGGCAAGGGAGACTTAATACACGGGTAATATGTACAAATGGCTGGACTGCCTTAGTGACCCTAAACAAAGAATAAACATCAAAATAGGCTAAAACACAAAACACTGGGTCGCACGACCCAGGACCATGACAAATATAAAAGCTGCTGCTTTTGCACTTTTTGTTTAAAGTAAACAAGATATGTTTTGTTAATTGGTAGTTTAATTCCTGGAAAAAACAGCCTCCCCCTCATCATTGCTCTCCATCTTCATAGCTCACTGTGCACAGCAGTAGTTTTCTTGTAGTTATGATTCTTTTAATAGCAATAATGATAAATAAAAGCTAAATCAAGAGTTTTAGAAGTGTTGCATGAGTAATCCTGATGACACAGTTCTCTATAATCTCTAATTTGTGAGAAACAAAAAGATGTTTGCTGGACCATTTCAGGCTTTCATAACCAGCAGCTCAGTTTCTAAATTTCTGCATTTTTATTGTGATTTATTGTGCTTGTATGCAGCCTCTGTCTAAATAGATGTGAAGCATTCTTACCTGTAGTAAAGATGACCTCCTTGGACACCAATTGGGTGGCCACGATGGAGAACTGAGGTAACTCTAACTTGTCAACGCCTGTAACAGCATTGTCTCCTCCTTCCCAGAAGAATACAATGTCATCTGTGGTATATCCATCTGTGCCAAGGTCGGGGAAAATGAGAAGTCAGGGGAGGGAGGTGTAAATGTGATAAAGAAACCCTCGTTAAAGTCAACCACATTTCTGTATGAAGTCTGATACATGAGTATGGATAATAAGTCAGGGCCTGCACTGCTTTGAAGTCACTGAGAGTTCAGGAACATGGTGTCTTTATATGTCTGTTGACTGCCTTCCTAGATAATAGTTATCTATCTATCTATCTATCTATCTATCTATCTATCTATCTATCTATCTATCTATCTATCTATCTATCTATCTATCTATCTATCTATCTATCTATCTATCTATCTATCTATCTATGAACATCATATAAACAGAAAAGCATGGTAGTGGTAGTGTGATGATCTGGGGTTGCTTTGCTACTTCGGGAGCATCAACCAGGATTTCTGCTCATTACTAGAATGTCCTGAAGTAGAATTCCCTGCCATCAGTTTGTATCCTGAAGCTCATGCATACTGGAGTTATGTAGCAGTCAAAGTCCAGACTTAAATCGAATTGCTTTGGCAAGACCTTAAAAGGACCGGACCGTTCCTGCTAAAAAACTAAACAAAAAACCCTCCAATGTGGCTGAATTAGAACAATTCTTCAAAGAAGAGTGAACCAAAGCTCCTCCACAGTGGTTTGAAAGACTCATTGCCAGTATTTGCAAATGCTTGACTGCAGTTCTTGCTGCCAAGGGTGGCTCAAAAAAGTGCATGTGGCATTTGTTTTTCACATAGGGACGGGTAGATTCGGATAGCTTTTTCTCCTTAATAAAAGCTATCATCATTTAAAAACTATTTTGGGTTATGTTTGTCTAATATTAAAATTTGTTTCACGATCTAGAACATTTACGTGTAACAAACGTTCATGTTTTTGTTGTAGTTTTTCATTTGGTGTATTTGTTAAGTAAAAGATCAAGTGTAGTCAAGCAGTGAGAGCAGGAAGAACACATTTTTGCTTAAGACTTAAATCTACCAATCCATAATCACATGCTTCACTATCCCATCTCCTGTGAAGATATAGCCCCGTATGCATTAATATCTACATAAATTAACATATACTGTATCATAGGTATGACGCGCCCACATATTCTCAACTGGCAGTGCAATTGAAAGTGACCACAGTTAGATTTATGTCAGTAGGCCAGCATGCATTCACTGCAGAGCCGTTTCTCAGTCTGAGAAGTATTACTCCATTTCACATTCTACTACTCTGTGCTCAGACCTGGACTGCATTCAGTAAGGGACCAGGATTCATTACTATTAAATCTCTCTTTTAGGTTATAGGAAATGCGACATTGTCCATGAAATTGAAACAAGTGGCTGACTTATAAATCAAACTGATGTTTAATGTGCACCATTCACTAGTGCATAGCTTCCATGACTGTAAATAGCAGAAATGCATGCAAGTCTTTAATTCACAGCCTGTCCATATTTGATTGCTTATTGAAATCCCCGAGGGTAAATGCTAGGCAGTTTTATCTTGAACAACATGAACCACAAAATATCTGGTGTATTGAGCAAGTGGATTTGATTGATGGAACGGTCAATGAAAATGATCAAGCAAATACAATTTTTAATTACACCACAAGCATATTTTTCTCTCGGATAATGATTTATTGAAATTAAAGCATTTGGGGGAAAATAATATGTGAAACAGCTGCCAGCTAATGTTAGGAGTTGTATTTTATAGGAAAGTTTAAAGTGAAGTGCAGACTTTTAGTTTTTATTTCAAGGGCTTTTTTTTTTTCAATAACTATTTGGGAATTACAGACATTTTTAAACACAGCCCACTCGTTTTCAGAGGATCAAAATTATGAATTGACACAATTTTAAATATAAGGATTGTTTTTTATACTTGGATGAAAATTCTTTGACTGGCTGAAATCTTGTTTGTGGTTCTCTCTGCCTTCAGGTTTGTACTTAGTAACTGAAAAGCATGCACTGTTGGGTTGAGACCAGGAAATTGATAAATATCCCAAACCCTTCCTGGTCTTTTTTGATACTTTGTTGATGTTTGTAGTTTTGCATTGTGCATCTTTTGGCAAATTATGGGTAGAGGATACGCTACTTTGAGTTTATGATTGTTTTTTACTTTGTTTTCTTTGTTAACACAAGTATTGTTTGATGGCTTTGTGTTGTGGTAGTGGTAAGACTGTTTATTAATCGGTGAGCATGGCTAACTTATTAGTCTTTCCCAAAATATCAAACTGCCCCTTTAGGACATACTGAAAAAGTTCCGATTTTTGAAAGAAACATACTACCTTATTCAAAGTATCTGGGTCCAGACTACCTTCTAAATGAATCATTGCTGATAAGCCCTGAATCTGGTGCTAAATGGAACCTAACCAATAACTAATTACTACCTTCTTGCTACCGATATATTGGTTACATGTCTTATATACAAATTATTCATTGAAATGTATGATGTGGATGTGATGGGTAGAGTTAGTATATTATTTATTAATGTGGACACTATGTTACACATTGAAAGTTCACTACGGTTTGCAGTATTAATTACTGGCCTTTGCCACTGAATAATCCACGGCTGGCTTGGTCCATCTGTCACACTGATGGCGGACTGTGACTATTAAAACTGGGACTTCAGCTCAGCCAAAACTTAGCCGCAACATTAAAAAGGCAGCAACCGGGAAAAAGATTTTGCCAGTAATAGGGACTATATCTCAACCTCACTTCCTATTTCATCAACTTAAGTGATGTCGTCATCCAAATAGATTCAATTTTCCTCCCTTTTCCTGTAAAGAACGCAGACAGTTCGAGTGTATCGGTGTTTTCCCAGACTACTGAAAGGAACCAAAGAAGTTATCTAATTTTTGTGCGTGTATTTCATTTCAGCTCAGTTTTGCAGTCATTTACGGTCATATTAGTTTCTCTCCTCTGCGTTCTTTGCTGATCTATGCACCCTAAAAACCCTTTTAGATTGATTACTGTCTCTTTTGGAGGTGAGTAATCAATGCACATCATCAAGCACTGCAACTTTTTCTTTTTCTGAAGGCAGTCATGAAGTCATATACGCCGAGGGTTAAACATCAGACAATTGCCATACATGTGCAAAGATGACAAATATCTTTCTAATTCCTCATGCTACAAAATAAACCAAAATAAAACTTTATGTATTTGCACCTAATTCAATATAGATTACCTGTATTGTAGTGATTAGCTAGCAAAAAAGTCATGGTTGAACATTAGGGTGGAGCATACTGGGGGCCGTCTGCATTATGCGAAACTCTTGAACCTTTTATGCATCAGTTTATGAAGGAAAATTATTATCAGGCCTGGGGAGTAAAAATATGACAAAAATTCTGATATAAAATAGAGTTAAGCTCCCAGACAAACCATACTGCTTTTAAATAATTATTCTCAGCTTTTCTTCCCCCTCACAGTTTGGGCCACTCTCCTTAAAAGTTGCTTTAGTTAATTGAGGCTGCAACACTGATTCTTTTTCATCCATCCTGCTTGAGATCATTGTCCTGCTACATGGTCCAGTTCCGGACAAGGTTTCGCTGTTAGACAGAGGGCCTCACATTTGATTGTACAATCATTTGATATACAGAAAAGGTCCTGGTCATGGCTCCAAAACAAGACCAAATCATCACCCTTCCACCACCGTGCCTACATGTTTGTGCTGATATGGTTTTTTGGATTTTTCCAAATGCAGTGCATTCTTGCATACTTTTTCTAATTGTAGTGTCATGAACTTTAACATTTAACATGCTAACTAAGGCCTGTAGGGTCTGAGAAGTAGCTCTTGGGTTTTTTGCTATTTCTCTGAGCATTGCACAGTTTGACTGAGAACAAAAATTTATACTTATGGCTGTAGGTATGTTGTTTTTTTTTTGAAGGGTCTTTTGCATTACTCACAGCTTTCAATTTCCAGGGTGCAGTTCTGTTCATCAAGAGGGTACCTCCTTAAGTCCATCATGCAAGCAGCAGTAGTGGTTATCCTGTGAGACAAAGACAGAATAGAGACATGAAGACCTGGTACAGAAAAGACCAGATGAGGGGAGTAGTAAAAAGTCCAACAACAAGGAAGACATAGTGCAGTGGGGCAAGGAGTGGTCCTTTACCTGGAAGTTTCAAGTTCTAATCCTGCATGAATCCAAAACTTGCATTAACCTTTTTACGGCACATGTGAAGCTCATGGTCAGGAGATCTGCAGGAAGTAGATTTTCTTTTTTCAAATTCTTCCTTTTCTTGACATTTTTATATTTCTCCTTTAATATAGAGGTCATCATTTGTCATGTTGTACATAATAATGAACCATTAGTATGACGATTCCATAATCAAAATTCCCTTTAAGAGTAATTATTCTGCAGGTCATTGATTTGATGACAGTTTGTCAATACTCTATCTGTCCCTATGGGTCTGAACATACATAGCTTTGTAGGTTCTTTTCTATAAAGGGGAAAATGTGAGACTTCAGTGTGATTTATACATTTGTGATTTTTGAGGTCTGGTGACGTTATTTCGTTTTATGTGGATCACTAACTGCTCAGAGCCTGCATAGGATTTTGTCGATTTATGTTATTTATTGCTTGCTCTGAGATATGCATTTCTGCCAGGTAGCTTTAGAAAAATGTATGCATAGTAGCTTAATGCCAATAAATCAAGGCGCACGGGAAAGCAGCTTTGGCTACAAATTACACATGTGGGGGTCTTTGAGATATTCACCGGTGCAGCAGATTTTAGTTATTACATTTCTGCGGTTTATACCAGCTGGTATGTGTTCATCACACCAGTTCTCATTTGCTTACTGCTGCCCTGTGCAAGTAAAATATATTTACAGTAAATTAACTTTCAGGTCATCGCCTTGTGACAGAAGCAAGCAGCACATTCATGTGAGAGCATGATAGCAGCTCACAAAGTTTCAGCTTTTAGGGGATGCAATACTTTCGGGATACACTGAATCATATAAGCCACAGATGCTGCCAGAGTCCATGGTTTTATACTAATATAGCAAGAAAATATACACAACCATCTACCATAACTAGAATTAGAAATACATTAGATAATAAGCTCTTTGTGCTGGAAATATATTGCTTGAACACAGAGTCTGTAAATTGGTCATGGTGGCGTGAACACAGTTCTGCTGGCAGGTAATTGGAAAACAAAATATGTTCTGCTGAAGCTGATTTGGCTATATTTACACCCCAGCATGTGTGGCTACTAAAGCCATGATGGCAAAAGGCACCATGAAGGGTAAAGAAAATTATACATGTACATAAACAAAGTGTGCGACACGTATGTGTTTATTATTCACAATAACACTGTGCTGCATTCTGCTGCACAAGCAGTAAGCTGTTCAATCTGCATGCTGTTCTGCTCTACTGTACCGCACCTCCCTGTTGTCTCACAGCGATCTTCTGCTGAGAGGGTATAGCAGGGCCACTATTGTTACACACTGTGACAAGATAACATCATGCCTAATTACATTAACAGAAAAGGTCCCTTGGCAATCGTGATTCGAGACCAAAAGTTGAAAAAAGTCAAAGTTAACAATAATTACAGTTTAGAAATGCTATATGAGTCCATTTAGTCGGTTTCTCCCTGCACTTGTAATATGAGCACCATGAACACCATGTTAGAGAAAGACCAGGGTTTGGAGTAAACTAGATTTATGCAAACATACAATTGGGATTGAAGTTCATAGATAAAATAAACAGCTGAAAGTGTATAGTGCAGCAGTCCTTCGATATCATGATTACAATAATAAAGACAAGGAAAAAGTAGAACATTCACAGTTAAAAGAAACATTGGCTACCAGTTGGAAACAAACAGAGGTCTCCTGGGTTACATTTGAATGTTTCCTCTTGTGTTTAGCAAACCTGTCCATCCACCCAGACCACCTCCCTACATACCTTTACCTGTGATCACTACAGTCTACTACTACTACTTGCCTATGAGATGGTTTTTTTTTAAAAGGCATCATCATATTAAAAGTTGAGTCCTTTGCAGTTCAGACCGCAGAAAGAACACGGAGACAAAAAAGAAAGATAAATTATCAGAGATCATTTCAAATCATTTGGGGCTTCTGTTATAGATAGTCTACATACTAGCCAGGTTTGGTCTTGGTGCTGAAATTGCACTGAAAACTCAAGGAGTCAACAGAATTTGAGCTAATAGCCTCATGCAAACAGAAAGCAGCCAGTTTCCATTATCAATAATCTTGTCTCTTGCCTATAGATTATTCATCATGAAGTGCAGATATCTGCAGTTTTATGCAATCCCATCAAACACTGTGTTGTTTTTTTACATTGATTAAATGATCAATTTAACATTTTCCTTTACTGCAGTTAAAATTATTAATTAAAATAAATAAGGTTAAAATCATAACTCTCTCTTTTTTTTCATGATTGCACAGCAAACATTAACAAAACATCCAAAAAAGAGAGCCCCCCTCTCCAGAGAAAACTAATACAATGGGTCCTTTTTGATCATAAACAGGAAGACAAATCCTGTCAAGATACTGTTACTATTCTTAAAAGACAATACCCCTGATACAGCAGCACAGCGGAGCAGTGGAATCCAGGCAGCTGCAGAAACAGCAGCTCAGAGTAATGGACAGAAATGAATTCTTTACCCCTCGGCAAAAAAAAGAAGAGAAGCCCACAAGAAATGAAATTGACTTTATATGTGACAGTTAACAAGTCAGGAGAGAATCATCATTGAGTAGGCACGAGCTTGGATGGCTCACAGCGAGGGGCTGGGATTTGGAAATGTCAGCAGATGTAGGTCAGCAACTTCCAGTCCCACAAGAGATGGTCAGCAGCCTCAGACCTGTGCATGCACTGCAGTCTGACACTCAGCACTCTCTACGCTCTGGATTTTAAGTTTATATGCAATGCAATTTAGTTGTCTTTGGAGGTAAAAGACGAAAGTGAGGTATGGGGAAGGGAGCCATCTCAATGGGCCGGCCATTGGAATTGGCATCTAACGCCTAAAGAAACCTTTGTGGTCAAAATTCTGTTTTGATGGAACTTTGCAGCTTCTTTTAAGTCACTGCATTGCAAAAATGATTCATGAACAAAAGGGCCGACTAGTATGCAGCCAGTAATATAAAAAATAAATAAATAAAAGGTTCATTCCACTCATTTCAAAGAATTATGCCAACATAACACCACTACTAAAAGCAATCTGGAGGTGGATCCCAGAGGCTCGGCACTACAGACTGGTAGGCTTTCAGATATCTGAGCAAAAGTTGTGACGCCTACGCAGTCTACTCCTGTATCCATCTCTGTGTGGTAGTTTGCTTACCAAAGAAGATCACTGTAGTATCACAATGCTTGGCTTAATAAACAGAGCAACATGAGAGAGCAGATTTACAGAAACGGGAAGAGAGAGAACACAATCTGGCGAGAGCTTAGCTCAACAAAGCCCTCAATGCTCATATTGGCTCGTTGGTTTGCTGGTGATGATTCAGCCTCTGAACCCATTGGCAAGTTAGAAAAACCTGCTCAACAGTTTTTTACTGAATACATCTTCTTTTAGTGATGTTGGAAGTGACTTTGCGTGCAACACCCTGATGTTCCCATGCATCTTTTGCGGTTTGTTATACGTAATAAAGCACAAGGTTCAAATCTATCTGTAGAATTACCTGGTACAACCGAAAACAAAGAGCTTAAAGAACCAAAATGTTGCAATGATGGAATTTCATTGTTTGCTTTTTTTTTTTTTGTATTTGCATTCATACAATTCCTTCATCTCTGGATTCTTGTGGGCAAGCACAGCACTAATAATTCATGTGTCACAAGCATTTCAAGTAAGTGTTGAACTCAAAATATTAAGTTCAAAACTGTTCTGTGTGCATGTATGGGTACCTAACTTGATCCTCAAGCAATAGCTGAAATTAAAAAAATATATACTAGAAACTGAAGTGTTAAAACTGCTTTAAAGGGTTCAAAGCTAAACTGTATGGACTATTACTTGAACAGTGCATAATCCTGTTAAAGTATTACCCTAAAAAAATGTTAATTAAATCTATGAATAAAAGTAATGCCTTTTATCCCACTGAAATTTATTGCTGTACGAGAAAAAAGAGACACAAGTACTTTGAAATTATGCACAAGCCTAGTTAGACTGTCACATCAGAAGAACTGGTTTGTGATCCGAACCATTCTTGGAGCATTGATCATTGCTGCATCCACAACTCTCCATTGCAATCTATGTATTACAATACGGAAAATTTAGAACTAAGGATAATTATTACCGTTTACTTTATTAAAGTAAATTAAGTTGTAGCGCAGAACAGAGTAGTCTTTGAGTTATAGGTCTGAATATAGCATCTTCTAAAATATCTTTTTTCGTGTGTGTTTGATCATGAGAAAAATTGATTTAAAAAAAAGTTGGTGCAATCTGACTGGTAATCTGGAAGAACAAAGGCTGCTGGTACAAAGAATCATTCACCATTCAACACTCAAAGCCACATCAGTGGGTAAAAAATGACGGTGCCTTTGTGAAGCAGAGACAATTTTAAGCTTTTACCCAAAATGATTATAAAAATAGAAGTAGTCGAAGAACGCAAGTTAGATTAGAATCACAGTAAGTTGTACGAAACAAAGCACATTTTAAAAAAAAACAAACACAAAAAAAACACCAGTGCTAGCACATTTCACAGTGAGTGGGTAGAGAACAGGACAAGGTGCAGTAGCGTGTTTAATGTGATTGTCCACAGTTTGTGTCTATCCCCCACGTCGTGCTCAGTAGCAGGACGTGGGGGATAGACTCAAACGGGGAGGGGCTGCAATAAAATCCATTTAAAGACACCGAAAACCTCAGGCACTCTGATTTGAGAGTCACAACAATCAATTAGCTTGAACTCAGACTACAAACATTTATTGTGCATTGTCTGTTCTGGTTGTCCTCACAACCTCTGGGCAAAAGACGAACAAATCAAGAAAGCAATTTCATTACACGCTCATGGGAAGCTTATAAAGGCCCTGGAATCACCACTGCATGTACGATTATGCACTTTTTTCTAATTACACACTGCTGACAAAAATCAAATCTGAGACCATCTACTATACAGCTTACAGCAGACAACACCAAACTGTAGTACGTCTCAGGACGAGCTGAATGCGGAATAAAAAGCCAGCCGAAGTGCAAATGCAGGTGTAATGCAATTTTCTTCTGGCTCTGGTCCATTTTTGCTACCCTTGTGCCTCTTTCTGCGGGCGCAGAGGAACCTGCATGTGTTGAGCTGCGCTGAGTGGAGCAGCTGGGAATGTTTATTCAGATCAGGTGGCGCAGTGTCATTTGGTACCATTTTGGCACAAGTCTCCACCTGCTTAAATTGGCCGCTGCACAAAGTTGTTATTTTATTCCACACACATTCAAAAACTAACAAAGCTAAATATTTAATGGGGTAAAGTCAGAGATTTCACTTGGTATATGCTATTTTGTCCATGCTATTTTTCTGTTTGCTTAATTAGTACCTGCATGGAACAATTTTAAATACTTTTTTTCAAGTTCCCTTCCTTAAAATACCAAAATAGTGTACTCGCCTTCATAAAGGATGTACTCTCCAAGTCCCCCTCTAGTCGTTCCCAATGTGATCATCAGCTGGATGTATGTAAACAATGTTGGATATATAACGTTCCCCATCAAACAGCAACTCTTTTTTTTGTTTTGTTAAAATAATATATTCATCCTATTCCTGACTTGGAGAACAGAAACACAAGTACAGATTGTACTTGTCTGGTCAGAAGCTAAAATTAGCTTGGCATGCCTGTGTGGAATTGTCACAGTAGATCCAGATGAAACCGTCTCACAGATATTTGTTTGCCACCTCTGCATCAGTGAGGATGCATTTCTGTTGAAGTGATAATAGCCCTGTGACGAGTCATAAGAAGAAAAAGAAATACTTTTGCAGTCACATCTCCTTTTGTGTCAGCACCAATTTGGTAATTTGGCATTTCTGAATGCTGATTATCGCATTAATAATTCATTACTTCATATGATGTAAACCCTGTCGCTGACATTTTCCTTTATTCGGCGAACAAAACGCCTTCCCAGCTTCTTTGCCTCTGTCACACTACTTTATTTTAATAACTTGTGTTAAGAAAAGCAGCAATCCATTGTGAGTTCCATAAACCTTACTTTAAGCAGTGCCCAGGGGATTTTTAGATGGGTCCCTCTGTGCGCATTTGCTGTTGACTGAATTGTCTGGTTCGTCACAGTGATCTGGGACATTGAGGTGGTGAGCATTTTAAACCTTTTTTTTTTAGCCTTTCTGGGTCAATGAACCTTTGCTTTAATGTATTCGTCACTGCTTCCAAAACATTGTGATTGTTTCAGGTCAAGCTTATAACTTTGCAGACCATTAACTTTAAAAATAAAACTTGAAAGTCTGTTTGTTGTTACCAAAAATAAATCTGTCATATTTCATCCTGCCAAAGGACCAGATGATATGGGCTAGCAGAGGTGATCTTGTTTTTCCAGCTTAAATGTGGTTTAAGGTTAGTAAAATATACCACTTGATGAAGGAAATGGCCGGCAGCACAGCAACAGTTGTTCAGGTGATCGTAAGAGCTGTATGTATGGATGTTCAGCAGTTTGCAAAAGTTTTAGCAATATCGAAATACTTATGATTCTGCTGTACTATTTATTTTACGGCTAATGCTGTTTATGGTCACAGTGAGACGGGTCCTTTACTGGCACACGTGGAATGTTTTTCTGTGCTCACATTATATTTTCTGGGGCTTAGACTTCTTCTAGTATAAAAGTAAAATGTAAAAGGCAACAAGAACTCTGTCCAGTTTCCTTCCAGGCTGTGGGCAGAGAAACATCCTGGAAAGATTTCTAATCAGTTGCTGAGGAAAATGGAGCTGCACATAGCCACACTCACACTGGGACATTTCATGGTGTCCAGTTCCTTCTCACTTGACCTGTTGAGACTGCAAGAGCCAATCTGCCTCTAAGTTCAGCTGTGTAACAAACTGTGGTAATGATAAAAATGATAAATAATAATTACGCAGTCTCATCTGTATTAACATTAAATGGCTCAGTCATGCTACAGCAAAGACAGGAAAGCAACCTCCTTGTAAAAGATTGGTGGTTGCAAGTTGATTGGATTGATTTTTTTTTTTCTGATTTGGTGCCCAACTGTGAATAGCTGTGGCAACAGCAAGGTGACTGCACAGGTTGCCTGGTGGAAGGCAAGCAATTCTGACTTAAACAGTCAGTCTCAGACAGATTGCAGACAAAATAACTAACTAACTTCCAAACGCATTGCTATCTATTTGAGTCAGTATTCACTGATAAGGGCACGCCTGTGACAGGCCACTTTCCAACAGGGGGATCAACTCAACTGGTTGTAGTTTGGTTATATTGCTGTTCAACAGCAAGGCTGGTGAGTACCTGTGTCATTTTGTAGTTAAGTTGAAGTCCTGGAACACCTATGTCACTGTTTTTGGAGGAATTGGTTTGGGCTGGATTACTTTATTAACTGGATATTATCACAAACAGATTACATGTAATTGCCATCTTGACCCCATTCAATAGGACATGATAGCAAACTGATAGTACACTGACTCTGTCCTATTGCCATGTTTTCCCAGCCTGACATACCAAAGTTGCTCTGCAGACAGAGACTGTTTGCGGGTTGTTGTAGACCTGGTCTACTTAAAAGTTCATTTCACACGGTCGCAGCAACCAATAGTCATCAACCTAAAAATTAACTGCACTCTTAGTGTCACAGCATTGCTATTATGATGTGAAAGCAAATAAAACAACAGTTGGACGGTAAACAGAGAAAAAGAAAGACAGAAGAGTGTGGCACAATGTATCCACAGCACCGATGCTTGCCTGATAAGCCACATTAAAATTAACCAGCAACCCACGTAGTGCGTAGCGTTTTTACTGCTCTTACCTTAATCCATATAAGACGGTGCCATCAGGGTGCAGTCGGATCATACGGTTTTTTACTGTCACACCATGAAGAAAGGACTTCTTGTCATTAAGGAAGTAGGTGTCAGGGAGCCAAAGCTGGTCTGCTACACGGTTGTCCAGAGTTAGGTTTAGGTTCAGCTCACCATAGGCCAACCGTTTATCTCGCCAGCTCTGCTGGAAATACATTGTGATGGTATAGTCCTGGGAAGAAGTAAAGGAAAAACCAACATAAACCACAGGCAAAAAACAAACAAAGAAACAAAAAAGTACTCAACTGTACTCAAGGGGAAAAGTAGACAGTTGTTTTAGATTAACTGCTGCTCAAAAGTTAAGTGCAGAAGAAACTAGAAGATGCTTAAGTGAATCTCAGATCAGGAAAAAACATCTAATGTTTCTGACTGTGTTAAGGAAAAGCGTGAGAGAGAAGGATTAGGAGGAGAAATGCAGTGAAGTGGAGAAATATCGTCTTGCAGCTAATGTATCCCCTGTAGCCAAAGGGCTGTGCTGTTAATAGTGCCGAGAAAAACACGAGTACAGGCGCTTAATGTAAAACCTACAAAGTGCAAAAAAAAAAAAAACGGCGGCTTTCGATGCATCTCAGATTATTAGAGTTAAATAACAAGTTTACCCACACTCTGCATTTGAGCATGATGCCTATTAAGAGATCTGGTATCCTTCCTTTCTGATTTATTATTAATGACATAATATTTTTTCAGAAAACGCCTCACCCGTGTACAAATGAATGGCCACGGGGCTCGTAATGAGAACTAAACCAAACTACTGATAAACAACTCAATCACCCCTTTCAGTGACATTTCTCATTAATAATCAGCAATTTTAGATGCAAATTTGAGGAAAGGCACTCTAACGTCATTTTAAAAAACACAACCCAATGAAATTTTCTGCTACTCAAAAACCTGCAAACGCATCGACGGGCGGAAAACACTGACATTTTATGTTTTTGTTTCATTAAGACCGTGAATTTTTAATAATCAGTCTGAGTGACTGATTGTTAGATGTCTTGATGCATTCTCAATCATCCAGGAAAGTAAATCTCCAAAAGTTGATGCTGTGATTGCAGCCATTCCCCAACTCTCTGTGAATGGTACTCATGGCCATTGATCAGTGGGTTTTGGTTAGTGGTTGTTGATCAATGGTCATGAGAATTTGCGTAATTAACCTGACATCTGACCTCCCAGCCCGTTGTTCCTTCAGTGGGCTGGTTTCAGTCATTATGCAAATGTACTGTTTATAAGATTGGGGAAACCTGCAGTCAGCTGAGTCGGAAGAAGTCACTTGGATGAGTGATGAAATATTTCTCCTACAAAACGCTACGCCCAGATGAACAGAATCAACTTTAGGGGATAGTTAGATGTATGTCAAATCACAAATAAACTTTGAATTTTTGGAAAATTATTCCATCACTCCAGAAGCAAAAAAAAGCCATACAGCAGAAAATAATAACAATAATCATAATTTTTAAAAAGCTGCCACACTATGTGGGCGGCTATATCATGCTGAGTGAAAGAAAAAGAACGCTAAGAGACAGGATGATGTCATTTTTCAGACATCAGCCATATTGCCTTATCCAGTACTCCAGCCTGCCTCTCTGACAGTCTTTGTCAGAGCAAACGAACACGTTGTATATTACCTGCAAACTAGTGTGAGGAGTAATGATGAAAAAAAGGAAAGAAAAAAGAACCTGCAGTCAAATCTCAGTGTCTCATTCAGTAACAAGCAGAAGCGGTTGTCCACCATCACACGTATCCACAGTCTGTGTGGCCGTTCAGTCCAACTGAACTGTACAAAACACAGTTAGTAGTGTTTGTAGCTGGAAAGCCTTTGAGCAATCCTGCCTTTGCTGATTCTGTAAGCAAGTATTTGCCTTGGTATTTGCAAGTGCTGTGTGATAGTTATTTACTTGGTAGTGATCCCATGCAAAGTAAATGCAGGGATAATATTGCCAATACTGATTAGAATGATCATTAATTTGCAATTTGACCACTAAATCACTGTGATCGGATACCACAGTAATTAGTGAGCACACCAAAACACACCTTTAAGCTTTTCATGTATTTTCAAGTCTTCAAAAAACACTAATTTTGAAGACCTGGAATTTAAATGTGCTTGTCTCTAAAGCACTTTGGATCATCTTTTATTATTTAAATGTGCTGCAGGCTATAAATAAAAATAGATGTGACAGTCAACACAGAAATATTCAGATATTTTTCATAGCGAGTGTTTGAGATATATTTTTGGGGAATTTTGGTATCTGATATTTAATATTTGCATGGTTTAGCATGAATCTAGTCTCTTCTTGCAAGGTTGGGAGTTCCTAGTGTGAAGCCCTCCTTAAAACAATGAGATCTGAACTTACCATGTTTACTTCTGAGATGGAGTCTATACTTGCTATGTTGATGCTCATTCCTACGACGACTGGAGGACCTGAGGAGAAAAGAAAACTTGGCGTCACCAAAGCGCTTTTATTTTTTCTTTTCTTCTTAAACACACATATTTTGAAGCGATGCTCTAACATTAAACTGCTTGATAAATTCAGCAGCATCCACCCAGCCACATCAGATTTTGTGTACTGACTGATGCAAAAATCGACACTGTGTTATGTTTTTGCATATGAAAACAGCCATGTTTTTTTTTTTACCGAAAATGCACTGTACCCTTGTTCAACAGCTCAAATACCCCCATCCCCAAAAAGACAAAAAAAATCACACTAAGCACAAATATAAAGGTTAGTGCTTAATATGTGCAGTTGCCAGTAGGTGGATGCAAAGCCCAGCGTAAAGATGAGCCCCTTTCAGAAGCCTCTGAAACCACACGGAGAAAATGCTCTCGTACATACACGTTTCTATACTAGCAGTTTATGTAAAAGAACGAAAAGAGTGAACCACGCCTCATTTACATGATTATAGTGCATGTGACAGATATGCATGCTGACTCTCTTACAAATGCAATAACCACATACCCATTTCAGTCGTCACACAACTTTAGGTTTACGAGGTGTATGCATTCACAGTGCACATAAAACCACAGTCGCTGCAACCAACAGCCAGTGACACCATGTGACTGTGCTGTATACAGTCATGAATACGCATGAGACATTGCCTCAAATACAGGAAGGCACACTGTAACACTAAAAAACGTAGATACATAACTGCAATAAGCGCTTGCTTGTTCTTTTCTTAATGCCTTGCATTGGCCTTAACTGGGGGAACAGATCTGTTACCATTAGTTCTCAGTGTTTTATTGGTGCAAAATACAGCCTTCCCATTCCCTGTTCTTCAAACTAAGTCACCTTTATTTTGGTTGATGGAGCCACAAAATATAATTTGCTGACACGGAAAACAGAAACAGCAATAGCAGATCAGTGATTGGTTCATGTGGCAAAGCTGAATCAGGGAATTCAGATGATGTGCCACAGTTTTATAGTGGAAGTGGCATTTGCATAGGAATCATAACTACGAGAAGAAAAAAAGCAACTCTGCTGCAGTGTGTACAATCTAATATATCATCATACATACCCGAAAGACATCAGACTTATAGCTTTTTACTAAAATGAATCAATGCGATAGCTACGTTATTAGTGCACTGCTGCTGTGTGAACTGCATGTGATATACTACTGTATATCATATGCATGGATATACTGCATCTACAGTATATCATTTTTCAGGGACTGGTGGCACACATTAATTAGAAAATAGAAAGGAATAAGGACGGCATGATAACTTTTTTTTATCACAAGCAATGACTGGTTTGTTATGCTGATTGTTTCTTCGAATTTTCTCTTTTTTAAATAAAAGTTTACTAGGCCATCATTTCCTGCACAGTTTTAACTGCACAGTGAGATTCCTCAGCATTAGCTGCTGGTAATAGGTACTGAAAGCGAAAAAAAATTTTTTGGAGTTTCATTGGGACAGAAGTATCAAGTAGAAAGCACCACCAATAATTACTTTTTTGTAATAACACAATATAATTAACACATTTTATGAATATGTATATTGTTATAGCCTATTGTGAGTCACAGAGTCAGAGAGTGACATACAGCTGATGGTTATACTGCACAAGTTCACATAGACAGATTCTTTGCCCAAAACAGATCTAAGACTTCACCTCTGGATCCTCTAAAAATATAACACTCTGAAATAAAAAAAATATATATTAATAAGAAAAAAAAAGTTGACAGCTGCTTTAGATGACGAGAGCTGTGGTGATGTTAAAGGTTGGAAACTTGCACAGTTCAGAGGCCATAAGGATTTTAAGTGTATAAAAATCACTAACATAACCCAGATCTGCCCAAATAATCTCACCATACAGAGTCTAGATGCATAAAGAGTCCCCATGACTATGCTTCTGATTATGGCTAAAAATAGAGTTCAATCTAGCCTGTCAGTCTGCTCTCAATAACTATAGTGTGTGTTTCTGTGATACAAACATCGATCCATAAACTTTATGTCTTGCCTCTGTAGCTTAGAGCATGGAACAAACTGTGCAGTCTAATTCATGACCAACTCTGACCAACATAATGACTAGGAACATTTTGTTTCAGCAGAAAGGTGAATGAAATAAACATTTCTGCTAGAATTAGCTTTGATGACTAATCGACTTATTTAAACTGTTTGTGTTTTGACAAACTTCATCAATTATACTAAATAACACTGCAATTGGCACTGACAGATTGTCTGTGTTTCTCTTTTCATACTGGTGCAACATCCACTTCCTTTATTAAATATTTAATTGTGTACCGCATTAGAACATTTAATTGTACTCCAGCACTCTGGAACAACTTTTTTTTTAAAAATACAGCGGGGTCCGAGATCTCCAAGCAATTCAGAACAGAGTGCTCACTGACGTGACCAGGAAGCCAAGACGGTTGTTGAATGTGGCTAAAACAAATGATTTATATCACGATCATACCCAATAAATCATTTTGCACCTCATTCCTCCTTAACGACACTTATGTTACACATTTCAGTGCATCATTCTGCTTAAACTATCATCTGCAACCTATAGCTGTAACTGTACTGACACACATGTGTGGGTAAAACATTGTTAAATTTAAAAACAAAACCTGTGGCAGCTTTGTCATGTATGAAATATTAGCACATATGTTAAGTGGTCACAATAGTTGGATTGGCAAATTAGTTAATGGGATTAGAACTGTGTTACCATTTGCGTACTACACATCAGGCATAACATTATGACCACCTGCCTCATATTGTGTTGGTCTCTCTTTTGCTGCTAAAACAGCCCAGACCCATGGACCCTGTACTGGACCCCTGTAGGTGTAAAGTAGTTTCTGATACCAAGATGTTAGCAACAGACCCTTCAAGTCCTGTAAGTTGAGAGGTGGAGCCTTCGGACCTGGGTGTACAATACATCCTAAAGATACTCAATTGGATTGAGATCTGGGGAATTTGGAGGTGAAGTCAACACCTTAGACTCATTGTTTTGCTTCTCAAACCATTCCTGAACACTTTTTGCTTCGTGGCAGGGCGCATTATCCTGCTGACAGTGACCATGGCCATCAGGGAGTACCATTTCCATCAAAGGGTGCACATGGTCTGCAGCAATGCTTAGGTAAGTGGTACGTGTCAAAGTAACATCCACATAGATGGCAGGACAGCAAGGTTTCCCAGGAGAGTATTATCACTTTTGATAGATACTGACCACTACAGACCAGAAACATCCCACAAGAGTTGCCGTTTTGGAGAAGCTCTGACCCAGTCGTCTACCTATCAAAACCTTACTCTAGCCTATTTTTCCTGCTTCTAACACATGAACTTTGAGGACAAAATGTTCACTTGCTCCCTAATATATCCCACCCACTAACAGGTGTCACGATGAAGAGATAATCAGTGTTATTCACTTCACCTGTCAGTGCTCATAATACTATGCCTGATCGGTGCAATCTTGAGGGTCATGAAATAACCCCCGAAGCCTCACTGCAACAATCTATGGCTTTAGAGAATTAAAAGGCATATCAGATGTCCGCTGTAAAACACAACAGAATCAGACGATCAAAAAACAGCAACAATACAAACATTCTATGATATTTTATGATAAAATGTGATAACATGAATGAATCTGCTACTATTCTGGGGATCTGACTGAAAGACCCGCACACGTTCTCTCCTATACTCTGCAAATTCTTCTTCTTTGACTCGTCCCACTACTCTAAATACCCTAAAGCTCTGTCATCTTTCCTGACCCATCTTTTCCTTAAAAATAGGGCCATTTTCCATCACACTTTGTGAAAGCAACCAGCAACTGTTTTCCCCAGAGATGCCAAAGTACATTCGTTCGCTAGATGAAAACAGAAAGCACCAAATCTCACCTCTCTCTCTCCCACCCTCCCTCCCTGTCTCCCTCTGCATATGTTGACCCTGCTTTAGAGGAGCAGAGTCACTCACTTCACTACCACAGCTTTCTTGAAATAAAACTGTTGCCTGCACTTGCACTTCACAAGTTGGAACGAAAACAAACACCATTAGACGTTGATTTTCATAAAAAAAAAAAAAAAAAAAACCCCAACAGTAGCCACCACATACTTTCTTGTTCTCCGCTGCAAATGTTTCCAACCATCTCTTAGTCTGTCTTTTTAATAATTTATCAAAGGTTGGGATCTGTGGAAAAAGAAGGGTGCGAATAAGAGGAAGAGATCATAATGTCCCAAGGCAAGCCATATTGTGTGCGAACAATTAGCGAACTAGCGTGTAACACTAAGTTTTTCAAGAAGCCTCTGAATGTGTCAGCCTGCTCTGGCTCGCTGACGGGTTGCTGGCCAGCATCGCAGTAGGAACAGCTTGTAGCACATGTCTGATGATGGTCTGGGCATAGATGTGGTGCATTAAAATGGAAAAGAGGCAAAAACAATATGAGTTGATCTTTAGTCGCCTACTGGTTTCTCCTCATGTGGTTCCTCGTGAAACTGGGCACAGGGACATCACTCAGGGAACAGAACAGATTTACTGAAATTTTACTAAATTAAAGTCACCCTGTGGGGTTTTTTGATGTCCACTCGCATGGCAGTGTAATGACCACATGCTCTAACAGCATGAAGATTTTCCTGTGCGTGTGTGCTACATGGGTTGACTGTAAAGGCGAGCATTGTTGGTGGTAAAGAATCAATTAATCACATTAATCATTTTAAATGTAAGTGTTTAAAATGGGTTCTCTGTAGCAGGGCATCATGATTATAAACATAATACTATGTTTTTCTTATTTTATTTGCTCTTCATTTGATTTGGGTGAATTTGTACTCTAACATCACAACACAATTTAGTGTGTTTTTTTTTTAGGTGGACATTAAGATGTAATGTATAATATTTTCCCAAGCTTTCACAGTATCAGCAGAGGTGACTAGACTGAAGTCTTCTTAATGCCCATAGCATGTAAATAAAAGATGGCAACTGCCTCTGGGTCTGAAAAGTGAATATGATACAAATGTGCTTTAAACCTACATTTTTTCTAGCGGCCAGCAGGGGGCAGTCTATGAGAAAGAATCCTAATTCCACCTTCATGTGTGACCCCCAGGAAACCTGAAGGATTTCTAATCTCGTTTGCTAGTTTTAAGTTGTAGTTAATGTACTCGAATGGTAATTTTGCAAATGATGCTGCCTTTTAGATTGAAACAGACCATAAATATACTATAGATGGTGGCAATGATGACAAATCATTATTGTTTGGTCAAGTAGCGTCCTGTCCTGGAATTCAGTCAGACTCATCAGTCATGACATCGGGTTTGAAAGGAACTCTCAAACTCTCAAGGCTGACCTCCGTATGTTGTTGTCTTTTTTTCCCCAGAAGGACGCTGACTATTTAGTTAAAATAATGGATGAAAAGACCAGTAGCGCTGTCTTAAAGGATGGAGAAGCTTATGCTGGTCACATTTACTGAAAGGCAGGCACCAAAGAGAAACTTGCACAATTTTCATCAGGTTGAATTTTATTAAAATAAAGGTCAATAAAAGGCAAAGGATCAATAAACGCATCTTTGTTTTTTAAAATACAAATCAGTCAGTGATCTCATTCACTCCATATTTTCCCCCTTGCTCCTGCAGTGACTGTGATGGGACCCCAACAGTGGGTCCCATCCCACATTTTGAGAACTACTGCTTTAAACGAATAAGATATAAATGTGTTTCTTTTCTTGCCAGTAGCTGAAGTCATTATTGTCATGGCTCATTAGCATGGAGTGGTGTCCAGTAGATTTCCTAAATGGTTCATAAACAGAAAATAAGCCAATCTGATTTCATTCCTTGATGACAATTGTTTTTCTTTTTGAGCCCTTGCGTCCCCTCCTTTGCTTTTCATCTATTATGTATGCTGTCCTCTGAGTCCAACAATGTGTTGCCACATTTAGCTTGCAGTCTAACAGCCTTATTTTGCCTCAGGGCAACCGATGTAGGGGGCAGTGGAGCTGCCCCACTTAATGTTTTCCATGGCAATGGCAGTTCAAATCAAAACAAAGTACGTTCATTGCTGGGGAGTGGCATATCCTGATTTCAACTGAGGGCAGGGCACACATGTCTTTGTAACTAATCTTTTGACTGCTAATCATGTTTTTTTTTTCTAATCTTAGCTGATAATCCTAACCTGACTAATATCTGAAAAGTCGTTATTTATTATAAAGAAAATAGAGCAGGTTAAAAAAATGCCTTTGTTTGGGGTTTTTTTTGTTTTTTGTTTTTTTTGGACACTCTAGACTATATATGGTCCCTCAAATGTTATTAGGCTGGCTATTTGATGACTAGCAAAAATCATGAACTGCTTCCATTATGAAGTGTTAATAACATCCAAAGCTCCGCTTCTATGCTATGCTTCAAACACAGAATTACTACTTTTATTATGTGTTTAACACATATATGTGCAATATGTGCATTTCCTTTAATGTGTTAGCATAATGTAACATAATCAGCTACAAAGTACAGTTGGAGTTGCTATTACAGATGTTTATCATAATCAGAAGTCAAAATAGTGCTTCTTTGATTCATGTCAGTTTCTATGCATAGTACATGTAAGAGCGTGACAGGTCAGGGAGGAAAGAAAAAGAGAGTCAGGCTTCCCTAAATTGGGTCTTTACTACGATTGTATTTTCTTATATATTAAAAACATGTCTAATAATGTAAACCTTAATCAGTCTGATGTCTGGGTGCAGCCACAAGAGGGCATCATGATAATATTCCCTCCATATTTGCGCTTATAATTTGGATGTTTTCATAAATTAAGCCAGATAAATTACAAAGAAAGAAAGAAAGAGAGGATCAATAGCACATTCAACACAGGACCAGCATAAGGTGAACTCAATATAGAATCCTCCTTAAGAAAGCTAACCGCTAAATATGTGGTTTAATATTGCATAAATGTGTGACATTCTCTTGCAGCAATGGTTTCTGATGAAATACTTCATAAGTTATATTGTGTTTGGACATTTGCATTTGATCATCTACACAGAAAATAAACAAAAGAGAATAACTTGGATCTTAATTAAAGAAAGCATTATTCCTCATAACCTGTCAGTCGAAAAAAAGCCTTCTGAAAACAAATTTGCGAGATGCCAAAGAAAACACCGCCTCTTATATAAAAAAATAAAACTCTGATAATAAACCTATTGCCTAGCAACAGAGGGTTCCATAGCAACTGTGCAGCATTTTCCCTTCAGTGTTGCAAGAGAAGCGTGATGATTTATCCAGCTGAATCTGTATTTGTTTTTGTTTTTTCATTTGTTTTTTTCTCTTTATGTTTTGGTTTTATTCAATGGAAACCTTTTTTTTCAAGACAACACAACAATGTGTCCTACAAAATGCTTTCACTACAGCGGCCTCAGTTAGCTGCTTCATGATAGAAATCAACCGAAAACAACAGCGGAAAGTGCAATAAATAATAGAAACGCTACCTTTGCTCAAGAAGCCAAAGGGTGTCTCTGATATGCATCAGCAAAAGATTACAAAACAACATGACATCTTAAAATCCAATATTTCAGCAGCCTAATTATACAGCAGGTCTATTCCGCTAGTGCACCGGCTTTCATGTTACATTCATCCCGAACACTAAGGAAGGAACAACGTGTCTTTTTTTAAAAATTATAATCTAAGACCCTTATGAACTCCAAATGAACACATCATATACATTAGATTTACTGTAATTTTGTGGCTGCTAAAAGTAGGATCAGCTTGGAAAGAAACAAATGCATCAGATCAAGTAATCATCACGAGCACATGTGAACAATATACGGCTAAAACTGAAACGAGGCGGTGATGTTTGCTTTAGGAAACGCATACATTGAGAGGGAGGCAGTTCTGTACGTTCACGTTTCCCCGCATGTATCAGTGTCTTTATGAATGAAGTTATTTAGGTCACCACAGGGAGCTAATGTAACTGCTGACTGAACGTATTCACCCTAAACCCTCAAGAACTTAAATATCCTCACAAAGCTATATAAGTGAAGAAGTCATCTTTTGACATTTTTAGACACACGTCTAAAAAAAACCCAAAAAAACATGATAAACTGCAGTTTCAGTCGTAACGTGTGCAGCCAGTTTAGGTCTGTGCAGAACGCTAGGTTTTTATTACTTTTAATTATTAGTATTTTTCTTCTGCTTTCTACAAGCTTCAGGGTAGCAAAGACCCGGAGTCTGTACCCCAGCATGCAGTGGGCAGGACACAAGTCTCTTGCAGGGCTAACACACATAGACGGATGAACACAGTCACACCTACGGACAATTTAGAGTTTCCAGTTGCTGTGCATATATCAGGTCTGTGGAAGGAAACTGGATCACTCTTTCAGAACCCAGCGCAGCTTAATGTTTTCCCTGAGGTCTCATCGATAGGGTCAAATATGTCAAGTACTGAGCATTTAATCAGGTTGTTTTCCTATTTTTAATTTTTAGAATTTCAAAATAATTGAAATTAATGTAATGTCAAGTTTGTTTAATATTTGCGTCCTGTGCGTATCCCATGATTGCAACCCGTTCTTCTGTCCCGTCTTAATCATTCATTCTTCACACTTGTTTGTAACATTTAGTTCTCATTAAAACACAGACAAAATAAGTTATTTGATACCAATGTTGCATTCTGCACTGTCCAAGGAAAGCAACCAAGTGCAAAACTGCAAGCGCCGCCAAAACCGAAGACCCTGAGCCAGTAAATAAGGCGAAATCATTAAACCAAAGGGGCCTGAAAAAGGACAGAAGAGTAGACAAAAGAAAATGATGAGGTGAAACAGGAGAGCAGAGGCAGTACATCACAGGAAGTCAGAGAGACAGAGGATAAGTAAAGGTGGCCTCATCTTATCGTCCTATCCTGTCACAAACCTCAGGCCTGATGTATGAAACCTACTTAGATACTGCACTAAAAAGCTGGAAACAGAAGACGCTTCCTACTTACGAAACACTGCACATATTACAAATGAAATTTCCAACTCCTACATTATAATCCCACAAGGAACATTATTAAAGTAGTCTGAGGGGAGTAAGAGTGAATTGAAAGGTTTGACTTCTTTTTTTTAGAAGCAAGTGCAGTTGTTGAGAGACACTAAAATAGCAGACAGTTAATCACGAGGGTAACTCAATCACTGAACACAGCCAAATGAAAATAAAGCGTATTTATTCGAGATGAAATTTCAAATATGACGCTTTGTGCTCTCCAAAGATGAACAGAACTAGATCTGAGATTGTTGTACGCACAGAAAAAGGGTAAGTCACCAATCTGTTTTGAAGAAATTTAAAAAAGGAACAACTTGCAGACTGTGAAAGGTTTGTTTTCTGTGATACAAAGGAAATATGCCAATGTATGGGTACTTGAGGACAAAGTGTGTCCATTGCAGGATTTCCCCCTGAAGCTGTTAGCAAACTATTGGCTAAAAAAGGGTATAATTCATTCATCAGTTCTCTGTGGTCCAGCTTATTATTTATTTACTCGTAGGCCTAATTTATTCAGTCGCACATTGACAGTTTTAATCAATGCCATTATTTTCATGTTCCCTTCTGATCGTGAACTGAACATTTTGAAAAATTGGCTTAAGCAAAGTCATAAGATATGTGTGCTGCTAAATACAGGATGTTTTCTTTACAAAAGGGCATCTGTTTTTGTCTCTTTTAATTGATGCCACGATATCCAATGGCATCAGCATCATCGTGCACGCATTGGTAAGTCCCGCTTTAAATGTCTGTGTAATTACATTAACCTGTGGTAATTATGTGTAGATCCTCCTCACCAATCAAGACTAATATGTCTCAAGAGAGTACGATACATGAATTAGTTCTTTATTAGTAAAGAAACTCTTAGTGTTCCTCGTGTTCTTTCTGCTGTTCTGTCCAAGCCACTAAATTACAATTTACCAAAAAAACAAACAAGAAAAACCCATCAGGAGTGAATACAACCAAGGTCATCAAAGGGTGAACAGTACAAGACATTAGCGAGATGTGTGTGAGGCATGTGTGCAGGAATCTCACTACTTCTTCATTTTAGCTGAATTGCCATCTAGAGTTTACAGTTCATTTATTTTCACATGAAATGCTGCTAGACCACAGGAACAGAGAAAGTCACATTGCGCAGGTGAGATAAAAAAAAGAAACATCTCACCTCGAACAAAAGCGAGGGATAAAAAAAGGTCCTGCAACACGACAAACAAAAGTCAACAGAGCTGGATAACAGACTCTAAATGACAAACTCAAAAACAAGGGGGAGAAAAAATAGTATGTGAAAAACAAAAACAAGCTGCATAAATGTAAAGAAGGAAAACAAACTAAAGTCGTGTTAGATCAGATGAAAAAAGTGGAATCAAAAGGAAGAGTAACAGCGAGTGCTGCTGTGTGTTCAAAGACTCCGAGGAAGAAAGAAGGGCAGGAAGAGAAATAGAGAAGTTGTGTTGTGCCACTAGAGGAAAACTTCAGTAAGTTTAACTCATCAGCCAGTTGACACATACATCTACTGTACACTTGAACTGCAGAGACATGTGACCGTGCAGGAGGATGGATACATCTGTCCAAATGTCTTCCATTTATTTGTGATCACACAGAAAATCAAAAACTAAAAACACAACTACAGTTCAGATCTTTCAGTTTATACATGCATATCTTTTGACATACCTATAGCTTCACAAAACAGGAGAATGGAGTTTGACATAAGAAAACCTATTCAAGTTATTTCTAAATTGTAGACTTAACAAGACCTGGTAAAGTATACCTACAGTGTCAGTTCCTGTTTCTATTTACAATTAACAAGAGAGCCCTGAATTGTAATATGAAAATGAAAGCATCACCACTGACATCACCATTATGCATACAGATGCCAGAACAGTTCATACGAAACAGCATTAAGGTAATTATCTGTATCGGACACCCTGAGAACGTATTATCACGATCAGTGTTGCAAAGTAACACGTTACTGTAATGACATCATATTTTTCAGGAACGCAGTAATATAATAAATTCAGTGATTACATTACAGCTACAATTATCTCATCACTTGCATTAATTCTTCAGTTATCTTAATGCTGGGTGGATAGAAAGAAAAAAAACATCCAACAAAACTTTTCTTATTCCTGCTCACTTGTGCTGCAGTCAGCTGATTTCAGGTCATGTGCCGGGAGGAGGAAAATGGTGGAGCGGTATGGACATTGCTTTTATATTTATTGAACAAAAGGACAAACGTGAGGTAGTCCGCTAAACTACAAATTGCATCCACGACATAAACAACTGCATCGTGCTGCCAGCACTACTTTTGCTCTGTATTTGGAAGCATCTGCACATATAGCATGCTAACGCAATGTTAGCAAAGAACACACACTGATCTTCAGCAGGTCTTCTTTGGTAAGTAATGTAATGTAATGTAATGAGTAGTATAACAGATTAAGTAACATAATACAATACTTTTAAGAAACTAAAGTAACGATCCCAGCACTGATCCCAATTATGGTGTATGCAACATGAAACAAAATTAGAGAATCATCTTTTTCTGTTATCGCTGTCAGTCTCTAGCATATTTACAGTGATGCTAGCTGTGCCACCATGTTGGGTACTCTGACTAAATAAAAAGTAAAATATTTCTGGAAGCCACATTTGTCAGGCTAACAGTGAAATTCTCTGTCTAGGTTGTTATTAGCACACGGTCAAAAGCCAGCATCGGTAATGGCATGATGTTCATTACTGTGCATGGCATGTGTAACGTGCATAGCTATCTGTAAAGGTCTCATAAGTGCTGAAGTAGATTTCCTTCAGGGGAGACTTTGCTTGTTTCAGGAAGACAATGCCAAGCTATGTTCTGCACCTGTTATAACAGCAGTAAAAACCTCCAGGTACTGAATTGCGACGCTTCAGTGCAGAACTGATAATAATTATAACACGAAAAAATTTCCCTTTCAGAGCTACAACACTGGTCTACTCTCAAATGGTCACTGAATTCAATATAAATAATTTGCATTTTATTGCATTGTTCTTATTGATGCTTTAAGAGGTGTAAACACTGTTTCACAGAAGTTGAGCCACGCTTCCATCTTGCGTTTTCCTTTAGCCCTACACTATGCACAAAATATTTTTATGTGGAAACCTTTTTTTTTTGTGGCCAGCTGTTTGAGTTCAGAAATGAGATGGGCTTTTAAGCATGTTTCCTAGTAGTAAGGGTGAAAGCATCTCTCTCCAGATGCCGTAAATGGCTTTTTTAATCCTTGTTTATGTATATGAAACAATTTGATAGCTGTATCTTGCCCTTGGCCACCCTATCATGGCCTTGTCAAGGACACACCTCCCATCAATCACTGCAGGTTCAAGAAGTGAGTCACTGGGGACCTTAAGAGGAATTTAAAAAAAAAGAGGAAAAATGCCCTGCATGCAGGATGCCTCACCAACGCCTGACCTAGGGTTTTTGTACTTTGCAGTCCACTGCGATACATTCTGGTGCAATTCTATCAGCATTTTTCTCCTTCATTTCAAAGTTGCTGAAAACAACACTTTGAATGGGAAGATGAAGTATGTCCTTTCTCCTGCATGCTATCTCTCACCACCCCTGCCCCCCCTCTGCCTGCCTACATACACACCTCATTTAATTCAAATAGAAAATCTAAGCGAAGGGAAAAGGAAAAAGTGCCCAGCTTGAGCATTTTTTCCTGCGTTCCCTCTGTAATAAATCACTGGGCATTCTCTCTTCATCAGGATAGATTTCACTTGCACATGCCCCAACATCCATCCTGGGATTCTGACAACACACTTATGTTTTGCGCTGAATAGGCATTACTTTGAGACTGAATTACAATGGCCTCTGCCATCAGCCCATATGCAAAACACCCCAACATTTGACATGTCGCAGCACACAGACTAAGAGATTGTCCCAAGTGTTGCCTGCTAACCTTGATAGATCTACCTGCTACCACATATTATTTAATATCTGCGTCCGCCAAACTGCAGGTTGCATCCGACGTCCTGCGGGCATCAATCAGTGGTCGTGTTCTCAGAAGGTAAAGTAATAGTGTTGGGAGTACTTTCTGTAAAGAGCCGCACACGTATGTGAGCAGCATTTAGTCTATCATCTCAAAGGACACACGGAATAGCCTCATATCAATTACACTTACATTACGCTACAGCATCTTACAAGCTGAATATAAAGCGCTGCAGCTGCTGCTCTTACTTACATGTCCCGCCTTTTATATGCAGTCAATTAGGTGTCCATTCTACTCACCACTCTCGCTGAAACCGATGTGCTGTTTCATGGCTACATTTACCACTTATCCATTACACACAAGATCAAGCTGCAACTGGGACTCATTTGAGGTCAATGGGAAATGAGATCAGCAAAACCCGAGCTGCATATGGCAGAGAGATATGGCAGGTGACCGTTCTTTGATGACATGTCCACAGGCTGGACCGCCTATAGCTCGGGATCCGGCAATTACAGTTGCTGTCACAAACTGCCGCACAGGTAGAGAGTCTGATTCGCTTTGACGAGTGGTCCTGAAAGCCATTGATGTTTTTTAATGGTTGAGATCATTAAACTGCAAAATTCTACCGTGATCCTCTTTTATTTGAAACCATTAAAGTCTTGTGTCAAAATGACTTTATGGTAGGATGCAAGACAAAATACATGTTGTGGAGAAAACAAGAACGCAGCATTGTTATCGACTGTGGAAGCAATATGACTTCCTGCAGTCGGAAGTCTCCAATAAATATAGAAAGTTTTATCCTCTTACAGTGTTTTGGTACATGTCTATGGAACACCATTGACACTTTAAATACGAAATAGAATCGATTTGGGGTTTTCTTTTCATTCACAGAAGCAACACTTGTTGGAAATTTGAACACTCAAAAAAATTAGCCTTTATTTCTTATAATTTTAGCTGTTTAAACTTTTGGTAACTTAATAACAAATCGACAAAGAAACATTGTATCATGTAATCTGAATGTGATGTATTTCATTTCTTAGTCAAATTGCGGATCCTTTTTATTGTTGTTAAAAATATGTCTTCATGTCGTTTCATGTGTAATGATAAATAATACGTACCACCTCAGAACTGTTAATGGTAGCATCAAGCAGCAGCAGCAGCAGCTCTATAGCTGACTGATGTTCTTGCTCCAAGACAATTCCAATGTACAGTAGGAGCACATGAAAAATATTAAAATTATTATTATCATCCAACTAGCACATTCTGTTCTGCATATAATTATAGTATAAATGTGAGAAATGCTGCTCTATTTACAGACTGGAACAATTTTCCCTTTATTGTGACACAGTAAATAATCGAACGCACAGCAGTGTTAGACTATTTTTTTCACTGTTAGCAGCCCGACTTTGACACACCTTTAAAACAGCTGCTCACAGATGGTGCATTCTGACACTGTCATAGGGACCAAGGTTAAAAGCCTTAAACTAATAATATCAATTAAATGTATTAAATAAAAAAATTGCATTGATGTCATTTGATGTTTGTGTCTGTAACACAATACTGTATTTTAAACTAAAAATCACATATTGGTTTTCAACACCAAATTCTTTTTGTGCTACTTTTATTTGGTTTTGTTTTACTTCATTTTTGTTTTTTTAATGCTCATAACCACCATAAAACATAAAATGCCCCACGACCGCAGAGAATTCCCCAGAGATTTAGTCACCTCTGTAATGGTTTCAGATTTATTCCCAGTGGAGCTGCTGTGACATTCCAGTCCCCGGACAGGGTGTCCTTTATTGTCCTTTCTCCCTAAAAGGTACACGGTTGAACTTTAATTAATCCATCTGTTACAGAAAAATTCTCCATCCCGTGAACCATGTGAACCTTTAAAGTCGTGGAGAGAAAAAAAATAACAGAAGAGATCACCACTTGCAATTTCCACTAGTCACATGTATTTCTAAAATCTGCAGGGCTGTCTACACCGAGACAACACTTCATAAATTACCCCTGCACAGCACCTTCTGTTAGACATTTACAGGCTCTCTTTGCAGGCTCATTTCTTTGTCATCCTGCTTATGCACATCTACAGTATGCTCACTGAAATTCATTTTCTCCCTGCTGCACTACCAACAAAATACCATTTAAGACACACTAAGCCACTATCACTGTTTATTACACCAGACAAGGACAAAGTAAGGTAGGAGAGTAGCTTAGTAAAGCATCACTGAACTGTTTTTGTGCTGATAATCTAAATTATTTCCCATGTTCAGTATAGGAACGACAGAAAGACAATGTAAACGCTGACCTAATCAAGATCCACTGAAAAAAGCTGAATATTGTGAAACAGCCTTATAAACTATGGCATATGCAAAATACCGCTTCAAGAGTATATAAAATATGCTTAAGAGTGCTTAAGAGTATATATATATATATATATATATATATATATATATATATATATATATAGCCTTCATGGGAAACTGAACACTCTACATTTCTAAGAACAATGACTGGCTTTGAATCACAGCCTACCTCAATTTTATATTTGTATGGCGCCAAATCACAACAACACTTCCCATATGGAAAGATATATATAAATCTTATAAAGTTTGTATCTGTCTTGTGTGAAACTTGTATGAAAAGCATACAAGAGTGAAAACAGAGATAAGATCCCTTGAAAAATTATATAAATGAAACTTGTATGTTTTGGATACTTACTAAAACTATATATGAAAGTAATGAGAAAGTGGCCACTTTCTTGAGTAAATCATATAAGCCTTATATCAGCGGTCTCCAACCCCCGGGCCACGGACCGGAGTAGTTTGGTACCGGGCCGCGAGAGTTGAGGCTCGGGTGTGAAATGTATGGTTTTCAGGGTTTTTAGCGTTATTTTGTTATCGTTTTTATCATTAACTCAGTTTTCCTTGGTCTTTTCACGTGTGTTATGAATAAATCTTATTTTTCTTCTGTACCGGTACTAGTTTTATTTTGTTGGATTTATCCACGACACCTAAAAAGCCGGTCCGTGAAAATATTGTCAGGCATAAACCGGTACGTGGCGCAAAAAAGGTTGGGGACCACTGCCTTATATGATTCACTATATGAAGTAGACCACATCTTATGCAAGTCTTTTATAAGTTTTTCCTATTTCTTTTCCATATGGGTTGCTTCAAGGCACTTAATTGTCTATTTTGCTTTTGTTTTTTGCTACTCTATACCAGTGCTGTGCTAAAATCATGCTGCCAAAACAATTTGGTCAAATAATAATGATTGCTAATACTACTACTACTACTACTAATAATAATAATAATAATAAAAATAACGAATTACTGACTGAAATATTTTTGAAAACTGGGTCCAGTGTGGAATTGGCACATCTTCCCTGTGCACATGTAGGTTCTCTCCCGATACTCTGTCTCTGTCTTCCCACTGTCCAAATACATTAGGTTAATTGGTTAAACTTGCCATAGGTTTAAATGTCAGTGCAAGAATAGTAGCCTGTCTCTGCACTAGCCTTGGACTGGTGACAAGTTCAGAGTGCACCTGACTTCTTAGCCTGTGACTGCTGCAACAGGCTTCAGTGTCTCCCAACAACCCTAATGGGTAGATGGACAGTTACACCTGTTTTGTTTTTTTCAAACCTTCCTAACTATTCAAATGCTCCTTATTTCTGTGTTTGTTGCATGATGAAGGCAGGAAGATGAAATGTGCATTTTAATCAAATAAAGACGTTTAAAGTCTTTGCTGAGTGGTTTCCCATTAAATTCCCATGTAGAGTAACTTACCGTTTTATGCAACCACATTAAACACTGTGGAAAGCACTTTCACTGATAGCTTCCCCCATTTAATGATGTTTATAAAGATTTCTATTTGTAACCATTTGAACCTATTAATTAAAAGAACGTTTAGGTAGGTAGAGGATTGGTTCTTTGTTTCTTTAGTCTACTCTGATATGATGAAGTATTGTCTACATTGGTTGGTCATCTAAAAATACATTCGCTCCATGATTACAAGCTCATCTCAAAGTCACTATTTGAAAATTGCTTGCCTCAGAACACCCCCTGGACATCTACTGACTATATTTAGTGGCCGGGCTTTCAACTTCACTCAGTGCTCTTCGTGATCAACACTTGAACTTGAACACCCTTTTTGCCAACCCTTAAAAAAACATTTGCCCACCAGACCATATTTAACCATGTATATCCATAAAATCTGAAGTGCTGGATTGAGTAAATGCACTTTTTTGTCATCTAGAGATGTCCCACACTTGGTCATGGCTCTGCGGGAAGAATGACATCTTTACAGCATTTGTGATATGTCACCTGTCATGGTGTGTTAATGGTGGAAGCTGAGATCATAAAACCCATTCCTGTGATGATGACAGCTTGATTTGAAATGTGTCCTCCAGAAGGACGAATGTGTGAATGAGCTGAGCTTGGCCCTCTTATCGTCTCCAACTGACTGGACGTTTGTTTGTTTTTCCATTTGTTAGCTTGTTCACACTGATAGCAAGACAGGGAATTGTTTTCGCCAGAATGAAACTGTCAGATCACCATGCCCTTTTTCCTGACTGAAAGTACAAACCATTCTTAGCACAGTGCATGACCTCTGCTAGGTCTCTTACTGGAACATATGGTGATCTGTCGAGTATTATTGATAAGTATTCTTTTCACAAAAGGTTAATGAACAAAGAGACAAAATGGCTGTGTAAGTAGGAGGGGGATAAATGAAGGATCCGTCTGCAGAAACAGCAACTTTGTTACAACTGTAAAAATGCCGTAACACCTATAGGTGGCGGTATCATTACCAAAATGTATCTCTCTATATTATTTCCATTGTTTGAATTCTGATTAAACGAGGAGGATAAGCTTCTCCTGAGAGCTGGAATACAGTATTTGAGTCACAGTGGTCAAAATTGTAAATTTCATGTTTTTTTTAGAGTCACACTGTGGTTGCATACTGCAATGAAAAAACAAAATTGCAAATTTCAAACTATCTTTAAATGCATCACTTAAAAATTACAGTGGATGAAGAGCTTTGGTGGACAGTCTCAAACCATGCTGCCTTTGCTGTCTGGGCTCAAACTATGTTGAGATTATGGTGGGGTAATGTGGCCCAAAATGCATCCATCCATCAAAGATTGTTGCTATTTTAAGTGTTCTAGTTTGTTTTTAAATTTTTTGCTTATACGACTTATAAAAAAGGGTAAAGCTTCTGTGCAGGGGAAGTACCAAAACCAATGCTCACTACAATACTCTGAAAATGTACATGTTTTTTTAGTACTGTAGGCAATCCAGACATGTAAGAAAAAGAATGCACATGAGCAAAAACACTATGCACTGCACAGCACATATTACACATGGAAAATAGCGACTAGCGTACTTCGATCTAGACTTTTAAAAAAAGGCCAAAAGGGGTTATAACTGATATGCAAAAGGCTATATGCAAATGATGCCATCATGCTTTTCACATCTTTGAATTTAGAAAAACATCTAAGAGATGAAATCCAGACCTGTTAAAGTAATTCAAAGTAAATGAATTTCAATTCAGCCACATCATCCAAACTACGAAATATCCTTATGTTATTCTGAAATACACACTTTTCGACTGGTATTGGTACGAACTACTAAGTTTCTGGTACAGCTACATCCCCATACCATGGGACAAAAAAATCAACATTGCAGTACATTGTCTTGTGATACAATAATTAATACCCAGGAACCAAATATCAGGACAGACTCCCCCAAGTTAGCCTAACCAGAGTCTCTATTCATGACTATTGTAGAGCCTTCAGTATTATTGTGGGGTCGTAAAATATAAAGCACATTGAGGCGACTGTTGTTGTGACTTGGCCACTATGGATAATCTGATATCGCCGTGTTGGTGTTGTTCCCACATCATCATGAAAATGTTGTTCCAGGTTCAACATTGCAAGTGACCAATCACATTCTTGTGGCGTTATTCTTTTGCGCACCAAGCCATTCGTGCATTTATGAAATTCCAATGTTGCAAAGAAAATATCAAATCGACTTACCGTTTATTAAAGGGTTACGGTTAGGGTCAGGGTTAGGGTCAGGGTCCGTTGATCGGCGGACAGAGGCGGTTTCTCGCAGCTTAAGTACAGTTTTTTGTTTTACGGTGGTTTTTCCCGAAGTCGCAAAAGTATGACGTCACAACATTCTGATTGGTCACTTGCAATGTTGAACCTGGAACAACATTTTCATGATGATGTGGGAACAACACCAACTAGAGCTGGGCGATAGAACGATAACGATATGTATCGCGATATAACTTTTACTCGATAGAGAAATTAAGCTATCGCGATAGACCTCGCCGCTCTTGTCCTCTTAAAAAAAAAAAAAAAAAAAAAAAAAAAAAGGTCAGCCAATCCAAATTAAGTAACGCAGAGCCGAACCAATCACAGCCGCAGCGTCACGTCGCGTGACTTGTTACGTACAGCACAAGTGCCAAGCCGCACGTGTGTTTGTTTGGGAAGCACCCAGCGGGTAATGGAGCCAGCGCGTAATGGAGGAAATGAGTGTGCCGACTAGAAAAATCAACCGAGCGTGACCGAAGAGAAAACAGATGATGGTTCCAATGCCGGAGAGATTGTCGAACGGAAGAGCCATAGAAGTTCCGTAGTGTGAAGGTATTTCGGCTATTTCAAGTCTGACAAAAAACAGAGTAGCGTGCACTGTAAATTGTGCCGAAAGCAAGTCTGGAAATACAATAAACTGGTGCATGCGTCACACTGTGCGCCACGTTATTGTTTCGGTGAAATGAATTTCTACAATACTGTTAATTCTACTCTCTGCAGTGTTTAAATGCTTACATATACACACAGTTACTGTCCGTCCACACATACGACTCGGTTCTGCTTCTATGCCCCAGCTTTGTTTACTTTTTCCCACCGAGGCTTCTAGACTTCTGATTGGCCAACATTTCTGCACGGTTAGGAATCTAGCCCCACCTGCTGCTTTGGCATGTTTATAGCAGCGTTTTCCTTCATTTCTCCCTTTATGTGTGGACGGGATTATTTTTTAAAACGAAAACGGAAAATCTCCGTTTTCAAAAGTACCCGTGTACGTGTGGACGTAGCCTCAGTCTCTGACTGGAAGCGCTAATTCGTCATTCGGCTTTTGTCAGACTAAAGTAACTGTTAAAACTGTTTGAAAAGCTCAGCTATACAACAAGGAGAGATTGAGAATTTCCTTTTAGTTCTCAGTTTATTTGATATTGACAAAAGTTAGTCAGTTTTGTCTGTTCTTCTGTAAAACAAACTAAGATTTATTTTTAGAATTAATATTTTGTTTCTAAGTGGAATTGACAATTTAGTCTGTTTCGTTTGTTCTATTTTGAAACTTAAACGCTTTAGCGGCTGTCTTTTGTGTAGTTTGCAATATTTGCCTTTATTTATCTGAAAAAGTCTCATGTTCCTTAAGTACATCTACCCTGTTGAACTTATTATGGGAAATAAATATTTAAATCAAAACATACTGCTGATTATTTCACATTTTACTTGTGAGCAACGGCACATTTAAATCTTACAAATATAGTTATTTGGCTTATATCGTGATAGATATCGTTATCGCCTGAAATGAAAAAAACATATCGTGATATGAAAAAATCTCATATCGCCCAGCTCTAATTTCCACTGGAAATGCCTTTTGGTTAAACTGTCAGCAAGGAATTTCCATTTGCACTGTTAATTTTTTATATTATATAACTTTAATGCACATAAAAAAAACAACTGCTTGTGAAAAGTGAAAATACATTGATGTTTTTTTTTCCACTAATAAAATTGTGGAGTTGTAAAGTATTTTGTCTAGTGTCAATTATATCGTCAGTTATATCGTTATCGCAAATTTTCAAATGTATATCGTGATAAATATTTTTGGTCATATCGCCCTGCTCTAACACCAACACGACGATATCAGATCGTGCTGGCCACTATATACACTGAATCAAACTGAATTGAAATGTACTCCTTGTTGAGTCCTTTGTTTTGTTTTTATTTTTTAGATAAATCAGGGCAAAGTAAATGATGTTAAATAACTTGCAATAAAGAAAGAAAAAAAATCACAGTATATAAAATGGTGGCAGGAAAATCGGGCAGGTAATAATACTGTCACATTTTTAAACTGCATGATAAGCATATACACAGACAGACACACTTTCCTTGTATCACAATATTGTCACCAACATGATAGCACGGTATCATGACTTGCTTAAAAAATGTTTTCTTGCTGTTGCTAGAAAATACAGTCACTACAAGGTACCACCAAACAGTATTATAAACTTATTATGTGACTGATTATGAGGTCTGTTAAGAAACAGTTTGGGTAATTCACATACTACTTTTTTTTTTAGGGACTATCACTTTTATGAAAACCTACATAATAAATGATGAAGTCATTGTGTAACACGTTAAAGCCATGTGTCAGAGAAGCCGTGATTCAAAGTGTGGCCTGTGGTGCATGACTACCAAGGTTGGCTGTGTTATCCAAGATAAGCAGCATTTGTAGTCAAGTTTTATTGAAGTGTCGGACAACTTGACTGAGAAAAAAATGATTTAATGCGGAGACATGCAATTTCTCGAGCACACTTGAGTGTCTTTGTGTGCATGCATGCAAGGCTACGTAAATGAGAGAAGGGTGAGATAAAAGGGTGAGCCGGAAGAAGAAAGGCAGAAGAGATGAACAAACCATGGTTTTCAAACTGCAGATAAACTGAATTTCTGTAACTTCTTTGATTTATCACCTGTTTATCGGCATACAATGTTGCAACATACAACAGGCTATACTGGCGAAGGGTCAGGCTAATGTTGGGATAAACTGTATAATAAATTGTAGCAGCTGTAAACAGTCTTCTTTCTTTCATAAAGGTGGAGTGGGTACACTATCTGGAACACTTTTTAAATCTGGCTTCTTGAATATCTCCTCATGGTCTCCTATCCATTCTGTGAGGCATTGGTATCTTTTTTTAAAAAGCAACCATTCGAATGGCTAAAATTGTGTATGCGTAAAGGCAGGAATGCGCATTCTTTTCGTCAGTTTTATAAAGCCATGCATACACATGACCCTCTTTTATAAATCTCAGCTGTTGAGTAATTGTACGCACAAGCAGAAGCCTGATTGATTTAGCCATAAGGGGATGCAGACACTCCCTTAATTAATCATTTACATATAAAATCAACAAGGAAGATGTGCAATTTTGCAGAATTTGTAACAGCGACAAATTAGACAAAGAAATGAAATCACAAACAGGAAAAAGGTGTATACTGGATCTTTAATGAAAGTAATATGCCAGACTGATCTATATAGCGCCTGCCTGTCAGCAACAGGGGGCGATCTAGCTCATGCACTGAATAGCGGAAAGGCGTTGTGTGGGCAAGGAATCATTGTGAGTGCGAGGGGCAAAAAACTGGAATGTATTAACATGCTGAGCATCGCAATGAAATCACAGAAGGAAAGATAATGTTTGTGAGAATAAAATTTCTACAAGATGAGCTAAAATCAGGCAGTAATGAAGAGCTGCATTCATTTTGCTGTAAAGAAACCTCAGAGAGTTCAAAGCCCTGAAGATGGATGCAGACGTTTCTCAGTTTCGGCTTGACAGAAAGCTTTACAGCCCCTGCACTAGCTGTTTGCTAATTCTCTACCTAGCTAAAGTTAGTTACATTACTTGGCATTCATTTGCTTTGGTCAAACTTGTCTTTTAAAATTTGAGTCTTAGCTTACAAAGAAAGCTGTTGAGTTGTTTTCTAAAAGAAAATCTTAGATGCAGAGAAAAAACTAGGGCTTCAGTCACATGGGCCTAAAGACCAGTCTGTGATAATCTGGCAACCACTGGTGGGTAGGGAAGAAGGTGTGTTCCCAAGTTGGTTGGCAAGTGGCTGATGGCAATTGCTGTAAAATTGATTTCTAAAGCTCCCATCATGAATACCTAGAAATTGGTTGGTGGCCCCCTGTCAATCATGGGTCATTAGGAAAAAAATGTTGACTGCTGAGTGCTTGGTAGAGGTTACCAGTAGTAGTGAAGTGATATCAGTCACAAAGTGGTATATAGTGCATCACAGAAAACAGAGATCTAATTGCTTTGGTCACTAGCAGATTGCCACGGTTGCCTGCAGTTTGTAAGGAAGTCCTCACTTGTCTGCAAACTCTCAAGGCAGTAGTGAAACTAACTGTGAAATGTGAAAACCGGAAACAGAGAAATGTTTTGTCGGCAATAGTAAGGCAGACATATCACACAAGTCTAGTAGGGACCAAAGCAATTACAGAGACATTTTTGATGTGGAACCCTTGTGACTGGTGGTTGCCAGAAAGTCATCAACCATTCTCTAGGTCTTTTTGACTGGACCTTGAACATGTCATTGATAAGACTTCCATCCAAAACAGACCAAACCATCAGGATTTCATAGCAATCGGCATACACATTAGAGCAATTCTTCACAATAAAATCATGTTGTCTAAAAGGAAAACTAAAGAGAAGAAGTTCTGGAGATCAAAATGTGTACATGAAAAGGCTGCAATAAGGAAGTGGTCTATTGCTGTCTTAACATTGTTGCAGCCAGCAGAAAGTGATTGGAGGATTCAATGGTCTTCTGCTTGACAGGTAGCTCTGCTCGCTAACTCGCTACCTAGTTTGCTAATTCAGTCAACTGGGTGATATATTCAATACATTCAAAATGGTAACCAGCACAGGTCTCAGTATAGATGATGATAACCAAAATTAATCTTCATCACTGTGACCTTTTAAGTCTAATGTCTGACAACAGTCATGGTACCAGATACATTGTTGTCGGACTGGTGCTGCCACCGCTGGCAAAATGTGAGAGATGTCGAGCAGAGAGTGCAGAGAGAGTCTGGCGCCTCCTGGGCTCTTTCAGATAGAAATTTGACACTTGTCATTAGATGCAAGAGAGGTGTAACCATTCTGGACCATATTTGCATCCATATTGCACCCACAAGATTTTTGCATAGTACATTATGCACAGTATAAATTGAATGTTCTCATACTCAGATATTTTACACACCATAGCATGAATGTCTGTTCTTAGACATGCTGACCTTTGTTTTTAAAATGATGTCTACAGCTTATGATAATAATCTAGCAGGTATACTGAATGTAAAGCAATGAGTTCTGTAAGTTCTCTGGGCCCTATTTATACTTCATTTCTTTGTGAACCTGGTAGTATTGTGGGGTCAACTGCAGGAAAAAACAATCTCAAAACTCGCCAGAGTACTTTACCGTGTGCAAAAATACCTTGCGCCCAACAAGTATCTTGAGACCAGTGGTCTTCTTGATAGCTGCAATTTTCTACAATGAACCTTTACCAGTTACAAGTCCACTGTGATTATTTACTAGGTACCTGATCTATTGCCTTTTTTCAGGCATGACACAGACTCTTTGGCTCTTCAGCACCTGCCCCAGGTTTCCAAGGGGCTTTGCCATTGTAACCTATATAATCAAAATGCTGTCAAGGTGCAGAGGCGCATGAGGAATACCTTGCAGCAGAGCTTCCCGTGTTCACTGAAAAATGGGGCTTACTGTCAAAAACACTTGGTCAAGAGCAGCCGACCATGTGCCATGGAGAGTCAACTGTCTGTTTTCCCCAGCAGGTGATCTTACTGATGAGTTACTTCACTCCACTGGCTCAGAGTTCCAGTCTGCGAGATTACTCTTTGATTCGTTTGATAACATGCGGCCAATTTCAAGAGTGTTGGCATTCTGTAGCATACGATTGGCATGTGTTGAGTGGTTGCACCCGAACAAAACCTGCAATGATAAAATATTGCTAGCTTAAGGAAGCATATCTGTCTACAGAATGCTTTGCCAGTGAGGCTGCTTTGGAGCCATTTTGGTTCTCCTTCTTGTGTAGATTTTGATGTTACAAGCTACTCTGAAAGAGTGAAAACATAGACGCTAGATGCACTGTTACCTGAGAAAGACTTAAGACTCTCAAAGATCAACTGATCACTCATAATTACATGTACTAGACAAAGAAATTAGTATCTGTATATTAAGATGAAGTCTGGTGCTGCAGTTAAAAAAAAATGCAAATCATTTTAGGTAATTGTAACAATTGCAAGTCTTCAACAAGCTTAACCGGCTTATGGATTTGAAAAATAAATGCATGTGCATCCACAGCCCCTGCTCCTCTCGACAGAGTACTAAATCATTTATCAGATTTGTCAAATGGGATGGTTGTGGAACAGTAGACGAGTGTAAATGTTACATGTTCTGGATCTGATTCTTGTACCTGTGGTTAAATATGAAAGTGGAAAAAATATTCAATTTCCAATATTTCTTTATTTCATTATGAATAGAAGAAAATATTTCTTTTAAACCCCCTCATTCTTATGATAACATACATCTCTTTCAAATGTAATAACCCAAAACATATATAGTCAACCAAAGCCCTCCATGACTATTTCTAGTATTTTTGCACTTACCTTGAATTTCCCAACAAATATTTCTATGAAATCAAAGACAGGGACTACCCCAACAGAAGGTGCATCATCATCACTGAATCATGATAAAGACCAACCAGTTTTAGAAGATATCATTAAACACATGACCAACACCACTGTGCTCCAATAACTAATAAAGCTTTACTGCTTCAGTGGTTGCTCTTACTCCCTACAATGTCTGTGAACTTTTAAAATGTATAGTCTCATTAGTGTGTCCTATTTTCCATTTAGTATGTGTTCAAGCTTTGATTCTCTTTGCAGATTTACTAGTATCCCCAAATTGGGCATATTCCCAAAATCCACTATTTTCCGATTAATTGTAAGACACTGTCATACATCACTGTGAGTCATCTGCCTTACATGAACAACACACCTAAACAAGTCCACACAACACTTTTCAGTATGCTGGAAAGTTCTCATGGAATGAGCACATTTTAAGAAAAGCATTTGAATGCACCATTTGCTGCTTAGTTCAAGCTAGTTAGAATCATTTAATGTCATTAAAACTATGTTTCATCCTTATTTCGTTATAATTCAACATTAAGTGGGAAAAGATAGACCTCATCAGTATCAATGCAGCAAACAAGCAAGTACTGGTGGCAGACGCTGTGAAATGCAGCTGAGCAGCGACACGATCAACCAACCGTCCATTTTTTGGTAACTTGTGAGTGTTTTGTTTTTTTAATACAAGACACAGATTTCCGTACAATCAGGTCCTGGATTGAGTAGCAGCAATTGCATTGGTATGAAAACACAACTGATTCAAAAAGAGCAAATGTGTTTAAAAAAATATTGCTGTGCTTAAAAAATGATTCTTTCTTTACCAGGTCTGCAATGCGCTGGCTGAATTTAAATCAATGTAATGCATCATTCAGAATTGCGATCGAAAAATCAGCACTGTTACCATGGGCGGTTTGTTAGGCGGTTACAACCGAGGACTACAATCCAAAGAGAAGACACGCACACCCTTTTTGCAAGAGATCACTAATCAAACTGTTTTTTCTGCAAAATTGAAAAACAGTAATAGTAATTCAACCAATATCATGATAGTATAGAAGTAATTTGGGACTGTTGAGCTATTATCTTTAATTCCAGTCGGTTCACAGATCAATGGGAAGAGGAGAGCACTGTTCAAATGGAATGACTGCAGAGTGGACTTTCCATTTAAATAAACGATCTGAATAATATCACGCATCATCGTCCTATTTCTGACCACTCAGTGCACAAGCTTTTTCCACCAACATACACCTCTGGGCTGATCTTTACTTCTAATATGGGTGTTGGCCAGGCCGATAGCAATCACACTCACTGTCCTGCATTGTGCCAAATTAAAATCCTCCTTCTTGAATCTCCAGTGCTGAAGGTCATCAGCAGCAGTAGCACAGCAGAAGCAGCTGAGTGATGTTGGAAATATCAAGACATGATGGACTACAGCTCTCTGGCCCGAGGGTAAAGCACAGCTACTCCCTGCCTGGGATACTCACTCCTTAAAACTTGCTCTACTTACTCCAACACATTCGCAGCTTGCTACAGAATAGCAGCCTGTGACTAACAAATCTTTAGGCAATCAATATCAATATAGATATTTAATATCATTCAATGTCGAACCAGAAATCAAGGCAATTACTTGAATTGATGGTAATATAGAGATAAAAGAGGATGCTGCAGTGTTAATCCATTTGTTTATTAATTTAAAACATTGCTGATTTCTCAGCTGCACAAAAATGAAATCATTCACATAACACAAAACGCTGCCTATATCTTCTTAACATTGAACATTTCGGAACAGAAACCTTTATTTTTATTCAAAATCTATGCACAAAATTCCTGATTATATTCTGATATTTAATACATACTTTGGTAATTCACCCACAAGAGATATGCGATGGGAATTATGGCATTGTGTTTTTATATATTATGTAAGTCATTATGGCGAAGTAAAGTGATTGTTGCTTGCTTGCCAATTCGACATGCCGAATCCAGCTTTTTTTGTCTTTTCTGACCTTTAACAACAGCAAAAACGCTACACAGATTCAACAGTTCTTGGTCACATTTAATTCTTTTGTCTGCTTTGAATGGCGGAACTGGTGAGCTACAAAACTGTTGCTGGTGAGCGGGACAATAAGGATGAGTTCAGACCCGAAACACTCTTCAAATTGCTGCCAACTGTCATGAAAGCACAAATTAAAACGCCAGAGAGAAAACACAATAGACTTGGCATTTGCAAGCACCAGCTACACAGCTATGGCGCTACATAAATGGGACCGAGGAATGTGTGAATCTGTTGCAGAAACATTGACTTTGAAACATTTGTTTGTATTTGAGTGATATTTAATATTGTCAAACGGGGCTGGGTCTTGCTGGGTGATAATATCCCAACTGAAATTGGCTGCAAAACTAAAATGAAATGTGCAATGTCCAAAACTACTGCTATAGGCATAACGAGCTTGTTTCAACAGTCGGAAGCAAAGTGAAAATGGCATTTCGTTGCTGCTTTGTCTTATTTCCTTTCACTGAGTCTTTGAAACAACTCTGGAATGGCAGCACTCCAAAACACAGAACAAAGACCTAACCTCAACTATAACATAGCATATTTTAAAAAAAAAAAATATTTCTTTTCTTTTCTTTTCTTTTTTTGTTTGTTTGTTTGTTTGGGTTTTTTTGTTTTGTTACAATAGCTAACATCAGCCTAACGCATCTTGGCACATAAGCCTTCATCAGAGCAGCCAACCAGACGAAGGTTATATGAGGAGGCACACCTGCTATATGTTTTTCACTGCTTGCTCTCATTCTCATCAAGTGTAGTGTAGTCACAGGGCTGACAAGCTGCAGCCTGCAGCATATTTTAAAAAAGGTACTGGTGAACAGTGTGCATCTATTTAATAAGCGTAATTTAGATCATGTATGTTAAAGAAAACCACTATCAGCCAAATAAGCCTCCTAAATGTATGCAAATGTATGTCTGTTTACATTTGAAATGAAATTCAATCAAATCTACAACCCTGAACATTTTTTACAGCAAAACAAAAGCAACGCTGCCACAGCTGGAAATGTTAACTTTATGTTATCTCAATAACTTAAATGTCAAAAGGAAACCAACCACTGGCTTTTCATCCTGTACATTGTAAGTACACATGATCTACTTAATTTGCAAAAGAAAAGCTTTAATTCTTATTGATTTTTTTTCCCCAAACCTTCATTTTACACAAAAGAGACCCAACGAATTACCTATTAAAGTACCAACAAATTAATATAGATTGTCCAGCTATTTTCATACTTCCGCTTTAGTTAAATAGCTTCAGTAAAACAATCACTCTACGTAGCAAACAAGAACGAGTTGTCCTCCGTGTTGTATACTTTAAAGAATCATAAAAGCAAACATTATTGTAATGAGCAAATGCATAATTTCCAGTAAAAGTTAATGGGCCAAATGTATGGCGTAATGTGCAACGCAGAGGCCATAAAACATCTCTAATCAGAAGTGCATTCAGAAAAGTATTGAAAATCAGTGCATTCAGTCTGCCAGATTTTAAAAGACATAGCGTTTGACGGCTCGTCTCCATGTATGCCCTACTTCTAGAGGAGCAGCCATCTTCGATTATGTGGATAGATGCATAGTAATGACATGGTAGCAGTCACTTCAAAGCTCATCCCCATTTCTTTTTTTTTTTGCCACAGGCCAACTCTTCGGCAGCTCTCGGCTTAGGGATGACTCGTAGATATCATCATGACCAAACCTTGAATTGTTAAGACCCTCGACCCATAAACAGATGTAATCATGACACGTACCTCCAAAATCAGGCCTTAAACGGATGTCATATCCCTTCAGCAACTTGTCCACGGTGGTCTTGGCCACAGACATGCCGGCGCTTCCAATGGAGGAGCTGGAGGGGAGGTGAAAATCCAAGAGGCATTTTTAAGCAGCAAAAGCAGAAGTGTCCAATACTTTTATCACAAACATTACGCATCTCTGCAGCACACCTACTGAGTGATAGTAGCCTGAAAACTGTGCTGCACATACTCTATATTCCTTTTCAAATGTCACATTTGAAAAGGAAGCCCTGATAAGGTGTTAGCAAAAGGGCAGAAGGGGACTTTGGATGTTAAACAACACCTCGCTTACAAATAATCCCATCCACGCGTGCTTCCCACGTCCTTCAAAGTAAACATTATTTCACTACCAGACTCCAGATTTAATCAAAACGCAAAGAAAATAGCACTGCAAAGAATTAAATCCATGCAGATGATTTTTTATTTTCTGTGTTACTCTGAGGTGCACCTGATAAAATGTTAAAACAATCCCATGTTTGTATCATAACTGGAAATGCTTGAAAAACGTGCTTTGCATTGTGCATTATCCCCCTCTGCCCCACCTACAGCATATTCATCAAATCGGTTGAGGGGGTGCAATGATGGTGCACCTGTCAAACGTTTTATATTGATGCCAGTCCTTCAGAAACAATGGTGTTAAGTGTAACAACGTCACAGTTTATTTGACTCGCCATCAGCTAAAAGCCCAGCGTGATTCAGTGGCGTGTGTTTTAATAAGCACGAGGTTATAGCAAAAAGCCTCCCATCGTGCCATCAGAAGCACGGGCCTCATCAGTCTGAGCCCGGAGACAGACCACCTCTCCCAGGAGGAACTGCATAGTCCACTCTAGTCTGAGTGGCATCTATAACATTGGTGCCATGACCTGCATCACCTAGCAGAGAGCAGCTCTCCAGCTGAGGTTCCCTATTACAAGGAAGGGGCTGAATGAGTGTAGAGGGAGGGTGTGCATGCATGCGTGTGTGAGGGGGGTAAATTGCTCCCTTGGTATGGCAGGAGCACTACTGCCCACGGCTCAGTCAGGGAATCACTGTTCAATTAGCTCATAGGCAGTGCAGCTGTTCATCAAGCTGGGCAGTTGCAGGGCCGGAGGGTTTGACACCTGACAGCATCATGAGGGAATCTGCAAAAATCAAACCCTTTCATTTGCTTGGGTCAGACTATTGTAATGGAATCAGATGTCAAAAGGTGCAGCCCAGTGTTCTCAGTGAGCATTTCACTCTCATAAGGGAAGCTGCAGGTTGCTGCAGACCATGAAAAAGGAGTAGGCCACAAGGGATGAAAGCTACATCAGTTCCTCTAAGATCAAAACAACTACGGAACTGATCAGGAGACTGACACTGAGACGTTATCCATGAAGTCTTGTGCAGTAATTTGGCAATGGTGTAAACATTTAAAAGCCATGGCACATGAATTAAAAAAAAAAAAATACGTTGCAACGTTAAAGGGCTACCCTGTCATCTATGTGGAGAGCAGCAGAGGATGACAACCCGCCAGGATTCCTTCTCAAAATCAGATTGAAACACGTATATAAATATACAAAAAGGAGCAAGTGGGCGACAGCAGTATGAATACGAACATTAGTTGGCGTTGAAAATTAAAAGGGTTTTGCTTGCTGGATACAGTGCTGTAGTTCACAGCTGCGGACAGCTGTTTAGAACAGCGTAATCAATCGATGATCGGCTGATTGATTGTATCGCTTAATCATCGCTCAAGCCTACAGTGCCTACTCAGGGCTGTCATTTTACACAGTCTCCCCAGACAGCACACACACACACGTATATCCCCATTTTGATATCGGGAGTAGGTTACGTTTCACAATGGGCTTCTGGTTGTGCACGCGCATGTTTTTACGCTCGCGCGCGCCAAAGCGCCGTCTAATAGGGCATATATCGGCAGCAATGCCCCTAATAAGTAGGCCTGGGTACCCCGTTAATGCGATTTGCCACATCTGAGCCTTTTATTGACCGGTAATCACGTCTACGGGTGTGACAGTTCGTAATTTCTTTTCTTCTTTTTCTTCCAAGCGACATTTTCTTACCTTTGAACAAAGCATACGAAGGACAAAGCCGCCAGAGCAGAGAAAATTCCACATAATTTATCTTCTTGGCGACCCAACATCTCCACAAATCCTTCTATATAGTTCCTATAATCCAACCGGTCCAGTGGTCCTCCCGAAAATGCACAAAGTAAAAATCGGCAATCAAAAAATAATTGCCTTTTAAAAATGCCGAATAAACTAGCCTACATCTATGCATGCGATGTCTTCATTAAAATATGCTTTAGGGATGGGGGTAAAAAGAAAAAGAAAAGAAAGAAAAAATCTGGTAATTGGCCCCCGCTGCTTCTTCCCCGGCTATGGAAATCCGTGCAGGTCACAGAGCCCCTCGACCAACACCAGAAGATCAGACATCTTGCTCAAAAAACGGCATACCTAATACTTTTAAAAAGTGATGACAAGTGTTCTTCCCCCTTAAAAACAAACAAACCAAACAAACACGGGCATGAGTGACTGAGCAGCAGCCTCTTGACGATCAAATTGGTGGATGAAATTTCCCAGTCCAAATCTGCAGATGAGGCATGGTTCCAGCGATGCTCTGGCGCCAGACTATTCCACAACGTGATGTTGTTAAAAGATATTTGTTTGAGCTTGGAAACGCGCGTCGTCTGGAGGGGAGCGGTGGGTTTGTATTACAAAAAAAAGAAAGAAAAGAAAAGAAAAAAATTAAATCTTCATTCCCCCGCTTCTTTTCTTTTTTTTGTCTTCCCCCTCTGTTGTTGCTGCTGCTGATGATGATGATGTAGATCAGCGCAAAGTCACTGAGGGGAAAATGCACATTGAAAAAGCACTGGGTAATATCTGATGCAGACGTCAGAGCAGGCTATATCACTCCTCTGGTGGAGAAAAAAATTAGATGCCGAGAAATATGGATGGCCCCCCCGATACGCCAAATGCAATGTGTCACAACGTCGGATTAGCCTACATGTTAAAGACGCAAACCTATTCGAAAAGTCCACTTGCCTCCGCTGCCCGGCGTTAAATGGCGCTTGAATACGTTATTAGGGTCCGGTGGTCTTCTCCTGGAAACACCGAACCAATGACCAAAGAGATATGATGAGGGAATCTCGTCTCCTGTGTTTTCTTTCTGTTTTTTCTTTTCTTTTCTTTTTGGATCGCTGCTTTTAAAATAAAATAAAATATCCTACTAAGGGGTGAGGAGGGAGGGGGACACCTAAGGTGAATTCCTTAGCGACAGGCTGTTCATGCGCTGAATTGTCTCTCTGAAGCCCATTAGGATGCTGGAAGTGTGTGCCGGTGCGTTTCCGTGCGTTTCTTCCACTTTGCCACATTTCTGAAACACGCGCACTTACGCATGAAGGCGCTCACCCACACACAAGTCATGCATGCGGGCACACTCGCGAGCGCACCCACGGCATGGAAACACGCACGTCGAATTTATTTATTTATTTCATTCCTCTTCAGCATGTTTTCCCCCCCGTATTAGTAACATAAACACTGGGAAATTGGCAACACGCGCACACCACAATCGGAGAATCACACGAGCTTGTGTTTTATACAGAGGAAGAGGTATTCTTCAGGGATCTCTGTGCTGTCCAGTTGCTAGGCAACCCAGCCAGCACTGATGCAGTTGTGGTGATTCGAAGGCTATGCGCAAAGGCTCGTTTAAAGGAGCAGACCCGGCTCTGTCGCCGTTGTGGTGTCAGTGGGACAAAAGCAAACAGCGACTGATGAAGCTGACCACCGAGGCATTTGTGTTACATTAAATGCATGCAAGAACGAAATGTGGTGTGACTCGGGGTTTCGCACTGTACTTTAACCGCCTCATCATCGTCATTGTCATGGCCACAAGCACTGTCACGAATAACCAGGCAACCAGTCTCTAGTTTCTTCCTTTCTTGCTTTTTTTCTCCTTTTAATGTCTTTTTCAGCACACTCAAAGCATTTGTTGCTGCTTCTGCCTCAACTCTGCTGTCCTCCATTCTAAGGAAATTTCACTTTGTCCCTCCCCCACAGGTGATGTCACAGCACTGAGCCAAAAGGGTAAGGAAGTGGCAGAGAAGGAAAATAGTTATCCCGTTTAATCTCCTATTTTAACCGATGCTTAAATGTACACAATAAAGCATGCCACTGCTGTATTTTGGCTTTAGCTTCGGAAGAGACCATTGAGCGGCCTGTCTCTGACCATCATAACCATCATCGCTATTGCATCGCTATTTATATACTGAGTAACACCAGATGCATTCAATTATATAATAAATATTCTAAAAAAGACTTTGGTAAGATCATGACTGACTGTGACCTGAAACCCAAGGGCTTGGCAATTACGACTGGCTCTCACACACACTCATACTTGTTGCATCACAGGAGCTGATAGTCAGACAAGCTTGAAAGTGTGATGGCTCCAAATCTGGTGTAAAGCATCTGATTCAGCAAACTGAGTGTTAGTTTGTTCATGATGTTGGAAACACTTGGCAGCTGAACACTAGTTTTGTTTTGTTTTTCTGCAGAATATTTCTCCTGTCATAAACCTGGATACTTGAGAAGTGATTTTGAATGGCCCTAAAAACTCATATTAACAATAATTGGACATTGTTTCTCAGGATCATTTAATGATCATGTCTGTTATTTTTTTCTTTATCAAAGAAAATGAAAGTATAACAGTGATACAATTAGAGTCACTAGTTTCCTCATTATTAGTTTACGAGTACAAGATGATTGTAGATGTTCTAATTAATGATTAATGCCTAGCTGTAGCTTAAGGTTGATTTTCAACTGTACATAAAAGAAGCAAATCCTCCATTGGGAAAGTGAATCCTGTAATGTGCATTTTTGCGATGGCCAGCAGGGGGCTACTCCTCTGTTTGTGCAACTGAAGTGCCTCAATAAACACTCTCCTCATGTGTTAGTTGTCTCAGTATGTCGTTTTATAGTATATTTAATAGAATATAAAGTTCATTATTTTGAATGTGGTCCTATTTGGACTCAAAGTGATGACAAAACAGGGAATGGTTTCGAGTGAGGCTAACTTGTGATTAACTAGCGAACATTTTTAGTTGGGTCCATCTCTCACATGTGATATCTGGTTTCAAAAGAAGCGAGACGTTCAACGCTAAAATGTTCAAGTTTTTTCTTTGAAGACAAACTAGCTCAATGTATTCTCATTTTTAATTGGTCTGCTCATGTCTACGTGCCAAGGCAACAGGAATTGTAGGTTTGATAAGTGCTACTTGTCCACATGTGTTTCATTTGAAGGCAGTTCAGCTCTCATAGGATACGTTTTTGAGCCACAGTGGAGCAGTGGCAGTATATAATGGAGCGTAATATGGAGTTGAAACCTGTCTGACAGCAAGCTAGATGAATACTTCCAGTGTCTGGGCATGCACAGTCTGCTCTACATTATAGACAGTTTTTCTCTCCCATCCACAGCATTCCCTGATTAATGCGATTAACTCTCATTGGCATCTATGACAAGGAGACCCAAGTCCCTGAGATGTGCATGTTCCATGCACTTTTTTTTTTTGCGCCATTCATATGTTGCATAACACGTGTGAGTTACTGGGTCACCCTTGCTCCTCAGATATAAATAGTATCACATGGTTAATGCATTGGTGCCTTCCAGTCACTCGCTTTTCCTCTTGCTGTTCATAGGCATCAGTCAAACGCCCCAATCGACTCTTAGTAACACATGATGCTGTATGTTTAACTCAAGTGTTTAGACAACATGCTTTATCCTTTCTTCATACAACTTCACCATCAGTCTGGGACATGAGTGGATAGGTGTGTTTTCAATGGTGGTGGGGGGGAGGGAACTTAATGAGAGTTCATTTAACATTAATTTGTTGTGGGATTTTTTACACTCCCTCTGATTAGAGAACACAATCAAGGCTTCTCGCGAAGGGGTTTAATTTACAGCAATGAAGTCCTTAACTGTGAGGTGAAACAAAAGCTTTAGCTCATGTTTGTTCATTCTCACTGTAAGAGGGATCCCTGTGACTAGTTTAAGGACAGAAGCTTGATGACCTGAAGAGGCTGAATATTTGGAAAGATAGCAATGTTGGTCTGAAACTGGAAACCAGGCTTTACAATATTCTCATAAATACGTGTCAAAAGTATTTGCTCATATGCCTTCAAATTCAAATTCTTAGCATTTACTATGATGTTGACCCACCCTTTGCAGCTCTTCAGCTCTCCTGGGAAAGCTTTCTACAAGGTTTGGGAGTGTGTTTCTGGGAATTTTTGACCATTCTTCTAGACGCACATTTGTGAGGTCAGACATTGATGTTGGATGAGAAGGCCAGGCTCGCAGTCTCTGTTCTAATTCATCCCAAAGGTCTTCTATCTGTTTGAGGTCAGGACTCTGTGCATGCCCAGCCCCTGAAATACAAACCACACCATAATCCACCATCCACAAACTTTACTCCTGGCACAGTCAGACAAGTATCATTTCCCTGGCAACCATCAGACCTAGACTTGTCCATTGGATTGCCACACAGAGAAGCGTGATTCGTCACTCCAGAAAACTCGTCTCCACCGCTCTAGAGTCCAGTGGCGGAGTGCTTTACAACACCATTGTGCTTGGTGATATTGGGCTTGAATGGAGCTCCTTGGTCATTGAAATCCATTCCAATGAAGCTCTCTACACACTGTTTTTGAGCTAATCTGAAGGCCAAATGAAATGTGGAGGTGTGCACCAATTCACTTTGCAGAAAGCTGCTAACCTCTACACACTATGCACCTCAGCATCCACTGACCTTGCTCTGTGAGTTTACATGATGAATCTCTTCATGGCTTAGCTGTTCCCAGTTGCTTCCACTTTGTTAAGTGGCATCCTATCACTTATTGATTGATATCCAAGATGGCGCCGCGTATGGATGCCCTGGTGCTTCAGTGCGTTACTTCTGTTTTGTTTTTGTGCATAACTTCTGTGTCTGGGCACTCCTCTGGATATTCTTACACCAGAGAAGAGCTTCTTAACTGCAGGACTACAACACCTGTGGATTTACTTCCAATATTTGTCGCATCTGCGGCAGATTTACTGCAGACTCTGATCAGGAAAGTGAGACGCCGAAAGAGAGGTAAGCGAGCCGGCGCACTCGTGCGTCTGAGGAGACGTGGACTGCGAACTGCTCTTCCTGGGATCTTCCTTTCCAATGTTCGCTCACTCAGGAATAAAATAGATGAGCTGGCCCTGATGAGAAGCATGAACAGAGACTTTGCCTCCTCCTGTGTCTTATGTTTTACGGAGTCGTGGCTCTGTGAGGACATCCCGGACAGCGCGCTCAAGCTGGAGGGCTTTCATCTGCTGCGCGCGGACCTCTCTGGTAAGACCAAAGGTGGAGGTGTCTGCTTCTACATTAATAGTGGCTGGTGCACAGATGTAACAGTGATTGCTCAGCACTGCTCTTCCTCTCTGGAATACCTTTTTATTCACTGCAAACCGTTTTATTCTCCGCGGGAGTTTGCTTCATTCATCCTGGCCGCTGTTTACATCCCGCCAGATGCGGATGTGCAGGCAGCTCAGTGCGCACTCGCGGAGCAGATACTGCACATGGAGCGGACATTCCCGGACTCTCTCATCATTGCTCTTGGGGACTTTAACAAAGCCAATCTGAGCCATGAGCTTCCCAAATACAAGCAGTATATTAAATGCCCGACCAGAGAGGAGACCACTAGACATTAGACCACTGTTACAGCACGATCAGCGGGGCCTATCGTGCGGTGCCCCGCGCTTCACTCGGACTTTCTGACCACGTCATGATCCACCTAATCCCCGCGTACAGACAGAGGCTGAAGCTCTCCAAACCTGTCGTGAGGACCAAAAAACTGTGGATCAACGAGGCTGTGGAGGAGCTTCGCACGTGTTTGGAGTCTACAGACTGGGACACAATGAAGGCTGCTTCTAACAGCTTGGACGAGTTTACGGACACTGTCACCTCCTATATCCACTTCTGTGAGGACAGCATTGTGCCATCACGCACCAGGGTGAGTTATAACAACGACAAACCCTGGTTTACTCCTAAACTCAAAAAGCTGTGGCTGGAAAAGAGAAAGGCGTTCAGAAGCGGAGACAGGGACTGCTACAGAGAGGCCAAGTACAGGTTCACTAAAGAAGTGGACGTTGCTAAACATCAGCACTCTGAGAAGATGCAGCAGCAGATCTCAGAGAATGACTCAACTTTTACTGCCGTTTTGATGAGTCATCAGGCAGCCTTCACACCTCCAACAGCCCCAACAATAGAGACACTTTGGACACTCATTCCCCCACCTCTCCCCCTTCCATAGAGCCATCACCACCTTCAAACACTTCACCTACAACACCCCCCTCCTCACCCCACACAAAAGAGGATTTCACACCACCTCCTCCCACCACAACTCTTCATATTCGTGAAGCAGGTGTGAGGAAGCAGTTTAAGAGTCTGAATGCTCGGAAAGCTCCCGGCCCAGACGGTGTGTCTCCTGCCACCCTCAGACACTGTGCAAACGAGCTGGCCCCAGTGTTTTCTGGCATTTTCAACTCCTCACTGCAGGCATGTCATGTGCCTGCCTGCTTCAAGTCCTCTACCATAATCCCTGTCCCCAAGAAACCTAGGATCACTGGACTAAATGACTACAGACCCGTGGCTCTGACATCTGTGGTCATGAAGTCTTTTGAGCGCCTGGTTCTCTCCTATCTCAAGACCCTCACGGCCCCCCTCCTGGACCCCCTGCAGTTTGCATATAGAGCCAACAGGTCTGTAGATGACGCCATCAACATGGCCCTACACTTCATCCTGCAGCATCTGGACTCCCCAGGAACCTACGCCAGGATCCTGTTTGTGGACTTCAGCTCTGCCTTTCAATACCATCCTTCCAGACCATCTCCGAGGCAAGCTTTCCCAGATGAATGTGCCTGATCCCATCTGCCGGTGGATCACTGACTTCCTGTCGGACAGGAAGCAGCATGTGAGGCTGGGAAAGAATGTCTCGGACTCCCGAACCATCAGCACCGGCTCCCCTCAGGGCTGTGTTCTTTCTCCCCTGCTCTTCTCCCTGTATACTAACTGCTGCACCTCCACCCACCAGTCTGTCAAGCTAATCAAGTTTGCAGATGACACCACCGTTATTGGACTCATCTCGGACGGGGATGAGTCTGCCTACAGGAGGGAGGTTGAACGTCTGGTGTCTTGGTGCAGCCACAACAACCTGGTGCTGAATGCCCAGAAGACAGTGGAGATTATTGTGGACTTCAGGAAGCACACAGCCCCACTCCCCCCCATCATCCTGACTGACACCCCCATCACCTCTGTGGACTCATTCCGCTTCCTGGGTACCACCATCACCCAGGACCTGAAGTGGGAGCCCACCATCACCTCCGTCATTAAGAAAGCCCAGCAGAGGATGTACTTCCTGAGGCAGCTGAAGAAATTCAACCTGCCAACACGGACGATGATGCAATTCTACACTGCAATCATCGAGTCCATCCTCACCTCCTCCATCACCGTGTGGTACGCTGGAGCCACTATCAGGGACAAACAGAGACTGCAGCGTGTTGTGCGCTCTGCTGAGAAGGTGATTGGCTGCAGACTCCCATCTCTGCAGGACCTGTACACCTCCAGGACACTGGGGCGTGCAGCTCGGATCTCAGCTGACCCTTCTCACCCTGGGCACAGTCTGTTTGACCTGCTCCCCTCAGGCAGGAGGCTCCGGTCCATTCGCACCAGAACCTCTCGCCATAAGAACAGTTTCTTCCCCTCTGCTGTTGAACACATGAACAATAACCGTATGACTGTTCCCACCACTAACACATGACCCTACGCTGTGTTCACTGCATCATTTCATGTTTGGCACCGATCACCACCTGCACTCATGTATATATCTATCTATCTACTTAGCACTTTTAATTCTTATTCTCATTTTTATTTTCATGTCTATTTAAGCTTAATTTATAACAGTATTTATAACAGTATGTTTGCACTGAAGCACCGCAGCAATTTCCTAATGTTGTAAACCCGCTCAACATTTGGCAATAAAACCCTTTCTGATTCTGATTCTGATTCTGATCATGGTACCACTGTGGAATTCACTGAGCTCCTGAGAGGGATCCATTCTTTCACAAATGTTTTTAGAAGCAGTCTGCATGGCTACGTTCTTGATTTTATACACTTGGGGCCATGGAAGTGATTGGAACACCTGAATACTTTTGAATAATTTTGCCAATATAGTGCATTTATATATATGAGTGATGGGATCAAGATGAGTGCAAATAGACACACAAGTCTGACAGCAGCATTCAAAGATCCACAGGTGATTTCAGGTCTTCAAACACAAGCAGATACACACAAGCCAAACTGAGCTTTGCTGCCCTCCTGACTCATGACCTAATTAAGAATGACTTGGACAACCCTCCAAAAGGCCCCTAGAGTCAGAGCAGAGCTGAAGCATTTAGCCCATGCAAAAGCACAGCGCCAGGTGCAGCAGAGCATTTTGTTTTGGCACTGGATGTATGCACTGCATGACTTTTCTATGATTTTTCCTCTGTTCGCCATAATAAACTATGATTACACTCATAGGTCAAAGCGGCACTGCGGGAGCTCACCACCTCGCGCTCGCTGCAAACCTCTGAGAGAACCAAGGTTTAACATCAGTGTGCATCACGCCGCTCATTGACCGCAGCGATGAGATCGGAGGCTTTGAAAGCACACGGCACACGACTCTGAAGCACTACCTTGAAGCAGGCTACCAGGCAATTGTTGCTATGCTACCACAGAAAGCCCAATCAAAGTGCAGTGTGTTGCTCATTGAGGCTGAACTGCACCGCAGTGTTCCAAATACTTGTGAGGAGCGCTGTTTACACTCAAACCGTGGATTGCACACAAGAAAGAAAGAAATGCGCGTTAATGCTTCCGTTCTGTCCGCCTTGGGTTACTGCAGGGGAGAAAGGAAAAAAAATACATGTAAACAAGTCAGACAGATGCATCACATGAATAATCCACCTCTGCTCAGATAAAGTATGAACTGCAGGATGCTAAGTGGAAATCCTGCTCATGATTCGTGACCTCAGACTGGCGTGAATGACATCTGTTGGTGATTATTAAACACGCTCATCAAAACCGAACACACTGGGTGTTCCACACACGGCTCGATTTGTTTATTTCTGATGTTTGGTGAGCTCACAGCAGCATATTCCAACATAACTGGAAATTAACAGATATGTTCTGATTGGCCATAAAAACAAGAGAGCCTGAAGGAAATTAGCTAAAATGTAGTATCTATCTTCTTCTTCTTTTTTTTAAGATAAAAAATGATGACATGTGGCGCTTGTCCTCGGGGAGGGGGTGGGGGAGTTGAATAATTAATGAGATTAAGCAAAGGTTACATGTATCATCATAATTGTAAAATAATCCCCCTCACCCACCCACCCCGTGTGTTTCTGTGCAGCTTCGTGTGGCACAGTCCGCAGGAGGCCGGCAGCTTTAACACACTCTTACCTGTTCATTCTTTGAAGTGACAAAACTAAAGGCTCGCAACCCCTGCAGGCGGCACACAACTAACTGACCTGAAACGCTCATTTGTCCTCCACACACCAGATGAGTGCACATCTCAAGCAGTCACATGGCACGCCAGCTCCAAAATTAGCATGGGCGAGGCGCAACACTTGATGCTAAATAGCTATTGATGGAGGAGAAGCACTAATAGGAATCTGTAATTCTGTCCCTTACCTCACCCGTGTCCCTCTGCAGCCCTCAGTGCACTATTTCACTTTATAGCACTTTTTTTTTTGGGGGGGGGGGCATATTTAAGCAGACCTTTGTGGCCTTTTATTGATACAATCACAATGAATAATTAAGTGTTTGTAAAGGTCTGGCATCAGGTTAGTCTTCTTCAATGGTTTATCAATATCAAAGTAGCATGTCTGTAATGCCAACAACACCCAGGGAGGTCTTTAGCAGGCTCAGTCTTTGTCTTAGCGTTAGAGTAAGCGGATGTAACAGTTTCTAAGGACATGCTGTTGGCATGCACGTGCCATATATATATTTCTCCTTCCAGACTTCAGCATGCCACTGATTTATCTTTTATCAAACGCAGCCTTACTATGTTTCTCTGAGGATTGGCTTCAAGCCGCAAAGGGTTATTCTGCTATCCATCTGGCAAAGGGTAGCTCATGTGATGCCCTTATTTGCATTCAAAGTGTCATCACTTCAGTTTTCCTTACGTCCAAATGTCAGAGCCTGTTGCAATACAGCCTTTGGTGTCTGGATAATACGGAAACAATGGATGTCAATACTAAAGCAGACATGGATTCTCCACTATATACTAAAAAAAAATGCGTTGCACTTCATAAATAGTAGGTTTTGTCAAAAATAGCACTGTAGCATCCCCCCCCCCACACACACCCCCCATCTGCGTTCTACGTGGGATTTCTACATGGAACTCCTGCGAGAAAGGGTTAATGAATTCCTCACACAGATAGATATTGCCATGGAAACAGCTGCGTGACTGCTTGCAGCTTGTATACACACAGGAGGGGAAAAAAAACAATGGTGCCAAAGGTATTTTGAAATTCAGCGAGCAGAGGCTTTCCAGTGCACACAACTGCATTTTAAGATTTTTGAATTTTGATTTTTTTTTTTTTTTTAACAAGCAACTGTGAGTGAGGAGTAGCCACCTTGTAACCTCCACCCCTGCTTCCTCCCTCCATCTCCTGCTCTCCGTCTTCCAAATTCAAAGAAATGTGATTGACACTGGAGATGCATTTGCAGCGGCCGCGGAGCTGATGCATTCAACAACGACAACAAAAAACACACGCGTGAGGTCTGGATATTGTAGATGGGAAATAATACTGTGCCATGTCATTTTGCTTGCAATAACAAAGTAAATGCATGCAGAGCACACACTCAAACACACACATATGCACACACACACTAATACAATTCCAGCAGAAAATAATTAATTTACAATATGAAATAGACCTTAAACAATGTGCCTCGCAGCTGAGCTGAAAAAGAAGGAATGGATTGAAAATCAATCAAAGCCACCTGCGCGCACACACAGACGCACGCACACACACTGCATTTGTACACGCAATAATTATTTGTCCCTTAAGATTATACAGTCCTGCTCATGTTTTTGAAAATGGGCAGCACGGCACGTCGTGTGCTGGTGGGAAAACCTAATCCATCTCGGCACAAAAACATGCTCTTTTAGTGCCATTAGCCATCCTCCCAATACTGAGTCAATAGTCTCCGTCCAAATGGACTTTTATGCTTGAGTCTGCAAATATGACTCTATAGGTCGGCTTCTGCAGGCATTCACCACTTGGCACTCAGTTGCCAGAGCAAAATAACTGTGTTTAGATTCATAAATATTTTCAGACGCATTGAAAAAGCTTTTAAGTCCATAGAGAGGAGTTAGCATAGTGATGTGAGGTGCTGTAGGTGCAGGCAGCACAGAGCGGTGTGTCGGTACACAAGCAAACAAAGAGATAGAAAATATAAACAGGGACAAGTAGTGACACTAAAGGAGGATAAGCCTGCTTTGCAACTTGCTGCTTCTTGTCCGTTTTGGACCCGGTCCTTGTGCACTTTGGAGTCTCCCTGGAACCAAAGGACATTCCATCAGCATGCGTCTCACGGGTCCCATTACACGGGACGTGTGTAGCATGCTCCATTTATTTATGTGCTTTTTTTTAGAAACACACTCAACTTTCTTCATGCTTTGCAACCACATAACTCACCAGGGCTATAAGAAAAGTCGTGCTGTTCGATACTGCGAATTTTGGTATCGATCCCAGGGCCAGTACTGCCGATACCAATATTGATACCGATACTTATACTAACCTATAAAGCAGCTTTTGTAGTGGAAAGTGGTGTGTCATGATTTATTGAGATGAATCATCATTAATTTGCAAATTCTAAACACATTTTCATGAGCACTAAATGCCCGTTATTTTTACTTTCCACAGTAATTAGTTCATACAACAAAACACACCTCTCAGCTTTTTACATATTTTGAAACTGGTTTTTTTTGACGAACTGAAGCGTAAATGCGCCTGTTCCTAAACCTCTGTTGTTTAAAGTCAACACAAAAAGGTTCAGACGTTTTTCATAGTACATGTGTGAGGTATATATATTTTTTATTTCCAAGGAAAAAAAGTCAGAGGAATACATACTGAACATAGAGAATAGAAACAAAGTATCGATGCTAACACGCTACTATCGATCTGTTACCAACTATTAATATTTGGATTGATCTGCCCACCTCTAAAGACAATGAGAGTAGAAACCACTTGTGTTAAAATGAATTCAGTCAGCCACAGCTTACATCACACCTTTATGTTCATTTAACCAAAAATGAGTCATTTGCAGAAGTCAACACAACCTCAGCTGTAGTTATTCAGTAAATGTCACAGGTTGGGGATCACACGGGACCAGACCAGTGCAAGTTTTTTGCTTTTTTTAAAACCACATTCATCCAGGTTAATTAAAAAGTGATGGACTTCAGCTACCTCTCCATCTCGTCACACAGCAGCATGAACTGTGGTCAAGCATAATTACACAGCTGTAAGGAGATCATAATTGGATAATATTTTTTAGTAATTCCTTTTGGGATCTGATCCTCCCATGGGAATTTTTAATTGATGAGATAGCTCACAGCTGCCAGAAGTTACAAGATTAGGTGACTATCATAGCTTATCACACAGACACGGAGAAGCAGGCTAAGTCATAAAGCAAATTAGTCAGAGGCTCGGTGACTTTGTCGGGCAGGTATGTGAAGAGATATTGTCTTTTTTGCTAAATGAGCTGTGAATGGACGTTATCATTTTTTTATAGCTTGACATGGCATGGCAGCCCTACATAAAGACATTTAAAGTACATTTTTAGGTCTTTTCAGTCAATAAATCAAATATAATCTTATTTAATCTTTTCTTTTCATAAGAAAGAGAAATTAGTAAAAAAAAAAAAAAAGGATCTGTAGCACAGGAAGAGTAATGAGGATATAAACACAAAGGGGTTTAGGCAGTACAAAAGGAAATAACTGTTTCCCAGATGTTTGTTTTTTTAAAGAAATAGACTTATTTATTTTCTTGCTTAGTGAGTTCAGTAAGAAGACTGATGCAAGAGTCAAGTCTGTACAGCAGATATTAAGATACAGTGAGACGCTGATTAGCTGATCTTAGGATCTCCACTGGAGATAAGAAAGCAGTCAGTTGGATTTGTGTGTAGGTAACAAATTTGCCGGCAGCGTCTGCAGCGCTAATTAGCTAACATGTAGGCACTTCTTATCCCAAACAAAAAAAGAAAACATTAAAATGAACTGCTTTTACATGACATCATACACAAAGGCTACTATGGGATGTCACTGCCTCGGACAAAGACATAGTCTGACACATACAACACATAAAACGTAGAGCCTTAGTCACACAGGGCCAGAGATCAGTCACAAGGAAACAAAAACTGCATTCCCAGACCAATTGGTGAGTGACTGCTGGTTGTCCCTTGGTGAAATCATTCACAAAGCGTGTGTCACACCAAAAATCTCCTTGTAATTGCGTTGGTAACCAGCAGATTGCAGCGCTCGTCGATTCCTAGCATGGAAAATGCTGACTTGTTAGGAACAGCTTACCAGCTACTAGCTGACTCATAGTGAAAGTGTGAAAAGTTTATTGTTCCCATTTTTAATCTGAAGATGAATAGTTCAGTTTGAAGTTTCAGTGCTAACTGGCAAGTTAGTGAGTTTTTGGCAAAAGGTCACCATCTTCAATAAAAACTATGAGTGACTGAGGAAATCTGCTTTCGGCCAAAGCAATGACAAGGAGGTTTTTGGCACAGCACCTCCTTTGTGAATGATTTTCTTGGAAATCAAGCAAAGTTGGTTGCGAGTTGGTTGCCAATCAGTCTAGGCCTGTGTGATGGAGGCCCAAGACGTCAAACAATTCTTTAAGAGAAAGCGAAGGTTCTTAGAGTGCACATTAGTTATTTGAAGCTTGTTTGCAGAACTTTGTAGAAAAGAACTTGACAGATTTTCATGGAGTTTATTGGAGAGGTGGTGCATAGTCAAAGAAAACACCCTTCCTTTACAATTTGAGCTATACAACAATTTTCTAAAGTAATGCACAGTTGAATCAGTTTCTAAGCTGTAGATTTTAGACAAAGTTTAAAAAGATGAAAATGAAAAATGAAGTGAGGGCTATGCCATGGTGATGTACTAAACTTGTTCCATTGTTATAGTTTTATGGCATTTCACCATTAGAGGTACAGCAAGTAAAGATTATCCTTATTGAATCATCCTAATAGCTTTGGAAATATTGTAGTACTTTGTATAGTTTTATTTTAATATAAATAATCTATCAGTGAGTCAATGTGTTTCCCAAGTCATCGTTCATCAGAGTTACAATGATAAATTTAGTGATCCTAAAGATATAGATAAAATCTTCACTTAATATTCACCCTTGAAACAGTTGCTATTATTAAGAATTTAGAGCCTTTAACTGTAGCCTCAAACTACAAAGAATGAAAAAATAAAAATCATAGTTTTTTGCAACTTGTTGTGATGTATCTCAGCACTTTTCAGCTGGCAGGTGGTTCTCACAAATGCTGTCAAGTCACAAGTCTCCATCATCCATCCACACCTCCAGAATCATGACTAAGACCAGTTGTAACTGACATAAAGTGATATTTCAAGAATTCCTAATTATTTCCAAGACACTTTTGTCAACTGGGAGTGGGGTTGTTAAAGAAAAGTATAGGGTAATGATAAGTAACATAAACTCAAAGGTAAATCACAAGGAGCATTTTTTGGTATGAGAACAAAATGTCTTGTGATGGGAGTAGGTCTTATGGCTCTGTCCTCCAGCTTGTAGCAGGTGAAGCTGGAGGTAAGGAGAAGCGAGGGAATGTCTTGAGGTTCCACTGAACAGAGAGGAAATCTGTATCTGTTAAGCTGCGTTGATTCATTGGAATTGATTGATCAACCCACCCCAGATATATTGTTGTCATTTTGTATGCCGGGGCAGTAAAATCTCACTTATTACCCCGTTACAGTAATGTGCAGCCGTTATTTATTGCATGCATTATTTAGTCTGCTTCACTTTTGAATCACTTCCTGTTGTATATGCCGAACTTTAACCTGCATTTCAACCACAATCCTTTCACAATACATACCTGTCCATTGGGCACACAATTATTATTCAGGGTACTTTTCAAATAAAATGTGTTCCAAAATTTAAAAAGAAGAAAAAAAATGCTAAATAAAATAGCTGTGTCCAGGTTGAGGACCGCTGGGTACAGGTCCGTGAGCCATTTGGTACCGAGCTGCAAGAGTGAATTTGTGTTTATTATTACATTTACAGAATACCATAGTTTTTGTCTTGGTCGTATCATTTTATTTTGTTGTATTTATCCGCGACACCTTAAAGGCCGGTCCGTGAAAATATTGTCTGACATTAAACCGGTCCGTGGCACAAAAAAGGTTGGGGACCGCTGCTATAAAGGACAAGTACAAAAATCCATGCGTGTCAACTTCATATTTTAATTATTTAATATTTTCATTTAAAACCAGAAAGAAAGAAAAAAACAGGGCAGCTTACATGGATGAAACATTGTCTTAAATCTTTACTGACAATCTAATTACCTCGCATCAGTCAGTCAGTGCCAGCCTGTGGAAATGTTATATCAGGCTCACCGTGTAATCTGACTAATTCCACTCTTGTTGTACATTACAAGCCATTTTGCAACCCACCTCTACCCTTTCATGTGCTATCTGACTTCGTTTTGCATTTGTTGTCACTGACTTATTCCCGGAATATTAATGAATGACTATAAAAACAATAAAATTAACCAGTTTATCATAACGTATGGTGAAGTTCTATTAGGGGTCAAAAGCCAGAAAGTTTTGGAATCATTAAACTATTGCACCCTGGTAACTCTTTTTCCATTGCGCCTTTAGTGGCATCACATTATTTAATGAAAAGTGAGATGGTTGTGTTATTTTATGCTGTATAATCCAAAGCACATGCCATGGTTCGGGGCACGTCTTCAGACACAGCTGCTTGCTGACCTTCAAACTCTTGCCTAAACCCAAACAGCTATTCACAGCTAATCTGTCAACATGCGCATTTCTGTCAACATGTCCACTTCTGTTGACACACCTACCAGTTTCTGTCAGAATCTCCACATTTCAGAGCTTCACAAAGCTGTTACTATCCACTGAAGGAAACACGGATAAACACCGCTCTGAGCAGGGCTGGACTGGGACAGAAAAATTGCCCCTAACATGCATACACATTTCATTTTGTTTGATTATAGATAGTGAAACAGGATTTAATCAAGTTGATAGAGTTGTTGTTGTGCTATTTCTTACTTGCACTGCAGTATGTGACAATAATTAAAAGCTACACTTTAACTATTAATAGTGGTTCATGGTCAAAGTAGCCATTCATTTGACCTAAATCTTTGAATCTCTCCCTTCCTAATTATGTCCCTCCATCTATTTTCTTACATTAACTTCATCTTCCTCTGTTTCTTCCTCACTTCTCCACAGCTGGTGCTAGCAACAGCAGTAGCCTCCTGTGACTGTGAGGGCTGGGTACTAGTTGTTGCTGGTACTTGTTGATTTGACACATTTTGCTGCATCTATTTTTAGTTTCTTGTAATGTTTTGTCTTTGTTTTGTCAGCTCCACCTTTTCGCCACTTCTGGCCCACGAAACTTTTTCTATAAGCTGCGTGAGCTCACATTGAAGGTAGGGGAGGGCCGGTCGCATTCAGAGATTTGATTGGGAAACCCTGTATCAGTAATGAAAATGAGTCAAAATGAGTCATTCTAACCGGCCCATCGGCCCAAAAGTACATTGGCCCACCGTGAAAATGCTCGGTATGCCAGATTATCGGTCCAGCCCTGGCTCTGAGGTTCCTTTCCAAAGAAAGGAATCTGTATTTAAAACAAAGGTACACCATATATTTTCAGTCCCCTTTTCACTAACACTGCCAGAACCTAAAACATCACTGGCCACTTAAAAATGTAATTTTTATTCTATTACTTCAGCTCTTTTAAAAGGCTTCATCCTTGCCAGGGTGATCATAGCCAAAGCTATTGGCCGCATGTCAGCCTAAAGAACAACCTCTGTCCTCTCATGCTTCTTTGGCAAGGCTGGTTGCATCATTGGTGCACATTTCCCTTCTCAGTTACAATTATTCCCATTGCCCTGCCTTCGCCAGCAAGCTAAACCCATTCTTGGGTACTCCCAAGAATGCAGTTAAGCTATCCTTGGCTAAAATCTTGAGACTGGGTTTTTCTCACAGAAATCATGGAAGGCAATCCAAAGCCAACCATTTGGTTGCACAAAAAAGCCATGAATCTGTAAAGTCCTTTGTAACTCCTCAGAAATGTTGACACCACACTAAAACATACAGTATATACTACATGAATATTTTATATTGCTCATCTAAACATCATTTAGTCTTGTACTTTTTACATATTCTTTAAGGATATTCAGTATATTAGAATGAATCATGTTGAAATGATAGAAACTGTGGTTTTCTCCTGAAGCTCTGTCTCCTGGAAAGGCATTTTGAAGGGAAAACAATTGTTCTGCCTTTTATTTTGTCTTCCACTTTGGAAACCTTTCTGTGGGCCTGAAGTTCTACACTCTGTATACCAGTGAGAGAGTGTAGACCACGTGAGACGCTGTAGTTAGCACTGCATGGACCATGGCCTTTCTCTCATTTTGTGAAATTGATTGATATTATACTAAAACTGGAGCCTGTTAAGATCCCATGTGATAGAAACATTACTTCTCACACTCAACAGAAAGTCACTTGCTTCTTACGAGGATGGACCTACATTTTTCACTGGTTACCCACACGGACACTGGTCGACTGGAAATAATAGCTTGACCATAGTTATGTGATCTTGGTTTGGATTGGATTGAGTTATACTGAAATGCTGTTCTGTGCAGTAGTGCTGTGCAATACTGCAAATTTCAGTATTGATTTGATATCAAGTAAGTACAGGGCCAGTACTGAACTTATAAAGGCAGCATATGGAGTACTCAAAGCACTCTATAAATAAAGGGATTAAACGGCGGTATTTTCCTGTTTCATATGTTCGGCTATGCCCTCTCTACTTTTGGTTTCCACGCCCCAAACAAAACACGCATTAAGAGGCTCTGATGCCTGTGTCTCAATCTCGCGGCCCATGTCACCTCTACTCGTGGCCCGCATAATGACTTGAAGAAATATTTAAAAAAATTATTCACAAAAATGATTTAATACGAAGGCAATAGGCAGAGTGTTACAGGCATCGCCCTAAAGAATGTGGCCTCATGGGCAGTGTAGTGCTGCAGGGAGAATGGACTGCCATACCCGTTATGTGTTTGTGAGCGCGAGGGAGGGAGAAAAAGGAGAGTGGAAAAGTACGACCAGAAGCGGGAGATGGAAGCATGCAAATATAATAATGACCACTGCAGCCAAAAAGAGTGACTGACGAGCCCAGTTGTAAGTAAGCTATTAAGACTTGACTGTACACTGTGTTCATGTTTTTCTCCAAAACAATAAGTTCTGTTGAAGCAGCCTTTCAACGCTCTCTCTGTTTCTCGCTAGCAAAGTTGACCCAGACAACAAAGTAAAGCTAGTTTTCGTCTACGAACCCGACATGGAACCCGACACGGAACCCGACGTATTAGCCAGAGGTCCCTTTACTATGGTTTGGAGCCGCGGACCTGTTTTATATATGCGTGAAACTGTTTTCTATACGAGATCTCTGCAAAAAGTGCAGCTTTACCTAATGTCCACCCTACCCTACTCATTTTATATTAAGATTTAAAAATCTAGTCGATATTGGTATGGCAAGTAACCTTCAGTAAAAGTAATAAATCACACGATAATAGTACATTCATGTAGTTGTAAAAAGCATGATAATATAATAGGTAATCCAAAGTATTCCGAATACGTTACTCTCATTGAGTAACGTATTCTGTAATCTGTAGTGGAATACATTTTAAAAGTAACCTTCCCAATACTGAGTGTAAGCTTCACATTATGTTACAATATGACCCGTACCAAAAGTTGGCCACAGGAGAAGAAAAGCAAGCTCTGGGTGGTCACCGCAGTCTGGAACCTGTTTAATGCAATCATAGTTAATGGGTTAGAGAGTATTAGAGATCAACAGTGGGCCATTGTGACAGATGGCGTATGCATAATGACCCACGATAACCGCTATCATCATGTCTTGTAGAGTGCACTATATTCGAGAGAACTACTCAGCCAAACCATGGACAAAGTCCAAAACAAATATGACAGCCCAGGGCCGCCATGTCCAGGTTGGCTGTTAAATGAACCACTATCAAAAACATAGCTGCCTGTTCTCTGCAGTTACAGTCTGAACAATGATAGCCTCTGCATGTGTCCCTAAACGGACAAGCCTGCAGGACTTTCCTAGCTATCTGTGTCTGCCAACCAAGCTAATAACCAGCCGAAAATTTCAAGATATGGTGGTATATCACTTTATACCAACAAAACTGACTGCTCTTACTAACTTGTAACTGGAACTTAGCACATAAACCTGCAACATTACAAGAAGACTGGCTGCCAAATTGTTATTCATCTGTTGTGAATGCGTCAATACATTGTAAAATGTATTTGCAAACTATCCTAACCTGCACAGGTCTGAATGTTTGACCAAAATATTTAACCATTTCTTTTTCTGAAAATAAAGAACTTCTTCATGCTTAAAAGCACAAAACAGGCATCTGTGCCAGGATCTGCAACTTCCTATGGATATAAAATGCTCCATCTGGGATGATATTATCTTCAGCAGGTTAGAAGGCTTTTGTTACCATATTTCACAATAGGCTGAATTTCGTGCGTGGTTGAAAGTATGTGATTTAATCATCAGGAAGGAAGGGCTCCAATGCTGGACAAACAGGGGGTCAGATACATTCTGTGCTAGTCTTCCATCAAATCTTTTCAAAAACTTTTCTGTGTGGATCTCTGAAAGATCAAATTCCAATTAAAAAAAATAATAAATAAAATAAAATATTTGACTCCAGGTGTAATGGCTAATTATATTTCTTAAATAAATCATTTACAACTAGATGCTGCTTACTAGGATTCCAAAATAGGACATCTGTCTCCATGAAAAAAAAACAGTGTCACTTTTGTTTTCACATAGGTTACTCTGTGGTTTCCATTGAAGCCTACTACACCACCATCCACTGTCCAGGTCTAGCTGTGTATGCCTTTCATGCACATCTGTAACATATCCGGCCATTGCAATCCCAAAAGACCTGCATTTTGTACAAAATGTAAATAAAAAAAGAATGCAATGATTTAGAAATCATTTAAACCCTTCATTATGACAACTTTTTCAAACTTTATTTGTAAATCAGCAGTTAAGAACAACAAGCATGATTAGAAATCCTTTTACTATCCCCTGACCTTCTTCTTGTCAGCAGTCTAACATTGCTCAAGCAAGTACTACACAAAGTGTGACCGGTTGGCACCCATAAGATTCAGATCAGTGTGCAAGCCAAACCACTAAAGGACATCATCTGGATCATCAATTTGCACTCAACTATCCAGATCCACTGCTAAATCTACCCTGGCATAATTGGATGATAGAAATTGTAGTAAAACAACTAAGGCCACCATTGTCTGCCCATTTGACAATGTGCTAACTATGCATAGAGCCTTCATGTGACACCAACACACACATAGCTGCAGTGGCATATTGCCACTTTCAATTCTGCTGTTGACACTTTCTCATAGATTTCTTCTCTTTCTCTTCATCTGCATAGATACTGAATTGGATACTGTCACTGTTGCTATTGCTTTGCTGCTGTAATAGAATTAGGTATTAGCTTAGAGACACTGTGGGTGGCTCAGAGTAAGCTATAGTATATTGTTAATATCTATAAGCTCTGGTAATTTTTAAAAAAAAGGATGAAAGTCAAAAGTAATTATCAGCCACTAAGCTGTTTATGCCTCATTACTCATGCTGATTGTAATTACATCAATACATAGAGACATAACAATGTATCTGTTAGTAATTATATTGATTAAAATAATTAATATCATTATTTCTTTATTGTTTTGTTAAGCAGGTCTTAGTTTAACCATAAGTTTAAGTCAATACCCTCACGCTCATCCTATAACACCATTTTTATTGTTTCTTCTTTCTTTATTGAATCTTCAAGTTTCAAACTTGTCAAGCTTAGCATTAGAGCTAACGTTACAGGGTCATGAAGTCCTAGGTCTAATAACATCATGTGAAAAACAAAGTTTTCATAAACAGGACTCTGTGCAGTCTTGTATTTATATACACACTTTTCTATCCATTTATCCATCCATCCAATAGGGTCGCTGGAGTCTAGCCCAGCTACCATAGAGCAAGAGTGTACAAATACAGCCAGAAACAAATGTATTGTCCACAAGGCATCTCTGCTGGGGCATCTTGAGGTTAAATGCCTTCTTTGAGTACACTTTACTTGGTGGCTCATGAGACATTCTCAAAAGCATCGGTTGGGACGTATAAGTGCACAGGAACGTGAGGCTTTTTCTGGAGTATGTTTTACTTAATATCCAACATTACTTTTCATTTGTATCAGGTTTCCTTCTGGCTCCTACTTTTCTAGATTCCTGTAGACTTTAGCATGGCCCTGGTGTTCCAAATCATAACAGGAACAGCTGCAGAGCCCACACTAGGGGAAAGAAGGTGTGTGCATATGTGTTTGCATGTGTGTGTCTCTGTCCATGCGCATTTGTGTGTTTGTGTGGTGTAGTTTCACCTAAGGGACTTGAGCTATCTCAAAGCAGCTGTGCTACTCTTTCAGAGAGGTGGCCTCACATAGATGGGAACAAATTAATCAGGTATAAGTAGCACATATTAGTGTGATATGGCAGTTCATCATGGGCCAAATTTTTTTTTTTTTAAAGGGAGACAAACTTGTCATCACGTCGAATCTGATTCTAAATGCATAAATTGATTAAAACTGTGTAAATATTCATAAAGCAAGCATCAGACTCAGTTGGTTATGAAATGATTTATGCCGTCATTAAGGACACGTTGCACAGGCCTATGCTACAATCACAGTCAGTATTACAAATAAGCACATGACTGACTGACTTGTTTTCTCTCCCTCTCTCTGTCTGAGATGGTCAGTGCTGAATTAAGCGCACTTGAAGCCTGATTATGCATTCTTCCGTAACGCAGCCTTCAGTGGCCACTAATTTAGAAACAGAATCTTCCCCAGGGCTTCTGTCTGCTTTGCTTGGTATATAGGGATTCACATATAGATGATTCACCTCTTATTCCCAAAGCACAGGGAACTGTGAAGTCATGGGCAGGTCCTACTGGGTCAGGGTTTGAACCTACATATTTCCCCTGGCAGGCCATGCTTTCACACTAAACCAATCCAGAAAAGTATCAGCCATTACTGCAGGCAAGCCGAGGCCTTCTCTTGTGGTGTCAAACCAAATGCAAACTAATCTGTCAACCTAAATGTGCACGGCTCAGTATTCTGCATGTCTAAGAGACCCGAGGGAAGAAACTCATATACTGTACAGTATCAAGCAAAGACAAAACCAGAGCCAACTACAGGGCCTGGAAAGTAAATACAAGTTTTTGCAAGGGAGAAAAGAGACTTGAAGTTCTAAAGCGCAGGTTGCACATCAGTGCTTGTCGATGCTGCAGTCGTGCATCAAAATATTCAAATAAACACAGCAACTTAAAATTTGTGGCTTATGTCTCTCACTGTTTCAATGCGTGACATATGACCAGCATCACCTGTCCCCTGAGTATCCCATGCCTATTTATGTGTGAAGATCCAGTGTAGGTGTGTGAAATGTGCCACATTTGTGCCTTCTGATCTCATCTGACAGAGTTGAGAAAAAATGGTGGCGACAAAACAGTGCTGATTCGTGCAGATGCGAACAGTCCTATGGGAGCCCTTTTGCACACGCGCTTCATTGATTTCCCAACTGATGGTAACTGCGGAAGCAGAGGTCAGACCCTAATGCCCTTGCAAAGATATTCCCCCTCTTAGGAGGATAAGATGTACCCAGTTAGTAGGCAACCGAGTTTAATATCAGATTGTCCACAGTGTCAGCTCTCATCCCATATGGAAAAGAAATAGAAAAAACTTGTAAAAGACTTGCATCAGATGTGGCCTACTTCATCCTGTGGTTGATCCAGGACAAGCTATAGGTTTCTTTTGGAAGCCACTGCATCATTCGTCCCACACTATCAACCCAGAAGTGGCGTGCAACTGTCTCCCTGCATATTTATCATGCCATTAGCAGTGAAGGACAAGAAAGGCCAGCCAGGGACTGAAAAAGAAGGAAGAAAAAAAACATGTAATTTTAATGGCACTTGGATTTAACTTACATTGTCCATATTAAAATATCAAGTGCTGTTCTCTGGACCTGGAGTTTTCCATCACTTTTTGTCAAGATGTATTAAAATCTAACAATGTAATGTTTTCATTTTCTCCATTCAGCAATTCTTCTTTCATTCCTAGAATACTATATAAGCAGATGAAAAATTATATAGTATATTACTAAGAACAAAAGATACCTGAGATGTACAATATAGAAGGTAATAAATTATGTTATTTTATCATTTTTTCTGCTTGGAAGGACTGTTTCTGTTTGACCAAAAAAAACAAAAAAACAAGTAAACTGCTGACATCCCTTTTCTGTTCTGCTGCTAAATGTGCTCTTGTGCAATCAGAACTTGAAAGACAAGATTGATTGATGAATGTACCTCCTTCTGCCTTGCAGTATTGATAGACCACTCGTCACACCATATCTCATCACTGGTATTGATCGTGCTGTATTTGAGGGTGGGGGGCTCTGACCTCAGACACTGTTGTGGATTGCCTGACTGTCACTTCCTTCACATCAAGGGTCACACACAGCCTTCGCCCAACCCTGCCATACCCCTATAAGCTCACGCCTTCTATTGTTCATGAAGAGCACTCTGACTGATTACTACCTTAAGTGTGCTGTGCATGTGCAAAGCTATCTTCTACATTGCAGTGGTGGAAATGCTTGGTCTAAGTAAAAGCTATTAAATTAATGCCAGAATTCCCAGAATTCCACTTGTGTTTGTACAGCAGCGTAATGGGAATACACCTGTACTAAATATTTAGCCACCAGACTAAAGGGGAATATTAGCTGGATGTGATTAATGGCTACAAGAGTCTTGGTGGCTCATTGCTAGCTAAACTCTAAAACTGTTCTAGGCAGCACAAAAACTGGAATCCATGTCACATGCTAAATGAACACAAGTCCTTGCAGCTGCATGTCATGAAGTTGTTTGGACAAAATTTGCATTTAAAACATATATGGTCCTAAAGGCAGGGGGAACTGTTGCCTTACTATACTAAAGCAGGCACATCTAATGACTTGTACTTACAGTAGTTTCTTTCCACCACATTTTTTTAAAGCAGAAGAAACAGGACAAATAAACAGCCCTTGTTTGGGTGAAAAATGGAGCAGAAGAACATATGTTGCTGCAATAAAACAAAAGTATTCTCACAAATTAAATTAGCTGTGAAATCCAAATAGACTCAGCTTGGCCGGCCTTAAGATGCACTGTCACAGATTCATTCAGACACAGCCTCTGGGGAAAAAACACCTTTAAAGACAACTATATGTGCTCTAAACACATGTAGATACGTCTATTTATATATGCCTGTGTGTGTTTACATGTGTTGGTGTGTGCTCAGCTGTTTCCATGTGTTTTGCATAATAAAATCTGCTTGAAATATTGCAGGTTGGGACTATTTGTGCCTCCGTTCATGTTTGTGTTGGCATGCGTGGGACAGCTCTGGAAGTGTGACAGGTGAAGTCTCAACCTGGCCCCGCTGGGCCCACCTGCTCCCTGGCTGGCAGGTGACGCAGAGGGGGATGACTGTTGCTATAGGGAACAGGCGGACCGGTGAAAGGGTTTCTTTCAGAGGGCAATCTGGAGGACCATGGGTGAGCACTTAGATCCTCAGGGCTGGCATCTGCTGGCACTTGTGGACTGGCACGAAAGAAAACACATAATTAACTTCATTATCTCACCTGGCATTGTTAGTCTGGGTGCTGCTAGCATATTCTTAATGCTTTAATGGTGGCGCAGGTTGTGTTAAATGTGAGGGGGTTGCATCAGTCCTCTCTTCGCCTCCAAGGTATATTTCTGTCTCCTTCTCATGTTTGAGCGCCTCCTTCAGAAGCTCCCACCCCATTCATGTTTGTACCATTATAGCTCATAAGACTGTCTCCACTTCTCTCCCTTATGTGTGTTTGTGCACCTAATGCCATGAACACACAAGCTTCTGCTGATAGCATATGTTTGCACTGCCTAGCCACGTGACAAGAAGGAATCCCACATGTGGAACTGAATGCATGTCCTGTTTTTTTTAAAGAGACAGGATGTTACAACAGCTGAAAATATTTTTTGAAGAGGTGACTAATAAGGGGAAAATCCATAGTGAAAAAAATGTAGATATATTTTTGTACTGCTTAAATTACTAGAAGGTCCATCATCATACCCCCAGGTAGATTTACAATGTTAAAAAGCATTGTGGACTTCACAGTGATAGATGTTTGCAATTGGTCGAATCATAAACTAGGTCCGTGGAATGGCGAGTGTTTCAAAAGACGGTGTCAGACCACACTTATTGGCTGGGGAATGTGTCAGTGAATCTGCTGTCTCAGCAGGATCCAGTAAAGGGGTGGGGGGCTGGAGTTTGGAGAGGTGGGGCAGGGAGGTATGGGAAAACCCCCATGAACTGAACAAAACCCACAGAGATTTTCAGTCTCATGAAAGCAGGCCTCACAGTGGTAGCAAGACAAATGGCATCCAAAGTGTGTCTCATGAGTGAGGCATGGGTTAGTGCAGAATTACTCCACAACAGCACGCCCATTGGTTCAGAGAGGAAAAGACAGCTCAATCCGCTCCTGGGGGGAAGGGGCTGGTGAGAGGTGGACAGCGTGGAGGATCCAAGCGAGGAAGCATGCATAGAAAAAAATAATAATTAAGAAAAAGGACCTCCACAGATCTTCCGGTGAGGGAGCGCGCCGAAATAGAGACTTGAACAAATCTGATAATAAGATAAGTGCTGCAAATGTATACAATGTGGGGGTGGGGGGGGGGGACTATATTAGACAATAAAGGCTTGCAATATAGTTGCCATGGAGATGAGCAAGTCTCCCAAGCCTCGTCATTTCTCTGACTCCTCCCGTGAACGCTGAGATAAAAATAGACATGGGCAGAGAACAAAGAGCTATTAAAAAAAAGAAGAAAAAGAAGACAAGAGTAGTGAAGAAGAAAGGTTGTGAGGGGAAAAAAGTGTGACGTGTGTGTATCAAAGGGCATGAGTGTTTCCGTTATCTGTGTACATCTTTGACTGGTGAATGAAAAAGGTGTGAAGCCACAACACGACCATGCTTTAAACACTGGAGTGGAGTTAGTGAAAGATACAGCCAGCTTGTCTGAGCAAGAAATTCCCATCATTCCCAAATGACATCAAGAAAGCAACAATTTGCTCGTATTCTCATTCTGTACAGTATGTTTGCATTTGTGTGTCTGTATTAGATGTGGCATGCTTTGTGTTCGTGGCATGTGATTTCATACCACAAACCTGACAGCTTCTGAGTAGAAATGTGTTACATTAAAGACCCCGTGCATATTCAATATGGCTGATTTCTGACTGCACTTTTGACTCTATGCTCCCATAATGCAACGCGCAAAGAAAAAAAAACGAACAAGTTAAAAAGAACAAGTGAGTGATGATAAATTGGTTCCTACTAATCTGTGGATTCAAGTAAAAAAGGCATTTGCCACATTTAATGTGAATTTTTCCACATGTTTGCTTTATTTTATTCTTGGACTTTGCCTTTTTCTCGCTCTGTGTAATCTTCGTGTCATGCATTCGTTTTTTCTTAAACTACTCTTTTCCAGGACGTGAAAGCGAGGTACACGACTGTAAAATTGACATCATAATTCTCCGTGCATTGCAGTTTTGTACGTGCAGATGTTGTGTAACTAGTAACCCATGAAAAGCAACAAACCTGAAATGAAAGTAGGTTTTACTTTGTTGACTCAGGGGAGAGGACAGGCCCAGAGAGAGACCCAGAGAGTGGCAGCTGGCCGTGGCTAACAGGACAACTGCTAATGGGACACTCCATCTGCTGCTCCTGTTTTCCTGCCTGCCACCCATCCTTGTTCCAATCTCTGGGCTTCTAGAAAATGTCCTGAGCTCCGCTGCTAAATGGCATCTCATCATATCATGACAGTATTTATCATGCACAGTGACACTCCAACTTTTGTGGTGGATGAAAGCAAAGAGCAAATGATCAGATTTGATGAAACCAGCAATCCACTGTGTATTGTGTTATATACCGGATGGCTGACATCTTACTCAAATATGCAAAGGGAGTACATTTCATATAACTACATTCAATATGTAATGCTACCCTTGAACCACATTATGGCACCAGCAACATTCAGGCGGTGCTTTCATGTTTACCTTTAGCACAAAAAAGCCTCTTTGTCCTGTAAGTTTGTTTTCTGCTTCCTATGGCTCTTTCAAAAAAAAAAACTATGGAGATGCCTAGGATTAATTCACTTTTCACCACATTTGTAAATAAAAGCAGATCCTTTAAAGCACAGGCACATTTTCCATCTTAGATGTGGTGTGCTGCACAACAACACCCCATTCATTTGATGCTCAAGCTGCTCAAGCTGACAAGTACATTATGAAGCGTCTGTGGTGATGACATGGGTATTCCATTAGGAAGTAAGGAGCGTCATGCCCCCCTTGGACCTCTCTAATTTCCAAAGTGCAACGCATCACTCTCCTCCACAGCATATATAATAGCCTCTTTTCTCCTGGTCTGGATTTATAGCCGCCACCAGTCAGTTGTCTGCATGCCAGACGCCAGAGTTATGATGATTACGTTGATGCGAGCGCCCCTGCACTTCCTCATTCCTTCACGCTCCTGCCTGGGTGAGCAACACATGGATCAAACCTGCCTTTGCAGCACCATCTGGTGACGACTGCAGAGATTCAGGGAAACTTCTCACATATGAATGAGAGAGAGGAGGGGGGGGGGGAGCAAAGACAGAAATTCAACTGCAACTCATTTTGTGCTCACTTCCTGTAATACCACTCTGATCCTCTGGATGGTGTCTGTAACCTGTATGCTTTCTTTCCCCCTGTAAGAGTTCAGGGATTTCATGACATGCATACAGACAACCAGCATAAGAATTCATATTGGTGCATTATTTTTAAAGCTCTCGCTGTTTGCTACACACAAATGAACTCATCTGCTCCCCCAGCTGTTAACTCTGCAGGGAGTGCTAAAGAGATAAATGTGGACTTCGTTATATTTAAAGATAATGATCCTGATTTTTTCCCCCCTTCTGGTAATGTTAACTGACTTTTTACTTTAGTTTATTTATGAAATCTATGATTTCACACACACACACACACACACACACACACACACATACATACATACATACATACATATATATATATATATATATATATATATATATATAGATAGATAGATAGATAGATAGATAGATAGATAGATAGATAGATAGATAGATAGATAGATAGATAGATAGATAGATAGATAGATATAGATATATAGATATCAAATCAAATCACTTTTATTGTCACATCACATGTGCAGGTACATTGGTACAGCACATGTGAGTGAAATTCTTGTGTGCGAGCTTCACAAGCAACAGAGTTGTGCAAAATACAATAATGTAAACAAGCAAAATACAAGAATGGCTACATCTGAAACTAATAAATATATGTACAATATATAATAGTATATGCATTTCTGGATGTGTATACTAAATATTTTTCTACGTGTGTGTGTGTGTGTGCGTGTGTGTGTGTGTGTGTGTGTGTGTGTGTACACATATTTTACAAATTAAATAGAGTAAATAGTATATATCTATATATATATATATATATTAGGGGTGCAACGATACACAAAATTCACGGTTCGGTTCGGTTCGATACTTTGGTGTCACGGTTCGATATTTTTTCGATACAAAAAAAATGTTCATGCATTTTTAATTTGTCATTTATTAAAATTATAAATATATATTTTAACTCAAAAGTACAGTTTTTAAATTTAACCCTAACCCTAACCCTTATGCGCGTTTTTTATTTTGACAGCGAATGCGCACCTGCGGACCACTTATGTGCAGCCCTGGTTATTTAGCTCGTCATATTGCAGCCACAGAAATTATTTTGTCCATGAAACCATAAAGCTGCACTTTCTTTTTGCCTTATAGTCTGATTTGTCATAACTTCTCCGTTTTGTGGTAAGCTTTTATTTGGCTGTCACTTCTTCACCCTGACCTGTCTTATTTGGCTCAGCAGAACTGAAATGCTTTTACACACTCACTCACATAAGCTCAGCGATTCTCTGCGCGATCAACCTCTCACATGTTTAAGCTTGCTGCGGGAGATTTCACTTGTCATGTTTGCATAGTAAGCTAACGATTAATAAGACGATGTCAGAGGAATTGGTGCACAAATTATCATCACTCACAGATCAGTGCTGTCGCTCTCTATACACAGTTCGCACGATTGCAAAGTGAAAGCAAAAAAACAAGCGCAAATTCAAACGCGACTTCAATATGTCACATATTGACAGTGGCTCACTGATGCCAATGACATAATTACCCAGCTACATTTCTGAAAGAATGCAAAAGCATTGACATATATTTTTCCTTCCTACAATAGCCCGACGGGCAGGGAAGAGATAGATTTTGGTAGCCCGACTGAAAAAATCGCTAGCTCCGGGACGTCGGGCTAGCGATATTGCAAGCCCTGTATCTGATTGAGGAATCACTCATCTTTGGAAAAGAGAGTTTATTACAGAGAAATGGCTCTTTCCAAAATAAAAGCTATACTATCCGCTTCTTCTGGGCTATATTCTCAGCAGCATAAGGAGAATCATGTGCTAACAGCTGTCTAAATGACTCGGCTAAAGTTAGTAGCATGCTTGCTTTTTTTTGTCTGCTTCCACTTGTCTTTGCACTAGGATGATGTCGGCGTAAATGTGCAGTCATATTCGTTGTGTTCCCACTAGTGCTTTCAGGTTAATCTCGTTGAAATGACCTTAACGCCACAACACGGCAAATCTCCGTTAACGAGCTACCGCCGATCGCTCCGTGCATGGGGCTAGACGGCCAACACGTTAACGAGCTAACTGCGCTAACACACTAGTTCACACCAATGTAATTGAGCATTGCATGGCACATCCAACATACTGTTTTACTTTAGTCCATGACTCGCTTACCTTCAGGGTCATACGTCACATGAAAACCAAAATAATTCCAAACGCCAGATCTGAATGAGGGTCAATTTGCCTGTTGCAAGGAGAGCTTAACTTCTGTCTCGCTAGCTTGCCCTGTGCTCTTCCTTCTGACTATGCTGTCTGTGTTGAGCGCTCAGTGGATCTGCGCTGGACAGTGCAGCCTAGGCGGAGTAGTCGAACACAGATTCACTGAGCGCTCCACACAGACAGCATCGTCAGAAGGAAAATTGATAAAATAAATTACAAATGTTGTATTGTTCGAACCGAAAGCACTGTATCGAACGGTTCAATATCGATACGAATATCGTTGCACCCCTAATATATATATATATATATATATATATATATATATATATATGTGTGTGTGTGTGTATGTATATATATATATATATATATATATATATATATATATATATTAAAAAATATATATATATATATTAGAGAAGTGCAAAGCAGCCGGTATTTGTATTTGTATTCGAGTAAAATTCAAAATAGGCATAAAAATCTATTTTTTCTTGCATTACACTTCTAATTAACGTTATAGTGTAAGTATTCTTTCATTATATACATTATAATAATTATGGATATGCAATATTAGTTGATGTTTTTGCATAAATCCAGCAATGAACATGTAACAAGGAACATCATTGAAAAGAAAATAACAACAGCCATCGCCTCATCCATGGTTAAAACCAACAACTAATAAAATACCATTGTGAACATTATGAACCCCCCCCCCCCCCCCCCCCAAGGACACTGAACAAACAGTGAAACTGACTTGGAGGGGCAGAACATGGCTGTGATGATGAATTGGTGCTGGTGGGGGATTGGTGCTTCTGGTGGGGGTTGGCAGACAGTAATAAGATGCTTTAAGTGCATGTGATTATGCATAACAGATGTTGACAGATGTTTGATATAACTACCTCTGCTGATCTGACTTTTGCACACATTACATATCAGTTTGGTACAGCACTGACTGTCAAATGCTTCCACACAGAACTTGATCAAGTTGTTTTGGCTGGTGGAGGACCAAGAGGTGGCTCAGCAGCAGCAACACTCTTTTCCATTTGGTTGACCAAATCCATGTGGGGAGTTTCAGCTAAGTTAATGAGCGACGGAACGCTATGCTAAGGTTAACTAGCCTATCCGGTTGTTCAGTGATGACGCGACGAATCCTACTTCCGGGTCTAAAGTAGTCTGCGTTTAATATGGCTTTTGTGTTGTTAACATGTTTAATGTTTTGTATTTTCTTCTATTTGATCTCAAAAAGCTCCTAAAACAGTCAGTGATCCCTGTTGACCTCCCTCGGCTTTTATTACCGCTAATCATTTATTTAAGCTCAGTTTTTAAAACCTTAGGATGTAACTACAGCCCAGCCCATGCAGCAGTATATGAATGACTAACCTCGTATTGTGGCTGCATTATCTCAGTTGTTCTCCTGGCTGAAGTTTGGTCCTTTTACAGCATCCTGCCATGCGATTACATTTGTTCCTGACCACCGAGAACACTCACGTTAACTTTTATCGAGTGGAAAAAAAGTTAGCTTGTTTATATTATGTTAACATAGCTGTGTCGCTAGCGGTCACGTAGCACATCATTATATACCAGCTAGCCAAACTTCAGTGACCCTACAAACGTCACTGCTGTTTCGTTTTCTGTCTTCATATATGTTGGAAGTGATAACAGAGCTGTACGTTTTAATTTGTTTCCAAAACCCCGCAGTCAGGACATGCTATATTGTATTTAGATAGAAGCTAGCAAGCTAACTTCCTGCTAACTTCTAACTCCGTTAAATGTCATAAATGTCCGTTTTCATGGATGCCTGGATGTTAAACTCAATTGTTACACCTGGTAGAGCAGAACGCTGATCATTTTATTAAAGATGAAAGACTTTAGACAGTTTTTCAACTCTCAGTAATGCCACAGTGATCGTTTGATATATGGACCTGCAGCGGAGTTTAGACCCAGAAACGGCTAGTGACGTCAGACTGAACAACCGGATAGCCTATATCTTGCTGTCTGCACAAGACAGAGTAACTTATATGTAACATATAATTCCCACAAGTGCATACAGTTCGACACAACTACACAAGCATTGTTTTATCCTTTCAAACCGGACTTTAACGTTACTCTGTCAACAGCCTATTGTCTAAATCCGGTCCCCAACCTTTGCGTCACGGACCGGTTTGTGTCCGACAATATTTTTACGGGACGGCCTTTAAGGTGTCGCGCATAAATACAACCAAATAAAACGAGTACCGGTACCAAAAATAAATAAATAAAATGTATTCATAACACACGGGAAAAGACACGGGGAAACTGAGGTAACGACAAAAACAATAAATATTAACGATAAAAACGAATAAAAACCCTGGAAACCATAAATTTCACACCCGAACCTCAACACGCACGGCCCGGTACCGGTGCATGGCCCGGGGGTTGGGGACCGCTGGTCTAAATGACCGAGCTAACAGAGCTACGTAAACAGAGCGAACATGAGAACACCCGACTGTAGACGTCGGTAATGCAGCGTAATGGAATAATCTCCAGATCTTCGCAAAAGTTATAAACTGCCTCTGGAACCCAGTTAAGGTACAAAAAAATCTATTCAACAAAAACAGCGATGTAGTTCCGACTTTTATCGCATTCACCTCTTACACGTCACTCACTCATCTGGGCATGCATGTCTAATAAGGAAACTCAGCTTTTTGATAAAATGTTTTTTCTTGTTCCCGAATACAAATATTTTTTAAAGTATTTGTTCAAAATAAGTATTCGTAAAAAACATGATATTCGTGCCTATCCGAATACCACCACCCCTAATATATATGATATATATATAATATATATAATCTTGTGATGACAGCAGCAACTCTGATGTTGGCTACTGGAATTGTGGAAGTGATTTTCTACATAATATTTTCATGCAAACATAAAGATTTGGTTTTTTCAGTGGAGTGGCTTGCAATTAAATCAAGTATTCCCAGGCCTGTGGAAACCAAAGGATATGATCAGCGTGTAAGTTTAATGTTTGCCCACAGAGCTCTTCCCGAGAAAGCAGTGTTCAGACACAGTAGGGAATGGCTCATTATCAGCACATTCGTTGCATGTGTATTTGTATGCTGTTTGTATTTTAAGGCAAGCCAAGCTATTTTTATCCAAAGACATGTGTGGCTGCTGAAGGAAAAATAACGAAAAATCATTTTTAGAAGGTGTCACTCACTGTTAGAAGCAGGCTTTCAGTGTCACTGCAATTAAAGAGTGTACTTAATGAAGTGTTGCAGCAACAGGGTTATTATTAGATTACACAAAGGCAGGTGTATCACTTTGGTAACCTATTAACCCACAGCATGCATGCTCTGATTCTCAGCGTGTGATGGTTTTTGCCCGATTCCTTCATGATATGAGACTCACAGGATTCAGCAACACCTACTTGTGTTTATTTACAGCAAGACAAAATTAGCTTGGCTTGACATTTCTCGGTAACACAAGGCAGAAAGGACCTTAAAGTTTGAAAAAATAAAAATGAAAAAATGTCATCCTCAGGGAACAGAGGCCTCGCTAAAGGCATTTTATCTGTCTTTAGAGACAGATAGAAGACAATTCATTGAAATTAGATATTGATTTGTATTCAGTTGCACAATTTATCAAAGAGTATGGGGCAAATTTATAACGTGGCGAATGTTTATGTGTGATCTGAATAGGAGTTTATACCAAAGACTGCTGTTTTTTGCTAGTTTGTTTTTATATACAGACTTAGGAAGGCTCCATTATTGTGTCAACTAGTAGCTTAAGTACCTTTTGCTGTAGCCTGGTCAACCTGTTTTCATTCACAATACATCCCCTTCTGAAACATTGTAATGCACTGGATATTCTTTTAGCATCATTTTCATTGTGCAAGATAAGACTGCCATGAGACCAGCGCTATCACTACACATGCAACTTTGCTGATCATGGAAATGTTGTAGAAGTTTGTCTGTTTAACCTCATGAAAGGTACGTTGTAAGCTAAACCAAAATATTTTCACAAAATCTAAAAAGAGGGTGACATAAACCAGAATTTTGTCCTTGTCCTTGCCTGACTATATAAACCATTGCTAAACTATAAAGCATATGCAGAGAGGTTTTACAGCAAAGTGTATATGTAATTTTATATACAACATATTTCTTTTATACAAATCCACAAAAATAGAATACAAGAAATAATTTTCCCCTCACCCCCAACCGGTCCTGGCAGATGGTTGCCTCTCCCTGAGTCTGGTTCTGCAGGAGGTTTATATAATCTTCACTAGAAATTTATTCGATGAGTTGATGAAATTTAAAGAAGAAAATGAAACCTCTGATTTTAATATCAGTTGTGAGCCACAATTTCGCTCACTTTGCTTCAAGTGAAATAAATATGATTTTAAAGATTTTAAAGAAATCGGCAGTAGCAGAAAGGGAGTCACAGTGGCTGGGCATTTATGGACTTGCTTTCTCATTCCAACTCCAGCACTTTAGATAGAAACACAAAAAGCTTGCAGCACCAACATTACATTTATTAGCGTTTTATCCCCATAATTGATCATGACTGCAAAAAAACAAGAACTAAAAATTCAGCCTCATTACCAATCACACAGACACGCTCCATAGTTAAGAGCAAGAGCAAACAACTCCATCACTAGTCAGATACACAAGAGCCCACCCTCACCTCCGAGGGCCTGACTATTCATGCAACACATGCATATCTCCCAGCTTACATTGCAAAAAGCCACACCGCAGCTTCTCTCATCACTCTAATTTCCCTTGGGCCCTTATTTACAGTATATGAGGACGTTTTTAGAGATAGGCGCAATATCCATAGATGAAGTATCCAGATGTGTCTACTCTCTTACATGTGTGATAAAAGCCTGACCTTTCTACCATTTGATATTATGAGGCGCCGCCTTAGTCCGTCGGACTGTTATGAGGGCAAGTCATTCAGAGTGCACTTTATGCACGCTGTCTTTACAGAGGACACATGCTATTTAGAATCCGCACATAAACCTGTCACTCTCTCTGGAGACCTGCTCGTGGTGGGCGGTTTCATTATCTCTGGTGCTTTTTGCACCCTAGGAGTAGGGTGGTCCTCCATATTTTGTCCCGTTACACTGCATTTGGCACTCTAATCAGCTAAAGGGGTACATGATTTACATTTACGTCAATTCCCCCCTCATGTATCAGCACTCCAGACATAGCCAAGGTCACTTGGCACCCAAATCCAACAGATTGTCAGTTCAGTCTTAGTTATTAGAGTTGTTGTTAATATTTGGTGCTCTTCTGTTCGCCCCTTTCTCTCTTAAACTGAAATGGGATTCATAATGTATTTTCTTACCATCTAATTTATGACAGTCTTATGTAACACAGTGATATTTAACAACACTGTTAACATTGTTAATTATGTTAAACATAATTAACAATTGGACCTGTCTAATCAGATCCTAGCTGGAATTATTGAGGAGCCTGATGGTCTGAAGCATAGATTAGGTGTTATAGATGCAAATGACAGAAAGATATAATAAAAGTTCATGAGATATGAAATGGGACTAATTTCACTCTGATATTTCTGTAGGCATTAAAACTTGTTTGTCGTGTCAGGTCCGTTTTAGGCCAACCTAAGCTAGCATGTCTATCAGAGCTAAAGCCTTGTTTTCCATGGTAACAGTAAGTGCCTCCTGCTGATTAGCTGCACCATGGGACCAAAAAAAGAGGAACATGTGTCTCATGTTTGGTGTTCCCTAACAAGTTTGAGAAACAAGGCATGAGAAGGGAGTTTTTGGTGACTACACAGGGAATATACACTGAAAACATTATCAGTCATTTGAGCGTATAACCTACAAGTTAACTGTTGTACTGACCCTCATTAGACCGCGAATCCTTTGCAGCTGAGCTCTGCTGTAACTCTGATGCATTCTCTGCGGGGGGCAAATATTCTCTGCTCGAGTGAGCTAAACAGTTTAAAGGGATTCCTATATATTTTTCAGACTAAAAAAAGTATTCATTTACATAGTGTTCATGGCAAATTAGTCATACTTAACTGTGCCAAGAAGTAGCAGCTTTGAACAATGGATGTGTGTTTTTGTGAATCTGGCTCTGGACACTGCTGTAAGAGAATTAAAGGCAAAGAAAAATATACAACCATCCATTTTCTTTTCTCTCTTGTACTGTGCTCATTACTTCAATAAGCAATGTGTTGCAGGAGATGGATGTTTACTGTGGTAAGGGGTAAGCGAGCAAAGCAACCAGGTCAGCAGCAATTCATTTCTATTATCTATTATTCTGCATAACATTTTTCAGTGTGGGGAATTCTTCTTCCTCAATAAAAATACAAAGAGCTGAAAGAGTTTGTTCAACCCATGTGCTGTCCTCCAAAGCTTTTCTCTGCTTAACAAAATAGAAATAGTTTGCAGCAATGTGAGACAGTAGAAAGCAGAAGTTTGGATTAGCAGGCGTTTTATGTCTTTGTCTGAAAATAAAAGAAATAACTGAAATAGCTAAAATTACTTTTCTATCACTAAGTATATTGACCAAAATATTTCAAGGCAAATCTTGCAACTTGGCAAACGTTTTGGTAAAGTCTCTGCAGTTATTGCAGATAATCATTTACTCTGCTGCACGTTCACTCATGTCTTGGGGAACGTGTGTCCTTGAACTGTTATCTTTGGTGTTATAGCATTCAATGATTAAAGAATTACTTATTCTTCAAGTGTTGAGTCTAGAACTTGAAATGTCTCTGTTTGACGGACTCGTATTTCCAGCTCTAAACATGCAACATGTCATATGTACGGTGGCCCTGGGAGGCCAAACGGACTGCAACTTAAAAAAACACCAGCAATACAAAAAATGCTGCAAAAGCACACAAAACACAACGGAAATAGGAAAAACAACAATGGAAATAGGAAAAAAGAAAACAGAAATAGGAAAAAACTGATTTCCAAAAGCACAAGGGAAGTGTTTCCTGGGAGACAATAACCCGACAGACCAGTTGCAGGAACCAAAATATGCTAAGAATTGGGCTGGGAGACACTTAAAAGAAGTGGAGTATCTATTAGTTTTGTGAGGAAAGAAAAGACGAGAGGTAAGTGTGTTAGCCCAACTATTAGCCTAAAAATCCATCATCAGTATTATATGAATCATGATAAAACACACCTACCATTTTTTCAGTTCCGGCAACTGGTCTGTCGGGTTATTGTCTCCCCCAGAAACACTTCCCTTGTGTTTTTTCCTATTTCTGTTTTCTTTTTTCGTATTCCCATTGTTATTTTTTCCTATTTCTGTTGTCGTTTTTCCTATTTCTGTTGTATTTTGTGTGCTTTTGCAGCATTTTTCTTATTGCTGGTGTTTTCTTAAGTTGCAGTCCGTTTGGCCTCTCAGGGCCACCGTACATATGGGTGGTATTCCTGCCTTGACATATTAATGTTCATGGATCAACCCCCATGACTGGTAACAAGCAACTTACCAATCATGCGGGTGATACTAGTGATGGGCGGGGCAACCTTTGTTCATATAGAACTGTGTTTAAAAACAAGTAGTAAGTATTTTAAGTGTCTTAATTAGTATTATTTCTTAATTAGTTTATACAATATAATAAATATATTAGCTTTCTTATTAGCCAAATTTAGGTTACTCATATTGGTTTGTTAGTGATAGTTATTCCAAATATCAGCTAACTTCTTGACTAATGCTAACTGAAAGCTCATTGATCAGCATCATTGTTGATTGTTGTGGAAGTTTTCCATTAAAATAAAGCCTGCAGACGAGCGGTGAGCGGTAGCTAACATTCTTTAATCCAAGCACACAAAGACAACAGACAACCAAGCTTGATGGAGCCCCTGCATGTCCGCGGGACAGACGGTCAGCAGAGTTCTCACTGAGCCTAGCATGGCTCTCAGTTAAATACCTTCTCCAGGAACAAAAGGCAGTACACAGCTGTTTCACACCTTAAGGTTCACACTCCCTTGCTACTGTGACGCCCACAAGTGTATGGTCACAATTGTAATTTTGTTGTGAATTGTTTTTGATGTAAAAGACCTGATTTTATGGTGGTATTGCACTTTTCATTTAGCGTTATGGACAATGTAATTGCGTGGCATTGCCACAAGGGGGAGATAGTGGTGAGTGCGATAGGCTGTTGCAACGCGTCTCGGCCTCAGACGAGGAAGAGCCTGCAGACCGAACGCAACTGATGTCTCCTGTCTCTGCTTTTCTGTTAAAAAAACAGGTCAGTAGTTCAAGTTTGCTCACCACAATGTACATATAAAGGCAAGAAACCTTTTTCTGTCTTAGTTTAAAGACCGCAAATGTTGTGAGAGAGTGTGTTTTCACTGATTGAGAGAAAGCTAACTATACCGCCATTTGTAATGGCAGCCGCCATTTCACTCGTAGTCTAAATAGGCAGCTGGTCTTATTACCTGTTTTATTTTGTGACAAATGGAGCTCTTAGACACTTCTTTTATCCTGGCATTATTGGAAGTTACAGTTGATTAGGACCTACCCAGTTCTTATGTGTCAAATGTAAATAGTCTGATGTATACTGTTTGTGGATGATTGTGAACTGTTTGTGAGCAAGGGAAGAATATTTTTGTTTATTGGTTACAAATGTAATATATTGTTTGAATCTGTTAAAGTATAAGAAAAGTATAAAGGTGACATAAGCGGGTTAATTGCAGTGTTAGTGGTGCTGCACAGAAATGTTTTGATGCTGAAATGCAGTAAAATTGGTTACAGATTTATTGTAAATAAGGACGTTCATATACAATGATTATTTTGTAAGTTTATTCTTGTGAGAGTGCAAGGTAACCAAAAGGGTTTGAGCTATGGACCTAATTGAATGTTTGTGTTGTTAAAAGCGAAATGTGTGTGTCTAAATGAAAAGAAAAGGACGTTGTTAAACTCTGTTAATAAATCAGACGAGGAAGAGCCTGCAGACCGAACGCAACTGATGTCTCCTGTCTCTGCTTTTCTGTTAAAAAAACAGTTTAAAAACAGACCCCATCGAAGGCCTGTAACACTACCTCCCAGAGTCCTCGAAGAGACAAAAGACTCTTCCTGTAGTCTGCTTCCCCCAACTTCCTTACTACGCCCCCACCATTTGTCTTACAGTATGGGTGTCAGACATGTTAAAATCCAGTGGCACCAAGGCATTATACAATAAAATAATGTGATTAATACATAAGTAAAAGAAATTCCTATACATGATCCTGAACCAACATTATTATAGCAACAGTGGAATAGCAGATTGTGATTAGTATGTAACAGCAGTGCTCCCCCTTGTATTAATACAGTGAATTAATTGCAACATATTGAACATTGAATAGAATCATGAATGGCTAGCCTTGAGAGAATGGCTCCCTGTTTATAAAATAAATGCATTTCTTTACGTAGTCCATAAAAATGCTTTATCTTTTAAATTTGGCTAAACCTGCCGATTGTGTAATATATATACTGCTGCTCTGTCCTGGATGAAACATCTTACTTTATGTCTGCCCAGAGTCTCTAGGCAGGCAGTTTTACATTCATCAATATTTGCTTAATATTTCCTAAGTGTATTGAATTGAATGAATCAGCCAGGAGTGGAGGCCCTGGAGGACTGACCCCCGGCTGCCAAGACTGGCAATAGGGACATGGAATGTCACCTCTCTGGTGGGGAAGGAGCATGAGTTAGTGCGTGAGGTTGAGAGGTACCGGCTAGATATAGTCGGGCTCACCTCTACACATGGCTTGGGCTCTGGAACCAGTCTCCTGGAGAGGGGCTGGACTCTGTCTCAGTCTGGAGTTGCCCCTGGTGAGAGGCGGCGGGCTGGGGTGGGTATCCTAATATAGGGGATATTAGGATACCCACCCCAGCCCGCCGCCTCGGCTTGCTGCCGGTACGTTGGGGTTTTTCCCGGTGGACGAGAGGGTTTGTTCCCTGCGCCTTAGGGTCGGGGAACGGGTCCTGACTGTCATCTGCGCTTATGCGCCGAGTGGCAGTTCAGAGTACCCAGCCTTCTTAGAGTCCCTGGGGGGGGTGCTGGAGGGTGCTCCACCTGGAGACTCTGTTGTCCTGCTGGGAGACTTCAATGCTCACGTGGGTAACGACAGCGAGACCTGGAGGGGCGTGATTGGGAGGAACAGCCTCCCTGATCTGAACCCGAGCGGTGCTCTGTTATTGGACTTCTGTGCTAATCACAGTTTGGCCATAACGAACACCCTGTTCGAACATAAGAGTGTCCATAAGTGCACGTGGCACCAGGACGCTCTAGGCCGTAGATCGATGATCGATTTTGTAATCGTATCAGCAGATCTGCGACCATATGTTCTGGACACTCGGGTAAAGAGAGGGGCTGAGCTGTCAACTGATCACCACCTGGTGGTGAGTTGGATCAGGTGGCGGGGGAAGACGCTGGACAGACCTGGTGCACCTAAACGCGTAGTGAGGGTGTGCTGGGAACGTCTAGCAGAGGCCCCAGTCCGCGAGATCTTCAACGCACACCTCCGGCAGAGCTTCAACAGCATTCCGAGGGAGACTGGGGACATTGAGTCCGAATGGACCATGTTCAGCGTCTCCATTGCCGAAGCTGCTGCATTGAGCTGCGGCCGCAAGGTGGTTGGTGCCTGCCGTGGTGGTAATCCCCGAACCAAATGGTGGACACCAGAGGTGAAGGGAGCCACCAGGCTGAAGAAGGAGTCCTATCGGGCTTGGTTAGCCTGTGGGACTCCGGAGGCAGCCGACAGGTATCGACAGGCCAAGCGGAATGCGGCTCGGGCAGTGGCTGAAGCAAAAACTCGGGTGTGGGAGGAGTTCGGAGAGGCCATGGAAAAAGACTTTCGGACTGCCTCGAAGAGATTCTGGCAAACCGTCAGACGTCTCAGGAGGGGAAAGCGGTGCTCTACCTGCACTGTGTATAGTGCTGGCGGAGCACTGCTGACGTCGACTGAGAAAATTGTCAGGCGGTGGAAGGAATACTTCGAGGACCTCCTTAATCCCACTGACACGTCTTCCGAGGAGGAAGCAGAGTCTGGGGATGAGGGGAATGACCCGCCAATTTCCGGGGGCGAGGTCACTGAGGCAGTTAAACAACTCCTTGGTGGCAGAGCCCCTGGTGTTGATGAGGTCCGCCCCGAGTTCCTGAAGGCTCTGGACGTTGTAGGGCTGTCCTGGTTGACACGCCTCTGCAATGTTGCGTGAAGATCAGGGGCAGTACCTGTGGACTGGCAGACCGGGGTGGTGGTCCCCATCTTTAAGAAAGGGGACCGGAGGGTGTGTTCCAACTACAGGGGGATCACGCTCCTCAGCCTCCCTGGGAAAGTCTATGCCAGGGTGCTGGAAAGGAGAGTTCGTCCGTTAGTCGAACCTCGGATACAGGAGGAACAATGCGGTTTTCGTCCTGGTCGCGGAACACTGGACCAGCTCTTTATCCTCTCCAGGATACTTGAGGGTGCATGGGAGTTTGCCCAACCAGTCTACATGTGTTTTGTGGACTTGGAGAAGGCATTCGACCGTGTCCCTCGGGGTGTCCTGTGGGAGGTGTTGCGGGAATATGGGGTGTCTGGCCCATTGCTACGGGCCATTCGATCCCTATACAACCGTTGCAAGAGCTTGGTTCGCATTGCCGGCAATAAGTCGGACTCGTTCCTGGTGGGTAATGGGCTCCGCCAGGGCTGCCCTTTGTCTCCGGTTCTGTTCATAATTTTTATGGACAGGATTTCTAGGCGCAGCCAAGTGGCGGAGGGCTTTCGCTTTGGTGGCCTCAGAATCTCATCTCTGATTTTTGCAGATGATGTGGTTCTGTTGGCTTCATCGGGTGAGGGCCTCCAGCTCGCACTGGAATGGTTCGCAGCCGAGTGTGAAGCAGCGGGAATGAGGATCAGCACCTCCAAATCTGAGGCCATGGTTCTCAGCCGGAAAAGGGTGGAGTGCCCACTCCGGGTCGGGGATGAGTTCCTGCCCCAAGTGGAGGAGTTCAAGTATCTCGGGGTCTTGTTCGCGAGTGATGGGAGAAGGGAGCCGGAGATCGACAGACGGATTGGGGTTGCAGCTGCAGTAATGCGGACGCTGCACCGGTCCGTCGTGGTGAAGAGGGAGCTGAGTGTAAAAGCGAAGCTCTCAATTTACCGGTCGATCTACGTCCCTACCCTCACGGCCACGAGCTGTGGGTAGTGTACAGCATAGGTTTATTTCCACTGATAACAAGACCGACCAGAATAACATCTCATTGTGCAACTCTATTAGATAATATATTTACAAATATAATAGAAGGAAAGATAAAAAGTGGGCTGTTAATCAATGATATAAGTGACCATTTACCAGTCTTTGCATCGTATAATTGCCATTATAAAGTGAACAACGATGGACATAAGATTATTTACAAAAGAATAAGAACAGAGAAGACCTTAAATTGTCTTAGAAATGAACTTTTAAAGCAAGATTGGAATATTGTATATGAACAAACAGAAGTTAATAAAGCTTACGAAGGATTTTTAAGAATATTTAACACATTACTTGATAAAAACTGCCCATTAATTGAAATCAATAGGAAACACAACTATGCAGGAAGACCATGGATGACAAAAGGACTACAAAATGCCAGCAAAAAAAAGAATACCTTATATCGAGAATTCATAAAAAAGAGAACAATAGAAACTGAAATGAAGTATAAAACTTACAAAAATAAATTAACTAATATAATGAGATCCTGTAAAAGAGAGTATTACATTAAAAGGTTAGAACACAATAAAGATAACACAAGAGATATATGGAATGTATTAAACAGAATAATCAAAAATGAATCAAGGAATAATGATTACCCTGGGTACTTTATAGAAGGGACAAGAAGTATTAATAACATGGAGGAGATAGTAAATGGCTTTAATGAATTCTTCGTAAACATAGGGCCAAAACTGGCAGAAGAAATAAAGGTTGATGGAATAGAAAGGGACACTGGTGAAAATATTGAAAGGAATAGTAGCTCAATGTTTTTAAGAGCAGTGGAAGAGAAAGAGATTTATGACATGGTTAGAGGACTTAAGAACAAAACCAGTACAGACTGGAATGATATTGATATGGTAACGGTAAAGACAGTTATTGATGGTATCGTAAAACCATTAAAATATATATTCAACTTGTCGTTTCAAAAAGGAGTTTTTCCACAAAAAATGAAAGTTGCTAAAGTTATTCCCATTTACAAAACCGGTGAAAGACATAATTTTACAAACTATAGACCAGTGTCAATACTCTCCCAGTTCTCTAAGATACTGGAAAAACTCTTCATAAAAAGATTTGACAGTTTTGTGGAAAAATATGAATTAATGACAGATAGTCAGTATGGGTTCAGAAACAACAGATCAACAGCTTTGGCACTGATAGATTTAATGGAAAAGATAACGGAATGTATGGATAATAAGAGGTATGCGCTCGGAGTTTTCTTAGATCTAAAGAAGGCGTTTGATACTGTTAATCATGAAATTCTATTAAAAAAACTGGAAAAGTACGGGTTTAGGGGAGTGGTTTTGGAATGGTTAAAAAGCTATGTAGGGAATAGGCAACAATATGTACAAATAAATGAATATAAATCTAATTTGATGGATATAGCTTGTGGAGTACCTCAAGGTTCAGTACTGGGTCCAAAAATGTTTATTATGTACTTAAATGATATCTGCAGAGTATCGGAGATTTTAAAGTTTGTAATATTTGCAGATGACACAAATATACTGTGTGCAGGTGGGGAATTGCCACAGGTTTTGGAAATGATCACACAGGAATTAACGATATTAAAGAAGTGGTTTGATATAAATAAATTATCATTGAATCTCGATAAAACCAAATTTATGTTGTTTGGAAACCAAAAGAAAAACATCGAAGTAGAAATATGTGTTGACAATGTATATTTAGAAAGAGTAAATGAAATAAAATTTCTTGGGGTGATCATTGACCACAAGCTCTGTTGGAAGCCACACATTACTTATGTTCGGGGGAAATTGGCACGGGGCATTGCCGTCCTGGGAAAAGCAAAGCATATGTTGGATCAGAAAGCACTGCACATTTTATACTGTGCTTTACTACTGCCATATATGAGCTACTGTGTAGAGGTCTGGGGAAACACATACAAAAGTAACACACAAACAATAACTATAATACAGAAAAGGGCCATTAGATTAATAAATAATGTAGGGTACAGGGACCATACAAATGCACTCTTTGTCAAAATGCAAGCTATTAAATTCCAAGACTTGGTGAAGCTTAAAACAGCGCAAATAATGTATAAAGTCAGAAATAGATTGCTTCCCAAAGAAATCTGTAAATTTTTCATAGAAAGAGAAGGTGGGTATAACTTAAGAGGGAAATGGAATTTAAAAATACAAAGTGCTAGAACAACTTTAAGAACTATGTCAATCTCAATTGGAGGAGTTAAATTATGGAACAGTCTAACAGAAGAAATAAAAGACAGTCAAAACATAAAACAGTTTAAAGTAAAATATAAAAACCTAATTTTAAATAAGTATAAGAATGAAGAAAACGGGGTTAACCCAGGACGGTAATGTTGCTGGTAATGGTGTTGCGGTTCTTTTTTGGTTGTTTTTTTGTTTTTTTGTTTTGTTTTGTTTTGTTGTTTTTCCATAACTTGTGTATCTGCAAATATACACATTCTGTATTTTTCATATGAAAGAAACTATACTGTGGTGGGGCTTGCTAATTTCTTGTTTTTGATTTATGTATGTTATGTTTTGTTTTACTTCATATGTTTATATGTTTCATATGTTGTTTGTTTAATTTAAGACAAAAAAAAATTAAATGAATGAGAGGTAAAACTTGAGGGGGTAGGGACAAATAAGTAAATACTTCAGCCTACTCCTTTTCAAACAAATAATGGAATGATATTTTGTAATGATTGTGAAGGCACATGTTTGAAATGTTTGAAATAAAAATGAACTGAACTGAACTGAACCGAAAGAACGAGATCGCGGATACAAGCGGCAGAAATGAGCTTCCTCCGAAGGGTGGCTGGCCTCTCCCTTAGAGATAGGGTGAGAAGTTCGGCCATCCGGGAGGGGCTCAGAGTAGAGCAGCTGCTGCTCCACATCGAAAGGAGCCAGCTGAGGTGGTTCGGGCATCTGACAAGGATGCCCCCTGGGCGCCTCCTGGGTGAGGTGTTCCAGGCATGTCCCACCGGGAGGAGGCCCCGGGGCAGACCCAGGACACGCTGGAGAGATTATATCTCTCGGCTGGCCTGGGAACGCCTTGGTATTCCCCCGGATAAGCTGGAGGAGGTGGCTGGGGAGAGGGAGGTCTGGGCCTCTTTGCTTAGGCTGCTGCCCCCGCGACCCGGCCCCGGACAAAGCGGATGAAGATAGATGGATGGATGGATTTATTAAATACCAGCAAGCACTGATAACATTTTCAATACTACAGCTAATTAAAACTTAATACAGTTGCAGTAAAGAGTGACATGAAAAAAATATTTCAGGGAAGAAGTTTGTTCCAGGAGAGAAATACTACTAGCACTCTTTCGACCACTGAAACCAGCTGCCTCTTCTACATGTTGTGCACGTACATTTCTGTTGTGATATTGCAAGCGTGGCATCAAGCTGTTCTGTCATAAAACCTTAAAGGACCAATCAATAAAAATTTACCAAATACTAGCATACTGTGTGCAAAATCTGCTGCCCTTTAAGAAAAACTAAGAAGCATGAACAGTTTTTAATTCTAGTGATGACATATCATGAATACAGCATTGTTTAAATTTACATTAAATGTTTGTTGTTGTTGTTCCATCTTTCATCTCCATTTACCCCTTTTCACTATATCACCATCATGTTCCCTGCTGCACCACCAGCTGACTTGCTGGAGACTGTGGTGATATGTTGCAGTTCACCAATGAAAGAGCATCAAATTAAAATAGGGTGAGTGTTCTCTGTTTGAATTCTAAAGCAGGACAGATTGGTTACAGCCATTCCCCTTGAGGTTCATTAAATATTGCAGCCATTTATTTTGAAGGATGGCAACAAGTCGGTTCCAGGCCTCATCCTGTATTTGTCCATGAGAGCTGTACAGTATGCAGTATGTCTGCAGTTGTCTTCTGTGGATATTTTCACCTATCATACAGCAAAAATCAGAGGTGTAACTAACAATATGAGGATTACCTGTACAACTTGCTACATAATGCATCATATGAGCTTCCAACCTATTTGCACTCACTAACAACCTCTTTGTTAAGGCATTGATGAATGTATGCATCGTAGCCCTGAACACAACATGAGAATATCCATCACACCACTATTGTAATAATGGAAGAAAGGCATCACAAAGAACTGCTGTCACATCAGCTGTCAGAAAAAAAGAGAGGGAGCAGACTACACAGAAGCTTTCCCTAATTCAGTTTGGATGGTAGGTGCTGATAGCAAAAACAATTACTGTAGCTATGGGAAGTGATTTCACTGAGTGCTCTGGTGCTGCAAGAGCACAAATAGCAAGGAAACAGACCCAGACTGCCACTGCAGATTAGAGTGTACCAATGAATAAGTCCCAGAGTGAACAGGACAGACCAATGAACCCGTGTGGCCACAGTACTATGATGAGTGGGAGCTTTACAGGCAGTAAGAAAGAAAACCTCACCTCTCCATTATAAACTTTCTTGTTCTTTATAAGGCTTATATTTTATAGTCGCATGAACCAGTTTAACACAGTACTTCTTAGTATATTTTAAAGGTAAAAAGACACTGGGTTGTATAAATGCTAAAATACTGAAATGATAACAGTGTAGAAAATTGTAAAAGTGTACAAAAATGCTAAGAACAGCACTCATACACACACTAAAATACCTTCTGCTTTACTGCTGTGCAGCGCTTCCCATCAAAGCTTAGTATTAAAGTCGCACCATGTGTGTGTTGGGCTCCTGTGAGATCACTGAGGGCTGTGGTACTGTAATAAAGAGCCAAAAAGAAATAGGCTGAAGAGGGGAAAGGAAGACACATGAGGAAGCAGAAAAGCTTCTGTGTACTGTGAGAAAGGGAAAAATGGGCCAAGGCTAATCCCCAACTTTACAGCTCAACATATGATTATGTGGTGCTGGAGTAATTGGTTACCAAGTAAAATGCCTTTAAGTCAACGAAATTATGTTATTTCCCTGATTTAACCTTTTTGATTTTACATTTCTTACATTAGCAGACCTGCAGTTCTTTAAACATGGAAGGATCTAGAGATTATGTGAAACCCTTTAAGCATTTAATGAAGAATATTCATAGTTTGGGCCATGAATATCTGGAGTTCAGTGAACTGCCTTTTATTTTATTTTTTTAAGTATGCAAGTGCAGTACAACTTAAAAAGCAAGAACTGTTTTCTGCATTTCTTGCTTCATTAGAAAAAAAAAGCATGAAGCACATGTAATAAACTAACTCATAAAAGCCTATTATAATGCAAAATGAAACTTGTGAAACTCAGTCATGCTATGCCAAAGTAATTGAGTAATAGATAAACAATTTAATGACAGAAGAGTTCTTGGTTTTTCCACCATCTGCTATAGAAGTTTCTGTTTTTTTACGAGCAGCATTTCTTTATCGTGTAGATAAACTAAGACATACTGTCGAAATTACATTTCTTTTTCTTATATTAAGACATCTCATTTAAAGGTGTAATTAACTTATTTTCACTGATATTTAGCAATTTTTGTGAAAATGTCCAGTAAAAAAAACTGGCAGCAAAACAACAAATAATGGTTTTTGGGCTTTATAGCTCATTTCTTCCTTCATGACCTCTGAGAGAGGGATTTATTTTATAGCTTACCCATTTGGATTTTGTTTAGGTTTAAAGATAGAGGCATGGCTGCTTTGAATAACAGGTGTGCCTTCAAAGGAAACTGTGGCCTGTAGCTTACTTGGATTCATAATGAATTAGCAAAGCATTTATTAAGTGCTGGGATGTGATGAGCAAAGACTATGATCATATCAGCACCCAGGATTGAGCCATTAACAAAGCCATAATGCACATGTAATATTTTAGCCTACTAAATAAGGTTCACGTGTGAGTTAACCTTATTATTCTCACAGTACACAGAAGCTTTTCTACTTCCTCATGTGTCTTCCTTTCCCCTCTTCATCCTATTTCTTTTTGGCTCTTTATTACAGTACCACAGCCCTCAGTGATCTCACAGGAGCCCAACACACACATGGTGCGACTTTAATACTAAGCTTTGATGGGAAGCGCTGGGAAGCGCTGCACAGCAGTATAGCAGAAGGTATTTTAGTGTGTGTATGAGTGCTGTTCTTAGCATTTTTGTACACTTTTACAATTTTCTACACCGTTATCATTTCAGTATTTTAGCATTTATACAACCCAGTGTCTTTTTACCTTTAAAATATACTAAGAAGTACTGTGTTAAACTGGTTCATGCGACTATAAAATATAAGCCTTATAAAGAACAAGAAAGTTTACCAAATTTTAAGCACTTTGTATCAATTATCATGAATTGTGAGCTTAAGACCCAAATGCCACCTGATGAAGAACAGAAAGCTACAGGCACATAGTGTGGATACAATAAATAAACATCCAAAAAAAGAAAGGCTGTGAATACAAAAGAATGACAAAAAAAATACTCGCTGTCTCACACAGACACACACACTGAGGACTAATCAAGGGAATAGGACGGTCGGTAACAGGACACAGCTGAACATAATCAAGGAAAATGCCAGATATACAGTAACAGTACAGACAAGACACGAAGTACCAAAGACTACAAAATAAAATAGTAAATTATAAAGTGAGATACTGTATCCAAGGTACTTGACACTCAAGTTCCGAATGGCTTTACTTGAATATCTAATTATGAAAAAGCAGAATACCTAAAGCAAAGTCTTTTCATTGCGTGGCTTCACAATCAACAAGCAATGGCTTTTGTGTGTTCCTAGTATAGACGTGCTACCAAGTCTTTGTTTATTTTCCTTTTGTCATCACAGTCATCAGTGATTTAAAACCTGATCAGTTTAGTATTAAAATTAATATAATTTCAGCTATAATGATTGCAATGATTGTTGCAGTGTTGCAGTTTTTTGTATCCCGCTCTCTGCCAAGTTTAGCTGTATTTCAGGCTTGGGGGGATTGTTCCAGTTAGATAAAAAGAAATGTCTAACACATATTCTGGCATTTGGCAGTTGATGCTTCAGTAATGCTGCTGGGAGAGTCATGCATGCACGGCTACACCTAAGCCACCCTTGTGATGTAAACTATGGGAGGTTTGCTTTTTTTCCCCCCTTTTTTTCTTTTTTTAATGAAATCACACTTTACAGTTTGTGATCGTGTTGCAGATACATGCTGTGGAGTTTGAGCAGCATCCTCCTGCATTATCAAGCTGTGCTCACTGCTCCTGGGACACCAGATGAGAAAGTAAGTGCTCAACAATTCCACAGAGCTTACTGGGGGCTAGAAGTTAAGAAGTAGATTATCCCCACCCTCGGTTATCAAACATGAAGAAATCAACTGATTGCAGCGTTCGCCTTCGCTAAGGTTCAGCTCTCTCATTTTACCACGACATACCTCAGTTGGCATGAGATATTTTTTAAGGAATAAACAACTGAAAAATGTTTTACAGGAACCTTTAATATAAATGTGTTTTCTATCTAATACAGGAAAATTATAAATCAGGCAAAGAAAACAGCTGAACAAGAAGTAAAAATTTAACACTGCACTTCAGAGCATACCGGGAGCTCCTTTATATGGTAACGATATGATCCTGATGCTTTCATTTAAACATATAGTGGCAGCACCCCACCCCTCCTCTGCACAAACACATCCTCCAACCACATACACCCATATTTAGTTTTCAAACTCCACTGCAGTTTATTTCACACCTCAAACATTTAGTAAACAATTAAACAAATACAAGTAATCTGCAATAAATTACAGGTAGTAATAAAATACACTAACAACTCTTTTACGCTACATCTGCACCTACACGGGTATTTTTGAAAACGCAGCTGTTTCTATGTGTTTGGGTCTTTCGTTTACACGTAAACGACGTTTCAAATCACCAAAAACTGGGATTTTTTTTAAACTCTTTTTTTGCGTTTACATGTGGATGAGGAATACAGAGTTCGTCACCCAACATCAAAGGTATGTGCCTTTTTTCACGTCACGCCGCCATGTTATTGTTTACATGAGATGAATTGCATAATGGCAGATAGAGACAAAATACTGTTACTGTTAATCTGACTATCTGCAGGTTTTACACGCTTACATATACACACACAGTTACTGTCCCTCCATTTAGAAAGGCAGAGGCCTCACGGTGTAATCATTAGTGTGGATACTGATTAAGAATCCACAGTATTGTTCTTCTATTCTTTCTTCTATTTAGTGTGAATGCTTGAAAAGCATTCATTTGCAGTTCGGAGGCATAGGTGTGAACATCTTCTGCCCTGATAGCAGCTGGGGGGGACTATTCTCCGCCCGTGAGCACTTTGGAACGGGCAAGGTACCCACGGCAGCACCCGCTGCTTGTTGAGAGTATAAGCGATACCCGCTTTCACGTCAAAAAGTCGTCATAAATAAGTCTCCAATAACACCAGAAAAAGTCGCTAGATTTGTCGCTAGTCGCTTTTTAGAAAAAAAGTCGCTAAGGGGGTCTGAAAACTCGCTAAATATAGCGAGAAAGTCGCTAAGTTGGCAACACTGGTCACAGAGTAGACCCGCTTTTTGTATGCTATTTCCTTTATCACCATTCAACTTAGAAAAACCATTCAAGCACCATTAGATTCCTCTTCTTTTGGAGATGTGTGCTTGTATTTTTCTCATTTTTGGCTGTTATGTTGTTTTTTAAATTATTCAACTTTATTCAACAAAAAATTTCCATGTATTTCAATGGAGAGACCCTTCAAATCCTCATTCAACTTACTCATTTTTAAACTCTTACTACTTCCACATACGTTGACGTAGAGCCACCATTCAAACTTTAAAACGAAGACAAGACATTCAACTATTCAACTTGTATTTATCTTTTCAATATCTATTATACTTTTTCTTCAGTTCCAGTTTAAGTTTCATGATGTTTTTTTTACCCGTTTCAGAGTTTATAATTGTTGTGTATGGGACGGAATGTTGCGGCTAGAGTGAGACAGCTCAACTGCTAGAGTGAGAGGAGCAAAAAAATTAATCTTCAAATCTTTTTTAAAACTGCTGCTGTGTCCGCAGCGTTTGCTCTACAGGTATGATTTTATCCTCAAAACGTAGCCATCGCTGTCCTCTTTTATCCAATGTGTTTATTATTGTACTAGGTGTTATGGTTCTTTCGTAAATGTCACCAATGCACAGCCTCCTCCCTCCAACTCTTCCATGGACTCTAATGTTAAAATGGCTCAGAAGGTTAGTTTGAAAATCAAGAGCATGGTGTCTTTCCACTGTCACCACGTCCATATAATAAACTTCACAGGCATGAAAACTGAGAATTCAATAGACTAGAAATTGCTGTCGCTCATGGTGAAAGAATTTCGTCAATACGACTTGTACTTTTCATTTGGGAACGATTTGTTTCGGCCTGACTTTTCTGTTCATTTTAAGCAGCAAAAGTGGGCAACTTTAGCAGGCCAATTAAATAGGGTATTCTGATTGGCCTGTTAAATTCAAACTCATTGTTCATTGGTGGATTTTTCTTCCGCACGCAGGTGGTTCAGATCTGGGCATTTGGAGTCAGATGATGACTTTTAGAATAATTTTTTCTGACTGAATGATTAAGACTTACTGCATTTAGCTGTCTGTTTTCCCACATTTCAGTCATTCAGTGATTAAAATAATATGAGGTTTCAATTTTTTTATGCAGATGTATTCTGACTCTACATTTTCTTTTGTCATTACTCAGCTTTTTCTAATTTACATTGTAAACATGTTCGTCTACTTTTTAACTTTTTCTGTTAGAATGTCAGCTTTCAATAGTTCTGAACTTTTGTTTTCAGGTGAAAATTTCTGTATTTTTCATCTCATTCAACATTTTTAACTTAACATTCAGCAATTATTTCATTTCAGCTCAAAACATTCAGCTATCAGCATCCACACTGCAGTTTCTTCAGAAAATGCATTTTCTAGTTTTACGTGTAGTTGTTTTTTTCCCCCTGTGTAATAATATTCAACATTGCTATCAATACATTTTTCAAAAAAATGCCTCTCTGTGCAAAATGGGTTCAAAAACATAAACAACTGTGGGATACTGTTTGTCCGTGATTTGAACCGGGGGAACAAATTACGGCAGGATCAGCCTGATATTATTTGTATCCCGCTATAACTTTACTGTATAAAAAGCTAACATCTCCAAAATGTCAGGAGTAGTTGGTTATTACAAGAAGTGTTTGTGAACTAAAAATCAAGAATGTGGGATACTATTTGTCCGTGATTTGGACAGCCCAGCGCGTGCTCCCGACGCAGGGAAAACCAATTCTGCAGGGGAGACCTACCTTGGCACTTGTGCAGGTGAATCCACAGGGAAGATATGCTTCACTATATTTTCTAGTCTTTGGCTTGGAAGGAAGTTGGTTTGGAAACATATTCAGCTATGCTTCATCTCCTGCTTTGCGTTTGTGCGGGAGCCCCATCAAAAACCTGTCCATTATGCTAGCAGTGTCCAAGCGTTCTTTTTTTTTTTTTTCCTTTTCATACGGCTCTGCGCCCCCCTAGGGGGCGGGCCCCACACTTTGGGAAGCTCTGGCATAAGGCATCTTGAATCACTGAGAATAGAGTCCATGATAAGTTCAACTAATCTAGACCACAATAGATGAAAGCAAGGATTGCTTTCCTGAGGTCACCAAGGGATAATAAAGGAGAAGGAGAAAGAACGAACCATCCTCTTCATGTTATCATTAAAAAGAGAGAATAGAATGAGCGTTCTTGCGGGTCAGGTCACTGAAGTATCTAGCCTGAAAGCAGCATCACTGAATTAAATCCAATATGAGACCACCTCCTGTCTCTCATTTCATTGTGTATTTCACTTTAAGCTCTAAAATAAAAGCCAAATTGATGTTACGTTATAAAACAGATTGAGATCCTGCAGGAAATGTGCAGTTTCAAATTAAAGACAACCATCACTGTGGGGATGAACATTCTCAGCTGGCAGAAAACAAAATTTACACATTATATTCTTCCACACTAACTGCACTGATGTCTGTGGCAAGATCCCTGACAAGCTCTCCCAATTTATACTCTGTTCCACCATCTGCACTGCTGTGCCTAGTGTACCTACAGTATGCTGTCAGATGAAGTGCACTGCAACATGTCAGTTTTTATTCCAAACAGGAGAAAGATGTGTTGGGAGCACACTGTAAGGCAGAAATTCTACCATATGTATTTATTTTTCATATTTCTTATTTTACATGTTTTGTCCTCTGTCAGAAGAACTTACTAAAGTCCCATTTGGAAGACAGTGTGGAACGAAGCTGTGCAGTGCAAAGTCAATCGTTCTTAGTCATCTGTATAGACTAGAAAGACACTGTAGGGCTAGGACAGCTAATGTCTAATGAAAACTAAGCCTGATAACAAGCGCCATGGCCAGGTAAATGTCACAGTGTGGCATTCATGTCAACTAAAGGATCCACATACCAAAGGTATAGTTGTGACATCCTTCACCTGCCAGGCACTCACAAGAGATGTTTTTCTTTTTTATCAAATGTATCTATCCAGCCTAACCCCAGCAGTCCATGTATTTTTTATGATTCAAGTCTGCTGCTTTCCTTTAAGCCACATTTGATGTGGATTCCCAATAACAGCCTACAGCTGTCCTAGTAAGATCTTTCTTTTAGCTAAAAGTAAGTGATCAATATGCTAACATACTCATTCTAAGATAAAAAATGTAGGAGTACACAAAGGCACAATGAAATGAGGCACTGGAAGGGATTGTGTTCTGTACATGCCACAGGATATTTGCTACCATCCTCCACATACAACTGAAAATGCTGCAAAACCCCAAATGAGAGACAGCACCTCTTTTTCTGCAATCAAATAGTTTGACTGGTAAGAGTTAAACTTTCTCTATAAAGACGAACTACATGGTCAATTGCGGTCTCTTTCATCTGCAGCAGACCATCCCCAGCGCCTGTTAGCATGCATTTGTAGTTGGAAAAAAAAAAGATGAAAACTGAGGCTCAGTGATATGTGGGACAGTCAAAACAGCAGAAATCAAGACCTCAGTGTCCTCAGAAAGCTTTTGGCAAACAGGGGTCTCACTATAGTATCGGACCATGGCTAAGAATCACACACGGTCTTCTTAATTGCAAGATAAGATCAAACTGATTAATTGTTTGAACTTTGGATCTTGCAGGTCAAACTGTTGTGTTTGAGATTTGTCAAGTGCTACCTTATTGCTTTGGGTATTTAACGTTGCGGTCAGACTGTAAGTTTTGTTGCCATGTGTTGCTGTAGACAACAGGATCAAACAGCGCAACCCTCCAACCCAGCAACTAGAACATGACTTTGTACAAATGTGAACCAGAAGGTGTTATGAAACCACAGGGATCACTGCAATTAAAACTGAAACACTTTCCAAGACATTAAACTATAAATGTGAACCTAGAGTTCTGGGGAACATTTACTGACATCCTCAGAGGTTCATGAATGTTTGTAGAAAATGTTATGCATTGATTTTAGAGTTATTTTAGCGAGATACACCAGTATCAGTAGACAGATAGGCAAACCTTTTTTCTGGAGTGTTAGACCCTTTCTGTGGCTTAAAAAACAGAAGCATTAGGACCAGTACAACCTGACTGTACTTTGCTATTATATAAATTTGTGGTTTGATTTTCTGAACTTTAACTGTACCAACCACTGAAGTAAGCAATAAACTGCATTATGAGGTGCGTAGCCACCCCCACAATTTATATTTTCAACTGTGGAGGAAAAAGTGAAACCTTAACCATCAAAAATAAGAGCAAAAACCAGCCATTTATCCCTTTTTGTTTTCTTGCTTGCCAAATAATGCTGCTTTCAGTGTGGGTTCAAGACCACTCTTGACTGTGTGACTGCGTGAGTGCGTGCCACTGGGAAAACTCCCCACTGTGTTACCTAAGGTAGAGTGTTACTCATTCTCTCCTCCACACAGAATCCGATCAGTAGTGGGGATATCTTCAGGGTGTGAGTCTGAATTTCCCACCTTGATGTCTGAGCTCCATTGTCCCAGTGGTAGGGGTTTAAATGTATAGCAAATCAGCTCACTGCTGTACTCCTACTTTGTGCTCACATCAAACAGTGGGTATTTTGTTTGTATATGTTATTCACAACAGCATCCCACAGTGTGATGGAACAGCCGCCTCATTATCAAAATAGTCATTTATCAAATTCAACATAGGCTCCTTAAATGTCAGGCCATGTGCACATTATCAGTGTGCACAAGTAACAGTAAAAAAACAGATTCTGTTTTCTGGTAATTATCCCTCATGGGAGTTTCGAAAGAGAAATAATAGTTCCGCTGCACTTTGCTATATCCAGATAGTGTTATTGCATGCAAGTTTTTTACTCGGTGCACAGAGTATCTTTGCTCTGTGAAGCAGTGCAATCAGAGAAATTTAAACATTTGGATCCACTAAAATAAAAGAAGCACTCGGGTCAATAGCAATCTAAAGTCCAACAGCAATATAAGCCTTTGTATAATTTAGCAGCTTCGGAGATTTTCACAGCAGACAAAGAAATCTTTATATCAGGACAGAACCAGTGAAACAGAATCTAATACTTAAAAATATATTCTTTGTTAAGAACATAGTTTGTTGGTTTGGATGCTTTTGTTAAACATGTTTATATGTGACTCTACAACCAGAGGTAGGCTATAATTTAGGACAAATATTGGGGGGGGAAAGAGAAACAGGTGCTCTGGCTTCATCTAAAGGTCACAACTTGCATTCACTAGCAACCCAAATGTTCACCATTTAACACAGTGTTAAAAGGTTTCCAGTTATTTTGTAAAGCAAAGCTAACCAGCTCTTGGGATGGCTTTCTCAGTCTTACATGTACGAGGAGGGTATCGAGCTTTTTCACCTTTTTTTTCTATCACTGGTGCTGTTTGTGTATTAATTCTTGTATAGTTTCACTTCTATAATACAGTCCTTTTTTCCCCCTTTTCTTTTTTTTCTCAGTGCTGTCAGAAAATACGCTGCAAATAAAGTCAAACCTTAATTCTGGATTTGGAAGATTTTTTCCGCAAGTCTTGGCATTCACGACTGTTATTAGACTGGCAACAGGTTAATGTGCAGGTTTCTGTGGTTTACTCTAGTCATGTTGCAAGAGATCTTCCTTTGTTAGGTTTGCAAAAGGACACAAAATCCTTACAAGACTTCATAAGACCCCTTTATGACACCTTATGACTATTTTCACTTGTAATATCTTGTCCTTACTTTACATATTATTCTTTTATCTTAGTTAGCGCCTTAGTTTTGCTTAATTTTTTGGGATAGGGTTTTTAGTGTCCTACCTCTCATATTTATACTTTCAAGTGGGCGTTGTATTCTGTTATTATATGTTACCTTATATATGTAATCAAAGTAGTTGAATTAGAATACTGCTGTAGATCATATTATACCCTTTAATATAGAGTGTGTGAGCTGTATGTAGTTTAGTTCTCATTATACTTTTGAGTTAACAGAACATATTCACATATTAGTTCATTAGATAAATGTGCATCACTCTGTATCCTTGATCTGCTGGGAATGTGTTACACTGTTTTCTTGACATGCTTAATTGTTGAATCATGAAGAGAAGGTTGTAAGCAGGAGACTCTGTGTCTAAAGACAGGGGAGATAGATAGACCACATTCCACACCCCCACCTTACAGAAAGCAGAGAAACAACTGCCGAGGTCATAACTTAGGCGCTGTAACAGAGAAAGAATGTGATGTTTTGGCTTTTACGACTAGCTGGGGGCCACTAGAGAGTATAAAAAGCTGAGCAACCCGTCACCATTTTGAGACATGTGCCTGACCCTCTGGTAGCATCTCTCCCGTCCGGACGTTGTAATGCTCTGACTGTTGAATTGTATGAAAATAAATGATTGTTGATTGAGCATTTATACACCGAGTATTGTCCCTCCTTCAGCCCAAAGATTCAAAGAATTGGGAGATTTCAACAGCGTCTGTAACAAAGCAATTCCCCCTGGGACTAATAAAGTATTCTGATTCTAAAAACAAATCAGAATCTCGTTGTTGTCATTGTTCATTTTCATATCCATATGTAAACAATAAAAATTGATTAAAAAAATTATGACATTAAAAGCCAAACCCACAAACAGGTGCAGAACTCCAAAGTGTAGAACAATTATTTGGAGTAGGAACAGCGAGTGCTCCCAAGTATAGCTCGGCTTTTTTATTCAAACAGGCAGCACAGGATGACTACGGTAAGCCCTTCCATGGAGTTGGTTTTGTTGATTTAATATGCTTCACTGGAAGACGAGCCACAGTCTTGGCTGCACACGAATGCTATCTTCTGTCACACCTATGCATCCTTCTCTGAGACACACAAATGTTTCTCAAACCAGCGCTTCTTTGTATCTCTGTATGTGTGCTAGAAAGTGTTCCCTTTGATAACTGTAACTTTGTCCTTTAGTATGTGCTGAGGCTTTGCTGATGTGCTTTGAGTTGTGACATTTGAATCTGGGCTTAAAGTCACCCAAATTCCTCGGGGTAAAATACAGCACTGCTCACTTTGACACTCAGGGGTGCGCCGAAGACTTAAGGTGGATGTAGACATCAAGCCATATTGTTTCATTGATCATACAGAGAAACCCGGAGCTGACGAGATAATTGCTTCTGTGCCTTTCATTACCGCGCCTCCTCCAGTCATTGTAAAGGTCACGACCCTTCCTGTCAGCCTCTCTTTCCTGCCACGTTGATCAATTCCAGCCATCAGACAGGTTTTATTGATTGTCAGAAAATGGGCAATAATCAATAATTTTATTTTATTTCCTGGAAATAATAATAGTATTCATTAAATTTCTTAAAAGAGCTAACAGTGATTTATGTCGAGGTCATCCATCTTAATAAAAACATCAACTTTCCACCACTCCCACAAACAGAGATGAATGCATTTAGAAATACAATGACTGGTAAATGCATATTATAGCACATTATCTATTCCTGTAAGGCATCCATTGCTCGTGATAAATTTCCTGACTTTGAGTCCCAGATTCAATAAAGTCGTCTCTCTTCCACTTCAGCCACCCGCTTTTCTGTTCTGTATCTGCCTCTGATGATGTCTTTGGCTACTGATGAAAGGCCCGGCCACATCCACATCTTTTTTAAGATGTAAAGTGTATTCAGCCTTGGCTGCAGGGTCAGGGTGTGTTTTTTGTTTATTTGTTTGTTTAGTTTTTGTCATATTTCTAATTTTTTTCTTCCATATGCCTGATCTAAAGCGTCCGCCTTCCAGTGTAAACAGAAAGCTGAGTGATGGGCAGGATAGCAAGTTGATGTTTTTAATACTCGCGTTTTCCTTTCCCTGGTGGCTGGCCTAACTAATGCCTACTCTATAATTCTTTCTTATTTGCTTTTCCATCTAAAACGCCATAATGATGTATGGTTGTCTCTCATAACACATCAATAATTAATTTCTCTTGGTTTACTTTGAATTACTACATCCTTGCGTAGCTAATGCCAGTGCTGCCAGCGCCAGCTGTATCTACAAAAAGATAGCTCTCATGTGTCTCCCCTTTTTCTAGATAAGCTTCTTTTCCTCTTCATTTTCAGAATTCATAACATTTTCCTACTTAACATGGAAAACCTTGTCTACAACAAGGGATTTGTAGAAAGCAATGTTTGTTAAATAAAAAACTTTCTTTGCCGTGAAACGTTGGAGGGAAAGAATCACGAAAGGAAATCTGTGCAGATAAAACCCTACATTCACGTAATATGGACAAACGAGTTTTGTTAACTTGTAACGAATTCATTTGATTCAAATGAAAGGGTGATGTCAGATCCACGGTGTAATTCAGTGATCTAAAGCTGTTGTGTCAGAATGACTGCTGCAGGAAATAAGAAGTCATTCTTCTGGGTATTCTCCAACACCCAAAATCATGAAAGCATAGCTTCGGCTTCATAAAATCCAAATCACAACTGCAAACTCTTTGAAGCCTATAGAGCTGACTGGCAGGCAGGTTCTCTTTCAGTGATGCTCCATGTAGCTGAAATCATCAGGGCCAGTCTGAAGATGCACATCTAAGAAACAGACACTATGTGAAGTCTACAAGTGAAAGATCAAACCTTATGTTAAGAGAATAAAATAGTGCTCAACATCACAATCTTACTAAGGCTATCCAGTCAGGGTGCATGCATCTGCATCATCAAAAAAGATTAAGAAAAAAAAGTGCAAAATGTACAGCAGGGCTCTAATGTAAGTGGCCTTGCAGCAGACATGCAGAAGGCTAACCGCTACAACGTGCAGACTTTCAAAATTTGGACCCTCTGCGATGTTTGTCCTCCTTCTAAATCTCCCTGATTCATAGAGATTTATAAAATAAAATAAAAACCACTACTCGTAGATTCAAACTCTTTTACCAATTTCACTACTAGATTACGAAGAATGTGTGTCATAATTCTCTCTTGGAATAGAAAGAGACATTTAGAATGCAGCTGCTCTTCCAACATTATTAGAATTTTATGAGCACTGTCAATAGTATTCATCGTTGTATCACTATCACAGTGGCATTCGTACAGAACTGAGCTTTTACTGAATGTCTTTCCTTTAATATTAACATTAAATGTGCATTATTCATCGTGTCCTTATTATTCTATTTGGCAACAGCAGCTTAAACCGAGAGCTAGCAGTTAGGATTGCTGTAGCTACGCAGAAGGAGTTCTGTGTGATCCAGTTTGAACCCTGGGATCTATTATGATACAAGTTTCCTAAAAAAAATTTTTGATATCTTCCAGTAAAATGTCAGGAAAATTATTGCTTTCTAGGAATTTCCACATTCACTTCAAACCATTTCATATTTAAGGAAAGGTTGTTTTTTTTAACTTGAGCATTTAAATCCAAGGATTTATAGAATAATTATTAATTATTAAGATATTTTTCCAAAGCCATGCTTAACAATACTTAGACCTAGTTCATGACTTGTAAAATGGGATTCTGATTGAGTGTTTTTGGTAGTAAAATAAGACTGGAGATGTCCAGTAGTAGCCTTAGCTATTAGTGGTAATAATCAGCGATAATGAATGATTATGAATGAATGCTTATGGCTGTTTACAGATGTTGTCATATTTAGCTGATTAACCAAATCTCGATAGTTTTGGAATTGATCTTTTCTACTCTATGAAATTGCTTCGTGTTTTTTGCCTTTTTGCACGTCAGACTTTTGAGGGTTTTGTGAGCACAAAGTGTGTAAACTGAGCGCCAACACAAAATCTCATTTGAGCATTTGTCTCCTGTCAGAATGTCAGAGGTCTGAGATGTAAGTTCGCTCAGCCACTTGAACATTAGTTTCCTCCTTTTGCCACATGCAGCAGTGAACATCCAGACCCTTCTCACAGTGTCGGAGCGTTCCCCAGCAGCTCAGACAGCCTTGGAGAGGCTACGTTTTTTGAAGCTTCAGCTAGACACTTCTAGTTATTCCAAATGCAGAAGAAATGCATAAGTGTTCTGGTAGATATGAGGATGACACAGTTCACAGACTCTCTATATTAATTTTGCTTACCACAGCTTTTTTGACATAGGCTGGTCACGCTGTCACACTCATTCTGCCTCCCTTGCATGCCTTGCAGCAACAGCGTAAGAGACTCTGAGTGTTGCTAAGGCTTAGCTGTTGATTGTTTATAACTGAAGAGGTGAGGATGAAGATTTTAGGTGGGTGGGGGGTTAGATTACTAAGTAATATATAATAAAACCAATGTTTCTACAAACTGTTGTGTGAGTCTTTAGTCTGCCTTATGTTGCAGCTTTTGAGCCTGGGTCGTAATAATAACTTCTCATCTAATAAACAGTACATTTGTACATAAATATAAAAATACTTACTGTATCTGTGTATGTATCAGTTAAGCGTTGCTGTATCATGGCAAGTTAGAACAATTCTTTGTAAAATAAAGAGCACAGATTCACTACTGGGAACTCAAGTCAGTCTGATCCAATAGCTCAACTGTGCGGTCTCTGGAGGACTGTTTTTGAGACCAAATATAAACTTCTGTTCTGTGCTCAACAATCAAATAGGCTTCAACACACTTCTGGGACAAGCAATACTTATGTAGTCTCACGAGACCTGTTTTACATATACATCTGGGGACGACTGCGCACGGGCTTCTATTTAAATAAGTTCTTGGCCTTCTTTTCAGCCATCTAATCAAGGACTGATTAAGGACTAGAATACTAAGAAAAATGCGATGAGCTTCAATTAAGGAGTTGATGGAATAGAAAAGCAGCCTGTAGCCCAAGCGCCAGGCACCGGATTGAGAAGCATTGCTGTAGTGCATTTGGCTCTAAGCACCTCTTGTCCTCAGAGCAGCTACACATCTTGTGTAGAAAATGCCAGAGTCCCATCTGGGATTATTTTGAGCTAAATGGTCTGAATTCAGATTGCTGCCGAGTCTTTTATTTGTGCAAGTGGTAGTCATGGCCTCATTATACATTTAAATCTCACCCCAGCAAAGTCACTAACTAAATGAAACTGCAAAACGAATGTGGGCACAGAAAAAAAAATTACTCACACAGCAAACAGGCCCTATCAATGAGGCCTAATGGGAAGCCATGCAACAGTTTTATAGCATAGTGTAAGGGAAAGAAAGTAGGTGGAAACTGGAATTGTAGATGGGCAGCTGGCCATTTGGGCTTCCGTTGCTTCCGTTGCATTTGAGTGCCTTTTTTCTTCTTTAACAGTGGGTCTGTTTTTCACTCCCAAAATACAACTAGAAAATCAGTTCATACCACCACTGAATGTTTGGTGGTAAACTTAATTATCCTCACCGCATGCACACGCAGTGCTCTGATCTCCAGCAGCAGCAGCAGCAACACAGTGTCTTCTCACTCTGCTCTGGAGAGCAGGGCAGACAGCTTTATAATCGTAGTGGGGCCATAAAGAAAAGGAGTAGGAGTAGGAGGTCTGATATTGTGGCTTTATAAATTAAAATAAATTAAAATAAATTAACTTATCATTGATGTGAACTGGTGACTCATGCAGATTTAAGCAGGTTACTTCCCCAAAGCAAACGGAGCCTAATATCCGACAAAACTGTCGACTCCTTGTGCTCTCTGTCACATCTGGAGTCTTGCAAACAGGGTGGAAGAGCTAAGCATGTGTCTATAAGTGTGTTGAGAGGTTTTCCACGAGAAAAGTCGATGATAACTATTTGAAAACGACACAGAATGGCCAAGAGACTTCCGGACATTTCTACCATAAACAGAAAGAGCAGAAAGGGTACAGAATGGTGCATAGAAATTCACCAGAATGTAGGTAATGAAAAGTCTGATGCTCAAATTGTCCTGGGGGAGGACCTCTTGACCCCCCTTCCCCCCCACCCCCACACACCACACACACTGAATGTTTCCACCCCAGCGCTCTGACAAAACAAACACACACACGCGTAAACACACACAAACACACCAAAAAAGCTGTTTCTTGCTGGAGATAAGCAAAGCTGCTGAAAGTAAATAGACTGATGGATGATGTGAGGACATATTAATGAAGCAGCAATATCTTTCAGTTAATTGCAGGGCTGACAATGATTTGTGTGGCTTGATTTCGAGGCGATGATGCCAGCACTTCCTCAGGAAACAGTCACTCCAGCTGAGGCATCATGCAGCAGTTGGATGTGGTGTTTTGTGTCAAATGTCCATTTATATAGATTCTGCTTTCCATTGGGGTTTTTTTTTCCTCCCATGAGAATAACACACAGTTCAAGATGAAAACGACCAGGGTGCCATGAGATGCCTGCAAATGTCATCGTCATAGGAGACAGGTCTGCAGAAACACACCACAAGCTGCTGTATTTGATTACTGACAGAGGAGATAGAACAGGAAGTGGCCGGGCGGTGTTGTAGAACCGCCGCAAGACGGGGTGAGCCTTAAATGAAGCGCTGACAGCTTCAATGAAATGCTTGGCACTAAATGGTGAAGGTAATTAACGCTAATAAGGATCAGCTGATGGCAAGTCGATGCGTTCTGTTTCCTGCCCAAACTCGCGGAAGGTTTCATCTCTAAATACCCCGCTTCTTCACATTTAACGCACCACGCACACGCTCCTGCTTTATGAATGGTGATGGAATGGAGTGTTCATTTACTTAAGCAGCTGCTCAAGGATGCCACAAGGGGGCTCCGCACTTGGTTAGTTACAGTGATGATCTAATCTGACAGGGCAATGCACACATCTGCAAGAACACAACACCCTGCTCCATCTTCATGACAGCAAAGCCATCAGGTTCCACAAATCACTTGTTTACCGGAGCCTCTGAAAACCTGTGCACCTGTGGCTCAGACCTGGCTACATATACACACACATCCACACGGCGTAATGAAAAGTGAGCCACCTTTGCCTGAATTTTCAGTATGAGATCATTATTGTAGAAAAAACACAGCATGGAGACTCATATTCGAGAATACGAAATGTCTAAAAGGTCACACTCATTAGGTGCTGGGGGGGGGGGGCAAAGGGTTGGATGTAACAATGAGACAGCTTAACAACATATTCATATTGGCTATGTACATTCACATCCTTCACATGGGATGCTGAGAGCAGACTTTTAGGCCAGCAGCACCTCTTGAGGCACAAGTGCCTCATTCAGGGTGACCACAGAAGCTGTTGTTATCAAGCAATGAGAGTTACTAAATTGCGACTAAACTATGGACAGTGACTCCTCTTTAAATGACACAAAACATGTCAAATCTATTTTTAAATACACTGTGGTCCTATTTCTGCATACCCCCCCCCCCCCCCCAAAAAAAAAGAAAAAAAAACTGATTCATCTTTGTCCGACTAATTAAGAAAAGCAGCCCAGACGCACACACACACCTCAGTGTCGGTCTTTCCAGAGTTTATAATTATTAGCTGGAGGACATGATTATGCCGGCTCAAGGAATTTTTGGGGGGAGGGAAATAAAAATATAATATAAAGCACTTGGTAACTGCAGAAAGCATGGAAATGGCACATTGTGCTCAATTCATTTTATCGCCGTGGGAAAGAAGTGAAGCAGATGTGAAATGTTCTCGGCTGGTCCCCTTTTATGCGAGGCGTCGACTCTTACGCGCACATAAAACAAACAAGCTTCCGCGGCTTGTGGCGTCCGTGATGTAGACACCCGAGTGGGGAACGTTATAGCTCTGGGATGCGTGGCTGAGAAGCAGCCTGGATCCTGTACCAGCGCTCTCTCTCCTCAGCTCACATGCTCCTTTGAAGAACTGGCCAGCACCTCTCTCTCTTTCTCCTTCCCCTCGCCCACAGCAGCTCCCAGCAAATCAAGTTTATTACAGCCTCTAATTACAATTACAGTCTCGAAGGGCTTCACAATGAAACAATAAATGAAAATGATAAATGAAAAAGGCACACCACCCCAACCTTAGACCCCCAGTGAGAGCGGGGAGAAAAGCCTTTCAACGAAACCTAATTAGGGACAAGATGCGAGATGCCTTAGGCTGGACCACACAGCGAGGAATTCCCCTCTTTCCAGGAAAGCAGTGGTGGATGTAGTGAAAGTTTGTGTAGTGTATTTCGTTTAAAAAATAATAATAATAACAATTTGCTGACTTGGTGTTGCACTGTTTCCATTTTGCACTGTTGATGTAAGCAACAGATAGTAGATGAAGACTGACAGGAGGCACAATTTGTGGTCTTTTTTATTGACAGAAATACAGAAGTGTGCGGATTTGTACTGTGAACTGTGAAAAAAAAGGTTCTTATATCGCCTGCAGACTTAAAATGCAGGCTTCACTGGCAGGTCACTTGCAGCAGTTTTGTCTGTTCTTGACAGATTTGTGTATGGCACGGCACACCCGGGAGTTGCAGAGTACAAGAGCAGTCTTGTACTATTTGCTGCTGACTGAGCAGAGGTTAGAGGTGGCATGCAAAAAGGGCACTTTGTTCAAACAGAGGTTGAGACGTCTTGTGTTCCTACTGCCTTGCCCAGATTTTTCCCATCTCCACTCCTTGATCAGACCACAACATCCCCCCTCCAAGGTCACAGAGTGGGGATGATCTGCTCCCATTTCCTACCACTGCAATGACTCAGATGAGATTGCTGTATCACTGTCAGCAGCAGCTCTTAGGCTTGGCATCTCTTGTCTGTCGCGGTTGGACCTTGGGCACCTGCGTCAGTGCTCAATCCGCCGGAGTAAGTGGGCCCACTCACTGCTGCCTCTCGCCTGGGAGGTTGCTGTGCAATAACTGCACAAGAGGGGCGGTGGGGGGCGGTGTGTGTTTTGGGGGGCTGGGGGGGAGAGCCCCCTTCCAGCTGTCGGGAACATCAGTGACGAGCTGATCAGTTAACAGTGAGCCCTCCCGCAAACATCCACGCGGGATTTGATCAGCGCGACAGATCACCCCTCCTAAACCAGCCCCCGGGTTCAAGGTTTGCCCCTCCCGCCCAGCGCCAATCTGAGATGGGCAGAAGGAGGGGGCGGGAAGGTTAGTTTGAAGAGGGCAGAGCTCTGCGAGAGGACGCCGCTTCCCCCCGTTATTTCACCGCTGGATTAAAAAAAAGAAAGAAAGAGAAAATTTATCCAAATCCAGCTGAGGGAGAAATCAGTCGGACCAAACGGCAGAACCTCATCAACTCCAAGGAAAGCCAGGAGTGAGAGAGAGAGAAGACACACACACACAACAGCAGGAACATCATCCTCATTGCTGCTGGTGAGACTGTTGTTATTTTTCTTATTATTAGTCATTACCTCTGCTGTGTCTTCTGTGATGCGATTTTTTTTCCTTCTTCTTCTTCTTGTTAAGATCTCGCACACGTCGCCGGCAGGATAATTGCCGGAGACGGTTGCAAATGGGCTCAGCGGCAATGTTTCATTCACATGCAACAACTGCTGTTTGTGTAGCTACCGCAGTATAATTGATGGTTTAACAGGTCTCCCCTCGCATGCTGAAGTGGAAAAGATGCACGGTGAGGGGGATGCGCGGCTTGCATGCGACTAGCTCTGGCTCTGCTCAACCGCGACGATTTCGCCCGCGAATTAAAGTAGTAAGCAACAAATGTGAGGGGGTTGTTTTTGTGGAGATACACCTGTCACAGGGGTGGTTGAATTTTATTTATTTGTTTGTTTATTTAAAAGCTTAGGTCGACTTCTAAGGACAGTCAAAATAGCAGCACAATGCGACACTACTGCTTGAGCGGCTGTTACTTTCCCTTAATGGGCAATTAGCGGTGAAGACGCGCGAGACGTTTCTGGAAATGATTAAAAAAAAGAAGGGGAAAAAAAGCCGCACCTGCACAGGAACTCCGGGCTCGTGCTTTGACCCCGCGTGCTGGGAATCGTGTTCGGAACGAGCTACCGCAACCTGTGACAAGACTGTTGAGCACAGGCTAACTTAACCTTGGATTAAAAACCGTCTTCCATTAAAGCGAAGGGTCTCAACTCCACCGCCAGTGAAATAAACACCACTGCGGTTTGTCTTTTATTAATATCAGTATTTTTTTTTTCTTTAATTCACCGGGACTGACAAGTTTACCAAAAAAAAAAGCAGATTAAGAGATGACGACAGTGGAAAAACAGTTCCATGTGCATGCGCGTTTTTTATTTCTTATTTAAACGATTTTCTTGCTCTTAATCATTTAAATTCGGCGTAGTTGTGTGCTTTTGCCGTAGCGCAACACGAGAGGGAACACGACTATCTCTTTCGTCATCCTCTCTGTCAGTTAGCCACGCGTGGTGTAGCTTATGGAGTGTCAGCTGAGCGATGTCCAGCTGGAATGATGCAAATGTAATAATGACATGAGCTTCCCAAGTGCACAAGTAAATCCAGCAATCCCAACCCCTCTTTAAAATCATGTGAAATTGGGTCAACACACACAAACAAGACACAATTAGAGAATTTGCATCTCCTGTTTGTTTGCTGCCTGAGACAAGGGTGACAACAAATGGTATCCATGCTGTCAGAGTGCTGAATGGAGTCCCTGACAGGGTAGTCCTTTGGTTCTGATCTTTTCCTTTTTTGTAATAGACAGTGTGGCACCTTTTCAGACATCTGCTCCTGCATGTCTTTTTTTTTTTAGTGTCATGGTGAAAAGGTTAACAAGCAGGCTCCATATGCAGACACACGTCAGGAAGAGCTGTGGTACACCTGCATGAATCCTTGCATTCATCTTTTCCACGCTTGAATCCAGCCTGTGTCAGAGGCCAGGAGCTGGTTTTAATTGCCAGACCTGGGAGGCGTCGCTCAAGCACAGCACTGAATGGTGCTCATCCTTTCCCTCCCTCACCCTGATGTTGCCACGTTTTTTCAGGCGTTTGCTCCTCTGCAACATCATGCATGAATGTTTTTTTTCTTCCTACCACACCTCATGTTTTGATGTGATGCACAGTCATCCGGCTCTCAGTCTTGCAAGCTACAGGGCTCGTAATGCGATGACGCCCGTGAGTGTGACCACAAGTAAATGACTTTTCTCAGCCAGTTTCTTCATCTGTTGAGACATACGGAGAGAGAGTCTCCGCACACACACAGAACCCTTTTCGCAGTGCATGGGTGTGTGGTGAAAAAGGAAGTAAACTCAGATTTATTGTCCAGCAGGGAATGTGTCAGCCAGAGCAGATTTTGTTTGAAGGAGAAGGTGCTGTCTCATCCGAGAGCTACAGATGGATGTGCCGTGCTTGTGTGAGACTTGTGTGAACCCGTCGCATCTGAAGTGATTAGAGAATCTATTTTGTAATTGCTATTGTTGGGATTCAGCGTGCAGATGCAGGCAAATAAAAGACAGAGGCAGACTGTTGCAGGGATTTGCATTATTGTTACTCGAGGCACCGTAAGACGTGATGCAGTAAAAATGCAAAGTATCTTGAGTGATTAGAAAATAAATGGGGGTAATGGCTCCCAGGGAAAAGTAAGATAAGATAAGATAAGATAGATAAGATAGAACTTTATTAATCCCTCGGGTGGGTTCCTCTGGGAAATTCGACTTCCAAAAAAAGCACAGCAACGACCAAAGTTACAGTTACAGAACTGTTATATATATATATACACACACACACACACACACACACACACACACACACACACACACACACACACACACACACACACATATAAATACAGAGACAAATATAAATAAAATATACAAAGGGGATAAATAGAATAAATAGGAATAAAAAATAAAAATACAAGTGAATTGCACATTTCAAGTATTGAGTCTATTGCACTGTTGACTATTTACAAAAAGTATTGCACAAGGTATTGTACAGTGAGGTGCAGAGGCACTACAGCTTAGTTGTTCCCCCCTCCTTTGTCCTCCTGTTTCCCCTCCCTCTCCCCTCCAGAGAGGAGTTAAACAGTCTGATGGCGTGTGGGACAAAGGAGTTTTTAAGTCTGTTAGTTCTTGTCTTGGGGAGAAGCAACCTGTCACTGAACAGACTCTTCTGGTAGTATAAGTGTAGTATATAAGTAGTATAAGTGTTTATATTTATATATATGTATATACATATATATACATATATAATTGTGAGTTTGTATTTTGTGAGCAGAAAGAAAATAATTCCTGCATAAATAATGGCGTTACCCTCCACTTCACTGAATTTCCGTACAAGTTAGTCTTGTTTTTGAGATGGCAGTGTGTTCTGAGGTTCCACCACACAGGTCAAGTGGGCACAGGAGTCAGGCATGATGCAACGCTCAGAGGATGATAATGAAAACAGCTGACAAGAGGTAATCATCAGAGCCATCCACATACACCGAAACCTCGACCAGGACAGTGTCAGTCACGACCAATAAGCTCTGAGGGGAAATTTTACAGCTTGGCTCCGCAGAGTGACAGTGATGATGAGAGGTGGAGCAAAGCAGGACCATGGGAAGGCAGAGCAGGGTTAGCACACAGATTCTGGATGCTCTCCTCATCCAGGAAAAGCCTAATGTTGTTGTTTTGGATGAAGTCAAGAAATGCAGTATGTTGAAGCTGCTGACTTCTTTTGTCTTAACTTTTTTTTTTCTTTGTCTGCATACTTGGAGCTTCCAAGAATTGCACTTGCCTTAGTCTTTTTCCCTTAATGTGAGATCCAATCATTTCCCCATTTCTGTGCACGAGAGACGATTAATCACAGAAGCTCCGTTCACACAGGAATAACGTTACCACCAGACGCCCGCTGATTTATGCTAATTCCCATGATTGTCACTGATTTTCACCCTGCGAGCAGTTGCTCCTTTAAATGTAGTTTATGTTAAAGCCTCCGCCAGTGCGGTGACTTTTATTACTGTATTTTTGGCTGAGACAGAACAGTCCTGACGAGGATGATCATGTGTGGAACGCAAATCCCAGTCATTTATTTAGGAAGTAGAGAACCGCCTGCCAAGGCTGCATAAAGCATTTTCAACAAGTGCATTATGAGCAGAGCAAATTATCATCTGCTGTTTGATAAAAGACTGCAGGAGCCCGAACTGTAGTTGCGCAACGCGCCAACAACAATTCCAACCTTTCTTGTTAGATCATCAGAGGTCAGACTTGATGTTTTATTTTTTGGATGATTTCTTTTTCTTTCAATTGAGCCGTTTTTCATAAAGGCTAAGATAACCTTTAGACGAACATTCAGCATGTTGCAGGATTCGGTACACTTCTATCTTTAATGAATTCATTATTTTTTTCAGTGTTTCCAGCTGAATGGATTTGTACTGGTGGGGTGGGGTGGTGGATATAGATGTACACACAACAAATCAATATAATCAGCTGCCTCTCCAGTGAGTCTCTTATCTTGCGGATGGACTCCACCTCCACCATGTTGGACTGCAGCTGGTGATGATATTCGCCACAGTTCACCCATCTGCTGCAGGTTGGCCTTAAAGTGGCTCTCCAACTATGAGTGGAGGATCGCTATCACCAGCTGCAGTCAAAGATGCTGAAGTTGGAGTATGTTTCTCTGAGGAAATATTCGAATGATATCAGGACAGCTGCAACATCAACCCGGCCAACAAGACAGAGAAAATACTAAAAACACAAAACATTCAAATGAGTGATCTTTAATTTATCTGAGCAGTGTACCCAAATGAAGTCTGTGTCAGGCACACGGTTACTGTTAAATGAAACGTTCTTCAGCTTTGGAGTCTCTATATAATCTGTATGCTGTAATCCCTGAAATAAAATTGTCATTTAGGGACTTGAATGCATAAGAAGCTGAAGGTTGTATAACATATAGCGTCACCTTGCTCTGACTTATTTTCACCCACTCTTCAAAACCCCACGCGTCTTTCACACTGTCAATGACCTTTAAGATTGACAGTCAAATCTTTCAAATGTCAGAATCTTCTAAGAGCCTAAAGCTTCATATTGGGACCGCCTGTTCCTGAGAGGCAGACTGTCTTTGCAGGTCCTGAGATACTCATAAAATGTCAGCGATTGTTATAGACATTCAGGATCTGAAATGGTGTTTAAAGAAGGATACTTTCTTTCTTTATAACTTTAAAAATGCGTGTGTCCGCTAAGAAATTACCTAAGTCATGCATTTATTTCATCATCTATCAGTGGAAGGGATTTAAAGTATTAAATCGGGGCTTTTGATCGAGGCTGGCAGTCGACTAAAAGGTATTTTTGGCTTTTTAAAGCAAAGACATTGAGTAGCCTGATTTTTGGTTATGATCCAGATAAGCTGAGAAACATTGCTTAAAGGTTATTGGCAAAGACGGCAAGTGTACTTTTCATGAATCAAGGTGCTTGGTAAAAAATGCAGTGAAGTGTAATGTGTGCAGAGGGAGTGGAGGCACACGGGCAAAGATTTACATGACTACATAAATTTCTTGCACACTAGTTTTTGTCTCCTGTCGTGCATGTATGGAATTTAAACCACACACTTAGAGACACAGAAATAATTCAGCCCCAGTCATCTCTGCCACAGGTCTGCCTTGATTGCAATTATAAGGTGATGATATTCGCTACACCATCAATGCAGCTGTTGCCCTGGTAACATAGTGTTTTCGGCTGAAGATAGTGGGGATTATTGGGAACCAAAGGTCCTGAGGGGTGAGAGAGAGATGCTTTAATTGTCTCTTCTTTATTTCTTTCTTTCTTTTAAGTATTATATTTAAGTATTTGACTATTTTTTTACTGTATCAAGTGGGACTGTGTGTGGAACATCAAGATACAAGAGATCAATGTGAGGGGCATGCATGTTTGTTCATTATTATGTAACATCCTGGTGTTTGCTGCTGTAATTCTACTGGCAGTTCTTTTATGCATATTTTTGACTGAGCTGTTAAATAAAAAATAAAAAATAAAAGCAGAATAATCAAACACACAAGAGCAAGGGCAAAATCTGACTGTGCCCTTTCATCTAGATGGTGCCTGTTGAGTTTGGGCTTTGAACCAATTTAAATGGCTTCATATTATCTACCAAAAATGTGTACGTGCAAATGACCCACAGACGTTTTATCTAACCCTTCGCTGACTCGAGGCTTGGCACTGCCCTTAAGATAACACTTACTGTAGGCCTCAGCTGGAATATTGAATAGCATGGAAAACAGTAGTATTTTATCCTCTCACTTAATTCTTTTGCTTGTGTTTAGTGTGGTAGTAAAATACCTTCGAGTTGCAGAACAAGCAGTTTTAAGATGACATCTTGGGCTTTAAGATACATGCTTCATTCAGGTGTCACTAAAATTTGATTTATCAAGAATATATAGCCCGACTGATATAAGATTTTTAAAAGTTATACCGATATTTGGTCCTTTAAAAAATCAGATATATCAACTAATACTTAAATAATGCAGTAATGTGTAAGTAATCCAATGACTAGTGTAACAAATGACTTTTTCTGCTGAGTAATTAAGTAATTTATTGCATTAAATGTGGAGTAATATGTAAAACATTATTTAGGTAGCGACTAATCAAAACTCATAACAAAGTTGAAGAGTAAATCTTTACTTATCATCCATTTTCAAAAGTTTTCATGACGTTTTCACACAGCCATCTCACTGTCCAATACACATTATTCTTTTCTGTAGCCTGTCTCTGCCTGTCTCTGTAGCTTGTTTTGGTGTGTGTTGCCCTATTGAGGAGACAGTGGCTGTAAGGATCTTTCTTGACTATAATGGAACTGGGTGCCATGTTTTTGTGGTGTTCGTAAGTTTTTAAAAAAGAAGCAACAACTGCAGTAATATCTGTTTTTTAGAAATTATGATCAAGGTTCTCAAAAAGTCCACAAACCTTTCCATGGGTGGTTTCATGTGAGAACTATTTTATTTAAATGGAGCTACATCTGGCAGTCAAGCAGAGCTTACACTTAGCTAACATTAAAGCTCAGTCAAAGGAGACACACTCATCATTTACATCCTGTCAGAGTAGTCGAAGCATGAGCATCTTGTCATTGGTTGATGATTGCTTTCTTCTCCAGAGCAATATTGTTTGCAAAAGTGTTGTAGTTCAGTAGTTTATACATGAAAGTACTCACTGCAACTTTGTGGTCTTTTGAGAAACTAGGTCAAGATTTCTAGAAAGAGACGTTGTTGCTGAGTTTTTAAAAATGTAACTTTTTGGTGCTTTGAGCTCCCCAAGCAACTGCCATCACATCCCATTATATCTGTACAACAGATAGACCCAAAACTGGGCAAATTGCAGCGAAACAATCTCGATGGATAAATGGCGCTAAAGGCGAGGGGAAAATATGTAAATCATTTTGGTACCGTGAACTGTCCCTTAAAGACATAGTCTATGCAAAGTACTGTAAAGATTTCTATGTGATTCAAAGCATATTTGCATGCAGACAGTTTGTCTTTTTGCTCTCTGAGACCATAGTGTTTATTGTTTTTTATCACAAGCTGCCAGATGATTGTGTCTGGTTTTATTTAATGTGTGTAGCTTTTGGCCACCTTCATGTCATCTCAACCCACACTGTATTACACCAGGTACCGCACAGTAAAAATGTATTCTTCACAGATTATTTTACATCACTGTTGCATTGCTGTGCGCAAACATAGAGTAGGTGTCATTATAGCTGCTGAAACATATCTTTAAGATGCAAAAGGGGATTTTACAGTTTATATTACAACATAAAGTGTTCCTGTCAACAACTGTGACTATGAGATTTCTCGCCATTCGCCACAGGAAATTTGTTAGTCTAGGTTATAATGCCTGACAAACATAAATGCCTTAAACAAAGGGAGTCATTTAGGGATAAGAAATGCGACATCCTGAGAGCCGTCAAAGCAGCAGGGATGCAAGAAGAATAAATATCAAAGATGATTTTTTTTTTTTTTTAAGAAAAAAGCTTTAATTGTGACACGATCTTGCTGGAAAGTGGCTCATAAGTTTTCGGAGCTCTGACAACAACAGCATGGTCACCTTTAGTCTTTAACCTTGACAGAAAAACTGTCAGGTTGCTCCTGTCTGAGGATTTCAGGCTGCACACCGAGCCATAAGGCAGCTTAAGTTCAGAGACAAGCCAGGGCTAGGTCATTCAAAGACTACTAAACATTAGGAGCTCTAAAAAAAAATCTATGCTAAAACAGGCGTCCAGTGAGATGGTAAAACAGAGGGGATGCTCCTGTCCTTTCACTTTAGTGAAAAGCTTTCAAGCAGCTTAGACAAAGCAGGCGCTGCAATATTAAAGCAGTCATTGTGAGCACTTAAAATGCTATCTAGATATTTGAAAGATCATTTTACTGTGTTTTTTATTGCAGCTATAAATATTCAAAACTTACTGAGAGGCAACAAAAAAGCAAGCATGGATTTTCTAAAATGTTATGGCTTCACAAACACTTTTATCAAGAGACAGTGCCACTTTATTAGATTTTGTATTTGCCCATGAAAGTGCATTGTAGACACAATATACATCAAAAACAAAATCTTTTATATCTCAGGTTTTCGCTGTTTGGTTGCAGCCTGCCACAAGCTTTTATTGATGTGATAGTGCATCTTACCTAAAAAATATATACTACACTAAAAACACTTTTATGAAACCTTTATACAAGAGCCAAAGGAGAGACCTGTGAAGGGTTATTCACTGTGAAACTAGGGCTATACAAACAGCAATCCCAGCTGTCAGCAGTGTCAGTTTGTCCTCTAAGAGTGATGGGAGGGTAGTGATATTTATATAAAACAAAGCCTTTAACACACGATGTGCACAAATGTGAGTAGCAAACCCAACTGTGGAAAAGATGATGAAAAGATGATGTTTTTCTGTAATCAGCAAGAATACCACTGTAATGTCCCTGAGCTGTGGAGTCAGACCTTGGCTTTGCCTCGACACATATCCATGAAAACCGCAGACAGGCAAGGTGACAACTTTGCTGGATTGAGACGCCCACCTTGAATAGGCCTGACTTCTTGCCAAGAATGTGAACACAGTTCCCTGGGAGGACAGAATGACTTGCTGTGGTGATTCTGTCCTCCTGTAAAACCTGTCGTGAGTGACCCCCAGTGCTACGTGTTTAAAATAGGAAGAGCTGGCAGTCCTGCAAAGATGCAGTACATTTTCTGTCAGTGGAATTATATAGCTCAATGATTCTGTTGTCTTAACTGGGTGGCACAGTGGTGGAGAGGACACTGTTGCCTCATCCCTAGAGGGTTCCTGGTTCAAACCCCACCAGGCTGAGTTTTCTCCTGTTCTCCTTGTGCCTGCAAAGGTTTCTTCCAGGTACAGCTTCCTCTCAAGATATTGTCTAAGCAAATTGGGGCTGTTGATGCATATTCACAGTTTAGCGTCACGTCAGTTAAACTTGTGGGATAGAGTTGGCAGAGGGGTTTGTTAATCAGTTTCAGCTACTTTGGTGTTAATGAAATTAAAAACATGTCCACTAGAGGGGCAACAATGAAATAATCACAAAACAGAAATAGTTTTAAAGGTGGAGGCCATTGACATTTTTTCCCTCCACATCTTTTTTGACTGTTCAGACTGTTCTAGTTTTGCACTTGGCTAGGGTCAGTGCAACTACCGGTGGCATAAGGTGATGCCTGGACCGTACAGAGGCTCTACAGGTAGTCTGGCACAATACATGCCATCGCCAGAAGGTTTGGTGTGGCTCCCAGCGAAGTCTCAAGAACATGGAAGCGATTCCAGGAGACAGACAGTTACTCTAGCAGAGCTGGACAGAAGGTCCTTAACCCATCAGCAGGACTGGAATCTGCTCCTTTGTACAAAAAGGAACAGGATGAGCACTGTCAGAGCCCTACGCAACAATGTCCAGCAGACCATTGATGTAAATGTGTCTGACAAAAAAAAAATCACAAACATGGTGACTTGAGGGCACAACATCCTCCATTGGTTTCTGTGCTCTCTGCCCAGCATCCTGACGCTCAATTAGCATTCGGTCAGAAAATACAAGAACTGACAGGCCCACCATTGGTGCCCTGTTCTTTTCACAGATAAATGCAGGTTCACCCTGAGCACATGTGACAGACAAAAAAGGGTCCAGAGAGGACGTGGTAACATGACCGGTTTGATGGTGGGACAGTGGTAGTGTGGGAAGGTATATCCATGAAGGGACACAGACCTCTATAGGCTGGGCCACAGCCCTGTGACTGCCATTACATTTTGGGATGTAATCTTGGATCCACTGTCAGTCCCTACACATCCTACCTGGTGCTCTGGGTCCCGGGGTCCTCCTGGTACACGACAGTGCCTGTCCTCTTATGGTGAGTGCAAACAGTTCCTGGAATGGATACCATTGACTAGCCACCAGGCTCACCTGTCCTCAATCCAATAGAACACCTCTGACACATTATATTTTATTGCCATGAAGTTCTATGAATCACATACTCCAGTGAGCCAAAAGCATCCATATCTAATGTGCTGTTGACCTTTCACATGCTTCCATGTGAAAGGTCAACACGCTGCCTAAGTCTGGACTGAAAAGAGCTCTAAAGGTGCACTGTGTTATCTGGCATCAAGACTGAAGCTACAGAACCTTTTGAGGTCTGTCTTTCCTCGTCATTGTGAATACCAATGCCTATGAACAAGCCCATAACCTCCATAACATACTGCTCCTTTTTGCCAGGTCCTTCCCACACAGTAACCACAGATATACTGGCTATTTTGAGTCATCTAGTCAATCATTAATGTATCGCCTCACCGGTTCTCTCTACCCACAGCTTGCTGTATATTGTAGATTTTAATGCAGAATGTTTATGTTTTTTTAATCTGCATTTTCAAATTTCAGACCTTTTGAGCTATCCTCTTCATAGTTATTAACTGACTATAGTTTCATAATTATTATTGAAACAAAGGCTTCGTCTTTTATTCTATACATTTGTGTATTACACAAGTATTTGAATGACATGACATGCTTATTCAGATGTTAGTCAGGTTTATTACATTTTCAGTAGAAAAGAAATGAGGATGAAGTGAAATTGGAAGCTTGCGTATCATAAAAAAGAATGCCGTCTTTTTCTCTTAATATTGCCCGTTCCTGCCCTCATGAGCTCACTCCTATTTTTTTTTTTTTTTTTTTATGTAGTTGACTTGAATTTTACCTGCAACACACACACACACACAATAAACTGGAACGGCCCAGTGGTCTGTGTTTAGTGTTGTGTGACGAGTTACGGTCAGAGTTTTCAAGAAGTAAGTCTAAAAGTTTTCAATTATGGATGAGGAAAGCAGGAAAAAAGAGCAGGGGAGCTTTAGTGAATACAAACTCACTGGAAGCCATTGTTGGGAGTTTTGCTGGCCTTGAAGTCTATTCAGAGAGAGGGCACAAAAATAAATTGTATGTACTCAAGATGCACGTCAATTCAAATGCAGCTACTGAGCTATAATTTAAAAAATGCCAAGTAATCAATGCTTACAATTATTGTTTGCCACTTGACTAATTGATTGAATGTTTCTGTGCTTAGCTGGATTTTTCTATTGATGGGTAAATACCACTTTGCAGCAAATGTTTTTTAAGTACTTTTCATGATAAAAGGCTGCTTTTGTGAATTAGATTGCTCAGTGTTGAAAGCAAAAGACTAAAGCGGTGTGACCTTACACGGACTGACTGCAGTAAGCTGCAGTAACCAAATAATGCAGGCAGGAAGGAAGGAGCGGAAAATCAAATCACGCTCAATCACGATATCGTTTTTGTTGCGATGGGTTTTTTGAGTGTTATTAAGAATTACACGTAGAAGCTATATTTTATTTTGATGATGTTAGGTAATGTAGACAGAAATAGCGGTGTTTTATACTGTCATTTTCCATAATGCTGATAGTACGATTACTATGTATATCTCAGGTGCATTCTGTGAAGCAGATGAACTTTGAAATATTTACATCTTTGAACTGATAGACGAGTGAAAAGATTAGTCATTGTGAGCGGTGCCTCGGGAATTGGAAGCACTCACAGCTTTGCTGGGAACATTGGCTGCTGTTTATTTTAAGACCAGACTGTAACCTCACAAGTTTACTTTCTATCAGAAAGAAAGAAAAGAAGGCAACCATACAAGTCAGGAAATTACGACCATGGTGCTGTCCAAGATTTATGAAGCTGGTGAAAAACTTTGTTCTTTTTTTGTTTTAGTTAGTTGTGTACATTTTGGGGCCCTGAATAAAGCAAGAGTACAAGGAGTCTTCTTTCTGTATGAAAAAAAAATATATAAGCCTTTTTTAAAAACAGGTTAGCTGTTACTTCTGTTAAGATTAAAGTCCCAGTCAAAGATTATGAAGTGTAGTGATGTTATATGTGATAACTGAGCCCTGTGTAGATGTCCTTGGTGTGCATTAGATAAGTTCTTTTCCAGGACCATTAAAGCCAGTGTTCTTTATGAATTACTTGTATCTGTTATTTAAGTTACATGTTTCAAAGTCAGGATAACTATCTTCTAGTCAGTTGCCATAGCTACATTAACCTCTGGTTTTATCCTAAAACTAAATTCAAGTGATCTAGGCCACATGTAAATTAATGGATGCTTTCTACCTTTGTAACCACAATAATAGTCAACTGTGTGTGTCCAGACTGAAGGTGCTGGAGCCCAACAGTCCACCACTCCATTTGTGCTTGAAATAGTGTAGCTTGAACCATGTTCTACTGAGTCGCATTCACCACTGCTGCAGTCACACTTGTTGTTGTTGTTGTTGTTGTGTTCATCGCAGCCTCTGCCCAACCAGCAAACTCCACCAGAGTGATAACTTGCTGCTCCAGCAGTCAAAGCTGCCGTGATCACAAAATCACCCTCACCAGTTTGCCAGCTTGCGTAGCAGCAGCCTGCACTTACGCCTTCCACAGAAACTCAGTCGCACTTGCCACAGTTGGACTAATGCAGTGACAATCTCAAGCATCCAGATGCACCAAGATGATGTTTTTGGTGAGGTACAGTCAGGGTTGTGCTCACCCCTTGCTGCGTTCAGCATCATTCTCGCCAGAGACGTGCTTACCTCAGCCACAATCGGTCGTGCTCACTGGAGTGCTACTCAGCCTGAGCAGCTGGCGTTATACTCTACATGAGACCGAGCAGCCATAGTCGGAGTCGCACTTGCCAGAGGCACCCTCACAGCTGCCATCATTCACACTAAGTGGGATCCTACTGGCCACACAAAAAGCGCCAGTAAACAGCTCATCCACAGAGACTCACAGCAGGGCCCAAAGCAGATTGCAGCTCTGTTCAGATTCACACGCACCTCATCCAGCTGAAGAGAAAAACAGTTATTATCCAGTCCGGGGAAAGACAACATGGAGTGGTAGGGGACACTGGAAATGCTGCGAATAACTTGCTGTACATGCGTTTGTGCACTGTAGCAATGTCTCTGGATCAAAGTTGTCTTTCCATCCATCTGTGTGGTGTAATAAGAAGGCAATGAAACTCAGTGTGCAACTTTAGATTTGTGGGATCCACATTTGCAACGTAAGGCCTTTTTTTGATGCAGCGCATCTGCTCTTGAGATAAGATTTGCTATTTCTTGCAAGCCTGATGTACTCCATGGAAGAACACCATCAGTAATATCTCTCTGTGTCATATGGAGAAATGGGTGGCCAGCTCTTGTCTATGGCAGAGCCAGAGCCTACATAATGTATTCGGCTGACTGACGATAAGTCTAAATACGAATTGCCTATTTAAAATTCAGTCCGATGACGGTGCTTGTTAAATACATTACCATTTGAAATAATATTCTTCTTGCTCACTTGGGTAATCTGTATCAGATTAAGGTAATTATTCAGGTTTCAGTAGAAATTGTTGAGTTTTTAAGATTGCATATTTCTGCAAATACTCATCAAGGTAAAGCGTTGTGACTGATGTTTTATTCCTTTCTTATTTTATAATTAATTCTTTGCAAGATATTAATAGACTTTCTCTAATGTTAAAAATGCTCTTTTCAAATTGAAATTTAGGTCGATCTTAACTGGAACAACAGATCACATTCAATTTATTTCCGCAAATGAAACAACTGTCTCGCCTTTGAAACTATCCCCATTCACTCTGCTGCACATTTATATTGTGTATTGTTATATAATACATCCTTGAATCCTTACAGTATATCCTTGTTTAGGTAGGATACAAAAACAAGAACTCATATTTAACACAATTTAGCACTAAGTGGCAAAGACAAGCCTGTAGAGCTTCAAGGTGAACTGCTGCATGGATTTTTGATTTATGGTTCAAATTATTCTGTTGGGCCAGTATAGTGCGTGTACTGAACTCTCCTGCTCTTTGTATGGCTATTACCTGGGAGTGAAACCTTGCATTCCAATTACAGTTGGGCTATATAGCTGTCATGCATGTTAGTAATGACTATAGCTTCTACTTACTCTGAATCTTAACCCTGCCTGTGAGTACTTTCCCTTTCAGTATGATCGATGATACTCTTAAGTTACAAGACTTAGCTCTCAAAAATTATTTTAAAAAACAAAGAAGAGTGGGATTTAATTTGTAAACCTTGCTATGTATGTTCCAAATTGATCTTCTTTTCATTGCAGAAGTCAGTATTTACCTTGAGGTCTATCTCGATATTGGATTCACCACGACCATCTGTCTTTGGCATCTAAATTTGATGACTCAATATAATAATTCAGCTCTATTACGTCATAGCTTTAGCACAGTTTTTCGGACTTGATCCTGAGGACGGGGCATGTACGCTTTCAAAATTTTTGGCAACCAGTTCAATAGACATTTAGCTCCAAATCACAAATGCCAACCTTTAGGATTTGTAAGTCATTAGAGTTTATCGTCCGTACAAAATTTGCTATTTTGACTTGCTGCTGCTGTAGAGGAAATGTCAGAAGATGTGTAAAGTCAGCCTCGCTCCTCTGGGAACACAAATGCCTGTCCAGTATTTCACGTCAATCCATCGGACAGTTATTGAAATATTCTGGTCTGGTCCGGAGCAGCGAATTGTCTGACAAACTGACGCTGCCGCACCGAAAACCCTGCAGCTAGCAGTGAAGAATCCCTGACATGTTAATGCACGGACCGTCTTTCCTACAATAGTGATTCAAAGTGACATACAGAGCATTTGATTGATGGCAATGACATGGAAGACCCACTGGAGAATTAACAGCCCGAGTCGTGTTTTTGCACTCATGCACCTGAAAACATGGAAAGAACCACACAACTCTACGGACAAAATGAAGTTGGACAGATATTTGCGCTGTGCCCTGCTTCTTCAGACCCTGTTTAACTGATGACTTTGGGGGACTATCTGTCAGTCTTATGAATGGTCTTTTATGTTGAAATATTAATGCTGTTGCATTTTCCAGACTCACTTTATGTCCTAGAAAGCTTTGATGTAAGTCAGGGTGCACTAGGTTAATGGACCAACAAATAAATGATTCTGCAGTGGTAACAGACAACTTGTCAGTATTGCTGTCTAAAAGACCAGGTCACGTCCTCTTTTAAAACACCCAGTCGTATTAGGCTCATAAGTAGGCACCTTTCCTTACATAACTAGTCAACTTAATGCTGTCTGAATTTCATTTAGCCTTTGCAGGCTAGGGCCTCTCTCTAGTGAGTGCAAGCCTGTCCAAGACTCACTCTTGTTTCACTTTCCCTCTTCACCTTCTTTGTCTCCTTAGATAATGAGGTTCTTTTTCACAGGTACACCAGTTGTTCCACTAGCTGCTATTTAAGCTACCAAACAAAGCCTACAGAATAAAATAAAAGCACTTACCTCTTCGTGTTTGTGCGTCTTCATTTCCCCAGGTATGTAAAACAGGCTGGTGTAAAAGACTTAAAGCCAAGTCTAAATGCAGGCGATGTCATTATTTTATAGCCATTAGACTGGACAATCCACGTTTATTGTTATAATTAAAAATAAAGCAGAAAAGTTTCCTAGGTGGCACATTGTGACTCGTTTTAGGTGTCGGTGATAGTGACCGTATGATTTCTTTTAACCTTTTTGCGGCAACCAGGCCGTGGGTGCCGTTCAGCCCTTCACCAATTAGTAAAGCACACCTAGCTCGGCAAAATGAAATCCGCTGTGATGTGACAGCAGATTAAAGTAATGGTTCATTAGTGTTTCAGAATGTATTGAAGTAGCACTTGGAAAAAGCATTTTGCATAGTGCCTGAAAACTTCAATATGGTATGGATGGTACAGCTCATTAACAAAACTAGACGGTGTGAAAGTGTGAGAGGCTGAGCTGCTGTTGCTCCTGGCCTCATCTTAAAATTGTCTTGGTAGCCGTATACTTTATTGGATGTGAAAGATAAAAATGAACAGGATTGTGAGCTACTCTGTACAGAGTGATTCCTTGTTCATGATTTATTGTGTTCTGGCTTGCAGCCATTGCTCTTTTGGGAAGCGTATTCGATGGAGCTGTGACTTGGCATCTGACGGTGAACAACTGACTGTTCATAGCTGAGTAATGGATATTCTTTCCTCGAAAGCCTTTTACAGATAATTATTCTGAGTTCATAACATGACCATGAGATTAATCTGATTTCTTCGAATCTTTGATGACAGCTGTTAGCATGGTAATTTTTAATATGGGTTATGGAGAAGAAAAATGAACTTGGATTCATTGTGAAATTTCTTTCAGTGATGAAAGCCTTGAAAGCATCCCCTCCAGGTACCAAGTGTGTTGAGGCTGCTGTGAAATCCAATACTTTAGACGGTAATAAGGTGAGCGAGCGCTGTCTCAATGTATCTGTATCTACTTGTTTTTCGATTTCATTTTCCCCTGAATTTATTGGCAAAGGACCGCGATAAAAGGATTGGTTTGCTCCAACAATCAAACATCGGTGAGGTGCTTAAGAAAATGTATCAAGCGAGCAGCCAGCAGGTTAATCATATAACAATTACTGCCATCCAAACAAGTGGAGCATGCTGTGACATGAATAATGCAGGTTACCCCCACCCCAGGCCAGTTAGCAGGGTGCATCGTCACCTAAATCTGATTTCTCACGTGATAATTTAAATGCAAATGGATTTATAGTAACGAAACTGGGTCCAGACTTTGAGCCTTATTGCTTATTTTTATTAGCCCAGAGTTGCCTCAGGGCAATTTATCTTCTACCGTATACGTTATCTTCCCCATTTCATTATATCTGAATTCACATGTCCTTTCTCTCTGGCGAGCCAGTACATGGCGTATCTATTGCACGCTTTGCCAGGCAACGCTCATTTGTATTCCCATAGCAATGTCACTGTTAACTGATTGGCTAAACATGTCTCACTGTGTTCAGCCTTAGTTCTGTGCAGCAGCATCAATATAGCTTCAGAGTAAGATGACGGCAAATCTATCAGTCCGGCTTTCACGTACATCTAAAGAGATATGTTCTTTTTTCTTACTGCACCGTCAATAATGGCTTCTGCAAGGATGTTTTAATTGAAATAGAAGACGTACACAGTCTCAGATGTGGACTGCCACCATGATGAAATTGGTTTCTCCATTTTTGCGACTGGACCATTTTTTAAAATTTAGAAATATGTAAGGAAAAGAAAAGGCAGCATTTAAAATAAAGAATATTCACACAAAAAACAGATGATCAAAGTGTCTCCAGCCTAATAGAAATCTACCATTAGTGGGGGAACTCTGTAAACAGTCAATACTTTAAACTGTTCATCTTCTCAATCCTTTCCTTCTGGTGCCTACTTCTTCTGATTGTCAGCCAATTTGATTCGCCTCCTACTGGGCAAAGACTTTGTTCCAGCTGTAATCATAATCCATTGAGGAGATGCAGAACTTGTCACAGTCTGAACTGGGATATTAATTTTCCCTCCATGTGGGGACCTGCTTTGCTGGCCATGTAATGCTTTCAGCTTTGAAGGAATTTTGCCTGCTTAAGCCGTGTGAAAATACTCCATTTGACATCTATTTTCTGCTAAGAATATATTTGTGCTAATGGTCAGAGAAAAAACATCTCTTATTTACAATGAGCAGCACATTTAAAGCTCGCGTGTTTTCGTTTCCAGTAGCATGCAAAAAATTTGTGGCTTTTATTAGGAACTATAAACGATCCAAATGTGGTACTTTCGATGTCTGTTAGTAGATCTAAAATTTGTGCCTCAGACAAAATCTTCTTTTTTTCATCTTGATAAATTAATGCTCAAGGAAATATTAGTTGACAATCAGTCTTCTAGTGATCAAAACATGTAGCATTTCATGCATTTTTGAAAGGACACCAGATGGAAATTTCATTTCTTTATGTGATCTAAAGTTATTTTTTCTCTTAAACAACCTCTGATCTTGGACAAACAGGGACTTGGTTTCGTTATCCCAAAAAGCTTTGTGAAGACTTTTTTCTATTTATTTTATGATGGTGTTAAAACTGCATTAGCAGAAAATTACTTGATTGCTTCTCAACAGCTGACAGCTGGGATAGGCCTCTCCGCAACCCTGAATCGGCTAAGTGGTTAAGAAGATGAATGGCTGGATGGATGACTGATTAACTTTTTCTGTCATTCATATTTTTCTATTATTCACACAAAGCATTTACATCCTCAACGATACCATAGAGGACAGAAATATTTTGCCTTTTGTAAAAAGTAAAAAACATAAACAGATTCTGGACAACATGGCGATAAATATATCTGTGATAGAGCGTATCAAAGGTGCAGAATGGAAATGTCAAGACTCAAGGTCTTCATTCTGGATTGTTCAGGCTTTGAGCTGCACACAGTGTAACAAGGCCAGCGTTAACGCATGTGCACAGGTGGTCAGTGCTAGAAAAGGTAATGCTCTTCACCAGGAGTCCTTGATGAACTCTGACAGATTACACCTACGAGGCAGCCACCCTGTCTCCGGTTTAACATCTGCTTTCCAGTTTTTCAAGCTGTGGCGGCGCTGACTTGTGTGCAGAGCCGCACTAGTTTAGTTATAATTGTAAAAGTCGCACTGACTTACATGATTATTCTATTTATCTGATGAAATCTCTTCCTCCCAGCAGAGTAATGAATGTTATTGCAGGCAAAATTGCCCCATTACAGTATCCTTATAATCATGTTTGATTTCAGCATTTATTTTCTCAGCTCCACTCTTATAATAGGAATTACTTTTACAAATAATTGATAGCGACTGGAAAATATTGTGAATAATGGGATGCTCTCTATGACATATTAGCTTTGTTCGCTTTGCTGGGTTAGAGTGGGAATGCATTTTGTTGAGCTCTGTTGGAATCAAATTCCAGCCATTTCTTTATTGTATGCTTTGCAGATTTAATAAATGGATCTCAAATATAGTCGACTCAGCAGTATTTATAGAGAAGCTGTGCTCCATGTGTGCAAATGTGCTCAACTGGGTAAGCTTTATGCTGCAGATCTTTCCCATTTGTAGCTTGACAGGTGAGAACTTTTGATGGTGTATAGAAATATTGAATCAAGGTGTTAGCCAAATCGGCTTTATTCAGACCGAAGGGACTGTTGGATCAATCTGGCTGTGAATGTATTCTGCTCTCTCACTCTTACATGTGAAAGGGGAAGTAAAAATGGGTCGTAATTGATCAAACTGGCCGGGGAGCGGCCTTATATGGCTCACTGGTGCATTTGAACAGTGCGGTAGCTGCAAGTATGTACAGGAATTTGCACTTTCTCTCACTGTTTTATCACTTGTTTCCTCGAGAGAAGCTAAATCCCATGAAAGCTTTGCCTTGTGGAATATCAAATCTCATTTGATGTCACATGCACGTACTGTCACCACACTGTGTACATTTTATTTCCGAAAAAGTTTCAAGTACTCTCTGAACATCAAATGACAAAGGTTTAAGGGCTGTGACAGTGTTTTGCTTTCAACCACTTTGGTCTCATTTTTTTGGAAGCCAGATATCTGTTTTTCCCTCTCTGCTGTCATGTAAATGTGTGCGCTCGGCATGAAAAGTCCAAATCCGTCTCTATAAAAATAACTCCATCTGTTATATATTTTTTATTATGTCCTTTATGCTAATAAACCACTGATGTCATACATTTTTCTGGCCCTGTTAACATTCAGTCAGGAGAGGATGTTTCCTTAAGTAGATCTCGGTAAAAGCAGGAAGTGAGAGACTTCGATTCCTGCCAAGTTCAGCACTAATAAAACCTCTTCGAAGTCACTTCGCTTTATATTCAGACACGATTAAATATGTTTAGCTTTCATTGAACTGGACCATCAGGCCACTTTAGCTGTTTCACGCCATAATTTTATCATTCCTTTCACCACTTGTGAACAACTCTGCAAATGAGTCAGCCAAGCCTTAGCAGTGAGATGGAAATAACTGAATGAAATATATCGTTCTCTCTCCTCCCTAAAAACAGCAACATAGACTTATTGTCATGTGGCGCTGTGTTCATAATGGATTCATTTTACTCTCATTACATGTCTGTGAGGAAGAAACCCAAATCTTGACAAATTATCTCTGGCGTAACATAATCATGATGGGTCCCAGTAGAAACTGTTTTGCCTTGCAGCCCAATGCATTGATCATTTGGTTGAGAACAGTCTGATGATCATTATATCACACACAGTCCCAAAGCAGAGAGGAAAATCGTGCTTCTTCCCTTATTAGAGCTCCACCTGTCTGCTTTGTAGAAGGAATCATTTACAATGGTGGTTCCCAGACTTTTTTATTTGTCAGACATGGCCGCAGACAGATGAACTCACTCCACGTTCCAAATAGGTTATTATGAACTGGACCACATATCATTAATACACATAATACATCATTTGCTAGGAATTAATAAAGTATTCTGATTCTGATTGCACAGCAAAGTTTACTCTCAAGCATTTTATGGTTTTTATTTTTGTTTTTCCAGTTTCAAATTTCAGCCATATTTCACAATATCTAATAAAGTTTCACATTTTGCATTTAGCTGGATTCATACTCTCAAGCCACTTAATAGCAAATAATAACCAAAACCCATTTTTCACTGTTCACTGTACTTTTTCAACCATTCATTATATTTTGCAAATACAGTTAATCGTTATTTAGTATTTTAGCTGCCAAAAGAGCATAAATGTTTGAAAGTTTTACCATTAATATTTCAAATGACCACGCTGTTTCAGCTCTTATTTAAGCTAACGCTTTGAACTATTTATCAAGTTATTTTTGCTAACTTTCCAACTGTCTACTAGCATTTGCTATTTGAATTCCTTATCCAGGAGGCTACATTAAGCTACTTAAACACCTGTTGTTTACTTTAAGCTATTTTAGCTGTTCATTTATTTTCTTAATAGCTCAATCACACTACAGCAAAAGTACGTTGGCAGCCTCCTTTCAACTTTGAAAACAGTCACAGACTGAAAGTGAGTGCAGACTTGGTCCCCATTTCCAGAGCAACCATTTCAAAGGCAACAAGATCATGAGTTCATTGCACTTGGTGATATCAGCAGTTGATAACCAGTTAATGTTTTCACTGGTCTGACTGTAGGGAGTTATTTCAGCAAACCAATCGATGTGTTTTTTCTTGATCTTTTCTAATTATTGTTCGTGTTTGTATTCATGTTATTACTATTAATTACCAATGACATGATTGTTTTGTTTCATTACTTTAGGACTGTTTTATTTAGTCAATGATTTGTTTCAAGAGAAAGAAACGTATTCAGTTTCAGTACTTGTGCTTTCTTACGACTCTAAATCTGTGGGTTTCTCTGTATTAACTACACTGAATGAAGCTATTTTCAATTCCTAACTTGTCACTCGGTTTTGCAGCTGGGAGTAGCTCCACATGAATGTACGCTTTTAATTCTCTGTGCTTTAATATGATTTTAGACAAACCCCACGATATTAATGTGTCCTGCTATCCTGAACACTAGTGATTCCCTCAACTTTGAAGCAATGAGTCTTTTTTGATGTATGTTGTAAATAATAGACTGCTGGTAGATGCACAGTGCATAATCATTGCATCAAAGCAAATATGACAGGATTTGGGGCTATTTTTAGTTAACAGCCACATGGATTAGATAGCTATAGAGCTGTGCCCTGAATTCAACAATTACTGGAGTGATTGGTATTTATTGGCTGATTAGATTTCCTGTTTTTATTAAATGTTCCTCGTCGTCCCGGCTGTGCAGTAGCTGCAGCGGTAGTATTTTGCACACCGTGAAATGGCCTGTATAATACATTCAGTTTGAATTTCACTTTCTTTTATGTTTCAACTGGCAGTGTAACTACGAACAATAAACAAATTTGTCTCAGAGTGACATTTCGCTTGTAGGAAACTAGGCCCTGACACTTTTTATTTTACCACCTATTATCACTCAGCATAGTTGCCCATTCAGATAATTCACCTCCTTTGCGTCAAAGGCATTTACAGCCTTTAATTCTGTAAAATGTGATTGCATTATTCATAACATATGCTTTTATCCCCAGGAAAAAAATAGACTGACAGCAGAATTGAAAACAAATGTTAGAAGAGCAGGAAACGGAAAGTGGTTTAGGTCTACTGTCACTTTAGGCGAGCTATTTTTAATTTGCCAACAAAAGCACCATGTCTTTATTCCCCCTCCTTCGTTTTCTCTTTTTCAAGCCCAATCTGAGCCCCAGGGACGGCTGGAGCCCTCATTTACATGACAGGTATTGGTAAATCTGGTGCAGAATTGTATACAGTGAATAGAAGCCAGCCTTTTAGTGCCTGTTTGCCTTTTTTATTGGAAAGGACTTAAGGACACTTAATAAGAGTGATGTCTCGTATGCTTTCTAGATGAATTAACAGATAGATTATGGAGTTTATGGGCTGACTAATGAAAATAATTAGGTCATCTTTTTTTTTTTTTTTACGTAGTCATTTGAAATAGTCAATATTCTGTATTTTCATCTTTTTAACTAGAAAATACTTTTTCAGCCACAAATTACAAAGACTACTTGTGGTGAAACCGTGTTATGACTGAGCCTAAGGGCACAGAAATGTCTACATATTTTCAAAAGATTTATTCACCCCGGACATTTGAAGCCTTAAAGATGACACATATGCAGTGATGAGTATGAGTGGAAGTGACTCGAATAGGTGGTAATATATGTCAGGAAATTAGCAATGCAATTTTCAGACAGACGTTAGAAGACAAGGAAATGATACCTCTGGTACCAGAGGGCATCAAGTAGCTTTTATGGGAACATAAAATCTTTAATGGCTAACGAGCCAGGATTATTTTTAACAAAAACACAGCGCAGAAGGGAATGAAAGAGAGAGGCAGAGCCTGGAAACCGAATGTGATGTGTGTAAAGAATAAAACAAAATCTTGCATGGCAGACTGTAGCTTTCTGTTTGACCAGCATTTCTTAAGCACAAGATTGGTATAATTTGACACTGGGTCTTGGCATGGCCTCAAGCATGACATGTGTTGAAATGATTAAAAGTAGCATTTCAGCTGATTTGCATGAACCATGCTCAATTCAAATGGCTACATTTACAATTCACCTCCTAATGTGGCTGCTCAAGTAACCCAGTTTTAGGTGAATTCATGTGAAATAATGAGAGTGCTCTTGAATTCTGGTTGTCCTGATAAGATTATGTGATAGGTGGGCATGGAAACATGTTCAGATCCCGTCTCTTTCTTCTTTAAAGAGACCATCAGGATTGCGTTTCCATGTTAGAAAAAAGCCCCACTGTAATATTTCTCATCCAAAGGTATACGTGATGCTTTATTTAACAATGACAGCCACTGGTTTATAACAGAGACTGTAAGCATACATCGATTAGGCATATATGACCACCTTCCTAATATTGTTTTTGGTCCCCCTTTTGCTGCCCTGAGAAGTCGAAGCATAAACTCTACTAGACCACTGGAGGTGTGCTGTGGTGTCTGGCACAAAGATGTTAGTAACAGATCCTTTAAGTCCTGTAAGTTTCAAGGTGGGGCATCTTGTCATCTTAATAGGATTGAGATCTGGGGAATTTGGAGGCCAAGTCAACACCTCAGACTCTTTGTTGTGCTCCTCAGACAATCCCTGAGCCATTCTTGCTTTGTGGCAATGCTAGTGCAAGGTGTTCCCCAGGTAAGCGACGCAGCTGGCGATCCACATGATGTTCTTCCATTTCTCCAGGGGTCACTTCTGATGCTCGTGCTTATTGTTGGCGTTTTCGTCACTGGACAGAGGTCATATAGGCACCCTGTTTGGTCTGCAGTCTCTTCTGCAGGCAACAAACTGTATTCTGACATCTTTCTATCAGACCAGCAGTTTTTGCAGGTCTTCAGCAATTTGAGGTAGTGTAGCTCATTTATTGGACTGGACCACACGGATCAGCCTTTGCTCCACATGTGCATCGGTGAGTCTTGGTCTCCCATGACCCTGTCGCTATTCCTACCTTGGACCACGTTTGATAGATACTGACCACTGCAGACCGGGAACATCCCACAAGAGCTGCAGTGCTACTTATCAAACAGTTTGTTCATTGCAGTTTGCATTGTGATGCGGTCTTAGCTATTTAATCTGACAAGGAAATTGTGAAGGCTTGTCCTAAATGCCACCAGCAGCAACACTGAGGCATCTCTTTATTTGCTACTTCGGGTCTTGGAAAAATTTAGGTGACAAACTGCCAAGAAGCATCAAAGACTGTTTAAAATAATTGCCAATTCTCGCAGGCACAGCTGCCAGTATAAAGACTTAAAGTAGATGTGGATCTTGGCTTATCTTGGTGCTTAGCTACTTCAGTCAATATTAAGACACCCTTATTGAAACGGCTTCACCTCAGCTCCATCGCAGATATAGTGTAGGAAGATAGTCACAGGTTGGAACACTGTTAATGCGACTGCATGTTTGAACACCAGCCCGAGTTGTATTTTTGCATCCACTCATTTGTTTACTCCTCCTGTAATGATCAGTGCTCTAAGGTAACATAGAGATCAGTGATTCCCCTGAGGAAAGGGTTTGATCTTCTCTCTGTACGGTGGCAATGGAGAGGGAGGGCTGAATCTCACAAAAGCATGATGAAAGCCTTGAAATTGCCACACGCCTGCTTCACGTGTGTGCGTGCATTCATGTGACTGCGTGACTGCTGTACCCCAGTCATCGGGCTTCTTGTTTCTCATCTTCTCAGTGTTTTCAGACTGCATTCAGTAGCAGCTTTGCCAATTTTTGAATGCATTCATTTTTAATGCAAGGTAATACCTTTCTGTAAATTGCCCCGCTTCTTATTAGCTGCATTATTAATGACCGTTTTAATTTTAAGATAGCAGTTGTTCTGCATCATAAAGAGAGCGCATATACTGTATAAAGGAAACTGTTTTATGTAGGTGCATGTACTAATATGTTTGTTTGAGTGCAACAGCAAATGCAGAAGATCCTAACATGAAGCAACAAACTGAACATGTGTGTCATGCAGTGAGTGGTAATAATAGCTTGTATGTTTTCAGCATCATTTGTTTTGAGAATATGTATTTAGAATTTTATGAATTTAGTTTCAGTTTAGCTGTAGGTAATAGTTACATAGACATGAAGGCATAAATAAAGGTTAGTTTTTTTACTCTAGCCTAACAGCTGTGGAAAGAGTCACAGTATGTGCGTGATTTCACTATGAAGTTGCGTTTATATAGTGTATATGATGTCCCTCACAGACAGGCCCAGAGAGAAGAGATCTCCATTTTTGAGCTTTTATTTACATGCATATCCAAGTCCTTTATTTGGTTTTTGGATGCAGTTCTTTAGTTGTTGTTCTGGGTTCTTTTCTGACCTCCTGATGGGTCGTGAATGTGCTCTTAGATTAATTTTGGTAGGCCAGCCACTCCTGCAAAGGTTCACCACTATTTTAAGTTCTCCATTTGTGATAATGGCTCTTACTGTGGTTTGCTGAGGTCCGATGACCTTAGAAATGGCTTTATAACCACAGATGATGTCTTTGTTTCCCATCTGTTCCTGAGTTCCTTTAGGCTGTGGTACGATCTGTTTCTTTTTGAGATCTTTAAGCCAGCTTCACTTTGTGAGGCTGTTTAAGTGATTTCTTGATTCCACATGTGTAGCAGTAATCAAACCTGGGTGTGGCTGCTGAAACTGAAAACGAATTTACTAATCACAGTTACAGTTACTTTTTCAGGTAGATTTGGATGGACTTCTTCCTCCTTTATAAATGAAATCATCATTTGAAGACTGCATTTTGAAACATTAATGTATAAGAAATATGAACAAATCTAAGAAATTAACAGGGGACAAAATCATTTTCACGTCATTGTACATTTCTAGTTTGTGCTGTGTTAAACACTATGGATAAATATAGTTAGACATGTCCTTGTAAAATTGATGTTTGGACATTTTTACAGCAGAATTAATGGGCCTGCTCATTCTGGAAACCATGTGTTTATATACTGTTAATCCAATTATGAACTATTACTTTCAATATCTGCCACCAAAGACATTCATGACAAACAATAAAACAATGAATTGAATTTTAACTAAGCACATGCATCACTTCTTTGTCTACAGATGGGCTTGAGCCCAATAATATCATTCCAGCCAGGTCTCAAATCATAAAGTAAATTGGATGTGGAGTAAGGGATAAAAAAGACATTCAGAAAATTAAATGAATGTTACTGTTGCGATAATAGAATTTCAGTCAATAACAATTCTTGATAAAGTGAAGCATTGTTGCAAACAATTTGCAAACACTTGAAACCTGAGTTGAGTGTTAAACTCTGTTCTCTGCCGTGTTGCACACCTGCAGAACAAGTAGAATATAAACCTGTGGTGGCAAAACAACAAACTAACAAGCTGTCTTTGATAATTACCACAGCAGTCTTTATCTAAACCTCATCACATTTTCCGGCAGATTATTTTAAAGCAAGTTTCTAACAAGTGCATGTTGCGTGTTCACAGCTGAGCCTATGGAGCTACATTTTAAACTTTGCTGAAGTCAGGAAGATGATGTGACTTCACTGCAGAACCCAAGGGAGGAAGATGAAGGAGAGGATGAAGGCTGCCACAGAGCCGTTTAGGTTATCCTCTCATGCACACAATGTCTTGAAGACGTTTTTCCCCATCCTGTGCCCCACTTAGACTGGCAGCCACAGTTTTACTGCAAGGCCTGAGTTCTTCTCCCAGATAGCCAAAACCCTTGGGCAACCATTAATTAGCGCACAGTATGCGAAGTTGTTTATATAGCCTATGCATGCTTGTTAAAGAGATAAGGTCTAATCATTAATTAAAGTAAAGTATATATTAAGTACTAAACCATGCAGTTTACAATAAGCATGTGCTTAAAGGGATTCTGAAGGCTGTATAAACAGTATTATTACTGACTATTGTAGTCAAATAATTATGTAGAAAAAATAATTATTACTGGTTACAATTTCAGTTCCATAAGTGTACATCTTTAGCAAAGAGTCGTGCCTTATTTCATTGTCTGGTGTGCTAACCAGGCTCGTTTTGGATAAGCAAACGGAAACTCAGAGGGGACTGTTTCCAGCACGGAAGAAAATGAAGTCTTTGCTGATGGGGAACAGCTGTCTGTGTTCTTACTCTGTGCACCAGTAAGCTGCAGTTTTGTGTGGTTGGTGCATTAAACTGCAAAACTTCTGCAAGGTTACACATGTATACAAAGAGTGTCTTTTGAGATCACCTGCTGATGCAAGGAGATGCAAAATGCAAAAATACTGTGAAATCTAACTGTTTTTGACACATTTGTCTTCATTGCTGTTCTGTTTTTGTGGTGATGCAAAAGAACCTTATAAGCCCATGTCATTTCAAATCACTAGTGTCCTAAAAGAAATTCTCTATTATGATAAGAAAATAAAGGCGCAGAATAAATGAAGCCAGCTCTCGTAAATAAGTCAGGCCATCCCTGTTAAGCACAGAGGAAATTTATACACATTGCTTTTCTGAGTATTATTTGGACAATGTGTCATTTTTTTCTTCCACACTGATCATTTAAACACTGAGTTGGACATAAAGCGTCTTTTGATTTTAACCCACATAATAGACAGACTCACAGGATTATGTGTTTAAGACTGAAAAACACCATAAATACCATGAATATAACTTATCGAGCACAGGAGAACAGGCAGGTTATTGTTGAGGCTTTGGTGAGTAATTTAAAAGAAAAGCAGTCTTAGGTTTGGTTTGATCAGTAATCAATTCTGTACTTACAGTTGCAAGAAAAATTTTGAACTTTTCACATTTTCACTGAATAAATTGTAATGATTCAAAAGGCAGGCTGGGAAAAATAAGTGAACCTTTGTGCTAAAGCTATTTAAAGTCAGGCATTCAAATTAAGGAGATGAGATTAGAAGTGTGAGTTTTAGAGGTGCCCTGCCCTGTGAATTCAGCCATGCAAAACCCAGTTACTGAGTCTGCTTTTCTTGAGAAAGAATGACTCGTGCAGCCATGCTTCAATCACGAACGCTCTCATCGCACCTTAGAAGAAGCTGGAAATCCTCCAAAAGCATTTCTAAAGACTTTGGTGTTTCTTTATCCACAATAAGAAAAGCTGTCAACAAATGGATGAAATTCAGTAGAGCTACTAGGTGTGGGCGTCCTACTAAGAGCACACCAAGAGCACACTGTGTAATTTTAAAAGCGTAACAGAAAGAATAGAAAGAATAAACACCTGCAGAAATCTCTACAACTTGCTAAAACATTTGTTCACAGTAGAATCAGTCAATTGCTATTACAAACCTAAAGAAAATATTTTTGCTTGTTGGTGTCGATTGTTGGTGCATCGCATGCAAGAATTTTAAAAAGGAGATTTGGGTTTGTGTCCAAATTGCAAGACAAGCTTTGTCAGTTTAGAAGTATCTTCTCTATTTTCTCAATTTTGCCTCAAGAGCCTTTCTGAAAAGATCAGACAAAAGAGTTCTCCTAAGTGGCCCTCATCAAATACATTCACTGCTATCGTTTTGTTTTTTGGAGTGGGGGGAAAAAGGAGACTTTGCGCACCAACATCAAGAACTAGCCCCAACTGTGAGGCAAGGTGGAGGGAGCAACTTGGTTTGGAGCTGCTTTTTGACCTCAAGGGCTGAACAGTTTGCAATAGACTGTAAAGTAAATTGAATTAAACAGTGTTACAGTGTTACAGAAGTATGTCAGGGCAGTCTGGGACCTACAAATAAAGAAAACCCAAGGCACACAAATAAAGAACCGAATAGTTGAGAAAGAATGGAATTCAGACCAAGACTCCTGAACATAATCCAACTTAGATATTGGGGCATCACCTATGGTAATTCACGTTAATAGAACCTCTGTCACCTAGAATCCATAGTTTTGGGTCCAGTTCAATTTGGATCCCCATTACCCCTGAGATTATTTGAATGGCCCGTCTGCAAAATTCTTCTATCACTGCGCAATTCCACAGCATGTATAGGAGATTGCCATCTGTGACCTTACATCTCAAGCATCTGGGGCAATTACTATCAATTTTATGTCGTATGTAAGGGGTCTAATATATCCTATGAAATATGTTAAATTGCATTTGCCTGTTCCAATAAGTGGTGCCACTCTACCTCTTCATAGACATAGCCCAGGTCTGTTTTAAAGAGGGCTGTTTAATCATTAAAAGGTTTAAAAAACATTATTATCCGGAGCTTTTAAACAGCTACAAGAAAACACTGATGAGGACGGTTTCTTTTTTTTCTTTTTTTTCATCAGAATTGTTGTCTAAAGGCAAAGAAAGATGCCCAACGGATTTACTTTACCAAATTGACCATCCCAGCCTTGCCGTAATGGTCCATTTGATTCACCTTTTATTGTTTATTTTATTTTCACTTGCTGAATACGGGACAGACTTGACTGGGGGAAAGAAGGGGAGAAAGAAAGAGGGAAAGAGAAACAGCTGAGAAGAGGGACGGGGGAGAAGGGCAAAAAACAAAAACCAACAGAACGGGCAGAGAAAAAAAATGCATATATCAATCACCTGGGTCACCTGCTGAGAAAGAAAAAAGAAAACAAGCAGAAGAGAACAAGAGTAATAGAATAAACAACATCACAATGATATATGGGAATATGACAGTAAATACTAAATATTAAACATTATTGTGCAGCACATAAGATCAACAGAACACAGTGTGCTTTGAGGTAGGAGCCAAAAAGGGTGTAGTTTGATGAGGACGGTTTCTACTAAAAGAGGTTCTGAGTTACTATATTTAGTCCAGTTGTTTGTGTTATTTCATCATAGCGTAGTCATGTTGTTTGTTTATAATCGTGACTTAGATCGGACAACATTTTGTGAGTAATACATTCAGAAGTCTGAGTAATTCAGAATCACATTTATTGGCCAAGTATGTGCACAAATACAGGGAATTGGGCCTTGTTATTTTCTTTGCTCTCAATGTATTTTGCAGAGTAGACAGACTAGAACAGCATCCATCTATCCATTCTCTTCCGCTTGTTCAATTCGGGATCGCGGGGGGCTTGGAGCCTATCCCAGCTACCATAGGGAGAAAGGGCTGGATACAGCCTGGACAGGTCGCAATAACAACATGTATAGCATATTTATATTGATATGTGCAGTGGTGCAGAGTGCGAAGATGAAATAAATTATGGAATAAATAAGGAATGGAAAACTGGATATTTTGGTTGAGTCTCCAAACATAACACCATCCACTTATGTCTCCTCTTTCCTTCTGCAGACCTGCGCAGAGACTATGGCTGCTGCACGTTGGAAGCCTCAGTCAGTGGATATTGGCTTTTGGCTCCTCCTGCTCCTCAGCCTCATTCCTGAATGCAGGTACACAAAAATATATATGTCACGCTGTAATGCCCATTCAAGTTCAGTACTCGGGTGTCTGCTGCTGATGTGGGGTTGTTTTTTTTAGGACCTGTTTGATCAGGCTCGCTTCTGCAGCCTAACCAACTTTTTTTATTTGCATGGAAAATTTAAGAAATGTATGAAATTAGAATCTTAGTTGTGACTGTCAGATGCAATAACTGTAATGCTGTATGGATTACTGAACCACCTATACATTGCACCTGCTCTGCCATGGGAACCCATGCCATGAAGCTCCCGTTGCACAGTTTTTGTGCTGATGTTAACACCAGAGGAGATTTGTTACTCTGCACTTATTCCGTCCGCAGAGCATTGGCAACTTGTTGAGTCTTCATTTAATTTTCCGTGGTCTGAGTTGCTGTGGTTCCTAAATGCTTCCATTTTGCAATACTACCACTTTGAGATTGTAGTGGAACATCCAGGAAGGCAGAAATTTCACAAAGTGAATGTTGCAACAGTGGCATCATATTACAGCACCCCGCTTGAGTTCAATGAGTTCTTCAGAGCGACTCATTCTTTCCCAAATATTTTTACAGTAAAGGCAGACTGCAAGGCCAGATGCTCAGTTTATTCACCTGTGACAGTGGGACTGAAAACACCTGAATTGAAATGTTAAGAATTATGGCTGAATTCTTGTGTATATAGTTCTGCAAGAGCTTAATAATTCAGTGTATAGAGAAAAACTCATCTTCTTTTGTTCTTGCACATATTGAAGTTTTTGTACCCAAGGACCTCAGAGCACTGTGACTCTTAAAATAGAATACATGACATGTGTCCTCAAGAACAGAACAGACATAAAGTGAGTTATCCTCCCATCTAAATGCACCTAGTGCTGTCTTCACCACTCGTCTAAATTTCACTGACTGCTGAGTTAATTTGCGTTGTGCAGCACAACATAGCTATGATTGTCCATTCACAGCATTTTCACTCCTGCATCCTGTGCATATTTTTTCAGGCTGCGTGTTACGAGTCAGCGAAAAAAGAAAACTCCAGCATGTCTAGGAGTCATTTTAATCATACTCCTTGTAATTTCAAACGCAGAGATTGCACAGGTTGCCTTGTTTGCATTGTTGATAAGGTAGGATGTTATGGCAGGCAGACGCGACGGAGTGTAAATCACTTTAAGATTTTACACGCTAGGAAAGGCTTGCCGAACCTGGAAGAAAGCCGGTCGGGGAAGGAAATCAGAACACTGTGACAGGGATTAGCCCAGTTTGCTTTGTCACTGTGCCACTTGGCTCTTCTTGCTTATTAGGAGCACACAGTGCTTGTAATTACATATATTAAATAGAAATGTGGGACCAGGGGAAGGTGCTGGCCAAGCCTGGCAAGACATCTTTTTACAAGAACCTGTGCCCTGGTCTTAAAGTAGCTTTCAATTCAGCCAGGTTCATACAGTGTATGTAGATCAACAGATCTTTAGTCAGTGATGAACACAGACTAAACTGACTGAAAAAGTGTCCAGACATATAAGACAGAACTTAACTCTAACAGTCAGCTGCACTTGTGCCACATTGTTGTATTTATAAAAAAAAGTTTGACATTTATCTAAATAGATGCAGCAGAACCAGGCAAATTACTTTATTTAAGACATTCTTCTTCTTCATGAAGCTCTGGAGCCTACTTCTTTCAGCCGGCCCAAACACACACGCATGCACACAGTTCTTATTTTGCAAACTTATTGTCTCCAGTAAACAGTGTCTCAGTGACTTCACTGAACGTTTTTCACAGCTGATCTCTGGAGGTGTCACACTACCTCGAGCTAGAGTTTGCATCAAAATTTGTATCCGTACCATAACTCAGTCAAACAGGAGCACGCCGGCGTAACACACATTTTTAGAAAGAGTGTTACCTTTTCTTCTCGAGGTTTTGACTAAACTCCCCTGGTCTTAGAAAACAAGGTGTTCCCTTCATCTGCAGTACTTGGCTAAGACTGATCTAATTTTAAGGTTTACTTCAGTTTAAAAGCATCTGGTGATGGCAGCCATATCTCTATGATCCAAAAGCTCAGGCTGCAGACTATGCTAACGTTTAGTTTCTAACATATCTGATATGAGAGCACATATCCCTTGCATGGCCATCTGGCTTTGAGCACAGCAGCCCTACCCACATGCTGCTGCAGCACTGCCCGAGCAGTCAGAGAAGGTTTTAATGCATGTGCCTGATGTGACACGTGACAGGGACTCACTAAAAATCATCTTCCAGTTATTTCAGACGCAATGTAGCACAGCAGTCTCTGCTTAAAACATTTTTCTTTGGTTTAACTTGTACTACATGAGGCTTCACATTTGCTTATTTGAATAAAGACTTTTTTTATGTGTTGCCTCTCCTGAAATCTAAACCTAAACTGAAAAATGAATTTTTTTTGCATCTGAAAGTAAAAGTATATTTTAATTGTCCATCAAACTTTGGGTATAATCCTCAGACCATGAGCTTGCACATGCTCCCAGAATATCTGCATATCAGCAAAGCTGTTTCTCTCTGAGAACTGCCACCTCCCTGATGCCCACTGATGCTATCAACAAGCTCCAAATCGGCTTTACTACAGTTGAAGCAGGAGACTTTCCTAATGGATTAAGGTGTAACAGACAAATCCTCTATATAAGGATCTGTCATTCTGCACATCAACAAATTTCCTCACCCCACACTGAAAGTCAGGGCATGATTAAGCTGTTATTCCCAGCAATCCATGGACCACATATAAATGAGAAGTCTGCATAATGGCGAAGGTCCATCAGTCCTTCAGCTTGCCTCGCTTCCACTCTGCCTTCCACTTATACAGTCAACGCTTAACAAGTGTCGACAGTCAGGCCATCTTGTTGTCTGTTTTGTTTGTAATCTATTGCCAAGCTTCTGGATAACATGGCACATAATCAATAGCTATAAGAATGAAAGTGCTATATGTACACTTTGCCTGTATATTAGCTCTGAAGTTGCCCAGGCTCTGCTGGCTTTGTAAGCTCATCCCACATGAATTATTTACAGCAGGGCAGAGAGGGGCATCACTTTGAGAAGTGACCAGGTCAACAGTTAACATTCTGTTTCAGTGGTGTTGTCAAGGTTAATGTTTCACGGGTCTGGACAAGGGTAAGGTATTCATGGCGGAACTGCTTTCCTGATTGAATGACCAGCCAAATAGTTTCTCAGAGGAGTCAAAAGAAATAGAAAGTCAGAGGTTTGAGAATCTACTTAATGTCAAATCATAGGTTACCTGTCAAGATTTGCCAATTGTATACACCGCGTTTCCTTTCTAATTTGATTTAATTAGTTGGCTTATCAGTTATTTTGGCTTAGCCAGTGTTATAGGGGCCTCAATCATTTGAACAATTGAGTCACTGGTCAAGTGGTCAAAGAGCACACACACACACACACAGATCTTTTTTCAATCAAGTTTTTCATTGAACATTAACGTCCTTTTTCACATTCAGGGGATTTTTTTAGTTTGTTTGTTAAGCAACTTAACACTGACCTATGAGCCATTCAAGTTTCGACCATAAAAAGGCACTTATGGGATGAAACAGTGTTGTGTCTACACATAATAGAAAACTTGGCAAAGAACCAATGACGTCTCAGGCACTTTTTACCTGAAGCCTTTTTGCAACACACAAGTTCTTTTCCAATTTCTTTAGCTGAAGCTTTAAAAAGGGGAAAAATAGCAGAGTTTGACATGAAGTAGTAATTCTGCACCAAGCTGATTCCCAGAAGTTGATTTATCTCAGCATGATATGCAGTGCATCCTCCAAAAATATGAGGAAACTGAACAAATGGAGGACAAACAAGTGTCAGGCCAAAAAAAACACAATGTACAGCAGATAAACGGTATCTGAAAGTCATGTTGTTAAGAAATATGAAAAATTCAAGTCTGAAATAAATGGTACAATAAATGGACTGGTCCTTTTAAAACACATTTCTACTCTAGCTGAGTACCGTAATCAAAGCGCTTTATACAGCTTGCGTCATTCACAGAAGTTCTTTTTATCTAACATTCACACTCTGATGGATGCATAGACGAACATTTTGGGGTAAGTATCTTGCCTCCAGGAATACTTCGCATGTAGACGTGAGCAGGCAGGGATTAAACCAGCAACCTTCCAATTAGTAGATGACCTGTTCTACCTCCTGAGCTACAGCCACCAATAGTACTTGACAGGTGTAACTTGGCCTTCTGCAGATCCATCTAACATGCAGAAAAAACCTCATCAAAAGTAGTCTCAGGGGAAGGGTGGCTGTCAAGAAGCCATACTTAAGGAAAGGAAGCAGGGAAAAAAATGTATGATAAATTATACAAGAACTAAACTGACAGACAGTGACAGAGGTCTTATGGAGTGATGACTCCAAATTTGAACCTTTTGGTTTAAAATCATTGTCAAAATATGTGGAGGAGGTCAAAAGAGAGGTACAAAAGTGAGTGTCTACAGCTGTAATAGATGTTGAATACAGATTTAGATACAATACATGCTCCGTCATGACAATGATCGCAAACATACTGCCAATGCACTAAAAGCATAGATACATACATAGAAAAACACACAGTGGATCATCTAGATGGAGAACAGAACAAAAAGCACACAGCATCCAAAGACGAGTTTTGAATGTCCTTCTAGAAGCCTGGGGAACTATTCCTGAAAATCTCTTCACCTAGTTCCAGTTTTCCTAGCAAAATATAAAAAATTAAGGCGTGGCTCAAGAGGGAGAGAGAGAAAATTGCAGGGGCAGGGCTGTAGGTCACTTGGACCACAAACCAGCTCAACCACAAACCGTGCCAAACTGGGTCCTTTAAGAGCACCAGCAAGACGCTAATATAGAACTGAACAGGGATCATGGACAAAATATACAGTTAGATCAGGTACAGCATGAAAGGGAAAAAATTTTATTGATCCGTGCTCTAATTACTTTGAAGTTTCAGTCAATTTTATATTGATATACTGAAGATCTGGTCAATAATGTTCCAAGCAACCAATTAGCTGACATCCCCAGCAGGCATGAATCAAAATGAAGACAGAATAGATTTCCCAGTGTCTGTGCAGCTGGGTGTTAGACACAGACCGCTCATTCCTGAAAATGCACAAATGTTGAAAATAATGTGTGATCCTTGTTAAAATGGCCCCTCAGATATTACCAGTTTATAGACTTGTTGGATTCAATTTTGCTTTTGTTGTTTTAACATAACTCTGTGGGTTCTGTTCCTTTCTTTTTGGGAAAAGCTCTGACTCACTTTCAGTGGAGCACAATCATTTTCAGTGCATCCCATATTTTTTGCCACCAGCAACATCCACCCCCGACCCCTTCTGAAGTTGAGTCTGAGTCAGTAAAGCTATGGATAAACAAGCCGTACAGATTAAAATACTTAAACGTAGCGGTGCCTTTGAAATTGTCACGCCGACTCCAGTGTTGTGAACAAAAGATTGCAATAGGTTTTCATGGACTATATAGACGTAGATATACAAAAAAAAAGTGTATAAAAACGTTTTTTTACATCTTATGAGCTAATTTGTATTTTTCATCAAGTGATATGCATCAAAGTTTATTTTTTAGATCATCATCATAACTGCATCTGTGAACTCTGTTCCTCAGAGTACATGGGCTGTTTCAGTTTGAAAGTGATTTTTGTTTTTTTTATTTAGTTATTTTTTTTTTTATTTTATTTTACTCTTCATCTGAAAACACAGTAGAAGTATTACAGTTTACATACTGAATTACACATTATTTGCTTGAAATTTAACAAGCAAACAGGTTCAAATAGCTGTTTGGTCAACAGCCAAAGACTTTATACAAGAAGAGCAGCTTTAGGGTTTGGCTACCAGGGGAGAAGTATGTGGAAGTCAAAGGGAAAAATTTTACTGAAAAAAAAAAAAACCTAATGCAAAGAATAGTTTATGGTGAACGAGGCAGGAATAAATAGCAATCGGGAGAAATACATATATACAAAACAAGAGAAATGCAAACAAGACAGGAGGAGCTGGCGATGGCCTCCAGGGATGGCAGAGGGCTTTCTTTACCAGGGCATTTATAATGAGAGGAGATTGAACCTGTCTGTGCCTCCTGAAGTCCATTATGAGTTCTTTTGTTTTAAGCAGAGGTGGGAGCAAGTCATTGTTTTGCAAGTCTCAAGTAAGTCTCAAGTCTTTATCCTCAAGTCTCAAGTCAAGTCTCAAGTAATGTCAGGCAAGTCAGAGTCGAGTCTCAAGTCACTGGTGTAAAAGTCCGAGTCAAGTCACAAGTCTGAAATTTTGAATTTCAAGTCCTTTCGAGTCTTTAAAAAAAAAAACGAAAAAATAATGTTGCAGTTATGCTAAATGTAAATATTAGACCATGTAATTTTTAAATCTGTGTTTTTCTCAACACATGACAAAATAGTGAACTTAGAAAATATACACAAATTGTGAAATTGCACCTCTTTAAAATGCAGCTCAATTAAACTTAGCTCCAAGAATAATTTTCACCGACAGTTCTGAGATAAGCTGCATGTTATTCTTGGATGCGGTTGTAGGACCAGCTTTAAAATCGCATGACAAAAATATCATACATATTAAAAAAAACTGCATCACCAACGTAGCCTGGACAACATTTGCTAGTTAGATGAAGTCAGCTATCTCATTGTAGCATATTTATATGCATATTTATAAGTATACGGTTCTTGGAGTGAGTGCATACACTCATGAAGTTTAGTAACTTCAGGTCACTGCAACAAGCCCAGGTACAGTTTACCGCCGGATGGGTGCAGGACCTTGAAATGCACCGTGTAGAACGAAAGACCATCGTACCCAGGGCCGGCCCGTGGCATAGGCCGTATAGGCAAATGCTAAGGGCGCTGTCCATCAGGGGGCGCCACGCCAGTGCCACAAATGTTGAAAAAAAAAAAAAAAAAAAGTTGGTACTATTATTTCTAAATACAAAAAATAATCCCACGTTAATGAAAATGCAAAGTAAAGCTTATTTAATAGAAATATTATTTGTTACAACATTACACTACACTGCTGATGTAGGGGGGCGCCACCTAAAATCTTGCCTAGGGCGCCAGATTGGTTAGGGCCGTTTCTGATCGTACCTATCATAAGTTTACCAGTCTCACAAATTGTCTTCATAAATACACATTCGTTAACCGTTTATTAATAGGACCTTTGAGCTCAAGGGTAATTAATTAGTAGTGGAAATAATTTCTGGTACGCGTTACAGAAATGTAGCAGTGACAATAATATTGTATGCTGTAATCGTACTGGGCAATTAGTGATACAAAAAACCTGTTTTATCCTGTGAATAAAAGTATATGTTTTTGTCAATGTACCATAATAACAGAAGCGAAACGCAATATTGTGTCAGGACAATTTACTATTTATGCACAATAAACACAGGAGCATAGCGCGACAATTTCAGTTCAGCGCCAGACTTGCTTGTAACCTATATCACTAATTATGTTATGAAAATGACGTATTAACTACTAAAAAACACTGACCTTCGTGTAAATGCTTGGAGCAGACTAACCTGTGAGCTGGAGTGTTCTGGGACGTTATATTTGATCTTCGAATGGCTGCAATCCAGGCCATCCGTCGCGTCTTTGTTACTTCGGAAACATGGCTCGAACAATTTCTCTTCAACGACGTAATCCGATAACAACCGATCTCTTTACCCGTCAGCTTCCCGTGGCTGTCATGCGACCGGCTATTGCAGTTAATAATACAACAGCTTCTTGACATTTTTGTGTTTCTTTTTATCGCTGTGTTACTGATTTCAATTGAAAGCCTGCGTGCGCTAGTACCTCTTGCCACGAGTTCCCAGAATCCTTTGCGGTTCTACCCCTGAATGACGTCACATTTTCAATCTCTATATAATATGCATGTTAAATTTTATATTTGGGGTGAAATATCAAGTCTTTTCAAGTAAACCGGTTCAAGTCCAATTCAAGTCCCAAGTCATTGGTGTAAAAGTCCAAGTCAAGTCACAAGTCTTACAACATTTTTTCAAGTCAAGTCTAAAGTCATAAAATTAATGACTCGAGTCTGACTCGAGTCAAAGTCATGTGACTCGAGTCCACACCTCTGGTTTTAAGAACGTTCAGCTTCAGGTTATTTTCTAAGCACCAGTGGGACAAGTTCTCTACCTCCATGTACGATGTCTTATCCCCATCGGAGATGAGCCCACCCACAGTGGTGTCATCGGCATACTTGACAATGACGTTGGTTGGATGGGTTGGTGTACAGTCAGGGCAGGCCGATTGAGGCCAGTTGGTTAGGAAGTCCTTGATCCAGGATCAGGTGGCGGGGGGATCTGAAGGTGGTCCAGTTTGGTGGTGAGGATGTCTGTGATATTTCTTTATCACAAAATCAAAGGGAGCACAGTATCTTTTGCTTTCAAATTCAGTTACCACAGAATCATTTTTAATTATCTAAAAATAATTATCAGCAAGCTCATAACTTGCTCACATATTAAGTTTTACTCTCATTAATATTAATGTGATATTTACCTTATAGTAAAACTTAAGCTACGTTCACACTGCAGGCGAAAGTGCATCAAATCCTGCTTTTCTGACCCTATGCGACCCATATCCGATCATGGTATGACAGTTTGAACAGCACAAATCTGATATTTTGAAATCCGATCTGGGTCACTTTCATATGTGGTACTGAATCCGATACATATCTGATGTTTTAGAAAGCGACTGCTGTTTGAATGGTCAACATTAAATCCGTCTTTTACGTCACTGACACAAGACAAAAGGCAATTATCAGCGCCGGAGAAGACAAACAAGAAAGCATGGCGGCGGACACTGGAGACGGAGCGAGTCAGTGGACTTGATTAGCATGTGGGGAGACAGTTCTATTCAAGCTAAACAACTCTGTGTCCATATATGCCTCTGCACGGAGGTAGCAGCCACTACTCCAAACAAAGCCATTGTTAAAGCACGGGCTCTCTTTTTTTCTCAGTGTCCTTTTTTCTCTAATTAATTTGTCAAAATTCTCTCGGTTACGACTGTGCAGAAATCGATAGACTGCTGCAACAACACCTACTAGCTCTGTAGCCACCATTTTTACTTCCGGAAACAGAGCGCGTTGTCTGCGACGTTTTCTTTTGCACATGCGGGGCCGCTCTGAGGGCCATGAACCGTTCACACTAGAGCTGTTTGCTTTCACATTTTATTTGCAGTGTGAACAACCAGACAAAAAAATCGGATTTGATCAAAAAATTGGAATTGAGCATTAAGGCCTGCAGTGTGAACGTAGCCTTAGTGTTCCTGAAATATTCCTGCAGCTCACTTGAATTTTGGTCTAAACGTGGTAAAAATGTTTAACACAGTCTGCAGAAAGATGAACAAAATACAATGGTGCTACTAGGTCTTATGCATGAGCATCACTATAATGTTTTGGATGAGGTCATGTTGATCTGGAATAAAGTGGAAATATTATTCCAAGGTGCCTTATGTTGTCATTATGCATTACAGTTGTATATTTGGAGAACAGTGTGTGGTTTTTACAAATGCATTTTTGATATGTGGGTTGGACTTGATGCATGAAGACCTTATAAATGTACATATTTTTTCGTGTTTTGAGTCTGTCTTTTCTACGTATTGTAGTGAAATCTGTTTTAACAGCCAACAAGGGGGCAAACAGAATGTGCGTAAGGTGTGTAATATTTAAAATCTTGCATCTATTTACCACTAATAAAGTGCTATTTTTACCACAGCCCTACACCTTCAAGACATCTCAATATATTGACTGTTTATAAGGCTGATACGATACGACACTTGAAATTGAATTTAAGACGAGAACATCTGTGTGTTCAGTTTTCCGTTCAGTCAGAGCTGTGCACATTTATTCTTGTTATATCACAGGAAAAGATTCATAAAATATGGGAGCCGGTGTCGTTCTGGTTATAATTAGCTATGGGAGACTACATGTCTTTAGGAATTTCTTTTTAAATGACTTGCAGATTTAAATGTGGTCAAGATTTTGTATCCACATGATGGGCTCAATGACTATATGGGAAACTACAGTGACTGGCTAGTTAAAGCTGTGCAGCAGGAAGCAATTTTTCCTTAAAGAGTGAAAAAACACATATTGCTGACTATTAGATTATTAATCGATTACATAGCACTTCCTTCCTTCCTTCAGCTGCAGTTGTACCGGTAGCTTTAGCACATGTGGTGTCGCAGGTGGTGGTGTGATGTACACCACCAGGTTGTCACATCTCATTGAAATCGGCAAGCACAATGTTGCCTGGAAGCTTTAGACAGCATCCAGGTGTGCCAGTTGATCTGGGTTTACAGTCCACTTCCCATTTTTTTTATTTTCTCATTAACCAGCTGGTGCCCATTCTTCAGACGTAACATATTTCTGTACAAATTACTTTGTACAGCAGATGGAAACAGACTTTTTTGTTTTTGTTTTTTAAGCATTAAGCGAAAAGAATAGAGACTTCTTCATAATTCATTTAGAGGGATGGGAATCAAGATCTGGTTCTTATAGAGAATCAGCTGATTTTACTTTGGGTCCCAGGGGAGGAAAATAGTGGCGCAGTTACAGCGTGGATATAGATGCATATAGATATAAATATTTTTATTTGGCTGAATATTTTCTATAACCAAGATATGTACAACTTCTTTTCCTATCACATTCAAGAGCTCATAGTGCAGATTTAACCTACATAGTTATTTAACGTTCTTAACAAATTCAGTAAGTTAATCAACAGAAACTTACTATACAAGTAAGTTTTCATAGTATCTGAAGTACTTTTTTACAGGTGACAATATGCAGCATTTTCAGGCTTGATAACATAGCTCAAACATTATCATTTTATTATTAGCCGAAGCCCCTAACCAGTACCTAGTACCTTAAAGATGACTTAATAGAAAACTAATATGGCTCCAGGTTATTACTAATAGTTAAACAACTAAGGTCAGTATTCCATCAAGGTCATGAAAAGTGTTTAACACTTCAATGTTACTGAACTTTTGAAATTCTTCCTAAAATGTTGTTCAGTGTTGTGGACGTCAACTTTAGCTGCTAATGAGGGGCGGAGCTGTGTGTCTATCTGTCTGCAGTGGTTGTGTGTGAAGTTGTCAACTGGAGGGCGTGAAGAAGTTGTTGGTATAAATACTGCTGCAAATGAATATCTAATCTGAATTTTTGGTATCAAGTTGTATTTTGTTGTTTGTTTGTTTTTTGGACAATGCTACATTGGGTAGGTCCTCCTTGTGACGCTAGCAGCAGAGTAGGGCTTGTAGGGATCCAACTTGCTTTTTTGTGCACATGCCAAAGGAGCTTGATCGTGCTGCCACCCAGACCAGTTTCTTGAGGAATGATTTTCTGTTGTACCAACCACTCAACTTGGGTTAAAACAGGAACTAAAACAATTATGGGGATTCTTCTATAGTTTTCTGCAGAACATCTCCTCTTTCACAGCTGTTACACTAAATCTGTCACGGACCCAGTTCCAGGGATTCGGGGTCCGTGAGCAGTGTGGACTACTATTGTAGTTATTATTATTATTATTATTATTATTATCATTATTGTGGTTGTTGTTATTATGGTTGTGTCTGCTGTCCTGTTTTTCCGTGTTGGTGTACTGTCAGGTGTTTAGGGGTGTGTGCTTGTGTATGTGAGGGTGCGGTCGTGGCAGGCACTTTTAGGCCTGGTGGGTGTGGCCCTGCCAGCTGACCGGTCCCACCCAGGAATCCACACACACCTGGCGCCGATCAAGCCTCGTCAGAGGAGCTTCAAAACAGTGTGGCTGAGAGCTCCTCGACGCTGGATCGTTGAGTGACTTCCCGAGGAATTGTGGCGACCAGGAGGCAGCACACGGACAGTACACAGGGAACGGAGACAGAGCACGGAGCACGGGATAAAGGAGAAGACATGGAACGGGAGTTGGGATCGCACGGGGAATTTATTGTTGTTTGGATTGTCACCACTGTAAATAAACGCACTGCCTTCAGCGCCAAGTCCTGCATTTTGGGTCCTCATTTCTCACATCCCCACGGTCTGCCAGCCAGACCATGACAAAATCTGGGATTTACCTAATTTACTACCTGTGCTCCTGGATTGATACATCATAGAAATTCTACACAAATGAGACCAACTTGCTTCCAGCTTCGTGACTTTTGCCCAGCCCACTTGGCTGTTTTATGTGACAGATTGCAAAACTTTGCAGGCACATTGCAAGCCAACATAACTCTAGTGGCATGCTGCAGGCTTTCATGCACAGAAACGGCAAAGATGAGAAAAAAAAACTATGTAATATATCAAACTCCCTGACAGGTGGCATTCTAATGAGATCATCAGGGTCACTTCAGCTGTCAGTGGTTCTAATGTTGGAGTTTATTGGTACAAACACTGAATAAAACAGGACTTGATCGATCTATTAATTGAATACTGAAAAAAAGTACATAATGGATATTTTAATTAATAAAGGTATGATAACGATGATAATCTTTGGGTGTAGCATTATTTCGAAAACTCGCATCACATGTTTAAGTTCAGCCAACATCAGGACATCAATGGCCTCCTTCAGAAAAAAATAATGAGACATTTTTTCATCTTACTCTTAAAGACAAATTAGTTTGATTTTCAAATTAAGAGTCCATGATTTCATTTCTAATTCTCAAATGGACGTGAGTACTGCAGATGTGCGATTGTGCGCACGGAAGGTCAGTTGAATGTCCTGGATGTTGCAGTGTAGCTGCTGTGACTGACTCACTGACCACAGGCTTTTACCGCAGGAGCTATTCTGCCAACACCCATGAAAAATGTCACGTCAGATGGTAAATTTTTGCTTCACACATTTACCTTCAACACATGATTGGATATATTGTAATAGATGACACAGTAGTGAATAGTATATACTAGTTCAATAACATTTACATTTTTAGAGGTCGGAAGATGTTTGTTTCTGCTGGAGGCAGCTAAAAACAGAGAGGGGGATATCAAGTTGAAAAGAGAGTAAGGCGGGAGAACATGTGATTCTGAGATGGAAAACGATGAAAGGATAACACTTCTGTCAAGGAAGAGAAAAAGTGCCGTTCCAGTGATTTCACCTCGCCGTCAGATGGAGATACATATGTTGGTCATAAAAGCTGCAAGATTCTGCTGTGTATACTCTTTAAAGATGGATTCCTAATCAGTAAATCATGACAATCTAAGAAACGTAAAAAGAAATAGACACCCATTTCTTTGCTAGAAATTCCATGGATTGCGACATGTATGACCGAGATTTTAGGTGTAGACTTTACTGCAAAGCGTGCTCCCATGAAATTAATTCTCTTGTAGCTGCAATATATTCAGAAAGAAACTGTGAAGTAATTCTGAATTTAAAGGTGGGAATTGTCATCTAGATCCTAGATGGCACCCAAACGCATATCTAGGATTAAAAATAAAATGAAAATGCCATATTTTCTGCACTATAAGGCACACTTAAAGTCCTTTAATTTTCTCAAAAATCGACAGTGCGCCTTATAATCCGGTGCGCCTTATGTATGAATTCTGGTTGTGCTTACTGACCTCAAACCGATTTTATGTGGTCAAAAATCTGTCAAAAAATGTTTAGTCTTTCATCTTTCATCTTTACTGAAATGATCAGTGTTGCTGCAGGAGTAACAATTAATTTTAACATCCGTTAACGTTAGCAGGAAGTTAGCTTGCTAGTTTCCACTTAAACATGATATATCATGTTCTGACTGAGAGATTTCTAAAAAAAATTAAAAAGTACAGCTCTGCTATCACTTCCAACATAAATAAATACAGAAAACTAAAAAGCAGTGACTTTTGTAGGGTTACTGAAGTTGGGCTAGCTGGTATATAATGATGTGCTACGTGATTGCTAGCGACACAGCTATGTTAGCATAACATAAACACAGTGAAGCTGGAGGATGAAAGCTAGCTTTTTTCCACTTGATAAAAGTTAACATAAGGGTTCACTAAGATAGGAGCAAATGCAATCACATAGCAGGATGCTGTAAACAGACCAAACTTCAGTCAGGAGAACAACTGAAATAATTCATCCACAATACAAGGTTACTCATTAATATACTACAACAGGGGTAGGCAACCTTTCTGATGACGAGTGCCATCTAAAATTTCCTCAGAAGTCAGTGTGTTATATGATTGCATTAGCAATAAATTTAATAACACTCTATATTAACAGTTACACAATATAGAGAACCACTTTATAGAATTATATTTATTTGCAGATGTTGGCAGCTATCAGCGAAGTTATCAGCTATTTTGAAACAAAAGAAAGACACTTTTTATCCATAACAAGAATTCCATAACAGCAAATGAACTGTACAACAGAAAATGCAAATGCTATTTATGGTCTCCTCACAACAATCATAAGAAAAATAAACTGAGCCAATATGGCATGTTTGTTAATACACTCGGATCTCTGGTCTCCCACTGAGAGACACAGGTCTCCGAGTGTCCAGCATTCAGACGGCTACCTGAAGACACTCATGTGAGAGAAAATCTGCTCACACAGATATGTAGAGCCAAATACTGTCAATAGGGCCTCTGCAATGCTCTGAAGACAGTTAAACTTGTCAGGTAGTGATGTTCAGCAGGTGAAAATGTAAGCTCCATGAGCACACACAGCTGTAGATTCCAGCTGCTTCGATGTTGCATTAACTGGCATTAACTGAGCCAGTTAATGCGAGACAAGTCTAGCTGCTCATTAAAGCTTTCTGGTTTGATCAGAAAATAAAACATTGGTCCATACACCTGAAAGTCCCAAAAACGCATTGTGAATTCTGTCTCGAATCTACAGATGTATCCGTGTATTTCTTCCTTCCCTTATAACTTCCCTTCAACTCATTCATGTCACCTAAAAGGTAAACCTGTTTCTCCATCACCTGTTCAGCTCTGATGATTCAGTAAGGACATCTCCTGGTTTCATCTGCATGTTTCCCTCCCACCTGATAACCAAACCAACATCATGACCAGCAGCTTTTACAGCTGTGGCTCCAGCAAACATCAACTGATACTGGAAATTAATGTTAAATAAATTCTAACAACAGCTGATCAAGCTTAAACGTGCTGCTGTAGTTTAACGCGACCTCCGGCGGTTTCCTCTTTCTGGCGAAAAGTGGGCGATAAACAAACGAGAGAAAAGCCGATCAGCTGATCATTGAACGGTTTCATGATTGAAGTAGAAACAGGAGAGGGAGGGGGAGAGAATGACAGAAGACGAGGCAGCTGTGCAGTGTAAAGACACAGAATAACTCCAGCTTTGTGTCAAGACGAAACGCGTAATATTTTCTCTGAATACGGGACGATTCTGTCTTTTTACGGGACGGTTGGCAACTCTACTAACTAACCTTATGAATAAAATAAAGTTCACTATCAGTAACATCATAGCACCGACCCAGCTGTATAGAAACTCCATCATGCTAGCTAGTACGCAGTACGAGTTATTGTAACTGACTGTAAAAAGTCAGCACAATGAAAATAAACTACCCCTAAACTTGGTTTATATCTGACCCAGATAAACTGCAGGTCATAACCTCTTACCTGAAATTCAGTTCACCTGACACTCGGACCAGCGGCCGCCTCGGGTCTCTCCTCCTCCTGCCTCCCCGGGTCTCTCCTCCTCTTGCCTCCCCTTTCCCTCATCCACCTGCTGGCCTCCACCACTTGCTAATGTTACTGAATCTGTGGAAGCTCCGCGATAGCCACCACCAAACAACTGAGTTATTTTTACACACCGGCCAGCATCTGGCCAATCCACAACCTTTCATTGTTTATACCGTTACAAAAAAAAAAATCATCGGCCCATAAAAACGGAAAATCACCATTGGGCATACCGGGCATTTGCCATTAGCCCAGCTATGGTCGTGCCAGCTGTGGCACGCGCGCCTGGGGTTGCCGACCCCTGTACTACAACAACATGTGAATGGAGCAGCTGCGAAAGAATTTAACGTAATGAATCAATGGTATGGAAGTGGAGGAAACGCATCCAAAATTTGCCGTTTTTTATTCCGCGGGTGCTCTCTAAGTGTAACCCTCAAAAGTTTCGGGAGTCGGCTGCACTTTGGTATACAGATAAGTTCATGGTCGACTCTTTTCCTGTGAATGCAAAATAAGCTCAAACCATAGCCCCTCCACCACCGTGCTTGACAGTTGTAGTGCTGTGTATTATGGCCAAACAGCTGTACTTTGTCTCGCTTGCCTAAAGGACATTGTTCCAGAAGCTTTGTGATTTGTTCAGGTGAATTTTGCAATGGCTGCTACTTACTGTTTTTAATTCCCATGGAAGCAGAAATGATGTGCTTAGACTCCGAGATCTCTCTTTTTCACACGACTGCTGTAATCATGTTTCATAATGAAGACTAATAGTTTGTCAGTTGTTTATGTTTTTTCTTGGAGAGTAATTTGCAAAATCCAGATATTACATATTTTGCAAGCAGAGAGTTAGGGATTAGGGTTACTTAGATGTGAGAGGGTTAAAGTTGTAATTGATATCTTCATTGCTGCTGATGGTGCTGGTAGAGCTTTTGTAATCCCCGATGAAATCAGTAGTGCAGGTGAAACTCTGGGCCTCCAAAGCAGATTGGTGTCGCAACACATTTCAGATCATATCTCTACGTTAGATAATTTCCTCCTGTTGTAAGGAGTTGTTACACCAAAGCATATATCTATTGTGGTGGCATACTTCCAAATAAAGCATCCAAGGCTTTCCTCTTGCAATGTCTCATCACTACTGGAGTATTAAAGCACGTGTTACTTTAAATTCAGTATGGTATAACCTTGCTGTGGATCTCTGCATGGAGTCCAAATCTGATTAGACTCAAATAGCTGTTATGACAGCAATACTGAACTATGCTGACCTTGCTCTCATTATTTTTGAGATTTCATTTCTCTGGCTTTTCTTTTTCGCTGCAACTCGATCATTTCTGATTAGTCAGTTTTTTGTCTGCGAGCTGAACGGACACCAGAAAGACATTTCTCTGCCCTCTCGCCGACCTTGGTTGTCATGGCACTGAATTAAAGCTAGTTACAGATCAAGGACAACAAGAGAGGCGAAAACTGTTAAATTCCAAGATCAAGTAAGTCAGAGGCTTTTACAGCGATGGACTGGGGAATTCAGACTGTGTGTGGGATGACGAAGCAAGATGAATGTGTGTACTGAATGGAAAGAGGAGCTAGTTTTTCTAAAAATGAGCAACTACTAGCTGAAACATACACCTGCTGTACACTTAAAGAAATTACATATTAATGGTTTTAACTCCTATCATAGTATAATATACGTGTAGCTTTTATTTCTGGTGACAGAAATGTCACATACATACAGTGGGGCAAAAAAGTATTTAGTCAGCCACCGATTGTGCAAGTTCCCCCACCTAAAATGATGACAGAGGTCAGTAATTTGCACCAGAGGTACACTTCAACTGTGAGAGACAGAATGTGAAAAAAAAATCCATGAATTCACATGGTAGGATTTGTAAAGAATTTATTCGTAAATTAGGGTGGAAAATAAGTATTTGGTCACCTCAAACAAGGAAAATCTCTGGCTCTCACAGACCTGTAACGTCTTCTGTAAGAAGCTTTTCTGTCCCCCACTCGTTACCTGTATGAATGGCACCTATTTGAACTCATCATCTGTATAAAAGACACCTGTCCACAGCCTCAAACAGTCAGACTCCAAACTCCGCCATGGCCAAGACCAAAGAGCTTTCGAAGGACACCAGGAAAAGTATTGTAGACCTGCACCAGACTGGGAAGAGTGAATCTACAATAGGCAAGCAGGTTGGTGTGAAAAAATCAACTGTGGGAGCAATCATCAGAAAATGGAAGACATACAAGACCACTGATAATCTCCCTTGATCTGGGGCTCCACGCAAGATCTCATCCCGTGGGGTCAAAATGATCATGAGAACAGTGAGCAAAGATCCCAGAACCACACGGGGGGACCTGGTGAATGACCTGCAGAGAGCTGGGACCAAAGTAACAAAGGTCACCATCAGTAACACACTACAACGGCAGGGAATCAAATCCCACAGTGCCAGACGTGTTCCGCTGCTGAAGCCAGTGCATGTCCAGGCCCGTCTGAAGTTTGCCAGAGAGCACATGGATGATACAGCAGAGGATTGGGAGAATGTCATGTGGTCAGATGAAACCAAAGTAGAACTTTTGGTATAAACTCAACTCGTCGTGTTTGGAGGAAGAAGAATACTGAGTTGCATCCCAAGAACACATACCTACTGTGAAGCATGGGGGTGGAAACATCATGCTACGGGGCTGTTTTTCTGCCAAGGGGACAGGACGACTGATCCGTGTTAAGGACAGAATGAATGGGGCCATGTATCGTGAGATTTTGAGCCAAAACCTCCTTCCATCAGTGAGAACTTTGAAGATGAAACGAGGCTGGGTCTTCCAACATGACAATGATCCAAAACACACCGCCCGGGCAACAAAGGAGTGGCTCCGTAAGAAGCATTTGAAAGTCCTGGAGTGGCCTAGCCAGTCTCCAGACCTCAACCCCATAGAAAATCTGTGGCGGGAGTTGAAAGCCCGTGTTGCTCGGCGACAGCCCCAAAACATCACTGCTCTCGAGAAGATCTGCATGGAGGAATGGGCCAAAATACCAGCTACTGTGTGTGCAAACCTGGTAAAGACCTATAGTAGACGTTTGACCTCTGTTATTGCCAACAAAGGTTATGTTACAAAGTATTGAGTTGTATTTTTGTTATTGGCCAAATACTTATTTTCCACCCTAATTTACGAATAAATTCTTTACAAATCCTACCATGTGGATTCATGGATTTTTTTTTCACATTCTGTCTCTCACAGTTGAAGTGTACCTCTGGTGCAAATTACTGACCTCTGTCATCATTTTAGGTGGGGGAACTTGCACAATCGGTGGCTGACTAAATACTTTTTTGCCCCACTGTATTTCTGTGCAAATCTGGGACTGCAAACTTCCAAAAATACCGATGACACAGCAACCACAAGAGACAGAACAATTTTCGACAAATCTGATGGTAGTACAGCTGGAAATTAACGTTTTTCAATTGATTTTATTTTCCTCTTCTTGTTCTTCTGTCTGAACAGATTGTGCCACAGTCTCCAACTTTAAGCCTAATGGTAATCAATGGGCTGAGGAGGCTCCAAATTGGCCTGCTCCTGTTTCTTTAGTGTTAAACAGATGTTGGGAAGAATTGCTGGACATGCCTGTCATTAATGCTGAACAATTATTGAAAACCTTTTTCCAAAGGTTTCTTTCACTCTTCTGCTCTGAGTGAAAAACTCAATGTAAATCTCCCGACATCGTATGAAATCTGTAGCAGTTTCTCATAAGTCAATACAGTGATATAAAGCTCAGAGGAAATGTTCCCAGTGGACACATAACCTAAGTTGGCATCTACTCCAAACACACACTAGAAAAGTATGTCCAGTACTAAAAATGTCCCCGAGGTGCCTGCCTTAAAAAGAGTGCCTGGTGTGGCATACTTGGTAAAAGGCCTAGGGGGGGCTAACTGAGAAAATACTGGAGGGACTCCAGCCCAGCTGCCAGGGGAGTGCCTGGAGTTCCTGTGGGAAGAGCGCCATAAGAAACTGCATAGGGAAAGATTCAAGGTTTAGTAGAAAGATGATTGGATGAGATGGACTGTAAGAGGAAAATTTATCAGGCTGCATGGTATAAAAAGTCTAGGAATTTAGCACATAATAAGTCCGACATTCTTATTTCTTTGAATCTTAACCAATGCACTGGATGCACAATATGATCGCACTTATAACTGTAATGATGGTAGGAACTGGTACTTATATAGTATAAATATGTCATTAAAAAAAAGGTGTTATTGTAAAATGGATTCTTTGTACAGGGAGTGAGTGTGTGCACAACAATTTCACAGCATCTGAAATGATAAGTATCAGGGACCAAGCAGTAAGGCATAAAGGACACAGGTGTTTAATTTAAAAAAAAGGGGTTTTATTGACCCCAAAATATGAAAATATATTTAACAAAGCCAAAAAACTTAAACAGGCAGACCAATAAAAGAGGTCAACTCAATAAACTAAACTCAAGATAACAATTAACAAACCCTGAAACAAACATAAGACAAACTGACCTGCTGAAATGACACAGGGGGAACATAAATACTGGTTTAGCTAAACCAAATGACACATACAGAGGGAAAACAAAATGGCTGCCGTATAACCAACTAATACAAAACAATTAAACAAACTTGAAACACCCCCCAGGCAATGAAGCATGTGGTGCTATCCAATTAGGCTGTCAGTGGTACTTCAGCCTCCCAGTCCTTTGCCACACCTTTAGCCAGACAGGAGGAGAAGCCAAACCCCAGGTAACTCAAACAAAGAAAGATGTATTAATATAACATAAAACAGAACTTTGACCTTGCAGTGTTAATATGTGTGCACACCATATAAACATTGGAAGGTGCGATGGAAAAATAAATAAATTTAATAAAGAAACAACATTGAACAATAAGTAGAATATATTTAAAGTAGTGACTGCAAAGTAAACTAAAGTGGCGGTGAGGTGTGGAGCTTACCATGTGTGGCTTGCCATCACAATGAGAAAAATGCTCCCAAAGAAAGTGATGGACAACAAGAACACCGTTAGCACGGCCAAAAGGCCTTTTGTCATTCTGATGTGTTTAAACGCCTGTTTATCACATTTTCAAACAGTTTCCACTCCAACAGATTCTGAACTTCTTTGACTAGCTCCTCTCAAACACTTCAACTACAGTGAGTGAAAGATGTGAGAAATCTTGGCCTAGAGGAATGACTGCAGATGAGACATTTGCAGTCGGGCAAAGGTACCGTTTGATATTACCCAAAGCACTTCACCCCCACCCTCCTACTTCAGCTTCTCTCTGGTGCATATTATCTGCTTAAACCAGGCGAGTGGATGACAGAATAAAGACGCAAGCAAAGAAAAATCAGTCACATTGAAAAGGCTATGAATGATACAAGGCAAGGGACAATATACTGCATAATGCCACGCCGGATAATATTATCAATATATTGTTGGTAGATGTGGCAAGAATATGAGTGGGAGGATCTGGTGAGGAAGATTAGTTATAATGTAAAGGTTATCTCATGCATAAATGCAAACTTTAAATTCAAAATTTATTGACAAAAGGCCTGTAGAAATCTCTTCCCATCATGCCTTCTTCCCAGGAAGATGGAAATATTTGTCTTCATATGTTTAAATTAATTAATTAATCAGTCCCTCCCATAGCTGCAGTCAAGAAAAATGATCAGCTTCCAGTATATCTTTTCTCCCAAAGCTCCAAGCAGCTTCACTAATCCCCTCCATTCGATTTGAGTCGCCTTTGGCTCTCAGCGGCAAGACAGCGAGAAGTTCAGCGGGTGCGTCGTCAGGCCACTTTGGATATCAGGATTCTTATCAGTCATCCGGCAGCTCTCACGTCAACTCAGATTGGGTGACGCACATTTGAGATAGAGACAAGGTAGTTGGACGAGGATGCTGTGGCATTTCCTGAGGTGCCCACTTGGAATTCAGACTGTATGAGCAGTAACAGCAGCAGCAGCCAAATGCTTAAGAGATTAAAAATTTGTTGGAATGGAAGTTAATCAACGAGACCGTTTGTTTGTTCCTTCCTTTTCTCCTGTTCTATTATCAGGGTTCAACAGCTTTTCAAGCCGCTAACTTTAAAAGGGTGCTCTCGGTAATATACGAATGATGCAGCACTACAATAGGTGCGTCAAATCCACATGTACTGCTTTAATATGAGCTGTAGAGTGCTGCATTTACTGTCCAATATATATTGTAATTCTCCAGTGTACAAGTATGTATTCACTATGTGCACAGGAACAAAAATCATGCCCTTCTTTCTTCATTTAAAAACAATCCAAGGGCACACACTGTTGGGGATTAACATATGAAACACAATTTATGAAGTCCATTGCAAGTACTAGTGTGAAAAGCATTGCACTGTTGTTATTACAATGTAATCTACCAGGAATGAGCATCTATGTGACATCTTTCCAGTTGTTGCCTCCTCCTGTTCCATCAAATGTTAAAGGGGACCCGTTCTGCTCTTTTCCAGCAATATATTTTTTTTATTTTGGGACTCCACTAGAGTAGCTTTGCATAATTTACTTTTAAAGCTGCAGATAGAAAAAAGAAAAACCTTTTATTTAACTGATACTGGCCCTTTATGCAGCTCTCTAAAAGATGACTTTCTTCTGATTGACTGACTGCAGAAAAATAGGCTCCTCTTCCTGCTGCTGTGGAGGTTTCAAACTGTTCCTGGCAACTAATTTGTTTGTTAAGGCAAGATAGATCTATGCTTTCATGCTATTTACACCTAGCTTTTGACCCTATCATCTCAATGTCGCAGCAGAAATCAGACCAACATTTTTCACATCTTCTATCATCCAATTCTGGTGGAATCACTGTGTGAACAGTAGCCTCAGTTTCCTGTTTTTAGCTGACAGGACTGGCAGTTGGGTTTGAATATCAAGACAAGACATTTGTCTTTAAGTGATTTAATGTTGCTTCTACCTCAAAATTCCAGAATAGCTCAGTAGGTATAGTGTTTGCCCCATGATCAGAAGTTCGAGGGTTCAAATCCACTGAACGGCTACCCTGAGGTACCCTTGAGCAAGGTAACGTTTCTACACACTGCTTCCTGGGCTCTGGGGTGAATTTGATGTCTGTGAAATATACAGACAAAAACTTTGGCCGTTAATATGTATTAATGTAGCTTGCCATCACCAGTGTGTGAATGGGTGGATGACTGGATATGTAAAGCGCTTTGGGGTCCTTAGGGACTAGTAAAAGCGCTATATAAATACAGGCCATTTACCATTTACCATTTAATATCAGCCACGGCCAAAAGTAGAAAAAAATAGTTGGAAAGTAGTTCCTTAGAGCAATTCAATTAGATTTTATTCATACAGCTCCAAAAAACAACAACAGCCACCTTTATATTGCAATACTCGATATTGTAAAGCTAAGACTCAGAGAGAACCCCAACAATCAGACGAACCCCTATGGGCAAGCATTTGGGAATGGTGGGAAGGAAAAACCTGCTACTTTAAATTTTGCCTGTGTTTAATATGAACATCCACCATTGTAACAGAATCGATGACAGTAAGGAAAAGCAAATAGGTCCATCTATTTTGTATTCTTCAGCGCACTCTGCTTCATTGCTAGACAAGTCACATTCTTGTTAATGAAAAGGCTGGTTTTTTGTTTGTTTTTAAATGGGGTTCAACATGGATTTGGTTTGTTTAGCTGTGTTTAGGTCAAAGCTACTGAGAACCTTCAGGAGAACAAAGCATTTTCAGAGGTGACTCATGCTGCACAAGTGGGTGTAACCTGAAGGTTCAATGAATAAAATCCTCACAATTTTTCCAGCGGCCTCACCTTTCTGACCCTTCTCTCTAATAAAACCACCGAAGCTCATTGCCTCACACTTGAGATTTGCCCCTCACTGTCTTCACAGACATCCTGTTTGAAATGAGGATGCATCACACTGAGGAAGTGACGGGGCGTTTAAGTTGGTGGTAGGTGTATAGCAGTAAATCTTCAAATCCAATCACAACTTTTCTCTAAAATCTGATTTGGTTACCTTTTCCTCTGGCCAGCCCCGATGTAACCTCAGAGCTCCTTTAGCTGGTAATGAAATTCAGTCCCTGTTGTGTGTACAGCGAAGATTTAATCAAATAGTTTGAAACTGCTTTATATATTCAGCATCCTGAGGCTGTGGGATAAAATAACTGGCCCCACAAAACGAGGCAGATCCGTCACCGAGCGAAGCACACATTTGCACACAACAGCACACTTGAACTTTAGCTTCCACAATTACTCCTCTTCACTAAGGTTTATTTGCCATCACTCTGTCAGCTCATGAAGCACCTTCATCTCTTCCTGCCACCCGAACAGCTCTCATTACCGCTCACTTCCCTCCAGCCTTGCTGCTCATTCCACACCTTCTGGCTGCCAGCAGGCACCAGCATGCCCTGGGAGACCAACACTACATCTCTTCCCTGGCCAAGAGTGCAATCCTTCACCTGTCAGACTGGTTCAGTGCACTAACCTTGGATTGGCGCCAGTCCACTCACTCAGTGCATGCCCGTTCCACTAACTCAGACTGCTGGGCCCACACGCATTTTGTTCCCACCACCAGCCCAGCGAGTCTGCTTCTTCTTCTCAGGGTGTCAGTCATCCATGTACGACGCTAACACTACAGCAGAAAGTGACCACATCGAGGTTAGCTTTCACAAACAATATGGTGTGCCACTAAAAGTATCAAAGGCCTTTGATGTTTAGTCCCTTTCATTTCAGCTGAGGAATATTGGAAATCAGGGATGCCCTTCAGAAATGGGACTAAGTAATAATTAATTAAAGAGACGCCTTTTACAGAACATTGCTAATTAAGAAACTTTCACAGGATAACATTTAAATCCATAGTGTCTACTACAGAAAGTAAACTTCCCAAAAAGTTTACGCATATATGATTAGGTTAGAAACTTGCCCCTCCAGCTGCCTCCCTCTTCCCGCTCCACCACAACCACCCACACATGCAGGGCCTTGGAGTAGGGGTATGTCACCAGGGTGCAGAGGAGGCTACCCCCCCCCCCTCTGTCCCCTTCTGGCTGCCTCTGCCTCAATTTTATCCCACAACTTAGACATTCACATTACTCACACTCTCATTACACATACATATAGGATCTTGGGGGTGGGCACGATACACGGAGTCCAAAGTACCATCAGGGTGTACACCCCACCCCTGGCATCGTTGCCTACCTCTCAATTTTAAATACACGTAGACATTGAGGGCTAGCAGGAGGGACCATGCGCTTACCTGCTGCTCTCTGGCAGGTAGCTCCATGCCCTCCTGGGTTTTAAATGCACCTTAGAACACACATGCATCAACATTACAATGAGCGGGTGGAGGGAGGTTTGGAGTCTTCTCTCACCCCCATTCTCTGCGACCTGCTGGAGCAGGGGGGCTAGGAGGAGGAGTTGGCCGTCCGACTGCGGTCTGGAGTGTGGAGCCTTCCTGCTGCTGCGGAGTCGGGGCGGTCTGCCTCCCCCCACCGCAGGGAAAAGGGAAACACCACCTGGGTCTGGGTGCAGTTCCCCCCTCCAGGGGCGGGGGCACCTAGACCCGGTTTGTAGAGTACGCTTGGGGAGTGTGATCGTGTGTACAACGTCTCTTTATGTCTGTCTCCACGTTGGTTGAGTGTGGAGTAAGTGCATATGAGAGCATGAGGGTGGGAATGGATGTTTGTATATGTGTGTGCCTGTATTTCTGTGTCTATATGTCAGGTTGGGTGTCAGGCGCCACCTCTCTGGGGACATCTCAGGCCCTCCAAGGTTTGGAGGCCTATCTCCCCCTACCACCACTTCCCCTGCCAGTGGCGGACCCCCTCAGACATCGGTGCGTTGGTGGTTCTTTGTGTCCGGGGATGGGCGTCCAGGTACACACCGGCTCACTCCTTGGCGGCCACTTATCGGGGCCTGGAGCCTGGGGCTCGCTCGGGCCACTTCGGAGGTGGGGTGCCCCCGGCCTCTCGGCCTGGGGCTCGGTCACTCAGGCACGGCTGGCTGCCGGCGGAGCTCACGGGCGCGTCACTGCAACTCCCCCTGGCTTCTGCTCCGCGGCTGCTGAGTGAGCCCTCATCTGGGACTCTCCTCAGCTCTTTCCGGGACAGTGGCGCAGCTGCCCCTCTGTTGGTCTTCCTTGGTCTCTTGTGTTCTGGGGGCCTCTGGAAGTCTGGAGTTTTGATCTCCTCCATACCTGCTTCACGCCCTGGAGGACGGGGCTGTGGCCCCCCCACACCCTCTAGCAGATTATTACATGAAGGAACCTTTTAAAAAACAAAAAACAAACGCGTCCATGCTCACAGGTGTACACACGGGTGATCACACCCACAAACTACACCCTTTTTGGCTCCTATCTCAAAGCACACTGTGTTCTGTTGATCTTATGTGCTGCACAATAATGTTTAACATTTAGTATTTACTGTCATATTCCCATATATCATTGTGATGTTGTTTATTCTATTACTCTTGTTCTCTTCTGCTTGTTTTCTTTTTTCTTTCTCAGCAGGTGATCCAGGTGATTGATATATGCATTTTTTTTTCTCTGCCCGTTCTGTTGGTTTTTGTTTTTTGCCCTTCTCCCCCGTCCCTCTTCTCAGCTGTTTCTCTTTCCCTCTTTCTTTCTCCCCTTCTTTCCCCCAGTCAAGTCTGTCCCGTATTCAGCAAGTGAAAATAAAATAAACAATAAAAGGTGAATCAAATGGACCATTACGGCAAGGCTGGGATGGTCAGTTTGGTAAAGTAAATCCGTTGGGCATCTTTCTTTGCCTTTAGACAACAATTCTGATGGCAAAAGAGCCAAACGGGACAGGCCAAAAAAAAAAAAAAAAAGAAACTTTTCCTTGTGCTCCAGGAGGCAGAATACCCTTGATTTAATACCCGTGTTTATCCCATCTAATGATGCCATCAGAAAATATGCCACCAGCAGCTTGGTTTTAATGCGCTCTCCTGCCTTGTACTGCAACCATGGAAGTGACAAAACAGCCAATTTAAATTCCAAATTAAAGCTTTCTCTGCAAAAGTACTCAGTCAAAATCTAAGCCAAAAATCCAAACTAAATTAAAGTGATTAAATATTATAATTTAGGCTTTAAATATTTTAAAACTATGGTAACACCAACCTCAGGTTAACGGCGTGCACCATTCGCCGCTCCAGTGAGTCGGCGTTTTTGATATCATTAATTTGGTGACAAATGCTGCAGCGTTGGGTTTTTAATTTCAGGGCTGTAAAATGCTTTACTATAATCTGTTTCTGCAACACTGTGTGCTTGCTGCTCCTAAACATCGAGGATAAAGCTCTGCAAAAGTCCATGCAAGTTTGTTTCCTGTCTATAGAAAATAGTCAGTCGTCATCACTTTAACAGGGAGTGTAGTGCTGTTGTGTACAAATATTAATTACTGTCTGGATTTTGAGATATAGCAGCTCACTGTCTGCCTTTTCATGTAAGTGAGCAATTGTGCAGTGTGGGGAAACTGAGACTTTTTGTGGAAAATATGTAGGAATCGGCTATCAAGAGGACCAAAAGCACAGAGTGACTCCTGTTAATGGTTGTTAACAAGTAATCGTTCAGTGTAACACTTCACAGTTCAATTCTTTTTTTAATTTGTGTCATCAAAATAAATAACATAAAAATGGGCTTACACCACCCTTTTAAATAAATAGACAAATGGATATTTTACATGAAAAAAACATGGACTGTACCATTGTCATGTAGGCAGTAATAGACTGCAACTAACAAGTCTTTACTTACATTTCTCTGTCTATTCATTTAACTAGCAGTAGCTAGTCATTGTAACTCAGATATAAGGATCGTTAAATACACAATATATTCAAACCCTCTGCGGTGTGGAAAGAGAGGACATGCTCAAGGTGGGCGCTTTGAAGGTTACTCTGTGTCCTCTCATCAACAATACTTCACTGGCCTTTGGATCCAGTCCACGAGTTAACATTTAATGCCTTAGTGTTGCTGATAAATTAACATGTGTTCAAATGCACATATTACGTCATATTTTCGTCAAGTTAGTGGGTTTAGACACCCCCGGAAACTGGTACAGTCCACTCCCACAGACAAAACAAAGCAAAGAACCAGGTGGCGATGTTACAAATGAAGTGAAGCAACCAGGAAAATAAAATGGATAACGAGAATTTCAAATGCATTTTTCATATGGATAATTTTGCAAATTGAACAAAGAACTACAAAGCACAGACGTTTGTTATCCTTTTGAATTGAATACCATTTATCTGCTCCTGTTTCAGGCTCCTGCTGCTGCCATGCCGTTTTCTGCAGCACGATATAACAGAGCCATTGTTAAAGTTAGTTGTAACACCTGTGCTCTTCCTAGATACAAGTCAAGTACCCACTGTGAAAAAGGCCCATTGTTAGCTTAAAGGTCCTGCACACCCACACAGCTGTTTCCACTTATCCTTATTATTAAACCTGCTCAGGCTGGAGAAGAATACAAGCCGAAGCTCCGAGCGCTAGCGCACTGCACCTTTTTTAGAGCAGTCATATCGGTTTCATTTACAGTCACTGCCTCAGTAAATAAAACACGAGCCACTTGTGTTCAATGTCACAAGTGGCTCGTGTTAGTCTGTGTTAGTCACTCATTTGATATGAAAATGGTCAATAAGAATTAAAAAGTACGAGGTCCAACTAATCTTTCCATGTCTTCCTGCAGCCACTAATGAAAATGAATTAATTCTCACAATTCTGTTGCAAACTGATCTGATGATGAATTGGGGCCTTTTACTGATAGTTTTCCGGGCTGTCTTCACACAGCATCGGTAAATATCACTCATCTCATGTTCAAATATTCATAATTCACTTTTAACCATCAAAGTCCAACTTTAGAGTAGCTACACAGAATAATGCGATCAGACATCCTGGAAGTCATTAATAATTAACAGTATTTATATGCTGAGCCTATGACTAATATCAATGTTTAATAAAAGAAAGTATTTGTCAAATTTGGCGTTGACACGAAACTAAGACATACAGCAGTAATTGTTTTTTTCGGGGGTCTTTTTGCTCCTATTGCAACTCCTCCCCCCCGAAATTCAAACATCGTGTTATGTGCAGATATAATGGCTGTTTGGTTCTTTGTGCTTCTTTTAAAATTGGATTCATGTGCTTGTGTTGAGATGGTGTGAATAATGAATGGGGTTGAGGGAGTGAAACACAGCAGCTGGCACGATTATAAAACCTCTGTGTTTCAATAAAAATGATGTCAAATACAGAGGGAATGTCCCATTTCTTTAGTCCTCATCAGTGAATTTAAACAGCTGGCGCCTACTGGAAGAGGTTACAAGAGTGTGTGTTTTTGTGTGTGTGTGTGTCACAGAAAGCGTGTGTGTTTCAGTTAAACATGCAGATGCTACACGCCACACATTTGCTTTGTTTTTTTTCTGAAGTGGATATATGTGCAGCAGATGTTGCTCGAACGGTTTCTTAGCGACTAAGGGGTTCTCATTAATTTTTGAATTTCCATCGGTGCCGTCTGAGAGGCCACAGAGGCTTTTTGTTTGATATATGATTCATGTTAAGTGAGATATCACCTATTGCAGTTAAACTCTTCCCAGCCATTTCTAAAAGCTTTTTTTGTATTTTGGTGTTTTCGGTGTGTCTGAGCTACTTCAAACACACATGCCTGTCCATTTTTGATAAGTTGCGTGAATGGAAAATCCAGAATTATCCAGTATTACTTCATTCAAATATTTATGAGTACACTGTTATGCTGTCATATTTTAATATATTTTTTTGCCAGAGCATAATTATAGAGGTAGGTGCTTATTTGACAGTTGGAATATATCAAAACATGCCCTGCTCGATGGGGTTCAAGTCGTGAGCTTGGAGTTAAAAGGCTCGGTCTCAGTGGAGTGCACTCACAAGTTACGAAGCCTCAAACATCTGACATCATCTGTCTTATCACTTGCCCTCGGTTCTGGAAGTTGCATTCTTTATTATTTTCCATGTTCACCTTGGTGCAGAGGTGGCATTAGGTTTTGATTCTGTCATTTTGATGGACGCGGTTGTAAAAAGAAATCCATTGTAATCAGATTTTGTCTTTTTTTAAAATATTTTTTTAATGGTAAAATGATGAGTCATACTAGAAGAGTCAATTTTGTTACAATAACTAATATACAGCATAGAAAAGAGTGTCCATTTATGAGGGCATGAAAAGGAAAGACGAACAGAAATTCCAGTTGTGTCATGTCAACAAAACGAGAAGAAGATTAATGATTTTTTTAAATCTTGTGCAGTTACAGCAGAAATGCACAAAAACACCACTGTCGTTGTTCAAACAAAACGTGCACTTAGTGAACTCGGTGTACTTGCGCCTGCTTGGCATCATCAAGTCTATCAAGGGAGATTGCTGCAGAGGCAATTTCTTCCATTTTACATTTTTCCTCTGGGTAGACAACTTTTTTGGGCCCTATTTGATTTTATTGTGAAGTCTCAACTCGTCCCTCTGCTGCCACCTTGAATGCTAAAATTACCAGCAGCATTTCAGCACAAGTTTCATAACTGAGGAAGGTTTTCACCCGGGGAAGTGATATGAACCCTCTGAAAGTTTCCGACTTTCTTGGGACTTTCTGAGCATGTGCTGTTAATACTTGGGGGTACAGCCAAACCTGTGAACCTGTCGTGGTCATACAGTTAGTCCCAGGTGCACAACTTTTGTACACAACCTCAGTGAATTTTAAATCAAACAACCAAGATGTGATTGAAGGGCATACTTTCCAGCTTTAATTTAAGGGTTTACAACAAATTAGTAACTGTTTAGTAATTGGAGCCATTTTTACTTGAGCCTCAGGCTCAAAACCAGTCGGACAATTGGCTGTAAGCTGTTTGCTGCCCAAGTGAAACCACTGGTTTCAAACAGCTCTCGAACAAGACATTTCAAAGTTCTGAAAAAAATAAACTCATTGGACAGATAAAACCAAGATGAACTTTTCAACCAGAAGCTGTAAAACTGACAGGACTTCACATTGTAAATGGATACTGACCCAAAGCAATCTGCAAAAACAACCCTAGAGTTTCTCAAGGCAGAGAAATGAGAAATTCTTCAGTGGCCAAGTCAGTTACCTGATCTCAGTCCAATAAAGAGCTTGCTTTTCTGCTGTTAAATACAAAACTGGAGGCCGAAAGAAGCACAAACAAGCAGCAACTGAAGGCAGCTGCAGTAAAGGCCTCGAGGGAGGAAACACAGCATTTGGTGATGTTCAAAATAACAGAAAACAAAGTATGAACCTAACTGTAGACATGGTATGAGACCTCAGTGGAAGATTTTACAGCACATGTTGAATGCTATGTTATTAAAGACACAAATCACTGAGTGCTGCAAGTACTTTTCTCAGTAGTGTTGTGTGAGAGTTATGCAATGTACTGGTAGAAGGCCCCCAGTGTTCTTATTTCAAAATGAGCAGCTTTCAGATGAGTTAAATACTTAAAACACACAAGAGCAACTTGTTTCTGTTTACTGTGAAGTCCAACAAACAATGTTTCAAAGAGTCAATCACAAATAATTGGAAGTGTAATTTGCAGACAGTGGAGGTGTGCCGTCTTTCGCCTCCGGCTCTTCATCTAAGAGCTCACCCCATTAAACTTCTATTACTGTCGTCCATAATTAAAACTGATCCACTGTCAAAAAAGAAAATAAAATGTTATTTCATACATGCATTTTATGCAATAACCATCTTGCTTCATTAGCTTTTCACAGTAAAAGTCACCCAACCCAAATGCTTTCCCTGTGAGGCGCCAACAATTTAACGCAGCCCCCAGTACATGTTAGGAAATCGATTAGTAAACAGTCAAGGTTTCTCTACTAATGCAGAACATAAAAGAAAGTTAAAAGCAATAAAAAACACATTGTAAAAGAAGTGCTAACTGTGCCGCATTACATTACCTTTATAATCAATATAAATACAAAGTTCCCTGTAATATTGATAGCACAGTATCCTTTATATAAACCAGAGGGTTTTAATGTTTAATTTAACACCGAATAAAGTATAACTGGCAGAGTTTACACATTTCAACCTGCCTAATATAAAAACAGCACTTTATCATATTTTGTAAAGCTTTAAAAGCATTTATGCTTGGTGTATTGTACAACATGAGTGCCACTACATTATGGAGGGAATAATCGCTAGAACACGAAGGAACCCTGATGCTTAATTGATATTTTTTATTGCCCACACATGCCCTCATAATGGCCACTTAGCTAAACTGAAGTACTTTGCCCAGATGCCTCAAAATTATGATGCGTTTTGTGTAGGAAGGCCATTTTTAAGATCCCTAACTCCCCGAGCTGATAATAATTACAATTGCATACATTTAAAGAGGTGACCTTCACCCAGTAAGTGTTTTAATGGATAATGCTGTAGCTCCAGTGGACTCTTTATATTGACTTGTTATTTTAGCAGGCATTAAGCTACAGAAAGTCAAGAGAAAACACAGTTTCCCAGTTTTCTGGGATTTCCTTTGAGGATCTTTCACGGAATATACACGATTCGTTTCCTTCCTTCCTTACAGAAGTGTGAAGGGCTGCATGTGGAAGAGTGCATGTGGGCATGGAGGGGTGGTTGACGAGGATTACTTTTATATTATAGGTCAGCTCCCAGGGGGATTTTAACTTAATTAAAGATGGTACTCATTAACTCATCACTGTTCCACATATAGTGGCCTTTTCATTTCACTACAGTATTGTTATGTTGGGGATTGTGGGTCGTGTAAATTAATAACTAATGGTTGATAGCATATGATGAATTCTCGAACAAAATGCTGCTGAGTGTTTTCTTTTTGGGAAACAACTCATTACTATAAATGTATTCTTTTTCTAAAAACGGAGAGTCCACCCAGTCGAGACAGTGGGAGATACTAACAAACAGCAGGCTTTCACACTGTTGTACGCAGTGTCAGCATATCAGTGGTTTTGCTAAATCTGACAGCTTTTGTTATTCTTGAACTCCACTTTCTTTTCCTTGTTTTTCCCTGCAGGGCAGTAGTTGGACACAGAGAGCCGTTGCCTGATGACAGTAAAGACAACATCACCATTTTCACCCGAATCTTAGACAGGCTGTTGGATGGATATGACAACAGGCTCCGTCCCGGGTTGGGAGGTAAGCAGTGCTTAGTTCCTAAACAGCTGTACTGATGATGGATACACAAAAATGTTAATCACACTGTAATCCCAAATGCTGAAAATCATTAAATACATTAATTAATCTACTAGGTCCTATGTCATTTCCTTCCTGTTGCATTAATGAAATGGATTATTTTTGATTAAGTTGAACTTCTTTTGCAGATTAAGTGAGATTAAGTCATTTTACTTATTTTCATACTTTTCTTTCACTGTTGTGGCTTTTTCCCATTAATATTAGTTAATATAGAGTGGGTGTGCTGGGTAAGTTCTGGATTTAAGTAGCAAATTATCATCGTGTTTTGCAGAGTGATGTTTGCTGTGCAAAGACAGAACTTTGATGTAAACCTCAAGCTGTCGTCCTGATGCGTGAATCATTGCGTACAGTAGAATAAAGCGTAACAGTCGCATTTAATTTAAATATCAGGAGTTTATGTTGTTTCATTTCAGAATAGAATTACTTACATCTTCCTAAGGGAGTGGGAAAAAAGTGCTATAGTGCAAAATTTATTAACATAGTTGTGTAATAGAATATGAGTCCTGTTAAAGAAAATGTTGAAGTTGAATTATTGGCGTTTTTGTAATCAAGGGGTGTGTGAAGCATGAATCCATCTATTTAACTTGTGACTTAAATGCATGGGTTACAAGGTGTCAGATATTTATGGCTCTTTAGCCATTATTAGGGTTGGCGAAAAATAATCTTAATTACAGTGGGGCAAAAAAGTATTTAGTCAGCCACCGATTGTGCAAGTTCCCCCACCTAAAATGATGACAGAGGTCAGTAATTTGCACCAGAGGTACACTTCAACTGTGAGAGACAGAATATGAAAAAAAAATCCATGAATCCACATGGTAGGATTTGTAAAGAATTTATTCTTAAATCAGGGTGGAAAATAAGTATTTGGTCAATAACAAAAATACAACTCAATACTTTGTAACATAACTTTTGTTGGCAATAACAGAGGTCAAACGTTTACTATAGGTCTTTACCAGGTTTGCACACACAGTAGCTGGTATTTTGGCCCATTCCTCCATGCAGATCTTCTCGAGAGCAGTGATGTTTTGGGGCTGTCGCCGAGCAACACGGACTTTCAACTCCCGCCACAGATTTTCTATGGGGTTGAGGTCTGGAGACTGGCTAGGCCACTCCAGGACTTTCAAATGCTTCTTACGGAGCCACTCCTTTGTTGCCCGGGCGGTGTGTTTTGGATCATTGTCATGTTGGAAGACCCAGCCTCGTTTCATCTTCAAAGTTCTCACTGATGGAAGGAGGTTTTGGCTCAAAATCTCACGATACATGGCCCCATTCATTCTGTCCTTAACACGGATCAGTCGTCCTGTCCCCTTGGCAGAAAAACAGCCCCATAGCATGATGTTTCCACCCCCATGCTTCACAGTAGGTATGGTGTTCTTGGGATGCAACTCAGTATTCTTCTTCCTCCAAACACGACGAGTTGAGTTTATACCAAAAAGTTCTACTTTGGTTTCATCTGACCACATGACATTCTCCCAATCCTCTGCTGTATCATCCATGTGCTCTCTGGCAAACTTCAGACGGGCCTGGACATGCACTGGCTTCAGCAGCGGAACACGTCTGGCACTGCGGGATTTGATTCCCTGCCGTTGTAGTGTGTTACTGATGGTGACCTTTGTTACTTTGGTCCCAGCTCTCTGCAGGTCATTCACCAGGTCCCCCCGTGTGGTTCTGGGATCTTTGCTCACCGTTCTCATGATCATTTTGACCCCACGGGATGAGATCTTGCGTGGAGCCCCAGATCGAGGGAGATTATCAGTGGTCTTGTATGTCTTCCATTTTCTGATGATTGCTCCCACAGTTGATTTTTTCACACCAAGCTGCTTGCCTATTGTAGATTCACTCTTCCCAGTCTGGTGCAGGTCTACAATACTTTTCCTGGTGTCCTTCGAAAGCTCTTTGGTCTTGGCCATGGCGGAGTTTGGAGTCTGACTGTTTGAGGCTGTGGACAGGTGTCTTTTATACAGATGATGAGTTCAAACAGGTGCCATTCATACAGGTAACGAGTGGGGGACAGAAAAGCTTCTTACAGAAGACGTTACAGGTCTGTGAGAGCCAGAGATTTTCCTTGTTTGAGGTGACCAAATACTTATTTTCCACCCTGATTTACGAATAAATTCTTTACAAATCCTACCATGTGAATTCATGGATTTTTTTTTTCACATTCTGTCTCTCACAGTTGAAGTGTACCTCTGGTGCAAATTACTGACCTCTGTCATCATTTTAGGTGGGGGAACTTGCACAATCGGTGGCTGACTAAATACTTTTTTGCCCCACTGTATGTCTTTTGACTATGTTTAGTCAAAAGAGCAGGTCTAAGGAGCAGCATTTCTATGCTTCACTGAGGCACTTATTGATCCAACTGAACACTGTGGTTCAGTCCAGATGTATAGGAGACACATTTATTTATAAATAGAATTGATATATTTTTTTCTTTAAAAAAAAACTGTTACATAACTGATATGTGTCATGTTCTACATCTCAAACTGGTGCTTGAGGAAGTGAGTTAGGTGAGGTCGGAAGGCTAATTTGGCCCCTTATCAACACAGTAAGCAGTTGCTGCAGCAGTGCCTGACACATATTTATGAAGGTTATAAACTTCTAAGCCTGTAGCACACTCCTGTTCATCAGCACACATACTTACAGGTGCCATTGGCCCAACATGCACAGGGTGCAGGTTATTTTATATATCCTTATGCAATTTTCATGTTGCTCTTTTCTAAATGTATATATTCAAACAAACTACTGACATTTTCTTTGTGGTGTAAATATCAGATATTAGACTAGTGTAGCTGAAACTTCAATTTTCTTCTCAACTGAAGGTTTTTGGCTTCATGAAACCAAACTGACACTATGCACTGCTAGTGGACAATACGGAGCATTTTTTTTTTTACATCACTCTTGTGGAAAAGTGCGTTCCCTTGGGTGAACATCTTTGTTCAATCATGCCCAAATGGCAAATAAGCACACACGTCAGTGGAAATCCCACTAATTGATGCCATTTCATCCAAATATCCGTGCCCTAAAAGACAACAGCAAGCCCACATGCTCAAACGTGCTTTACCATTTCTCAGCCAGTCAGCTGGAATGTCCAATTCTGCTCTACTGCTTGATTCACATGCCATGAGCATACCTACTGGGCAACAGGCCTACCATGCTGGATGACTCGGGCTCTGTGGCAGTAACCAGGAAAAGGAACCAAACATAGGTTGTTCGTGTTATATTCCCATCTCCAAAGGCAAAACAGATGATCAGGTGTCTCTCTGTACAGAAGTGACTGCCTATAGGTTAAAGCACAATTCTATCAACACCTCTTTACTCACAGTTCTTTAGGAAAATTGTCACTAAGCAAAGCAAATAGTAGGACTGAAGCTGAAATGATTCTGATTGGTTAAAATATGTCAGTTATTTGTATGTAAGTAGGGTGCCATAGCTGTACATATTTCTAAAGTTGCTTTATGCACTGGTGTATCATAGCTTTATTACTTTTTATGAAGGCACAGAATGGGGACCTGTTTGAATTTTTCATATTTGAAATCCTCTTTGATATTTAATAGACAGGAAGGTGGTGACATTTATTATCCTCTTATTTCTTTATTCATCAAAAATATGACAGGAATGTATAAAATATATAAATTATAAATTTAACATTTTATGATATATTTTAAAATGTATTTTAAATGTAAAATATTGTAAAACTATTTGACACAGGTTTAAATCTGCAGATTAGATTAGGAGCATCTGCCCTTCACACAGACCAGGCGCCACGCTTTTGTATAGCAGGGATGCTTTAATGTCTAAAGCTGCTGCCTGCACAAGAAGAAAAGCACCAATCTTCCTCCTGCTGGCCACCCCATGCCTTCTGAAAAAACAGTCATGTGGGACCATCTCAGACAAGCAGACTGGGCAGAAACTGGAAAAATGCCATTTCATTTTATTTTCAGCAGCATCTATTAGCTCTGCCCTATGCTCCAGTGCTTTGTTGTAAACAGAAACAGGGCAAATCATTCTGTTCCCCTGCCTATGTCTTCCATGCAAACTGCTGACTTGGTGTTGTGATAATCGTGTATTTGTGAGAGCTATTTGAGTCACAGAAATGATTAATGTGGAAGTGGATCTCCTCCCTTGGGATGGAAAGGGGGGGGTCTTTGCTAAAGGATTAAAGACCTCACCTGTGGGTGGCCATTTAGATCTGGGACACAGTTAGAGCGAGGATCCATTCACTTTTGGAGAAAAGCCTCATCACTCTCTAGTCGTTGCACCACCGGGAGCAGCTATTTGTCTCGCCAGCGGCCCAAGAGCCTGCTTTACACGGTTACCCCAGAGGAGCTGATTCAGCCCACACTGAAGAGGGCAAATTTTGATCTGTCATGACTTTCATCTCATGCCCTACTTAATGCGATGTTAAAATCATTAGTGACGTGTTTGGAAACAATCCTTCCACATCGCATATTTCATATCACAATTAAAGGTCTGCACTAGCATGCCGTATAATGATCAGTGTGATCGGTGTTGCAAATTCAGGAATCATCTATAAATCATTATGACAGAAAAGCAATTATGGGGCTTTTATTGTTACATAACATGCAAGGATGCATGTCATTAAAACTGAAGAAATACATCTTCCTTAAGAATAGACACAGTAGAAAGTCTTATAGAGTTATGACAGAATCAGACTCAGTGTTTGTATGTGTGTGTAACTGCAAAACATGTGTACATTATCTGAGTTAAAAAATGCTTAATGTTAAGCTGCTGCATATTATTCCTGAGCCAGTAGTCCTTTAAGGCTGACTAAAATCATTTTGGGTCAAAAGGGAATCTCATCTCTGAAGATACAGACTTGGGCGTGGCCCAAAGCAAATTTTATGCCTCAGTGGTCAAAAACGAGCTTGAGCCAAACAAATGGTAGTTTTACTGAATGGATAACTTTCAGAAGCATCTGTGAAGCTGCTCGCAGCAACATTTTGCCTCCGAATTGAGGTCAAGGAAGAAGGAAAAAAAACAAACAACAACTCCTGGGCCAAATCCTTAGGACTGTTATAGCCAGTGCTGTGTGTATTTTAGAAAATGTCTTATATTATTGGTGTAGCATTATGTTCTTAAACCAGCAGCCTGTGCTACAAGAACACGGATTTGATGAAATGATCCATAAAGACAGTTTGAATCCAGGTATTAAGCCGTCCAGGAGGACACAAATTCCTCCCTGAGCATGCATAAGTCTTCTGCATTTGTTTTATTTTTTTCCTTCAAATTGAGCTGTTTCTCTAACCGTTTAATACTCTAGGCTTTTTCTAAGGTAGCTTAGTTAAAATCCAACCAGCAAACTTCACTGTCATGCACACAAACAATCAGCTTAACAAAGACAGAGCTCCAGCAATGCTTTTTTTGTGTACAGACTGAGTAATGACCGTAATGTGTTCTGGTCCTCGTTGTCTCTTTTCCTCAGAGAGCGTAACAGAAGTGAGGACAAACATCTATGTCACGAGTTTTGGACCCGTTTCAGACACAGACATGGTGAGTATCAGTTTCCTCAGCTTCCTCCTCACTCTGATCAGAATCATCAAACCTAAGAAGGCTTTCATCCCTTTACCTGTTACTGTTTGGCAGAGGTGCTTAGTGTGGCATTTGGATTGTGTAAGCATCTTTGCTTCAAGGTCCTTGTAGAGGATGTTGGATTTGTTGGTCTTAGCTATTCATGCATTTTTTATTATTATTATTAGTAGTAGTAGTAATGGTTTTGTGTACATATATTTATGTTATATACTAGCAGACAACTTTCGGATGGTGCTTTTCCTTGTCAAAGTGGTCTCCCTGTAAAACACATCCTTTAAAAGCCTCAGATGACCCTCTTTAAGCAGCAATTGCCTGAGAATTTTTATGCGTTGTCATGAGACCCTGTACAGCATTTGACATATTTGATCATGCAGCTCTAATTGACCGCCTTGAGCTCTGGGTTTGTTTCCGAGGCTGAGCACAGAGCTGGCTTGACAGCCTGCATGACATAGCAAGATTAGTGCGTTTTTGCCAAACTTTGAGTGTTTCGGTCTCACTGGAGCTCTGCTTCACTCTGTTCTGGGGCTCTAAGCGTAGCTCCTCTACAGCAGCTTGTGTTCACACTGTCAGACTCGAACGCGAGTCGATGAGGATCTCCTGAGGATGTCATAAACTTGTGTGAAGACGGTTACAGAGGATGTTAAAGGTGAACGGCTTTACTTCCTTAATGGTATATGACAGATGTTCTTTATGTTAACTAACTCAACTGTAGAGTACAGAGACACATAAATATTCATGCTGTCATGGTTAAGTGTGCCGGGTAACAAAGACACAAATAAAATGAGTGGGTGTATATCTGTATATAATTAGATAAGTACAGTGGGGCAAAAAAGTATTTAGTCAGCCACCGATTGTGCAAGTTCCCCCACTTAAAATGATGACAGAGGTCAGTAATTTGCACCAGAGGTACACTTCAACTGTGGATGATAAGATGGCGCCGGTGAGGTCGGCTGCCGTCACGACTGCTCCGACCACTTTTTCTTTGTCTTTGCTTTTTAAGTTAGTTTTCAGCGTTTCTAAATCGGCAAAATCATCACCATTGGGTACATTAGGTATGACAGTGACACTCTTGTTTCTATTGGTATACAATGTACTCACAATTCGAAGTTTTTAACTCCGGATCCGAGCTGGCCGAGTGAGATCTCGAGGGAGAACAAAGGGAAGCGGCGGCGGCCTAGAGGGAAGCGAGCCGGCGTCAGGAACAGGCTGAGAGCTCGTGCACACCGCACACCTCTGCCTAGCATCCTGCTCGCCAACGTCCAGTCACTGGAGAACAAGCTTGACGACCTCAGGGCCAGGATAAAGTTCCAGAGAGACATTCGGGACTGCAATCTCCTCTGCTTCACCGAGACATGGCTGAACCGAGCGGTGCCGGACCACGCCATCCAGCCGGCCGAGTTCTTCTCGGTTCACCGCATGGACAGGACACGGGACTCGGGGAAGTCAAGGGGAGGCGGCGTGTGTTTAATGGTGAACAACAACTGGTGCAACAGTGCGAACGTTGTTCCTCTCACACGCTCCTGCACACCAAATCTGGAACTACTGTCCATCATGTGTCGTCCTTTTTATCTACCTCGGGAATTTACATCGGTCATTGTAAGTGCCGTTTATATTCCACCACAAGCGGACAGGGTCACCGCCTTATGCGAGCTGCATGAGGCACTCACACAGCACCAGACACAACACCGGGACGCTGCGCTTATTGTGACGGGGGACTTTAATAGCGCCAACCTCAAACGCGCAGCGCCGAACTTTTATCAACACATCACCTGCCCCACCAGGGGTGAAAGGACACTGGACCACTGCTACACTACGGTCAAGGACGGCTACAAGGCACAATCCCGCCCCCCGTTTGGCAAATCTGATCACGCCGCCATCTTCCTCATGCCAAAATACAAACAAAGGCTAAAACAGGAAGTTCCGGTTCAGAGGAAGGTCGCGCGCTGGACGGATCAATCGGTGGCCGCGTTACAGGACGCACTCGATGACGCAGACTGGGGCATGTTCAGAAACAGCTCCGACGATGACGTCAACGTGTTTACGGAAGCGGTTGTGGGATTCATCGGGAAACTAGCGGATGATACCGTGGAGACAAAGACTATCACAACGTTTCCCAACCAGAAGCCGTGGGTGGATAAAACCATCTGCAACGCTCTGAGATCCCGCACCGCTGCCTACAACACGGGACTCATGACGGGGGACATGGACCCGTACAAAGCCGCGTCATATAACGTGCGGAGGGCGGTGAAAGAGGCGAAGCAGCGCTACGGGAGGAAACTAGAGTCACAACTCCAACAGAGTGACTCTAGGAGCCTGTGGCGGGGACTAAGGACAATAACGGACTATAAAGCACCAACAACCGGTATGACGAACGCGGCCGTGACTCTGGCAGACGAGCTGAACACTTTCTATGCTCGCTTCGAGGCTGCAGCTAAGGTCTCCAACAATGCTAGTGTTAGCGGCGCTAACGGCTGCAGACAGGAAGATACTGCCAGCACCGGAAACGTGCTCGTCATCTCCGAGCATGAAGTAAGGAGAGCCTTCAAGAGAGTGAACACCAGGAAAGCAGCAGGACCAGACGGCATCCCAGGTCGTATCCTAAGAGACTGCGCATACCAGCTAGCTCCTGTGTTCACTGAGATATTCAACATCTCTTTATCTCAGTCGGTGATCCCCACATGCTTCAAAGAGTCCATCATTGTTCCTGTCCCGAAGAAACCCCACCCTGCTTCTCTCAATGACTATCGCCCTGTAGCCCTCACCTCAGTAGTGATGAAGTGCTTTGAACGCCTGGTCAGAGACTTCATCATTTCTTCACTACCAGACACACTGGACCCACTACAGTTCGCTTACCGTCCAAATCGTTCCACAGACGATGCCATCTCTCATCTCCTCCACACATCACTCACTCACTTGGACACTAGAAGGGGGAATTATGTTAAAATGCTCTTCATAGACTACAGCTCTGCATTTAACACCATAATTCCCTCCACACTCACCACCAAGCTGGAGCATCTGGGACTCAGCTCATCTATGTGTCAGTGGATCTCCAACTTCCTAACTGGCAGACCACAGGCAGTAAGGATGGGCGGACATGTCTCAGCCTCCACCACTCTCAGCACTGGAGCCCCCCAGGGGTGTGTTCTGAGCCCCCTGCTGTACTCTTTGTACACATATGACTGTGTGGCCACTACCAGCTCCACCACCATCATCAAGTTTGCTGACGACACCGTCGTGGTGGGCCTGATCTCTGATAACAACGAGACGGCCTACCTGAAGGAGATTAGGAATCTGGAGAACTGGTGCCAGAGGAACAACCTCCTTCTAAACGTCAGTAAGACAAAGGAGCTGATAGTGGACTTCAGCACTAAGCAGGAGAGGAACTACCAGACCCCCGTCATCAACGAGTGCCCAGTGGAGAGAGTGGACAGCTTCAAATACCTCGGAGTTCACATCACGCAGGACCTGTCATGGTCCTGTCACATCAACACCGTGGTGAAAAAGGCCCGACAGCGTCTCTACCACCTCAGACGCTTGAGAGACTTCCAACTGCCCTCCAAGGTGCTCAGGAACTTTTACTCGTGCACCATAGAGAGCATCCTGGCGGGAAACATCTTAACCTGGTTCGGGAACAGCACCATGCAGGACAGACGAGCTCTACAGAGGGTTGTGCGGTCAGCAGAGCGCACCATCCGCTCCGAGCTCCCTGACCTGCACTCAATCTACAGCAGGCAGTGCTGGACCAAGGCCAGGAAGATCGTGAAGGACCTCAGCCATCCCAACAACAGACTGTTCTCTCTGTTGAGGTCAGGAAAGCGATTCCGCTCCCTGAAGACCAACACAGAGAGACTGAGGAGGAGCTTCTTCCCGCAGGCGATACGGTCTCTCAATCACACCACCACACAGTACTGACCCACACATATGGTTCTTACACACACACTGGACTTTCTGGACTTTGGTTTTGCACAACACTGGTCACTATATTCTTCATTTCCGGTTAATACTTGTACAGCTGCTGTTATTGTGTATATATTTATTTAGATTTAGATTTCTTCATACATTCTTATATAGTTCTATATTGTGTATTGTGTATTTTGTTGTACAGTTATTTTATTTTCAACTTTAATTTATATATTTATCTTTATCTTATTCTTCCCAGTTAAATTTACCCTTCATTCTAATTTGTGTTGTACAGTTATTTCATTTTTAACCTTAATTTATATTTTATTCCTTCCTAGTTAAATTTACCCTTTTTAATTTTTCATATTTATTTCCTTTCTTATTCATAGCCTTTTCCTTTTTTGTTTTCTTTAGGTCACGAGCAGTTGTCCAAGCATTTCACTACATATCGTACTGTGTATGACTGTGTACGTGACAAATAAAAATTTGAATTTGAATTTGAATTTGAGAGACAGAATGTGAAAAAAAAATCCATGAATTCACATGGTAGGATTTGTAAAGAATTTATTCGTAAATCAGGGTGGAAAATAAGTATTTGGTCACCTCAAACATGGAAAATCTCTGGCCCTCACAGACCTGTAACGTCTTCTGTAAGACGCTTTTCTGTCCCCCACTCGTTACCTGTATGAATGGCACCTGTTTGAACTCATCATCTGTATAAAAGACACCTGTCCACAGCCTTAAACAGTCAGACTCCAAACTCCGCCATGGCCAAGACCAAAGAGCTTTCGAAGGACACCAGGAAAAGTATTGTAGACGTGCACCAGACTGGGAAGAGTGAATCTACAATAGGCAAGCAGCTTGGTGTGAAAAAATCAACTGTGGGAGCAATCATCAGAAAATGGAAGACATACAAGACCACTGATAATCTCCCTTGATCTGGGGCTCCACGCAAGATCTCATCCCGTGGGGTCAAAATGATCATGAGAACGGTGAGCAAAGATCCCAGAACCACACGGGGGGACCTGGTGAATGACCTGCAGAGAGCTGGGACCAAAGTAACAAAGGTCACCATCAGTAACACACTACAACGGCAGGGAATCAAATCCCGCAGTGCCAGACGTGTTCCGCTGCTGAAGCCAGTGCATGTCCAGGCCCGTCTGAAGTTTGCCAGAGAGCACATGGATGATACAGCAGAGGATTGGGAGAATGTCATGTGGTCAGATGAAACCAAAGTAGAACTTTTTGGTATAAACTCAACTCGTCGTGTTTGGAGGAAGAAGAATACTGAGTTGCATCCCAAGAACACCATACCTACTGTGAAGCATGGGGGTGGAAACATCATGCTATGGGGCTGTTTTTCTGCCAAGGGGACAGGACGACTGATCCGTGTTAAGGACAGAATGAATGGGGCCATGTATCGTGAGATTTTGAGCCAAAACCTCCTTCCATCAGTGAGAACTTTGAAGATGAAACGAGGCTGGGTCTTCCAACATGACAATGATCCAAAACACACCGCCCGGGCAACAAAGGAGTGGCTCCGTAAGAAGCATTTGAAAGTCCTGGAGTGGCCTAGCCAGTCTCCAGACCTCGACCCCATAGAAAATCTGTGGCGGGAGTTGAAAGTCCGTGTTGCTCGGCGACGGCCCCAAAACATCACTGCTCTCGAGAAGATCTGCATGGAGGAATGGGCCAAAATACCAGCTACTGTGTGTGCAAACCTGGTGAAGACCTATAGTAAACGTTTGACCTCTGTTATTGCCAACAAAGGTTATGTTACAAAGTATTGAGTTGTATTTTTGTTATTGACCAAATACTTATTTTCCACCCTAATTTACGAATAAATTCTTTACAAATCCTACCATGTGGATTCATGGATTTTTTTTTCACATTCTGTCTCTCACAGTTGAAGTGTACCTCTGGTGCAAATTACTGACCTCTGTCATCATTTTAGGTGGGGGAGCTTGCACAATCGGTGGCTGACTAAATACTTTTTTGCCCCACTGTAAATGAAATATAATTAAATGAGATGAAGTAATTAAATGTCAGTATTAGTACACAAAAGAAGAGATTTGTTGGAAGAATCAGAAAATTAATTAATTAGTGAAAAGAAAAAAGAACAAATAGAGGAGGAGACCAGCCAACCGACGACAAAAGAGGTACCGCCATGCAAGTCAGAATTGATATTAGTCTACGTGGTTGGTGGCTTCTTTATTTTCCTATGCTATGCAATCCCTGAGTCAACACACACCTTTCTAATGGCCCAAATCAATCCAAAGTTATTGCGATCATGTGCAGTCAGCTTGCAATCTCAATACTTTAGATTCAAAGACCAGGCCTGCAACCACTTGCAGTCATTCGCTTTCTTTCAAGCAACTTTGGTGTCTCAGGATGGCGATAATCAACAATAAATCTATCTCTCTATCAGTTGAATGGGGTCTGAGATTGATTCAGATGTGTTGGAAATCTGTCCACATTTATAAATTAGACAACAGTTATTTGCAAATGTTTCCAGAGTCGGGACTCAACTGTTTGGAGACCAGTTGCTACCTGTTCAGTAACTCTGCAGTCAACTGTGGTTGTTTCAGCTACTTACTTTTGATTGTCAAATGCGAAAATGTAATGCAATAACTGGGCAGGCACTGGCTTTTGGTAGTCACGAGAAAATTGCCATCCTGTTCTTATTCTACTGTGACTGAGCGATAATCCTGACTTTTAATAATTAGAAATTATTGTAACTGTAATAAATAATTTCATTATATTAGTGTTTAAAATAGGGTTGCCACTGTAGTAATCATGGTAGTTAAATGACTTCTAATCCCAAATTTGATACCTGAAAAGACTACAAATTATTTGTGTATAATGCACTTACCCATTTATATACTGTATAGTGCCGGTATAGTGATGTGTCACTAGTCAAAAAAAGGTTGTGGTCTAATGATGAAAAAACACCTTTCCACATCCAGGGGTCGGTCCAGTTGTTCTTTTTGCTGTAATTTTTTGTTTGTTTGCTTGATTTGTTCTCTTTTAAGCAACAAAATGACAATATACATGGATACATAACAAGGGCAATATATAAATCCATTCACCCATTCGCTTATCCTTTTCAGGGTCGCGGGGGGCGCTGGAGCCTATCCCAGCTGTCATAGGGCGAGACGTGGGGTACACCCTGGACAGGTCGCCAGTCTGTTGCAGGGCGAACACATAGAGACAGACAACCATTCGCACTCACATTCACACCTATGGGCAATTTTGGATTAATCAATTAACCTATCCCCACAAGCTGCATGTCTTTGGATGGTGGGAGGAAGCCGGAGTACCCAGAGGGAATCCACACAAACACGGGGAGAACATGCAAACTCCACACAGAAAGACCCCGGCCTGATGGTGGAATTGAATTCAGGTCCTTCTTGCTGTTGCTGTACCGCAACAGTGCTAACCACCGTGCTGCCCCGCAATATATAAATATTCAGCATATTGATTGGATGTTCAAACAGCGGTCTTTCAACATTTATTTCAACATAATGTGAGCTACAGTGTGAACACACTGCTTATTTGACAGATGAAATGATAGTGTAGCTTCTGATCAAGCACAGTTCATTTCATGAGCTATTTCTATGTCGATCTAAATAAGCATATCCATAAGTATGTGCTCTATGAGCTATGTGACTGTCATGTAAGGCTGATACAACAGCTGTGTCTTTTGTATTTTGCAAACAGTGCTGGCATCATTTCAGTACATGAACATGCTGACAAACTGTTGTAAAGAAGGAACACTCTCACATCAAAATCTTGATAAATCTTCTCTAAACGTCTTGGAAAAGCTTGAGGCTCTTTGTTAACATACTGACTTGGTTATCCATGGCTCCAGTCACACGGGCTTAGAGATCAGAGGTGATATCGATCGCTAATACCCTCAGTTTCACTGAGACCATTCAGGTGCCCCCTGTCAACAACCGATCGCTAGGGAAAAATGTGCATTCCCTGGCCAATTGATGAGTTGTTGCTGAAGGTTGCCGAGTGACAGAGGGTTTTGCACCAAAAACCTCCTTGCCGTTTCCTTGGTTGCTAGCAGTTTGCCACAGTTGTCTTTAGTTTGCATGGAAGACTCATCTGCAAACTCTTGTTTATTAACCACAGAGCAAAAGTGAACATTCATAAAGTGCAGATCTGCTGACAACTCTGTATCTTTCAAACAAAAACTCTAGGCCCATAACTTTTCAATGATCATCAAATTCACATGTAAAATACTGCATTTCCATATGGGACTCGTTCTTTGCATTTTTTTTCTCAACATATCGCAGGCCTTTTGATACACCTGCACTCACAGCCACCTTTTCACACATGCCACATTCCAGCTGCCACAGAACACATCTGTCCCGCTGTACGCAGCCTGCTCCAAATCCAGTGGCAGGCAGTAACTAGCTCGTGAACATAGCATTAAGCAATAAAGGAGACACTTGGCTCATGTGTTGGCAGACACCAAATAAAGTGCTAGAAGAGTTTCCTGGGATCAATGTTCACTATATGGACACAAATAAAACAAAATAAGAGGAAATTTTTATATGTGAATAAGTACCCGTATGCTAACAACTGTGCCATGTCAACTAAAAGTTAATGACATATCAATGTCCCTCCTACAACTAGCCTAAAAAAAGTGATTACTCATTTAATGTTTGCATGTGACACTTGCTGAGTATGATTATTAATATGAGAAAGACAGCAGTTTCCCTGCTTTGAGAGAAGGGCTCTGTTGCATTAGTACAGAAGACAGTGCTTTCTCTTTTTCAGGACATGTCACCTTTGGGGTCTCTCAGAGCTCAGTTCTAGACCCAGTCTTTTATTCTCTTCACATGCTCCACTTGGCAGTTGCATGAATCAACAGAAAACACCTCGGGACACAGAAGCCCACTTGTGGTAATGCTTTGGTCAGAGCTGCAGTTAGCTAGGTCAGTGCTGGTTCACACACGCTGGCACCTTTGTCTTGCTGTCAGTGTATGTGGAGTAGCAGCGTGGGAAACACAGCATCAACATATTATTATTATTATTTTAATTTCTTCATTGTCTTGTCAGTTTTAGGTCATTACCCAAGAAGGACTCATCTTGGCCCCAGGCTACACTGGGTTTTCTTGCTCCATGAAAGCTGCATAACGGCTCCAAGTACTTCCTTTCAAGATTTTCCACAGCCTAGTCTGAAAAGATGATCAGGCTTAAGCCGTCAAAAGGCATCCCACAATGGAACTGACGTCGAAAGTCAAGTGTCTGAATATCTGCATTGCAAATGTGTTTATAGGACATCTTTTGCATATGTAGTGCCGACGCTCTTTTTGTTCCTCTTGCTTGCTCACATCTTGTCTGTACCAGTGAACTGCTTAAAGTGTTGTGTTTGCATTGTTGTGCATACATTGCAAGGGTCCAGTTCAGATAGCAACTTTATGGAGATTAACATCTCTTTTTTTTTATACTCCAGTAATCTCCTCCTACACTATCTACTAAATTCTGTCTTCAAAGGTATTGTGTAGCATTGCATGAATAAAATGTTGGTCATAGATCAGCACTCTGAGCTTTTTCGGTTCCTTTAAGCAGAGGAAGAAATAACACAAGACAAGAGCAACTGCTGTACAAGGAAAATATGTGGATAGTAGGCTGGGTTAAAATCCCCATTGTGCATTTTAATAAGGAGTTGTCTGAAATTGGTGCCTGTCTCCACATCGACGGGTGACTTCTAGGACAAGTGAAGTTGGCGTAGTTTTTCTTTCAAATTTAGAAAATTAGTGCTGTCTTATATATAATCCTATAGGGTGGGTTATTTTATGGTTGTATATTTGAGCTTTGAAGACACTCGTCAGAGCCGACGGTGGCATCTCTAGAGTAGGTTGAGGTCGCGGGATCGTGTTTTCTGGATGATGAGTTTTCAGGCTAACAAGCTGAATGAGCGTGGAGCAGGACAGCCTCTGAGTAGGGCATTGCAGTAAACAGTACTGGGGAAGCAAAAGCCTGAACCATTTTTCTAGGTCAGTTAAAAAAGAGGAAACGGCTAATCTTGGAGGTATTTCAGAGGTGGAGAGAAGCTTTTTGAGGTATTCCCTTGATGTGTTCACACAAGAGAGTTTTGTTTTGTCTACAGCTAACCGCAGTTTAACTGATTACTTTGAGACAGCTGCAGAGTCACTGAAACAAAAAGGCAAACCAGCTCTATAGGAGCATAAGATATCTTTTGAATTAGCCATTAAAGTATCTTATCGTGCAACGCTGTCTCCTAAAAAAAAGCGTTCTCATACTAGACCTCATTCTTATGTGTATAAGGGGAAACAAACAATTTCAAGAAGAAAAATATCACCAAACAAAGTCTCATGAAATCAGATCAGGCAATAGGTTGATGTGGGATCATGAAAAAACAAACACTATACTTGTAGAGATATTTCTCTCCAAACTGTTACAAGAAATTCACAGTCAGAGCACACTCAATGACCTCTTAATCTTATCTTCTGCTGTATACATCCAACTACCGATCTCCGTAACATCAAGTGTCCTAGAAATGTCTGCTCGCCCTGGGGCCACACATTTAGACGTCACTTGTACCCCTTTCCGCCACATCTACCTTTAGTGTCCCATACTGGAAGAAGAGGAACGCTCACATCTGCGTATTCATCGTGCTTGATTCAAATATTAGGCCAGTAGCAGGGCACTTTGTACAGTTGTGTCTGACTAAGAGAAGATTTCTGCACTTTGTCACACTAAGACACAGAATGTAGGTTACGATCTTGATGCTGATCTCTAGTAAGTAGGTTGGTGTGTTTCTCTATCCCGAGCTCCCCCTTTCTCACTCGATCTGGTGGATTTTTTTCTGTCTTTCGTATGTGTCTTTCTCCTGCCCTTTCGGTAAGTCAATGGAGTCACGTCGTATCCACATGCATGCTGTGTCACAGCACATGTACCTGTTTCATGGTGGGATTTGACAGGCCTTTGCTGATGAAATGGGAAGCGATTTAGGCTGTCACATGCACTGTGCTGAGGCTCGGTTTGACAAAGACGGCAGTGATGGCCCGATCTCACCAGGGCTGCAAAATTTTCTGGGGATAAAAATTACTGGGTTATGTGAAAAAATGACAGCCTATATTTGTATGTTTACAATTCAGAAAAAATTTGCTCCAAAAACAAACCCCCTACAAGTTAAAATTCTGGAGAGAACAGATGAATCTTTGTGCTGCTAAAATTTGAAGGTTAACTCCTGGAATCTGTATCAATCATGTTGTCCTTATTCAAGGACTTGCTAACCCAGTTATGCCATTTTTAGAGAATAAACCAAATTTAAATTGGTCATCACCACCACCTTTTATAAAAAAAAAAAGTGAAAAAAAAAACTTTACTCTGAAAATAGAGCTTTTTTCCACTCACTGTACAGGTCATTGTATTCCCCAGTGTCGCGGCATGATTCATGTGTCGGACAGGAACAACTTGAAAGCAGAACAGGAAGACTTTTTTGCAACCTAAAAGCCTATATTTTTCTTCTAATAGCAGCCAGAAGTAAGAAGGCTGTAGCATCCTTCATGGGGATGGGAAGTGATAAGAATTTAGCTATTCCAGTTCCATTATCGATATCACTTATTCATTCAATTGCTTATCGGTTCTCACTGGGTTTTCGTTGGCCTCGATGTCACCACACACCATCGCTAAGAAGCATATCCAAGACATTACATTGGTGCAACTTGACAGCATGCTGTGTGGTCAAATCTTTGTGAATGTTGGAGGTATTTCACCTTTTTGTTGTGATCAGCATTAGAGTCATTACTCAAAAAAAAGTAATGTATTACAAATATGCCACAGAACAGAACTCTTTAAAGCAATACTCCCAGAATAAAGTTTTCTCTATAAAATGACCCAAAACACAGTCTCATGTGGCTACAGATCTATACACCGAGACAAATCATTATCTGAATGAGGCTACACATATGATCTCTCTCCTCGTATTTAGGTATGAACACAAAGCAAAGACAAAAACCAGTACAAAGAGACTATAAAGTGATCGCCACAGCGATTCACCTTAGAAACATGAATAGGTAGAAACACAGGCTGGAGTCTGACTGCTTATCAGTTTGATACCTGTTGAGGTTTAGGGTCTGCCTGCTGGGCGGGGGTTGGCTCAGCTAACGTTGCTTTGGGTTCTTGTCTAGCTTAGCGTTAGCATGATGTCTGTGCAGATGCTTGCAAAGAGCCAAAGTTGTGTTAGCCGCATAGTGCAATTGTCCCCGATGCACTTTGCACCATAACACTCTTGTTTTTTTGTCCAGTAAAAATAAAAGTAATGTCCATGTTCACGCTGTAGACTGCAACTCTATAGTCGTCCTTCAGCACACAAACTGAAATCAGTTGATTGTAGCGCAAGTGAAAGTGGAACAGATAAGCAGGATCGATAGGCTAGCAGACTACCAATTCCAAGGAATTGAACTACTAACTTGAAACCCCATGATTCCCATCCCTAATCCTAATCCCTTAGCAAGTAAATGGCAGTGGCGGATAGCGTTTTTTTGATTACAAGCAAAACTGTTGTATGGCTTCTATGCTTTTGAGTCTTGCAGCTGCAGCCATCTTCTCTTTTTTTTAAGGGAAATCTAATGTTAAATACTGGAAAAGTTATAAGGAGCTCATTGTATTGTTTGAAATTGTAGTGAGCCGGTAGCACAGGCTTCAGATAGCTCTAAATGTCCTGTTCTCATACATTCAGACAGACCCAGAGTATCAAAATTTACTGGATACTTTCCCAAAGTGCTGAAAGTGCCCAAAGTGACAGTGAACACAGCTCAAGGATGGAGATGAGTTGGCACCGGATAGTGAAGGTAGTATCCCTGAGATGTCCAACCATTCTGACACAGAATCTGCCTATGGAACCAGAGCAACGCTTCACCAACGCAGCCCAGAGCAAAGCCACAAACAAGTCATACTTTATGCAATTGATTTTTAAAACATAAATACACGCAAGATGTGAACTTGACCAGTGAAACCTTACTCGAGCTTGTAGGCAGTTATTCCATATTTCTAGATATTTCAGTAATCTAAATATTTTGAATGTTTCTGCACAAAATAGGTTAAATCTGCAGAAAAAAATCTTTGTTTGCACTTATAAAGGATGAGAAAACTGTATTCTGGTCATTTAAAATACCAGAATACTGCAATGCATTACTGATTCAAACATACCTCAGGTTTTAAAAATGAAATATTATTAGTATTACAACAAGTAGCATTAGATTCTGTAATTAAATGTAAATGTGTTCATATAGATTTACATTTAAGTGCTTGGTTGCTTGAGGGTTAAATAGAGGAAAGCTAATCAGCTTCTTTCAAACAGGATGAATTAAGGGACTGCACCAAAGGGCAGTGTAAGATAAATACAGACTAGAACTCAAGGGAAGTTCAAGGATAAAAAAAACATCCATGTTAAAGTAGTACAGCAGAGCCACTATAAATCTAATATAGCAGATCTACTATAATGGTATTCAGTTTTTATACATATGCCACACATCAGTTTACATATATTCCATAGTGTGTCCTGGGGGTGGGCGATAGAAACGATATATAATAGAAACGATATAAATCGTATATCTAAATTTGGCCAACGATAGAGATTTTGACTATATCGCTCTATCGCGATAGCGCATGTTGATGATGTCATCAAGCTGTGCCTGTTTTGGTCGAAAGCATCGCAGCGGTTACAACCATTATCATCTGCAAATTATGGCGGGTGACAGTCATAGCAAAGAGATTAATCACTCTTGAAATAAGGGGAAAGCCAAAAACTGCGCTTCCTCCACTTCCGTAACATTGATTCATTAATGTTGAATTCTCTCGCAGCTGTTCTATTCCCATATTGTTGCAGTATATCAATAACTAACCTCGTATTGTGGATGAATAATCTCAGTTGTTCTCCTGACTGAAGTTTGGCCCGTGTATAGCATCCTGCTATGCGATTGCATTTGTCCCTGACCACCAGAATCCCTCACGTTAACTTTTATTGAGTGGAAAAAAAGTTGGCGTTCATCCTCCAGCTTCACTGTGCTAAAGTTATGCTAACATAGCTGTGTCGCTAGCAATCATGTAGCACAACATTATATACCAGGTAGTCCAACTTCAGTAACCCTGCAAACGCCACTGCTGTTTAGTTTTCTGTCTTCATTTATGTTGGAAGTGGTAGCAGAGCTGTACGTTTTAATTATTTTCAAAAAATCTCTCGTTCAGAACATGGTATGAAATGTTTAGGTGTAAACTAGCGAGCTAACTTCCTGTAACTTCTAAAACTTAATTGTCACACCCGACAAAGCAGCAACGCTGATGATTTAATTAAAGATGAAAGAATTTAGACCGTTTTTTAACTCTCAGTGTTCGTTTGACTTTGGGACCTGAAATGGACGGAGTTTTGGACCCAGATTACTCCGCGAAGCTCCTCACTACGGCAGCCGTAATGCTCTGACAATCCATCAAGCAGTGCGGCTTACCAAAGTTGTACTAAAACATTTTTTAACAGATTTCTGCACGCCCAAATCGGTTCAAGGTCAGTAAGCACAACCAGAATTCATACATAAGGCACACTCTCGATTTTTGAGAAAATTAAAGGATTTTAAGTGTGCCTTATAGTGTAGAAAATACGTTATACAGAAGAAAAGAATATATCGTGATATATATGCTTCAAATTATATCGCGATATGAATTTTAGGCCATATAGCCCAGCTCTAGTGTGTCCTTTGTTCTGGCTGCCCCTCCCTGAGCTGGGTTCTGCCGGAGGTTTCTTCCTTTTAAAAAGGAGTTTTTCCTTCCCACTGTTGCCAAGTGCTTGCTCAGAGGGACAGATGTCTGGTTGTTGGGATTTTCCTCTGATATTGTAGGGTCTTACAATATAAAGCACTTCAAGGCAACTGTTGTTGTGATTTGGTGATATATAAATTGAATTGAATATGTTCCATCTAAATCACGTGATTTCCATTGGACACAAGATGGAAACCCTGATCTCTCATAAATCTCTCTTGCATTTTCTACTGCGGACTGTGAAAACACTGTCAGGGGACACTACGTATGCATTTTTTTAACATGCATGGATGGATTTATTCTATTTTTGTAGTAGTGATGATGGATAAACCAAAATTTCCTTTCTAAATGTAATTCATTCATGTTTGCATCACTGCATGCAGCTCCAAACAGTCATAATTTGCTAATGAGTCCCATTTCCATATTGCTTTTATGTGATTACTGCTACATACTTGACTTTATATTCGTGGAACAAAATGTTCCTATTTGAAGTGTGATGCAGTGAAGTGCTAAAACATGTTTACGGCTCAGAGCTGCAGAAGCTTGTGAGCTCTGACAATAATTGGAGTTGGTATGGGATTCACAACTCAATGCAAGTCTCACGCAGGTTCTACTCTCAGCAGGGAAAGGTGAACAGCAAACAAGAATCCAAGTGAGACAGAATAATTGGCAAGGGGAGAGAGAAAGGCGAAATTGTAATTATTAATCAAGCCTCTGACTGATCGACACGATGCCCACAGAAGAGAAGAACTGGGCCCAAAAGCTGTGTTAATTCTGTATCATTACCACGCCAGCGAACCAGTATCTTATCTCTGGGCTGCTGTGCACTGTCAAAAACAAGACATGATGACATATTGTGTACCACGCATAGCATTTCTGCACAGTAAATTGGGGAAACGGCGCTTGTGCACAATATGCTATCTTGTCAGAGGCACTAAATCAAACCTGTCAAACCAGTCTGCTAATCTAAAGAAAAAATGTCTCCAGTTGTAGTCACGAATAACAGTAGCATGGGTTACCGAGTGGAAATTCCCTGGCATAAACGGCTTGTTCAGGTTGCTTGGCTAAAAACTGATTTGATAAAAAGAACTCATTGAAACGAAAAAAAGAAAAGAAAAGAAACAATTTAAAACAAAGCCATAGTGACATTATTACAAGAGGATGTAATAATTAAATGTTTAGAATTTAATGAACTCATTAATTTATGATAAAAGGCTGCATTAATATTCTATCAGATATTAGACACAACCTTCCTGCCATTACCAGAGATCCAGACACTCGATCTCGTTTTTTAACATCTAGACTCATTTAGCCCAGTCTCGTGTACATCCTACCTCAACAACTGTTCATATTTTCCTAATTTCCTTTCATTCCATAATTCACTAATGTGAATTATTTTTTTTACTGCAGTGGCGAGCCCTTCAGTATCTACTGAAATTTCTCAGCCATTAAACCGAACTTGAAAACATTAGAGACCCATTTAGTTGTGGCATGTGAGAGAGTGGCAGAGATTTGGTTTTACCTAATTCATTTTAGTTCATTTGGTTCTGCAGTACCCAAGGCAGAAAAAACATGAACACAAATATGTTCGATTTTATTAAGAGTTGTTCCCATAATGCACTGTGCTCTTTATACGCAAAAAATAAAATGAAACCTTATCTGATTTCCCCAGTAAACCTTCTCACAAGATGGTGAAACAGACATACAGTGGGGCAAAAAAGTATTTAGTCAGCCACCGATTGTGCAAGCTCCCCCACCTAAAATGATGACAGAGGTCAGTAATTTGCACCAGAGGTACACGTCAACTGTGAGAGACAGAATGTGAAAAAAAAAATCCATGAATCCACATGGTAGGATTTGTAAAGAATTTATTCGTAAATCAGGGTGGAAAATAAGTATTTGGTCAATAACAAAAATACAACTCAATACTTTGTAACATAACCTTTGTTGGCAATAACAGAGGTCAAACGTTTACTATAGGTCTTTACCAGGTTTGCACACAAAGTAGCTGGTATTTTGGCCCATTCCTCCATGCAGATCTTCTCGAGAGCAGTGATGTTTTGGGGCTGTCGCTGAGCAACACGGACTTTCAACTCCCGCCACAGATTTTCTATGGGGTTGAGGTCTGGAGACTGGCTAGGCCACTCCAGGACTTTCAAATGCTTCTTACGGAGCCACTCCTTTGTTGCCCGGGCGGTGTGTTTTGGATCATTGTCATGTTGGAAGACCCAGCCTCGTTTCATCTTCAAAGTTCTCACTGATGGAAGGAGGTTTTGGCTCAAAATCTCACGATACATGGCCCCATTCATTCTGTCCTTAACACGGATCAGTCGTCCTGTCCCCTTGGCAGAAAAACAGCCCCATAGCATGATGTTTCCACCCCCATGCTTCACAGTAGGTATGGTGTTCTTGGGATGCAACTCAGTATTCTTCTTCCTCCAAACACGACGAGTTGAGTTTATACCAAAAACTTCTACTTTGGTTTCATCTGACCACATGACATTCTCCCAATCCTCTGCTGTATCATCCATGTGCTCTCTGGCAAACTTCAGACGGGCCTGGACATGCACTGGCTTCAGCAGCGGAACACGTCTGGCACTGCGGGATTTGATTCCCTGCCGTTGTAGTGTGTTACTGATGGTGACCTTTGTTACTTTGGTCCCAGCTCTCTGCAGGTCATTCACCAGGTCCCCCCGTGTGGTTCTGGGATCTTTGCTCACCGTTCTCATGATCATTTTGACCCCACGGGATGAGATCTTGCGTGGAGCCCCAGATCGAGGGAGATTATCAGTGGTCTTGTATGTCTTCCATTTTCTGATGATTGCTCCCACAGTTGATTTTTTCACACCAAGCTGCTTGCCTATTGTAGATTCACTCTTCCCAGTCTGGTGCAGGTCTACAATACTTTTCCTGGTGTCCTTCGAAAGCTCTTTGGTCTTGGCCATGGCGGAGTTTGGAGTCTGACTGTTTGAGGCTGTGGACAGGTGTCTTTTATACAGATGATGAGTTCAAACAGGTGCCATTCATACAGGTAACGAGTGGGGGACAGAAAAGCGTCTTACAGAAGACGTTACAGGTCTGTGAGGGCCAGAGATTTTCCTTGTTTGAGGTGACCAAATACTTATTTTCCACCCTGATTTACGAATAAATCCTTTACAAATCCTACCATGTGGATTCATGGATTTTTTTTCACATTCTGTTTCTCACAGTTGAAGTGTACCTCTGGTGCAAATTACTGACCTCTGTCATCATTTTAGGTGGGGGAACTTGCACAATCGGTGGCTGACTAAATACTTTTTTGCCCCACTGTAACCCCAGCTGTGCCCTTTGAAGCTTTCACTTCATGAAATTTCATTTTTTTATGGTCTTAGAGGGGTGCAGTCAGGCAGTTTAGGAGGAATTTAATTTACATCTAAGCCCATTAAAAGAGGACATTTATTATCAAACATCTGCAGCTGGTGATAAATCTGTTGATGATATAGTGAGAAAAAAATCAAATGGAAACTGTTTGTACTTACACATCTAACTCAAAAGTCATTATTAGCATTTATTTGGAGTCATCGCTGTGTTTATCAGATCAAAGTCCAGATTTTCTCGCCGTTTAGCCACATTGTGGTCCTTTCACAACATGTGAGAAAAATGTCAGTCTAATCTATCTGTCCATCCCAGCTCGTTGCTATCTTTGGTGAGCAGCGAGGGTACAGAGGCTTCATCAAAGCTCCGTAGCTGAAAATTGCTGCTTCTCGAAACAACTAAGGGCTTGAAAGATAATTTGTGACTTTGTAACTGTGACTGAATCCTTTCATAAAATACACTCACTGGCCACTTTTTTGGGTCCACCTGTCCAACTTCTCTTTAATGCAAATATAATTAGCCATTCACATGGCAGTAAGAGTGCATTTAGGCATGTAATCATGGTCAAGATGACTTTTGGAAGTTCAAACCAAACATCTGAATGGGGAGGAAACAGTATTTAAGTGACTTTGAATGTGACATGGTCGTTGGTGCTATATGGGCTAAACTAAAAATTTCAGAAACTGATGATGTGCTACAATTTTCCCACATATACTGTCTATAGGGTTTACAGAAAATGGTCTGAAAAAGAGAAAATATCCATTAAGTGTCAGTTCTCTGTGCAAAAACACCTTGCTAATTCGAGAGGTCAGAGGAAAATGGTTTTTTAGCTGATATGGAGGCAAAATTAACTCAAATAACTAGTCTTTACAACCAAGGTATGCAGAAGCTAATATGTTACAGCAACAGAAGACCACACCAGTTGCCACTTGTGTATACTAAGAACAGGAAACTATATTTGCGAGTCTCACCAAAATTGGGCAATAGAAGATTTGAAAAGCATGACGAGTCCTGATTTTTTCTGATGAGTCTGAGTCTTGTGACATTCAGTTAGAATTTGGTATAAACAGCAAGAAAGCATGGATCCATCTTGCCTTGTATCAATGATTCAGGCTGTCGGTGATGTAATGTTGTGTGGAACATTTTCCTGCCACCTTTTGGGTGTTTAGTACCAAATCAGCATCATTTGAGTATTGGTGTTGTCCGTTCCTTTATAACCACATTGACAAAGGCGCATTATCCCAGCAGGATAACCCACCATATGACAAAGCTCAGATCACCTTAGATTGGTTTCTTCAACGCGATATTAAGTTTATTTTACTTAAATGACCATCAGATTTATATCCAGTAGTACCTGTGGGATTTAGTGGAACAAGAGATTCATATCATGGGTTACAAACATGCAGCTGGCACATCTGCAGCCACAATCTCTGAGGAATGTTTCTATCACCTTGTGGATTTATGGCATGAAGAAATAAGGCAATTCTGAAAGAAAAGGGGCATTCAGTGAAGTGGCCAGTGAGCTCATCTTAGTTTACTTTAGTCTTGGTTTAATTGTTATTCTAATATTGATTATAGCAGTCATTTACGGTATTTTGTTGTGAAGTACCTTTCTTTAGTTCTTTTTCACATTAAGTAATGACTATAATAAGGGTAGCCTTAGATAATTACTTTCTATAGTAATTAAACTGTAACTTCACCCCACTGCTAAATTACAAAAGAACAACAGTCCAAGACTGCACACCCACACAAAGGCTGACTATTCCCTCCACATCATACCTGAACTGAGTTCCTGCTTCCAGAAGTATGTCATCAAGAGAATGTCTCCCATTTTTTCCTGTGTTGCTGCGGTAATTAATCCTACTGAAAATTCATGAACCCAAATTTCAGTCAACTCCAAAAGTAACAGTTTCATGCAAATTGTTTTAGAATTTTTTAATAGATCTGCTCGCAAACAGTGGGCTAAAAATTGGTTGTTGCGGAAAACTACATCTCTATCAATTAGAGTTGTTGCTATATCCCCAATAATGTCAAAAGCAGGGATATTTTTTATTGTTTAGTCAATGCGAGACCAAGAGAGGAGTAAAATGAGTCAAGGAGCCCATCCTGCCAGCTGCTACCTTTGCCAAGTCATCTAAAAGTCTAGGTTAGGGTTAATGTCTAGGGTTAATGTACAGTGATGCTTCTACAGACATCAGAAGTCCAAGTTTAAACTATAGCTCCAAACATCACTCCTGTGAATCGGGAGCCTTGAGGATTAATTGAAAATGAGCGCCGTTTCACAGACCTGCCACTGAAGGGTGGGCAGCTGAAGGAAGTGGACCACCCACCTCTGATTGGTCTCAAGCTGTTGACTTTATGTCAGCACTAGCTTTACAAGGTGACCCTTCATCTGCTCATTTTCAAAACTGAATATCCAACTAGGATTCCAGGGAAATAGATTCAGTCTCAGCTGATAGTGAACAGATTAGAGTACATCCTGTACAGGTCAGCAGTCCTTCACAGGTTATATATACATGTCCACAATACATAACATTTAAAGGCACCTTTTTGTTTTAAGGTGAGCTTATACATCCTGTTGAGGAATTTTCAACCCATAAAATGCAAATCTTTACATTTTTTTTATCAGAGCCCAATCAAATGATTTAATTTACAGCTCAGCATGCTCCACAAATTTTCTTGTAGTCTAGATCCAGTTGCCACTTTTATGATGTCATTGGTTTTTTAACTGCAGCAATAAACATACATCCTTAGCAAATATGTTTTTACAGTTATGGAATTTGTACTTATTTGTGGGCTGTCTGGGTAAAAAAAGGCAGAGCATCTGCACCTTTCACTTTGAATCCATCCAGGGCACATCAATCACCCCAAATATCCATCTTTCTAATAAAGGCAAGATGCCAGCAATCTTGTAAAAATGGTCTGTGTATTATGTGAAGACAAATAATGAATGCAGTTGCAATACTTGTGTCATGTGTTTAAAGGGGTTCTTTAAATTAGAGTTGTTTGCCATAGTTAATCTATTCATTATTCTGACTGCTGTAAAAAAAGATATTTGACAGCCACTGTTGGGTAGACGCTCCGCTCTGTCTCCTCTGTCAAGGAGAAATCAATCACTCAGTCCCTGGAGGAACACCAGCTGGCATCTGAATGGTTTGTGCCATTTGGCCTTGTGGAGATTGACTATACTTTTCCTCACTTCTGTCTTTCAGTCTTCAAATTAATTCCCCATGTTTACAGAAGGTTCTGTCCAAAAGAAACAAACAAATGATGGCTTCACCCCAGCTGGGCCAAGCTCACTATTGTCAGTTTACATCACTGCATGTTTTACACTAATTGAGGCCTGATTTGGCATCTCATAAAGACGTGATTAACATGCATAACAAAAGGATAACCTTGGCGATGGGGATTTAAATGTTTTACTAGGGTTCCTTTTTTGTATGCCAAGATAGAGCAAACTTTCTTAGACTGTGCAGGAAAGTTTTTGTTAAAGATGCACAGGACAGAACAATAAATCAGTGTCATGGTTGCCCTACTGTCCACATGTGTTTGGTCATTAGTCTTTTTTGTGACCTGGAGAGTCCTTTGATGACAGCACTGAGAACTTAATGCATGAAGGAATCAGTCTGACATAATTAATGGGAAAAACAGTTAACGATTTACTTTTTGAACTCTTTAGTAGGTGATTGTGGCTCAAGAGTTGGGCGTTCGTCTTGTAATCGGAAGGTTGCCGGTTCGAGCCCCGGCTCCGACAGTCTCTCGTTGTGTCCTTGTGCAAGACACTTCACCCGTTACCTACTGGTGGTGGTCAGAGGGCCCGGTGGCGCCAGTGTCTGGCAGCCTCGCCTCTGTCAGTGCGCCCCAGGGTGGCTGTGGCTACACTGAAGCTTGCTGTCACCAGTGTGTGAATGGGTGGATGATTGTGTAAAGTGCTTTGGGGTCCTTAGGACCAAGTAAAGCGCTATACAAATACAGACCATTTACCATTTTAAAAAAAGAAAGAACCAGAGACTGCAGTTAATTAATAAATGGGGCAAAGATGAAATAAAGTGATTGAGGGTTGCGCACGTTAGTCACATTCTGGCTTTTATCAGTCTGTGAAGCTCTCTGTGGGCTTTATTTAGAGCACTGCTGTGAGGACAGATGCGATGTAATTATTGTATAGCATTGCAAGTTTGCAGGCCTTTAGGAGGTCAATCGCATCAATTAACAGACGTCCTTCCTGTGCTGTTTAGAGGAGACCTGTTGCTGTGTTGAATGAAAGCTGCACACCCTCTCCCACTGAGCATGACGGGATCCTGTTGTTAAAACCAATGGGAAATGACTTAATCAAGGTGTCACTCAGGGGGGCAGCCAGTTACAGTTCACAGTACCTGAGCTGTTTCAGCGAACAAGCAAAAAGCTCCAAAATGGCTAGCAACACGTGGACCGTGCCTTTGTTGCGCACTGTTGTGGCATAGCTTCCCCACATCTCACTCTGTTCAAGCTTCAGCTCTCTGTCTGCAAAGCCGCTGTACACAGCTGGCGAGGAAAAGCAGTTGCTAGGACACCAAGACCCATTGAATGAATAATGTGAAATAAATTCATTTTGAACAGCTACTTCCCGCATTTGTTTTAGTTTGTTTGGTCTTTCGTGTGTTGGTGACGATGCAGAAATACTGTGTCGCACATTAATAAAACATGAAACAGATGTTCTACAAGCTTTCTCGCTGAGGCTCCAACACCTTAAGTGTGAGAGAAACACAACATTGTTAACGGAGCAGTAATCGTGTCACACAAAAAAGGAAATGCACTTTGACTCATTAAAGCAGGAAAAGCAAAAGTGGAAATAAAGGAACAAAAAAGGTGGCTCAACTTAACATCATGTAGCCTTTTTTTTGTATGCTTTCACAAATAAGAGCATCGTAAGGCTTGAATGAGAGCCATGTTCCCAGTTTTGTGAATTGTTGCCTTGCTAACTATTTCTTCAAACTCTCTTCCCATCAGGAGTACACCATCGATGTCTTCTTTCGCCAGAGTTGGAGGGATGAGCGGCTGAAGTTCGATGGGCCCATGCAGGTTTTACCCCTCAACAACCTCCTGGCCAGTAAGATCTGGACTCCTGATACTTTTTTCCACAATGGAAAGAAATCTGTAGCCCACAACATGACAACTCCTAACAAACTGCTACGACTAGTCGACAACGGCACGCTTCTATACACAATGAGGTGAGCATTTTTTGTGGTGATTCGGAGGTCAACACCATCACTTGAAAAAAAAAAATCTGCAGGTGCTGTTTAGTAGATATATTAACCGTCTTAATTTGGCATGAGAGCATCCTTATTTTGACATTCCTAAAAGAAAAAAGAAAGCATAATAAAAGATTTCACCCACTGGCACTCAGCACTTTTTACAGCCAGAAGTTCTCCATATGTATGAAAGGGTGACTCGCTTCCTTATAAGCTTATGCTAGGAAGCTTGGGATACAGTTGACTGTGACAGCATTCCTCTCCTATCATTCAGCCTCAAATACACTAACCGGTCGTTAAGTGATGACATGACGAATCCTACTTCTGGGCCTAAAGTAGTCTGCGTTTAATATGGCTTTTGTGTTGTTAACATGTTTAATGTTTTGTATTTTCTTCTATTTAATCTCAAAAAGCTCCTAAAACAGTCAGTAATCACTGTTGACCTCCCTCGGCTTTTATTACCGCTAATCATTTATTTAAGCTCAGTTTTTAAAACCTTAGGATGTAACTACAGCTCAGCACTCACGTTAACTTTTATCGAGTGGAAAAAAAGTTAGCTTGTTTATATTATACTAACATAGCTGTGTCGCTAGCGGTCATGTAGCACATCATTAGCTACAGCTAGCCAAACTTCAGTAACCCTACAAACGTCACTGCTGTTTAGTTTTCTTTCTTCATTTATGTTTGAAGTGATAACAGAGCTGTATGTTTTAATTTGTTTCCAAAACCACGCAGTCAGGACATGCTATATTGTATTTCGATGGAAGCTAGCAAGCTAACTTCCTGCTAACTTCCAACTCCGTTAAATGTCATAAATTCCGTTTTCATGGATGCCTGGATGTTAAACTCAATTGTTACACCTGGTAGAGCAGAACGTTGATCATTTTATTAAAGATGAAAGACTTTAGACAGTTTTTCAACTCTCAGTAATGCCATAGTGATCGACCTGCAGCGGAGTTTAGGCCCAGACACGGCTAGTGACGTCAGACTTAACGACTGGATTATTATTATTAGTTGTAGTAATAGTAGTAGTAGTATTATACACTACCAGTAAAAACTTTTAGAACACCCCAATTTTTCTAATTTTTGACTCATCAAAGTAGCCACCTTTGACAGATATAACAGCTGAACACACCCTTGGCATTCTTTCTACAATAGACATCAAATGTTTTTCAGAAAGTTTTTCATATATCTGTTGCAGAAGTTCTCATAAATGTGTGGCACTTAAAGGTTGCTCTGCTTTCACTCTTCTGTCCTGTTCATCCCAAACGATCTCACTGAGGTTTAAGTCCGGAGACTGTGCTGGCCACTCCATGTTTTCAAGCTTACCATCTTGTTCTTTTTTCCTGAGGTAGTTCTGGCATGTCTTGGACTTAAGTTTTGGATCACTATCTGGCTGTAGGATGAACCCCTGACCAACTAGGTGCAACCAGTGGGTACTGCAGAATTCTGTGGTAGCTGTTTTAGTTTAGTTTCTCACTCTGTACAAGTCACCGACCCTGGATCCAGCAAAACAGCCCCAGACCATCACACCTCCTCCTCCATGTCTGACAGTTGATGCCACACACTGTGGAACCATCCTTTTCGTCTGCTTGATGGCATACTGTTGAACCTTGTTTTTTAAATCTGAGCACTTACTTTTGTAACATTTCAAGCTATGCATTGGACTTAAACAACTTGAATCACAATAAATAACTGAAAAAAATGGGGTGTTCTAAAACTTTTGACCAGTAGTTTATGTAGATGGGTTGATTCAAACAAAATTGACCCACCATATGAAAAGGAAAACTATCCATAAAGATCAAAGCCATTTTCTGTATCAGTGTGTAAAAATGCTTCTTAATGTTGTTTTGTTGGACGAATAAAACTCCAGCCTGTGGGCAGTTTTTGCCAGGCCTGTAATGGTTTTTCAAATTCATCATCCTGTATTTAGTCAAGTCAAGCAAAATTCTGTCGCCAATATTAAAACATTTTTAAAAACTTAGTTTTGATTTATAATAAATGGGGTTTTTTAAAGATCATATAGAAGTTACTGGAAGTTACTGTATGTGTCACCATGTCCATGCAAAGTTTCATTCAGATTGGCCCAATGTTAAGGGTACATAGAGGCATATTTACATAAATATGCTCTAATCATTATATACAGATATTTGAACATGGCAGTCTATTGACTCACTTTCCCAGCTTGCCTCAACTGGCTATTAGAGGAACAGCAGCAATAATAGTCAATATTGAATCATTGAAAACATTTTTCAAGCTGAGAATTTACAAAATTCTCATCCTTCATCAAATGAAATCGGAATGTTTGTCATATTTTTTTCAGTTAGAACATGAACATTTGATAGAAAGAAAATTGGAAACTATAGTCCCGGATTCCAAAGAAAAGTTAGAAGATTATGAGAGAACCTAGTTTAGCTTTTACAAGATGATGTGTGTATATCAGCAAATTCAATAGCTAGAGACATTTTATTTAAAAGCATGAATGCAAACACCGTGGTGGCACTAGGGTGAAAATTAACATCTTAGGAATAAAATTGTGCTTTTTACCTGTCTGTGAGTCAGATAGCTGACTTGCAGCCAGTCTGGCCCATATATGTATCACACGCAGACAGCCGAGTGAATAATACTCACTTGATCAAAGGAGTGTCATTGTGTGTATGTCATGCGTAAAGTACACTGTAAATAGCATCAGCAAGACAGTCATAGTCACTGAATACCATTATGTACTGAATAACAGCAAAAATAATTCTGTGATTGCTTTGGCTGGAAACACTGAACCTGTCGATCAGCATTCACCAGCTTTGCACTAGGCCGTGAAAAGGCTGCAGAAATGTTTTTATGATGCTCGTGCACAAGGTCAGTATAGATTTTTAGGGGTGAAAATGAAATGGTGAAAAAATCATTTTGTGCTCCCACATGAGTAGATCTGATGCTGTGGCAGTTCTGCCAAGGCCAACAAAGATCCCTGAGCTCTGATGTAGTATTACAAGGACTAACATGTTTAAATAAGCAGGGAAATGTATTGTGAGATGATGAAAAAGTTGCATGATTAAGTATGATAATCCTTGGCATCCTTGATAATCCTTAGAGGCCCAAAAGCATTTTTGGAACCAGCTTAGTTGTATTATGGAGCTAAAATAAACACCAGCAAATAAAACTCATTTATAGGAATTCTGTATTTCCCATTGCAATGCTTTTGGGGGGGGGGGGGGGGGGGGTATGGCATACTTTAATATTATTAACACTATTATACATTAGAGACCTTAATATTATTACATTATATAATATTAGCATTAAAAACATAGTTCCGCAGTGTGCTATTTGTCCTCCCATCATCCCCAAATGGTTGCAGCACATGGCTACCCCTCCTTCCTGTTAAAAGGGAGTTTTTCCTTCCCACTGTCGCCAATTGCACGTTCAAATGTGGTTATTTGATCGTTGGGGTTTTCTCTACATTATTAAAGGGTCTTAACTTAAGAATGTAAAGCACCCTGAGGCGACTGCTGTTGTGATTTGGTGCTATATAAATAAAATGGAAATGAACTGAATAGTTCAAGTAAAAATAGTGTTATTACATAAATCCAAATGTTGTTAACCATCTTTACTGCCTGAATAAAGAAAATAAACACTTACTTCATGCAAATTTACAACTGCATCCCCCTCTATCATTGCAGAGTTGAGCCAAAAAAGTAAAAACACTAAGATCTGGAATTCTAATGTGTGAGCAGTCGGCGAGAGAGATTAACTGTTTTGAACCGCTAAAATGCATGTAGGTGAAAATCTGCGCGCTCAATGTACAGCATCAATAATGTCATGTCTTATATAAAATTCTGTCAAATATATTGATATCTTGCCAAGCCCTAATGAAAAACTGCAAAGTATTCTTTAGACCATCCCTACTTTTACTGACTCTATCATAAAACTCATATCATAAACTTAATATGGAATGTATTTTTGAAAGCACTGGCAAAGAACTTTCTCAATTTTAGGGCTACCTTTCATCTATCTTAAGCTTTGGGTGATTAGTTGAAGGGGATCTGCATGAAAATATTGCTGTGTTATTAGAGGTACTGGAAAACACTCCCAAGGAGAGACTGATACCTTAAATTTCCACATACTGCACAGGTATTAGGCTTTAGAATATAAATCTGTCTCACGGGAAGTTTAGTGCACAGTGCGTCACCATAGCGCCCCGCTTTGATTGACATTCCTCACTAAACAACTGCTTAAATCCATTTAATCAGCACGTCTACAGGATCTGAACTGACAAATGCTATGAAGGCCTCGGCTCTGCAGGATTGCATCATTATTTCTGAATTTAGAGAGCTGGTATTGTCTGCCAGCGCTGCTGCGGTTATTTTTTGTGAAAGCATTTGTCACTCATTTACAGTTCACCTCATTTTAACTCAACCTCCTTGCTTCTTCTTCAGCATTTCTCTGTCCCTCACTAATATTAATTTGTGAGAAGACTCAGGTGTACTTTTTAAAGAGAGAGAGGTTTATGCAGGTTTATATTTGTCATTAAAAGCTGTTTCAAGAATTTATTGTATGCGAATGTATCATTTACTAAGTGGACTTAACAGCTTAGAGACCACCAAAAACAAATACAACTGTACAGCCGTACTTGGGGATTTACAATGCCAGAAAGCCCTTTCAACACGGCCAAAGCTGAGAAGTAATGCTTCACTTAACACGCTGCTATGTGACTATAAAAGCAACACAATACAAAAGCAATGCTGCTAAGACACAAGTTTTTGTCTTGTCTTTAAACATTTGGTATATTTAGTATATAAAAAACTAAATAAATAGATTGTTTTATATGATCTATAGCTTGCTAGTAGCATGACTCCTGTGTCTCCCCCCCCCCCCCTTTTCCAGAGTGAAATACATTTTTACTTTAACAAAAGAATTGTATTTAACTAAAGAAAGACTTCAGTGATGGCAGTGGGTGTGATCCACATGAACAAATAAAGACAGGCATCAAACAAATATAAAAACTGGTATCTGTGAAGGCAAGTGTTGTATTATTGTACACAGTGAATACACTGCAAAGCAGCTAAGCAGTGTGAGGATTAAAAGTCTGAAGACATGGTTCTCTGCTGGAAGAGGGTGGACTGATCACTCTACCTTGAAGCAGCAGGTTGATCAGTGGATCAGTGCAGCTATAGAGGTCTGTTGTGGTGAAAACAGCCACAAGGCATAGCTGTTGATTTTCTGGGCAGCAACTGTTCAGACCCTCCCTTATGGCCACAACCAGTCAGTAGCGAGCAAAACAAAAGGACCGACACAATGAGCTTTTCCTGAAGGATGTCTGGGTTCACTCTAAGAAGGGAGTTCAGGAGGGAGAAGATTCCGATGAGGTTCTGGGACACACTTGGGAAATTTTTACTCCCTGGTGGTTTGGAAGCTTTCTGATATCCGAAACACACATATGCACACATACACAAGAAGTGGAGGAGGTGGTGGGGTTCTGCTTAGACTGCTGCCCCCACAGTCCTGGATTAGAAAATAGTTGGGTGGTACCCATCATGTCTCACATTGTTCAAAAGAGCACAGTGGTAGCAGTCGCCTCATTAATTCTTTGCTTTGTCTTCCTTTATTATTGTTCTAGTCTGGCTGTTCTTGCATATGCCTGCAAATGTTTCAAGCCCTTCAAGAAATTAAGAATTTCTGTGGGGGCAGATCAAAACGATGCTTTCCAAATGAAGCTTTCTACTCAAATTATACTAATATTTTAGTAACATGTTTTAACAGCTATTCAGTCGATTGTCATTCACTTTGCACATCAATATTTACTTTGTAATAACGATCACTTAACTTGCACCAGTCATCAGATCCAATTTCAAATTGCCCAGTGCTTTGGTTTATGAACAGTGCTGCCATTCCTGTCACCCGTCATCAGCAGTACTTTAATAAATTAATACTGGAAGGAGTAATACTGTTAAATTAAATTTGAGTAATCAGTCACTGTCAATCAGTTAAGTGTTTTTGTTTGATTTGATAAGTCTCGGGTTATGAAACAGAGCATAAGTGATGGGTGAAATAATACTTTTTTATAATATATATACATTTTATTTTTTTTGTCCGGTTGCACATATAAGTGTGGCCAATTCTTTCTGTATATATTTAATTATCATATGATTTTAAATATATACATATATTTTAATATATATATGCTAAAACTAAAATTAGGCATGAAAGGTTTAATAAGGCTTTGAAAGTATAATAAGCTAGGTCTATTTAAATACATTAAAGTGGAATATATTATTTTAGAGAAAATGCCAGAACAAATTGTAAGGCAAGAGGAAGGGTTAAGAGAAGAAAGGCAGAAATGTCGGTTCAGACAAGAATTCCATTCAGCGGCTTGAAGGCAGCAAAGAAACATTAAGCAAAATACATTTAACTTAATTTTTAGACGCAATCACACTGTAATGTTAGACAACCCTACCAAAAAACTACTAGTACTAATTTTATTTTTGCAATTTTATTATTTTCGTTAATTTTTTTCTCTCTATCATATATTGGAACATGTGGTCCATTTCACCTGATTACAATCCTGAGTCTGAAATGTAAACACCTCTAGAATATAAAAAATACCATTTACTAGGTTACTAAGGGTGGCTAAGGAGAAGTGGCTGACAGAAAAAGGAACCTTTTTTTAGAGGTTTCAATGTGTGTTCATTGGTGTTTTATGGTTCTGTAAACGTTGCCAAAGTTTATCAGACTTCACCTCCCCAAAAAACACCAGCATGTCTGCATTGTCATTGTGAGTACCATAAATTGCTGACACATGCTGTGTAAGGTACCTCTATGCCCAAGCGCTTCTTTGCAAGGCTGATGATATAGTTGTAAGCTCTGTATGAAGACAGCTTGCCTTTTTGTCTTTAATCAAAACCATTCTGTCTTCTTGTAGCCTTTGTTTCTGTCAGAGTATAAGTACAGCGCGTGAATGTTGATTTTAAGTGCCGTGTGATGCAAAAGATTCTCACATTTATGTTGTAAAGCATTAGCTTGTGTAGATAGTGAGCCACTTATCAGTAATGAGGCAGCAACAGAGAGCACAGAAGCGAGTTAGAGGCAAAAACAGGCTTGGCATTGTTGTAAATACAACACAATGAGCTAATTGGAAACAGAAAGTTTGTCTGTGGAGGCAGCCCGCGATGTTACACATTTTAAGGCTGTGGCTACAAATAAACTTGTGGGACTTTCTGCAACATTAAACAGTGAGACCAAAAGAATCTACCCAATAAAAACCCAGTTTTCAATGGATGTACAGGGTAAATATGGTATAATTGAGTTTAAATAACCCAGTTTGGGGGGTTTATGTGTGAGTTAGTGCACCAAAGGATGGCATTTAATTAGTTGCTGTGTTGTTTGAACTCGGCAAATGTAGCCCCGATGTTGATTAAACATGTATGAGTGAGATAACGTGCACAATTTCTCTGTTTACTTGCAGAGTGCCTTTTGTGGCCTGGCCATTTGACCAACTGAAACAAATTTGGGTGCTCTCTGGAGATTTAGTCCATGTCTGCCTTCTAATTACCACTGACAGGGTGGTGATGCAAAGGAGGAGAGAGAGAGAGGATATAATCTGTTCTCCTTCAGTTTTTATTCACACGTACACAAATCCCTGGTTTTGAAATAAACTCAGAGATTAAAGCATTATTTGGTCTACATTTGGATTTGTGGGAAAGCCAATTTTGATGCACGATAAAGCAATTTGCATAAGACCTTCCCAACATGTCTCACATATCTCTATGAAAATGCTCCAAATTATGTTTCTGCAGAAATATTTGACATCATTATGCATCATCATTTGTTTATAATGACCTGTTCAACCATCCTGCAGACTGAACAGTGATGCATTTTCTTTCCCTCTGCCCCCACAGGTTGACCATTCATGCCGAGTGCCCCATGCACCTGGAGGATTTCCCGATGGATGCACACGCCTGTCCTCTGAAGTTTGGAAGTTGTAAGTCAGTCCAGATGGTCAAAACAAAAGTGTTTTATATAAGATCAGACATCTGAAACAGTGGGGATGGTTCTCTGCAGGTGTTAGGAACCTTTTCCTGAACTATAAAAAAAGAAGAAAAACAAAACAAAGGCTAAAACTACACTGCAGTATGATGTTTGGTAATATAACAAAAGCAGTTAAGAGAAAATTTTATTAATAAAGATCTTCTCCCTCTTTGGGCTGCACCCTTTAGGCATCGCCACAGCGACAGTTAATGTGCTTAAATTACTTTCAGTATGCTCATAGTGCGGGGCATGTAACCATCCATACACAAGCATAGGCTATTTACTGTTTCAAACACAGCATTAGATATAGTTTGATGTGTTAGGATCAATGCTTATATCTCTCAACATAAAATGATGCTGATAGGTAGAGCATTCATTTTGGATACATTTAGTTAAAAAAGTGGCAATGGAGGAAAAGTCAGTGATCCCCTGAAGCGTGAGGATTAAATCTCAGGGTGGTGAACACAGTAAAAGGAATTTTTTTGTGAAACCTGATATCATTATCGGCCGCAGGTCTATCAGCCCGATCAATACTGGATGGACGCTGCGTATTATCATGAATGACTTACTGGAATTTAGGAAAAATGTCTTTTAGATCCTGAAGTCAGCAGTTAACTTTTTGCCAAAGCAAATGCTGATAATCCTACAATGTGCAGAGGTAGGAGAAAAACAGAAAATATTGCACCCATATTTTGAGCTCTCACCTATGCTGTCTGTTTTTTGGGGGCTGTCTTCTGTTTGCTCAGATGCTTACACAAATAATGAGGTGATCTACCTGTGGACCCAGGGTGACGAGAGGTCTGTCGCTGTGGCAGAGGACGGCTCCAGGCTGAACCAATATGACTTACTGGGACATGTTATTGGCAAAGAAACCATCAGTTCCAGCACAGGTATGCCATTCTGGGTACAGACAGCAGCATACAATACACTGTAAGGGAAATCAGAGTTTGTCTGGAACAGGCAAAAAGTTGATTTTGAGTACTCAAAAGTGATCGAATTCTCACTTTTGAAAGATAAACTGCATATAATCTATTCCACTGAGATATAGTGGCTCTTGTGTAATTTGTCTTCCAAATTAATAAACAGTCTGCAGTTTCTCAACAGTTTCTGTCAGTTTAAATTCATCTTGCATTGTTTGGCTCCATCGAGAAAATGATGACTGAAACTATTCAGCATATATACCAAGATAATATGAAGACGTTTGCCAGAGGTGAAAGTTTCTTTTTGGTTTTTTTCACTTTCCTTTGGGGTTCAGCCAAGAGTCAACTATGATAACCATCGTCTAGCCCTTTCTTTTGATTGCATATTCATTTGATCTTAAAATCTTATCTTCAAAACTGTTGCAGAATCCTTTTTATCTGTCACACAAAAATAAATGTTTTTGTTATTTCCCCATTGGAGGGCTTAAAGCTTATGTTAGCAATTTAATATAAAGGGATGAAATAGCACGGTGAGGGCAGGGTACTCACATATGCTGCAAATATTTACAGCAGCAGCATCTCACTGGTAATAGATCATTTGAGTTCAAACACCTTCAAGAATGTGCTGCATTTTTATTATACTTATCAGTCACTATCATGTACCGCTAACATCAATCAGCAGCTTTAGTTAATGGTGTAATAGGACTAGATAAAGTACCAAAGAGCTTGTAATGGTAAAGCTAAAAATAAAAAGTTGCTTTAGTGGGGCATTTGGAAATCACAAGAGTAAAACAGCTTACCAGCGAGCCACGCTGCTCTCAGTTTTGAGAGATTTAACCTTTGCATTCAAGCTGTTTGCTTGTGAAACTTTCAAGAGGTGAGCCACAGAGTCGCTGATATCTGTCAGACTTCAGTTGTCTTTGGAGACTAAAGCACCAAGAATCCACTTTGTTAGATGGCACTCCTGTTTTCCAAGAAATAAAAGTGTGTGTGTGTATGTGTGTGTCTCCTTTAAATAACTGCACCTGTTTAACTCTACAGAGGATGCGTTCCTTGAGAGTATCTTTATTGTTTGTGCTGTTTGGTGGGTTGAATGTAAGTCAGGAGAATTGCAGCGATGGAAGAAGACCAACAGAAGTCTGACAAGTACCAAAGATTCATGATAGAGTCAGTGCGATTTCTTTCATAAACCACTTCAGCTTATGGCGGTTGGAAAAGCTTTAAACTTTAAACCTAATGGACTATAGTGATCTAGGGGGATGGGAGGATTTGAGCCCGTTCAGCTCTGGTTTGATTCTCCTCAGAAAAAAACAAAACCAAAAAAACACCTCAGGGATGGAAATCTGTTTTTCGTCCTATCTTCGTAACACAGATTGCAAACATGGCACTGAGAGCTGGCAGTTGGAGAAGATGTGAGTTTATCCATTTGCTAGTATAATTGACATATTTATATGAACAGCAAAAAACATCCCAAAGAACATGTAAATGTGCACTTAAAAGAATGTGACACTTTGTATATGTCTTATTAATGACATCAATGTGATGTCATCTGCCAGTCTGTTTGTTTACAGTCTTTATTATTTAGTTATTATTATACTTTTTTGTCTCTTACGGTTAAAAACTCTTGCTGTAAGTAAAAGATGGACATAGCTTCTCATCTGAGCCAATGCAAGTTACTTAAACTTACATTCTTACTATCAGCCAGCAGGTGGCGACTCCTGTTGTTCCAAAATCAAATCATGTTGTATAGAAACCTTTGAGAATGCAGTCCTTCAGCTCATTAGGACCTAGCATTCTCAGCTTGAGGCATTAAGGCCAAACTAGCCAATGGGTGTTGACACAGTGGCTATGTCCATCTTTTATATACAGTCTGTAGCTTAAGGTTTGGAAGTGTGCATCAACATCTTTGGAATATTTTAAGCATCTAAGCATTTTCTGTCTCAATACTGCTCACGTCTTGTCACATGCACGTTAATGTTCAAACATTAATGCATCAATTTTCAAATATTTTTCCTTGTGTTGCTCTGAGCGAGGAACAAGTATATTAATAATCATGACCCTGTCTGTGTCTCTCCATCTTTTTCTGTTTGTCTCTTTTCCCCTCAGGCGAATATGTAGTGATGACAACATATTTCCATTTGAAAAGGAAAATTGGCTATTTTGTGATTCAAACCTACCTTCCGTGCATCATGACTGTCATACTGTCTCAGGTCTCCTTCTGGCTAAACAGAGAATCCGTTCCGGCGCGCACAGTATTCGGTGAGTGCTATCTCGTGTTTTAAATCCAGCTCAAATAAATGCATTAAATGATTCATTGAAGAAGCTAGTTAATCAGAGGGCTATTAAATGATGAGGTAACAGAAATGCACTGTCTAAGGACTTGGCAAACAAGTAAACGGTTTGAAAAGGTTTGAGCATGAAAGTTCTCTTTTTTTAGCTTTAGTTAGCTTAGTACATTCAGGTGCACAGGAGCACTGAAAATAATTTATTTTATCAGTTCTGACTTTATTCTGCTGTTAATACAGAGAACATAAAACAAGATTTAAAGTATTTACATGTCATATTTTTCCTTTATTTTTCATAACAATTCCTCTTTAATATAGAGACATTTCCCAGTTGCCATCGCGACAATTGACTGTGTTTTCTCCCTTTAAGCCATGAATAATAATAGATTCAATTTGTCCATCGAACTTGATTCATGCTAAGAACATTGCGTCAGATGTGATCAACTCAAAGGTACTCAAATAAGGAATGTAATTTTCCTTCTCCTGCAGTTGTTGTTATTGCGCTGCATAATCAATATGAGTAGTCTTATGTAAATCTAAACACGGTTAGCATTTTTGCATTTAGACAGGTACATGCAGAAGCATATATTGTGCAAAAGATTTTAAAAATGTATGCAAGGCAAAGCGTTGCTGAGAAGATAAAAACTGTTCCAGCTCCCTTTGTGCAGTCTGAATAACCATATCTCCTTCACTTCTGCACAAATACACCCACTATTAGATTTTTCTTACACAGTCGTCTAAGAATCACTTCAGCCCCATAAGAGGTTGAATTTTTAGGGGACAATTTCCTTCACATTATGATAGTAATTTTAATCAGTGCCGTTTTCTCAGTGGACAGTTTCAAGCTGTGTTGGTTTTAGTTTTCTCGCCATCATGCTTACAGTCCCTTGGTTTATGAGAGCATGTGGCTGTCATTACCTGCGTAATCTAATTTATCTTTTTTGTTTTTGCATCCTCAGTCACCTTCCAAGTTATATTTCTAGTTAAGACTCGATACTTTTTGATTTATACCTGCATTTTATATAAGAGCATTACTCACTGTTACCGCAAGCACCAGATGTCCTCGTCTCTGACACCAGTTAATTGCGGTTGTAATGAGGACTGCTTTTTGTACAGATGAATATTCTAATTTTATGTAAATGGTGGAACAAAGTCAAGATTAGAAATGCATTACCTGCAAATCAATCAGCCCATGAATAGCCATGTATCACTCTTTTGTTGCAGCCTTTTTAAGCCTCCTTTGTATCCGTCTTTTATCAGATGAGAAAGGTTGGAACAGATAAAGCGATGCGCTTCGATGGGCGAACATTGTCCGAGCTGCCTTTCATTTCCATTCGCCCTGACTGTAAAGGCCAGGTTGTGAAATGATCTGCGAAATTTAGAACGTTTTAAGACATCGTTTTCGCCTTAATTAATTTTAGCAGATGTAGATCTGCTGCTCATTTTTCAAAAGTGGTGTCATTTAGCGATTTACCTTTACACGCAATCCTGCAGCTTAGACAGGTTGTGCTTTATGTATGCAGGTCAATAGCATGTCTCTTTGTTTGTGTATAAGCTAAAGGAAACTTTCAATATTTTCATTCGTTGTACTGTAGATAAGTCTAGTAAGAAAATACATTCATCCGACTGGTTTGAACAGAAGAACATAGCCTGAAAAATCCTCCGTAGTGGGTCATTACAGAGATTCTACATTCTCATTGTTTGAACTTGCAAGACTGACCCAGTGTACTTTGAATGTTTATGCACCACTGAGTTATGTCATCTGTATGAGGCTAGACTTTTTGATTTCATACAGTAGATTATGTAAAGCTCTGCAATGCAGGGAACTACACCATCATTTTTAGTTTATAACTTACACCTAATACCAAACCCAGGAAAGTGAATCTATATTAGGTTTAAAGAGACAGTACGCATTAACATTTCTTTTTCTAGCCATAATCCAGACTATTGTTATGTTGCAGTGCAGCTTTCTTTTCTCTTAAATCTCTAAAGAGATGTTGGTCAGTATAAAGTGAGAGTTTAGTGCCAGGATAGCAAAACCCAAACAAACCATGACTGAGTTGTAAGTAACTTTCTTTTAAAGGGACAGTTCACTGCCACATTGTTATTTATCCAATTTTTGAAGAGAATTTCCCAGTGACTGAAGACATTGGTAGAAAATTTCCTTCTCTTGAATGCACAGGAACTACATGGCACTTGCTTACGCTTAATATAAAGCACCTTGAGGCGACTGTTGTTGTGATTGGCGCTATATAAATAAAATTGAATTGAATTACCGCAAATGTTTAATTTCAGAAATAATGAAATATCTGCTGATCTTTTATTCTCTCCTCAGGTGTCACCACTGTCCTAACCATGACTACCTTGAGCATCAGTGCTAGAAACTCCCTTCCTAAAGTGGCCTATGCCACCGCCATGGACTGGTTCATGGCTGTGTGCTATGCCTTTGTCTTCTCTGCCTTGATTGAGTTTGCCACAGTCAACTACTTCACCAAGCGCAGCTGGGCATGGGATGGGAAAAAAGAGGGCATGGAAATAAGGGTGAGTGATTCTCATTTGCAACAGTTTCATGTAATCAAAAAAAAATGATGGATGTGTGACGCCTGCTCTTTCGATTCATCGCAGCGCACCAACATTAACTATCACCAATATGTGAGGACAAAAACAGAATGAAAGGCAGCTAGTTCAGGGGAAAGGCTCACGCAACTTTTCTTTGCTTACTAAATTCAAAATTAATCCAAAAAAAAGAAGTTGCTAAAAATGTCACTTGATTCTGGAGGAGTGATGAGGGGAAATTGCAGTTTGGAAACACATAGAAAGTACCCTTAATGCAGCATGGAGTACTTTGTAAAGCCTGTAAAGAGACCTTTTATTTATTCATTGCCAAATGGAACAGAGACAGTGGGGCGGAACAGTGAGAGCAAAAACAGAGGTAAACTCCCAGAGACGCTGGCCCTGATTTATGATGGCAGCATATGTTCAACTCTCATCCTAAAGTCAATGCAGCCTTATTCTCCCCAGAAAAGATGGTGCATTTACATCTATATAGTATATTGTTTAAAATGAATCACGTGATATTGAAGATAAATCACATCTTGTACATTATCAATAGCCAAACAAAGAAAATAAAATAAAAAGATCTCCGTGCCTGAGCCTATTTAATGGTTTATATTGAGGGAACAACCAGATATGTATCCAAAGAAGTTGTTGTTCAAAGAGAAAAAAAAAACACCTAAATCAAGCCACATGTTTCTCATGACAGCTTCAGCCTTTAAATGCAATATGATCTGTATGATTACCTTACTGGAAAGATCATTCCGTCTGTAATCACGACAGCTTGAAAAGTTTTCAATGAATTCTGATCAAACTTTTTTGTAGTGTAGAGCACGAGCCATTAAAAAGTGTCTTAGATCCACCACGGTCTTCATGGTCACCCTCGTGATTTATTGGTCGAAGAGTGACAAAAAGCCTTATAGCTTAAAACGTATGGCAAGCGTTGTGTTTGCTGTCAACATATAGAAAGATTTAAAATATCATGTCACATTTGACCTCTGACCTCTTCTTTAACTCAATGATTTGAAGGTCAAAGTGATAATAACTGATTGATAATAATTGAAATAATAATAATGGTGATAAAATAAGGCCAGACCTTCATAAAATGACCTTTATGTGCTTAAAATTTCACAGCCTTTGTTTGTATTGGAAGATTTAGGAAATGCTGCCAGTATATGGAGGTTCTAAATATTAACACTATAGTTTGCATCTAAATGTCATGTCACATTTGACCTCTGACCTCACTTTTACATCTGCCTTTTTTTGAAGTTATTTGTCGTATGTTTAAAGTATTGTCAAAATCTGCTCAGTTAGTTAAAAATATATACAGTAGTATAATATTATATAATAATATAATAATTATATCCAATTATTTACAAATCCATACCTATTATCTATTACCTACTCCCACATAAAATACTCTGCTGTTCCCTTAAAAGTTAATCCTGCCCAGGGCGAGCCTCTCTGGTGGACTTTTCATGTGTTTGTAAATGATAGCATTAAATCAAAAACAATTGTAGGCACACAGACGTAGTGAAATGAAAGAAACTAAGTCAGATTAAAAACTTACATTAAATATCAAAATAGTCTTCTTTTCTTTTAACATCAATCTCACCAGGCACTAAATACCAGTTTAAAATCAGGCTGTGTCATTTACTGTTATGATATAAGATTCTCATGTTATTTAGCTCTTTTACAAAAGCCTTAGATAGACATATGTAAAAATGCTCCTAGAAAGTCAAAAGCAAAAGACTTTAGCATGTACTGAACATCACCTTTATTTCTCTTAACTTACATAGTGAGTCACTGACATTGGAACCATGGAGAGATTCTTGGAGGAGCATTTTGCATGTCAGCCAGTTAGAACTATAGACTGCATATAAAACACTGACGTAGCTTCCAGGTCTGAAAAGTGAAAGTGCTAAAGTCGCTCAGGTTTGGATTCTTTCTTGTGGCCAGCAGGAGGCAACTTCTCTGGATGCAAGAAGAAGTCTCTCTTTGGGGAAATGACCCTACTGCTCACTTAAACTTTGACTTCACTAAACACTTTTCTGCAGTCCCCAGCCATGAGAGCTATAGTTTCAAGTCTTACTGAATGTGCATGATATTCTTTTTACAGCTTTCTGTCCTCATTAGACTCAAAAAGGAGCAAAAGGCTGGGTATGCTTTGGGGTGATCAGTCAGACTTTTCCTGTTTTTGTCAAAAAAACAAAAAAACAAAACAGGGTCTTGGTGGCTACACCCATCTTTTATATACAGTCTATGATCAGAGTGAGTTCATCTAAAAAAGGGGGGGCTGCATGAAGAAGTAGCTTAAGTTCAATAAGGACAGACCTGGTACATAGAACTGAACATTAGAACAATAAAAACAAAGCACACCAGCATAAAAAGACTAATATAAGTTAGTAATTGTGCAGCTAAAATGAGTTTACCTGATATATGTATAACACAGTCCATTTCAAACTGAGAAAAGGAGTATTAACTGTGGCTTATAAGCAAAGCTATATTAAAAGGACAGCCTTCTGGGGTGCTTGGAAAAACATATAAGACTCATATAAGAAACATTATGAAGCTGTGCCAGTGGTAAATAGTGGCAGTGCTATTACTGTATTGCTGTGAGCGCATAAAAACACAGCCACAGACACAACATAAAGGGAAAGTTATTTCTTCTGTGACAGACAGTGCCACGAATCTATTTTCTACTACCATTGTACAAACTGTTTGACACAATCAGTACAGCCTTTTCCCGCTTTTTCTATAGTTTGACATTTGGTCCTCGGAGCGATTGGCAGAAATGCATATTGCTGCCACAGAACTTTTCAGTTGGTGGGGATAATTTGCTGCGTTACACTGCTGCAGAGAGGAGGTTTTTTTCTCTTTTCTTTTTCTTTTTTTTCCCCGCCCCTCCTCTTTGATGGCTCGTCTTAATGGCAACAGCCTGGACTGGGTTCTCAGGGACTGTGCTGAGCATGCAGTTGTCATGATAGATAAAATAGAATGGGGTCACAGAGGGAGACGTGACACTCCTAACACACTGCCTGCTAGAACGAGCTACTGGAATCCAAAGCAATCAGGCACTGCATATATTTCCCTTTTTTTTTTAGCAAATTTAGAAAAATGACTGTTAATGAGCACGAGCTACATAAGCAAAACCTCTTCTTCAGGAGAGAAGTTTTAGCTAGTAAGTCTTTTTTAAAAATCTAGCCCCGCAGCCATCAGAGCTAGGGTTTCAGCCACCACTCCTACCGGAACCAAATGATGACTTCATCACCCTTAGGCTGCTTTCTTTTTTTAGGTCTCAGATATGATCCACAGATGAGTGTGTGCGCACTAATTTACTTTACTGGTTATGGAGCATCGATGTAGTTTTCCTTTGCTTTTATTCGACCATTTTCTGTGACAGGCAATCTGCCTAATTAGCTCTCCCCTCTCCGGCTGAAGGTGAGGTTATTACAGAAATTAGCCGGTGGGGAGTTTGGTTGGAAAAGCCTGCATATTCTCAGCACTCTGTGACACATGATTGGACACTGCTATGTTGGATATCATGTGCTGTTTTATCAGCAGAGGCAGAAGCACTGGCTGTGGGTTGCACTGGCTGTGGGTTGCTCTGCTGCGGCCAAGGGGTGATCGCGGTTTCGTGTGTGCGTGTGTGTGCGCATGTGTGTGTCTACGCACCTGCAGTACATAATAACTTCATCAACATTTTACCAGAATAATTCATTATCTCTTATTAGCACAAGCACTTGCATGTCAGTAGAATGTATTCTGGAAGTTTTGATGCACTCAGGTGGAAAGAACAAAGGTGAGTTGACATTTCTGGAGGCCAGGGGTGCACTTTTGTACTTTTTCAGTCCCAATAATGATAGAGATACTTGGGTGTTAAGCTGTGTTCCTCACTGCAAGGAGGATACTTGGAAGCATTCTTTTGTACAAGTTTTTTGATGTAGCAAGCATGAAATACCACTAAATTGCTGACCCCTTGTTGTTGGCGTTTTCCATGCGATGCTATATTAACAAATGTAATAGGCCGCCTACACACTAGACCCTACAGGAACTGCTCTCCTAAAGAAACCCATGTCATGAAGCTCCTGGTGCACCATTTTTGTGCTGATGTTAATGCCAGAGTTAGCAGACTGTTGGTGGCTTTCACACCCTATGCACCTCAGCACATGGTAGCCCCACTCTGTAAATTTACGTTGCCCGAGTTCATCCAGTTCTCAAGATTCTCACAGCTGTTTGTGGAATAGCTTGCAACTTTTACGAACTGACTTGTTGCCATCATGGCACCCTATTACAGTGCCACACTTGAAATCAGTGAACTCTTTAGAGTGACTCATTCTTTAACAAATGTTTGTAAAGGCAGACCGCATGGCTAGGTGTTTGATTTCATAGATCTGTGGCAAAAGGACAGAAAACACCTGAATTCAAATGTTAGAATCCTTTTTTTCCATATAGTGTACATTAACACATCCTTAAGTGAAATCAGAAAGGTCTATTTCATGTTTATATATAATATCATAACTAAATGACATAATTATTAAGAGAGGCCACCCATGCAACTAGCAAGTTCCTCCAAATTTTGATAGTGCAAGTGCCTCTACCTAAATACACACTTAAATGCTCACGTCAAAACGTGTCCACAGGAACACAAACAGGGACATCGTGGCTCCCTATAGACAGTCTGCACACTCACATACCCACATGCTCACATACTTGGGGCTATTTATTACGCCAACACTTCAGCTCCAGTCTTAGAGAGGGACAGACTGTCACAAGGTTCAGTTACACGCACACATGCACACACTGAGCTCCAAACAGCAGGACACAGCAAGGCACAATTACCCCCAGGACACTTAAACACACTCATCAAGAAATTCTGATGCAACAATTTTCAGAAGTTACAAAGACAAGGTCAATAGATGCATTGTATTCATGGAGTATTTTTGCCTGCAGCTATTGAAATGACTTTGAATAGTACACAGGAATCTGTGGCTGCTAGTGAATTATGTGCTCTGTTACATAAGGTTCATAAAAACATGCATACAGCCCAGTGCTACATACTGTTCCCCCAATAATTAGACCATATAAATTATTACCTACAAGGACAATGGAACAGCAAAAAAGAAGAGAAAATTTGCTACATTACTGTGCAGATAGCATCCATAGTCTAAAAGACTGAACAGTTTGGGATGGTATTATTAGAGCTTAGAGGTGTAAGTGCAGAACATTCACTGATCAGTATGAAAATTGGTTTTAGAAGTTTGGTACACAGCCTTCATAATGTACAGCAAGTTAAATTGAGACGGCCAAACACTTTTAGTACTCACTGAAAGTTTCACTATAAACAGACATAAACTGACCTCTAATTTAGCGACCATAAAATTGCAATTTATGTTTTCTAAATACAGGCTAATAACCACTTTCATTCAGGCTTTCTTCTCCAGACTGGTGGAGAACTCTAAACATAGTATTTCTGTTGATTAAAAATGCTCTTAAAGGCAGCACCGCAGGAACATTTGAGAGTTTTCTCAAGTTAGCCATTCAAGTTAACTCAGGGGAAGGCAAACAGGCGGTTAGCAACTACAGAATCCTTTGTTAGCACCCACCTGTCATTCAAAGCGGCTACATACTTATTAATTTGAAGCTCCCTCTCCAAACATACATACCGTAGGCCTCTTATACAATTTCCGTGAAGATACTATAGTGGCCAGAATGGTAGCATCTGTTAGCATCTGTTAGCTGTTGAGGACAAAAATATAGCATCTGTTAGGTATCAACTCTAAAAATATACTGTCTGCTAGCAATCAAAGCTAAAACAATAGCGCCTGACAGGTACAGTGGCAAAAGGTATAGCGGTCATTAGCTATCGAGGCTAAAATTGAGTGTCTGTTAGCTATCGAGGCCAAAACTGATTTTTGTAGCAGGCTGTGAAAACACAGGAGTCTGTGTGGACTTGCGTTTGGAGCCAGTCTCAAGTGGCCATTAAAGGAAATCAAGTTGTGGTTTGGCTTCATTTCTCAGGACTGGTGTTTGCCACTTCGGATACACATATTCATCAGCCAAGTCATTCTACTGTCGGACATGACACTCACCACTGGCAGTGACTGATGGCTATCTGCTGTGTTCCATCCATTTTGCAGTCGATCCAGTTTCACAAATTTTATGATTGAATTTCTGCTCTTTAAAGATGCGTGACGGGTAGCCATATTGAGCTATATTGTTACTACAATTGATGTATCCCTGATGCGTGATATTGTAGTAATTTGCCTTTCCTGCTGACAGAAACCTCCAATAGAGCAGCTCATTCTGTGTTAGAATCAATATCATTGAAAGGTACCTGGTTATCTGGGAGCAAGAGTGTGACTCTTCTGTCTTTCTTTCTTTTTCTGTTCAAATTGACTTAAGATAGCAGGTGCTTCAAGCACCGGTTTAAAGCAATCAACTGCCTGCAAGTTTGTTAGCTCTCCTCAAGGTTGAAGGATCATACTCATCCTGTTGCCCTGCTCACTCAAGGAAACACACTTATGACAGTAAATATATTTCCTCCTCAATCCTGCTGCCTCCAGTACAAAGTCAAAAAAAAACAAACAAGCAAAACCTACTGGCAGACATTAAAAAGGACTCCCTGTGAGATTTACACGCACTCGAGACACTGAACATAGCCACGGCACATGTCTTGTCACGTGTAAAACCATTGCTGTGCCTCCATTCGTGAGTATATGTGAACACTGAGCATAAAGACCAAACAAAATATTTGGTGATGAGCTGTGCGCTGTAAGAGATTCACCGTGAAGCACTTTGGGGTAGAGGGGACATTAGTTATGCTAATTAAAAAGATGGAGAGAAGCAAAAAGGAAGGAAAATTAAATGAAGCTAAAAAAAAAAAGTGGAGCAAAAATTAAAACTGGGCTCAAAGCAAAAGTGAAAAGGGGGAGCTGTGAAAGTGAAAATCTGTTACAAGACACGCACTGAATTAGTTTCTTAAAGTGGCCACAGTGGGGATGAATGGTGTGAAGGAAATTACCACAGTACAGACTCGCACACTGGATGCCACACAGGAAACTAAAACTCTGCCTGGTAATCAATCTTAGTGTCCTACTTGCTCTCCCACATCTACTGTGTGCGCTGTACTGTTCTTCGCTAGGCTGACAGGATCCTCTAGTGATGCAAGTTTAGCTATTTGAGCCAGTACCAATTTAGCAAATAAAATTCTGGCTCCCTGTGCGACTTCAATATGAAAGACAGTCTAATGATTTCCCTCTAGTAGAACTAAGACGGCAGTCTCTCCAGCCAGCTTTATCACACAGAGCCTTTGTCGTGTTTGTTGTATCGCAATCTGTTTGCCTGCAGAGGTCTGGCTGCTCTCATTGATACAGTTTGTCAGACATGTTTTCAGGCGCTGTTATTTTGCTTTTCCTTCTAATCCTGCTCTGTGCTGCTACTGCTACTGCTAGCAGTATCAGACGCCAGTCCAGCCTGGTTCTGCAATGATGCAAATCAGAACTGTTCCTATTCCCATACTCTTAATTTCATCATGATTTTCTTTTTTTCGATCTTGGTCCTTTACGTTCTGCAATCCAGATTTGTATGATGCAGATTTGATTTGACGGTATGTTCAAAAGTAGTTCCAGCTAGATACTGATGAATACAGTATGTAAGTTGGGTAATTTTAATATAATTGGTAAACTTTTTTTCTTTTCTACTTTTCTTTTCAGGAACCGTTTCAGGCTAACATGGCCAGGATTAAAGATATGGTTAGGCTTTTGTTTTGTTCTTGTGTGTGTCGTGTCTCGTGGTGTTGCTTCTATTTCCTCTTTATGAGTTCAAATGGAAGTATGGTTGAGTCTGGTGCCCCCCCCTTCCTAACGACCTTTGCTTTACTTCCTTCTTCCTTTTCAGAGAAGAGAATCTGCGACTTTGTCCAAAAAGGCGAACAACACCTTCAACATTGTCGGAACCACCTACGCCATCAACGTAGCTAAAGATCAAGGTTTAACGACCATTTCCAAGAGCGCGGGAGCATCGGCGAAGCATCCCTATATGCCTGACCCCTACATAGAGGCCAAGAAATCCTACAACCGCGTCAGCAAAGTGGACAAGATATCACGCATCATTTTCCCAATTTTGTTCTTCATCTTCAACTTGGGTTACTGGGCCACATATGTCAACAGAAAGCCCGCTATCATGAAGGCAAACAACCTAAACTGAGTCTGACCAAATGCTCGGCTTGATTGGGTTTGGTTTCGGTGTGCCAAGTCCATTACATCTTTTTTTGTGCGTGTGTACGTGTGTGCGCGCATGTTTTGTGTGTCTGTTTTTTCTTAGGCATCTGATATTTTGCACGTCCGTATAGATGGAAGGCAAATTTGACCATACAGTAGATTCACATAGAGTAGTGGACCGTGGAGGAAGCACATTGTCACGTCAGTCTGTGTTTGTGCAGCATTTCTTTTTAGTTTCGTCCCCTCCACACTTAGCTCTGGCCCTGTTCTCTGTTGTGAGTAACCCGGTGATCTTTGCTGTACCTTTGACGGCTTGCTGTTTTGTAGAGTAGTCAAATTGCATTTTCCACCAAATTTGGACATGTTTGCGCTTTTCTTATGATAAGTCAGGGCAAGCATGCGTTCAACGTTCTCGTTGTAGCTCATTACCAATAATAAGACTGTCACGTGCATTGAGTTGAGATATGCATGCAGACATGCACACGAACACATGCATCAGAAGACACCAAGAGAGCCATTTGCTGGTCGCTTTACTGTTATTCTGTTAGCTGGGGGCAGCCTGTGTAGGTCCATAGGAACATCGTTAATAATCGTCAGTGTCTGACCTTCAGCTTGCGGTGAAGTTCAACAGTCCCAATACAGTATTATCTGCAACTGCTTTCGCGTCTCATTGGGCTGCCTGTACATTTTCTAGTTCAGTGGCTCTTTGAGGTTTAATTGGCTATGTCCTACGACAGAGAAGCTACGTGCCTTGGTAAATACACACATCACGAAGCAAAAAAGGCTTTGACATGCTTACACTTGCATTTCCACACATATAGACGACGGTCTGTGTGTTTACATTACATACAAACATTTACAAACTGGCATCCATGCTCTGCAGTGTAGTGCAGTATGGGCTGTGCATCACGCACCGCGCCGGGGGAGATGGGTATAAAGTGTAAATGTTTCCCATGAGTGCCGAAGGCTAACAGACCTTTCAGCACTAGTGAAAAGCTGAAGCAAAGATATTAAAGGATATATCATAGTCCGTGTGCCATTTATGTTTTGACATCTCTGTGAGCTGAGCAGTCATTACAAACTACCGCCATTACCTCAGACTGAAGTCGAATTCACACATTATTTTTTTTCGCCGTTCAAATGCAAATAACGTGACACGTTTCACAAATTAAATCATAGCAGACACTCGCCCTTTAAGTAAACTGTGAGCAGGCACCTTGAAACCTTTTTTTTTATTGTTTTTGTTTTTCACCCTTATTTTGTTTCCATCGGTCACCGTAGCCACACTCATGCACAAGCGTTTTGATTCGTGCTGTATTTTTTGCCCTTTTATACTTTATCGTGTAAAGTCGGTCGGTGTTGATTTGATTGTCTCCATATGCTGTGTTTTGTAGTAAAAGTCGAGTCACAGTCATGCAGCATTTCTGAACACATTTCGGAGACACTGCCATCGCTGGCGACAGTTGCATTGCAAAATTCATAATAATAAAACAACAACAAATTGTTCTGATCGCGCCAAAGAGCCACTAACGATGGAGCGATGATCGCTCGTGCATTGAATTTGTCTCTGATTTGTTTAGCGGTGTCTGTATTCCTGTGACACTCTGTGTTATGTGTGCTAAGCATTTATGCAGGTGTAACTCTAAAGCCATTTCTGTTGCTTTTTATGCTAAGCAAACTGTTTTTCATCATGTTAAATACCTGCTCTGACAACCACTGTACTCGATACTCTTTCATACATTAAGCTTACCATTTTCAGTGGTAAGCTTAGGACAGTGAGTGAACCGTGTTGTGGCACCTGTAAAGGTTTGTTAATACAAACCACGTAGAAGTGTTCAGTCATAGCTTAATGCATGGTGAAGTCTGTACACGTTTTTTCGTCTTTGGCCTCAAATATTGGTGTTTGTCACTAAGGAAATAGGGCTTGGTATCAATGTGTTGTACTTCATCCCAGTTACTCATAACCTCTCATAACCCAGCATCTGTATAAACACGCATAATTCCAACTATTTGTGCATACTAATGCAATGTTTATGCTTTACAGCTGGTACAGAGTTTTGGGAGTGTTTTTACCCTTATTTGGTCACACACGCACAGTTCGCACATACTGAACTGGCTCTGCAGTCATCTTAAATAATGTTAAGCCAGTTCATACATGAAGATACAGGACAACAACAATACAATAGAAAATTTTGTTCCATGATTGAAAGAATTAAGTTAAGTACATCGAACAAGTTGTGAATTTAACCGACATATAACATGATGAAAACAAGCTATTCTTATCAAATAATGTGTATAATTTAACACAAGATGTATTATTATATTTTTTAAAAACTGATATATAATCAAATGAAGAACAAATGAGATATTTACATTTTTATTATTATAAAATGTAATCAGTGGCTATTTGTAGAGCACTGACTCTTTTAGCCATTACGATAAATCAGTGCGTCTAATTTCAAGCCATATGTATGTGGACATACACACAAAGCTAGACCCTATCTCTCTCTTCCACATGCAGCTAAATTGCAACAGCATGTGCATTTCTTTGTAAACCTTATACAGACATTAGAAACACAGTGGCTATAATGGCAAAATAAGGCGTGATACTAACCTCTGCACTGAAATCGAGGAATAGAAATTCATTTCATTTCATCGGGCAAATTAAATGTATAATAACAAACAGGGTGAAGCACGTTGCTGTGTCTTAATGATACGTATTACCTCTAAATATTTCTGAACACCACACATCATCCCGGCGCAGTATAGCTTTTTTTAATCCGATACATTTCATTGATTTATACACTTTTCAATGAAAACACCCTGTTTCCTCTTCTTTATTTCTTCTTTTTTTTTTAGAATTTAGTCTCAAACAAAATGATCCATTTTACACATCCACTGAGGGTTTATAAACCCTGCTGGCTGCTGCTAAACAGCATTAATGTTTGTGTATGACTCTTCTGGGTAGTGGGATAAATGTACTGTAGGTACGTACTTCTAAGCAGAAACAGTCACTTTACTTAATATGCCCAAAGACCCTTGTCATGTCAGGATCTGGTATAATGTGATAACCAAAGATCAATTTGCTTTGTGATTTCATGTGTACTACAGCATTCATAAACTCATGTCTAACCCCATTCACAACATGAAATTAGTGTGACTGCCAAGCTGTACTGACTGTACTGATCAAGTTAAATATTTACAGAATAACATACTTCTCTACACCTCGTCAATTATAAAAAAAATTTAAATCCGCATATGTTGTGTGTTTGTGACTAGCAAACAAGGGTAAAACACTTCCGGAGCTATAAGACCATGACCACTTCACTCTGCCGCTAAACTACAGCGTAATCATCGTCATCCAGTCTGCTTGGAAAGACCATAGCAGCCAACACATGTCATAGTGCAGAAATAAGAATCTGAGCAGTTTTTAAAACTAGAAATTGTAAGAAAAAACTGTGTTTTGAAGAGTCTGCATGTACACCTGTGGTAATTGTTTTATTTCGTTTTGATTGATTGATTGATTGATTTGAACATTCCTGGGATGATTTCGATGAGCAGGACTCCACTGTACTGTTGCCATTTAGGCTCTGCTATGATTGTGTTAGTCACGTGGTAAATCCTTTTCTCACAGGGCCAGAGTTAACTTCAGCAGAAACATGTCATCCATATGAGATAGAGTATATTAAGACTATATTACTATATTAATATATTTATGCTATTCAGTACAGCATTAAATATTCTATGTTTTATACGACGTAACCTCAACAGCATTTATGCAAAACTCCTGATGCGTAGAAAGCTGTAGATAAAATAGGCAAACTAAACAAATGATTCAACTAAATGGCAACAATTCTAATTGCGCAGAATAATTGCTCAGAATAGTACTAAGTTGTGAATTTGTAGATATTGTGAAATTAATTCCGATAGTTTTTGTGAATATTGATATGTCATGTCATTTATTTTTACATTTGATAAGTACTGCTGTCTTACATTGAGCTCTGTAACACTACGTGTTATGGTATTATAAAGATGTACAGTAGAGATAATACTCATCGAGCTATTAACACGATCCGTACCTTGTGTGCACTTTTCAAACCTAACTGTGAATAAGCAGCTGTCTGCAAGCAGAGTCGTACACACTGTGTTCTCTCTCCAGCAATTTCACTGCATGTCTCTACGCATTGAGAGATCAAAGACTTCCTCTACAAAGACAGCTCCGGGAACTTTGTGGACTTTGTGTTTTCGTTAGGAAGTGGTCTCTATATGCTCAGTGACTGGACTCTGTGTTGCCCTCTGTCATTCATGTGCTTACTGTATGGGATATAGCAAATGGAAATGAGGATTAAAAGGACCGTGTATTTTGTCTTGGAGTTAAAAGGCCCTTCTTGGTGACATCCGAGCCTCAAAGGTGCACGCTTTCAACACGCTGGACTCACCTGATGCTCCTTTAGAGGCTCATTTGACGACTATTGTTGTTTAACCCTTTGTGTGTTTGTCTGTGCTGTGCATGCGGGTCCTTTTTGTTTGTGGTTGATTAGGGGAAAATTCAGTTACAGCCTGAAGACATCCTACAGGGAACAAACATATTGCACACATTCAAGTCAAAGCACAGTCACCTAAAATTTATTATATTTCACAACATTTATAGCCACTGTAGATTACACACAAATCAGACAAAACAGCAAGGGCACAACATCTGGCTTAAAGTGTATGCTGACGATTTTAATATATGTCATGATAAATAGTCTATATTTAATGTTGTACCTCATTTATATGGTTATTTAACATGTGCTGCCTGCTATTAATGAATTGTCCAAATTAACAGATGCAGTGTTATTCCCATACATTTTAATGGTCAGGATTTATGAAATTACAGTTTTCTATTACACACAAAAAACTGTTGGTAGATGTACACACACTGGAGGTTACCTGTAAAACTTGATTTAATGCTGCACATTGGCCAGAAGGCACATGAGCCAGACATTACATTACACACATTACGTTACAAAGTAAAAAAAAAAAAATGCAACCCTCGAGAGCCTTTCACTATGAGTAAACTGCCAAAAACTGCCAGACGGCTTTTAGAGGGGAGGGAGGCATCAGTGTTACAAAGAGTAACTGCAACTGAAGTGACAGCAGAGAATTAAAAATGAAGTAAAATCTGCACAGCACAAGAGTTTTGATGATGAACATTTGATGAACACTAGCTTGTGTTTTTGACAAAGGCAGCTGTGCTGTTGTCCACAGACTTTGAAAGTTGTTGCTGTCTGGCTGGAGTCCAGTTCTGACTGCCCTGTAGGTGCCTTCAACTGCACAGGAACGGCGTCATGTGTAAAACTACAACCTTTAAATTTAGCTACAACCGCACGCCTGAGAAAATTAGACCACCACCCCGCCCACGACATAGACACAAAAGGTTGTTTTCATGCTTGTGCAATGATAAATGAAGTTACTCATTAACACTAAAAGGATATTGTGCGCGCTATCTCTTAGCCCGTAAAGTGCTTTGTTTTTCTTTGTTTTATTGTCTGCGCGCCTGTTTTGTTCATCTCCCAGAGCTCAAACGTGGAAAAAGGCTTTGACTACAGCAACACTAAAGACCTGTTCACACTCAGTGGAGTGAACACCATCTTCCACTGGGATAACCACTCCGTTTGCTAAAATGAGAGTCCCGACACACATCTCGGAACAACGTGATGACACACAAATGTTTTGTGAACCCAGTGGAATTAGCAGGACACTGAGTAAAGCATCAAAGATAAGTTTTATTTTCACTTCACCAGTGACCTGACATCACACAAAGGATGCTTTTCTTTCAGTAAGATGCCAAGTTGCATAGATCGCACATGCCATCAGTAAATTTATTGTATAATTTATGCAAACTGGAGACCAGTTACTATGGTAAGCCAGTAGATGATGACACCTAACTTGGTAATAGGGCTAATGCGCTTCTTTTTGTGACGTGAAGTTGGTTTGATGAAGGATGGAACTCACTGATGTAAAAAGAGAAGAAAGAAAAAAAATGGGTTGCTGTGGTAAAGGACGCTCATTTCTAATTACTTGTGAAGCAAAGCTGTTAGGCATAAGCTCTTTTATTTTAACCTTTCACCTTTCTATTACACAGGGTTTGTGTGGGGCTGCTGACAAGCTGTCTCCATCCTTTTGTCCGGGAATCGCTGTTCTTTACAGTAAATAAAGTTAAAGTGCTTTCATGCTTCTGCTAGTGTGACTGAGTGTTTGGTCAGATAAATGTCTGATTTCAGTTAATGAAAACCATTATAGAGAATAGGCTACTGAACCTCAAGTCTAGTCCACCAAAAGCCACTCAGGGGAGTCTTCAATCTCACAGACGTGCAACTCTGCACAAGGGACAATACCGTCAGAATGCAGCTAGCTCAGGGGGGTGACTTTAATGTAATTCAAAGGTGCAGAAACACGTCTTAACATTACAGCCAGCCAGCTCACGTGGAACAGATTCATATGAATGCAGAACGGACAAGGTTAATAGGGTTTGTGTAAACCCCAGCCTAGTCATTGCCTGAAACCAGACACACCACGTTTAGAACAGCAAGACAGCAAAAACAAAGTGGACCAAAGTCACATGGATTATGTAGAAGAGAGGAACAACTGCAGCTGACATGTGACCACTGCAAAACAAAGCACAACCAAACATCCCAGAGAATTTGTTTCAATTCAATTCATTTTCAGTTTAAGATAGATAGATTGATAGATTGTCTCCATGAGCAAGCGCTTGGTGACAGTGGAAAAGAAAAACTCTTTTAACAAGAAGAAACGTCAGGCAAACCAGGCACAGGGAGGCCCTGTCATCTGCCACAACCAATTGGAGGCGAAAGGAGAAAAGACACACTGTTGAAGAGAGCCAGAGATTAATAATAACTAATGATTAAATGCATATTAGTGTATAAACACATGGAGAGTAAAAAAAAAGTTAAGTGAAGATGAAACGGTCAGTGCATTATGGGAAGTCCACCAACAGCTTAGATCTATTGCAGCATAATTCATTGATCATTCTGGGTCCAGCTGTAGCTATGTGTTTTATCCCAAAAGAAAGTTTTAAGACGAATCTTAAAAGTGGAGAGGGTGTTTGCCTCATGAATCCAATCCGGGAGCTGATTTCACAGAAGAGGAGCAGGAAAGCTGAAGGCTCTGCCTCCCATTCTACTATTAAATAGGCTACTAATAGGCTAATATAATAGGAACCAAAAATAAGGCTGCAGTCTGAGAGAAAAGTGCCCTGTTGGGATGATAAGATACTCTGAGGTCTTTAAGATAAAATGAGGCCTGATTATTCAAGAGGAGAAGTCTTATAAAAGAAATAATAATTAAACAAATACTGGATCTTCAAAGGCAGATGGAAAATTTAACTCGAGAGCTATTCTATGCTAAGTAAACTATATTAATATTTCAGAAGCTCTACCATTATACAGCAAATGACCTTCAGTACAGATACGAGTGAAGCTATGAATGAGTGCAGCTGAGTGTGGCAGTAGCATAAACTAACCTTGACAGAGAAAAAAAAAGGTATAAAAAGATTGTGACATTAACCCAAACATAATTATGTGACAACCAAAAAGACTAGAAGAGTCTCCCAAGCAACAAGAAGCAGAGAGGAAGTAGCCAGCTCTGCTGATGTAATCCTGTAATCCAACACTTGAGGTTATTCTTGTTTAGTTATGGTTCAACAATCTGGCCAAAGGATTGATAGAATTACGATTGGCAATCTGACTCACAATTTAGGACTAATTTGTTTATTTGAGTAATTCGGCATGCTGCATACTCTGTTAAGTGGCACGGCAACCACGTGAATAGGCTTTATACTGAATGGGATGCTAATTAAAGTTACTGAAAACGGGCACAAAAAAGTGTTCTTACCAGAAAAAGGGGAATAGCCAACTCTTTAACACACCCGAATCTAGAACGTTATATACTGTTGTGTACAACACGTCACTACTTATTGTGAGTTTTTGCCACATTAAAGTGAGAACGTGCACCATGTTGGGTTTTTTTGGATTGCTTGATTGTTTTTCGAGGGGTGGGGGGGTGGTATTTAGATGAGATGTTGACTGCTATCTTATCAGTTAATGCAAGCAAGCTCACTTAAGCTGTGTCCTTTCCCTCTTCACACACATTATATATCCTTTCATTCATCCATCAAGTTTACCACTTGGACAGGAGCTGACACCAGGAGAGAGACGGAATACAGCCTGGATCGCACGCCATTCATCAGATACTTAATGTATAACACAGAAACTTGTAATATTTGTCCATTCATTCAGTTAGCGACTCAAATTAGTATAAGTGAGACCTGGCCATGGACTGCAGCTGCCAACTGTCAATCAAAGCAGCCGTGTTCCCATTGTACGTGAAACTGAGATGAAACCATGATTATTTTGAGACAGCCTCAAGTTGCAACTCCCACAACTGCATTTTTTTTGGCACTTGTGCTTTGGCTTTATTTTTCAGCACCAGAGGTTATTGCTTGCTTAATGTTTGACAGTCTGCACTCCTCGTCCTTGGAGGCAGGTGCCTTTGCTGGCATGGATTTAGTATCAACAACCAATCACAATCAACTACAACCTCACCTTGAAGTTTTTGTTTAAAACAAGAGACAAGTCGAACTGCAGTAATGCAAACATCTTCAAAACACTCCGAAAATATGGTGCTTCTGCAACAATAGAGTCACACAGTCGAATTATCTCTAGTTTAATTCCACTAATCAACCACTGACCCTTTTTAAATTAAGATACAGATATATTTGAGGTGTTATTACTTTTCCAAGTTGGTTATTTGTAATGATTTAGCCACCAGAACACCTATTCAAGAGTTCCCTAATTAAGAGAATAAGTAAAAAAAAAAAAAAAAAGTGGACATAATTCTAATGCAGGGGCTAGAGGTCAGGATTTGTGATGACACACAGGAAGGAGATCTGAAGCGCAGCGAAAAACAAGACATGTCCCTTGATTTAAAAAAAAAAAAAAGCACAAAGAATCACGAAAAAAACCCCAAAACATCAGGGAGCCTGACTGATACAATCACAGAGCTGGCAGAAAGATCTGGCAAAGAGTGGGTGGAAGAGCTGGTGTTTAAATTCAGAGGGTGAGTGAGCAGTTAACGGAGAGCAGGTGCACCAGCCAGAGAACCAGCGTGACCAGCAGAAGCCATGCCTCTTGGGACGTAGCAGTGACAAACACCACAGACAAGGAGAGACAGAAAGAGAGCAAAAGAGGTTTAAAATGTTTTTTAAGAAAAAGAAATAAATAAATAAAATGAAGCACGAGAAGAAAAAAGGGACCAGCACATTTGGCTTTGTTTGTCCAACTGCTATTTAACGCACCAAATAATATGTGTTTGCTACTTTGAATGTTGTCTACCATTTCCTTGGGTGTGTGATAGCTGAAATATAGCAGTATCTATAGAATTGAATTTTAGATATCAAAAATCATTTCCACTGGTCACTAAAGCTGTTATCCACGAGTTTAAAATCTCAAACAAATCTGCGCTCTTGCTAAATGTGGTGGAAGCAGGTTAAAAACACCAAATTACTGGGTGTCAACATTTAATTTTCATGGTTAGCTGACATTAATAGGGGCGTTTTGAGCGTGCTCTTACACTTTCTTGAATAGTGTTCAGCAATCTGGTCCAGTGTATCAAACCAAGAGCTTAATAAGATCCAGATGACTCAAACCAGAGCTGGTTATCTTCCTTCTTGTTGCTCAGTGAGGGGCAGTATGGAAGGCTGGAACAGAGACCTGCCTGCTGCCTGGTTCAGTAAATTAGGGAAAATTGGTGCTTTATTAAAACCTCCTTGCAGATTTTCACATATAACATAGACATTATAATGGCACCAGATGGGTCACTTACCCTAATGCCACACTTGCAGTATAGGCAAATGTGTTATACTAAGTTTATTATATGTTTTAACTATTTACTCTTGTCATGAGGCTATGAATGTAAAATGACCGTTTATTATTTTCCCTTTAGTTTCTATTTCATTTTTTATTGATGCTATGGATTGTCATTTATGTGATGTTACCTAGTTTTTATGTGTAATAACAAGCTGAATTGAATTAAAGCATTTAAAAAAAAAATACTTAAACCAACATATGAATCACAAATATGCTACATTTAGTTGACATAACTTAAAATCCCAAATTAATACGATTATTAAAATGACATATCTGCAATGATGAAATGGTTTCAGGCTACATATCCAAGCTGAATATATTCATCAGCATGAACTATCTGCAATGATTAAACAAATTTAGGCCACGTATCCATAATGCAAATGTTTAGGGTAAAAACTAAAAAAATGAATGTGCTAATTATTGTTAGCACTACTTGCATTAGCATACAGATGACTATTATTGAATTAAAGATATCTATGAATTAGTTTGGACAAGTTAAAATGTCACTTCTTCATGCATTAGACACCTTCAGCCATGCATGGAGGAATAGATATCATAGATATCCTTATGTAAACTGGAAACCTCGCAAAAATATTTCTTACTTTTTGAAGTAACTGCCTGTGAACCAAGTTTGTGACTGCAGCAAATTTGTTCTATAAAAAACAGTTTTTTAATATGACTTACTGCATGACTTTTATCGCTAAATACATATCTCCTGGGAATGACACTGTCACAGCTGTCAGACGGTTGGAAAAGCATCTATGTGGACTGATACATACTTCGATCAGCTTTCAGCATCTTCCTTACTGTTATTTATCGTGGTGTCTCTGACACTCATAGAGATATTGAACTTTATTACTGATAATAGCCTTGAAACAATAAAGGGTACTAGCTTGCTATCTTGGAGCCATAGCTGTGGCTTCTCATGAGTATTAACTTTAGTTTTTGCAAAGACTGGTGTTAGCTGCAACTCACTTTGGAACAGAAAAAGGAACTAAATTGTTGAAAATGACTGGATTGGAACAATCAGTATAAAAATGATTCACTGTCCACTGCAAGCAGAAGACCAGGCACAGTGTGACATTTCTCTTTTACTAACAAAAAAACTTTACAAACAACATATGAATGAAATGTAAGTAGCTCTGTCAATAGGGTATAGTACTTTCTTTGGTGTTGACCTTTACTAACATCCATTCTATTAGGCACACTTGGTCAGCTGCTCTTTACTGCAAATATCTAACCAGCCAGGCACATGGCAGCACGATCAAGGCAACCTGCTGAAGATCAAATTGATAATAACTTAAAATAAAGAAGAAATGTGTTTTAAGTAACTTTGAACATGGCATGGTTGTTGGTGGTAGGTGGGCTGGATCCAGAAACCGTTGATCTGCTGGGATTTATCTGTGCAATCATCTCAAGTATTTACAGAGAATAGTCTGAAAAAGAAAAAGAAAGAGTATCCAGTCAGCTGCTGTTCTATGGGTAAAAATGCCACGTTGATGCCAGAGGTCAGAAGACAAACTGTCACACTGCTGTGACCTGATAAAAAGGCAACAGTAGCTCAAAAAACCCCACTTGATTCCAAAGTACACAGAAGACCCTTATCCTATAAAAAATTATTTTGAAACAGAAACATCAATGGTAGGAGGTGGTCCATGTGCCTCCACCCCAGAGAGAAGGGTTACATCTCCTGTGTCTAGGTGCGGCTTGCCCCTCTGAGGGCGGGGGTACCTGGACCTGGGATATAGAGTATGTTTGGGGAGTGCGACTGTCTGTGCAGTGTCTATTTGTGTCTGTTTACACGTTGGGTGAGTGCCGAGTATTTGGTTGTGCATATGGGGTGGGAATGCACGTTTGTGTCCGCGTGCGCCTGTTCGTCTGTGTCTATATGTCAGGTTGGGTCTTAGACTCAACCTCTCTGGGTACATCACAGGCCCTCTAAAGTACGGAGGCCTATCTCCCCTCACCACACTCCCTGCCGGTGGCTGATGCCCTCAGACGTTGGTGTGTTGGTGGTCCTTGTCGTCTGGGGCTGGGCGCTCATGTATGTACCGGCTCACTCCTGGTGGCCGATTGGCGGGGCCGGGCGCCTGTGGCCCAGCTGGGCCCCTTCCGGGGGGTGGGATGCCCTCGGGCCTCTGGGCCTGAAGCTCGGTCCTCTCTGGCACAGCTGGCTGCCGGCAGAACCCGCGGGCACGCCACTGCAACCCCCTCTGGCCTCTGCTCCGTAGCTGCGGGGTGACCTCTCCTTTGGGGCTCTACTCAGCTCTTCCCAGGAGGGTGGCACGGTTCCCCCCCTTTGGTGGTCCTCCTCGGGTCCTTGTACTCTGGGGCCTCTGGATATCTGGGGCCTGGATCTCCTCCATACCTGCTTCATACCCTGGTGGACGGGGCTATGGCTCCCCACACTCCCTAGCAGATCGTTACATGGAGAAACCTTTGGAATACAAGCATGCTGATCCACACAGGTATGCACACAGGTGTACACACGGGTGTTCACAGACGCGGACTACAGCTTTCTTGGCTGCTGCCTCAAAGCACATTGTGCGCTGTCTATCTTGCGTGCTGCACAATATCGTTTATTATTTAGTATCTACTGTTATCTACTGCTAGCTAGTTTATTGTGATGGTGCTGTTTTTTATTATGTTGCTCTTTGTTGTTTGCTTTCTCTTCTGTTTCTTTTCTCCATACAGGTGATCCAGGTGTTTTGTTTGTTTTTCTTTCTTTCTTCCCCCCCTTCTCACCGTCTCTTCTCCCCTTTGGTTTTCTTTCTCTCCCTCTCTTTCTTTCATTCTTTCTCCCTGTCCTATCCCCCAGTCACGTCTGTCCTGTTTGTAGCAACTGAAAATAAAATAAATTCATAATTATAATAAAGGTCAATCAAATGGACCAATATGGCAAGGCCATGATGATCCACTTGGTAAAATAAATCCGCTTGGCATCTTTCTTGGCCTTAAGACAACAATTCTGATGGCTAAAGATCCAAACGGGACACAAAAAAAAAACCAAAAAAAAAGAAAAAAAAAAGAAGAGCATCTGTGAACCTTGAAGCAGATGAACAGACCAGCAGAAGACCACACCGAATGCCACTCCTGTCAGGTAAGGACGGGAAACTGAGGCTAGAAGTTGGAAGTCTGGAAAAAACATCTGGTCCTGACTCTTGATTACAGCTGCAATATTTGAATAGTAATAGGTCAGAATTTAACGCTTTCCTGCCTTCCATCAATGATTTGCTTTGTTGTTGGTGCCGTAATGCTGTGTGTGCGTGTGCGTGTGTGTGTGTGTGTGTGTGTGTGGGGGGGGGGGGGGGGGGGGTTCTTAGCACTTTCTGGACCCCTTAGTACCAACTGAGCATGATTCAAAAACAACAACCTACTTGTGTATTGTTGCTGACCGTATCCATCCTTTATAATCACAGTGTACCCATCTCCTCATGGCTGCTTCCAGCACAATAACACACCATATCACGCAGCTCAAATCATGTCAAAGTGGTTTCCTGAAGACGACAAGACAGTAACATGACATTCATTGTACTTAAATGGCCTCCAGGGTTACCAGATCTCAAACCCATCCAGTCCAAAGCGGTGGAATGGGAGATTCACATCATGGATGTGCATCTGATGAATCTGCAGTGACTGTGTGATGCTATCATGTCAATATGGACAAAAATCTCTCAGCAATGTTTCTAGCATCTTGTTGACTCCATGCCACAAAGAATTAAAGCCAAAAGAAGGCCCAAGATGGTACTAGCAAGGTGTAACTAATACAGGGCACTAATTCTTCATACATACCTAATACTATGTAAAATTCACAGTACAGTAATATGACCATGTGGCAGTGGGTCATTGTAAAGACTTGTTAAGACTTGTTGTTAATTGTTATGTAGGTTTTCTACGAAAAGGTTGTGAACAAAACGTGTGAGGCGAAACTCAAATATCGAACCTTTACATCAGCTTCGATGTCTTTCATCCACCTTCAGTCACACCTTGCAATTTTAGCATTTTTCTCAGTTACAGAACGTCAGCTCAGCTCGTCGGTTTGTACTGAAGAAGACACCGCTGGCACTTGGTGCTTTTCAGTGATTAGTTTAGGTACTGTAACCCTGCAGGCAGATACTTTGCCTGAAGGCTGTTTCAGGGCTGCCTCTTGTAGCTTTGTTGTTAATTAGCTTGCTTGTTTGCAATACAAGTGATAGTAATGCTGGAATTGCCTCTATCCATGCCTAGTTTCTTCTACTATGGAGCGTTCGATGGTTTGTGTTTACCAGAAAAGAAGTATGCTAATCTGGAAAAAACATGCGAGTGGAAACAGCTCTGTGGAAAACGTTTCATCAATCAGTAAATATTTTGGAAAATAAACATAACAGGAACTGAAAAGCATCACGTGTAGTAGGCATTTTAGTGGCATGATAGGCATGTACAAAGCAGAATTAGCCTGATTCATAAGGACTAATTTAACTTCACAGTCAAATCACAGGATTTATCACCCAGAGAATAATTTTAGAATTTCTGTTTTAGATCTTGGTTGTTTGATAAAGAATCAGTCAAATCTTTTTTTAAAAATTCCCTTTGAATAAGCTGATTTTTTTTGCTCAGCAATTTTGTATTTTCAATCAAGCCATGCTAAATTACGCCTTTGAAAATGGTCCAAGTTACAGGCCCTCATAGCGTACATGGGTGGCCCAATTTTTATTAGTAGCACATGAAACTCTCATGGCTGAAAAACACATTAAAGAAAAGAAAATTAAGAAAAGAAAAGAAAACCAGCCACCTCTTAACAACAATATCATGTCATATGTTATGACTGCAATAGCACCAGGTGCTACCAGTTGTTGTTCACTGGTGAAAATGTTTTTTAATTATTAATATTATTTTGGCTAAACTTTCAGGGGTCATATCACCATAGATGGCTGGTCAAAATAAGGTGCCGCATTTCAAAGGTCTCCTTTTGCACCTATGTTTTGATCTTCTACCAGTGCTTGTTTCTTTTTTTTTTTTTTTTTTTTTTTTTTTTTTTTTTAAATGACATCAGAAACAGCAGTATGCGACATTACGTGATGGCAGAGCTTCAGTTCATCCTTTGTCATTTTTTTTTTTTTTTTTTTTTTTAATAAATAGGACAGGGGGAATGAATGAGAGAGAGAGGGGGAGAGAAAGAAAGAAAACCAAAGGGGAGAAGAGACGGTGAGAAGGGGGGGGAAGAGAGAGAAAAAAAAAAAAAGAACTCCTGGGTCACCTGTATGGAGAAAAAAAACAAACAAACAAACAAACAAACAAACAGAGGAGACAGCAAACAACAAAGAGCAACATAATAATAGAGAAAACAAAGCACCATCACAATAAACTAGCTAGTCATAGATATCAGTATTTACTAAGTAATAAACGATATTGTGCAGCACGCAAGATAGACAGCGCACAGTGTGCTTTGAGGCAGCAGCCAAGAAAGCTTTAGTCCGCGTCTGTGAATACCCATGTGTGCATACCTGTGTGGATCAGCATGCTTGCATTCCAAAGGTTTCTCCATGTAATGATCTGCTAGGGAGTGTGGGGGGGCCACAGCCCCGTCCTCCAGGGTGTGAAGTGGGTATGGAGGAGATCAAAACTCCAGACATCCAGAGGCCCCCAGAACACAAGAGACCATGGAAGACCAACAGAGGGGCAGCCGCGCCACTGTCCCAGTAAGAGCTGAGGAGAGTCCCAGATGAGGGCTCGCCCAGCAGCCGCGGAGCAGAAGTCAGGGGGAGTTGCAGTGACGCGCCCGTGAGCTCCGCCGGCCCCCAGCCGCGCCTGAGTGACCGAGCCCTAGGCCGAGAGGCCGGGGGCACCCCACCTCCAAAGGGGCCCGAGCGAGCCCCAGGCCCCAGGCCCCGACAAGCGGCCAGTGCTTGTTTCTTTAACTCTAGTGCAATTTGAAATTTTCTTTAATACTTTCCTGCTTCAGACCTGATAATTTTATACAGACATCTCCAGTACTTTATAAGTCGTTAGGGCGCAAATATGCTGGAAAAAATTAGTATCAAGTAGTGCCAAATTCTGACTCACTCCTATGTTCTTGGAGGGCCTGGACCCCCTGCAAAGTAATGATAGTATGAAAAGTCTTCATCAATATGCTAAAGTCACAGCATGAAAACATCAGCTTATCCCGAGAGGTCAGATGGGCTGCACACATTAATTTTTTTTTTTTTACGCAATGTCCTATCTAATAATACTGAACTATGATGTCCATGAAACAAGCTGTAATTTTCTATTACATGCCTGTGTGTGACACATTTCACTGTAATCTATCCATAAAGAAAATTGTCCCCCTCCAAAAAAAACGTAGCCCCCCTCTCTCTCTCAGGCGTCTCATCTGATGGTTTGTCATTTTATCTGCCTGGGAAGAGACTGCCTCGCTATCTCTAATGATTTATCAAGCATATAAAAGCAGACGGACTGTTCTAAAGATTGCAATGAGGCTGTTCATCTGGCTTTAACTTGTGATGCTGCACTCTGCTGATGCTGAAACGAGTTAAAGTCCCCGTGGCTGCACGCTGTGAGCGACTATAAGGAACGGGGCTGGAAAGAAATATGTCACGACCACAGGAAAGATAAGGGAAGAAAACTTGATTTGGAGAAAAGTTGCCTTGTTTACTTGTCTTAAATGAAGTTGAGACACTGGACACATAAGAGACGTGAGCTGAAGTCAAAGGAAAACCATCAGCATTGTGATAAAGTTTGTCCTTTTTTGTGTGTGTGTGAATTGTGCTTTTATAATGCAAACAGAGTGGACACTTTTATTTATCAAATGGCCAGAAATGCAGAGATTGCTGTCATGTAAGGCAACACAAACCTATTGCCCTTACTCGAATGCTCTTGCATGTATATCCCCCACCCCTCCTCTGCACCGCTCTGAGTCAACCAAACCCCTGCAGACAGCTGTAACAATACCCAGTGAGTTCTTACTCTCTGACTTACAGAGCAAACATAACAAGACTTTTCTGAAATCTCTGCTATTACTTTACCTTTTCTTAAGAAATGTATTGATCTTGTAGAACAGATACCACAGCAGCAATATGGATTGGGTGAGAAAGCTCCCCCCTGCTCTGCTGTACCGTGTCGCTGGGAGTTTCATTTCAAATCCCCCTCCTATGCCCCATGATTTTTTGCCCATGTTTTAGTATCGATTAGCGGGTAAAAATGAACTATGTTGGCCTGTTTCTGTAGCTGTTAGCACACTTGACAATTGCGGTACATTAGATTAACTGCAGAGTGGAAAGCTCAGATGCCCTGCAGTCAGTGTGGAGGATCCTCGTAGAGGAAACAGCTCAACAGCTGCATTCGTCCTTGGAAAGATAACGCAGTTCGAACGGCTTAAACAGAGAGGCAGAGAGGAGAAAATGAACTGTGGCATATTGGCGGTAATGAGAAAATGAACCCTGAATTATAATACTACCTGTGTGGCTTTTCAGGGATGGCTGGAGGATTAGGCTGCAAGCAGAGGAATTACATTTACATATAAGAGAAATAAAGCGCAGCATTTCCCACACATATTGTTCTTTGCTGTTCGCAGTTTGAACTGTGCATTTCTCAGCTTTATCTGACATTATAATGTGGCTCGCTGGGTTTTGATGGTGCCAGCATCTGCCTCGGTTTGAGTTTCATTGACTGTGCGCCTCAAGTCGGCCCACATGGCATCTCCCGAGATGATACCCTGACGCATTTACCCATTCCAGTCCCTCCTCTAAGCGCCCCTACCTCCCCCCAGGAGATGCATGGATGAGCAGGCTCATTCACCTCGTGGGGTGTTCCCCATGCATGACTGATGTTGAGATTAATATCCTTGACTGAGTCCCGCTCTGCAGTGCAAAGAGGAGGAGCAGGCCTATGAAAGCAAGGCCTCCCCACTCAGGAGTCCATTGATTTTTCTCACTATTCTGCCAAACACAAACACAGAGTCACAAAACTGTTTATCTGTTGTTCATGTAGAAGCCATCACCTCGAGGGCACAGCTGGCCATGTCTGATCCCCCTTTTTTCTTTCTTTCTGTGTGCATGCAAAATTGAGACTGCTGCAAGAAATGAATGCCAACCAGCTCATCAAGGAAATTAGCCTAATTTAAACATATATACATGAATTGTAAACACATAGACACAGAATGTAGGAAGCAGAATCCAAATGGAATGATAATTCATGTTAAACTGAAATGTCTTACAATTATTTCTATAAATTGAATTTTATAATGGGAGTTGAAAATGAGGTTTGGCAGCTGCACAGTGTGGAGTTGGCTCCAAGCTCTCTCTGTCAAAGTGAAAATGATTCAAAGACAACAAAATACTGTTTGCAGTCTTTTCACTTAAAGCACATTAACCAGCTAAGGAGCCAGAACTATAAAAGCAATTGGCCTGTTTTCTTTTTAAGAGGGTTGGGATTCTCAGTAAAGTGAGGCTTTTTCAAACATTAACAAAAAAGAAGAAGAAAAAGGGCCTCATGTGGAGTGAATCCACACAGAGCAGGGGAAATGGTAACATCGCCCCCTGGTGACACTGACAACACCGAGAAACTGCTTGTTCTTTTTGAAAGAAGTTTAAACTGTAGTCTGAGTGAAACTGAAATGAGGACTTGCTTTGTTGAGAAAGCGATGCGATATGCGCAGATCCAGGACATTACAAATGGCTTTGATAGCATAGAGTGGGACAGGATGTTATGTGTCTGTGTGTGTGCTTTTATAGGACAGTCCGTGTTATATTTTAAAATGAGGTTGAGTAGTGACAGCACTGTCATGTAAATCCTAAAGCGTCCGAATTCCAAAGACTTTTCGGTACACAAATTCTTCTTTTTGCAGATAATGTATCGTGGAGGGAACATTGAGAGGAAAAACATGTGTTTAGCGGTGCAAAGTAAATCTCAGGCTAATGTTAAAATGGCAGCTTTGTTGAAAAAGCTTCTGACCAAAAATATTCTTTTCAGTTTTCTTCCTAAGCTTTGATATTCTGTGTGTACCCACACAGCCTTGAACCTGAGTCATCAAATAAGAAGAGGTGCATTAACAGTCCCGAAATCCATTTTCTCTGTAACAAAAGCCAGGCTTCTGTTTTCCTCCCTGTTTCCTGCTCATCTTAGTTTCATCTAAATGATCTCTTTCCAGCAGGCCTAAAGGGTTAGATTCACTAAGTTGCTTCTATCTGACTGTTTTTTCTTTTCTTTTTCTTTTCTTTTTCTTTTTTGAGGTGTTCAGCATCTATCTACTCTATCTACTTAGCACTTTTAATTCTTTTATGTCTATTTAAGCGTTATATGACAGTATGTTTGCACTAAGTACCGCAGCAATTTCCTAATGTTGTAAACCTGCTCAACATTTGGCAATAAAACCCTTTCTGATCCTGATTCTGATTCTGATCTCAAGCCAGGAAAACGTTTCACTCTTTTCCCCTTGAGATCACGTGCAAGGAGGCCAGTTGATCTTTAGCCCTCTTTCCGCTCTGCTCCACATCCTGAAGCGAGGCCTGTTGGACTTTGTAGCTTGTAAACTGAGTCAGAGCATTTTCCCTCGTGGGGACTGAGAGAACATACTGTATTACCCTTTTCACGATGTTGAAAATTGGGTCCAGTTTATTTTCCTGGACAGCACTGTGAGAAAGGCTCTGCCGAGTTGCCTTATCAAATGTGAGCAGCTTCTCTGGTACCTGAATAGAAGCCTGTCTCCACAGCAACCTGTTTCCATACTGCTTAGTTACATTTTTACGTGGCTTTTCCGATAATAATAAAAGATAGATAAATGTGGCTAAAACAGAGCTGGAGTAGAAATGAATGATCAGATAATGGCACTCTAGTATACAGGATGATTTTATGCAGGTGCTGTAATACCGCTCTAACTGGTTTTAACTCATATCTTTTCTTCCTTATGCGATCTCACTGTCGATGTCAGGAAATTAGATAACCAAGAAATTATATCTTATCTATGTCATAACTTTTCAAATGAACCTCCAGTGCTCGTCCTTTCCATTTTCCACAAGGAAGCAGTTTTGGCCACAACTACAAGTAGTCAAACATGCCACCAAGCTATGGCAAAAAAAAAAAAAGTAAGTACATGCAAATCAAAGCGAGCACCTTAGGAGACACATTAGTTTCATCCCCGGTCTTATTTTTACTGCTCTTTCTTTCCTTGCCTTATGAGTCCATTTTCATCCAATCCCCACGACATCATCCAATCCACAGCGTCTCTCCTTGCATGTTTGTGAAAAATATTTGCTACACTGAAGTGCACTCCAAACCAATTAGTGAGGAGAGTGCAGACGTCACTACCCTCTTCTAGAATGGAAATTCAATGCTAAGCAAGGAAGAAAGAAAGCAGCTTACAAATGAGTTCTCCGAGGACTTTCATGAGCCTGTTCCTCATCCTTAATAACCTGGTTTTTGAAAGGCAGTATTTTGGTCCCATTATAATTTTAATCATATAGCCTTTATGTTCCTCTGGCCTTTCTTGTCCATAGATATGAGATGATGGAGAAAAGTTTGGTGGCATGCATTGGTGGGGTTTACATGGAGAGCTGAAAAGATGGCAAATAACTGCATGAATTCAGTTCAGTTCAATTCAATTTAATTTAATTAAGTTTTATTTATATAGTGATAAATCACAACAACAATCACCTCAAGCTGCTTTATATTGTAAGGTAAAGACCCTACAATAATATAAAGAAAGCTCCAACAATCATATGATCTCATACAGTGGGGCAAAAAAGTATTTAGTCAGCCACCGATTGTGCAAGTTCCCCCACTTAAAATGATGACAGAGGTCAGTAATTTGCACCAGAGGTACACTTCAACTGTGAGAGACAGAATGTGAAAAAAAAATCCATGAATTCACATGATAGGATTTGTAAAGAATTTATTCGTAAATCAGGGTGGAAAATAAGTATTTGGTCACCTCAAACATGGAAAATCTCTGGCTCTCACAGACCTGTAACGTCTTCTGTAAGAAGCTTTTCTGTCCCCCACTCGTTACCTGTATGAATGGCACCTATTTGAACTCATCATCTGTATAAAAGACACCTGTCCACAGCCTTAAACAGTCAGACTCCAAACTCCGCCATGGCCAAGACCAAAGAGCTTTCGAAGGACACCAGGAAAAGTATTGTAGACGTGCACCAGACTGGGAAGAGTGAATCTACAATAGGCAAGCAGCTTGGTGTGAAAAAATCAACTGTGGGAGCAATCATCAGAAAATGGAAGACATACAAGACCACTGATAATCTCCCTCGATCTGGGGCTCCACGCAAGATCTCATCCCGTGGGGTCAAAATGATCATGAGAACGGTGAGCAAAGATCCCAGAACCACACGGGGGGACCTGGTGAATGACCTGCAGAGAGCTGGGACCAAAGTAACAAAGGTCACCATCAGTAACACACTACAACGGCAGGGAATCAAATCCCGCAGTGCCAGACGTGTTCCGCTGCTGAAGCCAGTGCATGTCCAGGCCCGTCTGAAGTTTGCCAGAGAGCACATGGATGATACAGCAGAGGATTGGGAGAATGTCATGTGGTCAGATGAAACCAAAGTAGAACTTTTTGGTATAAACTCAACTCGTCGTGTTTGGAGGAAGAAGAATACTGAGTTGCATCCCAAGAACACCATACCTACTGTGAAGCATGGGGGTGGAAACATCATGCTATGGGGCTGTTTTTCTGCCAAGGGGACAGGACGACTGATCCGTGTTAAGGACAGAATGAATGGGGCCATGTATCGTGAGATTTTGAGCCAAAACCTCCTTCCATCAGTGAGAACTTTGAAGATGAAACGAGGCTGGGTCTTCCAACATGACAATGATCCAAAACACACCGCCCGGGCAACAAAGGAGTGGCTCCGTAAGAAGCATTTGAAAGTCCTGGAGTGGCCTAGCCAGTCTCCAGACCTCAACCCCATAGAAAATCTGTGGCGGGAGTTGAAAGTCCGCGTTGCTCGGCGACAGCCCCAAAACATCACTGCTCTCGAGAAGATCTGCATGGAGGAATGGGCCAAAATACCAGCTACTGTGTGTGCAAACCTGGTAAAGACCTATAGTAAACGTTTGACCTCTGTTATTGCCAACAAAGGTTATGTTACAAAGTATTGAGTTGTATTTTTGTTATTGACCAAATACTTATTTTCCACCCTAATTTACGAATAAATTCTTTACAAATCCTACCATGTGGATTCATTGATTTTTTTTTTTTTTTTTCACATTCTGTCTCTCACAGTTGAAGTGTACCTCTGGTGCAAATTACTGACCTCTGTCATCATTTTAGGTGGGGGAGCTTGCACAATCGGTGGCTGACTAAATACTTTTTTGCCCCACTGTATATGTATGAATTGCATTTAAGTGAACAGCTGTTTTTAGCCTAGATGTTGCCCTTGTGGAGAAGTGTTGATATATGACTAAAGCATGTCATTTTCTCTCTCACGCACATAGATTGTATTTTCTCTTGTTTGTGTCCTTGTACTCGTGTTTTGGTGTCTTCTCATTCCCGTCATTCTCAACCAGCTACAATAGATGGTTTGGTAGCAGAACTAGCTTCTGATGGATTTCTTACACTTCAAGAAAATCTCTTCTTCCCTACTATCACTTTCTGAGTGCTTTTTCATAAGGATCATGACTGGTATTCATCTTAAAAAAAGAAGCACATTGGGGATTATTTTTGTGAACTGGTGCCAAATAAATAAAGTTAAATAGAACTGAATTGAAAGCATTAGTGATTTGTACTGATAAAGCAACGGAGACTTAAACAGAAACATTACTATGCCTGTATTGACTGGCTGCTAAATTTTTCCTCTCCCAAATGCAACGAGATGCTTAGTATTAGGTTTCCGTATTTTCCCTGAACGCCCCATCGGCAAGTGTCACGTGTGTCAAAGAAGAGACTGTTTTATGTGCCCTCAGAAGAGAGACTCAGGCAGTGTGTATATTCATTGAACCAAGTTAATTCCTCGGGTCACTCAAACTTTTTTTTTAGTTTCTTTTGAGTTTTTTACAATTTAATTGCACATTCAAACAGTCGTAAATATCACCTGTGAACATCAAGTGATTAATGAGACGTAACAACATAGCTTAGATATACAGACATCAATATCTCGAACTTTAATATTAGCATATAATTGAACATGGTATCGATTAATTTGGAAATTCACATAAGAGGAAAACTGCATTCTTTTTTTCATTTTGGATGTAAGATTTATTTATATTTCGGCTTCCTTCTGTACAGCTGTGTACTGTATTTATTCTTATTGTATTCTAATTTTTGCGTCATAACTTTTGCACTGTCCACTTCCTGCTGTGACAAAACAAATTTCCCACGTGTGGGACTAATAAAGGTTATCTTATCTTATCTTATCTTATCTTCCTTTAGCATTGTGATGAGCCTGTAAGGCAAAACTCGGGGTCAAATCTATAATGTATACCTGTTCGTTTCAGTAAGGCTCGGTAGATGAGCTAGCTACCTAACGGCTGTCGGCGCTGTTGCTAACACATGCTAACTATACCAGCTCTCCAGCTTGATGTGTCTGAGAGCTGATAGCCAGCGCACTGGCTTGCTTTGTATGATGCCGACTACAGTTTAACTGTCCATGCTAGCGAGCTAAGTGTGTGAGGAACGTGAAAGAAGAGAGGCTTGGCAGCACCCTCTAACACCACCACCACCACCGGCAGCATCCACTGGTAATCTTGACTACGGCTGTCTGTTGTCGCTAGCTGAAGTTCCTCCTCCGTTTGTGGATGAGGTAGTTTAGCTAGCTCAGACGAACCGGGGCGGCAGTCTATACATGTCTATCTGTCGACCACGAGGCGAGCTGCGAAAGGCAAATCTTGCAGTTCATGTTTCGCCAAGAGGTCGGTGTGGCGTCTTTTATTCCATCCTGTTCGTATCTTTTCCAACACGAGAAGAGGAATATGTCCAGATATAACATATACAGCCTGCTGGACTGGATCTACGGCGGGGTGGACCCCAAGTTTGAGGGCAACGGGGGCCCCGAGTGTGCTGCCTTCCTCGCTCCACAGCAGCGCATCAGCGAGAGTCTGGTCATCGTCCTCATCTCCTTGGTGGAGATTCTGGTGGCACTGAAGAAAATAAACATCTCCAAAGAGCTCAGAGTAGCCGGGAAAGACTGCATAAGGGCAAAGGAGGATAGTCTGGGCAAGAACCTGTTGCTGGTTACCCTGTGCATGACTTTCGGAGTGGAGGTTGGCTTCAAGTTTGCAACCAAGACTTTGATATATCTGCTGAATCCTTGCCATGTCGTCACCATGGTGCAGGTAAGCATGACACTGGAGGGAAAGAGCTGATGTGTGCCCTTTAGGATTACGAGTATGACTAGTGGGGATTTATTAGAAGATGTCATCTTCTCTTCCGAGCTGTCCTCTCAAAGCTGATGGGTTGATGGGGTATAAATTTTAGTGTGCTGGCTGGACTTCGAAGCCCTTGTTTTCATTAACTGGTTGTTGACCTGATCTCACCCATCTCCAGCTCTGGTGGAGCACCCTGATCGATATTTTGCAATCACTGTCTCTTAATGGCTTTATGGCACCTTGAGATACATGAGCATGCTTTTTATTGAGCCATGCGAGGCTTAGAACTATGGAACGCCAGGACTGCCATAATGAATTAATTAAATACACCATTAAATAATTAATTAAATGTGTCAATAATTAATTAAAATTGGAATTAATTAATTAAATAAATAGTTATGACACATGTAATTAATTAATTATTGACACATTTAATTAATTATTTATGTATTTCACATTTTAATTAATTATTGACACATTTAATTAATTAATTATTGACACATTTAATTAATTATTTATGTATTTCACATTTTAATTAATTATTGACACATTTAATTAATTATTGACACATTTAATTAATTATTTAATGATATATTTATTTATTTCATTTTGGCAGTCCTGACGCCTGGCTCTCATCATGAAATAATTTTATCTGTCAGCCTCACCCATCAAACTCAGGGGGCGGGGTTAACGCTGATCGAGTCAAAACCATTGCTTTGGCCTGGTGGCCATTGTTTCTAGCACACAACAACCGGCATGTGGAAGCTAACAGAACTGAGCTTTGAAAAACCCTGTTTGTGTGTTACCAAATACCGTTTTAATATTTTTTTAGCCGAGAATGTAGTGGTTTAATCTTCATGTGTCTGGTCGGTTTGTCAAGATACAGCCTCTTTGCAAAAGTGTTTCGATGATTTCGGAGATGTCGTCCCAGTCTCACGGCAAAGCGTGGGATAGACCCGCTCGCCTCGCAAGCAATCCCACCGACAAAGCGCAGGCCCCGGTACACAGCTGTAGTAACCCCCGCTGACTTCTTTTACTGAGGTTATATTTATCGGTGTTTTATTTCCTGATGTTCTTATGTGTCCTACGTGTTTCAGTCGCCAATTCTGAATTATAACTAACATTAAAAACATGTTTAAGGAGGAGAGAGAGCAAATAAATCTGTTTAACATCTGATCTTTGGGTTTTTGTTCAGTAATCAGCATGACCTGTGTATAAACACATAAAAGAGATAACGTTGGTGTTTCCGTCATGTAGTAACTGCTGGCTTTAACTGTACAAAGGTTGTTCGACACTATGAAACACATACAGACTTCATGATGTTCGGCTAATATTTTTATTGTGAATATTAATCATGCTGACCTCGCTCTGTACACCACGCAGCGAGGTCAGCATATCCACGATATCCTCAGCTCCATGAGTTAACACAAAGTTTCCCAGCTGACTATCTAACTGCCAACTACAGCATAAAGAAAAGTGTAAGAGACTCAGCAGCAGATTAGAATAACAGTTTGTGGCGTGAATAAGACACGGCGGGACCACGGAGCAACGTTCAGAGTCATCTTTATTTACATCTCACCACACCACAACACCCCCAAACCCCTCAGTCCCCGTGTTTTTAACTAGGCGGGCGTGATTAAGGATGCCGTGCAGGTGCGTCCGCCCTCCCTGCACGGCACCGCAGACCACGCCCCACCACATACCCCCATCGCCCGATTGAGGCCGGGGAGCCATCCGGCCGAACCTACTCCCCCACCTCCAGTGGGAGAGGGAATCAGCCCGGACAGCTGGCACCCCCAGGCCCCGGCCAAGCGACGGGGAGGTGCGAGTTCAGGCGGCCGCCCGCGAATCCAGCGGCGCAGGCAAAGCTGGTTCGGAAGTCGGACACGTGACAGGTGCACCCGGCGCGGCCGGCACAAGCGTGAGCCCCAGCTCACAGGTGGCTGGGCAGAGGTGTGGCGTGTACAGGCCTCTGGTGGTGGTGAGGCCGTTCTGGCGAGCACGGCGATCTCAAGCGTGGCGCCCGCCTCGCTCGCCAGTTCCACTCGAGCAAGCTCCCCTGGCACTGGGACCTCCAGCTCCTTGCGCGGCCCCTCCGTCACCGCTGTCGCTCCCTGCTGGAGCAGCCCATAGCGCGACTCCTCCGTCACTACTGCTCCCTCCGCCGCCACTCCCGGCTCGAGCAGCCCCTCGTGCAGCTCCTCTTTCTCCAACCGGCGCAGACCCTCGCGCACCTCGTCTGCCGCCTCCGGTTGGAGCGGCTCATCCACCACTCCCGGCAGGAGCAGCCCTTCACCTGGCTGTTCCCCCTCCTCCGGCAGGCGCAGATCCCCGCGCGCCTCGTCTGCCACCTCCGGCTGCTGAGGTGCCTCACGCGGCTCCTCCACCGCTTCACTGTCCTCGGGACACACCTGTGGGGGTGGCGCCCAGGCCCAGAGCAGCGCCGCCAGCTCCCCAATCCTTTCCAGGTGCCGCTCGGACTGGTCCTGCAGCTCTTCCTGCTGGCGACGCACCTCCGCCGCCTGCTCCCGCTGGGCGGCCGCCATTTCGGCCACCCTCTGGGCCAGCTCCTCCATTCCCTGGCTCCGATATGGACCCGCCGTGCTGCCTCCTGGGTTTCGGCACCAATGTGGCGTGAATAAGACACGGCGGGACCACGGAGCAACGTTCAGAGTCATCTTTATTTACATCTCACCACACCACAACACCCCCAAACCCCTCAGTCCCCGTGTTTTTAACTAGGCGGGCGTGATTAAGGATGCCGTGCAGGTGCGTCCGCCCTCCCTGCACGGCACCGCAGACCACGCCCCACCACACAGTTATACATTTAATAAATCACCAAATGAATCCAAGAAACGAGCAAACCTGTTCCGACAATTTGAATTTGTATTCCCTCAGCTGCAGACTCGCTGCTGTTTAAATGTTTGAAAAGGAAGATTAGATATAAACAAACGTCAAACATAGACTCAGTCTGCCTTCACATTTGATATGAGGCCAGCACGTATAGTGGCCTCAGCAGGCTATTACTGAAATACACGTGCTATATCATAAACTATGATATAAACAGGGAGGTCCTATTAACATGTTTAGTTTTAAAGGACACCTTCCTGCCTTTAGTCTCATTCATGAGCAGTATTCGTTTTCTTCTAACATCCAGAAGTCTGCACAATGTGTTTCATAGTTTGTAACAAGCCTTTGACAGGTAAACATAACATGACCGAAAAAGCAAAAAAAAAAAAAAAAAAGAGAGAGAGAGAGAGAGAGAGAGTGTTGACATAAGAAGAGAAAATGCTCTCAATTATGGAGACAGGCAAATGGTTCATTTATGTTTGATGTGTGTTTATTCCTCCCTAAATATCGTCGGTGAAGTTCGCCATGCACGTCAGATTTTCCTGCGCATTTTTATACCTCTGCCAACAGAGAGAGAAAAAAAATCACATTCTAACAGACAGCTGGTGCTTAGAATACAGTTGAATAACTATTAAAAAACAGATGATATTTAGATGATAGTTCAGTCTAACACATGTGCCAGTGGTTCATTAAACGTCTGTGAAACTATGCAGTTATGAAACGTAACTTTAACCTCAGCCAAACCGATTTGCTCAGTTGTAAATAAAACAGCGAAGTAAACGTGACCCGACAGACAGAACCTGAGTGAATGAAGTCCAGCGTTTAACCACTGAGAGCTAAAACTCAGCTGAGGTTTGAAAGCTGTGTGCTGGTGATTGGACATCAGCCGCTGATGAAGCTGTTCGCCTATAAAGTGCTCTGTAAGGAAACAAGCTCCAGCAGCTCTGCGCTCGGGGAAAATACTATATTTACTTATCTTGTGCAGTTAAACTGTGACTATCACCAGGTAACTAGGCGTGTTTCTTGAATTAGCAGCAGGTGTTAAACAGCTGACAGATGAGGAGGAGGATGCATGCAGGTAAACTGAGGGTCTGCTGAGCTGATCGCTGGTTTCGTGAGAAAAATGTCAGCTCGTTCTTTATGTTACAGAAGCACAGAGACACAAGACCAGGCGGAAAGAGACGATCGTTCGGTGAAAATGAGAATCTGCGAATGCAACATGTGGAACACGGAGAGTGGAATATGTAAACAAACCGGTTAATGTACCCCCTCGGTGCGCTCTGCATGCTAACTGTTAGCAGAGCTAGTGAAATCTCTGAAAACATCTGAGCACTTTTGCAAACATGTTCTATGTTGACAACCTGACCAGACATACCGACATTCGCGGCTAAAACACTGTTAAAAGTGTAGCTGGTGACAGAAAAACGGCCTGTGATTTGATCTGCATTCTGGGATAACTGGCTGCCCCAAGTCTACACAAGCAATCGATTATCTAGGATCGACCTGTTTTGACTTACTTTGCACGGCAACCAATCAAATGTTAGAGAAGCTGCATGGGCAGCGTTAACCTCGCCCCCTGAGTTTGATGGGTGAGGCTGACAGATAAAATTATTTCATGACGAGAGCCAGGCGTCAGGACTGCCAAAATGAAATAAATAAATATATCATTAAATAATTAATTAAATGTGTCAATAATTAATTAAATGTGTCAATAATTAATTAAAATGTGAAATACATAAATAATTAATTAAATGTGTCAATAATTAATTAATTAAATGTGTCAATAATTAATTAAAATGTGAAATACATAAATAATTAATTAAATGTGTCAATAATTAATTAATTACATGTGTCATAACTATTTATTTAATTAATTCCAATTTTAATTAATTATTGACACATTTAATTAATTATTTAATGGTGTATTTAATTAATTCATTATGGCAGTCCTGGCGTTCCATATAGAACAGGGGAAGAAATTATAAACTAATATATGTAGCACATTTAAAGCTTTTTAATAAAGTAATAGAAGCAAATTGATTCTAAAAACCACAGGAAATTCGGTAAGAAAGTACAAGTTTGAGCCTTGTTTGGACATCATTGTTCCGTGTGTTAGGGAGTTGGTCCAGTGCTGCCACGAAAGAAGACATCTCAAGTTCATTCCTTGGCTGTGAAACCAGAGCTGTCCCCCTCTTTGTCTCCAAATATTATTTTATGAAGCTGTTGTATCAACAGCCTGTAAGCCGGTGAGGTCAATTCCAGCCTGAGGTCGATGTCAAACTCTTTAATCAGCATTAGGGAGCTGTGTCTTTGCTTTTATGTGTTAAATAACACTTAGATCATGGTAAATGGACTGGTTCTTATGTAGCGCTTTTCTACTCATCTGAACACTCAAAGCGCTTTACTCAACTTGTGCATTCACCCATTCGCACAAGCACATTTTTCTAAGTGCTTTATAGCTAACATTCACACACATTCATACTCCGATGGATACACCGGAGAGCAATTTGGGGTTAGTATTGTCGCGAAATCGATCAATGTAGAGCAGTGAGACAAACCATGGAGGGCCCAGAAAAATAGGTTCCAGACATTAGTCACAGTTAATGGTACATCTTGTACATCTTTAATGGCTACAAACAGACATAGAACTTCTCTTTTCTATAACACCTTCCATACAAGGTAATAAACTTCAAGCCCTCAGGGTCTCTGGGGCTAATTATTGACTGTGGTCATCTGTTGCCAAGTAGAGTAAAATATAGTGAGACACCAAATGAGTTAAGGCCTCAGGCCTGACACATTCCTAGATTATATGTGTTATATGTATTGTAAGCATGCATGCAATCATCCTTCTATGTTCTAGTTTCCCTCAGCATGTATCACCTGGACACTCACGCCAGTGACGCTTAAGACCCTTAATGAACCGAACATCAACTCGAAATAAGCACAAATATGCAATGTGTATGAAATCCTTCTGACCGTACTTGTAATAAAAGTTAACATAATGGAAGGATCCTCAAATGAACATCTTCAATAGACAACTTTAATGCAATATCAATATCCCAATAGGGCTGCCACGATTTGTCGACTAGTCACGATTACGTCGACTATCAAAATCGTCGACGACTGATTTAATAGTCGAAGCGTCCTTTGAAGCTTTGTAAGATCACAAAAGACGCAGGAATAAGTGGCAGGATTTAAGAGTGTAATAACGGACTGAAACAGAAGATGGCAGCATTGCATGTACAAGGATGCCAGCTGCCGTTAATCCCCGAAGAAGAAGAAGAAGCAGCTGTGTCCCAGAATTCATAGCGCGGCCCAGCGCAGTTTCCAACAATGGCGGCAGCTAGTTAGTTTTAATGTTACTCTTATTATTCTTTCTGGGTCACAAAATAAACGTTTAACATATTTTCAGGCGAGAATGTAGCTGTGTAAACCTCAAATATCTGCTCGGTTTATCAGGACACCACATATTTTCAAAAGCGCTCCGACGTTTTCAGAGACATCTGTTACCCACTAGCTCGTTAGCGAGCCGGGGGCTAGGCTCACTAGCGCCGCGAGAACACCGGACTCCCCGCAAATCGTTTTCAAACCCACCGCCGTCTTTCGCTACTCAGGTTAAATATATATGAGTCACTTAGATAACTTAAAATGTTATTGTTTGGCTTTTTTTTTTAGTATTTTATTTGTTCCTGAGTAAATCAGTTTGTCTGAGATTAAAGTTATAGTTTTTACACAGCTGAATAAACTCAAGCAGACAGCTGATTATCAGAAGTGTGAGATGGGGTATTCTGGGGTATATTTTAGATAGCAAGGAGTTTATTAAACTTCACCGAAACAATCTGCAAATTTCATTAAAATTTAATAAACTATCATCTTGTCTTTATTTTTAGTTAGCACAGACCTTAAACACTTAAAGCTGTAAGCTAATGATAGTTATATAAGAGCAGATGCTGCTGGTGCAATAAGCTGTAGTTTTACGTCTAATGGATGATGATCTGATTAGTCGACTAATCGCAAAAATAATCGGTGACTAGTCGACTATCAAAATAATCATTTGTGGCAGCCCTATATCCCAAGGATATTTGGCATGCAGACTAGGGGAAGCCAGGAATCAACCACCAACCTTCCGATCAGTAGATGACCTGCTCTACCACCTGAGCTACAGCCGCCCCATCATGAGTCAAAATATGCAGTACCTGCTTGTTTACACATGCAGACTGCTTGATCTTCATGGTGCATGACTGCCATGTGACAAGTCATCATGAAAATTGAAGAGTAGAGCAAAGCTGATGTGCTCAATGATGATGGATTTTTCAGGTTTCAGGGAGGTAGCATGACAACCAGCGGACACTGAAGAATTGCTGGCTGTGATGAAAAATTGACTGACTGTAGTAAAATGTCCTTGATGTAAGGGCGAGTTGGACAGCAGTGTATGTGTTGTTGGTGTTAAAAGGGGCGTGATCAAATGAGGAAATGGGTTTTAAAAGGAAGTTGTACAGCTTTCACAACTTGTGAAAATCATCTGCGTATAGATTTTTTTTTTTTTCTCCCATCCAGAGGAGGGGTGGGTGAGGGGGTGTTGACACTGGCACCAACTGATTATTTGTAGCATGTGCTTGCTGGAGCTTGAATCTCATGTGGGGAGAAAAAAAGCTGGAAAAGAGAAGGCGTCATGCATTCCTGCATTCTTGCTTTATTAAAGGTAGTGCCTGTGGGCTCGGCTGTCTTTGTTGAACATTCTTCTAAAGAAATCGTGGCTTATTAATTGTTCTTTGTTTTGTTTCATGCATGCATGAGCTCCTATCGTGATCACACTTTCCTCATGTTGCATCTCTAGCGTATGGGTGTGGTTTTAATCCCTTTCAGGCCTGATGGAAACCTCAGATAAAAACATCTAAAGAGGGATGCAGAGCTCTCCAAGCACCCATTTATTTCCTGTCTCATTTGAGCTTGTTAAAGCTGTGCATCTGGAAACAATAGTGAGTTTCAGTTCACTCTTAAGTACACTCAATGAGGAACGAACACCACCTCTGTGCTGTTGAAAAGAAAATACCCTCTCGTTGCTACACTGCGTCAGTTTGCGTGCCTTTCAGTGTTGTTATGCAGCAGCTGGTTTTCATGACTGTTAACCAAATCCACATTTTGAAGAGGACTGGCATTATTCTTGAAAACACAAATTTGGTGTGCTAGTGAGTTTGATATTTTCCTTCTCCGAGCACAAAGCAATGCGACTTTGGGAAAATGTGGTGCTTGTTGGCACAGTCATAGTATTTGATTGGTAATTTATTTCAACATGTGAACAATATACAAGTACATTTAGAAAAGAAATGAGAGAAAAAAATATATACTATACAAATTACATACAAAAAAACATTCTGATTAATTTACATGTTGAAAGGGAGTGGGAAGAAGTATACACTTATTTAATCCCACCCCTGTCCCATAAATTATCAGTGAATATTTAGTCAGCTTCCTTACTGATATAATTTGTAATAAAAATAGTGAACAGATTTCTGATATACTATATACTATAATATCACATCATGAATTTTTTGTTTGTTTTTAAATAGAGACATTCACTTAATTTAAATATTTTCCTTTTCTTTATAGATCGAGAAGATCATATTTTTATAACTCTTTTTGAACAGTTTTATGTTTGGACATTGCTTTAATTCCATATTCAGTTTGTTCCATAGTTTCACTCCTTGAACAGAAACACAAAAGCCTTTTCTTGTAGTACGTACCTTCATTGTTTTGAAGTTACAAAAACCCCTTAAATTATAACTTCCTTCTTTCAAAAAAAACATACTCTGAATATTACCTGGCAGTTCTTTATTTTTTGCTTTGAATAGAATTTGTGCTGTTTGGAATTTCACTATATCGTCAATTTTCAATATTTCAGACTGCAAAAATAGTGAGTTTGTATGTTCCCTATAACCTGCATTGTGGATGATTCGAATTGCTTTCTTTTGAAGAGTAAAAAGTGAATGTAATGTGGCTTTATAGTTATTGCCCCAGACCTCTGCACAATAGCTTAAGTATGGTGAAACCAGTGAACAGTAGAGAATATGAAGTGATGTTCTGTCGAATACCTGTTTTGCCTTGTTTAGTACTGCAATGCTTCGTGATACTTTGGAATGAATATATCTTACGTGAGCTCTCCAGTTAAGTTTTTCATCTATTATTACCCCCAGAAATTTATTTTCACTGACTCTTTCAATATCAACACCATTTATTTGAATCTTTGCATTTGTATTTAAACTACTATTTCCAAATAACATAAGTTTAGATTTATTCAAATTTAATGATAATTTGTTTTTATCAAGCCAGAACTTCACTTTACTTATTTCATTAGTCATATCCTCCAATAAATTCTGCAGATCATCACCAGAGCAAAAAATGTTTGTATCGTCAGCAAAGAGAACCATTTTTAATACTTTGGACACTTTACAGATGTCGTTAATGTACAAGTTGAAGAATTTTGGACCCAAAACTGACCCTTGGGGTACACCACAAGCAATGTCCATACATAATGAGCAACCACCATTTATTTTCACAAACTGCTTTCTGTCACTTAAATAACTCCGGACCCAATCTAAAACTACCCCTCTGATAGTATCTGTAGGTGGAGGAATAGAGGCGGTGTCAGTAGGAGCTTTTACAGAGCAGCAAGTATGAGCAAATATCAAGGTGAGAAAGCCCCACAGGGGATGGAGTTTAGTGTGTGATGACTGAGTGCTTTACATCCAGCAGCACGGGTTTTTCGTACGTTTTCCACCACATAGTACCGCAGCAGTCATCGTGGCACGCTGAGGGTCTCCCGACTGATCAGTTTATTATCGTGTATTTCCGTTTGAGGCCAGCGGAAATGGGTGTGGTTCCATAAACAACTAAATCAAATAATGGGTATATCAAGTTGGAGAAATCGATATATGGAGGGGCACGCACTTTATGCTTCTTCTATGGCTTGCTATTGGTGCTAATACGAAGACAGTACGAACTTCCCCTGCCGTTTTATAGATTTCTAGATTTCAGAACTAGCTTGCACAAAGATAAAGAACAAAGAGCTTGAACATAACAGCTATTAAAAGACCTATTATACAAATTTCCAGGTTCATAGTTCTGTGTTCTGCTTATGATGGACCTCTGTGCAAACTGTTCATCAGTCCGACCTTACTGATTTACACTTCAATGGGGAATGAAAAACACCATGAACCCAGAAGGAGAGAAGTCCCAGCATTTATTTTTGTTTGTTTCCATCACGTATAATGCCAGCACTGACAGGTAGTGTCAGTGCTGGCATTAACTACCAAATGCCAGCACTGACATTTATGCTTGTAACCGCTTATGTAGGTTACGTTGTATGTTCTACATAGATTCTGTGTTGAACTCTGGTGCGGTCCCTCTGCTGTCTGAAACTGAAACAAGCCATTCTGTTTTTATCGACATAAAGAAGTTTTTTCATTGGCTCTCCCTCATAAATATGTTTGTACGTGAGCCACCTGCAGCCCACTATCACCTTAAGTGGATCAAACCAGTGAAACATTTAGAGTGAAAGTGTTTACACAGCAAGTCCCACAAATATCTTCATATAAAAAAGTGCAGTTTTAATAACAAGTCTGGTTTTCTACATGACAGAAATTCTGCTGTAAATGAAAGAAATCTGTCAGCATTTCTGAGCTGTAGCTCTAAGCTGTGTAAAATGACCAAAAATGTTGGTATCCAAGTTTTTCTTAATTCACAGACAGTGGATTCGCTCTAAAAATGGAAAATTATGTACTAAATAGTCATTATGTTATTTAAATGTTTATTTGTTACTTCAGTGCACTATAAATGGCCATGCAGGTCTTTATCAGTAGGAAAAGCTGTAGGAAAAAAATCCTATTTAAAAAATACAGTTAGTCTAAAATCCCTCTTTCACATTTTCTAGTGGGCCAGATTGGAGTCTTGGCAGGCCAGTTCTGGCCCCTGGGCCTTATGTTTGACACCCCTGGCGTAGAGCCTTGGATTCTGTCTGAGCTCTTTGCTTGTCATCATGAGTGTTCAGGGATAAAGGTTAAAGGCATTTACATCCATACAGTGTAACGTTTATACGCTGTCCAAATGAGGCATCGCCTGCCACTGGATTCTCCCTTTTTCTTTTTCTTCTTTTTTTTCCCACAAGTTAAAGACACACGACCTTCTTTTATCAAGTGAACTTTCTTCCCTTGTAGATCTCGCCAGGCACAGCTGAACTCGCAGCTAACAGATATCACGTGGGCACGTGATAAATGTTGCCGTCGGCTGCAGGAAACGTCAAGTCATCTGTCTGCAAAGCAGGTATCTTGCATTTCTGCAGCAGCTTTGAATGGATGCGCGTAGGCTGCCGATAAATGGATGTATCGCAGTATTAACAGTCTGTGTATGGCAAAAATAATCAGCACCATTATAACAGATCATCGGCCTCATCGTTAGGTATAGCCACATTTAATGTAGCAGCTGTCGCAATAACCCTGAGCATCACAGTATGTTTACTCATGTGCATCGCACTCGAAACACTGCGGCATGTCACTCTATGGTTGCACTCGTTAAAAGGAAGTCTGACTTATTAGCAATGATGTATTTTAATCTATAAATAACTCCTTTATCTTTCTATGCAAACAACTTTCAGCTGTACCCTTACCTTGACACAAGTTGGTACACACTGTGAAGGTAGTTTAAATGTCCCCATCATATTCGCCCATGCTGAACTATATTTGTCTGCAAGGTCATGTTCTCAAATTTTTTATTTATTTTGTCTTGTTGAATGACTGCTTTCCCTTTTACTCCCTGTAATTCCAGAAAATGCTTCGAGTCAACACTACTTAATTATTGTTATATTTATTTCTGGTCTTTTCCTTCTCCACTGCTAGTAGAAGGGCAACAGGAACCTGACAATATTTGGGGCACAATGTTCCAGCAAGCTGTACCTTGAGATAAAATTGTGTTTCAGCTGTAAAATTAATAGGGAGAAGCAGCAGTTAGACTTAACAGTGTCTTTATTAGTACAACAAGAGCATCAAGGCTGGTTTGACTCATTACTGTGATTATACAAGTGGAGATAATTCTATTAACTGTTGTTTTTGTTGTTGTTGTTGGCGGGGGGGGGGGCGGTATTATTGGTGCTCTGAGCTTTCTTTGCAGTCTAGACCCTTTCCCTGGCATTTATTTACATAGTCATATTTATTTCCTCATATTAGTTCTCCACATTGTGGACACTCTGCTCCGTTTAGCCATGGGTGCACCGCTGCTCTGCACAGCCAACAGCAACATGCCTGGTTCTCCGCTCATCCACTTAAATATAAAATATCAAATATGGAGTTACCTATAGTTCGTTGTATGTTAATCCTATCAATTGCTTCATCTAGCTAGTTCTGGCTAACGTTAGGGCCTTGATATCAAAATATGTTTAAACAAACAACCTGTTGCTAGGCAACCAAGGATGCCATGAGCATTTTTCATTGATTTCTATGGGTGTCAAAATGACTCTTTTAGCAATTCTTTGTTTCTTGCACACCCTGAAATTCACTATATGATGAATGAACCCATTTTAGAGTGAAATCTGACATGCTGGTATTTTTATTTCTAACAGAATTACATGGGTTTGAAAATTACAAGGGTTCTATGATATGGGAGCATTTTGATGCACTTGTGTGGTTGAGGTTTGCATGTTTTAGTGTGGTTGACGACTACAAAAACACCCACTCGCAATGCGTTGCTTTTTGAGCACATGATGCACTGTGTGATGTGTTTCCTGCAGAGAAATCCTACAGCTGTAAACTGTGTAATAGACCACAAAGAACAAACTGGACTTATTACAGATTAGCTTCACCAGCTTTAGCTTCAGTGTATGTGAGGAGTGGGCCCAGTTCCAGCCTTGTTAATCCATCCTACAGCTCAGGTAACAAAACAGGCTCTCATATTAATTATGAAAAACTTGCTTCGCACAATTCCGTCAGCACGCTAAATAGTTAACCAGCCCAGTTTGTTTGCTTTCAGCGGCAGAGCGAAATTCACACTGCATACCAGTCTGTCTTTTGTCACTGAGCTCGCCTCCTGGAAGGTTCATGGTCACAACTCTGTCAATGTTCACAGCAATCAGGAAGTCATTTCCTGTCAATGCCAATTAACTCAATGAGCATCGAAGAACATGCCAGTGACGACGCACGGGAGAGAACTGCGTTTCCTGAACCAGGAAATAAAAATATCTAGTACCTACTTATTAATTGATGGCCTTTCTCAGAGAGCGCAAATATGATTCATTTCTGTACCTTTTAGTTTGTTCAGTGAAAAAATGAACGTCAGATCTGGCATTAACTGACACCTAATTTTTACTGTGCATACCTGATTTGCATATTTTTGTACTTGCATCACAGCAGATTTTATACCTTTTTTTTTTTTCCTTTCTTTGTTTTTTAATCCAGGACTTCTTTGAAAATATACAGCAGTCACTGGATTACACTTAAGTAGTCTTTCTCACCTATAAATAGGATCATGACTTCTTGGGCCAGTGTCCCACCCAGAGATCAATCCTAGTTATAGGCTTAAGTGGGATTTTGAATTGAATTAACACAGAACGTCTTTCCCTGAATACTTCTTGGATCAGACCCAACCTTAGCATAATTTCAAATGAACTCAACTTATTTTGATTGAGGAATATCAGTGTCCGTCCAAGGTTGGAGTGCCGGCATGACCACATGAATTTCTCTTTCTTTTTGCTTGCATAAAGTCAACAATCAGAAGTGTTTATGGGCTAAATCTTCTTGCTCAGTAATTTGCATGAAATCCATTTCTGAGTCTATTCTCTTGTGTGCTGTTAAAGTAGAGCTAATGGCACCGCTGGAGCCAAGACCTTTACTGCTGCCACATACAGAAAAGCATCCACTTCTCTTAAAAATGTGTGCAAATACAACCCTTTATAACATTTGACATTTTATGATATTATGTTAATGTTATTTGCTGAATGTTGACTGTCAGTTTTGTTTTTTTTTCTTAGTTGGCTCGTACTGCAAAACTGTGGAAGTTGTCGTTATAAGAAAAATACTTCAGCGAATGTTGTGAATTATATACTTCTATCCTTCACGGCATTAATGTTCAAATAAAACAATATTTTGCAGTGAAGGCTGCCCTAAGGCTCTGGCTAACAGTCAAGCAAGGAGTGACAAACATAAGAAAGGCAAATTTAATGTTCTCCTCTGATTCTGTGATGCAAAAAGTGAACAAGGTCAAGCCGTTACAAATAAGTAAAGGATCAGAGGGTAAAGTGACACTAATGCCAAAAGGGTAGCGTTACACTAGCGATTAACAGGTGCCATAAACTGGTGATTGGCTGAAAGGTGATGGAGAAAATGACGGCATCACTGCCACGTTCAGGCAAAATATTAAATCGTCACACAATATCAAAACTGATTGACACAGAAGTGTTCATATGAGACTGAAATGAGCTAAAGAAACCTTACATAGTCTGTACAACCAATTATATGCAACATTTATTTGATAATAGCTCGCAACTCTATGGCATGTTTATTTTATAACGACTTCTTATTCATTTAAAATGAGAGACTTGAGGGCTCCAAGTTGCAGAACGTTGTCTAATTGCTTTGATAGCTCAGACATGAGACAAATTATCAAAGTGACAACGTTTAACTGCCAGCAACGTATTGCCAACCCCTGTTTACAATGGAGGCTGACAGTAATGACATCTGCAGGAACCAACAAACTGTCAGCTTTGGCAAGCACGTTTTATCCACGGCAAAACATTTTCACGCATTGTTTCCTTCTCGTGACTTTATTGTGGTGTTTTAAAACGTGAAACATGACTCACGTGTTAGAATGAGGGGGAAATATGTAGAAAAGACTGAAGATGTAAATATAACTATGAAAGTCTGAGTGTTTTTTAATAGTCCCACACACGCTGCAGATTAATAAAGTTGATAGGCACGCCACAGATCAATCCCGGAGACGCATTTAAAACAAAAAACAAACCAAATATATCAACTGTGTGTTTGGAGAATGAATCTCGGGTCAGTTTCTTTTCTGTAATTCTGTTTCCAGCCTTCAGGCAAACTAAGTTTTCGTGTGTCAGATGGTGTTTTGAACAAATTCCTGTTTGAACTATTCTCGGGGCCCAGTAGCCCAATCACCATGCACAGATTGCAGGCTGTCTTTTGATCCACTCTCCTTTACAAGAATAAAGTCAGATTGTTGGTAGAAATCATTTTTGGCAATGGAAATATATCAGGAAGTCACTTCACCTTTGTTTTCAAATGCTGCCTCCCTTTTCTTGTGAAAGCTGACTTCCAAGTAGTGAGCTGTGAACTGAGATTGTTTAGCATGAAATCAGCTCATTAGTGCCAACACCCAGCAGCTCTAATGCCTCAAATTCCATCCTAATTGTGGGCCTATCCTCTTGTCTGAACCTCTTCTATGTATTTTTTTTTTCTTAATTTGGACTAAGGAGACCTCACAGTTGCCTTTGGGATGTTCTGTTCAATGCTTCTGCTCTTGTGTTAGCACAAACTTGTTAAAGCAGTTCATTTTCTCTTGCAGAACTCGGAGCTGAAAGCTCTTAAAAGCCTTCGAGCTGTTCCATAACAACCGTATGAGCTTAATGCAATAATGTCGTTGCTCATTTCTCTCTGCTTTCCTCAACAGATCTTCCTGCTGGCCTGCCCGCCATGTAAGACAGCTATGGTTGTGTTCAGGTGAGCGTACGTGCACTCCTGGGTTCTTCCTGTTTAGTGTTTTCAACTTGTCGTCTACATTTAAGTTAAACTTTAAAGGTCTGAATTGGCAAAATATAGAGTTTTTTAGTGCAGACTGTAGAAAGGCCACGACTGCCATATGAGCCGCTTGTCCTGCTGAATGTAACGTCTAATGACTGGGCAGACAAAGCTCATGGTTTTTGTTTTCATATAATCCAAATTGTGGTTGACATTGATTGTAATTACTTATTGGTTTCCCCCATAGTAAGCAGTTGTATAGTAATGTATTTGGGTTTATAGTCTCCTCTTCAACAACTCATCCGGTCTGAGCAGTTAATTATTCAGCAGAAATGACTCTGGTTTTGCCGGTGGGAACACGATGTGGGATTTACTCAGAAATAAATACAAGCAGGGTCACTTTCTGTTCCAGTAGCCCACGGGAGCCTCACAGTGAACACAGTGTACAGAGTCATAGCAACTTTATGAAACCACAAAAAGCTGGTTCTTACATGGGATAGAAATGTGAAACATGCCCCAATAAATATCCAATCGTTTGAAGAATTACTGAACTGCCAACATTATTTATCCACCAGGTCAAGATGTTCGTTCACATAGTCGGCTAGTTCATTTGTTGTCGTAACAACATATTTTAATTTGTCTCATTTATGTAAGAAATAGAGTCATGGCCTTTTGTTCGAGGCGCTTGTCATTTGTTTGTGTAAACATGGCATTTTACTCTGTGATGGTGGTGTGGAACCAGGCCCACTAACTGAAACATGCAAACCTCAAGTTTATTTCACCACATTTACAGTTTCAAAGTGACTGCCGTGTAGAATGCCCCAACTAATCCTGCTGCCCACCAAAGAGGGTTTGGTCTTCTACCTGCAATGAGCACAGCACATAACAAGTTTAAAATAGATCCTTTTTTATTATTTTAATATTTGACATTTTTGATGTGCTACATTTCCTGTGACTGCTTCACAATAACAGTCACTGTACCTTTCTGTAATGTGAAGTAGTAGCTGCTGGAAACGTTTGCTTGTTGCGTGTAAAGCTCAGATTCTCCTGCAGTAGCAAATGGTAAATCTATGTTTAAGATTACATCTTTATCCCTTTTATGTATGAAGGCAGTTCAACAACCACTGGACTGTACTTGCCAAATAAAAATTGTAAAATTAGCAGGAGCAGCGTCATATTAAATAGTTACTACATAAAGTAGAAGTTTACGCTACAACAGTATCAGAGGTTCAGGTCTTGGCCTATGACATGCAATTAATTACAGTGATGGAAAAATATAAGGTCGCTAATGCTCGTTACGCTTTGTAAATTTTGAATTTGAATGAACCGCTTTTCAGAAGAGTGACAGCCGGACTTATTTGAAGCGGCATTACTTCGGCACTGCTGTTTTCCCGGCGACCTCGTCTGTCACAACAGTTATTTTGGCTCATTTGACAAAAAGAGCAGTCACAGGAGATAGATGGAGCTCCACACTCTGACACACATGCTCCTTGGCTTCTGTTCTGTATTTGGAGCCTCTTAACATTAATGTTAGTTCAAAAGACACATTTTTCCTTATGCTGGGTTTATTTATACAGGTTTACTAAATAAGCATCGCAGCTCCCACTAGGAGCAGATAGGCTATATGTGTGCGCTGGATGGTGCAACTAAAAGCTTCAAACCAAATTATACTAATTAGTCTGAATGAGTAGATGGATGCACTGATTTGTTAAATCGTGACATCAAAGCAAATTTATTTTGAGAGTGATCGCCTGAAACTTTACTGACCTGACTTTAGACAATAAGCGCTCCCACAAGAAACTGACCTTGACAAAGAGTAAGAGGCAGCTGCTGCTAACAGCATCAGGGAGGAGTCTGATTGGTTTTCGGCAACATGGGATAGAATCTAAGCTGTCCTCCACCTGTTCCTCTGTCCCTTATATCAGCTGGAATTGATTCATATGTCAGTAGTGGCAGAGTCTTCTATGGGTTGAATGCTTTGGGGAGGGCAAATGGCCTGCAGAAGTCAAGAGGGGAGTGTAGTAATAACAGCCCTTTTCCCTCCCTCTCCTATTCTGTTTTTTCCTCTTTTCTTTCATTGATGATAAATCTGAAAGAGATGCTTTAGACAGACTCACACTTGTTAGAAAGCCTTTATTGTTTTAACCATAGCTCAACCCCGGTAACTTCTCTCCTCTGCGCTGCTCTGTGTCTGGAGAGGGAAGAGAGCAAAGTGAAACCAGAAGGACAGGAGAGAAACTAACATGACTCAGAAAGGTTTACACAGATTAGGTAAATAGCAAGTGACCTTGTAGGTATTTTTAATGTCTGACATTTTTATTGTTTTCAGGCTGCAGGTCCACATGTTGAATGGTGCATTACTTGCTTTAATGTTCCCTGTAGTCAACACCAGACTGGTAAGTAGACCGTGATCTTCAGATCTCATTTATGAGCAGCCCTCTTCTAGCCTTTGTTAGGTCTCCAAGGTGTACAAGGTTAAGTGTCGCACTCACTGAGCAGCTAAACGAATGTTATCACTTACCTCTGGAACGGCGATGTTGTGTTGAAAAAGACTACACTGTGTCTGTGCAGGTATCATTGGTTTCCTCTATAATATCGTAAGCTCTAGAACTTGCTGTGTAAAGAGACCTATGATGATGATTATGTTATGATTTGGCGCCGTATAAAACGATTGAATTAAAATTGAAAGCTCTGACTCACTCAAGGCGCAGCTTGAGTGGGTGCAGGAGATATTTCACAAATTTAAACTTGATCTGTTTGAATGAAGTCACTTTGGTAAGTTTTAAACTTAAAAAAAAAAAACCCAGCATAGCCATTAAGACTAAGTGCTTTTCCTTTTATAACAGTTCTCACAGAAATAAGGCTGAGCTGTTCTGCCATATCTGCAGTTCCCTATCAGATAAACTTGTTTTTCTCAAGCAGGGAATGAAGGCTTACACAGCTGTTTTGCATTTTATAACATCAATAAACTTTATGTCAGTATTTCTTACAGAGCACAGTAAACTATGATTGCACCCTGAACATTACGTGCCTGCCAACCAACAGGAAAAGAGGCAGTTTACATCAGTCACTTGTAAATTAAAAAAAACACTGTGGACAAAGATCTCATGTGTTTCTTGAGTTATACCATTAAAGGGAACCCATATTATGCTTTCGTGGTCGACACAGTGGATCATCTGTCTCCATCTAAGCCTGTTCCTACCATTCTCCTCGGTCACACCAACCCTTTACATGTCCTCCTGCTTTACATCCATAAATCTTCTCTTTTGCCTTTTCCTGCTGCCTGACAGCAGGACAAACAAAGGGTGTAGCCATATTCAACATCTGTTGTTCAATATTTGCACTGCATCTGTCCTCTGCACATATCTAAACCATCTCAGCCTTCCCTCTCTAACTTTTGTCTTTAAAATGTCCATGAGATTCACTTGTTTCTAAACTATCCATCTATCTTGGGCTCTGCAGCTCTTCCTGCTGTCTTTTTGGTTGCGCCACTGTTTCTAAACCAGACATCATAGCAAGTCTGACTGCAATCTTGTAAATCTTCCCTTTCACTTTTGCTGCCATTCTTCTTTCACAAATCACCGCGACACTCGTCTCCACCCAGTTTTAAAAAAACAAAAAAAACATGGTCAACATATGTACACGTAATCCCTGAGAAACGAAAGCTCCAACTTCAAACTGCTGTAAACACTCAAGTTTCATACAATTTTATTATTATTATTATTATTATTATTATAGATTTTGTATGATGACAGTGATCATTAATGAGGCCATACATTTTTAGAAGAAAGGTGCCTTATAAAGGCAGCTAAAATAGACAGACGGTGTACCTGCTGTTCTTCCATCTCTTTGTTCACTTGGGTAATGTTCTGTCATGGTTGCTTGTTAAGCAGTAGCATAGCTGGAGACTGTGAGGCCACAGGTCTTTAAAGATTTCAGGGCCCAGAGCAAGTTGGGGGCTGTTCTGCTGTATCTGGGTGCTGTAAAAGAATTAAAGTGGTTTGTTTGCTTTTCATTTTCTCAGCTGCCATTTGAGAAAGAGATCTATTACATCCAGCACTCCATGATGTACCTGGTGCCTGTTTATCTTTTCAGGAAAGGAGGTAGGTGTTTCTTCATTCTGACTTTTCACATGTCAGCCGAGCAAAGTGATAATATCTCCATGGATGGATTCACTTTTTGTCTGTGTCATTTGAGATGCTGTGGATACCAGCTTTTTGTTTTGTCTGTTCAGTGTCTGTTAATGAAAGATTGTTTGGTCATTTCCACTTACATAGATGATACTGAAGAGCAACTATAAAACCAGTTTAACTAAAAGGAGTTCTCTAAAGAGCTTGGAAGGAAAAGCGTCTGGACTTCTTTAAGTTGCTTGAAGACGTTTCACCTCTCATCCGAGAAGCTTCTTCAGTTCAAAGTTCAAATGGTGTCGAATCCCAGATTTAACATGTGTCCTAGGGGAGTGTCCCCCCAAGAGGGTCATGAACTCCCTGTTGATCCTCCACCTAATCACACGAGCCAAGATGTGAAAAGGGGTGTAGGTCACAATCAGCCAAGGTTTCGGGTGAACCCGCTATAAAAACCTAGCTCTTTAGACTACAATGACCTGGATGACATAAAAGGAGTCTCATACAACCATATACAGGAGGCCCTTTAATACAGCTAACTTTCAAACAGTACTACTAAATTGCTCAATCTCTATATAGCAGATTTCATACTGCTTATGGCTGAAAGTACTGCACCTCTTACATGTTACATCTATAGGAACTGCCATTGGTGCTTAATGTCAGAGAAACCCATACTACGAAGCACCAACTGCAGTTTCTGTGCTGACGATAATGTCAGAGGAGGTTTGGGACTCTGCAGTTATCATGTAATTTTGACAGCAAATTTTGATTTAGTTAGGACCTATTTGGACCATTAAAACAAACACACACACAGGGGCAGATCAAATGTGCTCATCCAACCTTACAGTACAAGGAGATCACTTCCAAACTTGTCCTTTCTTTCAACACAACTTGATTATGTCTGATTTGAATTGCATCTCTCCAGAATATTTTTGTAAAATGTTTAATCACTGAAGTGTCAGTACATTTCATCATAGTTTTTGCCCTCCTACATTTGTTTTTATTTAGCCATCTTCTTATTTTCGCCCGATGATAAAAGTCATGGACAAAAACTATGACGAAAATCATTGGTCAACAAAATTAACAGTGGTGTCAGAAGAGTGTTGGTGAATTTTGCATATAGTGCATTTCAACAGTTGTGAACCCCACTCTGTAGCTTGGCATGGGCTGAAGTTTCTGTCGCTCCTAGATGCAATAAGACCTTTTACAGATAACTGTGAAATTTCATCCCTCCCAGACATTTCAAACACTGACTTGTTGCAACGGTGGCTTCGTATTACAACAGAGCGAGTACAGAGCTCTGTAAAACAACCTATTTTTCTGCAAGTGTTTGTGTATGTGGTAATAGGCGCCAAAACACCTGAATTTCAAAGATTAAAAGACTTTGTCCCCCTTGTCCATGTGGTGTCCCGACTGACAATGTCTGTGGTAAAACTTTGTGCTTACTTGTAATTGTCCACTAAGGGAAAAACCAGTGTGTCCAAGCCATGTGACTGCACAACTTTGAAAAAAATTCACTGACAGTTATTTTGTTCACACACCATCACTTGAACCCAACCACCAATCCCCATCCCAACCCGTCATGGCAGATGCCTACCCCTCCCTGAGCCGCCTTGTGCCAGAAGTTTCTTCCTGTTTAAAAGGGAGTTTTTCCTTCCCACTGTCGCCAAGTGCTTGCCCATAGGGGGTAATCTTTTTTGATTATTAGGCTTTTCTCTGCATTATTGTAGTGTCTTTACTTTACAGCGTAAAGCTTGAGGCCACTATTGTTATGATTTGATACTGTATTAGTTAAAGTTTAACTGAATTATTGGACTAATTTTTTGATTATTTGGCAACAGTAGATCTATTATGCATTAGACATTATTGAAAGCTCAGTAAAGCACAATAGAGAGCCTTTGAAAGCTGGATATGGACTTGGGTTTAAAAAAGCGACCAGGTTATAGTTTCTGATTATGGACTTGGTGAGTGATGCCTTTTTTTGTAGCTCATGGTGATCCACACTCAGTTATGTTTACTCTCTGGAAGTTTCACTTCTAGTTTGTTAACTAGTCTTATTTCCTTGTTGTGTGCCTCTTTTTGATTTTGCCAATCTCAGTAAACTAGTTAACATGGTTCCTAAAAATTGTTTATGCAACGTGTTGTGAATGCAGACAGATTTGAACATGAGCACAGCTCTTACTGAAGACATCTGAGCTGTTAAAACCCAGGGGTTGATAAAAGGAACTAAATGAGTGAGTCTAAAGCAGGACATCAGTGGGAGCAACGTTTATTCAACTTTATTCAAACCTTGATCTGTAAGCACAGATGACAGTTCATCTTGTTTAACTGGTAAAACTGACATCGATGCAAATTTTCAAGCTTGTAACCCAGTAATAGAATAGAAGTGCCTGATCATGTTTATTAGCAATGTAACAGTAGAGCTCAACAGATGGGGTTATTTTCTTGCCTATGCAAATCCAATTCCAGAAAAGTTGGGATGCTGTTTAGCATATAAATGAATGCAGAATGCAATGGTTTGCAGACCTCAAAGCTGTAATTTCTTCACAGTAGAACACATTTTAAATTCACACATTTTACATGTGAAAAATATTAGCTCGTTTTGACTTTGATGGCAACAACAAAAAGTGAAAATGGGCAGCGGTTCTCCATTCTGCGATAAATTGCATTTCAGATTAATGTTCCTCATCTACAGTGCATCTCTATCATCAAAAATTCAGAAAATCTGAAGAAATCTCTGTGCGCAAAGAACACAGAAAACCAATATTGGAAACCTGTGATTGTCATTCCCTCAGTGTGCATTGCATTAAAAGCAGGAATGATCCTGTCAGAGCCTAATTTCTGTCCCATTCATAAATGCAGCTTAAAGCATTAAATTGCATTACATTTACAGCATGCCAATATCTTCAGAATTAAGGTTGTACAATTAGAGCACATTTGATACGACTTCCTGGTACTTGTCCTCCGAATGCCAGCAATGAGCAAACAGGAAAAGCCAGTTTGACACCATATCCTGTTTCTTGTTTTTTCTGTGGTTCCACTTTCTCTCTATGAACTCTGCTGACGTGTTAAGGACACATAAAAGAGGAAGTGTATAGAAATAGCTTTTGGTTCTTCTCTAGTTTACATGTCGTCAAACAGGTGGCCAGGACTGGCACATATGACACATTTTGTGTGTTTGCTGTCTCTTTAACTCAAAGTGTTTCTTTTTGCAGGTGTGTACAAGCCTGAGCCTCTGGGAGATATGTGGTGGGCTGTGCTCTCTACAGGCATCCTGTTCTTCTATCACTTCACCTTCCTGCAGCTCCTTGGCCTGGTAAGATGGAGCCCTCTGCTGGACACTGTGTGCTATTTCACTATATTTTTATTACACCATCACTGCCTTAGACATAAAGTTGTGGTAAAGCTTTAAGATTTAAAAAACAAACAAACTGAAATTGTAGGTTTTTGTTTTTTAAAAAAAATAATAACATAAACCTAAAAAATAGTAGTTACACAGGTACAGAGGGAAAAAAGTATTTCAGCATTGGCCTAGACTGTTAAGGTCTAAGCTTAATGAGCAAACCCTTGTGAAAATACTAGATATTTTTGTTTAGAGTTCACAGTGTAGCTAGAGCTGTTCATCCATTCACCCATCCACTCTGTCATAGGAGGGGTTGGAGCCTGTCTCAGCTGACATTAGGCGGGGTACACCCTGAGCAGGTCAACACTATCGCAACCATTTACTCTCGTATCCAACTTAAAATGACCAACACGCATAACTTTGAACTATGGGTGAAAACCCACACGAGGAGAACTATTGGTCAATTTAAAAGTGAAGAAAATGTATATTTGGATTTCAAATTATGGCCTTTTATCTAGAGCTAAAAAACATTACACACTGCAGTTGATAAAATGGAGCTTAGTTAAGTACTCTGGATGATTTCTCATTGAGCAACATGCATACTTTTCCCCCAATATGTCCTGGATAGTTAATCATCTGCCAATTTTTGGATTGGTCTGCAGCAGGCAGCTAAACAGAGACAGCAGGTATAATCATTGTCATGTTTTTAATCCATGCATGTCTGAACTGGTCCCCACAGTGATGCACACATGTTAGGCCTGTTTCTGAACATGCGACGTGCTTATGAACACCAACAAACAACCTCTTTTTCCCATTTTACAAAGTTAATACTTAAATTTTCACATAAATAATTTACAATAAGTAAATATTAAAACCGAAAGAGCTGATTCAGATCATTTTATACCAGCTTGTACAAGCAAACTGTAGGTGCATTTCCTTTATACTACTCTTAAAAATAATAAGTGAGTAATAAAAATAAACTAAACAGGGTGTCACTGGGGTAGAAAGGGAAGAGTGAGGTTTATTTGTAATAGAAGCAGGAAAATTTGGCAGTTGTAGGCTTCTGAGCGATGAGGGCCAAACTGTGACAGCACAGGCTCAGAGCTTCATGTGGACTGTTGTCAGCATGCTGTTGGTAATACTTATCAAAATTCTTCAAGGAAGGACAACCTGTGTACCAGTTGCTGCAGATGATACAAATATCCTGTTGTATCAAATCCCAAAGGTTCTCTATTGAACTGAGATCTGGTGACTGTGGAGGCCAGTGAGTACAGTGAGCTCATTGTTGAAGAAAGCAGATTACGGGGTACGCTGTGATTATAGAAGGATGGACACGGTCAGCTCCCTGTTTGGCTTGTTCATGCAGGCTGTGGTGTTTGAATCGTGCTCACTTTGGTACTAAGGGGCCCCACCTGTGCCAAGAAAATATCCACACCATTACAGCACCAGCAGCCTGAACCACAGTCTGACTCTGACTCTACCATCTGAATGACACAGCAAAAATCAAGAGATCAGACCGAGCAACGTTTTTCTAATCTTCTGTCCAATTTTGCTGTGCAGTGAGAATTGTAGCTTCAGTTTCCTGTTCTTAGCTGGCAGCAGTGGTAGCCATCCGGTTAAAGGTTTGACATGCTGTGCGTTGAGAGATGCTCTGCTGAATACCTACAGTCCAGCCATTCTCCTCTGACCTCTGGCATCAATGACACATTTTCACCAGCAGAGCTGCTGCTCACTGGGTATTTTCTTCTTTTCAGACCATTCTCTGTAAACCCTAGAGATGGCTGCGTGGGAAAATTCCCAGTTGGGTCAGCAGTTAATGAAATACTCAGACCAACCAGTCTGGTGCCAACAACCACATTCAAAGCCACTTAAATCACCTTTCTTCCTCATTCTGATGCTACGTTTGAACTCAGATTGTCTCTACCATGTCTACATGCCTAAATGGTATTGAGCTGCTGCCATGTGATTGGCTGAGATATTTGCATTAATGAGCAGTTGAACGGGTGTACCTAACAAAGTGTGTGTGTGATATTGTTAGTCATAAATCCTGAGATATTAACACCTAATTATTGATGATCCACTGATGCTCCCTGTTTGGCTTGTTCACAACTTTAGAGTTTATAGTAAAAAATTATGCAGCCTGTTGCCTCCAAATTGATCTCCTATTTTGGACCAACATTCAGTTTATTTTCTGCTGGATGCAAATCAGCATTATTCCCTAACAAAGCAATTCATCAGCTTTAAGTTCCAGGGTGTTTCTGGCACAAAGAGGGCAGAGAGTAGCTGCTTGATTGAAAAATGATAGTACAGAGTAATCAATGAATTGTGATTGTAAGGCCCACAGTGCTGATGTTTGTCTTTTCTAGCATGTGCTGACTAAATGGTTGTAAAACCCCTGAAAATCTTTAGTAATTACAATGATACGACTCATTCAACAGCCGGTTAATAAGTCATGGAGGATTTCCAGGCAATGAAGTCTGACATCAGTCAATTAGGTGTCTGCTTTTTGGAGCTGAAATCTATTGGAAGAGAATGATTGTAAAGATATGTACAGCAAAGTCAACCATAATGTTTGCTTAAAAAAATTAAAATAATGAATTATCCACTGGATAAATTTGGATTCATATTGGCATCAAATTAGGTCTTACTCTGTCTCGTCTCTGCTCTCCTCCAGGCGACTGAGGTCAACTTGAATAACATGCTCTGCCCGGCTGTGTCCGATCCATTTTACGGCCCTTGGTACCGGGTTTGGGCGACGGGCCACCAGACCTTGCTGACGCTCATCCACGGGAAGCTCCTCACACTCCTCTCGCAGCACAGCGGCACCGCCTGCAGATACCTGCTGGACACACTCAGACTGCGCAGCAAGAAAGTTGACTGAATGTCCACGAAGGTGCATTCAGACCTAGCCTTTCACTCCTTTTACTCCAAATGCCTGCTTTTACAGTGTCTTTCTTTTTAAATCAACATTTTAATGCATCTTTTAAGACTTGTTTCACAGAAACAAGCGAGCATTTCAGGGCCAGTGAATCTTCGTGTCATTCTTTTAGCGTTGTAGTTGGCTTGCATGCACAAACGTACCGGGCATTTTAAAGCTGGCACTTAGAATTGTGGCGTTGGCCAGATTTTAGCCCTTGTTCGTTTTTTGTTTTTTATTTTCAGAAATATGTCAGCGAATTTGTGGCAATTACTCCAGCTGCTTCTTTTTAAGCTTTGAGGACAGAAAATAGGGGTCACCCAAATGTCACTACTGATCTCCAGCTGTTACACTTTTCTGATTGTTGTCGGGGGGGTTTTTTAAAGTTGCACTAGATCATATGTTAGCGAGTTTATTTGCTTCAAACTTGAACTTTGGAGCTGAATGAAAATCTGAGCAGTTGTAAAAGTTACTGCCTGTGTATAGCGTGAGGATTTCTGTTTGACACTCTCAGTGTTGTTACGACTGAAAGCTTTCTGGCGTTCTTCTGTTCCCACTTGACTCCACGGCTGTGCGGGTTATGAAAGCATCGCCGTGGAGGTTTCTTTTGCCTTTCTGTCTCCAACTTGTTCAGATCATTCCAGTTGTGATAATCAGGGGACAGACTGCGACTCAAAGCAGTGAAAGAGGATCCAGAAATCTACAGTGGGATGTTAATATTATCTCTGTGAAGGAGTTTTTTTGTTTATTAGTCTTTGTTTTATTGTGCCGTTAGACCATAATAAGTGAGGTATAATCTCGAGTGGGAGGAATTCGGTGTTTCCCAAGATAAAGTGTCTTTCTGGGTTGGATTAATGTATCTTACAAAACATCCATTCTCTCCACCGCAACTGTAACGAGCCACACTCCAGTTTGTATTTTAAGAAATGCATCTGATGTTCTGCATCAGGTCACTGTGGGTCATTTATTCATGGCCCGTTTGAAAGGAAGTATTAACTGATAAGTTAGAAGATGTCAGTCATGGTATGTATCATTTCAAATATGAGGGATGTGTGTGTATATTACTGTAGCATATTCTAAACTTCACTGCAAAGAAGGGATAAGAGGAACTTTTGTATTTCTATCAGTTTGAGTGTATGTGCTGTATTGAAAATAAAGGTGATTGTAGCTCATCACAGTTCTCCTTGTGTGTATGTTTAAGCGTGTATTTTTTGCCTTTTAACCATGTTGCTTGCGTTAGTATTAAATCTGACTTTATTCTGCTGACGACCAACAGATATTACCACTTTGTGTCTCCGTTAATACCGTGATCATGAATTGGAGCTCGCCAAATAGACTGGCATTGTGGGAAATGTGCATATTGTTACAAAGAGCTGAGAAGATTAAGAGGATTTGCCATGCAGCCAGCATGGAAGTAAAAAGGTATCTAAGCTCTACACTGCAGAAAATGCCCTGCTTCAAACAATATAAATTATAATTCAGGATTTCACACCACAGCGCTCATGCTGATAATGAGGTCCATAGTTTTTTGTGGGGTTTTTTGGAACTGTAATACATATTTTTAAAGTTTTTCCTCTGTGCACTGTCACAGTGGATTTTAAATCAAGTGTAATGAAAATAGAGACTTTTAGCTTTAATTTAAGGTTGGCTAAAACAAAATTTGCATCAGTTTTTTAGGAATTTTTGCAGAACTAACTGTGCAGACTCTTTTTGTCTGCCACATTCTAATCTGACTTTATATTGGAGCGGTTTACACCGTGTTTTCACATTTATGGGGCAGGACGGTGGTTAGCACAGTTGCCTCACAGCAAGAAGGTGCTGAGTTCAATTCCACCATCACGCCAGGGCCTTTGTGTGGAGTTTGCATGTTCTTTCCGTGTTTGTGTGGGTTCTCTCCGGGTACTCCGGCTTCCTCCCACAGTCCTAAGACATTCAGTTAGTGGGGTTAGGTTATTGGAAACTCTAAATTAGGTGTGAGTGCGAATGGTTGTGTGTGTCCAGGAGACCTGTCCAGGGTGTACCCTGCTGGGATAGGCTCCAGCGCCCCCCGCGACCCTGAAAAAGGAGACGTGGAAGTGAATGAATTAGGCATGTGTTGATTTCACACTGAGACAATTTTAAAGTCTAAAAAGTGTCCTTGGGTGTTCATGATTTGGTTGATGTTGTTTTTCTGAACCAATGAAAGAATACTGTAGTTCTTCTGTGACCTTACAGTGAGCTGCTCACTGCTTTTCTTATTTGCAAGAATGTTTCAGATTGTTGATTTGGCCACTTCTACATTTCTTTTTTTTTTTTTTTTAATTTATGAGGGCCTCCCTCATTTGTACTCGTATCTCTTCGTACATCATATTGAGAGTTTTGATGAAAAGCTACAAATTGCACATTTATCACTTGGATCAACTATTATCTGGTTAATTTCTCATAGAATAACAAGGGAACCGGTCTGAACCTGCCCTACTTGCCCATCAATTATCCAATTGCTTTTGTCTGACAATGGGAGACTATAAAAATGGATGTAATATGCTTGTCAAATATCTTGAATTTATTTATTTTTAGAAAAAAAATTACCCAGCATGACATACTAAGTTCATTATTTTTATGAATTGACTTAAAACTCAGACAGAACAGAGAGACCGCAAAGTTTAAGAGCTGATCTAATTAAGCTCACTAGAAATGAGCGATGGAGGTGGCAAAGACCAAATTACTCATCTTGTTAGATTCAAGATTGACAACCACCGTCGGCCTATTTTAAAAACCGGTTTTCTCCCAGTCCCACCAGTATTGTCTGTTACTCTCTCTGCAACCTTGATATCCGTAGGAGCATATTTGACAGGCAGCAAGCACAACTCGACAACAAACAGTGACATGCTAGATTAAATTTGGACAGCCATCCATCAAACATTCTGCCCCTATTATTGTTGCGCCTGTTAATAAGGGTTGCACACACGTTTCATACACTGAGCACAAACTGTAGTAACATAGCCAGTATAAAAGGGAACACCACAGCCAAAAACCAACTGGATTATTCAAACCAAATATCAAACCAAGTTGAGAGAGAATCCTAAACAGTGAGCTTGTCAGAGACGGTGGTGCTATGCTAGAAGAAGTTACTAACAAAGTCTCAATTCATGTAGCTACAAACTAGGGAAAAAATTTTTTTTTATTTTTTGTTAAAAAGCCATCATCACAAACCAACTGAAGGCTAAGATTAAATAGGGAGACCACAAAATTCATTTCTTCTCATTTTACATCTCTGCAAGAAGGGAATGAATTTGTCCTAAATTGTCAAACTGTTCTTCAGATAATAAGACCTTCAGATATACTACAAAATCCGTTTGCTGCCAAGTTGCAGCATGACTCATGAGCACTCAAGCCTCAGCACTGTACGTTACGGTTGGCTGTTCTCTCTGAGGCCAGACAGGGTAAAAAGCTTTAAGTGCAGCATATTGACTGAAGTGAGCTGCAGAGAGTCTTCACGGGCCTGTAGCACCTCATGATTCCAGACAGTCAAGAGTGGAGGTTGATCTAAAACCACCGCAGTGGCTGCAAAGAGACGCTGGATTACAATACACGTTGCTCTCCTTGAAATACTGGTAAGCAAAGTAACATACTGCTCGGCCAAGGAGGGAACTTTTTGATTTGTTACGGTTGATTACGGAACTCGATGGCACGTTTTGTAACTCTTGGCACATGACGTATAATAATTGCTCCGAATTATAGAAAATGAATCCAAGAGAAATTGAAAGAGGTGGCGTTTCTTGCATTTACACCACCACCATTAATTTCCCTCACTCACCGATATCATTTATTCTGGCAGATGGAAGCCCGGAGGCAGACTCAGGAGAGAATGTGATGTGTCGGACAGATTTGACCTCACGCCAGGGTTCACGTGTGCTTACATGCAGGCAGCAGACTGAGCCACTCAACTGTCTCTGAGCTCTTAGCCCCAAAGTGTCATGTAACAAGTATTTTCAGATACACCTGCCCAGACTGTGACGGGAGTGCAGCTCAGACATTTCGGTGGGAGAAATAGTAGAAAAGTAGAGCAAGTATGTGAAATCTCTTATGTTCACAGCTCCACACAACCCCTAACACACACACATTTGCTTTTTTTTTTTTTGATTTATTTTCATGAGAACACAAATATAGAAATCTGTCAGATGATGCATTAATAATGATATCCACTTTCTAAATATAGTGTAGATTCTACATGCATTTTACAACAGAGAGAACCGCATAGCGCTGCTTTTATGTCTCATTGCAGAGATGCTTAGTTTGACTTGTATTTCCTATATATAATTAGTATAAATTATAGCATATGCAGTGCTATGCAAAAGTCTTGACCCACATTTCTTTACAGTTTGCAAGGAAAATGGGATATCAGTGCAGGGATTTATTGAAATGTGCCAACATACTTGGAAATACATTGTTAGGCACAACCTGAACTCTTTTAGACAAGCTCTCTTGTAATTTCTTTAGGTAGCCTTTAGGAATAGTTCTCCCGGCTCATCGAAGGACATTCAAAGATACAAAGGAGTATTATGGCCAGATTAAGGAAAAATAATATTATTGTTAATTTTGAGAAAAAGTCAGAGTCAAAATTTAGAATTTAAAGTAGTCGTTTCAAGTCAAACTACTGCCATGGCCGCTCTACGCATGTGACCAGCTCTCATGTGGCTTCAACAAACCATAGACGGATCAGCTGAAGTGCCAGAGGTGACTGCTGTTTTGAATTGGTGCTATGTAAATAAAATTGAATTGAACAGAATTTATGCTACCACTTCTTCTTGTTTCCTGTAATGTCCAGTTTCCTCAGTTTCTAGGGAGACATTGCACACCATGCTCAGAATCACCTTAGTGTACAAATACAATTTTGTGCCTGTCAAAAGTGTTTTTGTGACTGGTTGCTAGCACCTAAAGATAAAATTAAAGCTGGTTCTTTGCTAAGCTGTCAGTTAAGTTTAGGCACAACACTGGTTCATCCCTCGAATTTTTTTATGCTTGAGGGATTAATAGGTCAGCAAAACATTCCTCTAGAAATGGTCAGGTACAAAGAAAAGCCGTGTCCAAAAAAAGAGCTTCAGAAAGTCAGGGGAACTGCTGCTCTAGGCCACTTAAAAAAATTGAAAGTGTGTCCTTTGGAGCAAAATATAGAGAAATGAGAGGGGCTCCAGACATTTGCACTGTACTGGATCCTGTTAAAAATAATTGCATTAAAAGGCTAGTCATGCTAGCTGTACTGACCTAACTGCTAAACAGGTGCGTTCTGACTTATTGTAAACTGATAGCTTGTTATAGAGCAATACAAGTGCAACCAAAGCTAATGTGGATGTCAATCATTTTGTTGGTATTTCATCATAATGTATTGAATAAATGGAGAAAAGTGAACATTTTTGCCATGCTATTTCAATAAATTCTTGTGGAGTATTAATTATTTCTACAAAATTCGGTAGTTACATGTCCAAGTTGAAGTGTCGGATAGATCAAAATTGTTACTAGCTATGCATGTTTCAGCCCTTCATCCCATAGGGTGCAGGCCATCAACAAGATCTGTTGTTGGGTGTTATTTAGAGTCTTTGCCTTTAGCTGGTTCCAAGTAAGGCCCACTTTCTGGGAGTTTGCCTGGAGGTGTAGCTTGACCTTTCTTTCTTTCTTTTCCCTTGAGGAGTTCTATGTCAGGGCCTCTCTGGTAATGCTCTGGATTCCATAGAATGTGCCCAATCCAACCTCATCATCTTCTCACTCATTCCAAGCAGGGTCATGTTGTACTTTTGCATTTCTACTCCTGTTGGTGTAGTCTTCCCACTCTGGTACACAGTCTTCCATATCCCACGAATTAGGGTGTCAGAGAAAGAGTGTTTGGTCCTGTGGCTTCCAAGAACTCCTGGCTTTCATTACACAGCATCATATTCTTCAGATGCCCATCTTAGAGTCTTGGAGTTTTCTACCATTGATGTTTCTTTTTTTTTTGTGTGTCCCGTTTGGATCTTTAGCGATCAGAATTGTTGTCTTAAGGCCAAGAAAGATGCCAAGCAGATTTATTTTACCAAGTGGATCATCATGGCCTTGCCATATTGGTCCATTTGATTGACCTTTATTATAATTATGAATTTATTTTATTTTCGGTTGCTACAAACGGGACAGACATGACTGGGGGATAGGACAGGGAGAAAGAATGAAAGAAAGAGAGGGAGAGAAAGAAAACCAAAGGGGAGAAGAGACGGTGAGAAGGGGGGGAAGAAAGAAAAACAAAAACAAAAACAAAAAAACACATGGATCAGGTGTATGGAGAAAAAAAACAGAAGAGAAAGCAAACAAAAAAAGAGCAACATAATAAAAAACAGCACCATCACAATAAACTAGCTAGCAGTAGATAACAGTAGATACTAAATATTAAACGCTATTGTGCAGCACGCAAGATAGACAGCGCACAATGTGCTTTGAGGCAGCAGCCAAGAAAGCTCTAGTCCGCGTCTGTGAACACCCGTGTGTACACCTGTGTGCATACCTGTGTGGATCAGCATGCTTGTATTCCAAAGGTTTCTCCATGTAACGATCTGCTAGGGAGTTTGGGGAGCCATAGCCCCGTCCACCAGGGTATGAAGCAGGTATGGAGGAGATCCAGGCCCCAGATATCCAGAGGCCCCAGAGTACAAGGACCCGAGGAGGACCACCAAAAGGGGGGGGAACCGTGCCACCCTCCTGGGAAGAGCTGAGTAGAGCCCCAAAGGAGAGGTCCCCCCGCAGCTACGGAGCAGAGGCCAGAGGGGGTTGCAGTGGCGTGCCCGCGGGCTCTGCTGGCAGCCAGCTGTGCCAGAGAGGACCAAGCTTCAGGCCCAGAGGCCCGAGGGCATCCCACCCCCCGGAAGGGGCCCAGCCAGGCCACAGGCGCCAGGCCCCGCCAATCGGCCACCAGGAGTGAGCCGGTAAATACATGAGCGCCCAGCCCCAGACGACAAGGACCACCAACACACCAACGTCTGAGGGCATCAGCCACCGGCAGGGAGTGTGGTGAGGGGAGATAGGCCTCCGTACTTTAGAGGGCCTGTGATGTACCCAGAGAGGTTGAGTCTAAGACCCAACCTGACATATAGACACAGACGAACAGGCGCACGCGGACACAAACGTGCATTCCCACCCCATATGCACAACCAAATACTCGGCACTCACCCAACGTGTAGACAGACACAAATAGACACTGCACAGACAGTCGCACTCCCCAAACATACTCTATATCCCAGGTCCAGGTACCCCCGCCCTCAGAGGGGCAAGCCGCACCTAGACACAGGAGATGTAACCCTTCTCTCTAGGGTGGAGGCACACGGACCACCTCCTACCATTGATGTTTCTGTTTCAAAATAATTTTTATAGGATAAGGGTCTCGACCTGGAATCAATCCTTGCTCCAAGCTCCTACCCTTTAACCTGTCCATCATGGGTGACCATAAAAGGCACAGCTCTTAGTGTCCCTATGGCACGCAAGCTCCCTGCCCATGACAAGGTGGCAACCCAGAGAATGCAGAGACTGAAGAAGCATGAAGAAAACATGCAGATTGGACAAACTGATGCCAACAGTAGTGTATTATGAAAATAATACTTGTGTATTTGTGAGCTTTACAATACATTAATGCCACGTTTGTCAAGTTTTCTGTTCTTAATGTTGAAGCGACCAGCTGTTACATGCTTTGAACAAGACAACACAGTTTCAATTTACACCTTGCGTATCAAGTTGGTGGCACATATTTTTGAGATAGATATCTTTAAGTCGTTGTTAAACACTTTACTAGGAACATAATGCTAATATTGGGTAGAGGCTCCTTTTGCTCAAAGGATCCTTAGTTTTGAGCAGATTGTACAATATTCATACCACATCCCAAAGATATTCAAGGGATTCACATGTTGTGACATGTGGGGAGGCCATTAAAGTCCAGTGAATTCACTGGTATGTTCGTGAGACCTTTTGAAGACAACATGATGTATTAACTTGCTTTAGGTCATAGGTGTCAAACTCTGGCCCGCGGGCCAAATTTGGCCCGCAGCCTAATTACATTTGGCCCGCGAAGCCATACCAAATTACTATTAGAGCTGGTCTACTGGTATTATACAGCTAATATATATATTGTTTAGTATTAAGCTTTGCTTGTTCCATATTCAGTTTTTCAGCAAAGCTTGTTTGAGTCCATAAGAAAAGATTCATTCTTATATCTGGAGGAAGATTTTTTTTTCAATAAATATTAACGTTAGCCCGCGACTTTGTTCCAGTTTTGAATTTTGGCCCACTGTGTATTTGAGTTTGACACCCCTGCTTTAGGTATTCATTAAAAGATAAAAGCTTACAGAGTAGTAATTCAGCATGTGTGGACTGTAATAACGTTCAAACCACGATTGATTGGTATTGAGGGGCCAGAGTCTGCCAGGAAAACCCTGCACCATTTCACCATAACCTGCCTACACTGTTAGCACAAGGCACAGTCAATGAATTTGCACTGTTGAAGCTAAATCTTGATGCTTCAACAGTAATTATCTGCTTTTAAAATTAGGCTTTTGAAAAAGTTTGCACTGCATTTAATCATTAGTTGTTTTTAATCTATGGCTCTTCTACAGTGTGTCTATTGTCCTGTCTTCCTCACCTCACCACAGATAGCTTCCCCCTCCCTGAGCCTGACTCTGCCACAGGTTTCTTCCTGTTAAGGGGAGCTTTTCCTTCCCGCTGTTGTCAAGTGTTCACTCATACGGGGTTTATTGCTGAGGTTTTCTCTTTTTTTGTAATATATCTTGAGGTGACTGATGTTTTAATTTGGTGCTATATAAATACGACTGAGTTGAACTGAATTGAAAATAGAGATTTATGAGACCAGACTACACTTTTCCTGCCTTCAACTGGCCAGTTATAGTGAGACTATGCCTACTGCAGCCCCAAAGTTTTGTTTTTGCCAGGTGGGAGTGAAACCTGAAGTGGCGTTCTGATGTAATCTATCTGCCTCATGATTGGCTCTGATTTTATGATTACCACATTGTTCTTGGGTTTTAAAGTGTGATCTGGCGCACATTTTCCTAGCAAAGATGGAACTTTACACCCTGGTACAACACAGCAGGACTTCAGGGAAATACTTAAGTTTTAAAAAAGCAGTTATGATTGTGTTGATAATTTGAGCTTTGGATCATTTCACGATGCCTAGTGGTTGCAAAATGCAAATATGGCCCAGTTTTGCGTTAAATTATTGGAGCCAGAAATATCACATCTTCATTTAGCCCATTGTCTCAGCATGTACCCAGCATGCTCCATTGCTAATCCAAACATCATAAAAGTATGTGTTGCCTGAAGTCATTTTGAATAATTATAGAAAAGCACTGATAGAACACTGCATACTAACATGAGGCTACAGGGGGATTGAAATGTGATCAAAATTTAAAGGGCCAATTCACATACGCTCACAGCCAATTTATTAGGTATACATTGTCATCTGGTTGTTAACGACAAAATCTTAACAGCCAATCATACAGGCAGGTAGACATGGACCAGAGAACCTGCCAAAGTTCAAACTGAGCTTTAGAATGAAGAAAGGTGATTTAAGTGGCATTGAACATGGCTTATGGTACCAGACTGGCAAGTTAGAGTATTTCAGAAATTGCTGATCTAGCTGGGACTTTCCCACATAACAATCTCTAGGGTTTACAGAGAATGGCCTGAAAGAGTGAGCAGAAGTTCTCTGGGTTAAAAATGTCCTTGTTGTTGCCAGAGGTCAGAGGAGAATCAACACACAGCCTCTCAAACCTTGAAGCAGATGAGCCACTACTCCTCTGTCAGCTAGCAAAAGCAGAAGCTACAGATCTCACAGGTGCAGACAACAGAAGAATGCAAAAACGTTGCCTACTCAGGTGAGTCGTGATTTCTTCTGCGACATTCAGATGGTAGGGTAATAATTTGGTGTTAACAGTGAAAGCATGAATCCATCATGTCTTATATCAAGGGTTCAGGCTATTAGTCATGGCTTAATGGGGTAACTCGGCCTCAAGAGTCGGTGTCATGCAGGTTTTAGATGTGTCCTTGATCCATCACAGCTGATTTAAATTGCTAAATTAGCTCCTCAACATGTCCTGAAGTTCTCTAGAGGCCTGGTAACGAACTAATCATGTGATTCAGGTGTGTTGACCCAAGGTGAGATCTAAAACCTGCAGGGACACCGGCCCTCGTGGACTGAGATTGCCCACCCCTGCACTAGAGCAGCGTTGGGATCCGCAGCATTAGTAGATTTGTATCATGTGTGTACAACAACTGTGTCAACATGGACCAAAATCTCAGAGCAATGTTTCCAGCACTGTGGTGAATCTCATGGATTTTGTTTTTTGAGGATTTGCCTGGAAATTGCCCTCCACCCCATCACAGCAAGGGTAAAGGAAACATAATGTGCTCTTAGTAAACATACCATTCACAGTTTTCATTAGGGGAAACCTCCATGTACAATGCAAAACAATGAGAATTGCTGAGGGCAAATTTGGTGTTTAAAAAGAAAATAAGATGCCAGAACACTCACGGGGGATCACATTGTTCTGCCAATTACACCAAATATTATCCTGCTCCATTACTGAAGACCATACAAGTTAACCGGACTCTTGCCCATGCTGCTGCCTTTAAACTGGACCATGTTCCCTGAAAAATAAATGTTTAGGCATACATTAGTTCAACACGTAATTAAAGCAGGACAAACTGTAACTGTCCAAACAGCATAATGCATAGGTGTAATATAAAGTTTAGACCACCATCAGTCAGCTGAAGATACTGGAGGTTAGTTTAGCTAATTTAGTGTACATGCTGCAAGAAAGTAGAATGACACGTTCTCTTTCAAGTTGATTTTGTAATTTTTTTTATTGAATAAATGATTTTAAAAGGTAACAATGTTTAAAACTACATGATCTTCACAGCCATTGCTTACATACTCAGATAACCCATCTATATATATTCTTTCAACCCTCCCCACACTTGTCTTTTGCAATTTTTTGCTAATTTCTTTTTTTATGGGTTTTTTTTTTTTTTTTTTTATTGAGTCATACTATCATAATAAATGCCCATTTCAAGTCTTGTCACACTAACAGCTATTCAATAGGAAAAAAGGAAGGGTCTAGCTCTACAGGGGTTGGATTTGAAGTTCCCAGTTCATATTATTCCATCAACAATTTGTCAAGTTACTAAAGCAGAAGGAAAAAAACAAGGATCCAAAATGTTTTTTTGTTTTTTTTAAAGAAATGAAATAAAAGTTGGTATGAGGAGTTACACCAGGTAACCCTCCCAGCCCATCAGGCCACTGCAACAGAAAAAAGTCATTTTGTACAGTGACACGTCTTAAGAAGTCAGTGTCTCAAAAATTCAGAACATAGAAAACCACTAAAATAATTTTGAAACTAGATCCAAAATATTCCTTTGAAAAGAATTTATTTTGATGTACAAAAACAGTCATTTTCCTTTTTTTTTTCTTAGGTTTTTTTTTTTATAATAAAACTCTCAAACACAAGTTTATTGTAGTTCTTATTTCTTTTGTCATTATTATTATCATTATTATTATTATTATTATTATTGATTCATTTCTTCTTTTTTTCTAAATTCATCTATCAGTGCGATTGTATACCAGTGCAGCTACTGGGTCCAGAGTAAAGAAAACAGGCTTTTTCATCTTTAATGGCATAAAAAATAAGGAATAAATCCATAGTTCATACAAAGTATAACTGCTGGTCTTTAGGGGGAAAAAAAACATTTATAAACCCATAAAGCTAGGAGGCACACCATGGGATTTTCATTTTTGAAAATTATAGCAATAATAATAATAATAATAATAGTAATAATAATAATAATAATATTAATAAAACAAAACAAGTAACAACAACTTGCAACCATTTTTAACCATCCTTGAGGCCAATTACGGCTTCAGAGATAGAGTCAATGAAAAAAAATCATTGAAAAATTGAGTTGCTTATTAAGTCAAAACAGTTGAGAAAAATCGCACATTTAAAACAAACGAAAAGAAAAGAAAGAAAAAAAAAGACAAAACATTTTGTCAATTGCAGGGTTTTTAGTTTTTTTTTTGTTTTTTTGGAAGGACAGGAAGCCAGGCCTGAAGAGCAGCATTTGGGCATGGCCGCTGGCATCTTTGGTTCAGTCAAACATACGAAGGTAACACGAGCTTGAGCATTCCACGAAATATGAGAATGACCACGCAAGGAATGCTGAGGCTGAACTCTAACCCTGGTATGGAACCAAAACACAATCTGCTACAGACAAACTACAAATGTCGTTCCATAAGATCCCATGAGGTATTAATGCTTTAAACAGTTAAACCAGTACAGAAGCAGGACTGTTCTCTGTGTCCTTACGTAAAATATTAACTCTCCGTCCCATTTTAGGAGATGCTTTCCTTCAACGTGGCTAAAAAAAAAAAAAAACAAAAAAAAAAAACCAGGATCGTTCACTAGTCAACAACTCAAACTCTTTGAGGAGGTCAAACGATTCAGCAGCTAGAAGAAAAACTAAGGATTTGTTGTTTTCTTTTAAAAAAAAGAAAAGGGAGAAGAAGAAGAAAAAAAAAACAGCATCAAATTTTGCAGGAGGAGGCTAAAGACGACCACGACTACTGTCACCATCTACCGAACGACATACATCACACACCTTGACAAACTAGGCCATGAGGCTGGGCCACAGTGTAGGGAGCGATCAAGGGGAATGAGGTTAACTTGTGACTTCTTGTCCTTTCAAACCTGCAAGGGGTGTTGACTTGCACTGGTAGGAAAAAAACTAAACAAAAACAAACAAAATACAAACAAAATAAAAACACCTGTTGAACAGATCTGCATATATCAAGGATAGTAAAGGTAAAACATGTAAGATTTTCTCTTAATATATCACTGGTAAATTGTAATGACGACCGCAGACAGTACATTCCATAGCCCCTGTAACGTGTTGCTTCTGGGACTTTTCCTTCTTCACTATATTCCGTATTTCCCATAGGGAATTGATCCCAAAATAACCCACAGTGAACTTCGTGAAAGCAGAGGTTGCTGGGGGCTACTGTATGAATTGGTGACTATCATACTTCGGTATTAAAATGTGCCGTCATGACTCATTTCACAGGAATGTACTAAAGAGAAAATCTTATATGTATCATCTTTAAGTATGATATGATCAATGAGTCCGCATGACCAGTCACGAGATGTGACCACCCCAATATGAGGTCAGATAGCACCATATTTGTCTTAAATCTCTTAATGGTTAATAAGAGTGTGTAAGCCATAGATCAAGCATATCATGGATAAAACCATAGGTCTCATACTCATACATACATGCAACAAAATACATTGCATGTGTATACAAAGACATATGTAAAAGAGCATGGTCAATTTGGTTTTGCAGCAGAAAAATTCAGGTTGTGCTGTGTTTAAATGGACCAGGAAATGACCACCTGGCTGTTCCTCCTCGTCATGTAGTGTACAAGGAGACGCAGTTTGAACACCACAGCGGCTGACGTCACCTTTAAGAGCAGGGGTTGGGTTTTTTTTTTTTCGCCAGCTGGGTGAAAAAACTGAAGGCTGCGGGCATCCAGCTGCCCTCTTAGAGAGAGCACTGGCATTCTAAAGCAGGAAAACGTCATGTGGCTCTTTCCTACGCTGTGGTGTGATGATGGAAAAGAGAAGAGCGACAGAGGGACACTCAGGGCATCATCTACTGGTCCATTGTTTTTTTTCCTTTCTTTAAATCATTCATTTAAGGCAACACAACTGAAATCTGGGTCATTTCGGGTTACTGTGGATGGAGTGCCAAAAGCCCTTGACATTTTTGCATAAAGAAAAAAATACCTGTCAGTTAGTAAAGGCTGTTACAAAGAAAGATGTTGGTCAAGTAACAAGAACCTCTCAAAAATTCCAGTTAGCGAACTAAAACCCGAAACAAGCGACCCGCACGACGATCCTCCAAGACTCAAACGTTCTGACAAGTAAAGCCAACTATCCAGGTGTGTGTGCGGATGAGACTCACAGCAAGTAAATATCTGGATGGGAGATGGCTTGTTGAGTCTTTATGTGTAGGCTTTTTCATATATACGTAGACCTCGACTGCGAGCCACTGAGCCCCGTGCAGAGAATCTGTTCCAACTAATTCAACTGTGTTTGCTTCAACCTGACTGCCCATACAAGCTGACAAAAACGTTACTAGCGCCGTGGACACACAAACAGGATCAATGGGATCTCACTAAAGTACCGGAGCAGAATGGCAGTAGTGCAGTTTCAACAACTACGTTGACTGGCTGCACTTCTAAACAGCACAATGACATGAACGTCTACATGACACAAACATGGTAATGAGATCACTTCCTTTGTGCGTCTTCAATGGATCAAAATGACAGCTTTGATACATAATACTTTGTGGACGAGTGACCATTGTTAGCTATAATGTAAAGAGACGAGACAATCTTTCCCCATTAGCGTGGGCAACATGCAGCACATTCAGCAAATGACTAAACCCACCTGGTTTGACAAGTATATCAAGTGATGCGGTCTGTCTCGAAACTGGTTTTGCATTCAGAAGCTGGAGACTTGATACATCTACCAGAGGTTAAAGAATGCAAAACCAAACAACGGACTACAAAGTGTGGAATAGAGAGAAGACATTATGGCTTTGAGTAGTTATAGCATGTCCCTGTCAAGTGACTCCCTGCCAGTAAACTCAGAAACAAACACATACGTTCAACTTAAATCTAAGTATTACTCAGCCATGCTTTTTGGGGTGTTTTTCCTCCCCTCTGTAGGGACCTGTAGTTGTGCCCGCTCCCCCTCTCCAATGCAGAGAATTTTACACTGTTTATTAATAAATCACTGTGACACGATTATCCCTGGACAAAATGGCTTCCTCCAGCAGTTACTTTAAACTGAAAGAAGTTTAAAAAAATGATTAAAACAAAAACCGATAAGGGACACAGCTGTTCATGGTTTAGAGCTTCCACACCAAAACACTACAAATACTCAGAGGGGGAGGTTTCCAAACTCTTTTGTAGGGGAATCTTTAAGTATCATCCAATTTCTACTAGTTTTTTGTCTTGTGGCAGACCAATGTCTATATCCACACACAGAAATCACACACACGATTGTGAGCTCAATCAATAAATATTGCCAGCAAAAGCTGGTCAAGAGGCACCACAATCCTACCATCTATACTTTGGAGTATACATATTCCAATACATAGTTCCAACTACAACACTACAAGAGTTTACAAGCTAAAACAAACCTCAGTCTTTTTTTTTTGTTTTGTTTTTTTGAGAGGAATCAAGAAGAGACGACAGCCTTTGAAAACTGCAGTTGCCTTGCTACATGGTGTTACATGTTTAAGAGTAGGTTAACGTAAAGATTAAGAAAAAAAGAAAATTCTTAGTAAATGTAAAAATTGTAGCAAAGCTTAAACAACAGAAGCGCGAGACTAATCCACTCGAAGAGACTTCCTTCCATCCACAGACTTAAACACCTGATTAGGTTCGCTGAAAAGATTAATAAAATCTAACGTTTGATTAAATTTCCAAAAATATGAATGAACGGGGGGTTTCAGATATAGGAATACATATGCTGCAAAAACGTAACCACAGGCAAAGAAAAGGAAACGTGTGGATTTCTTGTCAGAATCAAATAACGCTTCGTTGCCACCCGTTGCCATGTCAACGTCTGGGAGACGGCCAGCATGGCAACGGAAACTATCATCATAAAATGGTACAGTAGTAGAAATAGCTAGACCAGGAGGGGGCGGGCTCTCCTGGGAAAAGGTCCGCGGAGAGGTCCAATGATTGGTCATGCGGCTCGCTGTCAGGAATAATGGTTGTAGGGTGGTAGAGGGTGCCCAATGCCATTCTGGTAGTGATGGTGCTGGCGGTGGGCGATGTACTCTGCATAGCCCATCGTCATCTTCTCGCTACGGTACCTGGGGACAAAAAGAGATGTGTTGTGATGGCTAACTGCTCTAATCCAGTGTTAGGAGAGTCATGATCACTCTCACTTTGCTCTTCATATACAGTCCAGTGTCAGTACTAAAATAGGCTGCATGTTCAGTAGCTATCAAAACTAAAGCAGCAGGCCCACAGATGATACTTTACTTGTATGCGTGATTTCTTTTACTAAACCTGACTCATACAATAACCATGATGCAACTTCCTGGAAAGAATTACGTTTAAAACAAAATTTACATAAAAGATGGATGTAGGCAATGTGCATCACACGTTGGCTAGCAACGTGAACATTTTCTAAACTTCAAGCTCAGCATTTCCACTGTTGCCATCTTAGCTTTTTGAAACCAGACATCAGTATCACTCAAAGAGACAGACAGTGCACACACTGCAGTAAACCATACATTAACTTTCTTTTTTTTACTAAAGGGGACCATAAGTTACTAAATGAACATCCTGTTATATTCAGCAAGGCTTTTAACTAGTAACTGAGACCAAACAGGAAGATATTTACTGAGGATATAGATTGAGGAAAGTCAGGGACATCTTTCCATATATTTCAGTACAACTGGTCTTGTTTGCCACCAGGGGTCAACCCTTGCTGGCCATTAAAAGATTACAGATTTCTAGCACTTCTGTTAATGCAGTCTGCTAATACAGTCTACAATATGGACTTTAGCTGTGTTATGCTAATGAGGGCTAATGTGGCCTCAAGAAGGGATATTCAAGCAGAGGAGAGTCTTTTTTTTTAGTGTCCACGAAGTAGCAACGAAAACTGCAGCCAGAAATTTCAATTTCACTTAACCTCCTAGGACCTGGTGTCCGCATATGTGGACATCACATTTTGGGATGTCTAGACCAAAAATACTACATTTTTCTCTACAAGAAAATACAAAATTTAGGTTAAAAATAAAAAAATCTGCTAATTCTTTGTTTTTACATTCATCAGGTCCCAATCAATCCAAATAGCAAAGAAAAATTCAAAATGCATGTCATGAAAGAGTTCGGGTTTTAGGAGGTTAATGGGAGCTCTAAAAGCAAATGAGTCACCGCAAACTGATAGTTTTATACCAGAATATATTTTATATTTTATATTTACATCTAAATATTTTATAGCCTAGTGCAAGGCAGAATGCATTACTGGTGAAGTTATGATCCTGATTTTTATATTACTGAAGAGTAAATAGCAGCTAGCCACAGTAACTGGATGCAGCTTGATAGTGTTAGCTGAAACTTTGTCCAAAAAACAAAAAACCCTTGGACAAAGCCCCTTGAGCTAAGGTTTTAAACCATTACTTCACATAACAAAAGGGTGATGTCACTGTGGTTACACCCATCTCTTACATCCTGGGTTTTCTTCTTTTGCCTGCCACTGTCTCACTTCAGCCTCAACAAAAGTGGCATGGCAGTTCCTGGAACATTTGCACATAGTTTCCTCAAGAGCCACAAAAGGTTTAATCAACAGACTCAACATATGCCTTTTCACATATGCACATAGGTACATCCAGACACACTGACGTATACAACTATTTGTGCTGGTTCTGTTAAGCCTTGTGCACGTCAGGTAAAAGGATCTAAATGAAAGTGTGCTGCAAGAACAGAGTACAGCAGTGACGCATTAATGTTTCAGCATTAGATAATTCAATCAATTAAATGTAATCTTACCTGGTTAACTTAATGGTCTTCCTGAAGTCATTTGTGATGGGAGCTTTGTAACCTCCCTTTCGTAGTAAGGAATCTATGGTTTGAATGTGGTCCCAACCTAGTTAAAGTAAAAGGAGTGAAAAGCAATTCCACATATTCCCTACTCTGTTCAATACAACTCAGTCTTTATTAAAAGCAGAGGAAGCTAGATTGTTAGAGGCACAAGAAGATCTTACCTTGCTCCTTTGCAACCTCTGGTAGGTAGGTGGCGGTGCGTTTTGATCCTTTTTCATTGAAAAATTCTATCCTAATACCGTGAACACCCACCTAGAATTCAAGACAGGCACAAAAATAAATCCCTATAAATCTCTTCATCCAATGAAGACAGAGCTGTGGAGAAACAGGTTATTCCATTCAAAATGCACTTCCAAGTTAATGATGGAATCTGTTTTACATTTTTCATCTAAATGCAATGTACTGCATGGTTGAAGCTCCAGTTTATTACACGATATTCTCATTTCTGTTCACATATTATTCTTAATTTTCAGTCTTCTGCTGGAAATTAAAACTACAATTAAAAAATGGTACTATTGATCAAACTGTAGCTCCAAATCATATTTATTTTCACAGATAACAGCTGGTAAAGACATCTACTGATGTTTTGGAAAAGCATACAGTACCCAATCAAACTAATCCAATTTTGAAAGCCAGAAAACTTTAATTTAAAGCAGACTTTTTTCTCTTTTATAAATACAATGCTTTAGAACTATGCTGCCACTTCAAGAATGCTGGGTATGCCTTCAAGTGACAAACCCAGAAATAACGTGTGGACACATTCGTGTACAATAATAGCTTGAAGAATGAGATGCACGTGAGTCTGCATCAAAGCTGCAAAGCACCACAAAAGTGCGGGGGCAAAAGCCTGTGCTCAGCCATGTTCAAGCAAATAACATCTCTTACCTCCCAGTCAAGGTAATCACCGACGTCTTCAAAGTTGGTGAGAAGAGACACTGAGCAGAAGAGGCGAGGCAGCTCATCCCTTGTCATAGGGGGGAAGCGGCTGTCTTTAAGGGCACTGGAGACATCAAAGTACAAAAGCAAAACAGCATTACAAGAGGTGACTCAGCACAGGGATGCAGGGTGCTGGTATGTAACAGATATAGTAGCACACTTTGCAACAGAATGAAATATGTTTTGCTTGTTTTGGGGGGGGTTTTGTCTTTTTTTTTGGGGGGGGGGGGGGGGGGAGACGACTAGTGGACTTTCCATGTCCACAAGTCTGTGTGATATAAATTTCCTCATCAGACAGTGAATGTGAAGACCCATTCGGATGGCCAGCCGGCCTGTTTTGTTTTTGTTGACTTGTCCACAGAGAATTTACATTACAATGTATCAACTGCACATGCACCTCAGGTGGCGTTCTTCAAAGGAGTATGACAGGAACGACTATTTAGCCATCGGGTCTCCAGCTGTCCGCATCCGCAACAGAGTATAATCGAGGCAGTCTCAGTTACACCACTTGCACCGTTTAGTTGTGACTCAACTTCTCTTCTACGACTGGCCATAAACAAACCAAGCCTATTTAGGAGTGGGGATACAAGTGCACAAGCTTGTAATAAAGCATACTTGCAGCCATGTTGAATGTCGGATACTGCCTTTCATGAAACCAGACTATTTGAGGAAAAGGAAAAGCCATCTCCTGAACATATTTAACATTTACAAGCTAACTGACAGGTTTTAATTCTATATGAGCTATTTATCTGTATATACTACAAGGATGTCAAAGGAACAGAAGCAGGTCAGCACTGCTGCTTTCCACAGTGGCAAAAACCAGTAAAAGGTGGTTTAGCCTCACCAAAAACATGAATTACACCACTGTTTACTGATAACACTAGTGGAAGATCCATATGTCTGATTACCCCACCTTTCTTGAATTGATTGGGAGGATCTGACGCTTTTCCCATGATTGTTTGCTTAGCATAAGATGCTCCATTCCCAACAACTTTCTATCTATTTATTTCCTAATCCACTACGGTTTCTTGATCTTTTGCCACTCAGACAAGTTTTTGTGCAGATTGCACACTTTTTAATTGTCTTAGGCCTAGAGCTGGGCGATAGAACGATAACGATATGTATCGCGATATAACTTTTACTCGATAGAGAAATTAAGCTATCGCGATAGACCTCGCCGCTCTTGTCCTCTTAAAAAAAAAATAATAATAATAATGTCAGCCAATCCAAATTAAGTAGCGCAGAGCCGAACCAATCACAGCCGCAGCGTCACGTGGCGTGACTTGTTAGTACAGCACAAGTGCCAAGCCGCACGTGTGTTTGTTTGGGAAGCAGCCAGCGGGTAATGGAGCCAGCGCGTAATGGAGGAAATGAGTGTGCCGACTAGAAAAATCAACCGAGCGTGACCGAAGAGAAAACAGATGATGGTTCCAATGCCGGAGAGATTGTCGAACGGAAGAGCCATAGAAGTTCCGTAGTGTGAAGGTATTTCGGCTATTTCAAGTCTGACAAAAAACAGAGTAGCGTGCACTGTAAATTGTGCCGAAAGCAAGTCTGGAAATACAATAAACTGGTGCATGCGTCACACTGCGCCACGTTATTGTTTCGGTTAAATGAATTTCTACAATACTGTTACTGTTAATTCTACTCTCTGCAGTGTTTAAATGCTTACATATACACACAGTTACTGTCCCTCCACACATACGACTCGGTTCTGCTTCTATGCCCCAGCTTTGTTTACTTTTTCCCACCGAGGCTTCTAGACTTCTGATTGGCCAACATTTCTGCACGGTTAGGAATCTAGCGCCACCTGCTGCTTTGGCATGTTCATAGCAGCGTTTTCCTTCATTTCTGCCTTTATGTGTGGACGGGATTATTTTTTAAAACGAAAACGGAAAATCTCCGTTTTCAAAAATACCCGTGTACGTGTGGACGTAGCCTCAGTCTCTGACTGGAAGCGCTAATTCGTCATTCGGCTTTTGTCAGACTAAAGTAACTGTTAAAACTGTTTGAAAAGCTAAGCTATACAACAAGGAGAGATTGAGAATTACCTTTTAGTTCTCAGTTTATTTGATATTGACAAAAGTTAGTCAGTTTTGTCTGTTCTTCTGTAAAACAAACTAAGATTTATTTTTAGAATTAATATTTTGTTTCTAAGTGGAATTGACAATTTAGTCTGTTTCATTTGTTCTATTTTGAAACTTAAACGCTTTAGCGGCTGTCTTTTGTGTAGTTTGCAATATTTGCCTTTTATTTATCTGAAAAAGTCTCATGTTCCTTAAGTACATCTACCCTGTTGAACTTATTATGGGAAATAAATATTTAAATAAAAACAAGCTGCTGATTATTTCACATTTTACTTGTGAGCAACGGCACATTTAAATCTTACAAATATAGTTATTTGGCTTATATCGTGATAGATATCGTTATCGCCTGAAATGAAAAAAACATATCGTGATATGAAAAAATCTCATATCGCCCAGCTCTACATAGGCCTTTTTTCAGCGATTTTGCCTTTTTCTTTCTTTTTTTGCTTTGGTCATTCATAATCATCACAAACGGGGGTAGTTAAGACTTGGTGAATGTGAGTGTCATTCTACAGACACGTCTTAGCAAAGACCAACACAGCAGTTAAGACCAGCTGTTGAAACTTATCCAAGATCCTAATGGAGATAGATTACATGCCAACACATACCACACACAGGCAGTGTAGTTCAAGAACAGTGATGCGTGGCACAAATGTCCTAACAACTGCTAGTGAATGGTGCACTTTCGTGTTGTTTAGCCTTGTCGCATGGACAGTGTTATGGCACCTGCACTGAGACAAGACAACTGCATTTTTGCATGAGCATAAATGGTTATGTAGCATTCTGCTTGACAAATGACAAACACAATCGTGGCACTGCACATTCAGAACCTAAACAGTATTTTTATTTGTCTTCTTTAGACAAAGGTAAATCTTTATGTCGCTTGTTTTTAATACCAAAAGAAAAGGTGGTCACAAGATAGGAGACCTCCATGTATCTCCAGAACAGCTTCAGTCCATGTTGGCATTGATTCTCTCAGTGTTTGGAAGTCTACTATAGGAGCAAAAACACTGTCCACAGTGTTCGGCATCTGATAACCGAGGGGAAGAACTAACGTCTTTCCAAAAAGCCTACGATGACTTCTCCTTATTACACCCTTCAGTGATCTGCATTCCTGGGATTCAAGGGTTCATGTTTGTCCTTTAATCACACTACTTTTTTTTTTCCCCAAATAGATGTCATTAATTCAAACCTTTACGGAAAACTAAAGAACATTATTGTGGAATATTTTCCAAGCCCCAGGATCAGGAATCAAAGACAAACATCAGTTCCACTCAAAACGCAGCACAAATGAAATTTAAAAAATAAATGAATTAAAAAAAATAACCTTCAATATGACTTCAATTTACTCTTTTTTCCCCACTAATAACATTTTGTGCCGTTTCTGAATGTTTCTTCTCTGTGACAGAGGTCTGCAGCTCTGAAGCACAAATTAGCGAGTCCCCATTTTTGCTTACCTGGTAAGGGTGTACTCCCTGAGTCCTGAGTGCAGATTCATGGCAGAAAATGTACCTATACAACCCCTCAACCGCTTGTCTCTGCCTATTTTCCATGTGACAAACAGCGGGCTGAAAAACAACAGACGAACAAGATACTGTGTTAAAGTAGTTGAACATTAATGTGTTTACACAAGATGAGAAATGCCTACTCAGGGCTTATAAAAGCTCATTAGAAGTACACATCGCCGAGTTTTTTGCAGCTAGTAAGACAGACCTTTTCACATTGGACTGAAATGGGACAAGTGTCTCACATTATTACGGATTAATTGTCATCAAAGACTTTAGCCCATAGCACTGGGCCATATGTCCAGCCACAACAGAATAACCCAAATCTCTTTTTGAAACAATGATTTTCTACACTTACTACATTTTCCAGCTTTTATGGTAGCGGGTAAAAAAACAAAAAACAAAAAACAAAAAACATACTGGAAAAAAGAAACCAACTACACAAGTTTTTTGTTTGTTTTTAAATTCCTCATTGGACTCACTGTGTGGAAAAACACCGAATTACTTAGTTACATGCTGTTTCACTGGAGCCAAAAGTGCATTAGGCAGAGAACAGGACAGTAAAAGGTACACACCTCCTTTTGGTTTGCATACATTCATCAAGCATTGCTGAGTACAACAGTCAATGCTGGAAGGCATCATGGCATGTCCATGGCAAAAACCATGCAAAACCGGGTGTATGGCCCATGGAGAATTATGGAAATAAGAACACACACCCCATCTACCCTGCATACCTTTTTGTCATCTGTCCAATGTGTGTCTGAAACACTATACTTAAAGGGTTTTTTTGTCATCTATAGCTTCACATTGTAAAAAAACGAAAAGAAAATAATAAATACATAAATTTTATATACACACACTATATATGTATATTGCATCATATACAGTCATTTGATTATGTAAAGTTTTATTCTCACATGCCACTGTAGGGCTCCAAATGATCTCTTTCCAGATTAAAACCACCAGTCAGATTCTAAGTACAGATAAAAATAATTCAGCATTCAATTCAAAATTCAGCATGACACTTTTACAGTTTAGCTACAAAGGTTTCACAGTATTATTATATCCCTGCCAAATTATTCAGTGACAGAACAGTCTTTTCCAGCATCTCTGAGTTCACTCCTAAAATATTGGACATGCGCAAAGCCTAAGAAAAAAAAAGGGTGTGTTTTATCTGAAAACATTTAAATGATATTTTATACAAATCAAAATGACTCCTGGTTCAATGAAGTTTCATTTATCTAAAAAAAAAAAAAATACATTTAAAAAACTAAAACTTAACTAGTTTAAGTGGCTTCAGCTGGCAACAGAAGTGAATGATTTTCTTCCGTTAGATGGTAATGTAGTCAAAAAAGGAGCCATTATTCATTTATTCTGGTAACGCAGTGGATCAGTACACTCAGAAACTTAGCATGATTTCTACATTTTAATTTAATTTTATTTTTTTAAATTGTAAACCTTAAATTTCAGTGGCTGCTTCACTTCAAAACTTTTACAAAATTTGTATCCAATAAAACATTTTATTAAGCAATGCCTACCCATTCAACATTGCTCATTCCTACTAGGGGTCCACTATGCGTGTAGTTCCCAAAGCGCATATGGATGCATCTCAAAACCAGCTCTCTGCTTTACTAACAACACACGCCGAGTCTATTTTTAATGGGAGCCGGGTCAAGCTGCACAAACCAGATGGTGAGGGCAGGAAGTCAGATGCAGGAACGGCACAGAGCATCCGGTCTGGAGTTTCAAATTAACCTCACCCAGACTAAAGGGTCTGGTATGATTTGAAAGAACTGAACAAAACGGTCACAGTCACGAGCACGCCATATTCCTGCTGTGTCAGCTAGCAGCTAGTCAGCTAATTTAGCTGACGAGCCTTGCTAACATGACTGTGGGAGCAGCTGGTGGACGGCATAATTTATTAGTCTCCTTGCAGTAAAAATACAGCAAATGTATTTTAAATACACTCAAATATTTCATTACATTTAAAGCGGATGCTAAATAGCTGTAAATCCAAAACTAGATAAACAGAAAAAAATGCAGACAATGTTTAATGTTGTTTGATCATTGAAATGGATGCACGGGAAACACAACAAACTCATGTTTATGTCTTCAGAACACACATTTTTATCCCTCAAAATTTTGATATCATCACAACTAATGTGACTTTGCAGAGCTGATCGACTAACTGCGCAGAGCAGTGCATCTATGTCAAATACAGCAGCATTGTTGCAGCATTTAAATAATTCAAACTGACAATGGCCCCAAGAGAAGGGCATGTCAAGGGCACCCAAGACCATGAGTTGCTCAAACCTGTGGGAGTTTTTCTGTGTGGCCATTAGCATGCTACATTCCTAGACACGAGTACATGTCTGGGTTTAATCTGAAGGTTAAGCCCTAGCCCAATGCTCAGCCTTAAAGACTGGCCAGCCAGAGTTAAAAATGGACAAGATTTGTGCCTTTAAGAGAGGCTCCCAAATGTAAATATTGCATGATCACTTCAGTAAATTTGTTCTGCTGTGGAGAATATACCCTTACTGCAATATTTAGAAAGTCAGCACCAAATACTCGCCATTTATTAAACTGCATGACACTTTGCTGGACACGGAAATATTCAGTAAATATGGGATTTACCAAGGTCTGTGCCCCATTGCTGGCATTTCAAATACTCATACTCTCCTTGCAGTGATGCACTTATCCTGATTACCAACGCAATGTCGCTTAATGTTTGAGGGTTTTTTTTTTTTTGCTAAGAGTGGACAAGAGACTGTGGAGTAATTTGCACTAATTTTTTTTTCACAGTTTTTCCTTCTCCATAGTCTCTTATTGGGAGGTACAACAGAAAATGTGGGCTTGAGTGTATCATCACTGGAAACACCTATATAGGCTGCAAGACCAGTATGGGGGCCAACATGAGGAGAATTCTCTTATGAAGGATTTTTGCATTTGTCAGTGCAGTCCTGGAATTAATGAGCAAAAAAATGACTACAACTTAAATATGAAAAATAAACATTTTTTAGTTTTACCACCAAGAATGCATTTCTTATTTAGCTTATTGTGCATTAGGTAAGTCTAGCAACATAAACTCTGGCCTAACAAGCTCTATCTATTTTGTCAGAGACATGTCAGGTGACACCCACCACTGAGTTTTGAGCAATCTGTATATTTGAATGTGTAAGCATTTCTGCCTACAGTTTTCTGACATGCAGTTGAGAGAGACTTGGAAATGTCTGACAGACTTCGAGGATGCCCTTTTATCATTAAAGATTCCTGCAAGCTGGATTTCCTTTCAGAGGTCAAGATGTCAAAATCAGCATCTCTGCATATTCAACACAATAAATGCAAATAAACACTTGCAAAAAGCAGTGTGTGTGTTACATATGTATAACAGTGTACCGTTTGCCATGGTAGGTAATGATTTCCATAAACACTGGAATGTTTGAGCTGGTAGATACAAACAACCCACAGCATGCATACACCCAACATGTATACAGCAATGTAATTTATTGTCTGTCTAAAGGGATAAGAATGCCTCTGTGTCACGTGACAGTACAATGGAAAGACAAGATTTCTCATTATTTTAGTAATGATCACACAAGATCAAAAAGTTATTTCAAAGTCATCTGGTCTATTATATTTATAATGGTTAATGAAATTGTTGGGTAGGGCTGCCAATGTAAACAACCGTCTTACAGGCTTATGTTGGGTTAAACAACCGCAAGCCAGACGCTATAACATAAGGTGGAGACAAAATGTCTCGGTTGAGGGCGCAGGAATCATACATTTATTGATTTTTTTTAAACAATTAATACAAAAAACACATCGTTCAACGAATGCTTCGCATGGTTAAACAGCGAAACAGTTAAACTATCTTTTAGCTCTATTTATCTAACGCCGCCACTGCTCTTCTTTTATCGCCGGTTAAATTAAGCAAAGATTAGTGCTGCTAAGTACTTAGCAAGCACCACCTTTTCTTTGTTGTTTGGTGCCAAAAATCGGGTATTTTTATGTGTTTCTACACTGGTCTTGTCCACACTACACAAAAACTTGCTGTGAAACCCGCCGGCTGGTTTCGTAGTCATGGTTGCCGAGGTTCTCAGCATATTTACCATTAATTTAATTCCTAAAAGCTTGTTAATACTTCGTTACTAAGCTAATGTAGCTCAAAGCTAAGCCTAGTATGTGGCAAAGCAGAGTTCATTCAGGGCGACTTAAAATATTCTTGATATTAACATACAAAATATTAAAAGTTAACACGTTGAGTCGTATGTTTCACCTAACGAAGCTATCGGTGTTACACTAAAATAAAGTCAACGACGTTATCTTCGTTCAAACCTCTATGATTTTAGACTAAGTGGCTAGCTGGTAACAGCTAAAGCTAGTAGCAAACACCCTTAGCTTACGTTAGCAGTGTTATTAAAGAGTTCGTCTGACAGCACTGTAAACGGTTTCTTTCGCAAAGTGCCAACAGGAAATATAAGAGTGACCTTTCACTCTATCCAGTGACATAAAAGATTACTTTATAAGCACTATATCAAATTCGCTGTAGCGTTAGTGGTCAGCTAGTTTAGCGACAGGCCAGTGTAGACAGTCTCTTCGACAAGGCCCGATATTCCAACTTGGCCAATTCAAGCTGTATTCGCGAGCTTTTCGGTGTAAATTCACGAGAAGCAAAAGGGTGTTTCGAAGTGACAGTTTGAACAGAACCCGGAGCTGAAGCCACGAAGCGTGCTGCCACATACATTTTCTGGGAGAATAGCATAGTGAGCCTTTGACATGCAGCAAACAACAGCAGACAAGAAAATACTCACTAGGGATCATTTGTAAACCTGGGTGTTCTCGGAGGTTGGTATCCGTACAGATGGCAATAAAGCACGTCAAAACAGAAGCAGCACATCTCCGCCGAAACGACCATTTTTCTGCCTCCACTTCCCGAACCAGGTCCTGGGCTGAGATTCGGGGAGAGGCCGGATGTATTATATCCGGCCGGGGCTGGGGACAGAGCGTTTGTGCCGCTGCTACCACTACTACTACTGCCGCTAACGTTACCCCCGGGTCCCCCCAGGCCGTTGGCTCGGCTCACGTTCGCCGCCGCTGCAACTGTCGCGGAGGAGCCAATCCCCAGCTCCGAGCCACAATGTCCGGTTCCTGCCACCCCGCTTCCCGCCCCCACCCCGCCGGGACCCCCTGATCCGGGCGATCCCGACAGTTTCTGCTTCTTCACCCCGCAGCACCCGGCCGCCATCTTGGAACAATCTGCACCGACACACCGCTTCCGACCCATAACCGTCACCGCGGGAAGGGTGGGGGGGAACGCCGGCCAGACGTAGAAATCCCACTGCGTTGATACGTACGACGGACAATACTCCACTTTCACTCTTTTATTTTTTGTCGGACGACGAAATAACCGATGTGGCGAGAAGACTGCAGTGTCACCCTAGCGTTGCCTTTAAAAATGCGTGACTTTGCTACGGAAAATCCATAGCTGGGATAAGCAGTTTTTTTCTCGAGTAGTCAGCCAGTCCAGCTTTGGATCTCGGTGTTCCAGTGGATCACCTATAACGTCAACTCCCAGCCTAATAGCCCCCCGTTCTCCCTAACACGACACCATCCGCATCCGAGGAGATCACAGTCAGTCCCCCTTAAAACACACAAGTTCAGGGTGGGCACGGTCCGAACAGGCCGCAGATGACAGTAGCCAAGCGGTCCAGATGTGAAGCCGACAGCCAGTGCGCTGTAGCCCCGCTGCACACCTCTCCAAGTGGAAGCCGGGAGCTTGAGTACGCAGGACCCATAAGCTTCAGCACAAATTGCGCACAGTGTCTTGGACAGCGTAGCCCCTCATTGCACCAGCTTGTTTGCTACTGCCTCACGAACTTCTAATTACACAACAGGCCCAGTATGTTGGAATTCCAGACGCTGGGATAGCGCAGAGTAAAATGGCATCTGACAATGCAGGGTTGTCATGGCACAATGAAACGCGTCAGCGCCCAGCGAGTCATATCAGTAACGTTAGCCCACAGTTTGCACCTGCATGATGCCTTTTTCTTGAATCTGGTGAGAAGGAGGGGGGAAGAAATCTCAATAACACCCCCGCGTCAAACGGACAGCTGAAAGTTTTCAGTATAGGTTTGTTTGGAGGTTGTCATCCGTTCATGGGGATACACAGAGAAGAGCATTCTAGTCCGTGAGCCGTGAGAAATCCTCTGGATTTGACGAGCCCCGCATTCGTCTCTCAGCTGCTACAATTCGGTGCTGTTCGGGTAAAAGCCCTGTGATCAGTCTGTGGGCACGGGCATCGGTGTCGTCGGCACACCGGAACCGGATTCAGAAAACGTGTTGCGCCCACTTGCTACACATAATGCGTAGCTTCTGGGATATCAGATTTGCAATTCAGAAGAAGTGCACGGGGCCGTGGAAGCATGCGCGCTCTTGACGTCCATGCGTGTGTATGTGTATATGCGTGCGTGCATGGTAAAGTATCGGTGCCGACGCCCCCCAAGTTATAAAAGGCATAGGAGCCGACTGACTGCTGTAAACTGATTTGACAGTGTCTGGATTTCACAGCGCTGTGAGTTCGGATAAAGTTACGCACACCGATGCACGTTCTTTTGAGAAACTGCCTCTAATGTAATCTATTCCGAGTGGCCGATTTGAAATGTGGCACACAGACATATCATATGGCCGCTCTCGGGGCTGCTGCTGCTGCTAGAAATGTCGTGGCTTCATCTCATCCAGGACCCTGGAAGAGTAAACAAATAAATACATCCACACACGTCTAATGTCGAGTTCTGTGTTTCCTGAATCGTTCTCTTACCCCACCTCCTTCCCATTCTGCCCTTCAGTCAGGAATTAATATATCAATAAAGAACGGAGTGGGTAGACATTAAACACTGCATGTACAGCAGAGGGAAATAATGCTTAGATGCAGTTGGGAAAGGACATCTTCTTTTCTACGGGCTCTGATAAAGGATGTAGACAGTGAAATTAGCACCTTCACTCCCGTATATTCAAAATACTTGCAGTCAGCTACACAAATACACCTGCCATTAGGTTCACTTTCATTTGAAGGGGGATCACTGATGTCTGTCATATTTAAGACAAGTATTATTTAGACCATTTGCTGCTTTGAACCAGAGTCAAAAAACCAAATTTTTAACTAGATGCTTTGACCAGATTCAATTACATTTGTTTTACAATGTACTTTGTAAAGAAATTACATGCAAAATTTAGATGTGATCAAATTAATTAAAGTCAGCATTTTGGGCTTTGCCTGTGTGTAGGTCTTATCAACACCTACTCCATGATGCAAAAATGAACAAAAATATAACATTCTCATAGATATGTGAACATAACAATAATAACAGGCGACAGTAATATCATTATGACCACAGTGAGAACTCAGCAAAACAGAGAAGTCAAACCACTTATTTACCAAGCCAGCTCTTCCTCATATTCTTTGTTTTTTGTTTTTATACAGCTGTGTGAACATAGGCAGTGACATGCAAGTTTTTGTTTCCTCTGTGCAGTTATTCCGCAGTTTTAGTCTCTTGACTGTAATACTGAAATATTTACCATAGGTTCTTACAGCCTGTTTATTAAATATATAGTTTTATGATACTACGTGATGTTTTTGTCTAACTTGAAACAAATTCTTTATATTTGTGCGTTTGGACAGTTTTAAGCTCAACCAGGTCATTAAATTAAAATGTTCATCTTTAATTTACTTAACTCTTTCCCCAGTGCATTCAGAAGTTGTTCCAAATTATTATCACAACATAGAAGTTTGGTGTCATCTGCAAATAATATTGTTTGTAGTGATCTGGAAATTACACAATGTCATTAATGCATAAAATGAACAAGAATGGTCCTAATACAGATCCATGAGGAACCCCCCAGTTTTAAGTTGTTTGTTATTAATTTGAACAAAAGATGTGTTTGATAAAAGGAGAAAAAGATGTATGTTTGTCAGTATAAATTTATTTAATTCCATTTTATATGTGTTGTATTATCATTTACCCAAACAGAATAAACAACAGTTTTTAGAATCTTTTAAATTTAAGTGTATCAATTTCAGTTTTAACCAAAGCTGAATTACTAAATTTATATGGCAAAACAATTTCTATTTGAGGGACTCAAACAAAATTACAATTTGGCCAACTTTCTAACTCTGAATAGTTAAAATGTACAAAATAAACCCCCACAAAAACCCAGAAATAGTGCAATTAATTATCAATTATATTCTAAAATAACCATGTCCAGACAATACATGAATGCAATTTTTTTAAAAAGTTAACAGTTGTCATCTTTACCAAATGTCAATATTCAACAAACGTGAAGTTGAATGAAAGCAGAAAAACATATTTACTTGGATACATCTGTGCCACATCAGAGCTAAATTTAGCTCTGATTTGGGTCCCATCAGACCCCGAGAACAATATTAGGCTTTTTAGCTGATTAACTTTCCAGCAGCCAATGACTTTTTTTTCTGTCAGCTGTTTGTTCTGTGTTACAGTGGGCTTACCAAAGCATTTTCTTTCTTCTTTTTTTTTTGCTGGAAACGGTGCTGCTGAAAGCAGTTTCTTACAGATTAAGGTGTTTTTCTGTCTTTTTTTCACTTACATAAGCAGCAACATCTAGTTTGACATTTGCTATCCTTAACATTATATAGTCATTTGGTGACATTATTACTTGACTTATATTTTTTTGTGCTGGATTGTGATATAAGATGAAATCCATACTTTGAGCTCCAAGATGATGTTTTGCAGGTTCAACACAGCTAACTGTCGTCTGCTAAATATGAGAACAGACAGCAGAGGGGCAACATCAAACTAAAGTTACTCAGTCTTTGTTCTTTTTTGTGCTACTAAACACATAATACTATAATAACACTATGATAATACTATGCCTATAAGATAACTATTTTTGCTATATTCAGAGCTAACGACAACATTGTCATTTTACAAAACATGGCTACGGGTACTAACACTGTCTTAACCAGGTGTCATGCCTTAACCCTCGACTGTTTGGCATTTCACATTCTCTCACATGTTTTTTATGTCCATACATCTGTATGTTTTAAAATAATCATTTATGTTCAACAGTGTCAAAGGCTGTTTTTTAATCTATAAGTACTCCACTGGCATATTCCCCAATATCAATTGCTGTTGCTGTGTTATCAGTAAACTCTAAGGAACTTTATTGTAACCATGGTCAAGAAAAAAAGAAAAATAATCAAAACAATATTATTATAGTATCTACAGAAAGTTTAAAAAAATAATTTAAGTAATATTATCAGCTAAATTCATATATAACTTTGCTTGTTGTGTGTCTTTTTATTTGTTTTTTATGGCAAATAAATCTCAAAATTCAGTCAAGTTCCTTAGAGTCCAACTGTAACGACAAAAGCACTGAAAAAGAATAATTACACAGTACAATATTTTCATATGTGCTTAAATTAAACATCAGTATATCATCCTTAAATATTACTGTCAGCATCAGTTCAATGCCAGTGTAGCAACCCAACAGCATCCTCGGTTCTTCCAGAGCCAAAAAATTTATGTCAATTTCTGTAATGCTGCCTATGCCCAAAGTATTAGTATGCTTATACTTATATTATCATTGACAGTATTTTCCTTGATTTGGCTTCACCTCCTTGGCTGTCAAGTTCAGACATATTTCTGTTTATCAGAGCAGTAACCTACAGACACCGCTCCCATAAAGTGCCTCATGACTGACTCAGCATAAGGCTTCAAACCTCTTTGAAAATGTACAACTAATTATTGTTGGCTGTGCTGCTGACTGATCCCTTTCCGGCTTTCGCCTCCAAACAGGCTTTCTTGTGCAGAGCACTGCAGGTTTTAAGTGTTCTAAGCTTCCATTTTCCTGCTTGGCTGAATTGCTTGCTAGTTTTTTCTGTTGTCCCTTTTATGGGGAAAAACATGTAACCCTAACATTGGATATAAATGTAGTCATATTATATACTCACATTTTGTATCTATGCAGGTTCCTGAAAGCACTCAAAAATGATGTGAAGTGCGCAGACAAAACAGTTGTAAAAAATTGTTTTAAAAGAAAAATAATAGTAAAAGAAAAAATGCAGATGCCTGCATTTATTGTATTACACAATAAATGAAGCAAGTAAAAATTGTCTTGTGTTTTCTTATGTGGCAACATATAATTTCACTTAATGTCACATGGACCTCTACACAGTCAGTTAATCTCGCTGACATCTCAGTGATTTATTTCTGTAGGCAATTGTTCAAGTTTACTCAACTCAACAGATATTTAGCATATTTTTAATTATTAATACATTTTTGTGAAACAGAAATGAGTTTGATCATATGTTAAACTTTCCGTGGTTAATGGCAAACACCATTATGGGGCTTTTAGCTCAGTAGAGCATGAAGCTGGTATGTACACATAGCTTAGTGCAGCTGAGCAGACTGTATTCTCTTTGAAACCCTGTTCGTGTAACCATTGGAACTGAGGCACGGGTGATGTCATTGCAATGCAATCCACCACGTCCAGATTATCTTTTGAAGCTGCAACAGGAAAGGGGGAAGCAGGCTGAATTTCCTCCCCTTCTAGCTGCAGTCTAAGTGCGTGTACTGTTGTCAAGGTCGTGATGGCTTTAAGTAACCCCCACACTGAGAGAATTTATCACTGGCTCTGCAGTTTTATCTTTTTAAGAAAAATACATGTATCTGCACTAATCATTATGTGAATATAAATGGAAAGATTAGGCTGTTTTGTTCCATTCATTTACTGTCTGCTCTATTCCTGGGAGCTGGGACTGTCTGGCATGTTGTTATTACGCCTTGTGGTGGAATTTCCCACAGCAGCAGGACTCACTTGCCTCTGAGATCACAGCTGAGAGGAGACATGATGATGAACATGATTCACATAAGCATGGAGTTAGGTATAGGGGCAACACCAGGGTTTTCTGGTTTTTTAAATCAATAGTAAGGATTCATTGGTTCTCAAATCTCCTTCAACATATTGTGACAAACGACTCAATAGCAAAACAATCACTTAATGGTGAGCAATTGCAAAATACCTCTATTTCATAGCACTGTCAGTGTGTCGTAACTGTAGGGTTTTAGAAATGGCAGGATAGTGGCTAATTCTTAGGATGAATATAGGACATGCCCGTGGTTGATATGTGTTATTATATTTCATTTAATCACACTGCAAAAATGTGATATGAGGTCAAGAGCTTCAGTCAGAGGAGGGGTGGGGCTGAGTCAGACATCTGTGTTGGCTGGTGAGGATAAGCTCTATTGGCGCTTATGCTTCTCCCAAGGAGTTCCAAGTATTGACAGAGGTCAAAGTTTGCATATGGTCCAATTATGTGCTCACTTGTCCCATTCATTCAATAAATTTCCTTGATGTGTTTGGTTGGACTGGTTACTGTCATAAAATGATACGTTACTGCATATTATCAGAAACACATAAATGCAATGTGAATCTGTGCCCCAGTTTCTGCTGCTCTTATTGTCAGCTTAGCTCTGTCTTCCCTGCAGAAACCTTGTCATCATCGTTTTATCTGGACTCAGCTGTTTTCCCCCTCTGGCTCCCAGCGTAATGACCTTTCTCTTCCAGCCAGCAGACAAGAGTCACTCCCCCATTTCTCCATTGTAGGCTGAAAAACTCATCTCATCGAGTGGGGCGTTATGTCACTCACCCATCTCTCCTTATATTCCTCCTGTCTTTTTGAAAAAACAAATAGTCCCCTCTTGCGCTTTCATTCTTTTGTTCATTTATTTATTTGTGTTTATTAATCCTGGCATCTCTACCTTAGCTACTGAGTTTCGTGTTGTTGCCTGGACAGTAAAACTCTAGTGCTTTCCTCACTGTGTCTGTGGTTAATTACTTTTTTAGTATGGCTATTTAAATATCAAGTAGGGATTTCATTTACTAATCGCACCTTCAAGTATATTTCGAAGTTCAGAAACATTGAGGAGAAAGGGTGTAACGGATAACACAGAACAACGTACTAACGCTGTACTCTTCCGTTTATCCTGTAGAGGTCGGTAGCGTTGCGTTTCTGCATTGACTCTGCAGTAAAATTACAAGTAGAAGAAGAAACAGGAGGCGGAGCTGAGTGTTTGAAAGTGGCGGGCAGTAACAACTCCTCTTAGGGACCTGACTTGAGTAAAATTTAAAAAGTCGAGGAAGTTAGCGTTAATAATTTGATATATTTAAGGCTTAATGTTTATTTGAGAGCGTCTATCAGGCAGAACCAACGAATGTAGTTTTCGCTATACTTAATTAAACACTGGCTCTGGAGGAAACGTGTGAAGGTAACGTTAATGTCAATGTTTGCTGATAACTCCCGCTAGTTAGCTACGGTTAAGCTGTCGCTGGTTTCAGCTGAGCTAATTAACAGTCATCTTGATGCATTTTTGGTAGTGCTTTCTGTTCTGGAAAAGTAGCACCGCTAACTATGAAATGTGAATTGCTCGAGTGGACTTAAAGTATGGCTGCTGTTTGTGTCCTCCAGACAAACAGTTAAAATTTATCGTCAACGATACAACCCCCTCCGTGGAAAATGGTAGATTTCCACCAGGACAGGGAGTCATTGCACAGCTCTGTTTTGTTCCGATTAATCTCCAGAAGGGCTGAAAGCTGTGGTGCACAGAGACTGATCACGGAGTCGCAACATAGGAAGTCAATAATGGAGCAATTTTTTAGATACTGACACCACCCATTGTTTTATTAAGTCATTTTCACAAATAAGCACTTATGTAAAAAAAAGACAACCGCATAAATGTTTGACACTCAGCCATATAAAGTGTGTAACCGTAAACTATCAGAAGAGATTTCTATTTTATTTCTAGGACGTTTTTTTGGTCTGTCAAATTGTCTAGCAAAAGTAAAGTCTTATATTTGAACATACAGGGAGTCCCTATTACACCACCTGCCTTAATATTGAGTACTCAGAACTTTTTTTTATTTTGTATAAATTATAAAGTTTTTTTTAAACATATTTGTTCTGCAAATATATAGTAACATGCCTTTTAATCACATCAGTGCCCAGCTTTTTTTGGTAATCCCTTCATTTTGTTGTTTTGCAGTTATTCATTGGAATATTGCATCATGACAAACGAGGATGAGAAGGTCATTCCGGTGCGAGTTGCCTTACGATGTCGCCCACTAGTACCAAAAGAAATCAACGAGGGATGTCAGTCCTGCCTCACTTTCGTCCCTGGGGAGCCACAGGTGCTCAACTGCCTTTCTTTTACAGGCATGCCTCACAATATATCAAAATCAAACTACACTGTGTTTTCGTTTTGTACTTACATTGCATGTTGTGTGTAAAAACTGCTGCATGTTTGTTTGGTTTCAGGTGATTGTTGGCACAGAGAAGGCATTCACTTATGATTATGTATTTGAGCCCACTGCTGAACAAGAAGAAGTCTTCAGTACAGCGGTTTCCCCTTTATTGTCTGGGCTTTTCAAAGGTAGCTTTTAACTTGATGCTTTTTAAGTGAATGTCTTAAGATTTAATCTTCTTCCTGAGACGTGATTATGTAGGCTCGAAAAATAAAATAGCTGTGTTTATTTTTTGTATTCCTTTAAATCTATTGAATAATTTTGCAGCTAATTATGCTCCATCCATCATGTGATGTTATTGTTACTGTAGGCTACCATGCCACAGTTCTTGCCTATGGACAGACGGGATCTGGAAAGACCTTTTCGATGGGAGGAACCTATACAACGGCTCAAGAAAACGAGCCATCTGTTGGAGTCATTCCTCGAGTTATCAGGTGCATCTTTGCAGAAAAGGAGCAAAGGACAGACTGTGAATTCTGTCTGGCAGTGTCTTACCTGGAGGTTGGTGAATGTTTTTGGTTTGTGGTGTGTATGTACAATAGCCCTATAAAGTAAAGTAGTTAAGGTTTTCTTTTGATTGTAGATTTATAATGAAGAAATATTAGACTTGCTGTGTTCATCCAAAGACAAACCTGCTATCAGCATTCGGGAAGATCCTAAAGAAGGCATCAAGGTGAGTGACTTGTATGTTAAAAGCAAATTCAAATTTTTTGACAGCCCACCTGAACCACATATGTGCATTTTTCTCCATCTTTAGTTGAACTTTTATTAAAAATGTCCTGCTTTCCAGATTGTCGGCTTAACTGAGAAGCAGGTATTTTCTGCCCCTGAAATGGTGAGCTGTCTGGAGCTTGGAAACTCTGCTCGTACCGTGGGCTCCACAGCCATGAACGCTGCCTCTTCACGTTCCCATGCTATCTTCACCATCACACTGGAACAGCGCAGAGGGACAGATAAGTCAGTTTGGCTCCCTTTTTCCTTGATAAAACATGTTTCATCTTATTGTCCAAACATTTTTTTCTGATATAGACACAGAATACCTGCTCACAGTGCTCAGATATAAGGTGACAGTCATTTGAATTCTGTACATTTTCATATTCCTGTTATGGGTATTTGTTATAGAATTGCTCTAAATGTTACAGTTTTAATTTAACATTTGTCCAGTAAAAACTTTGCCTTGGGTTGTTATTATATTGTCAATCTTTGATTTACTGGAACCGGCTTTGGACACTATGTTTCTGTTATTTTGCCTTTGTACATCACCACAGCAGGTTGTTGTTTTTTTTTGTTTGTTTTTTTTAATGTAATCCTCAACATGAGGCATTTGGTTCTATTTCAAGGGGTATTATGAAAGAACTGTATGAACTGCTTAGGAATTAAAGTTGTTTTTGTACATAATGCCCCACTGTCAAAGTGTCAAAAGAAACTGGACAAGCTGCTTCATGACCGGGTGTTGCTTGTTGCCTCATTAAGAGATTAGGCAGATAAAAGATCTGGAGTTGATTCCAATTGTTGAACTTGCATTTGTTGGTTTTTCATAGAGCTGGGCGATATGAGATTTTTTCATATCACGATATGTTTTTTTCATTTCAGGCGATAACGATATCTATCACGATATAAGCCAAATAACTATATTTGTAAGATTTAAATGTGCCGTTGCTCACAAGTAAAATGTGAAATAATCAGCAGCTTGTTTTTATTTAAATATTTATTTCCCATAATAAGTTCAACAGGGTAGATGTACTTAAGGAACATGAGACTTTTTCAGATAAATAAAAGGCAAATATTGCAAACTACACAAAAGACAGCCGCTAAAGCGTTTAAGTTTCAAAATAGAACAAATGAAACAGACGACTAAATTAGCCTGATAAAAACATAGTGAATACATCAGACAAAGAGAGAAAATGTATGAAGTTGCTGAATCAACAATCTAGTCCGTTCTTTAAAAAAAAAACAACAACAACCTAATCCACTCACCAGCTCAGCAACACCAAAAGGACCACAGAAGGCACCACCACAACCTAAAACTAACAGCAAATATTCTTGTTTTTTAATGTCATTATAAGGTGTTTGTTTGTTGAATTTTGAGGTGAAAAATGAATCCATGTTCGAATAAGACTGTAACATGACAAAATGTGGAACAAGTGAAGCGCTGTGAATACTTTTTAGATACATTGTATCAGCTAAATTGTTGATTTACACAGAGGGTGGGCCCAGAATTTCAGTGTTTCTCTTTTGTAAGCTACTATAATATTTTCCCTTAAACTGGGTTAGTGTGTTTGTGCACGTCCTCATTCTACAACACCCAACAGGCATTTCCAAAATATTGCCTACTGCAGTCTGAATATTTGTACAATCCTTTGTTTCAGGGCTGATTCAGTTGTTTCAAAGTTGCATCTTGTGGATCTGGCTGGATCCGAGAGACAAAAAAAAACCAAAGCAGAAGGAGATCGTTTAAAGGAAGGTAACCAAGATCAGTTAAAAGTTGTAAGCCTTTAATGTGCGATTATCACGGAGACATGTGCTGCTATGTAAGGTGTATTAAGCTACATTTCTGTGTTTAATAACAGTACTTCTGGTCATGCCGTCCATATTTATGTGCAGGTATCAGCATCAATCGTGGCCTTTTGTCTTTGGGAAATGTGATCAGTGCTTTGGGGGATGAAAGCAAGAAAAACACCTTTGTTCCTTACAGAGACTCTAAGCTCACCCGCCTGCTGCAAGGTAAGCTTTGATGTAGATGGCCAGATGTTACATTATGGTCATTAGGTCAGACATGGATACATTCTCACTGTGAGGATTTTCAAAGTCAGTCAGGGTTTTATTTAGGTTTTCAGAAGGCTTAGATGCCTGGAGTCCAGGATTGGTGATGCTTTTATTTACCTTTAATCTTGAATTTGAAGAAAAATGCAAGAAATAAGACTCATAATTCACAAACATGAATTTAATTTGAGTTAAACTGGATATGTGCTGCCCTTTTCTTTTTCTTTAAGTGTTTCTTTGTTTTGCTCATTATATTCTTTAGCAAAACCAATTTTATTAAAACATTTTAAATCTGTCATATATTTTGTCCTGATTCCTTTAAAGTTGTATTTGTGGACTCTGCTGGAGTCGATAATTCCATTTTAAATCATTCTTATTTAGCTTATACCAGACTTTGGTGTAGGGCTGCTCGATTATGGCAAAAATGATAATCACGATTATTTTCACTGAAATTGAGATCACGATTATTTGACGATATTTATTTAACCCTTTAAGACCTACTATAGAACCAAGTCCACCAGAGCTTATATTATTTTTTTACATGCTGTAGTGCCATTTGTGGGAGCATTTCAAGTTGCTATACATCAATACAACTGTTATAGCCCATATTTTAATAATATGTATGCATTAAGTGCATAGTAATTACATGAATTGCAAAAAAGTGCAATAAACTACAAAAAAAATTGAAAATCGCGTTTGTTTTGTTTACATATATTTCTACTTGGAGAAATTTAAGAGGTTTATCCCTCAAAACTTTAAATACAATAAAGTTGCAAAAAATAGTTTCCCACCACAGGAAATTTATTTTGAGTGTCTTCATAGTTTTATTTTGGAGATACAGCAATTTTTATATACTGCAGGAAAAACAAAAAACAATCCTATGATGCAAATTTGCAAAGAAAACAGCATGTGCATCATTTTACTGTGGGAAGTGTTACGAACAGCTGATAGGAACGGCAAAGCGTGTTTCTGGAATATTATGTTTTTGTTCCTGCAAGCGCTTTTTATGCAATTTTTGCAAAGCTATATGTGGAAGGAAACCGTGACCGAGGACAAGCTGATGGCATCAGATGTAAGTACAACTCCTCCGGTTTCATATGCAAAACAAATTATTGTGCTAGCTTACACGGTTCAGGTTCTACAGGGATTTAACAATAGTTACGCAAAACGGAGTGTGCTGCTCTGACCGGCTTTAAAGGGTTAACAATGACTTTAAAAAATAATACAAAATGGTGTGCAACACCACTGAAGTTTTTTTTTTTTTTTTTAAACTCTCTTTTCAACCAACGGCAGTCACTCTCCAAATAACTTCTGCTTAGCTTTCCGAGCTTCCCTCGGGTCCTCTTAATCAGCGGTCTCCAACCTTTTTTGCGCCACGGACCGGTTTATGCCCGACAATATTTTCACGGACCGGCCTTTAAGGTGTCGCGGATAAATGAGGGAGGGGCTAATAATCGGCTCAGTCATTTTTAATGATCGTTGAAAGCCCAGATCGTAATCGTGATTAAAATTCGATTAATTGAGCAGCCCTACTTTGGTGTGATTCCTCGATTCTTCCACTGTCTGAAACAAGACTTTTAAGGTCCCTTTCATATGAGGCCTTTAAGCCAGCTATGTTCTGAATGGCTGCATTCTGCAAACAAGGTTTGAACAGCAAGTGGAGGCTGCCATTCTACTTTCAGAAAGACCTGTATGACTGAGATGATCATAAGATGTTGTCACATAGGCCCGCTTCTACTTTCAGCAGACACAAACATTATGCCTTTCTATGGTAGGGCTTGTAGTATGTGGTATTTTCTTTTTTCCTGCTTGTTTCACTTCCATTACCATGAAAAACTGAAACATCTTCAGACTCCTTGAACAGGATTCGCATTAAGCTTAGGTTTTTATTTATTTGAGGGAGAAAAGCTACGGGTGTTCAAAGTGGTAACAATGCATTGTAGAACTTAACTGCACCCCTGTAAACGTATACATGTATATGTGTGTTTGTCCTCAGATTCTCTGGGAGGCAACAGCCACACTTTGATGATTGCTTGCGTCAGTCCTGCAGACTCCAACATGGAGGAAACCATCAACACGCTGCGATATGCTGACAGAGCTCGCAAGATTAAAAATAAACCAGTTGTCAACATCGACCCCAGAGCTGCAGAAATGAACCGCTTGAAACAACAGGTGCAAAAATGGGTGTTGGCCCTCATTATCATCAGCACTCAAATTACTAGTGTTGCAGTTTTTCATTGAGTGGTTTAGTTTGAAAAAGATTAAAGCATGTTCCAAATGTTTTCAATGGTACCCTGGTGTAGGTCCAAGAGCTGCAGGTGATGCTACTTCATGCACGTGGAGGAGTAGCTCCGGTGCTCTCTGGGTAAGACAGCTTTCTCAGTAAACCTCAGGGTTCAAAGAGGATGCCAAATAAATGCAGCCAGGATAAACATCACCTATAAAGCAAAAGGCCATAATAGTTGCCCCTGTTGCAGGTCAGAGAGTGCAGAGAACGTGACTAAACTGCTGGAACGAAACCGCGCTCTGCGGGATGAGAACAATAAACTGAGCAGAGAGCTGAGTGAGGCAGCTGGACAGACGGCCCACATGTTTGAGAAGATCATTATGGTGAGCCTGGTCACAGCAGCATCCTGTTATTACTGCTTATGAAAACAAAAGGATTGGATTTGACACGAACAAAAACAGTTGCAAATTATTTACAGTTGATCTTTTGACCTTAGTTTCTTTCTTACATTTCCACTGTTTTGCATCATCATAGTTTTTATATGCTGTTTGTTTTATTTTGTAGACAGAGCAAGCAAATGAGAAAATGCAAAGCAAGCTGGAGCAACTGCGGCACCATGCAGCGTGAGTTTGCTAAAGCAAAAAGCCAGCAAAGCTTTAGAAGAGGTCTCAAAAAGCTTTAACAGTAGCTGTGCTGAAATCTGTTCCTACAAAAAGCAGTTTCATTTTTTAATTTGACTCAGGATTTCAGCTTGTCAACAAATCCACTGAGTCACATTGATGTCCGATGGTTTTTCAGATGTACTGTAGATCTGGAGAAAGTGATGAAAACGCTGGAGGACCAGGAGCTCAAGGAGAATGTTGAAGTGATGAAGAATCTGCAAAACATCATCTTGGAGCTCAAAGTATGGATGTCTTCTTACATTACAATCCAGTCAAAGAAATATAAGTCAAGTAATAATAGAGTAAATTGGTGCTTCTTTTTTAAATAGAGAGCTTTGCCTGATGTTAAATATAGAAAGAAATGGGTTAAATAAATTTGATGACAACTTTCTTTTGCTGCTGTGTTATTAAACTATTTTGCAATTCTTCAATTTTTCCACTATTAAATTTGAATATTCTTCTTGAATGTTATGGTTTACTCCTTGTTTGCTTTGTCAGAATGAGAGTGCGGGCATCGCCGCCTCCATTGATGCAGTGGCTGCAGGAGAGGATTTACCTGAAGTGTCTGGGAATGGCAATAAATGTTCACCAGAGGGATCCCCATCAGTATGTTTTCAGTTTTGTTTTCTTAACGTATCTTCCACGAGTAGCGGAGCATCACATTTCTTTTATCTTGGCCAAACTAACTTGACTGAAGACTGAACCAGATGTAATTTTAGATGTTTTCCAACTCTAATACTCTCCAAATAGGATGCCACTGCCCTAAAGGACTCCCCAGAAGCCTTCACAGCCCATCATGCATTGCGGCAAGCCCAGCTCTCCAAGGAGCTGATTGAGCTTAACAAAGTCTTAAGCCTGAAAGAAGCATTTGTTAAAAAAATGTGCCAAAATGACAGCCAGCTGGAGCCGATGCAATCTGAGCACCAGGTCAGCATTACAGAGTCACTTAACTGTCATCTCACTACAGTAGACAAGTTTAAGCGAGGTGTTATTGACTGCCAAGTCACAGTTTATTATTGGCATTTTTAAACTTTGCAGACGTTTCCACTTGAATAACAAATTCTAAATGGTTTTATTAGTAGAGGCTGTCACATACACAGATCTCAAAGTGTAGTGCAAATACGTGTAAGCCATATTTCAAAATATCATGAAACGGTAGACACATTTTAATCTTTCGGACTCTCTTCCAGAAAAATGTACAAACTCTACAGTCTGCTGTGGATTCACTGCAGAAGGAGAAAGAGGAACTCGTTTTGGCCCTTCAGTCTGCAAAGAAAGACACCAACCAGGCTAAGTAGGAAAGCCCTTTCTTTGTTTTGGTGCTTGTTGTAATATACGTGCAGGTTCTTATACTTGACCTGACTTGACTCCACCATTCTCGCCCAGGCTCAGCGAGCAACGGAGGAAGAGACTGCAGGAGCTTGAGAGCCAGCTGGTAGACATGAAGAAGAAACTTCTCGAGCAGTCCAAACTGTTGAAACTCAAAGAGTCGTCTGTTCAGAAAGTTAGCAAGCTCATGGAGGAAATACAGGTAACGGTTTATTTTCCTTTAATGGTGTGTTGAATATTTTGTGTGGCATGGGTTTTGTTTTGTTTTGTTTTTTAAACTGATCTTTAAATTGAAGTATGAGACAAAACAACACAGTTGGGAATTGTGATATAAACCACAGCTGAGATGCTTAATCTAACACTGAGTCCTGTAAAAGCAGGGTGTAGGGCTGGGCTATTAGTTAAATCTTATTTCTAATTGTGCTTTTTGGCTTTAGGGGATTATGAAAACAAGATGGTTGATTTTTTTATTTTTTTTTTTTTTAAACTCTTTAGATTCGTTTTCATTACAAAGTTCTTGTGATACCAATCCAAATCTCAACTGGCCTGTTATACAATACATGCTTTTATTTTAGGTTTAGAATTGCTTTATGTCATATTTACCTCTTTCTTTTCGTTTTTAAAAAATTTGATCTCCTTCTTTACCGTTTTTGTGTTGGCTATTTTTAATGGGAGAAATACTTTAGAGCAGCTTTTTTTTTTTTTTTTTTTTTTTTATTTATTTATTTTTTTTAATTACTTTTTCCTTCATAAAATCGCAAACTAACAAACAGTTTATTTGGCTTCAGCCATGATGACAAGTCTTGATGAACAAAGGCTCTCTTTCTGTCTAGTGAAAGCTAAAATTGTAACAAGATCACAAGTTGTGAACCTTTGGAAGGATCATTAACTGCTGCCTGCAGCTGATTTGTCTGCAGATCACACACGAGAGCCTGTGATCGTATCTCCATATCAGACAATTATAGTTTTTGTTTATATTAAAAATCTCTGGCAGAGTTTTCAGATATTGTTTTTATAGTCAGAAACTAATTAAGTCAATGTGATGAGAGCCACCATGTAACTGATGAGTCATTTTTGGATCATCAAGCAGCCTCAGTAATAGATGTAATAGTTTATCTATTATCTTTGTTCAGTAACATATTTCTCTTCTGCATTATATGGCACTTTGTGAGCATGCAGTACAGAAACCTTTTGTCACATGGCGTCATCGCGTGTACTCTGAGCTTTGTTTTTCTTTAAAGCGTTTGAGTAACTACAGACACAAGTTTCAAATGTCGCTGTGTTCTCACAGGCTATGAAGACCCAACGTACACAGCTAATGCGGCAGATGAGAGAGGACTCTGAGAAATTCAGGCAGTGGAAGAACAAAAAGGACAGGGAGGTACTGCAGCTGAAGGAGAAGGTGAGTAGAGATAAGACTCTTATGGAGACATAAGAGGGATGACTTCAGTTGTTGCACTCTCTAGCCTTTTCTTGTCAAAAACCTGTTTATTCTGGAGGTTCTTTGACTTCTGTAATCCGTTTATTTTGTATTTTTTTGCAGGATCGTAAACGGCAGTATGAGCTGCTTAAACTGGAGAGAGATTTTCAGAAACAAGCCAACGTCCTGCGTCGTAAAACCGAAGAGGTGTGGCCATTCACTGTTGCACAGTTTGTTTTTTACCATTTGAAATTTTTGTGTTCATAGGGTTGAAGAATCACTGGAAAAGGTTTGTAGCTGTTTATGAGGTGCTCTTTTTTTTTGCTTAAAGGCTGCAGCTGCAAACAAGAGATTAAAAGATGCTCTACAGAAGAGAAGTGAGGTAGCAGAGAAGCGCAAAGATGCCCAGAACAAAGGCATGGAGGGAGCAGCTGCGAGAGTGAAGGTAGAAAAACATGATTCTTGAGAAATGGTCAAATATTTTGTGTTGGAGATAACTCTGACTTAAAGTTTCACAATATGAACAGTTTTCCTTTTCTGTCATCAGACATGGTTTCTCAACGAGGTGGAGGTGATGGTTAGCACGGAGGAGGCCCGGCGCCATCTCAATGATCTTCTGGAGGACAGGAAGGTTTTGGCTCAGGAGATCAACCACCTCAAACAGCAGCTGGAGGCTGGGGAGAGGCCGGCTCCCAAAATCAGGGTGAGCTGACACATCTGTACAGTTGTTATAGAAAACGAAACATGCAGCAAGGCCCTGTTTCAGTGCCAGGTTTGGCTAACAACACTGAGTTTGATAACCCTGGGATTAGCTGGGTTTAAGATCTAAGCTGGTTACTGTGGAAACGGACTCTTTGACGGGCTTTCTTTTGCAAACTTTGGTGTTTCTCTCTGACTCTGCCCTCTGGCTACACCTGAACCAGCTGTCTGACACTGTTTAATATCCTCATTCACAAAGTGGCTATCAAAGATCAGAGTGGAGCCAATTAAGCTACAGAAGTTTACATTTTTACACACGCTGAAATCTCAAGAACACGTTAGCTTGCCGTTTGTTTGCTAAAGTTTTTTTTAAGTAACATGAGCAGTTGAATAATAAATGAGTGATAGAAGGACAGAGACAGTTGTCATTACACTGTATATTTATAATCGCCTCAGGATAAAATCTTTAGTGTCTAACTCTGTTTCTCTAGATAGAAACAGAGCTGTGTAAGTGTTTAAACATGTAACACGCTGATCAATAATCAACCATTTGTTGTGTTGTAATCGCTCACAATGATGGAAAAATGTCTGTCACAGTTGAGATCTTCCAGATGAAGCTGAATGATTCTTAAATATGTTTGTGACCTTTTAAATTCAGACTGCAGCAGGCAGCATTCAATAAATCGGCCTTTAAATGATGTTAAACAATATTTTGAAAGGTACAATGTGTGAAATTCAAAGACTGAACTCATCTGAACAGATGAGAACCACAGATTCAGACCGGATGAGGACCAGATCCAATTTAGATGTGGTTATTTTCCAGCTCATCGTGTCCATTTTGGATCCATTCACAGTGACTTATTTACATGAGTTAAATGCAAAACCAACTTGCTTAACTCTTAGTTTTAATAGCAACTCTGTAAACATCTCTGCTACAGCAGAGACAGCCATCATCTATCAGTGAACTCTGATTGGCTATAATTATAAACATTCCTCTGGGGACCATTAAAGCAGAGTTTGTCTATAAATCTAATTAAGTGTTTTCTTTTTTAAATAAAATAGTTAAAGTGACATGGATGCAGAGAAATGTGGTTAAATCATTTACTTTATGTCATCTCTCCATGCAGCGTCGGACACTGATCATATCTGAACTGGAGAGCCAGGGGGCGCTGGAAACCCCTCTGACGAAACAGGTGGAGAACCTGGAGACAGAAATTGGCCTCAGGTGAGTCATGAAAACCAGCCAAACAAGACACCTCAGTCTGTCAAAACCAGACAGTATAATACCTAGCTGCCATGACATTTCCTTTGGTTTGATAAGTTCCACTGGCTTCATTCTGTTTCGAGGCCACTTAGATGAGCGTCTCTGCTGCTGTCATCTTGGTTACAAAAGTGACGAGGAGGGGTGGGTCTGAAAGCATTGTAGTGGCTAATGACCTGTGATTGAGAAGTCGTTAGTAACTGAGGACATAAACCTAGCAGCAAAGTGTTTACAGAGGTGAGGCCAGAAAGCTGATTTCTCATAGACTTCTATAGGACCAAAAGCCTATGTGCCTAATTGCAACTACTGCCACCTGATGGCCTTCACAAAGAATGCAGGTTTTAGGCACTTGCCCATTGGCTGAATTTTTCCAACCTGAAAGTACATCCATATTTTTTACTGTCTGTGGTCCAAACTGTTTGTGTGATTTAATGACTATTTCAAGCAGCCCTTTTTCCCCCCTTTATATGTGAAAAAAACTCTATTGTCTATTTCTAAGATGCTCTCTGTAATAAGTAATAGTGTTTTTAAAAAAAAAACAAAAAAAAAAAACCCTGAATTTGTTCACTGATTATTTCAGGGGTTTTTTTGTTTGTTTGTTTGTTTTTCGATTTTCCTTGAAGCCTCTCAAGCTTTTAGCAAAAGATAAGTTTGGAGTCCAGTTTATGCCAAACTTACACCAAACCAAGGGTTCAGGGCTGCAAAGAAACATCTGATGTTGCATTTAAGTACAGTTGTTGCAATTTTAGTAATAACTGTACTTAAATGCAACATGTGTGAGCTGTCACTTTATCATTTTAATATTGCAATAAATTCGCAAACGTTTAATATACTTCTTTTTCTTGGTTCATGCAAATAGCGAAGGTCAGTCGTGTAAATGTTGTCAACAACCAGTAACTTGGTTCTCTCTGGTTTCTCAGCCACAGTCGGTATCTTCATTTTTCTTTTAGGCTGTTTTTCCAGAACAAACGATCACACATGCTGCACTTGTGGCCAAAGGTTCTGTACTCAAGCTAAAAGGTCCGCTGTATTAGCAAAATCCTGCTAACGAAGCTATGTACAAGCTTGTTTTATTTGGACTAAAATGCTGTTTGCGTTTGTTTTGTGCGTATATGCTACACGTTAAAGGTTTTATAAGATCTGCAGAGTGATTTGCACCTTCACAGGAATGCCCAGATAGCGGACCTGCAGCAGAAAGTTCTCGCTGCAGACAGCGAGGGACGTTTTAAGCAACGCATAGACAACATCACCAGTATAGTTGAGACCAAGTGTGCCCTCAAGGTCCTGATGTCAGAGGTAGATAAAATGAAATGAGAATGCATGCATATATTCCATGACCATAACTGAATTGTTTAATTGTACAATAGTCAAATCACTTAATGGTGTTTGGTTTAGAAAAGAAAATCTAATATTTTTTTCTTTTTTAAGTTGGTTTCTGCTAAAACAGCCCATGCCAAGCTAGAGAGCGAGGTGACACAGGAAAAGGCAAATGCACAAGACTTAAGGAAGATGCTGGCTGAAGAGAGAAATGTCATGTCCACCATGGACATGGAGCACCAGCAGCAGCTGGTTGAACTCGAGCAGAGGCATCAAGAGAAGGTGCTTCATAGATGGGCTCGCTTTAGACTCAAAAATATTGACCTGTCGCAGCTCCATATATTTACCTTTCTACCTTGTTTCTTCAGGTTCTTTACCTCCTTAACCAGCTTCAGAACAAACCTATCGGTGAAGATTCAGACGAAACAAACTTCACCATCAAGGAGAGTTCAAAGGAGAAGGAGCTCCTGCAGCGCCTCAATGTTCAGGTTTGTCTGGACAGATTTTACAGCCGTTTGTGGTTTAATTAACTTTAGCTTTCTTTGTTTTAATTAATTAATGCAGAGTTGTGCCCAGAGCTTATGTTGTAATATCATTATAGGAGGAAGAGCTTGAAAAGCTACGGGAATTAAGCGAGCAGAACCAGAAACTGGTGGAGCAGAATGAAGAGTACAGACGGGTAATGGTGTTTTTTGTTGTTGTTGTTCTTTTTTTCCCTCCAATGTCATTATATTTCTGTTGTCATGACTAGCCAGTTGTTCAGCCAGTTAAGTATGGCAGTCTGTTTTCTCTTATTAAATTTTTAAAGCACTCAATTGCAGCAGATGGCGGCCCCTCCCTGAGCCTGGCTCTGCCAGAGGTTTCTTTCTGTTAAAAAGGGAGTTTTTCTTTCCCACTGTTGCCAAGTGCTTGCTCAAAAGGGAAATTTCTGATTACTCGGGTTTTCTCTCTACTATGGTTGGGTTTTTCCTTACAATATAAAGCGCATTGAGGTGACTGTTGTTTTGGTGTTTTATAAATAAAATTAAGTGGAATTATTTAAGGCCCCCCTAAAGACGTTCATGCAATCCTGATTATGTCCTTATCTCTACATATTTTGCATCATACTAGTCTTTGATTGTTATTGACGAGGGCGCTAAGTGCTGCAGTGGAGACAGAGTAGACTACAGTTACTACCTGTATGCTGGAAATGTTGAAAAAAGTGTTTGCCTAGATGAAAAGAAACCCTGTCATAAAGAAAGTATTTGTGTAATTTCACTCACTGCCAGAAGGAAGAAATAAAAGTTCTGCAGTGCAGGTTTGAATAGTGAAAAGCAAAAAAAAGCATTGCAATTCTCTTCACCTAAGTTATATGACTAACCTAAACCTGCCCGTGTCTGCAGAAACTCTCAATGGTGCACCTGGCAAGTGAGAAGAAAATCCTTGTGCCTAAAACCAACAAAGAAAACAACCCAGATGATTCGTTTGAGTACGTCCCTCCAAAGGTAAGTTTTTCTTGCAGATTTACTTGAAGTAGCTTCAATTTATGATTATTTGAACATAACATGGTGCTTTCTCTGTAGCCTAAATCAAGGCGCTTTACCACAGCTAAAGCGCAGCTGAATGCGACCATCAACATCGAAGAGCTGATGTCACTCAGCGAGGACGAAAACAAGGAGGAAACGGAAGAGTGGCGACCTGAGAAACAGGAGAGAGGACGCAGAGTCTCAAAGAAACCGAAACAAACCGGGGTAAGACGGGAAGAGGAGTCTGGCACTTTTTTTGAATTGAACTCCTTGATCTTATAGAAACAGACTGTCCACAGTGAAAACAAATCATGTGCATCTTATCATCATGTCATTTCTTTGAAAATGTCACATATTTCAGACCAAAACAGAAATGAAACGGTTTGCATCAGGATAGAAGGCCTATGAACCTGGTTTCTCTTCTTTTAGTGTGCGTGTAAAGGTCGCTGCAGCAACAAGCAGTGCAGGTGCCGCAAAGGGAAGATGACATGTGGGGAGAACTGCCAATGTGATCACGAGAAGTGTCGAAATATGGATAACCAGGTGCCCGCTGAGGCAGGTTTTTCCTCATTCTTGCTCCCTGTTCTTAATTTGGGATAAATAATGGGTTGTTGGTGTAGATGTAAGATTTCCGTGCAGATTTAGAGCTGCACAAGCATAGCAGTCACTCTTAGCTTTTGGGGTAGAAATATATAAGAATCAGATTTCACACCAGTTTCATGTATGAAAAATGTGCTTAAAATGAACTTTTACTAACTGCTTTAGAAGAGAATAAAAGCTCATATGCTGCAGGGCTCCAGTTTTACTCATTAATTGCATCACAAAGAGTTTAGAGATCAGCCACCGAAGTCTGGCCTGATGTACTAGAAACAACATGTATTTTTTTTAATGCAGTGAAAGAGTAAAACTGGATCCCCACAGTGTTTGGTTGTCAGTTTAATTTCAGGCCATTTCCTGCACGCTTCTGGGATGGATTTTTATAGTGTGTATTATACAATAAACATGTTGTTTCATAATGAAAATGATTGAAAACCTAAGAAGTGAAAATAAGACTCAGAACTGAAGTGAATGTTAGCCTAAGAGGTGTGTTTCTGTGTAGTCAGGTCTGGCTTTCACTGCCCAGCATATTTCTATCAGTGAGCATTGTTCTGAATTTGGGACTGTTCATTATTTCAGGATGCAAGCTCCACAGAAAGCACTTCCCGAGACTCTCTATCTCTTCAGGATTCCAGTCCAGGCAACAATACGTTCTTCAAGCCGCCGTCTTGCACTCCCACAAAAAAGGTAAGAACAAGAGTTGACTGGCATGCACAGGACTTTGTACCAAGGCTGCGTGTGAGTGAATGTAAACATATTTCTCAGTTACATTAGTTAACATTAGTTTTCTCATTCAATGAGGCAACTCAACTGTAGAAATATAGAATTGCAGCGAGAAAAAACTGCTACAGTCGTATAAATCATCAGTTCTAAGATTTTAAGTATCAAGATAAGGGGGGGAGGATCTGATCCTTGAGAGGGTCTAAATGATTTAAGTACAACGAGAGATGAACACGTGGGATACTGCACCTTATTGGGGTTGTTTTGTTTTGTTTTGTTTTGTTTTGTTTTTTTAGCAATGTCAAAATGCCAAAGTTTTTTGTGAAAAGTGCACTTGTACAGTTTCCAGAGGAATTAAGAGTGTAAGTAGCATCCAGGTGCTGATAATCAAATTGAGTTGATTATTGGATTATCAGTAGGTGAGAGCTCCTCTGAAAGCAGACGTTTAGGCAGTTTGCAGCTCTGGTCATTCAGGTGTATGCTAGCACACGCAGGAGAGACGTCATCAATGATCTTGGAGAACAATTGTTGCTGCCCATCAATCTGGAAAGGGTCACAAGGTCAACCTGAAGTCCTGGAAAATATTCAAGGCAGTTGCCAGTCTTCTCAGGAGTGGACGTGCCAGCAAATCCATCCCACAGTAAGACTGTGCAGTGCTCAGAGGAACTACTAAAAAAAACCCAGAGCTACTTCATACTCTACCAGCTTCAGCTAAATGAAAAGGAAGAAAAAACAGTGTGGCTTGTTTGTGTCTTCTCTCTAAATAGAGCACAGCATCACAGTTTAGCTTTACAGAGTTTTGTCTGAACAAACCACAGGACTTCTGCAACAATGTCCTGTGGTCAGACACGACCAAAGTGGAGATGTTTGGTGATGATACACAGCACCACGTTTGGAGAAAACCAAACGCAGCATATCAGCAAAAAAGGAGGGGACCTACGATGTGAGAGGCTAATAAGGTCATTTAGGAAAGAAGGTGGTTCTATAAACTGTTGAATCATGGGATGCATTTTTGCAGTTTTCCACAAACGGCTTCTGGATTTTCTTTGTCTTTGTTAAATGACTGGGTGTTGTTCATCTGAGGTTGTATTTAAGTAAGAAGACTTTTTTTTTTTAACATCCTGACACTTAAAATCGAGAGTAAACTTAGACTGTTTATGTCTTGCATGTTGCATAACCAGCTAACAGTGTTGTGCTCATTTACTATTTTAGGTGCTAAAAGAAATTGGAGATATGGGACACACCACCGCAGACTTGAAGGTGGCAGAGGAAGAGCAGGAGGACAACGGTGATGAAGAGGACAAAACAACAGTCAGCTTCCTCAAGAAGAAGAAACGACTCCTGACGAGTTTCCAGAACAGTTTTTTCTCGGGATGCACTCCAATCAGAGAGGAGTCCTAATCTGGACACTAGCTGTCAATGTTTTTTAGATGAATGTTGTCCGTGCGTTTAAGTCTTTCTGTTTATATGTGACTAACGTGTTACTTGAAAGTAGCTATTGACACTTCAGTTTCAGTAGATGCTGATCAAAGAACTGTGAATAGCACTCAATGATTCACAATGACACGATCAAACTGTACATGACTCATTTATCCCCCCAAATGATAATAAACTCACTTTTCTAACACATTAAACCGGTTGTCACTACAGGAGCATAACATCTTCTTATGGATTAAATTTGAGTCCTTTTTACTGCGTACTATCTGCTGAATAAAGTTTTGAAGTCTATTCTTTTTCTTTTTTTTTAAAGCAAATTGATGTTTTTTCTTTTGTAACTGAAAGATAATTTATTTGAATCCTTCTGGTAGGATTAATGTGGAACTTCTGATTTGTTTTGTTGTTGTGTAGGTTAAATTAGTGTAAATGATAGATGAAATAAATGTTTCACCAGGAAAACAGTATTCAGTTGATGATGCTTTTGGAAAATGTACATCATGTCCCGGCTGAGCAGTGTGAGTACTGAATGTATTAAATTCTTCCAAATCAAATTCTCAGGTGGAGAATAAGCACTTATCAAGATGCCAAGTCATGTATTGCATGAAAACATTGTGATGTCAGGTTTTGTTGTTGCTTTTCTCCAGTCCACACATCCGAGTGCCTCAGCTGAGAGCAATCTTAGGTTTGTTTGTTTAACTGGTTCATCAAAGCAACTCCTGGTCAGATCTCATATGGTCATGGGGGGTTGTACAAAAACATTATGTACTGTGATACACAGGCATGAACAATGAATCCTTTAAGTATACAAAGGACGAGGCTTTTAGATTTGTACTGTCACCTCAGACACCACATATGAATTCTCATACCCATGTTTCATTACCGTATGTAAGGCTGTCTTTGCTGAAGAAATGAAAATGTGCAGAAAAGAGACCACGACCAACATATAGATGACAAGTTGTGACTTTTTAACACAGATATGCTCATTTATTTTCAGCAGATTAAATAATTGACCCTCCCTCTCCGGACAGCTGACAACAGCTAAACAACAACTGGTTATATACCAACACTTCCCCTGGGATTAACAGTTTGATTCACTTCTCAGATCAGTTTTGAGAGTTTATTCACTAAGTGTCTAAATCCAACATTATTTGAGCTACTTCAAAGAATGTTTCACTAATAGCAGCTAACAGTGGATAACAGCAGCAAAAACAGGAGCACTTACAGACAGAAGTTCAGGATATCCTCAATAACTCACCTCTCTGAGCTCTGTTTCATTATCTTTTCAGCACTCGCTGCGGAGCTGTCAAGAAGCACTGAAAGGGGGGGAAACAAAAGAAGACACGATAGCAACAGGTGCATGTGCAAGCACAAAAACATACATTAGAATATAATTGTTATATTTTAAAAAAGGCTCTGACTCTGGTACTTTAGAGCTTTTATTGACTCATTAAAGTGCAATGCTCTCAATTTGGAGCTATTCTGAGGACACGTGTGTCCACAATCCTGCATGTTATGTCTGATTATTGAAGACAGAAAAGAAGTCTGATCATCAAAACAAGCTGGGCAGGGACTAGCAAACATTTGTCCCAGGGGTCTGTAACTTGATGATCCAGACATCATGAAAGGATCCATCTGACCTACATGTAGATACCACACTCATCTTCTTGTTGCATTTTTTCTGAGCCAAAATAATTGAATAATCTTGTCATATTTTAAGATTTGTGAAAACAGCTTTTGGCTACAATGTCATATTGAATCACGTTCAGTATGACATCACACTAATCAAAGATCTTTAGGTACTTATAGTAGTTTTTACTTTGGGCACACACAAAGTCCCGATGACAGCGTCAGTGCAGGATCTGAGTATGAGCTGGCAGATGATGAAACTGCGGTGAACAATAAGTCTGGAAAACTGGATGTTCCTTGGTAAAGATTATAAAGTGGGTAAAACGAACATGCCAAAAGCAAACTGTCACAAGCTGAACGGAAAGAAGCAACAAATTGCAAAGAGAATATCCACTGATCCCAAAGCCAATTCCAGCACAAAACCAAGTTCAGCACAATTTTTCATGGAGATCACCGATTTAACAGTTAAATGTCTCATAAGGTGCTTCAAAGTTCTCCTCTTGGAACATTTTCATCCGATCTAGAAGCTCTTATGGGATGTTATTGGCCATGACAGCTGCTTCCCAGGCCAAATGAATTACAAGACAAAGCATCACTGTTAAACAGAAAAGTCTGCTTGACTTTTTTTTACCCGCCCCCAGATAAAAAGCATTCAGGCTAGTGCAAAAACACTTTACCAGAAAAGGCCACGGAGGCGGAGGACTAAATTACAGATTTACGCAAGAAAATAAATAGACGGGGATGAGCACGAAGAGGCGCATCTAGTTTAAGAGGAGAAAGATTTCATCAAGCCTCAGGGAGATGGGTTATGAAGGCTCCCTTCATGAATACAGAAGACATTTTGTCTCAATAACACAGCAGGATGAAAAGGAAATGAGAGGTCTCTCCCATTTGATTGGATTCAGACGTGAGGGTCGAGGACACCGAGGCGAGAAGTACTTTGAGAAACAAGAGGCGATGAGTTTTAAAGGCAGCGTCCTTCGTAGTGTGCAGCTGGCGTCACGTTTATGAATGGAAACTTTATCACACGTCCAAGTAAAATGCACAAGTTGAAGTGTGTCATTCAGTGTAATGGCTCCCTGCTCTCATGAAAACATAATGGTTTCAGCTCAGGAAGGTAATCTGAGCCAGAGGCCTGTTTTTTTTCTCGTGCACAGCATGCTGGTCACCAATAGAGGGCACTAAATGTCAGAATACAACTTCTTGTAATTAAGGTTACTTCTCATGGGGTAATCATGGTTCAGGGGTGGAAGTGTGCACCTGTCTACCTGCAGAGAGCGTCTGCTGTCAGATGGGTGCACAGTCAAAAAGTGTGTGGTACAGCCGTCACTCCCTTTCCTCTTCTGGCCCACAGCATCGTCTACATTTGGCACTATGCAGTTGGGATTTTGGAAAACTGGACAGGAGCAAAAAACTGCTCTCTGCAGTCTGTCTGAATGGAAATACCTCTGCATAAATTATTATAACTATAATTAAATAAAATTATACATTATTATTTCAGAATTTTCTGATTGTTTTCATGAGATGTCAGGAGACATCACATGATGCTCTACTGTTAAAATAGATTAATTTCTGATGTTCTGTTCAACAGATCTGTGGCGGCTAAATGCATAGTGAGGGTGTGCTGAGAACGCTAGACGCCCCAGTCTGCAAGATCTTCAACTCTTTCCCCTGGCAACTCTTTCCTTCAACGTCTCTTTGAAAAGCTGTCAAAGCAATTCAAAGGGACATTGAGTCTTAATGGACCACATTAAATTGCTTAATCTGCTGCACTGAGCTGCAGCCACAAGGTGGTTGGTGCCTGGTGTGGAAGTTGCTATGAGCCATTTGATCCTTACACAACTGTTGCAAGAGCATGGTCAACATAGCCGGCAATAAGTCAGAGTCGTTCTCGGTGGGTGTTGGACTTCACCAGGGACAGAATTACTAGGTGTAGCCAAGTAGTGGAAGGATTCCACTTGGGTGGTCTCAGAATCTAATCTCTGCCTTTTGCAGATGATGTTGTTCTGTTGGCTTTATCAGGTGGTGGCCTCCAACTCACGCTGGAGTGGTTCGCAGCCAAGTGTGAAGTGGTGGGAATGAAAATCAGCACCTGAAAATCTGAGGCAATGGTTCTCAGCCCACTCTGCGTCGGGACAAGTTTCCACCCCGAGTGGAGGAGCTTAAATATCTCGGGTCTTGTTCACAAGTGAGGTGAGCGGGAGATCGACAGATGGATTGGTGCTGCGGCTGCAGTGATGTAGACGCTGTACCGAGGGCAGACCCAAGCTACACTGGAAAGAGGTTATATATTTCGGCTGGCCTGGGAATGTCTTGGTATTCCTCTGGACAAGCTGGAGGTGTTGGCCAGGGAGAGGGAGGTCTTGGCTTCTTTGCTTAGGCTGCTGTCCCCATGACCCAACCCCAGATAAGCAGAGGAAAACGGATGGATGGATGGATGAATGGACTGAGTCTATGAAGTCAACGTAGAGTTTACTGAGGTCACAAATGTCGCAACCAGAAGAGTCGCCCCCTCCTGGCCATTTACAAAAAAGGCAGGTTTGAGGCAATTCAAAGCTAATGGCTTCATTTTTTAGACCAAGAAGTGGTCACCATCTTCGTATGCAGTCTAGATATAGCATGCACCGAATCAACAAATAAATATAATAAAAATAATTAGAATACATTATTCTTTACATGTGCATTCTTTAGGTTTAAAAATCTGTTATCAAATAATCCAAGTTCATTCAAGACCTTCAACACTTTTGAAGCCACTTAAAGTATCATTAAATATTAATGACTAAATGAGCATCAGTCAGCATTTAAAAACATATAGTATAGTTAGAGCAGTACACAGTGTGCACTGGGTGTTCTGTTTTAGGAGTGTATCACTAATCTAGATCTTTGTGGCGAGATTTGATCAGATTTGGTGGGCAATGGTCAAACAGGCCATAAACGCTAATCTGATTTCATTCGAATGCTGTTTCAAACCCTGATTGGGCCACTGAAGTAGCAGATATCGCCTTTGTCCAACTGAGCTTTGCCACCTTCCAAAGGAGCAGGAAGTACACAGATAAGAAGCATAAATAAGCTAAACTCTGGAACATAAGAGAAACTGTGAGTCATAGTAGGGAGATAAATAAGCAATAGGTTTTCAGAACCTTTTCGTGCAGTTCTCCGGCTGTTCCGGGGATTGTCACATGTTTGGCACAAGTCAACCAAAGTCCAGCAAAACTCTGAGGGTAATTAACCTAAAGCAAGATATCAAACTGTAAAACCTAGTCCAGATTTAACATAGAGAAAACAAATCAAAAGGAGACATTCGAACCCAGAGCTACGTATTTTCTTTTAAAATCTGACATATTCGTAAGAAAAACTGGCACAATTGAAAGAACATCAATAACCCCGATGGAGTCAATCATTTCTGAAGTGAGATCACTGTCCTCACCACACCAATCTCAGCTAAGATTCTGCATGTGACCTTGTACGTGAGATCATTTTATGCCCAGTAAACTGATGTCGCTATCTGCTTTAAATTGCACCTCAAATGATTATGACCAAAGTCGATTCAGAGGAACAAGAAACGACTTATCAATGTGGAAGATTAATGCTGTGCACATATTCTCCCTCTTAGAGACACTGGACTCTGCACTCAGGTGGAGCAATCTCTTGAATGTCTGAGATAAGATAGGCCAAGTGCATGAATAAAAGAGGCACAAAATGCCATTACTTAAAATAAAAGATGATTGATACACATTTGCTTTTACTTTTTTCAGGGAGTTTGCGCTGTTTTGCATAGTGGGAACATTAAAACAGTGGCTCCCGTGAAAGGAGGAGAAAAACAGCAGAGCACCAGCTGCTTTTCCTGCTGATCATCACTAGGCGTTAATATGGATCTGATTGGTAACCATAACAAGATTGTTTTCCCTTGTTAGATGTCATAAAAGGTATTAAGTCATTAATCAAGTAAAGATGGATGCAAAAATGCAGGGGACGTGAGTGTGACTTACAAGCCTGTCTTTGAAAAGATCCGGGACAGTGTGTAACTGAAGTAAAAACAGTGCTTTGCATTATTTAAACTCTGCATTTAGACCATATAGCGCAACATTTAACTGCTGAGGGAAAAGTATAAAAGGTCATTTTGACTTTCATTCAAGCATCACATTCGAGAAACGTTGTGACGAGGGCAACGAGACACTGGGAAAGCATTAGATATTGACAGTTAACCATGTCACACACGGCTCAAGCCTCTTAATTTCAGCAAATGTATTTTTTAGTTATTAATATTTTTGTATACATATATTTATCAAGATATAGACGTGTATGTCTGAGCTGAACGGATGAACAGCTTCTTTGTTTTTCAGAAAAACGTGGCATTTCAGGACAGCCACTACAAACAGAGGTTTCTTCCTGTTAAAAGGGAGTTTTTCCTTCCCGCTGTCGCCAAGTGCTTACTCACTGAGGATCGTCTGATTGTTGGGGTAAGATCCTTACTTTACAAATTAAAGTAATCCGAGGCACTGGTTTGGTGCTATATATATTTCATGAAAAAAGATTTCCCCTTTCGGCCTTGCAGCCGGTCTTTATCCTTTCAAGCTCAGGTCCTCCACCGGAGGCCTGGGAGCTTGAGGGCACTGCACTCTTCTGGGATCTGCTGAAGCCACTCGCCTAGCTCAGCAGATCCCAGGAACAACATCTGAGACGAATTAAAGTGAACCAAATTCAATTGTCTTTGTGCTGTTTTTACGTTGAATGCAGTACCACTTTTACACAATATCTCAACCTCATTCAGAGATGTGGTTGTACTGGCACGTGTTGAGCAGCTACTTTAAAGCATCGCTAAACACTGTGTTACTGTGTGCTACTTTTAGTATCAGTGCTTTGTGTCACATGTCGTGCTGTTTTTCTCCAATGCATCAAAGTGCCCTCTTCCAATCTTTAATGCACTGCTTAATCAGCCTTTTACTGTCCTGTTGTTCAGCCTGGCTCTGTTGCTACACTCCACAGTATTTTGATTCCTCTTGCTATTGCTTCATACTTCTCAGCTACATTACTGCTTATTCCACTAAGTGTGCTTAGGTGTGTGTGTTTGTATGCATGTATGAGAAAAACAGTAAATGTACATTGCACCCCATCCTATTATTGTTACTACTGCTATTGTTAAAACAATCCTTTAAGATAGAGGCTCACAAGAGCTGAGCTTTTTCAAACTCAGAGAAAGCCCAGTTCTCTGAGGGTTTCGTTTTTTATTTTATTTCGCAGGCCATTTGAGGCAGTGAATACATATTTTGTGCAGGGCGACAAAAGAGATGTGCTTGACACTGGCCCTACCCTCCGTGCCACTCAGTATGGAATCAGGATGTTGGACAGAGGGGCCGGGCGCTGGGCCTGTTAAATATTGACTGCGAGTATAATAATTAACTTTGCACCAACTCCTGATCTCATAAACTGGCCGCTCTGCTTCGTTGCCATTTCTCTGCTGTCACTGCTGACATTTACGTCTTAAAAAACCAAACCATGCACTGTCAGTATCCACGAAGGTGTGACTTCACCTGTGTCGGTCCCGTGTGCTGAGTTTCTACTCGTCTTGGCTGTAACCCGCTTTCTGCTGCTCCCAGCGCTGGCTCTGTGTGTCACGACACCCTGCTGCTCAAACCTTTGGCCTCCTCTGCGAAATCCACTGCGCCCCGTTGAGCGAGAAGGTGAGTATGACTTATTTTTTGTTTGTTTTTTCAGTCACAATAACAAAACAAAACCAAGCAATGACCAGGCAAGACCCAGCTTCATCCTTCCTACGTTTATACCTTCAGAACATAACTAAATGTAGTGTAAGCACTGGATCGTTGTTTGGATCAGTGATCAGAAGAGACACGTGCTGTTTTCAAATGAATGCTAATGTGTCTGCTTGAAAGCAATTTAGTGCAGTCTGATTGATTCGTTCAAAACAATTAAAACAAACCAAGTACAAGAACAGCAGCTGGTCTAAGTGTAACTGCTGGTCTTTGAATTGCTTTATTGTTCTGTTTTTCTTTTCTTTTCTTTTTTCTGTGCAGTTTTACTACAAGGCAAAGTCTACACAGACATAACCCTGCAAGCTGAACAAGGCAGGGTGAAAAAGAAACTTACTTTTACTTACGTTTACTACAAGACCTAAAACCAACTTGATTAAAGTCAAACTGGGTAATCTGACGTTTGAGATTTATCCTCATAATTACTTAGTAAGAACTTGATAGTTATTAGAAGACTCATTTAGGCGCAAGCAGGAAATGCTAGGATAGCAGGTACACAGGTCAGACACACCCTTTTACTCACACATTGAAAGCCCTCATGTTGACAGCTGCCATAAAATCTGTGTTATCTCTACAGGCCTTGGCCCTTTGGACATGCTGTTGGAGCAGCGTGAGCAATGATGCCGTTTACTTCAGGTTATAAAAACTGGGAGGAGGAAATTGCCAGGTCAAAGTCACTTGCAAGAGGAGACTCCTCTCTTACTAAAGCAGCTGCCTCCGAGTCCAAATGCTGAGTCCACCTCTGGGCTCTCTTTTGGTGCTTCTCTCCTCTTCAATAAACTGGACCCTGATCCAAAGACAGGTTTGTTCATCAGCCTCGTGCTGTTTATCATCGGCGACGAGCCTTCTGGTGCTTGCTGGATGTAACAGCAACTCCATGTGGAAGCTGTGTCAGTTCCAGTGGAGGTGCTGTTACTTGCAGAGATCTACCAAAGACGACAAGAAGCCAGCACGCAATTGCTTTTATTTTCCATTCTGCTTTTTTTGTGAGTGTGGGTTACTGCATCTTTGAAAGATCGATATGTAGCTAAAGAGAGATGGGGCACAAGGTGATGACCTATGAATTGACAGCCAGTGATTTCCAGCCTCTGCCTGTCAGTTCTGTAGGCCACTGCCACGTTCGTCCTGCTGAGCGTGTACAGGTACACAACGGTTTTATCTCCCACGTGCCTTCACTAATAAATAAACTGTGACTTTTTTGTGATTTTTTTTTTTTTTTTTAAGATGGCATTGCTGAAGAAAAGCATATACGGTGAATAAAGCCTTATTGTGTTGCTCAGCGAGTCTCTCATTTTGCACTGATGGTCTATTCAAATAACCACCTGTAACCTCAAACAGTGAAATTGTAAATGACGAGCTCACCCTGAAAGTGCGCCAGCATATTGCACGAATATATTTATGATCTACTTATCATTACAGGACAATGATACTAACTGCAAAGAGGAAGTAAGCTCAGTGCAAAAGTGCTGATGTGACACTGGACCAGTGCAGAACCTGATGTGTCTGCATGCCTGTAAATTAAACTGGCAACAAGTAGTGCAGATAAATTTAACCCTACTAAAAAACCTGTCATAAATCAGTGATTTCCATATTGGAAATTATATAATGAATGTCTTCATAATATATAATGTGGCAGGGAGCTATATAATGTCCTCTTAATTAAAATACAACCTCCAGGCAAATGCATTATTATAACAATCATCCTTAAACAAAGGATGTTCACTTTTTGAATGCACCGTTTTAAATATGTTGCATGTTTGTGGAACTCTTAAATGTTGTATTGGATATTTTTAATAAATAAAACACAATGAATTCTTATCAGAGAGTTTGTGTGTTCATGACATTCAGCCATCTTCGACTGCTCCTCATAATACAGTGTGAGGCAGTGCAGGAGGAGTCTTGTTTGACTTTAACTGAGGTAAAAAGGTAAGCTACCATCAGCTCTGCCTGTTTTTATCAGGGGGTTATGATGCAGTGATGATCAGAGAAATTCCTGCTTAAAAGAAATGTTGTTGTCCCTGTGCTGCACAGTGTTGCACAGATAAGACAGATGTGGGAAGATTAATGATCTTTATTGCCGTTATGCAAGCATATTGCCAGCAAATTACAGTTATACTAACCTCACATGGTGCCTAACACTTCAGCAAGAGATAAATACTGACACGTATAAATTCCAACAAGCATATATTATAGTTTTTTCTTTTTAAATACTTCACTTACATCAATAAAATGAAAATGGCTACATCTGCAGTAGTAGAGTATTGGACTAACTGTGCAAAATGAATATATATATTTAAAATATATGGAAGTATTTAAACTTGTACTCCAGAAAATAAACTTCAGTGCACCCGTTTGTTTCTGTTGATAGTTGAACTGATATGTGCAGCAAGAAACTAACAGTGACATGAGCTGGAGTGCCTACTACCACAGTGTTGCAGACTATCCTGACAATCATGCACTCCCCAACAGAGCCATCCCCCAGCAGCAGGGCGCAAAAAGAAATCGACTCACGACCTACAAACTCTCCAGATTCTGAGCGAGCTTTTGTGAGACCTGCTGGAACTAGCTCAGTCCACACAGTCCCCACCCCACAACATAAGGATCCAAAGGGTCTGTGCCAAGCACCACAGCAAGGTGTGGGGGTCTTTACAATATTAGAGTCTGAATGTGGTGGTTGATCAGTGAACTCCTGCTCTTTTGGGGTGGCTTATATGAGGGGGGAATTGTGACACAGGCTAAAATGAATCCAGTGTGAATTTCGTGCTGTAAACTTCTGTATTACTCTCTGTTGTAGTAAAATACCTCTATATTAGTCTTTGGGAAGTCACAGCACAACGAGCCACTTTACAACATCCGCCATTTTGACTTAAGGAATGAAGCAAGCAGCGCACGTAATTTCCAATATTTTCTGACAGCAGTCACACTGAGCCAACACAATATGCTATCTCTTAAACATATGTGTAAGATTTTATTGTGGATAACGTCCAGCTATCCTTCCTGACATCAAACCAACGTTGGCGCGATTTTATTTATTTATTATTTCAACAATGTAAGTTTCCCTGTGGCAGATCAGACACATGCATGTACTGTCTTTATAGAACAAAAATAGGAACCTAGGTTTGCTGTATATTTTTATATTTATTATTGCGTTTTTCTTCTTTTAAAAACACAGCTTCGTAGATACTGACAGTGCAACAACGTAAATAATTAATTTAGTCTTTCAGTGTTCTCAGATGACTTGCTCACTGGTGCCCTCTGCTGTGCCTCTGACTGAATTGCTCTCTATTGCAGTTTTAAAAGGGAACTTTAATTTATTACTCAAATTACCAACTGATGAGTTAAATACAATAAAAGTAAAGTAAAAAAAAAACAGAATACACTAAAAAGAAAATCACGAATGTTGAAAAAAAAACCTTTGATAGCGGAAGTGGAGATCAGTGAGTGTGTTACTTTTAAATTAGACACCAAAAAAAACCAATTTAACTGACCGACAAGGCGTTTATATAGCAGTTAGTCAGCATAAATTGACATGATAGATACTGATAATAATTATGTGTGAACACGTATGTTTTATTTTCAGGGGGAAGAAAAAGTAAAGCTAAAAGAGGATGTCCCGTAAAGCGGAAGTCGAGCACTTCCCGTAGACGAGAGAACGCGCCAATACGATTTTCCGGTTTGCGGGAAGAGGGGCAGCAGCATGGCATCCGAAAGCAGCATGGCTAACGTTAACGGTCGGGAGAGCACGTCCCTGAACGGGGAGCCGGTCGTTAAGCGACCGCGGGAGGGTGTCCCGCAGGAGCACCCACTCAGGACTCCGAAGGAGCCGCAGAACAAAGTGACCGTCGTGCTCGGAGCGCAGTGGGGAGACGAAGGAAAAGGCAAAGTAGTGGACTTACTCGCCATGGATGCGGATATTGTGTGCAGGTGCCAGGTACCAAGCTACGCTGTCGATCTTTTGTCACCTTTTACCCTTAAACACACCACTTCTTACACTTTTCTTGGGCTTGTTCTGAATATAACGCGGGGCTATGGAGAGCCTCGTCACCGTTTAGCTGCAGTTAAATATTCATGACCGACGTCAACAACCTTGGCTGACCTCCCCGGATGTAGAGCTGCTGTGGCGCTAACGAGCACTACTACCTAAGTACTGTCGTTTGTAATCTAATGTGGTGCTTCGAAATCCATACAGTTTTACAGAGTTAGACAAATGACCGTGAACATGACATTATATAATGGAATGACGCACCTACGAATAAAAGTGCTATTGTTTACTTTGTTAAAGCCACACAGCGCCTACAGGAACAGGAGCTTTTAACCCTTTGTTCACACTGAACATGTTTTACCACAACACAACATTGTATCGGTCTTATGCTGTGAGCAGGTTATGGATGTTATGTTGTGTTCACAGGGAGGAAACAATGCAGGTCACACCGTGGTTGTGGATTCTGTGGAGTACGACTTCCATCTGCTGCCCAGTGGGGTGCTCAACAAGAAGGCCATCTCATTCATTGGTAAGGGCGAGCCTTGAGTTTTGAAAGTCTCGCTGATGGTGAAGCGTGATGAAGATGCTATAACGCATTAATAATCACCTTTATCAGCGTGAACGTCATACGCAGACAGGCAGACAGTCTTATCAGTCCGTCTGTTTCACGCTGTTAAGGACATTACCCAGATCCTGTGTTATTAAGGCTCGTCTAGATAATAAAAAGACCTCCTAGTCAGTGCAGTTTTACAGCCACAGGAATTAAACCATGTACAGTGTGCTGTTGTGCTTCATTCCTCATCTCTTTATTGTATGTTTTGTTTGGATGTCATGCTTTTAATAGCTTTTGTTTCCAGTAGGCTTACTGTAAAAACAGGAAACTGGGAGAGGGGTGCACTGAGATGTCATCCAAACAAAAGCTGAGGGAAAACATGAGCAGTTTGTTTCCCACACTGGAACACTTGATGCTAAAGTGTATAAGATGAGTTATACGAGGCTTGTTAAAAGTTCAGTTTCACCTTACAGGTAACGGAGTGGTGATACACCTGCCGGGACTGTTTGAGGAGGCCGAAAAGAATCTGCGTAAAGGCAAAGGTACAGTGTCACAGCATAAAGGATCATTTCAGGGTAGATTTACCCCCCCCCCCCCCCCCCCCCCCCAAAAAAAAAAAAAGATATTTGTATTATTAAAACAAAACTGGGACGTATTGTAAAATGGCATTATATAATATTTAAAAAATAAATAAATAAGAGTGAGACGAACCCTTATATATCTTTGTTTTTGGATTTATTTTGGATTTGAAACGGTGAGATGGTGTTGTGTAATATTAAAAACAACATTGTACTAATTAACTTGCTTATTTCACAACCAGCTATGTTAATTAGTAACATTTCTGGCTATAAAAACTGCTTCCCAGAGTGATTTTTTTATTTTTTTGTAACATTTGCCAGTTTTCAAAATTGCAGATACACAAGGAATGCCATCATTTGATAATAAGCTGATATCTGTGATGGTATGAGTATCTCTCCCTATTTAATGCTGAATAAGATCAGCATTAAATGAGATTTCTCAGGAAAGGCCTTGGATGTTGAAGCAAGATGCTGCAAAAGCACATGCTGCATGTATTCCAGCAGCATGGCTTTCGTAGCAAGAGGCTGGGAGATAAAACTGGCCTTCCTAACAGATCTGAAAACATTTAGAGCTTATTGAAATTAGGAGGCTCCAAACTGGCTGACAGCGTTTCAGAAATAGTGCAGTGAACATGTGTGTTGAATGTCTTCTGACTGTATTGAAAGAGTGTTTGCACCACAACTATAAAACAAGAGTAAAACAGTTTCTCGACTAACTCCAGCTCCAGCAAATAGTCTTTTCCTTTGCATCTCTATGATGATTAAACTGGATAAAACTGAACAATGTTTGGAACTGTAAATCTGTCATGACAGTCACAAATTTGGGTTTGTGTGCTATTACGATAAATACTCAGGTGTTCAAAAGGCTCAAGGAATGTGTGAAATCCTTCAAAACAGTTTGTCACACCAGACTGAGTCATTTTCACCCTTTCTTAATATTTGGAAATGCTCTAAGGCAAATGAGGAAGAACGGCTGTCCAAAATCCGGTCAAATTGTAAACAAGCATTGTTTCATTATATAAATCATCAGATATTTATTTTACAGGGACTGCAGTCTGCCCACTGCAGAGGAAGGGGAGAAGAGGTGTGCTGCAATATGAAGATGCATAAAAGTGCAGCAACATATATGCCAGTTCTTCTTTAGTTACACTGCAAGGAAGAACAAAAGAAATAAATAAAAAAAAGAAAGAAAGAAATAGTGCAGTGGGTGTCCTCAGTTCACCAATACCCCTTTTCCACTAGTACCTTCTCAGCTCGACTCATTTTCCATTACAATTGAGTACCACTTAATGTGCGGGGAGTCGTTATAGCAACGTAACCGAGAGTCTCGTGATGTCATTTATATGTGACACGAATGCCACAACAAAGGAGCACGTGGAGGCGATGGAATACCTGCTGCTCAGTCTGTGGTTTTTTTGTCACGCTCTGTGATCAGTGTTCTTCTGTGTAACCATTTCACTTGTTGTCAGGTTTCAAAAATGACAGTTTTGATTTTCATTAAGGAGACACTCTCATGACTCTGATGCCACTTACTAGCCAGTTGGTGGCGTGCAGCCTGATGTCACAATTTCGGATTGTCTCAGATTGCTTGGAAACTCCGGCCAAGCAGGTACTAAAAAAGTACCTGGCACCTAATGGAAAACCCTGAAAACAGATCGGACCCGAGTAGGTTCGAGTGGAAAAGGCCTATAAAGTTTACTGAGTGTTAAACGAAGATGTGAGACAGTAAAGTGGTAACCATGCTCTTGTCTCGCCTCTCACTCTCAACATTTAACATCTCACTAGTTCAGTGGTTTTATGCTTTTCATGAAGCAAATGTTTATTAGTCTGTGTGTGTGTGTGTGCGCACGCATCAATAATAATGCAGAAGAAGAGAAAAAAGATGCTTCCTGCAGTAAAAACATTGCACCACGTGAATCGTTGTTTCCTGTGCAGGATTACAAGGATGGGAGGAAAGATTAAAGATTTCAGATCGCGCCCACATCGGTGAGTAAGAGTTTCTCCTCAAAGTTTTGAGTAACACACGTGTTCTTATTGACAGTCCCGTTTGTCCTCCTGTAGTGTTCAACTTCCATCAAGCTGTTGATGGAATCCAGGAGCAGCAGAGGCAGCAGCAAGAAGGGAAAAAGTAAATCAAATATTTTATGACTGTTAATAATAGCATGCAGTATAACAGCATTAAAGACTGGGGATGACTTTGTGTTTAGTGTGCACTTCCTAATAGACTTTGTTGTGTTTATTCGTGCTCCAGTTTAGGGACCACTAAGAAGGGCATCGGTCCTGCCTACTCCTCGAAAGCTGCCCGGAACGGTCTGCGAGTCTGTGACCTCGTCTCAGATTTCAAAGTTTTTGAGGAGAAGTAAGCGCTTTGTTTTTTCTCTACCTCATGTTGCACAGTCTTATCACCTCACCATAACGTGATAATGTGGCCGCCGACAGGAACGCTGTTTAAGTGATTTTGAATCATAGATTGGTCAGATGGCAAGTTTAGGCATACATTTTAAGGATTTTAAAAAAATGGAACATCTCACAGACAAAACATGAGGTGTTATAACACATTAGTCCAGTTATTGTCAGTTTATGCAATCTCCTACCAGCAGGTGGCAGCACCCATCTATGGAAAACAGCTGAAAAAGCTTTTATGGAAACCTTATGTAACGTAGTCGTTCTCTCCTGTGTGTCAGGTTAAAACTCTAATCAGTGGAAGCACAGCTGCATAAAGACAGGCTCCACATAAACATGCATTAACGTGTCTAACTAATAATCTGTCCTGCTCGTCATGGTTTGCAGGTTTCGCATGCTGGCGGAACATTTTCGCACCATGTACCCAAACCTTAATGTCGACATCGACAGCGAACTGCAACAGTTGAAGGTGAGATCTGCTTATCACATAGAGGTATTTCATGGTATTATATGGCTCAGGTGTTGGTGTTGGGCCTACATCACAAGAGGAAAAATCACAGGTGTAAAGGTTAATGATGGCTGAATTTCATTTAGCTGCCTGTGTTACTGGGAGTTCTTATATTCATTGTATTCATAGCAGGAAAAACACAGGTGATGTTAACAGGGGTAAGGCTAAGATAGTGGACCTATACCTGTAGTCTGACTATCTTAGCATGTACCGTGCCTGAGTCCCGTCCAGTTTGTTTGATTAGTGTGATAGCTGCATAACATCTTTGTGCATGGCTGTGAGCAGAGTAGCCCCACTCCTCTGCTGTTTAAACCTTTTGTTGTGAGGGTCAACTTATTCAAAGAAAATCAGCTTACAGAGACCGTCTGACCCGACCTCTGTAAACTTTCATCTATCCACAGTTCAGTTTTTTGTTGTCATGCTGTGGCCAGTTTCGATCAGGGAGGGGATGTCAGGGTTTCAGCCATGTTTGCTGGACTTTCATGTATCTGAGAAAAATGATTTCTAATGACAGCACTATAAACGGATTATTTACTTAGTAGTATAGGTAAGTCTTATAGATTTTCATCAAGTGATATTTTTGTGTGTGTTCTCAGGAATACACAGAGAGACTGCGTCCTCTGGTAACTGACGGGGTGTACTTCATGCACAGAGCTCTTACTGGACCCAGTAAGAAAATCCTGGTGGAGGGAGCCAACGCTGCTCTCCTGGATATTGACTTTGGTGAGCATCTACAGGTTTTTAAATATTTGAGTTGAGATGATGGACGTGTTGTGTTTTGTTTGTTTTGTTACTTCCTCACATTAACAGGTGTTTTTCTGTTCAGGCACGTATCCTTTCGTGACATCTTCTAACTGCACCGTTGGAGGCGTATGCACTGGACTCGGGGTGCCTCCGTCCTATGTTGGCCGAGTGTACGGCGTTGTCAAAGCTTACACCACCCGTGTGGGTGTTGGTGCGTTTCCAACAGAACAGGATAACGTGAGTAAAAAGACACAAATTGTTTTTTTTGTGCTTTAAAAAAAATCCTAGTTACTTCCTGCAGTTTCTACTGTGTGTCCAATATGGACTGTAACATCATCAGTTGCTCAGCCTCTGTGGTCAGCTGCCAACCTGATGTTACAGACGCATGATTGTGGCCAAACTTACGTCAATTCAGATCCCCCAGATTACAGCAAATCCCCGGTACTGTAGAGAGCATGACAGTGGAGTGTGCATGCAGGTGTTACTAGAGATGAATATATGTTTATCTGACTTTCTGTACAAAGTAAAGTTATTAGAGCAAGCAGTATTGGTGTGATTGCCTCTTGAAATCAAGGAATATGCTTCCCATTTATTTATTGTTTTTTTCCCCTCTTTAAACTGACTTTGTGTGTCTCTTTCTTGCTCCGCAGGAGACCGGGAATCTGTTACAGAGTAGAGGCAGAGAGTTCGGTGTGACCACGGGCAGAAGGCGGCGTTGTGGTTGGCTGGACCTGATTTTGGTCAGATATGCCCACATGGTCAATGGCTTCTCTGCGTAAGGAACATTCAAACGATTTCAGAATATTTCCCTCGCTGGCTGATGTAATTACTGGCATCGTTGCTATGTTTAGAAGCAAGTTTCACCATGTGCTCTTTGTGTTGTGATCAAAGCTGAACACAAATTCTTTCTGCAGAATTGCTCTGACGAAGCTGGACATTTTGGACACGCTGCCTGAGATTAAAGTGGCCGTGGCATATAAGGTTAATGGACAACCTCTGCCAAGTTTTCCAGGTAGGATGTTCCCAGGTTTTCTAGATCTGTAGAAAAATGGTATAAATGCAACGGTTCGAAAGAACAGTTTGAGCCCAGTTTAGAGCTTAAAGTCAGGATTTAGTGTTTCTGTGACTCAGTAACTTCTGAAACAAGTGTCACAACAATGTGAAAAGATGTGAGGATGTACACATTCTTCAGAATAGTGCTATCCTTATACATTTGAGTCTAACAGTTGATCGCGTGACATTTTGAAGTCTTTGATTGTTTATGGCTGGTCAGTTATCCAGACCCCTCCACCCAGACAATCACAAACACAACTGTGCTCCATAAAAGGAAGTTGAGATTGATTCCTGACTTCACACAGGATTTGAACAATGCTCTCTGAGGTGGCTGCTCTCTGCTTACATCCATCGTGCCTGTATCTCACATCTCGCTTGTTATTCACCTGATCTGCTGCTGTGGCCCTTAGCAGGCTACATTTGCACATTTCCTACTCAGACCACTTAAACAACAATATGCTGAAAAGTTATTATAGATTTTTCTTTTCTTCTTCTTTTTGTTAGAGATGCCTAGAAACATGTTGCCTACTCCAGCTTTATTGACAGAAATATAATTACTGAAAAGAATCTGGTTTCATGTGAATGGGGGGGGGGTGTCTTTATTTCACATGGGTCAGCTTTTTTTTTTTCCCAGCAGGAAGTGCAACATCCTGAGTTTGTCAAAATCTGTTCAGACGCAGCTTTATCGTCTTCATCTCTCTGTTTGTACTGCCAAATAGAAGAAGTTGAATCATGAAGTTAATGAATCAGAAGGGTCTCCTCTGTTTAAAATGGCACCAGAGCTGCACAAAAACAGCACGTTATCATTTCTTTTTGCTCAGTGGGTTTTTGTGGGCCGGTGCGCTGGATTTCCCAGGACCGATTTTTCTCTGAACGATGCTTCTTTTGCAGCAAACATGGACGTTTTGACACAAGTGAAAGTGGAATACGAAACGTTGCCCGGCTGGTGCTGCAGCACGGAGACGGCTCGGAGTTTCGAGGAGCTTCCGGTGCAGGCTCAAAATTATATTCGGTTCATCGAGGACTTCCTGCAAGTGCCAGGTTTGTAAAGAGATACTTTAGTTTAATGGGGATGGAAACTGCAGCCAACGTCTTTGTTCGCTTTGCCAAAACCTGCCAATCGAATTTTGGTCCCTGCGTCTTCTCATTTCAGTGAAGTGGGTCGGAGTCGGCAAGTCCAGGGAGAGCATCATCAAACTGTTTTGATCTCTCCGTCTTCTGCTTCCCCCGCCTCCCCCCTGCAGTCCTCGACACCAGCTCAGATGATACCTTGAGGTTTTCATAGGTTTACCAGAAGAGTTTAAAATGCACACTCTACCCGGTAGGAATACTTTACCAGCAAAGGTACCTGTGAAGCCTTTCAGTTGCTGCTTGTCCAACACATCCACGGTAATTCTTCAGATATAATTTATGCATTCCACCGATTCTACGTATTAATGAGGGTCTTGATTTTTAAAAAGCTTGTACAAAAAAGTCAATTATTCTTGAAGCCATTCCTCAGTATATTTTTAACATTGGAGGCTAATTTAGCTCATTTGACATCTGTTCACCATGCAGTTATTTTTTTACCTGTAGAGCCACTGATGAACAGGTGTGGAAGCCGTTTGTATTTAAAAGGTTATTTTCCGACTTTGTTATTAGAGGGTGAGCCATGTTGTGGTTGTGAACTTTTCTATTGAGCAATTTTAGATCACTTTACAAGACCAGACATGAATCAATCTCATAAAGTTTGTAACATGCGCTCTATGGGGATTGTTGGAATGGACGTATTGCTTTGAAACAATTGTTAATAAAAGAAAAAAAAAGCATAAATTGACACTAAGCAACTTTAGTTGAAGACATTTTCACATCCACACACAGATTTGCTACGTTAGTTGATCATTTTATGTATTTGGTCCATCTTGTATGATGCTTACTCAACTTGCTATTAAATAAAAGTCAACAAAAGGAAACCCTGATATTTAGAGAGTCTTCTTCTTTCCTAATGCAGTGAATTGTTTTCTGGAAGCATGTTTTATTCCAAAAAACCTGCTCTGGACAGATCTCAGTATTCCTGATGGTTTTAGCAGACTGAGAGACGAAAGGAGGCTCAGTCTATCAGCAGCTTCATGCATTTTTCAATCCGCTGTCACCCTGAAATATTTTTTCTCTCAATCTTTCTTGGTTTGCACCCTCTTTAAGTTGACTTCCTCTAGACTTTAAAAGCTTTTCAGAACGTGGAGGTATTAGATTAGAGTGTAAAGTGGATTCTTTTGCCAATCGATAAGAGGTGTAACTGTACTGGGGCTTCCCAGATATTCAGACTTTCTAATGGGTTAAAGGCCCTGAACAGGCACACAGGTGTTCTCTGCTGCTCATTGGACATCTCAGGATGATGATGGGGTGTTTGTTGGTGGGAAATTAAATGATTAAAGTGTGTAAACTTAATATCTTGTATCAAAACTAGTAAGACGGATGGGGAGATGCAACAACCCACAATTGATTTTGCCATTAAGAGCAGCTTAACTTTAAATACTGAATCACCAGGTTTCTGATGTTTGTGTTTATTTATTTTTTTCAAGTCTTGTTGTTGTTGTAACTTTAAACTTTACAATTACAAAATATTTCCTTTTTTGGTTGGGTTTACTGCTGAACCATCGGGCCGTGCCCCGCCCAACCCTAAAGGTGCCTCCACATAATAAGTGAAATTTCTTGTTGAAAACACTGGACATTGAAGGCTCTGGTTGCCTACATAATCCTCTAACCAATGAACTACCAGGTCATATGTCAGTGGGATTCTGTTCTCTCATTGGTCGTCATTTCAGTGACGACCAACAGTAATCTCAACTATTTTTTTGTTTTCTTTTTAAATAGCTAAATGTCATTTCCTTTCTATGGCCTCTGATCACCATGGCACTGTGGATCGCTACCAGTGTGGATGCAGCTATAAGAGAAACCCACCATATAATGTTACCTACCAGTCCAGTGCCAGGGTGTGGTGTTAGACTCAGTCTGCATGTCAGCTGCATTGCATAGCATTGCCTATATCTCCATATGGCACCACAAAATTATCTGGTTCAAAGTTGGACACACTGGTCACACTGTGGTCCATGCCTTTGGGAGGGGCAAAAATAAATTCACCAAATCACCCCAAATTTTTCCTACCGAACACCACAAAATAGTTTTGAATTCAGTGTAGTCTTGTGCTCTTATTGGCTCAACAATTTAATTATAAATTTATGCAGTTAATTATGAATTTGTTGGAGTGATTGTTTCAGATTTCACTGCTTTGTTTTCTATTATACTTAAACCCATAACAATATGTTAAATACTTAACTTCACAAGCTGGTAAAGGATGAATTCCTGAACCACAGTTTACAATCGGTACATAAAAGTACACGAAGACTTGATTTCTTGATGCTGCTATAAAAAATGAAAAACATCAGTCTGTTGCTGATGTTTGTCCTACTTCTGCGCGTTGGAAGTGCATCTTCCCTTAAATTACTAAAATTGCAAACGTCTGCTAATCAGTCAATTTCCAGTCTAAGAAGTCCCTGCATCATCAAAAATGCCAGAAAGTGAGCTTGCAGTAGATGCAAGGAGGCTTAATTGAAAATAAAGTGCTCATAATAGCAGCGTAGTCCTCCTCCTTTCTGCCCCCTTCCCCTCCCTCTCTTTTGTTTACCACCACCTTCCTTTTACATGTAATTGGGAGCACATTTTACATCAGGTCAGTCAGTTTGAGCGTTTGTTGCCTCCAATGTTTGTGCCTGGTTCCTGCTTCCACTTATCCCGCTGGATGGACCTTTAATGAATTCACCTTCAGATTACCAGATCACACATATAACTGAAAGGACACTTATAAGCACTGGTCAGCGAGAAGTAAGTAACTTATTCGCATGATGACTTTAACTATGAGAAATAACATGAATTGTTATGAATTTTTGATTCCTGCGTAACTTCTCAGAGGAGTATATTTTGGGAGTGCTTTTTCCGTCACTCCCTAAAGTTAAAAAAAAGCTTTTCCAGGTATGATTTATGCAGGAGGTACATTTTAGGGGAGCAACTCCTGATTTTCGCAGAACTCTGTTTACCACTGAATTCTGCATCTGCATTTCTTTCCCCTTTCCTGTAAACCCACTTCTTACTCCGTGCTGTCATGATTTATGCAGTTGGAGTAATAAGACACCTGTTTCACTGCAGTTGGACTGTGTTCAGATTTTGAAAGAACGAGACAGCAGCTCTCACGCAGATTGAATTGAGGAGCTAAACGCATTTAACAGTTTATTTGGCGAGTGCGCGTAATAAATCCAGTGCTGTTGCTCAGCACGCACAGATCGAGTACAAAGTATCTGCAGGAAAAGATGGAGACAGACTTGTCAAGCTTATCTCACTTAGCATAAACTCCTTAGACAAATGCATCTGAATACATAACATAATGCACTTGTCTAAGGAATTGCTATCATGCTGTAATATATACTCACATCCTTTTGTCGCTTAAACTGATAACCCAGCTGGACTAAGGTGTTACTTAGTGTGCTTTTAGTAATCGCTGATTAACATTGATTCATATATTACACCAAACTTTCTTATCAGTAACATGTACATCCTACAAAACTAGTAAAAAGGTGGTGCGCAGTGTAAAATGTAAATGAATCCAGGAACTTTAATTTTAAAAATTGCACATTAAAGATACTCTAAAATGTTGCCTTGCAATTTATTTTGTTTAATATTTTCTGAATAGTGTTTGTTTAAGTTACAGTTCATCCTCTGGGTTGGTTTGCTCGTTAGACATAGGTATTATTATAGATGTAATAACATGTAATAACAATTTTTTACCAAATAAACAAAAACTAATGATACATTCTTTTACATTTTTATTTTATTTCAGTTTTCCAAGTATTTGAAAATCATTTGAATTTAAAAGTTTTCAAAAGTCTTATTTTTATTGTTATATCTGTGAGCTAAGATATTTTTTTTTTTACATCTAGTTGTAGTTTTTAGTTTAGTTTTAGGCAACTGTAATATCATTGGAATTAGGTTTTTCTGCATCTACTGCACTGTTTAAGAGCCATAATTGCGTGCATTTGCATGCATGGCAGGAGTAACCTGCACATCTGTGAAGGCACCAGATTCTCTGCGTGTTTGGCAAAAATCTAAAGTTGCGATAAAGTGACAGACCTGAATGAACCGATTATTCTTTGACGTTTAAAAGTTTCACATTTTCACACGTAGTGCTATAATGACCTTATAAATTCAGATTAACATGCCACCGTGTTGATACTCATAACTCTGACTGGGGTTTTTGGTTCTAACACCAAGAAATCCTGGATGTGTCAAATGTTTTTTGCAGTGCATCCCTCAGTTGTTTGCTGTGAATCACACAGTGTAAATAAGCAAGTAAATAAAGCAATTTAAATAAGACAAACACCAGTCACAGAGTTCTTTGAAGAAGTATTAATAAAATCAGCCCACACCAAAAGGAGAAATGGACAGGCATTTCACTCAGCTGTTCTTTTATTGATTTAAACAAACAAACTAAAAGCAGGTTCGCTAAAGAATAGTTGACATGAAACAGCAGTACACACAATCACCACTGACCACCACGGCAGTTGGCTTAGGTGGTCAGTCCCAATATTCTCAATCCCAAAATGTTTTTTCGCCACCACCACCCCACCCTCAGCTCTTCAAATCTCTTTCCCTAATTCAGCTTTAGCGCACAGCAGCACAGTGATCTGTTGTCTGGTTGGATCTTCAGCATCGTTCAACTGTCCTGAAGTTTGGCTTTTTGCACCTGTAGCTGTCGGGGACTTCAGCAGACTATCAGCATGGCTACCGTGGTGAATTGGCAATTTTTGCCAGGGCAGTATCTCAACCTGTGTAGGATCAGCTGAATTACTATTTCAAAGGAACCCTCAGCCTAACCCTGGAAAATGGAGGTGGAAAGATCGCAGTGAATCTGTCCCTAAATTTCTTATGATAACGTACTTTAGACTTCTGGTTAAAATGAATTAGAAGTGTAGGATTATAGATGTGTTGGATTAATTGTTGAGTGGTAATCTTAACTGCCCAACCGGTGAAAACAATCTTCATGTCCTCCTGTGTGAAAAACAGCAAAACCGTTCATCAGATTTAGTGTTAGATGATTAAATAAGGTTCTGGTCACTTTGACACTTTTATCCAGATGAGAGCGATCGTTTCCAGGATGGCAGTGCCTCCAAGCGTTAGGTAAGAGTGGTCACTGAGTTATTTACAGAGCATGAAATTGTCTGTTAACAAATCTCAACCCACTTTAACACTTATGGGACATTTTTTTAAAATAATTAACATCCAGTTAAACAGTTCTCCCCACCGACTTCATTAAGACGCCAATAAAAGGAATATCTTTTGAATGAACGGTGATAAATTTCTCCAGCACAATTCCAAATAATCCTTCTCAAAACACACTGAAGCTGTTCTGATAGCTCAGCGCTTCATTAAGACACTTTATGCTGTCATATAATTTTCTGGACATTTTCCACATTTCAAAGCGGTGTCAACATCAAAACTATTAGTTGAAATATAGTTTTTTTTAAAATACATAAAACTGCTTAGACTGCATAAAGATCACGTTAAAACAAAAATGTTTAAGGTATTTGATTCTTCAAATACCTGTTCACTTTTTTTACAACAGATTGTTACTTCACGTTGTTTTCCCACACACCCTGAGCACAAGTTGGCTGCTTTTCCTGCAATCTGTGGCCCAACCCATCCCTAACCATGTCATTTGGGATTGCCAGCTCTCCAGCACTCTGCTTCTTGGTAAAATAGCTCTTCCAGAAACTCAAGTTGTGCACTGTTGAAGAATAATGTTCCCGCAAAGCAATTTTTTTCTACAAACTTTGTGGGATGTTACATTCAGGAAATTGCTTTCAATGGCCTTGAGTTCTGAATAAATCAAGTGTCTTTAGCAAAGCGTCATGGGAGCCCATTTTGATCTTAAGTGGGCCTGAACATTGAAACTTTCTTTTCTTTATCAAGTTTAACTACGCATTTAATCCTTCAGATATCTTAATGTAAGACAAATAAGTGCAATGGTATGTCTCAGTTTTTCCACATAAAGAAATTCTGCTTGACTCAATGAAAGAAATCTGTCATCATGACTCTCTGAGCTTAAATTGTAAGCAATACATCTGTAGTTCTGGTTGGTATAGTGTGGTAATGCCCAGGGGAGTGGTCTGTATCAGTATCAGTAGCAATGGCTGTAAAACCTGTAAAAATACAGTAAAACGTCCAAAATAAATGCCCTCCTTAATGTTTTCCTAAGAATGGGCCAGTGGCCCAGACTGGAGTCTTTCCGGGTCGATTCTGATGAACGCACAAGACTTAATTGACATTAAGTGACATGTTGAAGTGAGCAAAAATGTGCTTGTTTAGCATGTAGTTAATACACATGTGGACCTTACAAAAGACTCCAGCTAATGGAAAACTGTTCCAGGGTAAGGCACTGTGAAGATTTATTTATTGTTTTTGTGTTTCCATGGGTGCTTTTTGTGTCTTGATATCTTCAGTATTGTTCTGTAAAAAAATTACAAAAACATAAAGGAAATAAAGTCGAATGAGTAGATCTCTCCAAGCCTTTGATGAGTACTCTCTAAATCTGGGAAGATGGCAAAGTGAAAAGCTGAAACAGAGGCAAACAAAACTTTCTGCAGATGTATTCAAATTTAAACGGAACCTATTATGCTTTGCTGGAACTTTCTGTCATTAATAATAATAATAATAATAATATTTCAGAGACAGAAGCTCATAATGAACATGCTCAGTTTTTCAAACTACAAGGTGCAAGTAAGCACTCCAACATTTTTTTCCCCATCTCTATGCATATGATGTCAGTGAGAATGGTTATCATCCCTAATATAGTCATCTTAGCCACACCTATCTGTCACTTAAGCCTTCTGTTTGCGAGGGGCAGCCAATCAGAAGAAAGTTAGCCACTGTCCAAACTGGTAAGCTGAGGAGCTACACCAAGGCCCGGTATTAGTAAATCATCCAAAGCTACTCTTTCAGATACCAAGAATAAAAGTATAGAGCCGGAAATGAGTGTAATAAATCACCTATAACACCCATCTTCCTGATTTGGGGCGATGTATAATATAACTCCAGGACTCGTAAATCTGCAACAGCAATGTGTTGAGCTGAATGTTACTCTGGATGTCTGAAAGTTCACTTAGTTTTCTTAGAAAGAAACCGTATCCCCAACCCTGTAAACACACACACAGAGGGAACAGCAGCAGTTCTTGCTTGTGAGGAAGACAGGTTATTGAGGGTTGGGTGAAGGGTGGCTGAGCTGGCTTCCCGCTGCAGAGTTTGCAGAGTAACACCAATCAGATGGCAATAAATCTTAAACATTGATCCCACAGAGATACAGAGGTAGCTTTGCAAAACGTGGGATTTCAGCAGAGGTTCTTCTGTAACATGCTCATGCACAGGAGAAACGTTAAAATGACAAAATAAAGCAAACGATCCAAACTGCATCATGTGCATGCGGCACGTCTGAAATCTTTAAAAAAGACACTGAACAAGCTGAGTCTAGCTTCACCACCATCTCCGCCTTCTCTCTCTCTCTGTCTCACTTCAGTTCACTCCCTCACTGTCTATATAAAGTCAGTTTGACTGAGTATCTTCTGCTGCGTGTGCACTCAGCACCAGCCATCATTCTCACACACACTCACTCTCACACACACAAACTCCCGGTATGCAGCTGCTCGAACTCCTGAAACGCTTTGCATGAGGTGGCCGTTTCTCTGGAATCTTATGATCCTACATATTGAGGTAAGCACACAGGGGCTGGTCAGTACCATGAATCTTATGGACCCAGAGGGACTCTAAGTGGTAATAAAATGGTATCACTGTGGATGGATAAAGCTTAGCTGCTGCAGAAGCACTGCTGGGACTTAATGCACAGGATAGAACAACTTCCTTCTGTCAGCTGGTCCATGATCAGTCTGTGCTGTAGTCTTATATATGTTTACGTTGAATAACTGCTTTGCTGTGATCAGTGTTTAGATGTTCTTTGGAGTAGTGTAGATAAGTATGTTCTTTAAAGAACTACAGTTACACAGTTACTCACATGCACCTTTGGATATTTGTTCTATTTTACTGACTGTTTTACAAATCTGTGAGATTGTATATACAAACCAAATATTTAAGGTAATTTTATGCTGTTAAAGGATGTGCTTCATAAATACTCCTGATTGGAATGCATTTAATTCAGTAAATGGACTGCCCCCTTGTGTAGTCCTAGCAGCTGTAAAAGTCTTCGGAGCCCAAGTGCTTTTTGCAGTCATAGTGTGACAATTTATTGCTCTAATTTTGGATCCAATCCAGCGGACCTGCTGACTACAGCACCACAGTCAACGAACTTCAGAGGATGAGAGCTTCTTTTGTTTTCCTTTTCTGGCTTACAGACCAGTAATGCAAAATGAATAGCAAGTGGCAGACTTATCAAATCCCAGTGAAAATACTACCTTCTTAAATAATTTCCTAAACTTCCCAGAAAGTGTCTGACATATCTGTTGGTTTTTTAGTTCCACGGCTGTTCCACACCAGCACTGTAACTTTTGATCAACATCACCTAAAGGGAATAAACCAAATCATAATTCTCTAACTTTCCATCCAGTGCTGGAAAACCCCCTTTTTTGGGGGTCATCACTAACTAAAGGCTTCTGTTATACATATGTGTACAGATGATGTATGAAACAACAACAACAACTGCACTGCCACACCTCAGGGCTTTGTTTCTTTGTCATTGATCCTTGGCGCTGACAGCTATTTTTTTTTAAAGGAAGTGAGCCCTTTGCTCCTCTTTACTCATTTGAAACTAACTGCTGAATTACACATAAAAATCTGTCTGTGGTCCCGTGTAGTGTCCCCTCCTTCAGAGTGTGAGGGGGACGGGCTCCCCAGTGGTTACGGCTCTAGGGACTCCATCCTCAGAGCCAGCACAGAGAGGGACTGGAAAAGACGAAAACGGGGGCAACTAGGGCGGCTTAACAGGTGAGCACCACTGTTATGATCGCATCTGTTTTAGCTATTCATGACATGGATCGCTTATCTTTTATAGATACTCATGCAACATCTGTTCAGTTAAAGGCAGGTCACAGAGCAGGCTTTATGTGCTGGATGTTGCATTCAATGTGTGTCAGCAGAGTGGTGATGACTGAGTCCATTTAATGCCTGCTGTGGACCTAATAGTCTGGCTGCTGCAGGCGTGTGGGCAGTCTGGGCTGCTGTCAGGCTCCGTAGTCAGTGTGTAACCAGTCTACTTGTGTGGTTGCTGATATTTCAGCTGCAGCAACTCCAGTGCTGAGGCTGGCAGAGAGAAGCAGCAGCCAACGTTTGGACTGAGTGGAGGTGCAGCCATGCGCTGCTCCACCCTGCTCGCCATCTTGACGGGTGTTCTTCTTTACTTGGTGCTGGGAGCTGTGGTGTTCCGTGCCCTGGAGGCTCCGCAGGAGGAGGGCGTGCACATGAAGCTGCAGGACACACGCCGGGACTTCCTGCTGAACTTCTCCTGTGTCGACTCAGACAAGCTGGAGGTTCTTATAGAGGTACAGAGAGGAGCCATTCACTATCTGGCTTTTATTTCGAAAATGTAAAAATTGTTTCCGTTTCTCTTTTACAATCTCCATCAGGTACAGCGTCATATTGATTGCTACGATACAATACTAAACAATAAGACACGAAACGATACGATACGATACTACATGACACGATATTACCTGATATGATACTGCAACTAACTAAATCGAACAGCATTGTAGCAGCCCTTGGCATCAAGAACGACAGAAGAGTCTCTAACGGGTGCAGCCATTTATTTCCTCACCACACACAGCTCATTCTCTGGACGTTGAGCACCGTGAAAACTATAAAATAAGAAAAAATTGATACCCGTACAGTACCCTTTGAACTATAACAATGAGCTTAAGTTAATTCAGGCAAGTTCAAACAAGTAATTCTGAGATATACAGTCACAGATTAAATAAAACAAAAGGGGTTACTTCAAACAGCATCAAGGGATTACACAGTTCAGTTAAATAAAATATAACAACAGATCATCTCTCATCACATACCTCAGTCCGCTTGCCAAGGGTGCAAAACTCCGGTAAACACTTAAACACTTCGGCCCGTTTCTCATGGGGTGCTGCTAGCTTGCATGACACACATGTCTAGCTAAAAAATAGCACATGGATGTAAGTAACGTAAATAAAGAATAAAAGGGTTTTCAGATAGCTCACAATACAAACGCAGCAACATACCTTACATTAGAAACACACTTATCATACTTATCAAAGTATTATCGTAACTTACATGGACTTTGTACAACTTATTCCTGCCGCGACAGACTGCTCTATACGCGTTACGTGGCATGCCTCTGATCACATCTGTCCTTAGTGCGACTGCGCATACAGTTCCGACAACCCCCGCAAGGATGACTTATGGTACAGATCAGCGGTTCATTACACTCCCACCAATCATGCTATGATTTACAAACTAGCTAATCATACATGATTTGAACAACAACAAAATGAGACCACTTCAACCAATATACAGGTGTACAAACATCATAGAGCAGGTGCCACCTGGACTGTTACATTGTTTATGTCAGTATGTCAGTTCCTCTCAGATAATAACATGGTTGTTATTATTCTCTTTCAACAAGAACCACCAGTTTTTGAATAGGCCGCTCGATGATGGGGGGCTTGAAAACACGGTCCTGTTTCTTGGTCTGACTTTGGACTCCTACTTGAACTTTGACCCGACGGACTAAACCATCATCGCCTTCGATAGTTTCAACGATACGCCCCAGTTGCCACTGACACCTTGGTAACATATCTTCCTTGATGATAACAATGTCATTCACTTTTAGATTACGGCGGGTTTTGTGCCACTTCTGTCTTGTGGAGACATTCATGAGGTATTCTCTTTTCCACCTACCCCAGAACTGCTCAGTTAAGTATTGTACTCTACGCCACCTCTTCGCTGCATACAAGTCTTCTCTCACAAATTTCCCAGGTGGTGGTAGAGCAACTTTGGACTTCATCAGTATAAGATGGTTCGGAGTAAGAGGTTCAGGTGCCTTTGGGTCACAGATACTGCCCACAGTCAAGGGGCGGCTATTTACAATAGCCATGGCCTCATAAAACAAAGTTCTAAGAGAGACATCGTCTAGTCTTCCTGCACACTGAGCAGTAGTGGCATTTAGCACATTACGAATGGTCCTAATTTGGCGTTCCCAGATGCCACCAGCATGACTTGCAGAAGGAGCATTGAAAACAAACTCACACTGTTTGTCTGCCAGGAAAGCCTCCAGTGCCTGCATGTCACATTGTTTGAGAGCCTCTCTGAACTCATTTTTGGCTCCTACAAAGTTTGTGCCTTGGTCACAGCGGAGTTGGCAAACAGCTCCTCTGAGGCTGATGAAGCATCTAAGGGCATTGATGAATGCATCTGTTGATAGGTCTTCTAGCATCTCGATATGAACAGCACGTGAAGACAGGCATGTAAAGATAAGCCCATACCTTTTGTACTCCTTACGGCCCCGCTTGATGGAAAATGGACCAAAGCAATCCATACCAGAGTACGAGAAAGGAGCGGAGGCTTCAGTCCTTTCTTTCGGGAGCTCTGCCATGCGTTGCTCCTCGGTGGGGCGCCGAAGTTTTCGACATTGCACACATTTATGTATTAACTTGGCAACTGCTTTGCTTCCCCCAAGCACCCAAAACCCATTTGCTCTGAGTTCTGCTAGGGTTTGACTGCGACCCTGATGACAGATGGTGGCATGGTAATGAGACAGTATTAGTCTTGTAATGTGACTTTCCTTTGGAAGGATAACCGGGTGTTTTAGTTCTCGACTGAGCGTTGCCTTTGTCAGTCTTCCACCTACACGAAGAAGTCCTTCATCTAAGATGGGATCAAGACAACTTAGGGGGCTAGAGCATGGAAGAGAGTTGCCCTTCTGAAGTGTCTTTATGTCTTGCAAAAAGGCTTGTCGCTGAACCAGACTGATTACTAGTTCACAAGCTTTTCTCCTTTCCTCTACCGTCACAATGCTACTGACACGATCTGACTTCATGCCTAGTCTCTTAATTCTTGCAACTACTCTGATGAGCGTTGTCCAGCTGGAAAAGCGGCTTAGACGGTTCAGAATGTCATTTTGCTCATTGGCATGGGTGGCAAAGGTTTTCACCGATTTAACTTCAGGGTCACAGACTAGCAAATCTGGTGAAAAATGTAGTGTTGGGTGTATCTCAGGTTTCCATAGAAATTTAGGACCCGATAACCAGTTCGTTGACAGAATGTCCCCTGCACATAGACCTCTCGAAGCGTGGTCAGCTGGGTTTTCTGCCGTATCCACATAGTGCCACTGAGCAGGGTTTGTGGTTTCTCGGATTAGCTGAACACGATTTGCGACAAACACATGGAATCGCCGTGCCTCATTGCTGATGTAGGCCAATACAACTTGGGAATCAGTCCAAAAGAATTCCTCATCAATCTGCATGCCGAGCTCTGTTTTTAACATGACGCTTAGCCTTGCGGAGATTACTGCAGCCGAAAGCTCCAGCCTTGGGATGCTCATGAGCTTTGTTGGTGCGACTCTTGCTTTGGCTAACACAAGGCTACAGTGTACTTCATCCTTTCCATTCTTGTATCTGAGGTAGGAACATGCACCATAACCTATGTTACTGGCATCTGAAAAGTGATGCAGTTCCACCCTCACTATGTTGCCAAAGTCTGGAGGATGGTAGCATCTGGGTATCGCTATTTCCTTTAGCCTGTGTAGATCCCTTTTCCATTGCTCCCACCGTGCATGTAGGCTATCGGGAAGCTGATCATCCCAACCTACGCCCATGCGACACAGCTCCTGGAGAATACATTTACCACTCAGGATAAAGGGAGCTACAAGACCCAGAGGGTCGTAGAGGGAGGAGACAGCGGACAGGAGACAGCGGACAGGATACCACGACGAGTTGAGGGTTGGTCCCTTTTGTCAATGTTGAAGCTGAAGGTGTCACTTTCTATTGACCACTGAATGCCAAGTACGTGACCCTCCGCTGTTGAATCCAGGCTAAGGTTGAGAGGTCCGGTGGTTACTGCCCTTTCTGAAGGCGCAACACCACATAGCGCCTCCACCTTGTTCGAGTTAAATTTGTGAAAGTGTAAACCTCCAGTCTTACACAGCTGCTGTGCATTGATAATCAGGTCTGTAGCTTCTGTGACTGATGGGACGCTAGTCAGTCCATCATCAACGTAAAAGTTCTTTTCAATGAAAGCAGCAGTCGAAGGATAATCGGCTTCGCATTGCTGTGCAAGATATTTAAGGCCGAAATTGGCACACCCTGGAGAGGAACCAGCACCGAAAAGGTGCACCGCCATTCTATACTCTTGGGGTTCTGTTTCCAGCTGACCGCCCTTCCACCATAGGAACCTCAGGTAGTTCCGCATGTTGGGTGGAACATAGAACTGATGGAACATTTTTTCAATGTCGCAGGTGATGGCTACTGCTTCCCTCCTAAAGCGGCAGAGAACTCCTACTAGAGAGTTTATCAGATCAGGGCCAGTCAATAAGGTGTCATTCAGAGAGATGCCCAGAAACTTGGCTGAACAGTCGAAGACCACCCTAAGTTTATCTGGTTTCCTAGGATGGTACACCCCATGATGTGGGATGTACCAAATTGTCTCTCCCTCATGTGCTGGGGGGGCTGGTTCTGCAACACCTTTGCTGATGGTTTCCTCCATGAATGCTGTGTAATGGTCATGGTACTGCCTGTTGGACCTTAACTTCCTCTTGAGGTGTTGCAAACGAGCTTCAGCCAGTCGCTTGTTGTTTGGCAGCATAGGTGGAGAGCTGCCCTTGAAAGGAAGTGGCATCTCATAGTGTCCATCCTTCCTTTTTGTGATTGTGCTGCTGAGGAGTTTTACAAAATGAACATCATCTTGAGAAACATATTTATCTTGATAGTTTCTTTCGCTGAAATCCATTTCTAGGACCTTCAACACATCATTGACCGGAGGCAATGGCATTTCCTTTACTGCCACTCTGTGTACAAAGCTTTGATGTTCCTTTCTATCAAGATATGGATTTGCTGATCCTATGATGCTCCAGCCAAGCACGGTTCTTTGAGCAAATGGATGGTTTTCTGACCCTACAATGACTTCTAGAGGGGCCAGTGCTGATGGGCAATCATAGCCAATCAGCAATCCCACTTCACAGTCTTGAAGTGGCTGCAGCTTGTTTGCCAGTTGCCTCAGATGTGGCCACTGAAGTGCGGTGTCCTTTGTAGGAATGTGAGACTTATCGACTGGGATGAAATCCCTTGTATATGCCTGGCGTAGCTGAACATGCGACTCACTATGGAGCCCACGAACTTGCAATCCACAAGCCACTTTGCTAGCTATGACTGTGTCTACTGCTGTCATTGTACTGAGCCTTAATTGCACTGGCTGAGTCTTCACATTTAGTGCAGAGACCAGATCTCCCAAGATGAAAGTTGAATCGCTCTGTGTGTCGAGCAGAGCATATGTGAGAATCTCACTGTGGGGGTCTTCTGCCAATGACACAAAAACTGGAACAATGCTAGACGTAGCTGAGGAGTATCTTGTCAATGTGTGTGACATGACATTGCGGACTTCCTTTGTCTCATTTCCTGCAGATGGTGAATCACTGTTTAACATTTCACTGGCTCCCTCAATTCTCTCTATGTGCAAGCAAGTTGGATGATTTCGACCACATATAGTGCATGTGTGCCTTCTTTTGCATTCTTTACTAGTGTGACCCTTTCTTAAACAGCCAAAGCAAAGACGGTTTTCACGAATGAAAGCTCTCTTTTCATCAGGAAGCCTTGTGGCAAAGGTTGGGCACTTGGCGACACCGTGTGTTTCATCGTTGCAGACGAAGCATGGTGGTCTTGGCTTTGAAATTAAGGTCCCTGGTTTACCTGCAGAGTGCTTAGCTTGAGCATTGGTGCTGAGTGCCTTGGTTCTCTTAGGAAGCCTTTCATCTGTAACTTTAGTGGTTAGTAAGAAGGGAGAAGTAATGGGGTTGCAGGCTATTCTAGCTTCCCTTTGTAGAAATCTGGTGAAATGAGCAAATGGTGGATACTCTTGACATCTGTCTAGTTCATCCACAACAACACGACCCCATCTGCGTACCAGCCATTCGGGCAGTTTTTTGAGAAGTTTATGATTTTCTTCACAATCATTTAGAATTGCCAGCCCTTTAACATGAGGGATGGCCTCGGCACAACTTTGAAGGAAATCTGAAAACTCTCTGAGGGCTACTGGGTCATTGGGAGCTATTTTTGGCCATTTCATCAGTTTATCCCTGAAAGCCTTTTGGACGACAAATGAACTTCCATACCTCTCCTGAAGAATCTCCCAGGCACCCTGATATGCATCTTCTGAGTTTCGATAGAAGAATCCTTCGACCGCCTTCCGTGCCTCACCAGCAAGATAACTTTTCAAGTACAACATTTTTTCGCCTGCGGGGAGGGGTTTGTGGCCAATCAATGCCATAAAGGATATCTTCCAGTCTATAAACTTTAAAGGGTTACCAGTGAACACTGTGGGTTCAGGTGCAGGCAGACGGTTGGAGACGAACAAGCTTGCAAGCTCCTGTGTTAAGCTGACCTCCTGTTGCCTTTGCAAAATTTCAGGTGGTGCACACTGAGGTCGAAATGATTCAGCCTGTGGATTCAATGGATTCTGAGATTCAGATTCTGAGAACTTGATTTGGCTATCAAGTTGTGATTTGTCATCTGCTTCATACTTAAGGCTTTCCAATCCATCGTAGTTGTTGTAAGCTCTCACTCTGGCTGCTGCTACTTTTACCTCATTTTCTGCCTGTAGCTGTTGCAGTTTAGTTCTCTCTTCCTCTAGCTTTGCTGTCATTTCTGCAATCATTTGTGCTTCCTTGATTTTCCACTCATGCTCTAAGCTACTCTACTTGGCTTGCTGTTCATGTATTCGTTGCATTGCCTTCGCCTGTTCTAGTTTAGCTGCAAGGTCAGCTTCGGCATCCACACGTTTGCTAGAAGTTGTAGATGTGGCTCCAGAGTATGAATCTGAGCCCTTTGAATGCTCTGAAATAACTGTTTCTGTTTCAGTTTTCCCAAAAACAGATCCATACTCCTCCTTACTTAATATCATCCTTACACGCTCCTTCTCGAGCCTGTCATTAAAAGTCTTATCTATATCTTCTAGTCGTTTACTAATGAGATCACAAATTTCTGTTGTTAGGGCAACACACGCATCCATTTTCTTGACAACATCTGGAGTAGAAGTATGATTACGTCGGATAGGCTCATACAGTTCATGCATTAATGCTTCTTTAGCCTTAATGTCCGTTTGTGTTCTAACAAGGTCTTCGTTTGAGCAGAAACCTTTCAGCCTTGTTCTAACTCCTCTTGCTAACTCCTTCCAGGACTCATATGCCTTGCTAAATGACCTTTCATTTTTCTTGGCCTCCTGTTCATGCATCTCCTGCCCCTTTTCTGTTAGTCTTCGCTCTCTGGAGCTGGACCTGGCCTCTTGTGCCTCTGTAGATTTGTCTATTTCTTCAACAGGGGACAACATTATTATTAATTTTATTTTTGGCTTGTTGCACCTGCCCTTTTAAGTGTATATATCTTAACTCAAATGGGTTGAGTGGTGGTTTCAAACTTATTAACACTCAACTTAGATATTTACACCTTTAACCTCACAGACTGGCAACAAAACCAAAATAATACTGATGATGCCCTCAAATAAGACAATTTGCCACTTAAGTTTTTACAGAAGTACAACTGATAGCATAAAGCCCAGATTCAGTCTTAGACATTCTGATGCAAGAAATGTGGGATATTCAGCATCACAACTTTACATGCTACTGTGTTAAATACAGAAGAGGTCTTTCTTTCTTGCATTACTTTAGACTGCCATGTTGAAGATCATTTGCTCACACAGCTTACAAGATGAAGGTGTGCATGACATTGTATTTATAATGTCCTTATTTTGAGTCCTTTACTGATCCAGTAGTCTCTAGATGATGCGATACACTCCTTTACTCACAGTTCGACGAAAGAATAAGATGAGTGTAGATGGCTGCAAGGCAGCGATGAGTTTTCACTGTAGCAGCCCTTGGCATCAAGAACGACAGAAGAGTCTCTAACGGGTGCAGCCATTTATTTCCTCACCACACACGGCTCATTCTCTGGACGTTGAGCACCGTGAAAACTATAAAATAAGAAAAAATTGATACCCGTACAGTACCCTTTGAACTATAACAATGAGCTTAAGTTAATTCAGGCAAGTTCAAACAAGTAATTCTGAGATATACAGTCACAGATTAAATAAAACAAAAGGGGTTACTTCAAACAGCATCAAGGGATTACACAGTTCAGTTAAATAAAATATAACAACAGATCATCTCTCATCACATACCTCAGTCCGCTTGCCAAGGGTGCAAAACTCCGGTAAACACTTAAACACTTCGGCCCGTTTCTCATGGGGTGCTGCTAGCTTGCATGACACACATGTCTAGCTAAAAAATAGCACATGGATGTAAGTAACGTAAATAAAGAATAAAAGGGTTTTCAGATAGCTCACAATACAAACGCAGCAACATACCTTACATTAGAAACACACTTATCATACTTATCAAAGTATTATCGTAACTTACATGGACTTTGTACAACTTATTTCTGCCGCGACAGACTGCTCTATACGCGTTACGGGGCATGCCTCTGATCACATCTGTCCTTAGTGCGACTGCGCATACAGTTCCGACAACCCCCGCAAGGATGACTTATGGTACAGATCAGCGGTTCATTACAAGCATACAGCAAACTTTGAGTTACTGAAACTACACATTTTGCATTCAAAAAGTGACTCTAGCTTTGCCCAGCTGCTGCTTTCTGTTAATCATATATTAACAAACTCCAAACAAGTGTCATGATGACCTCTGATGCCGACTGCCTCTCTAGCTAAAAATACACTTTTGCTGAGTGCGTGACACATACCTGCTTCATGTTTTATACGCACTGGCTGAGTTTGTGGATCCTTAGGATGATCATTCAGATGTGTAACGTGTTCAGTGGAGCTTTGCTGGTGACACAGTGCAGCGGCACAGCACGACGACTATGAGCCAGATAACAGGTGTGGTCAGAGCAGCTATGCAAGGTTCCTTTCATGAGTGTAACTGCGTGACAGCTGATCCACAGATGGGTCGAGCGTTGGCAACCTAGCTGTGATCCTGAGACGCTTGTCCTCACTCTAGAATGAACATTGTAAATTACTGTTTACGCTTGCAAAGCGATCTACACATGAACTCGGCGACATTTGGGAAAAGGTTAAAGGGATCAAAGGACACTGAAGCACGCAAGCAGGTCTTGTTGTATTTTGTGTTTATTTAGAGGAAGCACATGAGCGATTAGGTGTCTTTTTTTTAAATATCCAAATGAATAGGTGAGCACAGTAAGAAGTCCAAGCTGAAACACTTTCTTGTTTCTCTACTTGTAAAAAGAGCATTTGACAATTTGCTTGATTAAAATCATGTAGATACTAATATATTGTGCTTTTAAAAAAATGCACTCATAATATGCAGCCAGTGATGTGATGATAGCGTCCGTTTGGTTCCATCAGAAAAAGAAAGAAAGGATTGGGATGGTTTGGGTGAACTTTGCACCTCAGTGCACTTATAGAAGTGGGGACACAATGCACTTAATGTCGGCTTACACGAAAACTGCTATTGAGCCACTGTGGATCATGTGTCACCGAACTGATGTTACATTCAGATGTTTCATCTTCTAGTTGCAGTTTCCTCCTCAAGCATCTGTCACATAGCACACCATACTTTATCAAAGATCATGCTATATTTTCTACCAGCAGATATTGATGTGGTTGATCATGTGACATTTATTTTATTGAAGAATTTATTAAACAAAAGTATCATTGCCTTGATGTAGGCATGTTGTGTAATTGTCTAATGTTATTTTTGGACACTGAAAGAATTTTCCGGAGGTCTTCAATTCAGGCAAAATTTGTGCAGCTACTTTCTTTTTTTTTTTTTTTTTTTTTTTTTTTTAAATGACATCAGAAACAGCAGTATGCGACATTACGTGATGGCAGAGCTTCAGTTCATCCTTTGTCTTTTTTTTTTTTTTTTTTTTTTTTTTTAATAAATAGGACAGGGGGAATGAATGAGAGAAAGAGGGGGAGAGAAAGAAAGAAAACCAAAGGGGAGAAGAGACGGTGAGAAGGGGGGGGAAGAGAGAGAGAGAGAGAAAAAAAAAAAGAACTCCTGGGTCACCTGTATGGAGAAAAAAGCAAAAAAAACAAAAAAAACAAACAGAGGAGACAGCAAACAACAAAGAGCAACATAATAATAGAGAAAACAAAGCACCATCACAATAAACTAGCTAGTCATAGATATCAATATTTACTAAATAATAAACGATATTGTGCAGCACGCAAGATAGACAGCGCACAGTGTGCTTTGAGGTAGCAGCCAAGAAAGCTTTAGTCCGCGTCTGTGAATACCCATGTGTGCATACCTGTGTGGATCAGCATGCTTGCATTCCAAAGGTTTCTCCATGTAATGATCTGCTAGGGAGTGTGGGGGGGCCACAGCCCCGTCCTCCAGGGTGTGAAGCGGGTATGGAGGAGATCAAAACTCCAGACATCCAGAGGCCCCCAGAACACAAGAGACCATGGAAGACCAACAGAGGGGCAGCCGCGCCACTGTTCCAGTAAGAGCTGAGGAGAGTCCCAGATGAGGGCTCGCCCAGCAGCCGCGGAGCAGAAGTCAGGGGGAGTTGCAGTGACGCGCCCGTGAGCTCCGCCGGCCCCCAGCTGTGCCTGAGTGACCGAGCCCCAGGCCGAGAGGCCGGGGGCACCCCACCTCCAAAGGGGCCCGAGCGAGCCCCAGGCCCCAGGCCCCGACAAGCGGCCGCCAAGGAGTGAGCCGGTGTGTACCCGGACGCCCACCCCCAGACACAAAGAACCACCAACACACCGATACCTGAGGGAGTCCGCCACCGGCAGGGGAAGTGGTGGTGGGTGGAGATAGGCCTCCAAACCTTGGAGGGCCTGAGGTGTCCCCAGAGAGGTGGCGTCTGATACCCAACCTGACATATAGACACAGACATACAGGCACACACAGACACAAACATCCATTCCCACCCTCATGCTCTCATATGCACTCACTCCACACTCAACCAACGTGGAGACAGACATAAAGAGACGCTGTACACACAATCACACTCCCCAAGCGTACTCTACAAACCGGGTCTAGGTACCCTTGCCCCTGGAGGGGGGAACTGCACCCAGACCCAGGTGGTGTTACCCTTTTCCCTGCGGTGGGGAGAGGCAGACCACCCCGACTCCGCAGCAGCAGGGAGGCCCCACACCCCAGACCGCAGTCGGACGGCCAACTCCTCCTCCTAGCCCCTCCCGCTCCAGCAGGCCGCAGAGAATGGGGGTGGGAGAAGACTCCAAACCTCCCTCCACCCGCTCATTGTAGTGTTGATGCATATGTGTTCTAAGGTGCAATTAAAACCCAGGAGGGCATGGAGCTACCTGCCAAGGAGCAGCAGGTAAGCGCATGGTCCCTCCTGCTAGCCCTCAATGACTAAGTGTATTTAAAATTGAGAGGTGGGCAACGACGTCAGGGGTGAGGTATACACCCTGATGGTAATTTGGACTCGGTGATTGTGCCCACCCCCAAGATCCTATATGTATGTGTAATGAGAGTGTGAATAATGTGAATGTCTAAGTTGTGGGATAAAATTGAGGCAGAGGCAGCCAGAAGGGGACGGGGGGGGGGGGGGGGTAGCCTCCTCTGCACCCTGGTGACATACCCCCACTCCAAGGCCCTGCATGTGTGGGTGGTTGTGGAGGAGCGGGAAGAGGGAGGCAGCTGGAGATGGGGAGGGAAGGAAGGGAGGGGCAGGTAACCCCTCCCTGGGGCCAGCTCCCCCGCTGACCCCAGTAGGCACTCCCACCCTCCGCGACCCGCCAGGGAAGGGGGGCCCAGGCCCATCAGACCGGGGCCCAGTGCAGTAGCGCCCTCCGGCTCCACAGAGCCCTGGACAGTCCACCCAACCCCACCACAGAGAAAACTGCACCCACCCCACCATCCACACATCTTCCAGACTACATAAGACGGTAAACGCCCAGGCTGAGATCTTCCTCCACCTCTCCTGTATCTCCCCCTCCTGCAGAGAGTTCCTGAAGAGAAGAAAGCTCCTGCAAGATGTGACCATCCCCCCCACCAGTTGAAGAGCCCCCCAGGCGGCTCGACGCACCGGCGGCACCCTGCTCCAGGGCCGGGCCCCCATGCACCCACCCGCCCACAACCCCGGCAACACACCAACCAGGACCCAAGCCCCCGAGGCCCGGCCCGGGCCCCAGCCCAGAGACGGAGCGCCCCCAGAACCTCACGCCCATCCCGGACCCACCCAGGGGCAGACAGGCTACCAGGTCAGTAACCCACGTCCGTCAGCACAGACCCTCCCCTAGCCCTGCTGCACGCAGCCGCGAGGAAACAGTCACCTGAGAGCCAACAGAGCCCCCAACCGGACGTGACCGCTACCCCGGGTTGAGCCCCCCAAGGAAGATGCCTCCGGGGAACCCCCCGACGCCCTAAGCCTGTCCCTACCCCCTCACCAATCACAACAGTGAAGGCGGGACCAAACTATGACCCCCCACCCCCACTAGGTGATGGAGCTGATAAAAGGGGCCCAGAGCAATTGATCTAATGTGGTGGCAGAGGCTGTATCAAGACTAATGTAATCTAATAGATAATTTCTATATTGGTTAGAATTAAGATTATTTTTATTTTTCCAGTTCATGAGGACTGTTTTCTTGGCTATGCATAGGGCAGTGAAGATCATATGGGCTATATTCTTTTCTGAAGTGACATTATCTAAGCTGCCCAGTAGACACACTAAGGGGGAAGTTGGAATGTTACATTTCAGACACTTTGATAAGTCTTCACATATCTCGCGCCAAAACTTTTGCACTGGTGGACAGAACCAAAGAGCGTGGATGTAATTGTCTGGTGTATTGCCTTGACAGTGTGAGCAGTTGTTGGAAGATGTAAAGCCCATCTTGAACATCCGATGACCTGTATAGTGCACTCTATGAAGTATTTTGTATTGTATTAATTGCAGACTGGGATTTTTAATTAATTTAAAAGTTTTTAAGCAAATCTGAGACCAGAAGTTTTGGTCTAGGTTGACTGATAAATCTGCTTCCCACTTTGCAGTAGGAAGGGATATTGATTCATCTAATTTAGAAAGTGTTCTGTATATTTTAGATAATAATTTGGGGGATTTAAGAGTAAGAAAATGTGCCGCACTTAGTGGTGTTTGTAATTCAACTTGACTGAGGTTAAATTTCTTTTTTACTATGGATTTAATTTGTTGATATTCTAAAAACCTTGTCTTGTTGATCCCATATTGTTCAACTAGTCTGTCAAATGGAATAAATTCTGTTCCCTCTAATATATGTTCTAAGTATTTAATTCCTTTACAACTCCATTCTGGGAAATTAATCATATTATTGTTTTGTAATATGTCAGGGTTATTCCAGATAGGTGTACGTTTGCATGGGATTAATGAAGACTCCGTTATTTTTAGAAACTCCCACCATGCTGTTAGAGAAAAGCTGATGTTGATACTTTTAAAGCATTCATGTCTTTTGATGTTTGAGCTAATAAATGGTAGGTCTGAAATCTCTAGATCCTTGCATAGTGCCTGTTCAACATCTAGCCAGGGCTCAACTAAGAAGGTATGTTTTAACCATTCTGAGATGAACTGAAGCCTGTTGGCTAAGAAGTATTGGTGAAAATTAGGCAGATCTAATCCTCCTCTATCCTTGGTTCTTTGTAGCGTTTTTAAGCTAATACGCGGGGGTTTATCTTTCCAAAGGAATTTGGAAATATATGAATCCAGAGATCTGAACCAATCTTGTGATGGTTTGTTAGGGATCATCAAAAATAAGTAATTTATTTTTGGCAAGATCATCATTTTTATAGTGGCGACCCTTCCCATGAGTGATATGGGTAAAGATTTCCATCTAGTCAGATCGCCTTCTACTTTCTTTAGAAGTGGGATGTGGTTTAGTTTAGTTAAGTCTGAAAGCTTAGGAGAGACATTAATACCTAAATATTTAATATTTCCGGATTGCAGTGGGGCAGAGGAAGAATTATGGAAGGAGCAGTTAATGGGGAGAACTGTAGATTTTGGCCAGTTAATTGAATAATCTGAAACTCTTGAAAACCAGTTTATTAAAGTAATTACCTCAGAGAGGTTGGTTTGTGTGTTTTGCAGAAAAAGCAACACATCATCCGCATAGAGACTGATTTTATGTTCTATGTTCTTACATTTTATGCCCTTAATTGTTGTAGCCTGTCTAAATGCTGCTGCTAGAGGTTCGATAAAAATTGCAAAAAGTGAAGGGGAGAGTGGGCATCCCTGTCTGGTGCCCCTCAGGAGACAGAAGCTGGAGGATGTCTGGTCATTTGTTCTGATACGAGCCGTTGGGGAATTGTATAATATTCTTATCCAGTTTATGAAAGAGTTTCCAAAACCAAATTTGTGTAAAGTTGCGAATAAAAATTTCCAATTAACTCTGTCAAATGCTTTTTCTGCATCTAGAGACAATATTATGGTTTCGATGTTTTTATCGTATGAGTAGTCTATTAAATTAAGTAATCTACGAGTGTTTGTTGAGGAGTGCCGACCTTTTATGAAACCAGTTTGGTCAGGATGAATTAAGAGGGGGGTTATTTTCTCTAATCTCTTTGAGAGAGCTTTGCAGATTATTTTAAGGTCTACATTTAAAAGAGAAATTGGACGATAGCTTGAGGGAAATAAAGGGTCTTTGCCTGGTTTTAGCAGGAGACTAATGTTGGCAGAATTCATATTTGGTGGTAGTCTGCCCTTTTCCTCGATTTCCTGCAACATGCTGTGGAATACTGGTGCCAAAATTGTCCAGAATTCTTTGTAGAATTCTGCAGGGAAGCTGTCTGGACCTGGAGCCTTATTATTGGGCATACTTATCAGGGCTTCCTGGAGTTCACTTGGCGTCAGTGGCGAATCCAGTTCCATTGCTTGACTGTCTAGTAATTTTGGAAGAGTTACGTTGTCAAGAAACAGATCAATTTCATTTTTAGATGGGTTTATTTGTGGTGAGTATAAAGTTTCATAGAAATCCCTAAAAATGTTGTTTATTCTTCCAGGATCATATATTGTGTTCCCCGATAAATCTTTAGCAGCACATATAGTTATTTTTTCTTTATTTATTTTTAGCTGGTTAGCTAGAAATCGACCTGATTTGTGCAGCTACTTTCTGATTCGTCACTGTAAATGTTTATCTGAAAACCTTAGGGAGCTCTTCAGATCTTGGCAAGATGACACCACCGTACCAGATAGAGCAGCAGACTCGAGATGTCAGATTTAAATAAGAGCTTCAGCTGTCCCTCCGTATAGACGTTCTTATCACTGCCAACCCCAGATTCTAAATTTATGGATTTGAAAGGCTAATAAATAATGAGGTGTGCTTGGTGAACTTTCTCCACGTGACTTTTTTTCACATGGTCTGGCTATCAGTGCAGGGTCTCCTTTTGTATATCAGTATAAGCTGAGCTTAGATAAGCGAAATTACAACTTTTACAGCTGCCAGTTTGTACGCTGAAATTAAATAAATATAAGAATATAGATAAATATTAAATCTTTCAAGCAATTCATGAAGTCAGTGTGACAACATCCCCTGGCTCAATTTCCTTCTTTATAAAGTTTTGCTGGCTATCTAAACAATCATGTGACATTGACAAATGATTGTCAATAATAAGCAGATTAATTAATACTTCTATATCACATACATTTGATAGCATGTAAAGTATGAACACCATTGTGTTTTCATAGTTGCTGTTTGCATGTATGTTGTGTATTTCACTACATCTGTGAGGGAATTGTGTCATGAAAACCTGAACCTCTCACTTCTGGTTAGCATTCCCAGGACGTTTCTTGAACACAGTTACTAAGGATTATATTTCTGGCTCCAAATCATCCCTTTCTGCGGTACACAGAGTACACAGGCTGAGACTGAGGTGCGCATGACTAACCTCATAATTTGCCTCTCGCTTTTAATGTAACTTGAGGAGTAAAAGTAACCTAATTATCGTATGCTAAACCCTCTGGACACAAAACCTCACTGCAGTGTCTTCCTGTATCCACTAGAATGCAGGTAAATTCATGCAAAGTCAGAGCTCACTGATACCCGAACAGTTACAGCACATATCTTGTAATTACAGTGTCACTGATTTGATTCCTACTTCAAACCTACTCTTTTAGTCAGTTGTCACTGCACAAATAGAATTTGAAAGGGTGAGAAGTTCAGTCAGTTTCTGCTAATCTGTTGGGACAGACGTACTTGGCAGTAGACATTTCTACAATCTTCAATCTAAACTTTTAATTGATTGGTTTTAATGATTTCTGCAGAGGCCAAGTTAATTCATAACCTCATCATGCTTAGGTTTATGTTCCGATAATTTAATCAGGGAATTTGATTCTGTGCTGTAAGCGGTTCGATATGCCCGGGACAGAATGGAGCCGTCACAGCTGCTCATCGCCGCTAACTTCCTGCTTTTGATCATGACAGTGCATTTTGTACCCCGTAGCAGGGATGGGTTCATTCATTCGTGTGTTTGTTAATGCCTCTTTTCCAGTGAAACATTAATTATTGGAGTGTTTCATCAACTAAGTACTAACCTTCCCCCCACTGTCCCTTCCCAGGAGGTGGTGGAGGCCACTGGAGCAGGTGTGGATCCCATAGGCAACGCTACATTTGTCAGCAAATGGGATCTGGCCAGTGCCTTTTTTTTCTCAGGGACCATTATCACAACCATCGGTTGGTGTCCAGCTAAAAGTCCTTGTTCATTAAATTTAATTGCATGATGGGACTCATTAATTACATCTGAAGTCTTTAAACAACTGCTCTTCTACCTCTGATCCCACATGTGCAGGTTTTGGAAACATTTCTCCCAAAACAGAAGGAGGGCAGCTGTTCTGCATCTTCTATGCCCTGGTGGGAATCCCAATGTTTGGTATCCTGCTCGCTGGAGTGGGAGACCATCTGGGTACTGGGCTGAGGAAAACTGTGGCCAAGATAGAGAAGCTCTTCCTGGTCAGAGCTTCAAAAATTTTTTAAAATGTCTTCTTTACTGCCACTGTAAACATACTTATCCATAGATTTTATAAATAATAGATGGATCTAACATTTGGGTCTGAAGAGTGAAGCCAATGCCTTACATCATCTAAAGCCTACACCTGTATTTGAAAAGAAGAAATTGGTCTCAATTGCATAGAAGCGTTTGGTTCCCTTCATCCAAAACATTTATGGCCTCAGTTGATGGTATCAAGTCTTCTCAGACATAACAAGATTTTTATTTTGTATATTTGGGGTCCAATCAGTGTCAGAAACGTGATAAAATAGGATAAGATTCAGAGTCGGCATAGCTTGGCAGGCTGGTTTCTCAGTCAGACCCAAACCTCGTTCATGACGTCTGGTTTCAAAACGCTAAAGAGGAGATGGCGAAAAGACTGAACTCAAGGCTTAAAAAATGACTTCACAAAGAAATGAGTGACATCACGTCACCACGTCCATCTTTTATATACAGGCTATATATTCATGGAACTAATTGGTTATCCTTTTCTGACAGAAATGGCGAGTTAGTCCCACCATCGTGCGTGTGATCTCAGCTGTCCTGTCCATCCTGTTGGGTTGCGTGCTCTTTGTTGCGCTGCCAATCTTCATTTTTCAAGAGGTGGAGGAGTGGACCCTGCTGGAATCAGCCTACTTCGTGGTTATCACCTTGACCACAGTGGGGTTTGGAGACTATGTTGCAGGTATATAATCAACCACCCACGCTGGTTTGCAGTGGTGCACACAGAATAGGAAAGTGGAAATGGAAAAAGGCCATCTGTCTCAGTATTATTTTAGTTCAAGCGGTGGCCCTTTATCATTCTAGCCAGTTACAAGAAATGGCTTTGGTCTCTGTTGATAGTTCCATTCTTTATAAGAGCTTGAAGGGAGGTGATCCCCACCACCCCCTCACCCCCACCCAATCCATGTGTTTTGATACTGTCAAAGTTTTTAAATGGCTCCTTCTGCTTGTTCTGACATATTTGATTATTATAAAACTTTATTACTGATAAGCTGACATTTGAAACTTTGATGCTTTTATAGGCGGACTTTATTTCAGTACCGGATAATCAGCTGTGCTATTTATTCGAGAGCAGTTCGTCATGTAAATTGCGCAATAATATGTAACTAAGGCTTTCGACAGCTGGAGGAACAAAACACCAAAAAATACAGCATGAGAGAGGCGGCAGTAGGGATAGGCTCCAGCCCCCTCCATGACCCTAAACTAGATAAGTGGGTGGGTGGATCTGGTGTCAGGTTTTTCTTCAGACAGTCAGTGCTCACCCTTACTTTATGCAGAGAGGACAGGTTTATTTCACCCCTGAGGTCACATCAGACCACCAGTATCTCCCCAATAATTAGTCTGCAGGATTTTTTTGTGCTTGTTTTTGTTTTTATTTTTATTAAGATGAGATCCTTTCCACTCTCCACACCCTGTGCACCACCACGGATGCCCATAGCCTGCCACTAGTGTACATCCTGCTTTATTAGGCTCTATAAAAGTGATGCAGCTGAAACACAATCATAGCTTCCAGATCAGTATAGCTTATATCATTTACTTTTTCATACTTTTCTTTTTCGTTGAAGGTATTGATCTGTTGATAAGTAGGAGCTATGACTTAATTAGTCATCCATAAATTTAGCTGTCAGTCGTGGTGCATTAAGTTCACTTAGCGCGGACAATGTCGTAAATTATTTATGATGATTTTCTTCACAGATGAATTATTGATTATCTAGTCTGCTATCTTAACAGTTTATTTACTCCATGGAAATGGATGGCTTCATGGGCGGATGTGTGAATGCGCTGGCCCCTTTTTACCTCCTGCTTCTGTATAATGTGTCTTTGTGTCAAAGGGGATTCAGGAAAGGAAGGCAGCGACCACTGGTACAAACCCTTGGTGTGGTTCTGGATCTTGTTGGGGCTTGCATACTTTGCATCTATCCTCACAATGATTGGTAACTGGCTCCGGGTTCTTTCAAAGAAGACCAGGGCTGAGGTACTCCTGTTCTTTTATGCCTGTTTTATCACCTGCTGTCTCCACTACTTCCTCTCCATCACCTCTGCTTTCATCCTTTTCCTTTCAGATGGAGGAGTTGCGAGCCCACGCCACTGACTGGACTCAGAACATCCAAAATATGTCGGTGGACTTTCGCATGCCAGGAAAAATCGATGACCCCTTTAAACGGCGTAGGAGAAAGCGCCGCCACGGCCCTCGAAGCCATGGTCACAGTGTATCAGCTAACGGGGTGCCTGAGGGGCAAGAAGAGCAGCGTGAGAGTCAGGAAGAGTCTGGGTCATATTCGTCTTCATCATCGTCCTCCTCTAATGAGTCAGGGTCTGGATCGGAGACAGATTCTCAGGCCACTCAGACGGAGCGAGTCCCAGAAGAAAAGCCTGCAGAACCCAAACAGGAGGAGGTTCCTCCTGACCCCCACCTGTCCCAGCCTCTGGACTACTTTGGTGAAAACCTTGCATTTATTGACGAGTCCTCGGATACTCAGAGCGGCAAACTACATTTGGATCCCCTGCTAAATCCAACAAAGCCCAATCCCCGTCAGCCAAAAAGGAGACGCCACAGAAGGCCAGTTCCTCAGAGGAACCACAAAAACAACAGCCCCAACAGCACTAACAAGAAGGAACCCAATAGAAACCCCAGATCCGTTCCAGATTTGCCACCCAAGCCTTGTGAATGATAGCAAATGTATTGAGTCTCGTTTGACAGAGGAGTTTTAATTGTAGAATATATAGTGCCTGCATACAGACATTCAAGATAAAAACAAGATGTCGAAGCCTTAGCCACGTGTGGTTTTGCATTTAATGTTCTTAGCATGTGAGTGTTTATGCCTCCCTTAAAGGTGATGAAGAGATTTTCATGCCAGTGTTCCCTTTACTTGCTGAGGAGTTACTGCTCTCTAGTGGGCCAGGACTGAAGTGCAGTACGACTCTGTGAACAATCTTTATAGTAGTCACGATAAACTTTATACACCAGTGTGCTGAAGAGAGGCTTCTCTGATCTGTGACAGTAACTACTGAATCCCTCCAACAAATAAACAGGTACTCGAGATCCTCTTGTACATTTTTGGTATGTATTGAAATCTTTTTTAAATCCTGTAAACTGCATTATATTTAGATTTTCATGGCCAAATGCATTGAATTCTATTGCACTACATACATCTGCCTAATAAAGTTGTTTTTAATAAAACAAGAAATGAATTGAGCATTTTATTACCAATAGGCAAATATAGTAATCATCTTATTTATATTAAAAAAATATTTTCATTTTAACTGTGGGCCCACTATAATAAAACCCCAAATCTCTATAGTAGATAGTGACAAACAGAGGCTTTTCTGTCATTAGTTTGTTTATCTCTACTTAATTCCTTTTTGTAGTAGGAATGGCAAGGAGGGGTGGAGTATTTACCAACAGGAAAAGGTGCAACACATGGAAATAAATTTAAAAGTTCAATTTTCTTTCTTCTTCACATTTTTCAAAGATTTCCAGCATCATCCCCCATCTCTCACACTTCTGTTCATTCCTGTTTCTGAATTTAAATCCATTGAGCTACTTTGACCGTTCTGTGTAGAATTTGTATGGGGGACATACATGTTAGGTTAACTGTTGATGCTGTGGGTGTGAATGCTTGTGTGTCTCCTCGTGTTAGCTCTATGATGAACTAGTGACCTGTCCAGGGTGTACCTTACCTTTTGCCCTATGACAGGTAGGCTCCAGCCCCCCTGCAAACCTAAACTGGATAAGCAGCTAAGAAACTGGATGAATGGGTTCATTTCAGTTCATTCTCCCTGGAAACGCAGGGAGTATGTAAACAGTTCAGTTTGTTTGTCTGGTTGTTTGCCTGTTTGTTAGCAGTCTAGTGTCCACAGTTTACCAGATATCATTTCCAATTTCTGTGTGATGGTAGATACAGGAAACAGCTCAAGGTGATTTCATTTTGGTGAAAATTCAGTCAATGTGAAATTCAGTAAAAACTTTATAATACCCACGATTTTTACGGATGGTCTTCAACCTTCTTCACAATATACAAGGCCTTGTATGAGGGACACGAGTAACTAGGCTGGCTAAGCATTTGACCTTGACCTTCATGGTTGGCGCCCAAGGTCATAGTTGACCTTGAAATAAAGTAATTCAATAAACATATTAAGTAATATATCATATAAAAGGACATAGAGATTACTGTACAAAACACTTTTTATTTATTCATCATTCATCATTATTTATTTATGACATCACAATGATGCAAGAACGGGCTAATGTATATGTTTGGTAATTGAGGACCAATGGTTTAAAAAAAAAAACACTGGTAAAATGAAGATGCTTTTAAAAATCACTTTCTAATTTGAGGGGATGATTTGAGAATACTTTATTCTTCCTCAACTGAACAGATGCTTAGTTTAGAGTCAAAAATAATCACATTTGAAGTAAAAGTTTATATTTAGCGTGCAGCCATATTGGCAGAAAACATGGCATATAGCTACAAACAGCAATAAGAAGAAAAAGTATCACTCTAAGCACGATAAAGTAACTCGAGCATTGACTTTAATGCATTCTATAGGCCTGGTTAGGCTGGTGGAGACAAAAGCAGGCATACGCTGTCAGACTTGCATATCACACATAATGCAGTGTATAAACAGCATTATAGCATGGACCTTTGAGTTGTCAGTCTATCCTTTTAAGAATGTGCTGTGTAGCTGCTCATTTGACTCGTGTAAATGATAGTCTGTTTGAAATTCTAGCTTGTTTCAACCTGAAAATGGCACCAAGGACAAACACAGTGCAGCAGTACAGTGTGACTGCTGCTCTTTTGTTCTATGTATCCTTTTTTTTTTAAAGGAAAGCCGGTGTACCTTAATGTTACAAAATATCAGATACACAAAAGTTGAGACTGTCACTAATGTAGATACACACCCCTCCTCCTCCTCAGCTTGTTTCTCTCTAAACACGGCCAGCAGGTGGCGCAAACCTTCAATGTCAAAGATGCAACTGTACTTCACACATCTAATCTGTAACTGAAAACTGAAATGTATCCCTCTGTGTGCGCTTGTTTGTGACCACCTAGATGCCACACTTGCAGCCTGCAGTCATGTCTGCGTGGTGAGTAAGCAGAGCGCAGAAAACAACGGAGTGGTCGACCGGCCTCTGGAAATCTGACACTTTCCCCGCAGGATGTCTAAAAAGAAAAGGCACTGTTCTGGCATTGCAATCAGGAAGTCAGGAGACAGCGATGATGTGCAGTGGCAGTGGGTGACCTTTAACTGGAGGACACTTGCTCAGCTGCTATAACGTCATCAGCACCGCTGCTGCAGTTTCCCCGAGCTGCCACCAGGGGTCGAGTGGTGGCCACATGGGTGGGCTAAAGCACTACTGGCCTGGATTTAAAGAATAATTCCACTCTAAATTAAAATCGAAATAAATAAATATTTTATAGGATTGTAAATATGTAAGCTTTTCTGTATTCAGGTTTTTAAAAAAAGAAGAGACAGACTGTAGTGTAGTGTCAGTTAGAGACATATCCCCAAAGCTGCCCCATAACGAGGACACACTGAAGCTCTAGTCACGGTCCGATACAGGTCATTTCAAACAAAACTGACAGAGTTAGTCAGCACTCACATGACCATCCTGAACATATAATCAAATCAGCCTTCTCTGATCTCACCCCACATTTGCGCACATTGACCTTGCTATTCATAACCACTACAACGTGGCATGTGCACAGCAGAGCAGCATAAAACATCTGTGAAGAGAATGTTCCCCCTTGCATGTTCTTGCATTTTTTGGTGATGGCTGAATTTGTATGACCAGCTTTTCTTTTCTTTTTTTTTTTAAGTTTTAAGGTGGATCTAAGTGCACTAAATGAGTTCAGCCCCACTCTGGAATCAGCCTGCTACAGCCTGTAGTCTAATAATAAGCGTCTGTAGTATAGGTGGAGACTGTTTTCAGTCAGTCGTGCTGGCTATGACTCACTAATGCAGTGCCCAGTGCCTTTTGTGGATACAGAAAGAAAAAAAGAGCTTCTTGTTAGAATTTATGTAGCCTATCAGCTGACACCTGTCTCAGGTCATGACCCCCTATGAGGAGCACCCGCAGGGACCCCATCTGGCATTCACTGTGTTTTTTTCTATTTCTTTTTTAGGTTTCTGATTCCCGCACATCCACACTCAATGCGCAGTCACGTGTTTAGACCTATATTATTACGCTAAACACAATCGTACAAAACGCTTTAAACAGATTTGTGCGCAAATCTAACGAACATAGCATGACGGGTTTCGCCTCCAACCGGATAATGCAGAGTCTGCAGCAGTGTGATGCAGTCCCGCAGAAGAATTGCAGTCTCTGCAGCACAGGCTGAATGACCTTGCTTCAAGGTCGCAGTGACACCGCCGTCAGTTTTCCCTGTGAGGCGCGCGCCACGAAAATCCTGCCCGCGAGCGCGCCGCATCTATGTAACCACAGCGAGCCTGCTGTCCCGCACCTCGGACACAGCGCTCACTGCTTCAGTTGAAACCAACGTATACTGGGCTATAATTAGAGCCGGATCACGCCGGGCAGCTTTGGGGTGGAGATATCTAAATAATAGGCTACTATGGTTACTCCGATTTCTTTGTCTTTCTTGATTTCCTCCCCCTCCTCTCCACTTTCACCACACCAGTAGAAAAGCTTTTCAACTCTTTCGTGACAACTCCTCTGCTTTCTTAATGCCAGCTGTTGCCAGGCGTGTTGGGGAGCGCAGGGGGCAGCAGACTATTTCTAGAAGCAGGAGGCTTCTAAGTTTGACAAAAGAAAATCGTTTGTTTTCTTTGCTGTATAATAAAATTGCCAAATAAAGTGAACCTTGGTAGAGCAGGCTTACACAAAAGCCCATACAGGATAACACAGGGGGCGAACTTTGTATTCCAAGCAAGTATTTTTCTTTTCTTTCCTTTTTTTAAATTCAGACTACTATCCTTTAATTATTTTACTTTCTCAACCCTTGGCACAGCTCTCCTCATCTCTTCTTCCTTGGCTCATGTCCAGATGCTGTGCAGCGGCGGAGTGAGACGGGTCAGCGTCACAAGACCAAAAGCATGACTACATTTTCCACAGAGGTGTCCTGGAAAGGACATGCAGCCTCATTTTGTGCCCTATAGCTAATGTGATAATTATAATAATAAAGCATGTTGCAGAAAGCCATTTTCGTTATGGTGTTTTAAGCATAAAGGCTTTCTGAATATAGGCCACAAAACGTATAATAATACAACAGACCCGTGTTTTTAATCTCACAGCAAATATGAAAGCCGTGGGGTTTTTTTCTTTAGTGTGGAAGGGTTCACTGCTATAAAAAGCACTCAATGGTCTGAAATCAGCACTTTGAAGCAGCTCGTCTAAATGAATGAATACACCTTGACTGTACGCGAATTAACGTGGAGTGGGTCATATTTTTTTCACGAGTTGCAGGCCCTTATTAAAATGCGGATGACGCGGGTTGTAGGTGCGTGCAGACGTAACGGAGACCCAGTGGACGCAAATTGTGGCAGAGGGAGGAGAGCAGGCACGAGATCCAGGCTACGTCACTGAGTTCCGTCAAATGCGCGGAAGAAAGCCAGAGGTGTGCCGGAAGTTGAACTGTTAAAATAAAAGCAGCATTTAGAGTTCGTTTTAAGAATATCAGCGTCTCTATCTTTTTAAAAATGTGTTACGGATTTGACGGAAAGGAGGGAGACTTTTGTACTGGATTATTTTTTATTTTTGGTCATCTTCCCGCTTGGTAAATGTTTGAAAGGTTTAATATGTCGACGGAGTTTTGCTGTGAAATACTCTTACCGGATGTGGATGCTGTTTTTGTTGGAGACTTGACGCTAAGGTTCAGCTACAACCTCAGTTGTGGAAGGCGAAGACGGGAATTTTTTAACAGCAGTGGACGGAGCCGAACAGCCGGGCGAAGACATTGTGTCGCCGGTTGTTGTTATCTCCCTTTTTACATGCTAACATCGTGATGCGATGTGAGAAACGTCGCGAGGCTCTTACGGCGCCATTAATCCAGTTCAACTGCCAGTGGACTTGCAATCCGCAAAGACTTGACTGACCTCAAATATTTAAGAACAAAAACGACCCCGTGATGTTTTTACATTTCCTAGTAAGTATCTTGTCTTAGCCTACACTTCCGAGGTTGAGCACACATGGGGTGTTTTGCCCATTATTAGTGTTTTTTGGACGTGGCAGCTGTCTTGACGACAGCCTGATGTGCATGCACGATTTGCCCGAAAGAGCTCTAAGTTCGCCTGACCACGTTAATGGGGATATGGGACACGAGCCGGAAAATAGTTAATAGCCTACACTGTGGGATAATTTGCAGTGCACGCCATATTTCAAGCTTATAACACATGTATACCTTGGGACTAATTCATGCTTCAATAAATGCTAGAGGAGTCGTTGGTGGTTAGTACTCTAGTCACCAGTAAGCCACACTCGTTAATGTAGAAAATAAAGACCAACATGCAGATGATAAGTGTTTTCTTCTGTTTTTCTTTCTTGCATGCTGTTACTTAAACAGCAAGTTCTCATGTGCAGAATGCCCCTCCGGCACTTCTTCTTCAGTTGTTCACACTTTAACTTCTCTTCTGTGTATTTTAATCTCCCGAGTTATATTTCTCTCGGTTTTAACACACCGAACTATGTAAGTTGTCGAGCCTCCTGGGCCAGGATTGAGATCCCTGATCTTAAGGCATAATCCACTTCGGCAATTAACCTTTCACCGGTCCGAGATCAGTAAGGCAAGGTCACCCCTGGGTGCTGTTCTCCCTGTCTCCACAGTGCGCCGCATTTAAAACCCTTAAACTGAGTTTAGTGTCGCGTCTGTGAATGTGATGTCACTGACGGAGACCTTACCCCTGACAAAACCACGATAAGAAAGCTTTAAACGGTTGAAGACATAAGGAGCTTGTCGAGGTGTGATATTTGACTTTTTGCTTATGTAATAGAAAGTGTACTTGGAAATCCATTTATGACAAGGAGCTGTTTGGGTGCAACAGTCTACTGGGATTAGAGTCTGAAACTGAAACGACTTATAAAAATGAAATTGTCAGCTGTTTTAACCTCCAGACAAAATGGGAAAAGCATCTCAGTTTGTTTTCATATATAAGAGCCTTGCACACTTTTAAAGTTGCTTAAAATAGGTGTCCTTTTTTGGGATATGGCATTTTTTTAACAGTCATATTTAGACTTTAACAACAAGCTGGAATACTATTCCATTTGGGGTTTTTGTGTTTGTTTTTAAGCCTAAGTAATTTAATTATTTACATAGCTTTATCACCAAACTTAAGTTTATAACTTTGTATGACTGAAAGACAAGGTGTTGGCTTTTCTCTGTCTGCCCTTCAAGCATTCCTGTGACTGTGACCTTTGGAGTGTGTCACGCAGTGTAAAGGGGGAGGGTATGAGCAGTGTGTGTAAAAATCTGGATAGATAGGCTGGGTTATGTATTTTTGGAAAGACAGTTGGTTTTAGGTGTATCCATACGCCTCATTAGAGAAGAAACAAAAACTGTTGGCAGAGCACATGCTTCCTCTGGATCATGTGAAGATTAGCTCCACAGTTATTGTTAGGAGCCTGCCAATCATTTGCTGCGAGTTTGCATACATTATGGTCATTATGAGGCCGGACGCGGTGTCCTTGTGGGGATTTGACCATTCAAAGCACAAAGGGCAAACATGAAAAGCAAACTCTTTGGCTTGGCTGCAAGTTTTGGGAATACTCTCAGAAGCGTTTGCTTGCTTCGCAGGTGTCCCGGTAACTGCAGACTTCAGCCCACAGCAATATCATTTTACTGAGCTCTCTTCTGGAGTGAGACATACACAGGCTTCAAGCTCCAGGTCACCAAACAGGTAAGCTGTTCCTACGTCACCTTTTATGTTGATGAAATGTTACACCGTTATGCCGTGTTTCAATTGGGATTATTTGTTAACAAGTGCCTCTTTTTCCTCACAATTCAGTCATTATAAAGGTAGACTTTGTGGTAGACTTTCAGCTGACGCCTTTAGGACATGCACAGATATGAGCAAGTTTGTAGAAGGATTGAGGCTGAGTAAAAACAACAGAGAATAATGTTACAGTGCCACAACCGTATTTTTCATTACTTATATATGTTACCCGTATATTATGATGGTTTTGTTGCAGTCATACACTTTCCAGGACATGTTCCTGTTTGAGAAAAGCAGGCTCATCAGCTAAACACAGATACTTCTCTTGGTCTGTTGTCGAAATTATATCATGAGGGCACAAACTTGAAACGACAGGCCGTGATTGCTCTGCAAACAGAAAATATGGGTTAGGGAGGGGCAAGAGGCGGATAGATGACAGAAAGAAAGAACAATTAATGTATCAGCCTGTGGCTCTTCAGTGACACTTTAAATTTCTTTTTTGTTTTGGGGATACTGTGTGAGGGGAAACACATCTTCAGCAGTATACATTTGTGTGTAACACCAGGAGCTAAAAGTTTAGCTGTCTTCCCCTAGATTATTGTAACTTTGTTGTTAGTTTAAGCAAGCTGAAACATTTGATCAAAAATAATATATATTACAGTTTAGAAGTTTAATTGCATCCTTCATTAACAATGCTAACTTATAATTCTGACAATGCCAATCAGATTTCCAGCTGGCAATGAAGCATCTTATATTTGATCAGTATAATTTGGGATCTTCCTTTACTCCATTCAAAAAATATAGTAAATATATGACGCTTAACTTTTAAAATGAGACATTTACAGATGACAGTGTGAAAGTGTTACTATGTGCTTAGCCTGCATCGCCTCCCAGCTGTTAGGGAAAGCCGATTGTAGGCCGGCCCATCTCCGCACATAGCCAGCATGAGCTAGCAGGAGCTGGTGGTCTGGATACTGATTTTTCTGCTGGATCTGTGTCATGATAGCACACCGTGGGGAGACTTATCGTTCAGTGCTGCTCTAGTCACCGCTCAGGTAAGATGCAGCCTAGTCCGGGTTAGAGTGACCAAAATAAACCTCGGCCCTAGGGGGAGAGAGCTGGATAGTCAGGATTAACGTAGGCTAGCTAGCCTAGTTAGCTAACATACAGTTATCATTTATGTATTCGCTACTCTTGAAGCTAGCTCATGCTAACGTTACACCAAACACGCTGGAATTAGTTTACAGCAAACACCACGCGTTTCTATGGCTGATAAAGTAGATAACAGAGCTATTTAGCAGACCTCTTTAGGTTTTACGCGCTGCTTTAGTCGAATCAATGAGTAACCAGAGAGCTATCATCGCATGCTTGTTAACATTTTCTATGAAGAAACCGACATTTCCCAAAGAAGAAGTCGAATTGGCCAGCGGTGCACATGGTGACCTGATGATCTGACTCAAGTCCGAGCAAAGCCAAATGACACTGTTCAGTATCTGTGTTTATGTGCTACTACTGGTACTGTCTGGTTGAGCGATTAACTGAGCTTTCAGTGAGTCCAGGTAGGCTAAACTTTAAACAGGATAAGTTTCTTTGACGTGTCCGAGGCTTGCCAAACAGCTCTCATATACAGAGAGGGCAAACTCCAAAGAAAATTGTATGCCAGCAACCATAGGATTGGGTTATCTGCTGCAGCAATAAGTATGATAAAGGCTTACTTGCTTGGGAAGTACCTACTGACACTGTTAGTAGGACTGACTAACTCTGACTGTTTTTCTCATAGTGTGCTTTCAGTCTGAGGTTCTCTGTTCTGTTCTCAGTGGTTCCCATCAGCAAAGACAGAAAGCTCTTTTCTGATGGTCATGTCTTAGAAGTGCAGTTTGATGTTAAATATGTCTGAACAAGAGGCTGTTTATTATTGACACAGTAGTAATTAGTAGTAATTTTTTAAACTGACAGAGTTAAACCACTCAAAGCTGACCAGCCCAGGACTGATGTTTATTGATTATATCACAAAAAGCCTCAGAATCTTCACTGTTTTTGTTGTCACAGTCACATGTTTTGTAATTATACGAGACTTGAGTGGATTATCAGCCCACCTGATAAACAAATAGAAAAATGTTGGATAATTGCAGTAGATTGCTACTATGTGTGCAAGAGAAACTGAGGACTTAACTGGATTGAGGCTATTTAGACTGCAGAAATCCTCCTCAACGTCCTCACGCAGTGATCTATTAACACAGTCATTCAAGTAAGGGTCTGCATTAATGCTTAAGAGGTGAAGCTAAGAGACAGTTCATGCTCACGTTACGGTTACTTTCTCAATTTCACAATTCAAATCAAGAAAACAAAGTTCGTTTCAGGTAGAATAATAAAACATGTCAAGAGTGTTTTGGTGGCAATTTATCAACTGTCTGTCTTTATAGTGATTAAATACAGGCGTGATCCGCTCTCTTCTGAATTGATGACCCTCGCTTGGGCTGGGCAAAGCGGTGGTCAGTTTGTGCATGCAAACACTCGCCCACCAGTTTGTTAAGTTACATAAAGACGAGAAACCTCAGATGCCCCATTGATATTATTACATTATATGTCAGAGATCAGACTGCTCTTAAGCTGATTGTCTTATTTTATATGGATGGTTGACATTAAGAACCCTGACATTTGAAAACTAAGTTGAGCTTAAAAGCATTACACAGAATTACTCACAGAGATGCAGATTTTGGTATTAGAAGTGCATGTTCACTTGGGTAATTGAATCTTCTCTTTCATTTTTTATGTCAAACAACATCTTCTGCGTACTTCTCTCCTTCGCTGGAGTGCATTTCAAGGTGCAGTGCACAGTATGCCATCTCGACTGTGTACTGAGACTCATTAACTTTTTTATACGCTTGTATTGAGATTCATAAACATCCCAAATATAACATGTTTACTATTTTTGCTAGCATAATTTAAGTTAGAACTACAGACTACTACTTTTGCTTACTTATTTGAATACAAGTTATGTGATTGAGTGACTTCTTTATAGCACAGTGGCCTCCATTCACTCACCTTAGACATCTTAATGACTTGAAATATGACAGAGGTGTAGTTCTATTAGGTGCGACGTGTTTTTGATAGCTTTCATTAATATCTTTAGAAGGCAAGATTATGGCCAATATGATGATCATGATTATTTTGTTCAGCATTAAGGTCATGATTATTTGTCATAATTATTCATTAAGATCGTTGACAATATTTTTGTTGCACTTTCATGCATTTCATTTCACGTTTGTACAAATCTTTGTGTCAAAATAAAATTGGACCTACTTATTTATCTAAATTCAGTGTGTTTTTTAGAAGAAACATTTAAAAAAAAAACTGTACTAAATGAACAGGCCACTGATTTCACTTTTGTGTTGCACCACATTCCTGTTTGTTAATGTTCACAAACCAATCTTTGATGACAAATAGTATGAAGTTTTTTACTTAATTCATTGCACCTGCATGATGGATGCGAATAAAACTCAAAGAACTAGATAAACCCTTTCTTTTTCCCCAGTAATGTTTCACATACTCGTCAGGTATTACTACTTCAAGAATCGCTCTTTTGTCCATTATGGTGACCGTTTTCCTGAAGTCTTGCTTACTCACAGTGTTTGGTGGACACACGCCTTTAGCCAAATGGAACGTGATTACTTTGATGATTTCAGTGTGCGGATGGATTTGCTGAGGCTCGGTAAAGGCTCGCTTTTAAGGATGGCTGAGTTGATGTTGGAAAGTTCACTGCAGCAACCATTGCACTATTTATTCATTTATTTTTGGCCTTCATGTCTGTGCATACTGCAGTTTGTGGTTGAATAAGTTGTGTTGCTGAATATGATTTATTTTTGATTAACCTCTCTAAAGTAGGGAGTAATTCTAGTCACTAGATGATTATCTGCTTTCTGCTGTGCCAGACATTTAAATATTTGTTGTGCATCAGCCATTTAATGAAGTGTTACACATCCAGACTAGTCCAGGAAACTTCGAGCTGCCAGGTGCAGCTGCAGTTGGCTCATGCAGTCACATGTTCAGGCATTGATTTGCGGAGTGCTTGAATTAATTAATTGTTTTAATTGGTGGAGGATGTATTTTAAATTGTGTGAGAAGCCAAATGGCATTTTCTTGTATGTATGTAGAGGACCAGCCACATATGTAGTATGTCAAAGGTTGAGGAAGGGAGAACTCAAGCATTTGGAGGGACAGTTTATTTTATGTTTGCATCCTCAGACTCCAAATAGGAAGGTTCATACTTATGTTTCATCATCTGAGAGGGGGTCCCCTTGACCAAAGAAGTGAAAACACAAATGAAAGAGACAACACCACTGGCATCTGGGTAAAATATCCCCTTGCTTCTCATTCAAGCCTCATCTCCTGAGCTGAAGTCAGGGGTCTAATCTGTCAGCAGATGACCCTCCCGTCTCTGGATAGCTGGCGACGAGCTGGCTACACAACAACAACAACAACTGGTTAAAAGCTAACGCTGTGTCAGCTAATGTTAGGCTTGAGTGTCCTAAAGATTGGACTTTCTCTCTGATAAACAGTGTGAGTACATTCTCATGTCATGTATGAGTTCAGAAATATTTGATCCTCTTCAAAGAAACAGCTGACAGACAAACAAAAACAGCAGCGCGTACTGACAGAAAAGTTCAGGACATTCTTAACAGCGATACTCGGTGTTGCTTTTATTGGGCAGAAGTACATTTCACTGAATTACAGATTCCTAATAGACTCATTTTACAAAGTTTTAATCATTCAGAATAAATAGACACGGGCACATATTGACATCTGGGTAAACAACAAAGTGACACCCTGTACTCTCTACAGATGAACGGCGACAAGAGTGTTTGAGATGACTGGAGGGAAAAAATGTAAAATTCTAGAAAATATTTCATTGACACTTATCAGTTTTTCATTCCTGATTTCTTTCCAAGTGTCGATATTATTTAAATATATTCAAATTTAGTTTGTACAAAAATGTTTTTATGCAGCAACAGTAGAAGAAACATGTTCCCAGATGCTCTGCGTTTCCCCATAATGGCTGCTGTTATGGGGTACAGTCTAAACGTAATGTGTTTTAATGTCTTTGTCCTACAGTGGCTAAGATTATGCAAAAGTCTGATTACAGCAATTGTAGACTGTGAGCTACAATCTGCTGTAAGATTTTACACACTGTACTTTTAAGCACACATACATATATAGCTCAGGTGGTAGAGCAGGTCTCCTACTAATCAGAAGGTTGGTGGTGCAGGTCAAACATCTTTGGGCAAGATGCATCCATCAGAGTGTAAATGTTGGATAGAAAGAGCATAGAAAAAAACTGCTTGTGAGAATGGGTGAATTAGGCAAGTTGTGAAAAGTGCTTTGAGTGCTCAGAGTAGAAGAGTGCTATATATGAATCAGTCCATTTACCATTTAGTTTAGGGAAGGTTAGTTGAGGTTAATTTGATAGTAGATTAAAGCAGCATTTGCATCACCACAACATGAAATGTTTTTCTCTCTGCTGCCTGTTTCCTTCTGATTACAGTGTTTATGCTCAAACCATCACAAATCCCACACAGTAGTGCAAACAGTTTGATGGTTTAAAAAGCTTTAAGAAGGACTAAAGACTGGGGTGGGAATATGGTAAAGTGTTGTAGCCCATGAAGGGGCACTACACTACTGAGATGTTTATTTACATCCTTTTTTTCTTTGCTTTATCATTTTATTACTTTTGTTTGTTATCATGAAAATCTGTGACTGATGATTTTCTCAGAGATATAGATGTGAGTTAAAAGTCTCTGTGCTATTATTTACTTTGACATTTCTTTTTCCTTTTGCCCTGCAGACATCATGTCTTCCCGTGAGCGTCGGTCAGATGTCTACATAAAGGCAGAACCAAGTAGTCCAGAGGGAGGCGGGGGAGGTCGGACCAGCCCTGGCGGGGCCTCCTCAGATTCTTCTCATAGCGGAGGCGGAGTGACCCGAGGAGACAACGTTAAACGTTACTCCCCGCCACTGTACACACCAGCTCTGCGTTGCCATTTCAAGGATGAGGGTGGCGATGGGGCAGAGGAGGGCTCCGCTGGAAATGGGGCAGGTCGATGCAAGTACGCCCTGAGCACGCTTCCCAAGAGGCTGTGTCTCGTTTGCGGGGATGTGGCCTCAGGTTACCATTATGGTGTTGCATCGTGTGAGGCCTGTAAAGCATTCTTCAAGAGAACCATTCAAGGTGTGTTGTGGTAAAGTTTGCTTTAGTGACAGGTAAAGCACTTTAAATGTGTTTAAATGTTTTCACAACAAAACATAGAGTATAAAACACGTATTTGTTTTCTAGAATACCGCTAAAACTTCTCATTGATTTTCCAAAAAAAAAAGAAGCTATTTTGTCCCAAAAAACAAGAAATGTATGCAGTTTTGAAAATCTTTCATATTGTTGCTTGTTTCTGGGACCTTCATGAACTCCTGACATTATTTCTGTAACTTTCCAGAGAGTGTAACAAAATCACTGTCACACCTCTGTATGAGGATTGGTATAGTCGGAGTGTAGGACATAAAAAAAGAGGAATAGCAGAATGTGTGTGTGGTTGAAAGATAAGAGAGAGTATAGGCACTTGCTTCTTCGCGAATTTATTTGTACATTCGTTGAGATTAACATTTTCTGCTTCTTCATATAGGTAACATTGAATATAGCTGTCCAGCATCAAATGAGTGTGAAATCACTAAAAGGCGCAGAAAGGCTTGCCAGGCATGCCGCTTCACCAAGTGCTTGAAAGTAGGCATGCTTAAAGAGGGTGAGTGTGACCAGACTTTGATTATTATTCCAATATGTTCATTATTGTGCAGTTGCTTAGTTTATTGCTGACCTAAACGAGAACTGCTGATTCTTGCACAATGTAGGAGTTCGTCTGGACAGGGTCAGGGGTGGAAGGCAGAAGTACAAAAGACGCCCAGAAGTGGAGAATGCAACATACCAGAGTGCTCCTCTACCGCTGACAAAGGAGAGCGAAAAAAGTGAGCTTTGATAAATTGTATTATGCTTTTTTGTGTGTGTCATGAAATAGCCTTCAAGGAGTTTCTGCAAATGTGGCACAAAAGTTCCCTTCGAGTTAAGGATGCACTGATTAGTAGTCGGTCATAGGTCACCGTGGCAACATGAAACACTTTTTTGGCTATAACTCGTGAATTCTTACACTGATGGTGACTAAATTTCACAGAAATGTCTACTGCATATCACTAACAGGCAGAGCGCAGCCCGGGCCAGGAGTAAGTTACTCATGACAAGAAGTTGAAAGAAGATGAAAGATAGTGATGTAGAAAAAAGGGAGAAATACAGATGGATTTGGTTAATTTGGGAGATTTTTTTCCCCTTTGCACTGAGTTAACGTTAAAATGTGGATTTATGTGTTTGGAAATGAACAATTTTCCCCTTAAAAATGTAAAGTTTTAAAGGAAAGCTCCTCAGAAAATAAAAGCAACACACAAAACATTTCAAATAAACTGGAATTAGCTACAACACAGCTCCCCCTAGTGCCTGATGTGGTTCACTGTTAGTCTTCACTCTTTAAATCAGCAGGTCAGGAAAAGCTTTGGCTCTGTAATGATTTTAATTTAATGTAATTTGACCTGGATTGTTCAAGCTACATGAATCTGGCTGTGGTATAAACATAGAATAATGATCATAAGCAGCAGGCAAAGCTGGCAGATCCTAAGCCTATTTTTAAAATCCATATTTATATACTGTACATAGAGCGCTGCGTATAATACAGTGAAGAGTAATGGAGATCATCAAAATATATCTGAATGCGTTTGTTTAGATAATGACAGTGCTGATGTTGTGGGTATCAACATGTCTGAATGTATACAGTAATTAATGCATCGTTTGTTGTGTGTTTTTGTGACAGATTCCTCCAACATCATCGTGTCCCACCTTCTAGTAGCAGAGCCAGAAAAGTTATTTGCCATGCCCGACCCTCTGCAGCCGGACACGGCCCAGCGTACGCTCACCACCCTTTGTGACCTGGCTGACCGTGAGCTGGTTGTGATCATCGGCTGGGCCAAACACATTCCTGGTAAGAGATGCAGAGAGAATAAAGGAGGGGAGGAGAGGCAGCAATAGCATGGCAACAGCGGAAGAGACTTCCAGGCTCGCTGAAGAGCATCAGTCACACCATGACTAGAATATTGATTGTTGTTGTTATGAATGGCCTGCATGAGCGTGGCTCTAAAGGCTGAATAAATTTAAAGAAAATGTACAGTCAAAACAAATCAGTGTGCATTTAATGTCAAGAGACGAGGACCTTATTCTAAGAGCTCAGATGAAATTATTTATTCCCATATGAAGCTGGTTAAAATATCTAAACCATTATTTGGAGCTTGGTACCAGTAAACCCATCATCCTCCATTTAAATGTGTCCCTTTCTTTGTGCTTTCTCCTGCAGGCTTCTTGTCTCTGTCTCTGGCAGACCAGATGTCAGTGCTGCAGTCAGTGTGGCTGGAGGTGCTCGTGCTGGGCGTAGCGTACCGCTCGCTCGGCTGTGAGGACGAGGTGGTGTTCGCAGAGGACTTTGTCCTTGACGAGGAGATGTCACGTGCAGCCGGACTGACAGAGCTTAATGCAGCTATTAGTCAGCTCGCTCGCCGATTCCGTGCCCTTAACGTGGACCGGGAGGAATTTGTCATGCTAAAAGCCATCGCACTCACCAACTCAGGTACTTTTACTGCAGCTGCAGACAAGCAGCTATGGGAACATATAAATCAGAATTCAGTATTTTGACACATCCTTTACTTCTCGCATCTTATGAAGCGTTTTGTTGTAGCTTGTAGTGGTAGGTGCACTGTAACACTGTATATTCCCAGTTTTAAAGGCTAGTCTTCTGCTTTCTTGCAGGTATCCGCACTGTAGCTGAATAACTCACAAATGATCTCTCTGTAGTGTAAATATGATGCGATTTGTTTACCCATCTCATAACCTTTATGTAGTTGTCCCTCAGAGGTCCACCTACAATGAGTGCTAACTACAGGCCCTGCTTGTTGAATAAATAACAACTGACATTAGTTTGTTTGTAGTCAATTACCGGGCAAGGCAGCCTCTCTTTCTGTGACAAAAGCTGAGAACATTTCAGCACCCTCCACACTCCCTCACCATGTGCTCCCTGTTGTTCTGTCAGACTCTGTTTACATCGAGGACATGGAGGCCGTGCAGAAGCTGCGGGACCTCCTCCACCAGGCCCTGCTGGAGATGGAATGTCAGCGGCGCCCAGACGACCCCCAGCGGGCAGGACGTCTTCTTTTAACGTTGCCTCTCCTCCGACAGACTGCTGGCCGTGCTCTGACCACTTTCTACAGCATCAAGACCCGGGGTGGGGTGCCCATGCACAAACTATTCCTGGAGATGCTGGAAGCCATGATGGACTCCCCCTAGAGAGAAACGCAGGAGCAGGAGTAGAGCGGATTCAGAGAAAGCCCCAAACAGAGAGCTACTCTTCAAGAGTGGATGTGTGTTTTATGGAAAAGGACAGCTTTCATTTCAGAATTAATAATGAGGAAACGATCATTATCTCCTTTAGGCCACAGGAAGAAAGGAAAATAATGTGAAGTGGAAATTGGCCATTTACAGAATGATGTAACTGTCAGAGTTCAGTAAAAAGCTCTTCACGTGAGAACATTTAACACAAATGCCAGAATATTTTTTAGTTCTAACCGTTTCACGGCATGTTTCTTCACAGCATCAACCTGCAGTTACTTAACCACTGAAGAACAACATGTAGGTACCGAATAACAGACTGCAACCATGTGGCTTTTGAACTTAAAAATAGTACTACATCTGCTCATGAAAAGCCATAATAACATACCCGGCAAAATGCTTGAGAGTCCAACAAGGGGTCAGAATAAAGTGCACACTAAGTGCTTGTATTTACTATAGTTTAGTGTGCCGTTGTAGGCAAGTCATAGGAATTTCTTGCAATATGTTAAAAGCAATATAACGACTCGAATATTGTCTGTCACATTCAAAATGTGGATCAAATGGTGAGACATCTATTTGTATGCCTCGATTAGTAGTACTTCACTCTTGGGACCCCAAGCGCTGCTTTTTAGAAAAAAACAACAAAAAAATCGAGCTTCTAGTAGAAACCGGTTTGGTCAGGGAAGCCAAATGAGTACATTTAAAAAAAAAACAAAACAAAAAAAACATTTGAGAAAAAACTGCAGCACTTTGGGGATTAAATTGTGAAGCAGAAGCCGCTGGTGTGAGTGCAGCTGTCTTTTTACAAGTTTGTGCAATGGATTCACAGTCCAGGAGAAGTGTATATGAAGACTGTATGCACATAAAATGCTCCGCTTGGAAGTTAATTTATATGTAAAGTGTTGTATGTAAATCCTACTGGCACACACAAAAAAAGGCTTCCATCCAAGCAAGCATGTGTGTTTGTTCGTATGCAGTCGAAACCAATGAGCTACACTGAGATCAGGGACGAACACGGCTCTTGGACATTAAAGCTAGTGTGGCAACGAGCGATTAGAAAAGAAATGCCTCATCTGCTTTTTAAAAAAAAAAAAAAAAAGTATACTGCCCTCTCTACTCCACTAGAATCACAGTTTTTGACTTCAGCAGGTGTGTTTTTGAAGAAAAAAAGAAAAGGTCTGTCCTGTTTGATTTGTGGGCTGTGATGTGTAACACTAATTTGTATGATTGATACGTGTACGTTGAGACATTGCTGCATTTTTCTGCAGTGGTGAAGAATGTTGCATAGATCTCAGATGCTTTTATATGAGATCAGCTGATCTGTTGAACTTTTGCAAGTGCCCAATTATGGGCTTAGGGCAACAAGAAATGCAACATCTTCCCTTTTGGATGTGTGGAAGTCCTGCTTACTGTTCAGCAGGTTTGTATATTTACAGCATAAATGATCACTGTAGTAAGCTTTCCATGCGATGCAAAGCTACAGTGTCGGATAATAAAATCAGATCCCTAAAAATAATATTTAGTGGCCAAAAGGGCCATTAATCTTTTAGCCATGTACAATTCCACTGAAATAAACAGAAACATGCAATTTGTAGTGGACATTTTAACAAAAAAAACTAACAAAAAACAAAAAAAAAAGCCAGCAAATGTGAGAAAACCACCCACCCCCAATTATAATTTTATTTGTGCAGCTCACAGTGTACTGAAATTTGTAAAGACTTGAAACTTGCTAATTTTTTTTTTCTCTTTTTTTCATACAATTTCCTTTTTAGGATTTAAGGGTATTTTATTTACATTGTAAACACACTGTTGTGGGGTTGGATAAAGTGAATGCTGATTGTGTTTTTAATGTAAACAGGTGTGTGTCGTCTGAGGTTGATTGTGATTTTAGGGATCAATTTACTTGGCTCTATAGGTCCGGTGGCATGGTGAGGCTACAGAAGGCTACCTCAGGAGGCAGAGTAAGCCAGATGGCCAAAAAAAAACAAACTGTGGAGACAAATGTAACTCGTGATCTGTTGTCAGTTTTAAAAAGTGGGTAGTGGGCATACCGAATGTCCCGCAGTTCATTTGTTTCTGTTTTCTTTACGGAGTGTATGGCTCATAAATGCCTCGTGAGAGAAAGTGTGTGTGTGTGTGTGTGTGTCACAGTTGATGTGGTGGTAAAGCTAAAACAGTGCAACTGCTAATCCATGGGTGCTACATAAGCAACAGCTGGCACTGTGGAATGGGAAATCTGGCAAAATGTGACACTGATGGATCTGTTTGGTCTTGTTTTCATAAGTTTGAGCTTATATACGTCTGTCTTTTTAAAAAGAAAAACTTGTGTTCTAGCCATGTTTCTCAAACCTTTTTAAAGATAGCAAAAACATAGATGCCGCTAAGTTTCTCCATATTAACGGGTCATATATGCAAAGGTAGATTTTTCTTTTCTTTTTTTTCACTAGCATTTTAGGTACGGCGGGGGTTAGGGTGGAGGGCCATTTGCAGTGTCACTGTTGACGTCATACAGTCATTTGTGGGTCTACTTGCATACGTGCGCATTAATATAAATAAGCAATACAATAAATTTACCAAACCTCACACCTTTCCTTGTATAGCCACGGTGTACATATAAGCATTGCCAGTTATAATTAAGAATAGCTACTAAACGGTATATTATTTAGAAATTCAAATCAATGTTTGTATTTTGAAAGACTATTTAAATGATTAAATTCTATTTTTTACTCAATTTACTGTTGTTTGTTGACACTGCTTTCTTTTTTTTGTGTGATACTGGCTGTGAATTTCTGTGTGTAGGCTATTTTTTTTTTTTTTTTTTTTTCCCCATTTAGATCAAAGTTTGATGTCCGTGTCTAAACTTGTCCACATAAAAATCACTGTGAAAAAAAAAGTGAGATCTTCCACTGTCTGACGCAAAAAGGGAGTGGATTATTGTAGGTGCTTTGTGTTGTGTAATAAATGGACACACCACCACCGCATACCATTGGTCTCATCTCTCCCTGTGGATGTGTATGCATGTGTATTCCGGGGGGAGGGGGGGTGTTTTATGAGGGTACTGTGATGAAGACCACTGTTGAAGCTGTAAGTGTCGTCGTATTTTTGACCATATCACCTTTGGACATGCTCTTAACTGTTGATGAATTGGACCTTGCTTTGCCCCCAGGTTTTCTCTTTAGCACCAGGGGGGTGAAGGCAACAGTGGTCCCAGTGGTAATTGGAGCACTTGGTGCAGTGGCCCCCAAGTAGATCCCAGAAACAACATCCAAAGAGTGTCCAGAAGAGTTGTTGGAACAGCAAAGATCCTGCACAGGACTGTGGAGCTTGAGGTTCCTGTGTAACATCCCCCCTTTGTTCCAGTAGCCTCCTGACATGGATCTTGCTAATCCAGGCAAAGTCAGAGTCGGTATGGCCACAGCTATTTGTATGTATAAATATATATTTCATTGTAGACACTTTTTTTTAAGTAAATAGTGAGCAACAGGGACATATTTAATGGTTTATGCTGGTATTTATGGTGAGTTATGGTAATATGAAGTGCAAAATTCATGCCCCTCTCCTCTGTAATTTTTCCATTCTCCAACGCCACCTAGTGACTTGGATTGGAAGATTTTTTTTTTTGGCCTCCAGGTCGTATATTTGCCCCCTTCCTTTATAAAATATATAGCAGATCCTGGTAATATGGGGCATAACGAAACAGAAATGTAAAATAAGTAAAAGAATAATTGTTAGTATTGTCTGCACAGCTTTATAAAAGTCTCCCATAGCCAATCATCATATGATCAACTACCTTTGGTCATGTTGTTTACATGTATCATATAGCCTAACTGGCAAATTGTAAGCTAATCTTGTAGTGGCAGCGTAGGTGTGCCTTTACATTTAATTAATTACTACAAAGCAAAAAATTACCAAGAACCTGAACAGGCTGGCGACCAGATTAAAATTTGGAAAGGGCCAGATTTGGCCCCAGGACCATGAGTTTACACATGCTGCTGACTCACAATATAAAAGTCACTATATAAAAGTTGTTGTGGAAATGCTGGATCTCCTCTCAACATCACTACTCTGTCTGTAATTCCCAAATAGAGATTTCTCCCCGGTATTACAGCATTTAGTAATTAAAATCAAACTTATTTTAACAGAGGCCCCCAGTACCCAAATCAGCATGATGAAAATTAATAATAATGGTAGAAAGCATCTCTTTGAAAAAATTTTTAAGAGGAGAGCTGTTTTGTTTTAGTTTTATCCCAGTCTCATCTGCTAACATGGACAGGACAGGGTTTATGACTTATACTGCAGCCAGACCCCAGGGACCAATAGAGATATGCTGTCACACATTTTAATTTTCAAACAGTGAATCAATACAGTTTGGCCCAGTGTTACAACAGAAGCTCACTCACATTTTTGAATAAATGTTTGTGGTTGATCCAAATAATGAAATAACAATTCAGTCTTTAATCATTTAGTATGGTTAACTACATTTAGCCCTGGTTAATTCCATTCGCACACACAAGGCTGTCTTTAAAGTCTAAAAAAACACATAGAAGATGTTTTAACAGATGCCAAAATAGCAGGAGCAGCTTAATGGTGGGCTAAATGTACTGTAGCATATTTTATACACGCAGTCAAAATGTGATGTGAGTAATGAAGGCGTTTGTGTCCCTGAAGAGCCCTTTTAGAGCCTGCTTTTAATTTGTCACAGCAATGGAAACACAGGTGTATAACCAAGGGCTGTGATCGATTTGGGAGGGTTGGCTTCATACACTGTGTGACTACTTCGCTGCTGTGGCTCACTAACAGGCTTCATGGAACCAAACCATCATTTTTTCTGTGAAAAAGGCCTAATAGTATAAAAGTATGAATATTCGCTCTGTGTGATACTGCAAATTTGGATACTGACTCAATGCCAAGTAAATGCAGGGCCAGTATTGCCAATACCAATGCTGACACTTTCAACCCATAAAGCCAGCATATAAGGTATATTTTTGTCATTTACCCCCTCCAAAAAATTACTAACACAATTCAGTGGGAATTTAGGAGGATAGAAACAAAACATCCATCCGATACCCATACCGTCACTGGTATTGATACAATCAATATGTGAACCATCTGCCCACACATATATAACATTTTCCTGACTTTGGTGAAGTCTTCCCTTGCATTGTGCAAAGTTATTTTTCTTTATCGGAACTGCTATAGCTCCACGGGCTACTTTCAGTCTCTAGCCCTAACTGTAGACATGTGGGTTTGCTAGCAGATGGCGCAGTAAATAAAGGCTTAGCGGGCCCAAATCTGGCAACTACGTACCTACAGCCAGACCTAATGTGGGACAGCAGTGTAGGTAACTGTACCCGAGGTAAGAGTGACAAGTGAGCTTTGGGCGTGTCCAAGCGGAAATTAAGGCAGCGCACACGGCACGATAAAAGCCCCACCAACCGCTTTCCTAATACCTTGCTTGCTAAACAGCTACAATGCTCCTCGTGACATCCGCTGTACTCAGAAGTTCCCGTGTGCTCCAGAGCGCTAGACTACTGCACATTACTCCGACATCCAAAATGCCGATTCAGGTAAGGCTTGCGAGCGTTTCGCTGCCGGACATGCACGAGCCAAATGCGACTGTGTCAGTGCGTTTTACTATAACTTGCTAAATAAAGCGGTTACGTTGTTTATTTGTAGCTCACGATGCTAACTATCCGTGTGAATTCCGTCCCCGTGACAGCCGTTATCTTCATCATTATCGGTTGTTAATAACAGCCGTCCTGTCGGTGCTTGTCTCCGCACCTTCCTCCCCCACCTGTTAAACTCGTTTTGAGCGTAGCTTGCGTATATATCAATCTCACCTTCTCTTTAGTCGACTAGGCTTGTTTATTTTATAGATGCACACTCATGGTACTTTTTAAGGCCCGTCAAGGCAGTATTCCGCTATTTTCTTTTGTTTGTTTGTTTGTTTTAAATACAGCCAAAATCACGGCCAGTATATGTGCACCCAAGTATAAGTATATATGTTGTATTTGGGTCACTTGCAGCTTTTCTGAATTCACTTCACGGCCATGCAAATCGTTGCAACATTGGGTTATTTAACCCATTTTTTGTAGGATAACGTTACTCAAGTGCATTGCAGTTCAGATTATTGTCTCTTGTTATGGGTGATACGGCTTTTTTATGGGCTCAAATTGTGGTCATAAATATTTTGTACTTGTAAATCAGTTTTGTACTTGTAAATCAGTTTTGTACTTGTAAATCAGTTTTGTACTTGAAAATCAGGATTTGTATGTGAAACAAGAATTTGTGTGTGCGTAAAAAAAGATTTGTTTGTGGACTTAGCCAAAAAATACGTGTGAAACTCTGCACTCAAGTTTCAAGTTACAAGTACGAATTTTGAACCTATTTGGTCAATGTCATGTCAATCACAAATTTAACAATCCAATCAGAGAACCCCAGTGGCCGTGCAAGATCCTGCAAGCCTTGTTTATTAATAAATAGGAAGCTGAATATTAGATGGGTGTGTTTTTGTATCTATCGTTCGTACGTACGTAGAGAAAAACCCCTCTCCCTCCACTGTGTCATCCTGCAGCACTTCTGTGCAAGTGCAGGCTAAACGTAACACAAATAGCAGTGCATGCAATGTCCTCCAGAGACATGCACATTAGTATTGCTCACTTCAGTAATGTGAAATGTAGGTCACCATTGTTCTGTATTGTCATCTCGCCTCTCATCAGGTGGGTGAACATATTCCTGCAGTGGAGGTCCAGGAGGGGGAGCCAGGGAATAAGGTGGCTATGGATCAACTGTTTAAGGGGAAGAAAGGAGTCCTCTTCGCTGTACCTGGAGCATTTACACCTGGCTGTTCCAAAGTGAGTCCACACTGTTAACAGTGCCTGTACACATTGATAATCAGCTGACCTTATTAATTATTTATTTTTTTTGTTTTCAGACTCACCTCCCAGGTTTTGTGGAGCAGGCTGCAGAACTGAAGAATAAAGGTATACAGGAAATAGCATGTATCTCTGTCAACGATGCGTTTGTCATGGCTGCATGGGGAAAAGAGCATGGAGCTGATGGAAAGGTAGAGTACAACTGAACAACCTGCATTTAGATGGCTTTTCTGAACAATTAGAGAGCTCTGTGACATGTTAGTCTTGGACAAAGACCTGGGAAATGGCCAAAATGAACTTTAAGGATGCAGTAATGCTGAGCTTATGGCCACTTTTCCTCTGCAGGTGCGGATGCTGGCTGATCCCACTGGAGCATTCACAAAGGTAAAAACCAATATCTGCTTTATATTCCAGCTCTACTTGAAGCTTTAGTGACTGACTATTAATTCATCTTTCTTTGCCTTAGGCAGTTGACCTGTTACTTGACAGTGATCAAATCGTGCAGGTACTTGGGAATAAGCGATCCAAGAGGTAACCTTTTTTGTTTGTCTTAAATTCCTGAATTTTATTAATAACAAGTTTGCACAGTAAGAAAGTTTATGCACTATATCCCCACAATCGTTCCCACAATCATTCCTGCCTTGAACATAATAAGTACTTTCTGTGCAGTTCTGTGTGCTAACAGTGTCACTACACAATAGTACACTTATGATGACACAGTATGTATGACACAGTATGTTGACTTTATAGCTGTCCAGAATCACTTTACTGCTCACTTAAGAGTGGAGCAGCGAGTGAGTGGAAATGCTTTTACATACGGCCTTTTGCACATTACCTGCTTTTGCACCTCTACCACTGCAATTGATTCATTGTGCAAAGGTTGCAGATAACTGCAGTGTTTGTGAAGTTTCTACTGATTTTTCAATCTTAATTCTGTCCATACTGATTAAAGACAAACTGCACACAACATAACTGTTATTTGTTCTGTTGGTCTTACCTAAAGTAGATTGGAGTGTGTATTTCATGTTGTTTCAGATATTCTATGTTGGTGGAAGACGGAGTTGTAAAGAAGCTCAATGTGGAGCCAGATGGCACCGGGCTGACCTGCAGCCTGGCTTCCAGCATTTTGTCAGCTGAATAAAAGAAGCCGCACACCCCGAGCTACTGTGAAAGTTGCAGTTATAAACCTACTTAAGCTTTCGCCTCCTCAACCCAAAGACTGATGCAAATGCCATGCTGGTGTCAGAAGCTGAGTTAGAAGATGATTAATGCGCACAACCATGACATGAAAGCCAATCCTAAGGACGGTGCATCAGTCTGTGTATACTGTTACTCCCTAGTTAATAAAATGCACACTGAAAGCAATATACACTGTTTTCTTTGCCTGTTTATTACAAAGTGTCTGCCACCTCAGCAACGTGTGACAGGCAAAAATGAAGACGTGCTTATTATAATTTATGATAAACGTGATAATCGAAATACCTCATTAAAAGTTGGTTATGCCCTAGAGGTTTGTCTGTTTATCCTGCGAGATCAAAATCAGGGGGAAATGACGTCACGCGATTTTTGACCTGAAGCCGCAGAGAGCCTGCGCATTGCATTGTGGTCGCCGGTGCTTATACAGAAATCGAAAGCACGTAGCTTTTCAGCTAACTACGTTAATATCAAGCTTGGACGGGAGACTAACGGGTAAGTTGATACGCAGCTGTGGGTTTTTGTTGTGATAAACGCAGACGTGCCCCAAAGGAAGAGGTTATTTGTAAATGAGCTTCATAGGAAAAATAAAAATTAGATTAGTAGCGTTAAAGCTTCATTAGCTCAAGTTAGGCTAATTTGTAGGCGCCTAAAATATGAGCCCCTGATTTCTAGCTTTACAGCATTAACTTGATAGTCTGTGATTATTTTAGGAGCAAGCCCTGGCTTTGAGATGGACATATCTCCCGCCAAGAAGCTGCGGCTATGTAGGAAAAAAAGCAGTAATATAAACTGGAAGCTAGTGAACTTTAGCTCGGTGTGCTAAAACGCTTAGCATTGAAATGTGTTGCGCGCGCAATTCAACTGCTTGTACTGCACTTACGTTAAGCAATCAGGCGAAATATTTCACGGGTGTAGTTGTGTTTGGTGAGTCTGACTAGATGCTACTCTGTAATGACGATCAGTTGGTAACCCCAGATGTTAAATATATTAGCATTAGCACTCAGAGCTCCATAAAATAAGTCATTGCTGTAGAGAAAGATACGGCACTTGTTGATATGTTCGCACTGTAGGCTTGGTTCATAACTAGAGTTGACATGAGTAGCCAAACATTAAACCATATCATGTTCAACTACTGTCTAAAGAAGTTTCTGTGCCGTCTATCAGTTACTGATAAAAATATAAGTAAAATTAGATTTGCAATTTTACGAAATATTCTTTCTTTTCACGAAATTGGGTAAGTATTGTTTTCACTTGTCAGATCTGTTTATATTACCGTTTAGCACCTGCTATTATTTGACAGACTCCAAAGAGACCATGTCATCGACATCCCAAAAACATAAAGACTTCGTGGCCGAGCCCATGGGAGAGAAGCCAGTGATGGCTCTGGCAGGCATCGGAGAAGTCCTTGGCAAAAGACTGGAGGATAAGGGTTTTGACAAGGTGACTTGGTTTTTGATTAGCTTCTGCAGTGTGTTTATTCACACAGTAATTTTAAGTTATTTTACCTAGTAGGTATTGATTACTTTGAATAATATTGAAATAATCTTAACTTACAGCAGCAGTATATCACAGCTGACGCAAGCTTAACAGATTAGTTCTTATTTTTGGAAAACTAGCACAACTAAAGTTGTGATGTAAAGAAAAACAAGCTGCAGTTTTTCTTCTGGACATCTGTAAACGTTTGTTGTCGCAGAAGAGTTGTTCTCTTGTCAAATGAGCTATGAATTTGATCAAACACACCCAAACAAATACTCATCTGTGCAGTTTTTCAGGTTCAGTTAAAAACTGGATCTGCTCGTTATCAGAACAGATGTGGCTCATTCTTAGATACTCGCCCATCGGTCTTAATTACATTCTTGTGTTGTGTCTTCACATCCACTTCCACAGGCATATGTCGTCCTCGGACAGTTTCTAGTGCTAAAGAAAGACGAGGAGCTTTTCCGAGATTGGCTGAAGGACACTTGCGGAGCAAATGTCAAACAACAAGGTGACTGCTATGGCTGTCTTAAGGAATGGTGCGATGCCTTCCTATAAACATTCAGTCATTTGTTTTTGTACTTCTAAAGTCCAAGCTGTACATTACCTCTTCTGATTTTCTTTTAATTCAGCCCCTGCTTATAATATCCATGTGGCCCAACTATTGGAATACTATGTGTACTTTCTGTTCAAAATTTAAAAAATGTAAATTTCTAGTGTGTTCATTGTTGACAGTGCGTTAAGAAGTTACCATTTTAAGCTCATTATGGCAGTTTTAGAGGTAAACTCTTTTTAACTTCACGATTTGTTTTCATTTATTTCAGCACATTTCTTTCTATTTAATGTGATGGTTTACCTGTACAATCTACACTAACACCTGTAGTCACCTGATGCTTTTGGGCTGCTTGCACCATTTGCTTTTTTTTAAATGCTACTGGAAGGTTTGATATGAGTTGTCCATTTTTTTTAAGTAGCACATCATCACAGTTTCATGTACTGTAGTTCCACCAGCACTGCTTCAACGATTTCTTGATAAGGATTGTCTGTTTGGCAGAAGATTTGGCTAATTTAATGTGAAACCTGAAAACTAAACCTAAAAAAAGATTCAACTGACACTGGTATTTAGAGATTTATATAGATATATGTATGTGAAATGTTTTATCTTTGTGTCTTGCAAATGAAGACACACCACAGTCCTACATCTAGTCTACTCTGAGCTTGTTTGGACTTGAAGATTGAAATGTATATAAATAAAGATGCCAATGTAACAAAACAATACTTTCAATAATAAAAGTGTCTCTATTGCTGGTAACTTAGATATTGTGTTTGTTAGAAAGCTCGATATCACAGCTAGTTGTGCTGCTAGTAAAAAAATGCAAACCTTCTGTGGAGGTCGTGAAAGCAAAGTTACGAGTTGGTGAGCGTCAGACAGCAGCCATCCTGATCCAAACCCACAGTGATAGATCTAGCAAAACCATGTTAGCAGCTAATTAAAGTAGGTTAAAAGTAGTAGGCTTTCTTTTCTTTCTGCAACTTACAAGCTGAGTAAGAGCGGAGAAACCCTCTTAATCCACTGTCATGTGACTTACAAATAAAATATCCTTTATTGGTTTAAGTGGCTTTAAATGAAAATCCTACACTGTGTGCATTTTGTTACAACAGTGAGCCTGATATTTAGGTCAGGTCTTCATAGCTGAGCTATGTATTGTCTTTGAATTTCTAGACATGAGATGCCTTAATGCATGTTACTTTAAACATTTAACTTGGTCTAAAGAAGTATAAAGTCCACAACACTGCATGTTCACACTATTCCCTAATCTTCCGTTCAAATGCTGAAACCCACCACCAGTTATCAAGCTGTATGAAGATGTAACCAGTGTGTAGCAGCTCTTTGTTATAATGCAGGCCCACGTGTTTGCATTTGACTGTGAAAAGGTTTCAGCTTTTCTATTGCTTTTATTATAAAACAATAAAAAGCAAGTATCACATTTGAACATGTTTTTTTTTTCCTGTGCATTTTATCAGAGAACACCCCAAGAGACAGAAAATGTTTGATGACAGGAGGCTTTATTTCAGTGCTTCGTTTCCATGGTTACCCTTTTTTCTGCCAAAGCTCCAGATATTTGCAACATGATGAAAATATGTCACTCATTTTTTTTTTTTTTTCTTTTTGAATGCTCCAAAGCAGGAGGGAGGCGTTTCCAAAAGTTCCAGGTCACGGACACGAGAAGAGCAGTTTTTCGTTTCCTTTTATGAAAGTGGTGTTGAAACTTAACAGCTGACAGTACTTTAGATGGAGAAAGTGACACTGGTTGATCCATGACTTTTCTGGAAACCACTAAGAACCCCTGCTCTGGAGATCCTCTGATCATTTAAAATAACAATGATGCACACTTGTCCTTAAAAGTACATTAAGACTGCTTCATTTACTTGTTTTTATTTTCATGTCTTAAAGAATTAGAAAATTATTATTATGACAGGCTCAGAATAACCGATTAGATGATCTTACTTCAGTGGCTTAGATTAGATGTTGAAAGTCCATAACTCCTGGAATGTGTTTGGGTTTGTGTGTGTGTGCTATTTAACTACAAAATCTCAATTTGACAGTGATCCGATGCACAGAATTGTTGCTCAAGTTTCACAGTAGCACCTATGCATACACACACGTCCACATCCACACTACGGCAATAGTATAGAAATGAGCAAAAAAAGAAGAGGCTAAAATCTTAATACCCTCCCCCACTCCCAAAACCCCCCAAATCAATTGCATGTGTCCAGTTGTAAACAAGTAACTGCCAAGACAGGGCTAAACAGTGAATGACGAAGGTCAACAATAGATTAGATTAGAAAAAAAATGCTGCTACTTGTGAGAGGAGCATCCATGTTATGACCTCTGCCTACGAGTAGACAAAGAATGAAAATGTGTTTGATTACGCGGCAATAGTCTTCTCATTTATGGGGAATTTAAATGGGGAGAGCTGAGACATGTCCTCCATAATACCGAGACCTAATGTAATTTAGGTTCCCAGTTTCAATATGAATCTGTTGCCTGTGACTGGTGGAGAAATAAGATACTTGGTGATCATGTTGTCCCTTCTGGCAGTTACTTGTAACCTATTTGAGCATGAGATGCATGTGTTTCCTTTCAGATGAACGCTCTTTGTTTTTCCCCCTTCCCTTGAGACTTTTAGCAACTTTGTGATTTTTCTAACTCTTTATTGATTAAATGTTAAATTATTCTTGTTTGCCCTCCTCTAACATTGAGACAGATGTTCGCAGTATAAGAATTTAGTTCAAGACATTTTGTAGTTGGTTATGTACTGTACATCGGCAGCTTTTATGCAACGTTACTATAGTACATTAATGTCTTATTCAGATTGGAAGTACATGTACATACTGTACATAGATGTACATACTGTACAGTTGTACTTTTTCATCACAACAATCCCTGATTTGTCTCAAAGCAAAGCGCAGAAGAACTTCTTCTCCCTGAAGGGGTTCTCTGAGGTGGGCACGGGGGTGATCAGGGGGTCGTCGCAGGCGTGTGCGTCGCAGTATGCCATCAGGTCGGCTGCTGCCTTTGATACCTGGAGGTGGAGACGATGGGGTTTAGAGCATTTAATTACATTTTTCCCCTTTACACTTTCCCCTCATCCCGCCTCTGAGTGGTCACAGTAGGGAGCTGGCTGATCCTGGTGATTTGCAGGTAATTTCCCTGTAAAATCAGGAACTTAGTGACTTCCTCCCCACAGTCGCCAAATCCTTGCTTATAATACTGTGTGATTAATATTAAATGAATTTAAAGCACCTTGAGATGCCTCTTGCTGTTATAGGAGTCATCTCAAGGTGCTTTAATAGCGACAGTTATTGATTTTTTGCATGCTGCTTTTAACCCGGGTGGTATAGTGGCATTGCAGACAGAAAATCCTCTATTTGAATCCACCAGCCAGCCTTCTGCGTAGAGTTTGCATGATCTGTGTGTGTTAGATTGGTTATTCTAAAATGGCCATAGGAGTGGCTGGGAATGGTTGTCAGTGTTAGAGCTGCGACAGACTGGTGACCTGTGCGGGGTCCACTTCACCTTTTGCTCCATGGTAGCTGGGACAGGCTCCAGCCTCACCATGAGCCTGAAGTGGATAAACATAAGTAAACGGATGGGAGGATCGATGGATGTTTCAGACCCTCATCCTTGTTGTTTTGAGTTACAGTGGGGCAAAAAAGTATTTAGTCAGCCACCGATTGTGCAAGTTCCCCCACTTAAAATGATGACAGAGGTCAGTAATTTGCACCAGAGGTACACTTCAACTGTGAGAGACAGAATGTGAAAAAAAAATCCATGAATTCACATGGTAGGATTTGTAAAGAATTTATTCGTAAATTAGGGTGGAAAATAAGTATTTGGTCACCTCAAACAAGGAAAATCTCTGGCTCTCACAGACCTGTAACGTCTTCTGTAAGAAGCTTTTCTGTCCCCCACTCGTTACCTGTATGAATGGCACCTGTTTGAACTCATCATCTGTATAAAAGAGACAGCCTCAAACAGTCAGACTCCAAAGAGCTTTCGAAGGACACCAGGAAAAGTATTGTAGACCTGCACCAGACTGGGAAGAGTGAATCTACAATAGGCAAGCAGGTTGGTGTGAAAAAATCAACTGTGGGAGCAATCATCAGAAAATGGAAGACATACAAGACCACTGATAATCTCCCTCGATCTGGGGCTCCACGCAAGATCTCATCCCGTGGGGTCAAAATGATCATGAGAACGGTGAGCAAAGATCCCAGAACCACACGGGGGGACCTGGTGAATGACCTGCAGAGAGCTGGGACCAAAGTAACAAAGGTCACCATCAGTAACACACTACAACAGCAGGGAATCAAATCCCGCAGTGCCAGACGTGTTCCGCTGCTGAAGCCAGTGCATGTCCAGGCCCGTCTGAAGTTTGCCAGAGAGCACATGGATGATACAGCAGAGGATTGGGAGAATGTCATGTGGTCAGATGAAACCAAAGTAGAACTTTTTGGTATAAACTCAACTCGTCGTGTTTGGAGGAAGAAGAATACTGAGTTGCATCCCAAGAACACCATACCTACTGTGAAGCATGGGGGTGGAAACATCATGCTATGGGGCTGTTTTTCTGCCAAGGGGACAGGACGACTGATCCGTGTTAAGGACAGAATGAATGGGGCCATGTATCGTGAGATTTTGAGCCAAAACCACCTTCCATCAGTGAGAACTTTGAAGATGAAACGAGGCTGGGTCTTCCAACATGACAATGATCCAAAACACACCGCCCGGGCAACAAAGGAGTGGCTCCGTAAGAAGCATTTGAAAGTCCTGGAGTGGCCTAGCCAGTCTCCAGACCTCAACCCCATAGAAAATCTGTGGCGGGAGTCGAAAGTCCGTGTTGCTCGGCGACAGCCCCAAAACATCACTGCTCTCGAGAAGATCTGCATGGAGGAATGGGCCAAAATACCAGCTACTGTGTGTGCAAACCTGGTAAAGACCTATAGTAAACGTTTGACCTCTGTTATTGCCAACAAAGGTTATGTTACAAAGTATTGAGTTGTATTTTTGTTATTGACCAAATACTTATTTTCCACCCTAATTTACGAATAAATTCTTTACAAATCCTACCATGTTGATTCATGGATTTTTTTTTTCACATTCTGTCTCTCACAGTTGAAGTGTACCTCTGGTGCAAATTACTGACCTCTGTCATCATTTTAGGTGGGGGAACTTGCACAATCGGTGGCTGACTAAATACTTTTTTGCCCCACTGTATATCTTTATCTTTGCTGTGATCGTTTATATGCATGAGCATTATTTTGGCCTCTGCTCTTTCTCATTTGTATTTTCACAGGTACACTGTGGAACAGTCAGAACATGAAATCTTTGTAGGACCCTCACAAGCCCCGCTACTGTACTGGCTTATAGTTTTAACAATGGCTGGTATTTCCCAAAAAAATACCCCATTTACCCCCCCCCCCCCCCCCACCCCCTCACTCACACTCTCTCACACACACACACACACACACACACACACACACACACAGTAGATAATATTTTGACATACTACTGTAGATTATGTAAAGAAGATAAAACATAGTAACACCACAAACACATCAACAACAATTAAAATTCAATATGTTCTTACTTGACTCAAAATTGCTTTGATTGACCGTGAAATGATGTTTGTATGTATGAATGGATAGTTTTCTTAATAAAATCTAAATATGAGCATGAAATGTGCAAACATAAAAGTAACTGAACGTTAACTGAATTATTATTTAGCTCTTGTGCTCCTTATGTGGATCTCTCTCTAACAACAATTTCAACCTTTACATTGAACAGCCAGATGTTTCAAAGGTTTTGAAAGAGTGCTGGACCTCTGTGAAGACAAACCTTCTGCTTCAGGTTCTGATTATTGGCCAGAGGTGCCAGCAGATAAAGCTTATCTCTAAAACTTTGCTCTCATGGTAGCATGAGACAAGTTTGCCTCCTGCTCATTTTAACGCTCGTGGATTATTTCTTACAAAGAGGCAAGGTGCCTCTGCAAGGTGGCTTTGATGCAATTAGGAACATCATGCAAGCCAAACACCATTTGGAAAGCCTCCAGTGGGAAGCCTTCACTTAAAGTATGTTTGAGAAGGTCATCACTGCCTACCCATCATCGCTTACAACAAAATCTTCAAACCAAACTTGCATTTAGTTTGTGCGGCACAATTATTAGCATCTGACAGAACTGACTTATCACAACATATCAAAGAATTCCTTTCTTGATTTTTTTAAAGCAGAAAACTTTCGTTTGTGCTGTTTTGGACCAAACTTCACGATAAATACGTGCGCCTCACCTTTATCCTGCAGAAACTAGCCTCGATCTTCAGTTGCTCCACCAGCTTCCTGGCTTGGCCGACACTCATGGTGCTGTTCACTGGGGTGTCTCCTTTCATCCTAGCCACAAACACGGCGACGTATAGAAGAGACAGGAAAAGCATTCAGTAGATTTGTGCATTTGTTTGACTGAAATGAAAAAATAATTTATCATCTTACTGTTTTTGTGTTGCATACATCCTTCACTTTGAATGGATTTTTAGAGCCATGAAAAATATTAGAAATACAAATATGGTTGCAGTGAGCTATGGTGGCACTATTCATTGCCATTATACAGGTTTATTAAGAGGATTTTTATTATTATTTTTAAATAACAGCTGCTTAATCAAATGGAATACACACAAGAACCAGTTTTTAGACAAATACATTATATAAAGCTCTTAAGACAAAAAAAACTGTGCTCAAAAATTGCATTATATTATTTATGTATTTAGGCAAGCTGGGCTTTAAGGCAAGCATGAAGCCAGATATTATAAATATCAGTCAATACTGTGTCACAGAATCGGCACAGCTGCCACATTATGTCATCTGATATCTGATATGGGATCAAATTCCCATATATTTTCAAAAATGCAAAGGCAACACACAAACTGGGCCAAATGGTAAGCATCATTCACTATAGCCCACAGATTCTCCCACTATGAACGGGAACAGGCACAGAAATATCAAATGTGGAATGAAATAACCACTGCAGCCATTCACGAAATGATGCCCACATATAACAAATGGGGAAAAACGTGTCACAGATGGAAAAAGGACTGAAATTAAATGGACTGTCAGCAGGAAGGAAAGGGGGGAAAAAAGCATAGCATCAAAGGAACGAATCTATTTGAACCATTCTGGACCTTTCCCCATTGTCTTTTTCCTTCTCCCTCCATCCACCCCCCCTTTTCTCCTTACCCGTATTATATTCCTCTTCAGGTGCAGTCTTCCCCCCTCTTCTCTCTTTTTTCCCCTGTCTTTTTCTGCCTCTCTGGTGTCCCTCTGTCAGCTTATGGTTGGTGGTATGAGTGTAGCCGGACCCCACCCCTCACAGACAACAGCCTGGATGGTACCCTGCTCTGTACAGTCCAATGCACTGCAATTCTGCCACAACGAGGGCTAGATTTGCGGTGGATGGATAGGATAACCCCCTCAGCAGTGAGTGGTACCTGCCAGACAGAGGGAGGGGGGAGCATTGGTAAAGGTTTTCTAATGTGGGTGGATTGTACCACGTTTGTGCTGAGGAAATTGGGGCCAACTGGAATCTCTCAGGTTTCAATCTCTGACATGGAGCAGGGCTGTCTGTGTGGTCTGGGATTAGTTTTCAGTGCTAAAATGCTATACACAGCTTGGGACGTGAGCTCCAGTGGTGTGAATCATGATGCGTCTCTGTGCCATTTGTGATGTCCACCCTCTCCTCTGTTGCTATGGGGACTGCTGCAGTCTGGCTCAATGGTTTACATCACATTTTAAATTGGGGAGATGTCGGCTAGCATTTAAATAATTATGTGCTACAGATAATTCAGATTAGTGGCTCAATTTGTACATATTATAATGTTAAAGAAAAAGAAAATGGCAGAACGGACGTAGATTTTGTCAGAAACCAGATTTTTACGACGCCGTTAGACCAAAGACGCTGTGAAGTTAAGAGCTCCGTTAGCTCACCGCCAACAACAGCTATGGCTGTCGCTATGTACAAGAAGAAGAAAAAACACCACTCTGTGTGTTTAACTCTACAGTGAAGACTGGACTATAAAGTAATAGAATACTGACCATTGCGCAAAGTTAATTATATTAAGAGAAACTCGAGTAGACAGCCTGAAAACCTACAACACGGAGTTGAAGTTTGAAAAAGCAGTCCGACGCCATCTTTGCTATGCTAGTGTTTTCTTGGCTTTAATGGCGCTGTGCTGCTGCCCTTCTCATCTCTTTTTCGACTGTGGAATCTTTTCATTTGTATGGTCTCTGGTTACTGAGGGGCGTATCGCGTTCCAGCTAGTTTGTCCGTTTTGCTTGCCATAAGTTGCAACGTTGGTATGAAATAATAATAATAATAATAATAATAATAATAATAATAATACAGTAGAACAGAATTTAAACTTTGTGTTTGGTGTAAAGTTGCCCAAATCAAAGTGAAATTCATTAAAAATAATTTGTTCTTTTTTAAAAATGAGAAGGAAAAAGACATCTGTGCATGTCAGTGAACATTATTTGTGCCATGGTAAGGTGTGAGTGGTTCCCGCATAACCTATAACCACCAGCAATAAATGAGCTCCAGTTACAGGCCATAGCTCATTTATTTGTTTTCTTCTTAAATAATAATTTTCGTGCCTTTTCCCTTTATTAGACAGTGTAATGGTGGAGCGTGGATGGGAAAGCATGGAGAGAGAGAGAGTGGAGGAAGACAATCACAAATTTAATTTCAACTAACTATTGTACTGTATATGGTGCAGACATGACTTATTCTACTGTTGATTACTCTGCTGCAGCGCATACAATGGTGGAAGGTGAAAAGATAAGCTGCTACTGAGGTTCAAGTACTCCATCTGCTGGATGGTGCCGGCAGAATTTAATCAAATCTCAGCAGCAAGAAGCAACATCAAAACCTGAAAGGAAAGCCACTAAAAATGTGTCGTCATTAGTGGCTTTCTAATTATAAAATTCTAGCACGATAATGCTGCTCTTTTCTAATCTATTTAATGCTAACTGATAAAACATTAACAAAGAACACAGGAAACAGGAATACGTTACATATAATGTTGGATTGAACACATCTGCTGTGCACTATATATGTAATAAACCACACATCACACCATATTGTTTTGATATAATTTTAGTGATATGACTTAGAGGAATAGTTCATGTTCTTATTCTTAACATGTATGGTATAGAATACAGTATATACCAATATAAGCTGTAGAAGTTCACTGCTTTTCAGGTCATTTTTCTGTCGTGTATTTTTCTGCTGAGCAGACCCATTTCAGGCAGCACATCTGAGAAATGAACCCAGCAGGTATTTGGTAACATTACTTGTATTGTGAGAACCAGTTTCAACCCTATGATAGTTTTTTTGTGCTGGCACAAACTCTGAAAAAACAACGACAGCAGGTACAAACCACTACATGACTGCAGGAGCCGTGTCTAAAGCACTCACCAGATGGTCTACCAGAGCTCCTCTTTCATCTCTGCAGGTTATTCTCTGTTATAATTAGTGTGGGTGCACATCCAACAGATAAGTCAGCTAATTATCTGATGCCGTACTAATGAAAAAAAAAATGGTGTCAAGCGTAAGTGGGAAAACAATGCAGGAGAAAATAGAGGTGTGGCTCGGTGAAAGGTCAACTTAAAATGTGCATAAATCCAGTTTAGCAAAATTTCAGGTGTTAACTCGGTGTTTCATTTTGCATCCTTTAAATGATGCCTTTAATGACCTTTTATTACACTCCTTTTTACATAATTAACAAAGCTTAATTAAGTTGAACATAATTACTGCCATGCCACACTGGGACCTATGAATCTGGAGACTCAAAGCTGAGAGACAACCAGTCTTATGTCTTTACTGCAGCTTCACTCTATGCACCTGATAGGAAAATGATTTTTAGCAAACACAAATTTAGGACCATTTTCAATAACAAGGCAGAAAAATGGCAGCGAGGATAAGATCTTGTCTTGTTATCTCCCTGCATAAGTAAAGAGGGATAATCACTTTCCTCTCAAACACACTGCAATTTCAAGAGAAACTCTTGTGACCCAGTCACTGCCTTGCTTTTGTCTGAAAGCATGTAGCACGCAGGGTACTTCTCTGCCTCGAGGTTGATGTCAATAAATATTGAAACAATGTTGGTAAAAGACTTTCATTTTAAGCCATTTGGGGCCATTGATTCCGCTGTGGTGCTGAAACGCTGGGTGTGTGTCAGCTCAACAGTCGGTGAAATGCTCGTATCGAAGAGCAAAATGCTTAATGCATTATCTGTGGGACCATTTATGTCTGATGATTTCTAGCTTGTAAAAAGAGCTGGCGCTTTTAAATAAAATCTGTGTGGACATTTTCACATTAAAGCATCCGTTGCAATAGCCTCTGAGTCATCACACATCACTGGTTGATGAGCTATCTTGTAAAATGCCCACACTTTGATAGGAGGCTGGTTTCAGGAGACTGATGCAATTGTAGCGAGTAGATTGTTGCCATCATACCGCCACACACTGTACTAAAGGTGGCAACAGATGTGCAAGCAGCTGAGATAAAGATGTGTCCGACAAAAGCTTCACTATGTAAACATTCAGGAAATTCACCATTGAGTAATATTTGAATGCGCTACAAGCAGTTTCCTGAATATCACATAGTGGTTTTCTCTGATACGTTTTGGAGTAAACTGCAACGATGCGAACATTCTGACGCCTCAAAGACAGCAGTCACCATCTTCACCATAATGGTTTAGATTCATCAGTAGAAACGCAACAGATTACATGTGTGCCAATGAGAAGGAGACAGGTGTAACAGTAAAGCTGCAAGGAGCAGATACAGTGAAACCTGGGGTCAACCATCCAAAGAAAAGGACAAGGCAAAAGAGAGAAGAAGAGAGTAAAGGCAGGGTGGAGTGAGTGGAGATAAGCGCCAGGGCAGCAAGACTGGGAGGAAAGGTTTCCGTGACGACAGTGGGACCTGCTATGATGTCAGCAAGCTGAGCTGGAGGTGACAGAGTTAAAAGATGTTAAGACTTTCAAAGTCTTAACCATCCCAGGCAAGGCTGGGATGGTTTGGCATGTGCAGAGGAGGTATAGTGGAGAAGATTCATGGATGCAGTGAAGGAAAACATGGAGAGTTGGTGTGACGTTAAAGGATGCTAGACGTAGGGTGAGTTCAAGGCAGATGATACACTGTGGCGAGACCTAAAGGGAGCACGTGAAAGTATAAGGAGGAGGAGGAAACGGCTCTTCTGACTGCAATAAGTTTTCTGGAAATCCATGGAAAAACAGCTCTCGGTTCCTTTGGTCCACAACCTCAGTAAAAGCTATCCTGATGACTTAATGGGCTCACACGCTGGTTTCAGGTCGTACTGAATAAAACATGAAGATCACTGTGTGAATCATGGTCATTATTAGAGCCACAGTCAGATCCACCCCTCGCTCGTCATATCTGGTTCGAAAACACACAGATGGTAACACCAAAAATATTCAGCTTAATGCTTCACAATAGGACATCATGGGAGCTTCTTTTATACTGTCTGTGTTTGCTAGGCAGTACAACATCAGACTGCTAACATGCTCACAATGCTGGCAGGTGGCAGCAAAGACATTAGATAAGGCACTCAAAGGATCCTGAATAGAAATTTATGGGAGAATTCTGAACATGAAAGATAGTTATCACCCATGTAGTCCAATCAACAGCTGAAATGGGAAGGTTTTAAAAGCTGTAATGTGAAACAATGCATGTGCACGTGTAGTACAAGTACAACTTAATGGGGGAAAAAACTTAACTTGGTGCAACGTTTTGCCAAACCTTTTTTTTTCTTGCTTTACTGGATATAACTCTCAATTTATGGCTCTCCCCATTCACTTAGATACAGACTGCAAAGTAAATACATGGATTCAATCCAAGATGGCTGCTAAGTTGATTAGATGGAGAATGAAAGGCTCAATGATAAAGTTTATGTCTACAGAGAAATATGAATGTATGCACCAAATATCAACATAACCAACCAATACTTCATGAGTCTTATGATAGTGCTAAAAAAAAGAGCCAGGGAATTACCCCAGTCATTGGGATTCATCTTCCAGGAAACAAAATTTATTATACCGAGGCTTTGCATACACATCACCCCTAACCATGCAATGTTAACTTGTCCACCATTTGTTTGACAATTATAGTGACAATGTAGGATCAAGTGAATAATGTATCACTCGTGGAGGCCTAGGGACTGGTCTGCAACCATCTGGCAAGCAAATATGTGTATTTCCTGACTGGTTGCAAGTGGTTGCTGGGAAGCTGGCTGCTAAAGCACCAGTCATGCAGGTCTACATCTTGTCAGTGACCTCCTGGCAACCATCTGTTGCTATGGAAACATGCTTAATCCCTAACCGGTTGGCAAAAAGCTCCTCGTGGCTCCTTTGGTCACTAGCACATTGTATGGTCATAGTTTGAACAGAACCCCTCTGCTCTCTCCTTTTGCCCTCTCCCCGAACCAGTCGCAGCAGATGCATGCCTCTCCAGCAGATGCACGCCTGATTCTGATCGAGATTTCTTTGTGTCAAAAGGGAGTTTTTCCTTCTCACTTTTGCTTGAGATTTTCTCTGTATTATTGTAGGGTACTTACCTAAAAAGATAAAACACTTTGAGTTTAGTGTTTTGATTTGGCGCTGTATAAATCAAATTGCGGTGAAGTGACAGACTTGTCTACGAACACTGTCCAGGACTCTCCAATCTGTCGTGAAACCATGAAAACTGCAACACAAGGTTCACCTTCAAAGCAGAAGTTGTGACTTTTGAAACATGTCAGCTGCAATGCTGAGTTGCAACTTTTACTTTGAAGGTGAACAGTCTCCATTTATGTTTTTCTACTGCCCAAATAGTAGTTAGTATAGTTAGTAGCAAGTATTTGCAGATAAACATGAAAAGTTACAGGCAACCATAGCAACTGGCTAGCAACCAAAGTGATCACTGGTCCAGTCCCAAACCCCTGCCAACCAGCTGGGGAAGACATATTTTTCCCTAGGAAATGGTGGTTGTGTCACATCCAATATGGCTGACAACGTTCTAGCAATGTGTGCAGGAAGTCAGGTGACTTCATGCGACTAGCCTCAATAAATGAATTCATGGATATTTGTGACTACAAAATTCACAAATTGATCTAGACATGTTAGGTGCCTACATTTTGCAAGGTACTGTATTTCAGTATGGACTGATGCACAAGGAAAAGGTTCATTGTGATGTGGTCCCCACAGTTACATATAGTTGATGCAGTATTGCTTTTATTTGAAGCGGTTATTACCAGGCAGATGCTGAGTTGGTTTTAACCTCTCTGTCTCTGATCGATCTGCCCCGGGGTGCTCCATCGCAGTGCTGTGAATCCCAAACCAGTTTTATATAATGATGAGCAAAGCAGATCTGGGTGGGGTGATCATAAGAATCATCAATTGCAATTGGTCATTTGTATTGACGGAAACCTAAGCGTTCAATACTTTCCAAACAGACACTACTGACTCCATTCAGAGAGTGCTGGTGATCGGTCAAGAGGGCGCACATCAGCCTATCACAGTGCACTGGATGTTTGTGTTCTCCGAGCGTTTACAGGTTTTTTTTTCTTTTTTTAAATGTACAACACACACTCCCAGACATAATCATTTCTCAGAATTTCTTTATTAAAAGAGCCAGTTCCAGTGTGGTTACTAGAAATAAACACGGAGAACAACTTCACAATCCAGCCATCAGGTTTTGCACCACACACTTTAGGGATGCTATTATGGTAACATTATCATATTCAGCTATAACCAACAAAAGAGAGACAAGACAGCAGTTTAATCACTTGATGGGAAATCTTCAGTCATGTCACCAACACAGGAACCCGTGTAATCAGAGCTGCTGCTAATCAAACATGTAAGAAATGGAAGAGAAAGTACATGAATGAACGAGTTTGTTAGCAGCCACTGTCCAGACAGCATTTCCACAAAGAACCTTATTTGCAGCTGGTGTGCTTTTGTGTTGCACAAGACTCCTGCCTGGATAAGAATTTGAACCCACATCACTTTTTTCATCATTTACATTTCAAAACTTTAAGCTTCCAAACTTCATTTCTCTCTGGCAGGTCCCGGAAGCCTCAATGAAGGCCGGTGTACATCAGAGATATATATCAGAAGGCTGACACTGGCTGATTTGCTAGTTACAGATTCTCTGAAGAATATTTAAGAATAACACCACTAGTTTTTTTTGCATATTGTTTTGTGCTACACTATAATTTTTTGATGTATTGTTTTGGACTATTTCTGAGGTCTACTCAATATTCTCAGAGTTTATAAGACTCAAAGCATGTTTATGCTAAGAATATATTCTGTTTTACACGGATAGAAATGAAACCAGGTCTAAATATATTCAGGCAAAATGCCTGAATGTGAAAGTCAGGTAAAGAGTTTTTCTTCAGTTGAAGGAACTTTTTCCTTAGGCATTATTATAGCTCAGGCTTCAACTTGTCGACCAATAAACAAAATAAAACAACAAAAAAACCCCAACAAAAATCACTTTGGGCAACTTGTTCTTGATCTCATGGAGATAAAAAAAAAATCCGCAGAAACTCTAGCAGCTAAAACTATGAAGGTTTATGCGCAATACACTTCTGTTTTGAGGCATACCACATTTCTGTAATGCACTTAAAAACAACCCCCCCCCAAAAGTTCGTATTATGTCTAGAACAGCACTGCACCATGACAACAGTGCTGGTTTGGGCTATCATTTACCACTGACGCTGTACTGAAGCCAGTGCTGGTGCAGAGATATTTCGGCTTTCTGAGAACAAGCCCACATTTCGGGAATAAAATGTTCCAAAGTCTTACGTAGATGACTTTTACTGATTTCCATCTGAAGAAAATCATGGGAGACAGTATCTGTGGGCTGCATCTGCAAACCATTGGTACATTTCTTGTGTTTACTTCTCTCATAATTACTAACATCGGTAGTCCATCAGTAGCTGTCCAGTAGCTTTGGAGCCAGCATGTCTGGTGCCAACTTCTTAGCATTGATAGCGCATCTGGACTCACATGTGTGTATAAAAACAGTTAAAGATCACTGTGCTAACCACTGTTACTGTGAGCATGCATGATGAAGTTTAGCTAGTGATGAACATCAAAGCACAGCTGAAGCTCACAGGCAGCAATGTTTTAATAACTCGTCATCTACTGATGAAGACTTAAAATGTAATTTCATGGCAATTCATTCAGTAGTTATTTTGACTCTATTTAATAAAAATGTGCTTGTTACAACAATGGCAACACAAAACTGAAACCACTGAATTTAGTGGCTGTAGGTGCAACTGCTGCAAAATTCCCCAATGGTTGTTAGATGCTGTCCCCCAGTTTTTGTCTGCCAGGATTTTCTTCTGCTAGTAATGCTACGTAACAACTGCCTCTCAAACAAGTCAAAATGTGGGCTTATTTGCAAAGAACACTGAAGCAGAACTGCTTCCACATCTGCACCATCACCTGCTGAAAAAAACCTCACGATGGTTCAAAATCGGTTAGGAATAATCAGCTAATTAGAATTCACCCATAAATTGTTTCTTCTGTGTTTGGAATAGATTTAATCTGCAGAAAAAGACATCACAGACTTTTTAACCACTGTCAGGAATGAGATGAGCTTTTAGAAACTGCTACATTTGACTCTTTCTTTCCATCCAGTCATGCTTGTAAAGGAAGACCAACAGGACAGCTACAGATCCTACAGTTGTGCACGAAGTCGCTTTGAGATTAATACACCGCACCGAGGCAGCACAAAGAAGCCTGGATTGAATTCAAACAATGGAAGCAGGGCCTCTGTATTCGAGCCCACTTTGTATCTGTCACCTTTAGCTTCTGGCATCGGCTAAATGTGACGTGCAGAATAATAGTCTTTGTGATATAGCAGCATTGTATTTGTCACAGTGCACCTCAAAGAATTATGAAGAGTATAGTCGGTACATGAAGGTAAAAATGTTTTCTAAATACGAGGACCAGTTATTACAATATGAAAATATTACATTTGCTTAAGATTAACAATCCATTATGAAAAGGGTGGGAAGGGGGGCACAGAAGAGCATCACAGGTTCGATAACATGAGGTTTTTTTTAGGTCTCTGGAGGAAGAAGGACAGCGAATCAGCACAGCATTACTCTGATAGGCAAACCTGAAGAGTTCTTACCCCCTTTAGGAACGGGGTGGTCTACTTTTTCTCTTGAGTTACCCCATCATCATCATCATCATCATCATCATCATCACACCAATGAATCAATATCCTTAAACTCAGTATTTGGTACAGGGAGTAACACAATATCTAAAAAGAAGCAGTAAAATACAAACCAGGTTAATCCAGTTCCCACAAATAAGCAATGCACTGGTTTACACACAGTAACAACTTTCCTCTTTTCAAGTGCAAAAAAAGAGAACAAAAAAAAAAAAGGAGAAAAAACTGTACGCACATACGGACACTCACAGAGACACTGGCCCTTCAGTTCATGACAATTAAAGAGAAACTTCCTTTCGATTTGTCTCTCGAGTACAAACATCTGAGGTCAGCAACGACTCGACTGCACAGCAAGTCCATACAGTGTAGAATTCAAAGAAATTGCTTCGGCAGCCACTTTGCATATAAAGTCTGTATAAAAGGAGCAATAGTAAGAGGCCCTCTTCAAACGTTACCCCTTCTCCTAACTGCGAGCTGAGCTGGAGAGACAGGAGGAGCGAACTGCACGTTTGGTTGATGTTTCTCCAGCTGAAATAAAGGCGAGAGGTAAAAACAGGAATACGGCGAGTTGACCCCCCCCCCCCCCCCAAAAAAACAACAAAAAAAAAAAAAAAAAACACCCACCCACCCACTCCCAAGTTTACAGAGGTCTGATAACAGTGGATGCATTGCAACTCAAAGAAGATCCGATCCACATTATCACAGCAGAGTAGGAAGATGTCATTCCGTACAGACGGTCTTTCGTATACAAAACAAAGAGTCATGTAAAAAACAGAAAAACAACAACAACGGGCACTCCAACATGATGAAGACGGTAGAAAAATATAGACCTTTTCTTAAAGTCACTTAAATCCAAAAAAGTTTCAGGATAACTTCTTAAAGTCTTATTCAAACTGCTTAACCTGAAGGCATTTTGGTTTTAGAAAATTGTATCAGGGGATTTTTTTTAAATTACTAGTTAAAAAAATATGGAAGAAGCAACAACTAGGATTTGGTTAACATATTGTAAAATTAATTTAAAAGCTTTGAATTTTGTGAATTTGTCTGCAAATCTGGATTTATTTGGGTCGTAGCTTCCACCTGTAACCTGACATATTGTCACATTGTGGTCAGCTATGAGATTATTAAGAAACATGTTCCAAATCCTTGAACTTTACAGTCATTGGCAAGTCTGCACTACCACTTCTTTCTTCTGTCTTTAAAGGACTAAGAGGCGAGAGCACAGCCTACGACAGCTGGGAGGCTGCAGCCCCCCTGCGATTCAGGATAAACAGAATGGTTGGATTAATGGAAAACAAGCACAAATGTCCCCTATTTGTAGACCTTTCTTTGACGGACTGAGTCTTTATTTCTGTGCCTGTTAAACTGAGGCTGGGAAGAGTACTCCACATACTGTATGTCACATATGATATCAGACTAGAAAATGTATAAACTAATTTTCTACCTTAGCAGATTTCAAAACAGCAGCTCTAATCAGTTCACAGATGAGTTATGCCTCATTTAAAGCCTCACATTAATGCTACAGACAGACCACCACTGCACAACCCAAATTACTGCAACCATGTGCAATGAATTTGCGATCTTGTCTTTGAAATTGTTGCTCTGGAAACGACAACCCGATATGCAACCACTCGCAGTCAGCTGTCTTTAAAATGACTTTGGCCCAATGCGAAGAAGCAGTGAGACAGAGGTAGTCTGCTATCGGTCTGGTATCGGCATGCAGTCTGTTTGTGATAATACATGACTAACTGTAAAAAATCAGTAAGAAGTCAAAGCCTGCTGCAGTCTCGACATAACCATAGACGACTTCCATTCAGAGTTCAGTCAGAATCTCTGAAATAGATCTATTTATTCTGAAATAGTGACATAGCTGCTGCAGGAACAGCAATTTTACTGCAAAATGATACAGGAATTCAGCACTGTTGCTTTTCTGTAGGAAAACGGCCAGAATCCAACCAGCAGACAACAAGTTGATTCGAGTCCTATTGCAAAGAGATGCATCACAGACAGGTTTCTCTCATCGACGCAGACTGACTATAATTGAATGCAACATGATGGCAATCAATGTGACTGAGAGTGATTGCAGTCAGTTCAAACTGGACTGCAACTGTTTAGAGACAGGCTGCCTGGCGGGAGGCAACCTGTCTCTAAACAGTTGCAGTCAGTTGGGTGCAATTTCCTTGTGATTCAAAGTGGTTGCCTAGAGGTTTATTTATTAGGCAACCACTTTTATTAGCAACTAGTTTGTAAGCAACTTAAGGGGAAGTCAGGTAACTATACTTTGCAATGAGATCGTTTTCAAACGCAAGTCTCATTGTTTTAGTATGTTACACCTTAAACCTGAATAGGATTTACATTTGGACTAATTCACAGTGAAACAAATGCCCTTTTCTAATCAAACCAAAGCCTTCATAATGAAAGAGAATGCATAGTCATGACGCGCACGAGGAAGAAATTCAGTATGGAAAGCAAGGCGAAAGAACAGGGGCTAACAACCTTAGCATCAGCTAAAAACCTCCAACTTGTTCACAAAGGTATGAAAATATTAAAGTATATTTGTCTCGAGGACTTGTAAAGTAGTAAAGTTCATGAAAAAAATAACTTCAGCCCCGTTCTGGCGATCCCATTTATGAAACGACGCCTAGGTCGCAATTAAAAAACGGTACAAAATAAAAGCATCTATTTTTCGCATTGCTGTTTAGAAAAACAAAAACAACACAAATTCCCCACAAACACAGAAATAAAACAATTTAGCTCACAGTTTCCAACCAGATAGGCTACGCTAACATTAAACAAATGTTAATGTTATATCAAACTATTGTGTGCTCTTTAATTTGAAAAAATATTGGGCCACGCCCCCTAACAGGACAAATCCATGCTTAAAAAAAACATCTCTCTTATAAAGTAACCACAAAAGAAACAACGCACACTGCACAGTGTCATCGTAGCAGAAAAACCTTTAAATATTTTTTGAAATCATAGAGTGTAAAAAAAAGGTGTTGCGCTCTCATTCCCACTTTCATTACAAGCTTCTTTTAGTGTATTAACCTGCATAATAAGTGTAATGTTCAATACTGCACTGCTATTCTTTTCTACTACACAGGCTGCTTCACTCAAATAAAAACTGCCATTACCAGCATCAAGCTCTGTTTGTCACGTTTTGTGATACGTTTCCCTCCTGGCTCCATAATGCTCTATTGTACAGTGTTTAAATTAGTAAAAAACAACAACAACAAAAAGAAAAATGTTAATATGAACCAAAAACACTGTTTGAGGTCTGCATGACAAATTCTTCTCATCTTTGTGACAATTCAGTTGGTGATACTAAAACAAACGCACAGGAAATAAAGTGCATCGAAATGACCTCTGTGTTGCTACATATGGTGGAAGCATCCAAGCGGTTCAGTGGAAGCAGTATTAAAGTCCCTCCTTTCCATTTCTGCATGCATTTATGATTCATGGCAACAGAGTCAGTATCTTCCAATGTGTTACTGTGACTGTAAACAATGGGAATGGAAAGGAAGAGGCATTAGACGAAAAAGAAAAACGTGTTGAGATATCTGAGTGATGTTAGATATATACAAAATATTGGCACATTATCTTAAAAACAAGACGCTGGATGGAGATCAAGTTGTCTAAGAACGACTACTTAAACAACTGAACCGTCCAGTCTTTTGTCTCACAGTATGAAAAGTGCACTAACTGCCAAACACAACAGCATTTTCCAGTCCTCCCTTCATGCCTCATCAATGCCACTTCAGTCCTGCTCTCTCTTTCACCTGCGCTAACTCCCTCCATACACTCGCGACCCCTGACCTTTCTCACACCTGCGTCTCCACACCGTTAAGCTTAGGCATCAAGATGCGAGGAGTCACCCCAGAGTTGAGGTCCCTCTCGAACTCCAAAAGCTGGCCCATGAAGTTGAGATTCGGCGACACCACAGGACGGCGGCTCCGCACGTATTTGTAGGCATCTGTCATTGTCATGAGGGTGTGCTTCATAAGGTAGGCGATGACAATGGTTGCAGAACGGGACACGCCTGCCTGGCAGTGTACCAGCACTCCCTGTCCACTCTGATATGCCTCCTCTGTGGATGAGAGCAACAAAACGGATGAGCTCAGTTTTCATTCAAGAAGTAAAAAAATGACCTAACACTGCATCAGTTTTTTTCTAAACACAAGTAACACACATTTAGCAACATGTACATCATCAGCACTTGCTTTTAATAATTCATTTCATTTGTAACTTTAAAGAAAAAGTTTTACCAGCTATTAAATAAACTTGCAGATGAATCACAGAGTGCATGGCACAGAGTCAGCAATTCACTTCATAGACACTAACACAATAGCTTTTAAAGGAAACAAAGGAACTAACGATCACATTGCAAGTCACTGCCTTTCCTCTCTCTTTCAGTACAAAAAGAAAAAGCAGGTTACCAGGCAACAGTTATCGCAGACTACTGACTTCAGTAGTCTCCTGACTCCTGAAGTCACAGCAAGGAGTAATAAAGCATCCCGCAAACACTCTGACACTGAGTAACCACTGTTTGAACATTAGCTCATCATTGAAAAATAAAAGTGACAGTAACAGCTATCTGCTCGACGTCTTAATAAACATATGCTCGATGTCATTCCTATATCTTCTGGTAAGGGGAAGCTTGTTAACCTTAATTTTGCTACACTATCCTTTTATCAACAAGACCAACTGCGGGTCCTACCTGCATACCATGCATCACTAATTGAGCTCACTAGCTGTCGCAGTAATGAGACAGAGGCTTGTTTTTGTATTTGAAGAGCAGTGGGACCGTGACAGTTGAAATGCTGGTACAAATAAGTTCACCAGTTCAGACCAGTGTCCTCCTAGAAGTATGCCACTTGGAAGTCATTCAGGCACTTATTTGGACAAATTGATGTATTACCTTAATTAGTTTTAATTTCATTGTTCCTAGTACATAAAAACTACATTTATAGAATCAACAGTGAAATCTACTAAAACACTCTAAAAGGTTTGCTGACTAGGACACAAAATTTTATTTTAAAAATTAGAATTTTTCTTCTTCCAGACTTCTACGTCTTCTTTGGCCCCTCTCTCTTTCAAATAAAGTTTCTTAATAAAACAGGATTATCACCGCCTTGCTAAATGCTTGTTAACACAATAATCACATGGCAGAAGACCACACCAGATGCCAACTGGAGCTACAATCCACATGGGCTCATCAAAATAAGCCAAAAGAAGATTGCTGAAGTGTTATGCTACATTTTATCGATAGTTCATATTGCTGGTGGTGTCGTAATGGTGTGGGGGGTAAATTCTTGGCACGCTTGGCCCCCTTAGTACCAACTGAGCATTGTTTAAAGTTCTGGATCGTTCTAAGGCAAACGGGGTCCCAGCAAGGTTCACCTAATAAGGTGACTGATCAGTGTATTTAAGATGCTATGTGGGTGCCTGCACACACATGTGCTTATTCAAAACAATATTAGAAGAGAGGGCATGACTCGGGGAAATATTGGTTATAGATGCCCACTCTGGTCATCTGTGTCATAATCATATCGTGGTTTTTAGATTGGCCCAGATTGACATTTTTTGTCTAGATTTGCTTCTCAATAATGTTTCTTGGTTAATGAAGTAATTTGATGCTTCTTCATGCCCAAATGCAATGCATTCTGTACATAACACATAAATTAGCACAGTTAAAAATTAGCATTGCTCTGATGTTAGCATGCTAGCTTCCACTCACAACAAAATTGCTAATTCTTGGCAGTAGGTTTACCATTTCAGTGCTGACACAGCTACTAGTTAGCACCTAAGCTGACATTTTTGGTAAGAGCCCTTTTTACATCTGAAAGATAGCTAAGATAGCATGTACTACGTCTGTCTCTACGTAATGCAGAAACTGATATCAAGCTTCTATATAAATGCTGGTAGGTCCACAAACAAGCTAAGCCTCCCATTATTTGGATTAGTATTTAAAATGTAATTACTAGTGGTGTCAGCGTTAATCTCGTTAAAATGACGTTAACGCCAAACCGCGCTAACACGTTGACGCTGTGTAGCCCTCGCACGGGCGATTCACGTTAACTCGCTAAAGGAGATTTGCCGCATTAATGTGGTTATGGTGTTAACATCATTTTAGCGACAGCACTAGTAATTACTAAAGTAGAACTTTTAACCCCTTATTACTAGGGGTGCAACAATACACAAAATTCACGGTTCGGTTCGATACTTTGGTGTCATGGTTCGATATTTTTCCGATACAAAAAAAAATGCTCATGCCTTTTTAATTTGTCATTTATTAAATTTTCACGGCACATTCCGCACCACATCTCTGTGCGTTCATCATTTGTTTGAAGCCAGCTCACCTCCTGCAACTACTTTTCCGAGAATACGTGCTTCTTTTGTGGTTCGGACTCCTTCTGACATTTCTTTGGAGGTGGAGGAACATCACAGTAATTGATTAAAGGAGCTTGCTTCTTCGACATCTTTAAGAGTTCTAAACAAATGTCTGTCCTCCTCCTGAAAATCTTATGTATGCAAACACGCGTTGCAACTTCTTATCTTGTGCCCGTTTTTTATTTTGACAGCGAATGCGCACCTGCGGACCACTTATGTGCAGCCCTGGTTATTTCGCTTGTCATATTGCAGCCACAGAAATTCTTTTGTCCATGAAACCATAAAGCTGAACTTTCTTTTTGCCTTATAGTCTGATTTGTCATAACTTTTCCGTTTTGTGGTAAGCTTTTCTTTGGCTGTCACTTCTTCACCCTGACCTGTCTTATTTGGCTCAGCAGAACTAAAATATTGTGGCGAGCTCAGACAAGGAGGAGACGGAGGTATCGTTTGGTCTTGCTTCCCGTGAGCTAGCCAGGGAGCACAGCCGTTTATTGACATCTGCAGAAGAACACTGCCGCTAGCTAACTGCTCAGCGCGGCAACAGCACAGCAGCGGCAACAGCACAGCAACAACAACAACAGCAACAACAGCAACACACAGGGCGCCCTCTGACCCCGGAAGGACACACCGTCGCAGCGAGAGGGCGTCACCCGTCACTATGGCAACATAAACAAAACATAACTGTACAAACAGAACCCCGAACAGCCCTGACCCGCTACATAGCCCCCACCTAAGGGGTCAGTCGTCCTCAACGACCCCATTACCTCACACAAAGTTCTGCAAATGTCCAGGTGCCTTCTTTTGGCGCACCGGCCGGTCACGACTGGCAGGGGAAAAGTCACTCGGGTCAGAACATGGGGTGCCACCATCATCCCACTTCTGACACCAATGTGGCGAGCTCAGACAAGGAGGAGACGGAGGTATCGTTTGGTCTTGCTTCCCGTGAGCTAGCCAGGGAGCACAGCCGTTTATTGACATCTGCAGAAGAACACTGCCGCTAGCTAACTGCTCAGCGCGGCAGCAGCACAGCAACGACAACAACACACAGGGCGCCCTCTGACCCCGGAAGGACACACCGTCGCAGCGAGAGGGCGTCACCCGTCACTATGGCAACATAAACAAAACATAACTGTACAAACAGAACCCCGAACAGCCCTGATCCGCTACAATATATATCCTGCTGCTTTTGCACACGCACTCACATAACGCTCATCGATTCTCTGCGCGATCAACCTCTCACATGTTTAAGCTGCGGGAGATTTCACTTGTCATGTTTGCATAGTAAGCTAACGATTGATAAGACTATGTCAGAGGAATTGGTGCGCAAATTATCATCACTCACCAATCAGTGCTGTCGCTCTCTATACACAGTTCGCCCGATTGCAAAGTGAAACAAGTGAAATCAAAAAACAAGCGCAAATTCAAACACGATTTCAATATGTCACATATTGACAGTGGCTCATCGATGCCAATGACATAATTACCCAGCTACATTTCCGAAAGAATGCAAAAGCATTGACATATATTTTTCCGTCCTACGATAGCCCGACGGACAGGGCAGAGATAGATTTTGGTAGCCCAACTGGAAAAATCGCTAGCCCCAGGACGTCGGGCAGCCGATTTTGCGAGCCCTGTATCTGATTGAGGAATCACTCATCTTTGGAAAAGAGAGTTTATTACAGAGAAATGGCTCTTTCCAAAATAAAAGCTATACTATACGCTTCTTCTGGGCTATATTCTCAGCAGCATATTAAACATATCAGGTCCCCATAAGGAGAATCATGTACTAACGGCTGTCTAAATGACTCGGGTAAAGTTTGTAGCATGCGTGCTTGTTGTTTTTGTCTGCTTCCACTTGTCTTTGCACTAGGATGATGTCGGTGTAAATGTGCAGTCATATTTGTTGTGTTCCCACTAGTGCTGTCAGCGTAAATCTCGTTGAAATGACGTTAACGCCACAACACGGCAAATCTCCGTGCCAACACGTTAACGAGCTAACTGCGCTAACACACTAGTTCCCACCCATGTAATTGAGCATTGCATGGCACATCCAACATACTGTTTTACTTTAGTCCATGACTCGCTTACCTTCAGGGTCATACATCACATGAAAACCAAAATAGTTCCAAACGCCAGATCTGAATGAGGGTGGGGGAGGTTCAATTTGCCATGTTGCAAGGAGAGCTTAACTTCTGTCTCGCTAGCTTGCCCTGCGCTCAGTGAATCTGCGTTCGACTACTCCGCCTAGGCTGCACTGTCAAGCGCAGATCCACTGAGCGCTCAACACAGACAGCATCGTCAGAAGGAAAGTTGATAAAATAAATTAAAATTTTATTTTGTATTGTTTGATACATATGCGTACAGAACCGAAAGCACTGTATCGAATGGTTCAATATCGATACGAGTATCGTTGCACCCCTACTTATTACCTAATAAAGTAATCCCACCACAGTGCCCAACACTGCACACATCAATGTACAAGAGGTGGAGCACTCACCAATAAACTCAAAAACCTCCTCGAAGTACTGTCGAAGGTTTTGCTTGCTGTTGTCAGTGGCTGGGATCCTTTTGTAGCGCAGTCCAGAGCTGACGTGGTAGAGAGGCAGGTGTGTGGTCACGTTGACCACGTAGCCGATGTTGAGGCGTAGGAGCAGGTCCAGGTCCTGAGCATCTCTCTCATTTCCCAGATACAGGAAGGGCAGGATGGGACTGACCACAGCGTTCTCCGCATCAGGAGTCATCACAGACTCATCGGAAAGAGAAGCCGGCAAGGAAGAGGAGAGCGGCAGAGAGAGGCGCACTGGGAAATGATAGTGTCGAGAGGTGGTGTTAACTGCGAGTTAACAAGTAGCTGCTACAACAAAGCACCAAATCAAGAGAACACTTAAAAAATCAATACAATGCAACGACAAAAACTAAAGTGAATCTGCAATTCTGTCCCTGATGCAAAAGTGGGTCATATTATTCTGTGTGCATTATTGGTAGATTATAAAAGCAGGTTGCACTAGAACATTAACACTGTCATAAAATGAAGCTAACCAAAAGATTTTTGATCAACAGCTGTGATCAAAACAAGCTGACACCAGCTATTATGACCCAGGTTTACATCACTGACCGCAATGGCCTCAGCACAATTGGATTTTAAGCTGTTCTTACTTCTGTTGTTCTCCTCATCTTGCTCTCTGTTCAGGGAGTTCAAGGCCAGGTGAAGTGACTGAGCCGACGACAGAGTGTGTCCTCCCTCCCTGTCTCTCTGCCAAGGCTTGGGTTTGATTAGCGTAGTGGGGGCGGATGGTGGAGGGGAAAAGGACACAGGTGACGGTGGGGAGGCAGAGCGGGGAGAGGGGGAGGAGGGATATGCTGCGTCTTCGTCATGGTCAGGCCCATCGCTCATTCCCGCATCCTCGGCTTTATTCAAAAGCCTCTTCAGCGAGCTCCGACCGTCGTCGTACTCCGGTCCTGACCTGCAGCCCATAAAATCGAGGGCTGCCATTTTGCCCTGCTGAAGCCGCCTCCGTCCAGCGTGGTCTGTGAGCTGCGTCTGTGTGTACTCCTTGAGGTTTTGACAGTCCAGGAGAACGAGCCCTGTTCCATTACTGCCATTCTGGGTCTGACTTGCACAGGTTTTCGCGACTCCTACACCTCCCCCAGCACAGTGATTTTTTTGAGCTTTAGAGTGGGTCATCTTCTTGGCCAATTCTTCGGGCCAGATGGTGCGCACGCTGTAGTCGTCATCATCGGCTTGATACACAGACATCGGATGAGCTGCTGGAATGCTTCTTCCTGGGGGTTTGCCTCTGCGAGGGTTGTATGTGACCACTATGGGGTCGCTGCTGCAGTAGCTGCAGGTGGAACTGCCCGTTTGGGAAGCTTTGGGGTTGCAGCCTGTGACGCAGCTCTGTATTGCCCGCAGAGGGGCAGAAGAGGACAGCGGGGTGCAGGGAAGACATCCTCCTACAAGTTTTTTGCGAAGAATAGCAGGACTCTCAAAGTTTCCAGCCTCACCAGAGCAGGAGGCACAGCGGAGAGGTTTGATCAGGCCCGCGCGACACTCAGAAGCAGTGCTGTTAGAAGATGAGGTGTTAGAGGTGGAGGCGTTGGAGAGACACCCACCCAGATTTCTCAGGCCCATTTCTTTACCTCCTCTCTTTACTGCTCCAACATTGTGACCACAGGAAAATGAGGTGGAAGTGCTTCCACCACCTCCTTGAAAGCTAGCCGAGTGCCCTTTACACCCTCTGCATCTTACCAACCTCCAGCAGCCACAACTGAATGGGTGCGCGCAGTCGATGGTGCAGGTGTGGTCAGGGCTGGGGAACCCTCCAGCGTGGGAGGAGCAAGGAGAGAGGGGTAAACCATGAAGAAGGTGAGGGCGGTGATCCCTGGGTTGAGAGGCTGGGTGAGGCTGTCTACGTTGCTGAAGAGAGGCTGCGACATAGGTGGGTTGGGAGGAAGGAGATGGGGGGTAGGTGGAGTTTAGGATGGCAGCATGGGGCAAAGGGACAGAGTTGTGGTGGTGGGTCAGACTGTGACTATTTAGGCTTTGATGGACCGGTCCCAGTTTGGTGCTTGTCCTGTGACCTATAGAGGAAAACTCGTGGTCACATCTGTTAAGAAAACCAGTGTTTTCCTTCTCCTTTTCACTCCTAAACTTATGCTGCTGCGCCTGGGCGGGGACAAACTGTAGGACCCCACCAGGGGCTGATGACAGCTGACGAATTCGCTGTGGCCTGTGTTCGACGCCACCTGGCCTCCCTGCAGTTCCGGTTTTTCTCTCACACTGTCCTTGTTCGAACCCTGAAGAGACACATTTCCCTCTGCCACTTTTTATACTCCCGCTACGCCCTAATGAGTTGCTGAATCCTCCGCCTCCTCCACCACCTCTTCCTCCTTTGTCCAATGTCACTCTGATATCAATAGTATGCGTGTGTGAGGGCAGACGCGGGCCGAGAGTTACCGTGCCATTGCTGTGGCAGTGGCTAGGGATGTGTCTGATGGCCGCCGGGAGGACAGGTTGGTCGCCCTTGAATTTCTGCACACGAGAGGACCTGCGCTTGCATTCCAGAGTCAGAGATTTACAGGTGGGTGAATAAAATTGGGACTGAGAAGGATGGAGATGAGCAGGTTGAGCGACTTGTCCATTGGAGGAGGCTGTAAGATGAGAGGAGTGCTGCGGGATAGTCTGTGGGGAAGCCTCGCAAAGGGCTAAATTTTTGGGGCGCTGAATGACCACTATGCGTTCGTCAAGAGGGAGGGGAGGCATCTGGGTTTATGCAAAGCTGTCCAGTGAAAGGGGAAAAAGAGAGATAGAGAAAATAGTCAGGGATTTAGTCTTAGTTCACATATACACTGGAAATGAGGGGCACATTTTACATTCCTTCAGTTTAGATGCAAACAGCACGTGCTCATAAAAGATTATGAACATTGCCTTGCAGCTCCTGAGTTGTATGATGTACACAGATGCAAATGAAAGATTTTTTGTAATTACAGCTTTCAGTGGGTTTTTTTGAAGAGCAAAATTATTTGTGAAATGTAAAGCTCCAAATCCTCAACAATAATGACAACTATTTTCACAACATCAACAGATTTTTAGGTTTTGTATATTTTTGTAAGTCACCTGTAAAGGTGTCTTCCTCGTGACAAACCATGCCAAGAGTCAATACAAAACAACCGACCAACAATCTCTGTTTTGACCTTTATTAACTTGGTGGTATTTCTCTTCATACTTGCTGCAAATGAAAGAGAAATTCTATGAAGTGAAGACCCATAGAGGTGCATGTTTAAGGTGAATGGATATCACAGGAGTAATGACTTTTAAGGAATCCATTTAAACATGCACTGCACAATCTCAGTCTGCTTATACCAGGGCCAGTGGACAGACGCTTTAACCTTCATCTGTATTTATAGGAATCTGACATTCAGTTTGAAACTGCTCCCGGGTAATCCTGTTGGCATTCAACTGTGAGATTCTGAATCCAAAGGTTCAAGAGTGTGTACCTGTTTGCTGTTAGCAGCAAATAATCCTAGCTAATCCTGATAGCAGTGAGGCTTCTTAGCAGCTCTGTTGCAAAAGCTGCATCAAACAAGCTTCAGTAACCTTCATCCCTCTGAGAGGTCCCCAACAAGATGTGTGAACATGAAATAACAGACCATGTTAAAAGCAGCTGAATATACTGCTGAACATAGTATGTTCTGGATGTTAACATTATGTAGCCTTTATTTTGTTTGTATGCTGAAATATGTATGTGGATGCCAAGCTGATTTGGGCACTTAACGTTTTTCAATCTGTTGAATTCGGCCACAAAATGTCTTTTTGTATTTCCGTCTCTGCAGTGCATTTTCACTGCGGAACATCCTAGTGACTCACAGTTAGCTAATGGCTCAGTGAGATTCTTCACTTTGTGATTATCTGAGATGAAAGACTTCCTGCCCACAGCCATTAGGCCGTTCACCCTGTCTTTGGTAGCAACTAATTTAACCACATCCTTTGGGCCAATTAAAAACAAGCATTTGTCCAGGCCATGGTATAAACAGAAGGTCACCACGTAGACAACAACACGGCTCAGCTGGAGAGAAAGTTTTCACATCATGACGCAGCAAAAAGAGATGAAGTCAGTGTAATAATAAAACACACATTGAAGTGTAGCATTAAACTGTCTGAATGAGTAATGCTTCTAATAACAGGTCGCTGCAGTTACTTCACAATGTCAGAGTTGAAATTTTTACTTTTTTTTGGTACATTCATTATAAACTAGGTCTGCTTTGAAAGGTTAAAATGACATATTATTGTCGTTGAGGTGAAATCCACCCATTGGCACGTATACTCTGTCTGTGATGTTCACTGTGCCGTGAGTTGTTTGGTTGATGGACTGCTTTAATTTCCTTTTTGCCACACTAGCAGACATGGTTGCACTGGTGCCAGGGCTGGTCAGCTGGGAGGATATTAGGATGCTAATGTTCGCGTTGAGCTCTAAACACAGTTTTCTCTGACAAAGAAAATAAAAACTATTCGTTAACTCCTGCCTTTACTTCAGCCATAAAAGGTGTACAGCCTGGTTAACCTTATAGCCGTGGGAGGCTGTTTTAATGTCTGCTTGTTTAATGCTTTGGGATTGAAAATTTGGTATAAACTAGTGAAGTGTGAAAGGGGCAACTGATTTCAGTCACTGAAAATTGATTTCTGGACCTAAGCCTTTTCTGTATGCATCAGTCTCACAAGCCCAGAGCTGTGCAACTGACGTTTGTTAAGAAAAATGTGTATTTTCTGTCCGGTTGGTTTGTTGACAGTTGCCAGATGAAATCTGCTACACCAAAAACCTCATTGGTTGCTAAACATTTACATGGAAGATGTTGACTTGTCTGCAAACATTCACCAACTGGTTGCCCAGTGGCACTGAAACAATGCAAATCTTCTTCAAAGTTAAAGTTGTGCCTTGCTACTACAAACAGAACCTTTCAACTTTTACTTTGAAGGGAAACAGTATCCATTTCCATTATGTGCCACACTTTTCTGTTTCACTACCACACAGCCAGAAGTTAGTGACTGCAGATAAGTTGGTGCCCTCTATGGGTGTCCATGGCGATTGTGCAAATGAGCAATGATGCAATCTTAAGGAGGTTTCTAATGCAACCCTGTACACCTCGTTCTGACCATTTTCACCTACCAGCAACCATTTGCCGACCAGTTGGAGAAGTCGACCAGTGGTTGCCAGGTGGTTGCTGACCAGTCTCTAGGCCTGTGTCACTGGGGCTCTCATTGTTTTTAGCATTTTTTTGGTAAAAGACCTAAATTAATGTTTAATTTGTCATTCTGCCCCTCCACAGCTTTTTATTAGCACTGTTCATGTGTAGAACACCTTTAGGCTAAGCTTTTAGATACTCACTACTTTAATACTTCAAAAATGAATCACAAACTAAGATGGTTTAGAAATGAACCTTTTTGTAGTAAAATAAACCTCACAGGATTATATTAACTTCTAACCATCTTTTGAATGTTGTCATCTCAGACGCCTTCCTAGCTGTAATTTTAATTTTCGGTATTTGATCACACTGACTGCTGCTAACCAGGCACTTGCAGTGGCTGGGTTTCACAGACTGACCCTCGGTGTTTACTTCTTTCAATTTAACCCTCAGCCTAAAAGCATAAAGGCACTCCCTATACTGATCTTTTTATATTAGCAGATCTAGCAAACTAGAAGACCATCAATCCACCTGGTAAATTACATAGAGCTGTTTTTAGAGAGTGATTGTTGAGAGTGGATTTTCTTTTTTAAGCTTACAACTGTGAAGCAACATTCAAAAGTCTCTCAGCACAATGGGAGACTAACAGGTTAAAGTGGGTGCTGGGAGGAACAGATAGCTCGGGACGACACCGGCTGACAGAAACAAAAGAGGGTAGAGATAAAATACAGGGAGGCAGATTATAACGTGACACTATAAACCACAGACTACGGGGAAGGAAGGGACACGTCAAAGTGATCTGGGGATGCCTTCGGTCCCACCACAACACAGTTACCAACCCATAGAGAAAGCAAACCGCGCTCCAGCGTCCCCATGCTTATATCCACGCACAGAGTCTGGTGATGACATCCTCATCTTTTTTTCCTCTTTCAGCCTTGCCTGTGGTGAAGGGGGTGGGTGTTACAATGACCCAGTTTTGTCATGGTGGAAGTCTCTATCACTCTGATTACTTTTCTGTCACATGCTGTAAAGTGCAGGCTGGTTAGTGGCATTTTCACTCAGCTACAGAGAAAAAAGGAAAACACTCAAAGCACACCAGTGATGTTAGGATGTTGTTTCACAGCAAGAACAAAAGACACCACAGCTTTTAAAGTTTCAATTAGGAATTCTGCCTAATCTTCTAAATTAAGCCCATTCGGTGCTTCAAAGGCAACATTAAAGATTGATAAAAGATCCTATTTTCACATCTGCCAAGGAGATTGGATGTGATTGGTCTGGTTGGCAGGGTTAGATGGATTTCAGAGGTCAGGTTTGGCCAAAATGGACCAAACCAAAAGGATTTCTCCAGGATTTCTTAAAATTATTTATAACTGTGAGATAGAGCATTTAATTAAAATTGAAATAAGAAAAACTTGATGTTTTCAAGAAAATATCACAAAGTAAGAATGTCCAAGAATTAAAGAGCAGCGGCTCCAAACTTTTTTTAAGCAGTTATATAAAAAAAGTTTAAAGGCCCTAGTTACATTTGAGATGTTCTTTAGTTTTTTATTTCTCTTATTCAAATAACTCCTCAAATTACACAACATTTAACAACATGTAAATGTGTGTATGCAATATGAAACAACAGAAAAAGAGCCATATTTGTGCAGCACAGAAAATCCTGTACTTGGAGGACGGTTAACAAACCCCAGCAGAACAAGTACTTTTTATGCTAATACTTTAAGCACATTGGGTTGTTAGTACGCGAGAATAAAACAAGGGTATGAGAGCTGTTGATAAAACGATTACCGTAAATGTCGGGCTATAAGCCGCTACTTTTTGCACAAGCTTTGAACCCTGCGGCTTTTAGTCAGGTGCGGCTTTTCTATGGATTGTCCATGATTTTTGTCATATCGTAAGACGATTTGTTTTGTTTGTTCCGTTGTTGTACGGCACTACGTTGCCTGGCGGAAGGATCGGGGTTCAAGAGTGGTATGTTAGTCACATGTCCGTCCGCCAGGCAACGTAGTGCCGTACGAAGTAGCGCGAAAAACAAACTTCAAAGTAGCGGTACGCGTTCAGCGGGAGTCGTGGATGATGAGCGGCGATAAACTTGCAAGTTATGCCCAAAAAGCAAGTTATGCCCAACTCCACCGGTGGATTCTGACAGCGTGGAAAAGTGTGAAAACATCCACGATCACCAACGGATTTTGAAGGGCTGGACTGCTGCATGATGGAGAGGAGGACACCGCCACGGCCCTTCTGAGGGTGTTCGACTCTGACACTGACAATGAGGATTTCTTTGGTTTTGAAAGTGACAACGAAGGAGAGAAGAAGAGTGGATGACGAAGCCATCCTGAGCCTGTTTGTATCCGACACTGGAGAAGAGGACTTTGGTGGTTTTAGTGCGCAGGAAGAAGAGAAAGATGGTGGTGAATGACTGACTTTTCTTCTTGTTAAAGCTGTGTCACTGCACCTGAGCCTAAAAGGTAGTCCGAATCTATTTTTCTGGTGTGCTGTAGGCTACTGTTATGTACTACATGTGCAAATATGTACCTATAACTTGTTTTTCAAAATATTAATAAAAGTGATGTCTCCAAACAGCCATCTCTTTCCTGACAATTCCCTTTGTGCATATTCTCTTACATATGATAAGTCAACATTGAAACACCTGCGGCTTTTGGTCAGGTGCGGCTAATGTATGTACAAAACAGGATTTTCCCCTGATTTTAGCTTGTGCGGCTAATATTTAGGTGCGCTTTGTAGTCCGGGAAATACGGTAATCAAATTTGTGTTTAATTAGCTGTGTTTATGTAAAATCACTGCAGTCGGTTGGTCCTAATTAACCTGCTCGTCTAATGGAATCTGATAAAAGTCTGCAAGCTACCTGCTCTGCCAACATGCTGTACATGCCGAGGGCTGACGCATTTCCAGTAATTGTATTTTTTTTTTTAAATAATAGTGAGGGTACAAAGTGTACAGGGTTTGTTTGAAGCCTTTTTAAAAGGGCAAACTCATTGTTTTGTGGTCACAGAAACAGGCTTGTTATTTTAAATTTAGGATTTGACAGTTTTTCATTGCTGGCGCCTTGTTAATAGCTGAAGTTGACAGATCCTAGGCTGTCTCTAATTGCATCCAAAACACACACGCACGCACACACGCACACAGATACACAACAAAGAGCAGTCTGTTATTGCATATTGGCAGAGCATGGGCACAAAAGGGACTGGCTTATCGCTCACTGAGATATTAAAGAAAGTTAGAAAAGAAACCCTTTCAGCATTTTAATGGGCCAAATTAATGTGTTACTAACTCTGACTCTTCACACAACATTTCAATAATGGTAAATAATGCTGTTGTATGTAATACGTAAAGTGTATTAGTCTCATAATTCATATCAGTATGTGCACAAAGCTAACTGTATATTTTCAATATGTTTTGAGCACTTTTCTGAGGATTCTGTATGAAACATTTGACAGCAGGCTACATGAAACTGAATAAACAAGCACCGCAGGATGAATGACACACACACACACACACACACACACGCACGCACGCACACACACACACACACATGCACACACACACGCTCATGTGTGAATACTTCAGGAAAAATATCTATACTCTGCTAAGCTTTTAAATCACATTAGCTGCTTCTGAATTAGAGCACATAAAAGTAAAATGATTTGAAATACAAACTTTTGCACTTTAAAAGCAATATTTAAGGGGGGAGGAAAAAAAAAGAAGAGTGCCACTCAGTTTCTGTTAGTAAGAGCTGCATGATCCTGCGGGGGAGATCATGACGCCCTCCCTCGGCTCATATTCCACCAGCAGAGCAGAGATAACGGCTTTACAGTCACAGGCGAGAACCAGAAAGAAAAGGTAGACTTCCTAATGTTTTTCCTTACGACTGAACTCTCCCACAGCAAAGAAATATCTGCAATAAAATTATAATTTCCTTGAATGAAGCATTAAGTGATTTCCCATGTCAACCAGGCAATTTTAAAGAAATCCAACAATTTTTTTTCGAGAACAAAAGAAGTGCATCCTGATATGCATTACACAATAAGGCCCTCATATGCATGACAGGAGGACAGTGTAAAGCTTACAGTGGGAGGGCCATCGCTGCATAACCCCACAGTGATCAGTCGCAGTGCTGATTTAGGCAGTGTGGTCCATTTCCAGCTGCAGAGGCATTGCAGTGAGTGTTTTTGGGGACAAGCTGTTGAGGGGAGGGAGCTGGTGTTTTTTGGGAGCAGATGGTTGTCTGGTTTTGCAAGATTGATAGCGATATTTCTGCTCTCTCTCACCCCACCCCCGTTTTAAGTAGCTACTTCATCACAATGCACCTTACAGCAAACACAGAGCAGACAGCAGCAGAGCAAACACCACTTTGAGGATGCTCAATAACTCTAAATGGGTTGATTTAAAGAATCTCTTCCACTGCATGTGTTTTTTTTGTCATGCTTCTTTTTTTTTATATATAACAGTAAGGGTTCTTGAGCATGAGGATGGCAGGAAACTTTGTCATCTTGAGTCACTTGTTTCCAGAGGCTGATGAACAGGCTGTTTCTGTCAGAGGACGATCCACATTTCCACATTTTTGCTTGTGTTGAGCTGACAGTGGGCACAAAATGACAAGAGGCGGTCTGCTGCTCTCTTTGCTCTTCCGCACACATAAGCAAACGGACAGATGGAAAGAAAGAGTTATGGGCGCTGGACACAAGCTGGTGTGAAAGTTAGTTAACAGATTTCTGTAGTGTAAAGTGTCAAATGTAAAGGAAATGTGTTGATTCAAATTATTGATGGATGCTCACTAATAACATATAATAATAAAATGAATAAAGTAAGCTCTTTATGCCTATGTATTACCGTTTGGTGAAAATTATGTCATCATGTAATGTTATGACGCTGGATGACTCCCATTTAAAATCATGAAGCAATGCAAGAGCAGGACTATATGTTCTGCACTTTAAAAAATGTATTCTTTTCCTTTCTTGCTGGAAGTAACACAAGGAGATCAATACCACTCTCAGTTTAATGGAATGTTCGCTGCAGGACTATTTCTTCCTTGAGACTTGTTGTCCTCAAATTTAGAGTAACAATACTTCAGTGGTGACTGTTTCTGTTTTGGAAATGGCCCTACATGCAGTTCCCCTTAAAAGGTTCTCCCTCACTTTTGCACAGCTTGAACAAATTAATGAATTACATATTAAGCTTTAAAGGTAAGTGCATGAACATTCAGTAGCTGCTAACCAGCTGGCAGTCTTTTGCGGGAGAGAGGGAAAAAATCGATACAGCAGAGTATCACGATATTTTGATATTGTAGCAATACATTGAAACCAAGTATTTTAACAAGAGGGCTCATCTCATGCACCAGCACCCTGAGATAACATTGGCTGACCAATGAGTCTTTGTCAGTGAGCACAACTCGAGTTGACTCAACCTAACTGGCTGCCAGCTGGTTGTATTCTGGTTACACTGCTGTAGAACAGTAAGGTTGTTGAGGTCAAATGTAATAGTTAAATGTGAATTTCTGTCTTTGTTGACAGCAACACATCAAAAATTGATCACTTTTAATTGTTATATTATAATAAACAGATTGTATATAACTTCAAAACTTACCCTAGAGACTGATTAATGGGAGTGTGCTTGTCAGTCTCATCAATCTACCCCCCCCCCATAAGTAACTGATGGGATATAACTTTGGATATTGTCAAAACTTAACTTTGAAGATTGTGATTTGTAGCTGAAAAAAAGGTGATAAATCAAAATATACACTACTGCAATGCTAAACACATTGCAAAATCGCAATATTATCTTATTGTGAGTGAAGTATTGTGATAGCATCATAGCGTCTGGTGAGTCTCTGAACTCTAATGGTAGCTGGTGGAGTTGCAACCTGCTCAGTCAGCCTGCAAAATCTGCCCCTCTTTGCAAAAAAGTGCAGACTAATCCTTTAAAATTCTAGCTTAAAATAAAAGCTAATTTTTTTTCTACATATATGACTTAGTGATTTTAGTGGCTTAGTGAATTAGACCAATTACTCTATGTACCTCTATGTCTTCATTAAAGAGTAAACAGAGCAAGTTTCCTTTACTTGCATGGATGTTGATGGCAGAGAATAATACACCAATCATCAGGACCTGTCAGGACTTAAACACTCGAGCGTGACTTGGCGTTAAGCTTCAACAAGCCAAGCAGCAGAAAACTCCTCCTCTGTTGTACTGCTAAACACTGATAATACACTTGGCTGACCACCAAAGCATTATGGGAAACATCCAGTCCAGAAGCAGCCAAGTACCAAGCGCACAAAATTTGTTCTACATGTAAGCAAAACACATACTCTGCCCATCATCATTGGGTGCCTTGACAGTGGAGTCACGGCAGTATGTAGTCCCCCCTTCAACACCCAGGGTAGAAATGTTAATTGTGACAGCAGTGGGTTGCAGATAGGAAAAGGGAGCAGGGAGCGAGGCTCCGCCTGCCCATCTTAAGTATGATATGAATGATAATGACTAATAAAGCACCCAGCACAGATAGCTGGTTGCCAAAGTGGGTCAGAATCAGATGTGAATAACATTTTGACACAGAAACAAGTAGGTTAATGTGTCAGTGTCAGGTGTTATTGACCGACTGAGGTATGATTGTGTATTACATATTACATAGTAATTAATTACACTACTCTATGTATTAGTAAATTAAGTTTTGGCTGTTCTAGGTGTACACTCAGCTTTAACATCATTTTTAAGACGTGTGAAACTCGTTCACGCACTATAAATGTTTTTCGGACTCACCTATGCTTAATGTGAATGTGACCGTTCACAGCGACTGTGTTTCGTAGGACAAATTTCTGGCAATTATTTCTTTGGAGCAAACTCGATTTTCAAATTTTTCTAATGCAAATAAACAATATTGACCAATCAGAATCCTGCAATTGGCAACAAAACGTGCACCGTTACTGAATATACAATCTGACTATCTCTGAAAGTATTTCTCTACCACCTCAGATGTGAGCTCAAACTGCCCCACTGAAATCCTGAAATATGTATGAAAGCCGGCGTGATACAGCTTCAACTCCTGAATCAAACCATGAAATTCTCCCTTCTGTTGCCTTATTGTGAGAACCCAGAATCTCATTTTCTTCCTTTTCTTGTATAGAAACATCAGGAACAGGTCACCATCGCTCCTTGTCGACTCAGTTTTTTCGTAGTAAACTTTACCGTCACGTTCTTGTCCTTTTGTGCAAGAAAATTAACATCTACAACACTGTTTTACATTAATGTGTGTCAGAAAAAAGGGATTGGATTGCAGTAGTATATTATTTGTAACAAAGCTTTGGAAGCACATTTAAAACAGCATAAATAATGCGTTATCAACGTCAGGCTTTTCTGTAATGACATCAAGTGACAACTACTGACACCTCAGACTAAGTGAAGTTAGACAAGATAAAGAAACTAGTTTTTAAAAAAGTTTGGTTATTGTGTGCGTAAGAACGGCACAGAGATGTGCGCAAGTCATTGTGAGTCACACTCTAATCAGACCTTAGTCGCACATCTAATGATGCATTCACTTGAGACAAAGGAAATGTCTGGCAACTCACTTGTATGTGATGACTTCGTTGTGACTCAGATGCCCAAATCAGAGTATTTTGCCAACAAAGGCATGATAATGTTACAATAATGACACACGAGGATCGTTTACGGCCATTCTTAAATATCCAACATCTCAAATAAAACGCCCTGCTGTTTGGCTCAAAAGGCATTTATTATCTCTGCTGGTGTGCGTTAGTTCTTTGCATGCTTTAATTTTTAACAGCAATCTGTCTCAACACAGCTTCCACCACTACGGGCTAGGGAGGCAAAGTCAAAATAATTACATCACCTAATCGCCACAGTCAGCAGACAGAAAGTGATGGAAGCAACAGCACAAGCTGGCCAATCAGTGAGCATTAAGTCAACTCAGTTTATGAACATAGCACATTTAAACACAACAGACGTTGACCAAAGTGCTGCACCGCAAGAAAGATTATCAAAAAGCCATGCAAATAATTTAACAATTAACACCTAGAAAAAGAAGTGATAGGACGTGTGGTGTTATAACCCTCGCACATCTGTGCAGTTCTTCTTCTTCTTCTCCTTTTCTGAATTTAACAAAAATGCCAAATACCAACTACCAACCGAGGAGAAAACCAGTGCTAATCACCGGCTTGTGCTTTTACCTGGGCAGGTTCATCAAAGCACTGGGTCAACTGTTCAAACTCTGAACAGCACAGCTGAATGATTAGCCTCAGCAGGGTGATCAATAAGCCCACAATTGACCGTGTCACATTTAAAGAGCCATATTAACAGGACAAACGCAGCCCAGGGCACGTTTATGTTTGCAACTGGTTTGCCTCTGTGTTATGACGCTGCAGATGTGCTTTGGTTGTAAAGTCAGGTTAGCGAATCTAGCTAGCACTCTGTTTTGCCTCTCACCGTCGTCTCATCAGCATCACCACAAGCACAAATAAACACTCACGGTCTTCCTCTGGACTCTTGTTCACATGGACATTTTAAAGGCCATTAATTGTCAGTGTATTTTAATTCGTTGCTGTTTATATGCTGTATTCTTAAACCTCGCAAAAAACAATGATGCTGTGGGGTGTAACAGCACAATGAGGAAGGCGTTTAAGCTCTGTGCAGTTTTATCGGAACGCCAAAGAAATGACAATCCTAAAATAGAAATCTAAGAATAGACAGTGACAAAAGGAGCTCAGGAAGAGGTTTTGTGGTTGGTTGGGACTTGAGCCCTCTGTCAGGTAAAGATAAGAAGAGAAATATTCTTTGAATATATAATCTCTGTAAAAAGAACGCCGTCTCAATTACCTTTAAAACTCTTGAAATGTTCTCGTTTCCATCCACCGGATTTCAGCTCACACTGTAACTTTCTGACATGTCGACTCTTACAAACAAAGGTAAAAAAAAAAGTCTTAAAGATTAACTGTCAAACAAGATGTAACAACGCGTAGCGAAGCCCTCTGAGTGACTGTGTGTGATCATTTGTTACAAGCCTGATCTAAACCAGTGAAGGGGGAAGGTTTAACTGGCGGGCAGGAAGGCTTTAAATCTAGTTTAAAGACCTCACACACACGAGAACCTTTGGAGGAGCAGAGCAGAAAAGCTCCACTGGGTCCCAAATCATTTTGTCTCTTGCGGGTAACACCGAAACCTTATGCTATTTGACAGAGAGTCGCTCAACTAGAACAGAAAAAAGGAAAAAAAAAAAAAGTCAACAGCAGCATCTGTTAGTTGCAGCGTGGTAACAACACTCGGTTTCTATTTTTCCCTCATATCCTCGAAAAGAAACCCCCTCCCCTAAGAAAGTATGAGTGTGCATGAAAATAATAATACAGGACACCCCGGGGCTGTCGCGGCATCTCTCTCAGCGCCAAGGCTGGCCGACGGCGTCAACATTTAGAAGGAGGAACGCTTAATGATTTAATCATTACTAACAGTGGGAGCGATTCTGAGGTCATGTTGGGAGGATTCATTTGAGGTCTGGAGCCCTATATGGAGCCGGATCACATGTTTCAGTGTATTATTTCACATTAATCAGACAGGCTGTCATTGGCTGTTTCTTTAAAAAGAAATCAAGGTAATCCTGTGCGTTATTACTCACTTGGCCATATTTAGTGTATGTTTGCCTTTAAATAAACTAGTAATGTTTCAGAACTTCACTTGCATAGCAACCACTTTAGTGTTCGTTTCGCATTCGTAAGACGTCTTGTTATAAATGATTTAGGATCCATGTATGAAAAGCAGTGACTTCCTGTATTTGAGCATGCAGATGACAACACACATTAGTTTTCCTTTTTTTAAATACCAGCTCGTAATCCAAATTAAATCATCTACTTTTAACTGCTTGCCACCAATTCAGTGCTCCCGTTTCAGTCAGTCATACAGTCCAGCAGTCTCTAAACCAACCCTTCATTCATTACCATCATTACCAATACTTCAATGTATATGTTATGTTGTTTTATATTATTTTATTTTACTTCCTTGCACTCTTTCACACTATAGAACGCTCTCTGCTCTCTCACTTGCCCCCATTAGGATAAATAAAGTTATCTGACTCTGAATCGTTCACTTCTCCTCACAGCAGGGTTGCAAATGTGATCAGTTAATCTCCTGTGGCCTATAACACGTCAGAGAGCACGAAAAGTTTTAAACTCAAACATATTCAATTTCCCATGAAACAGAGAAGAACGAGCCAGCTCCACTCTGGAGAAGCTACTGAGTTTGCTGATTCATTTCAGGTAACAATCAAACCCTGTGATCACTTAACAGTCATCCTGACTAGTCTGCTGACTCTGACTTTGGGTGTGACAACAGAAGACCTGTTTGAGGCCTTTGTCCATTTACAGAGGATTATGCACATCCACATGGAGAAAAATGCTACTACGGTACTAAGTGTTTACTCTTCAGTCAACACTAGATTTATATTTAAGATGCCAAGTTATCATTGCCATTTTATATCTTGCCCAGTGATTATTGTTGGATCTGTATGATACAATGTACCTACTGTACTTTTCCATGAGGAACTTTCTAAGGACACTGAAATACTGCAGACACACACATTATCATTATATATAGTGTGAAAGTAGAACATAGAGAGTGATTTTGGACACCTACGTGGCTGTAACATTGTTTCTATGGTTTCCTGATGTGTGTGCCTTCTGACATTAAACTCAAGCACATAAAGAATATGCATACTCATCACAGGGAAGATGAGGGTGTTAACCTTCATGTCCTTCAAGCTACTACATCACTCTGATGTGATCATTTTTTTAAAGTAATCTCAAGTGATGCTCATGTTCTTGTGTTTTATACATAGGTTGAAAATATTTCAGAGTTAATCAGCTGCTGTTAATCAGTTTAACCACCTTTTAAATGCCACCTTGATGCCTCTTCCCTTGGTTTAATAGATGGAGATTTTTAGCATTGTCTGACAGAAGCGTTGGACCATCAGCAGAACTGCTCGTGCTTTCACCTGGACAGGTTGACCGAAGCACTGAGTCAACACTGAACAGCAGAGCTGAACGATTATTCTCAGCGGGGTGATCACTAAACCCACAACTGACTGTGTCAGGTTAAAGAGCGATATTAATAGGAACAATGGAGCCTAGGGCAGGTTTACATCTGAAACTGTTTTGTGTCTATGCGATGCCACTGCAGTGATTCTCCTGCAGATTTGTGTCATTGGTAAAGTTAGTGAAGCTGCTAAGCAACCTGCATGCTTCACTCTGACCACAGCCTAACTGTAATCCACCAGCCTCCTGTGTATGGTACTGGTGTCAAGCCAGCCTCCAATTCGAGACTTGCAGTCAAGCCAGCCTCCAGTTTGTTTTACGTTCCCTGTGTATTCAAAGTATTACGGGAATGGATGTGGAAACCGGATTTCAAAATAAAAGCCAACTTCGAGTGAATTAACAGATATGTTAAGAACATAATAACATATAATTTAGGCTTTTTTTTTTTTTTACAAACTCTAATGTTAGATCTATATGACACAGCCTTGTACCCTAATTGTGCCCTGTCACTATCAAGGCCATCTTATTTTGGATTTCAAAGTAAAAGCCCTGTGAATCTTCATTTTTGAACTACTCTTTCAATGACTTAATAATGCTCTTAAAAGCAAAAGTCGTATTTCCAAATACTATTTGAACTTTATATCAACACTTTCCAACCGCAGTCTTTTTACAGTGATACCATATCAATATCAAGTCATTCTGATTATGCCTTCCAAAATAAAAGCCTTTTTAAATTGTCCATAATTGACCTAACTTTCAGTGATTTCAAAATGCTCTAAAATGGAAATTTCCTGTTTCCACAGGGTAATTCCACTTTAGATCAACAGTATACAGCCCCACAGTGATACCATATCAATGTCAAGTCATTCTGATTTTGCCTTCCAAAGTAAAAGCCTTTTCAAATTGTCCACAATTGACCTAACTTTCAGTGATTTCAAAATGCTCTAAAATGGAAATTTCCTGTTTCCACAGGGTAATTCCACCTTAGATCAACAGTATACAGCCCCACAGTGATACCATATCAATATCAAGTCATTCTGATTATGCCTTCCAAAATAAATGCCCTTTCAAATTGAGCATATACAGCCTACTTTTTTGACGATTTCAAAATGTTCTTAAACAGAATTTTGCTGTTTCCACAGGATAATTTCACTTTAGTTCAACAGTATACAACCTCACGATGATACCATATCAATATCAAGTCATTCTGATTTTGCTTTCAAAAATAAAAGCATTTTCAAACTGCCCATATCTGACTTGATCCTGGAACAATTTCAAAATGCTCTAAAATGGAAAATTCCTGTTTCCACAGAGTAATTCCACCTTAGATCAACAGTATACAGCCCCACAGTGATACCATATCAATATCAAGTCATTCTGATTATGCCTTCCAAAATAAATGCCCTTTCAAATTGAGCATATATACGACCTACTTTTTTAACGATTTCAAAATGTTCTTAAAAAGAATTTTGCTTTTTCCACAGGATAATTTCACTTTAGGTCAACAGTATACAACCTCACGATGTTACCATATCAATATCAAGTCATTCTGATTATGCCTTCCAAAATAAAAGACTTTTCAAATTGCCAAGATACGACCTACTCTTTTAAAGATTTCAAAATGCTCTAAAATGGAAAATTGCTGTTTCCACAGGATAATTCCACTTTAGATCAACAGTATCCAACCCGACAGTAAAACCATGTAAATTTCATGTTGGTCTGATTTCGCCTTTCAAATTAATGGCCCGTCGAATTTGTCCATATGTGATATACTCTTTCAATTATTTCAGAATGTTTTAAAAATGAAAATTGCTGTTTCAACACATATTGGGTTTTCATTTTGAAAAGCAAAATCAGACTCAATTGATTATGACAGAATTGAATCATAAAGATGATGTAAAAGGAAGCTGAAATTGCCACTAGGTTGTAATTGATAGTACGTTTATATTTTAAGTCTGTGGAAAGATGTCATTCTAAATAAAGAAATTACAAAACAGCTTGCAAACCAACCATGACATCTTTCCACAGACTTAAAATATAAACGTACTATCAATTACAACCTAGTGGCAATTTCAGCTTCCTTTTACATCATCTTTATGATTCAATTCTGTCATAATCAATTGAGTCTGATTTTGCTTTTCAAAATGAAAACCCAATATGTGTTGAAACAGCAATTTTCATTTTTAAAACATTCTGAAATAATTGAAAGAGTATATCACATATGGACAAATTCGACGGGCCATTAATTTGAAAGGCGAAATCAGACCAACATGAAATTTACATGGTTTTACTGTCGGGTTGGATACTGTTGATCTAAAGTGGAATTATCCTGTGGAAACAGCATCTTTCAATTTAAGAGCATTTTGAAATCGTTAAACGAGTAGGTCGTCTACGGGCAATTTGAAAATACTTTTATTTTGGAAGGCAAAATCAGAGTGACTTGATCTTAACATCGTATCTCTGTGGGGTTGTATACTGTTGATTTAAAGTGAAATTATTCTGTGGAAACAGAAAATTTCCTTTTTAGAGCATTCCGAAATCACTGAAAGTTAGGTAAGTTATTGGCATTTTCAACAGGCCATTATTTTGGAAGGCAAAATCAGAATGACTTGAAATTGAAGTAGTACCATGGTGTGGATGTACACTTTTGATCTAACATGGATTCATCCTGTGGAAAGAGCAAGTTTCATTTTTAGAGCGTTCTGAATTCTTTAAAAGAGTAGGTCGTATATTGGCAATTTGAAAAGTCTTTTATTTTGGAAGGCAACATCAGACTGATTTGATATTGATATGGTATCACTGTGGGGTTGGATACTATTGATCTAAAGTGGAATTATGCTGTGGAAACAGCAATTTTCCATCTTAGAGCATTTTGAATTCGCTCCAAGAGTAAGTCATATATGGGGAAATTGAAAAAGCTTTTATTTTGAAAAGCAAAATCAGACTGACTTGAAATTGACATGGTAACATCGTGAGGTTGTATACTGTTGATCTAAAGTGGAATTACCCTGTGGAAACTGAAATCTTCCTTTTTAGAGCATTCTGAAATCACTGAAAGTTAGGTAAATTATGGGCATTTTCAACAGGCCATTATTTTGGAAGGCATAATCAGAATTACTTGAAATTGATATGGTAACATCGTGAGGTTGTATACTGTTGACCTAAAGTGAAATTATCCTGTGGAAACAGCAATTTTCACTTTTAGAGCATTTTGAAATCTTTAAAAGAGTAGGTCGTATCTTGGCAATTTGAAAAGTCTTTTATTTTGGAGGGCATAATCAGAATGACTTGATATTAATATGGTATCACTGTGGGGCTGTATACTGTTGATCTAAAGTGGAATTACCCTGTGGAAACAGGAAATTTCCATTTTAGAGCATTTTGAAATCACTGAAAGTTAGGTCAATTATGGACAATTTGAAAAGGCTTTTATTTTTGAGAGCAAAATCAGAATGACTTGATATTGATATGGTATCACTGTGGGGCTGTATACTGTTGATCTAAAGTGGAATTACCCTGTGGAAACAGGAATGTGCCATTTTAGAGCATTTTGAAATTGTTCCAGGAGCAACTCAGATATGGGCAGTTTGAAAATGCTTTTATTTTTTAAAGCAATATCAGAATGTTTTGATATTGATATGGTAACATCGTGAGGTTGTATACTGTTGATCTGGAGTGGAATTACCCTGTGGAAACAGGAAATTTCCATTTTAAAACATTTTGAAATCACTGAAAGTTAGGTCAATTATGGACAATTTAAAAAGGCTTTTATTTTGGAAGGCATAATCAGAATGACTTGATATTGATATGGTATCACTGTGGGGCTGTATACTGTTGATCTAAGGTGGAATTACCCTGTGGAAACAAGAATTTTTCATTTTAGAGCATTTTGAATCGTTAGAAGATTAAGTCAATTATGGACAATTTCAAAGGGCCATTACTATGAAAGGCAAAATCAGACTGACTTGATATTGATATGGTATCACTGTAAAAAGACTGTGGTTGGAAAGTGTTGATATAAAGTTCAAATAGTATTTGGAAATACGACTTTTGCTTTTAAGAGCATTATTAAGTCATTGAAAGAGTAGTTCAAAAATGAAGATTCACAGGGCTTTTACTTTGAAATCCAAAATAAGATGGCCTTGATAGTGACAGGGCACAATTAGGGTACAAGGCTGTGTCATATAGATCTAACATTAGAGTTTGTAAAAAAAAAAAAAAAGCCTAAATTATATGTTATTATGTTCTTAACATATCTGTTAATTCACTCGAAGTTGGCTTTTATTTTGAAATCCGGTTTCCACATCCATTCCCGTAATACTTTGAATACACAGGGAACGTAAAACAAACTGGAGGCTGGCTTGACTGCAAGTCTCGAATTGGAGGCTGGCTTGACACAAGTTGTATGGTGGAGGTACAGGTCATCAGTCACTTACATAGGCTGGCATATTTATGTGTGTCTGCACCTTCATCTCTCTGTAAATGGCATCAAAATCTCTGGATCCTGCTATTTAAAACAACAAGCTCTCCTCATCTCATCAGCACCACTACAAGCGAAAATAAACAGTCGCATTCTTCCTCTGCACTCATGTTTACTAAAGGCCAGTAATTGCCAATCTTTTACTTGCTGTTTGTGCAGTCGGTAGATGGCGCACCGTCTAATTTCTCCGTATTTTAATCGCATCACCGTGGCACGGTCTTTTAACCTTTACTATGACGAGAAATGAAGCTAATGCGGGCCCGGGCCAGCAGGCCTGTACCTTCACTTCCTGCCTCTGATGTAGCGTGGACGTGCATAATTAAGAGTTCACGTGTCGTTCTTTGCTTAGCCCCTCCACGGGGCTGCAGTTATTTATCACAATAAATGGCACACGCCGCTTATCACTGCAAACACAGATGACTGATGGCATCCGGCAGCCAGCGCTGAAATGCACGATCATGCTTTGCCTTCTACTTCTTGTTTCTCTCTCTTGCATTCACATGACTGCACAATGACGGCGTTCAGGAGCAGATCTGTGCTGTGAGATAAACCGTTTGAAAGCAGATGCTGATGGGGGACTATCACAGGCTGCAGGCCGACCGGACCGTGCACTACGACGACTTACTTAATAATAAATTTAAATAAAAGATAACATCACTTACATCAAGAGTGGCAGTCCCGTAGTGTTTTCATCATTTATGCGCAGCGGAATGAGAGCTCCTCATGTCTGCAGTGGCCCGAATAGCACGACCCGATGTGTTGGTATGATCCAGCTGTGTAACACCTTCCCCTGCCTGCTCGTTTGTAGGTGAAGCTTATTAGAAAAAGGAAAATCACAAATAAGAATAATTTCTTTTAAAAAAAACTGCTTTGACTAGACGATGCACAGCTCTGCCGGACTCACAGTAAACAGATAAATTAGGAAATGTCATCAGGGGTGCTTGGCTAACTCAGCTGGCGTCACGTCTGAGCGTGTGTCACTCTGAGCTGCGAAGCGTGTGTGAGGAGACAGTGACGGGGGAGGAGGGCTCTATTGTCTCTACTGCGGATGACATCATCCCAAACCAATGGCTACACGCACGAGAGGAAGGACTCAGGGGCGAGCACGCAGCACGTGCGGGCTGGAGGAGGAGGACGTGAAAAAGTGAGGGGATAATGTAAAGCTGGTGGTGTGCAGTACTGCGAATTTTGGTATCGATCGGATACCAAGTAGTGCCGATACCAATACCGTTACCGATACTTTTGGAGACCTGGAACGTAAATGTCCCTGTCTTTACGGCACTTTGGGTCCACTTCTGTCATTTAAGTTATAAGCTATAAATTAAACAGAAGGACAGACAACACAAAAAGCCACAGAGATATTGCATTTTTGAGGTATATTTTTTCATTAAAAAAATGTAACACAATTCAGTGGGCTACATACTGAACTTAAGAGGATAGAAACAAAGTATCAATGCTATCTATAGTATCGGTCTGATACCAGTACCAGCACTGATATGGACACTGTGGCTTTTTTGATTGATTTGCCCACTTCTACGTGGAACTCTCTCCAATCAAAACATTTCCCACAATAATTCATTAATTAAGTGATTAAAAATAAAATAAAATCAAAATGAAATGAAATAAATACGTAAAAGCTACATCTGTTTCTTTTGGCAGAGCTGATTACAGGTTTAAGATGAAGACTAAAAATGTTTTCTAGCTCCTGAATGTTGCATATTTTATTCAGAATTTGTTCTTTAGCAGATTTTGTCCTGAAACTGGCAGCACAGGCTCTGTACAGTATATATCCCAAGCTCAGGTTTGAGGGTTGTGCAGTACTGTATAGCCTATTTGCGATTCCCAGGACTGCACCCTTCTGTTTCAAATGTCAAAGTTTGTTTATAAAACGTATAAATTGAACTAATAATAATTAAAAAACAATAAAGACAATTATAAAGAACTACAGTAAGCACAATAAAGGAAATAGAATAGAAATATCTATATGACAAAAAAAAAGTTTACAGAGACTGAGACCTCTGATGTGCCTGGAATCTGCTGGAGCCAACTCTCCAGTTTCAGGGTTACAGCTCCTAATGCTCCTGTTACCACTGGGAGCTCTCTTTGCAACCATTTGGCCACACTCATCCAGACCGAATGACATCCTGATGTCCTCGCTGTATATCCTGGTGAGGTGGATCAGTGACTTGATGTCTCGCTCAATCCTGGCATACAGCTTGATATCATCCATTTACAGGAGGTGGCTGATGGCCGCTCGATTCCTGAATCTATGCCTGTATCCGCTCTTAGCGATGAGCTGGCTGCAGCGGTTTCACTTTAACTTGCCATTTTTGACCTCCATCATCCTGCATCACTAGAATGATATAGAGAAACAAACAATAAATCCAGATGTTTGGCTCAAAAGGTAGTTTGAACAGGTCATTGTGTCAATAGTCATAATTTACGCCAGCAGTTATGCATTATTTTCTGATATTCTAGTCTTTGGGCTTCAATAAGATGATTGTGGAGAAACAGCTATTTGGATTCCAACTATTGTTGCTACCACAGTTATTATCAGAATGTTCAGCCTCCAGTGAAATGTATGCTTTCAGAGAAAGTACAGTGAAAGCACTTCACATATCTGCAATAACGAGGACCTTTTAAGTTCAGACAAAATGTAAATATTCACCTTTTCCACAACCTTCTGTCTGTCCTTTGCTTTTTTCTTGCACACTGTTTCCTATCTGTCATGGTGCAGGGTAGTTGGGGTTTAAAGATTCTTCATCTCTGTTAATGTGTTCTGTGTGGCCTCACTTCTGTTCTTGTTAGCTTGGGTTTCTCTTTCATTTCTGTTTGATCTCTAACATTTTGTGCTTTTATAGTTCTGGTGAGTGTGATTATTTACCCGTTTAGCGGCCTTTCGTTTTGTGATATCTCTGAGTCTCTTTTTAGTTTTTTTTTTTACTAGTGATGAGTTCAGTTTTTGTGATATCTTGTACTCTGGTTCACATCTCGTTTATTAGTGTTATTATTTGTAGCAGTCTCCCCATTGTTTCTATTTGTGCCTCCCTCTGTCTCCTCTTGCGCTTATGCATTGATCCCTTTGTACCATATTCTTGTTAGTGTTAGTATTCAGGTTGTTATGTCCTGATTTTCTTTTCTGTCCTGAACAGTGGCGTCGTTAGGCCTATTTTAGGGGTGCTGAAGCCTCCCTAAAATATTCTTAAGCCCCCCTAAATAATTTGGTGGGGTTTTTTTTTTGGGTTTTGTTTTTTTTTAACTTATTCGATTTTTTTTTTACAGAACTTGCAGACAAATTCAATATAAAGATGCAGGAATATGAGTTTAAAGAAATAATAATATAAACCTGTCGCTATTCACACAAATATGATCATAACTCGGTTGGTCCCTTTCGCTTTACATTGTTAAGGTAGCGTCAGTGCTTCGTTATCCAATCCGTTCCAGTTGTTCACAGGGGACATCCACATGACTGAAAATCCAGTCCTCGTTTTCACTGCTACTTTACACTCCGCTCGTATACACCTGCAGAAACACTAGCGTGCATGTGGCAAACGGCAAGAAATCATGGATATACTCAAGTTTTTCAAGAAAGTAAGTCTTCATCACTGGCTGGTAGTAACAATTAGTTAGCTCCAGCTAACAGCAGAGAGTCCCATGTAAATAATGAACCAGGTGCTCCCCATTTTGTAAATAAAAACCTGGCTAGCGCACTAAGTTAAATTGTTAGCATAATTTTAATTTCTGTCACTCGTTTTAGCTCTGAAAAATCCAGCTGAGCTCATTCAGGTATGGTTATCATCAGTGGAAATAATAATAATCACTCCATCCCCATTAACCTGTAGGAGTCAGGGCAGAGGAGCACAGAGAGGCAGAGGGGAGAGACGTCTGCTGGAGAGGTGAGTCAAAGGATGGAGTCATTTGTGATGCAGACAGTCTGATTAGAATTTTATGGGACTCAATATGGATATGAAATATGAAACATTTCAGTCACGGTACAACATATAAGACCTGTTTAACTTGAGCTTTTATTTAGGAGAGTCAAGGTTAGAAAGTGGAGAGAGCAAAGAGAGAGAGATATATATAAGTCAAATTAGCCTGACTCACATATTTTTTCTATTTTAATATTACTTCAATTCAAGTAATTTAGTAATATTTTTCAGGGCTTTAAATTGCAACCATTTTAGTCACATGCGTGCTCAAAATATAATGTTTGTAACTTCAAAATATTTGGGAGCAACAAATTACTGTGGAGCGGGAGCAGAAGTCATGATATTAGCAATTTACATTACAATTCAGTATGTTTTAATGTATCTTGAAGGGTGAGGCAGAAGGAGTGGCTGAGGGAGAAAAAGGTCAACAGGCAAGTTCAAGTCAGAGAGAGCAAGGAGAGACAGAGGAGCTGCAGCAAATAGATCGAGAGGCAGAGGAAGATCAAGTTATTACAGAGAGAGGAGAGCAAACAGGCCAAGAGAGGGAAAATGATGAAGCAGCTGCAGCAACTCATTCTACTACAGGGTTTGATTTAGGTGACAAAGACACAGGGCCCAGACAGGTGAAGCTGAAGAGCTATCTACATGATACGTTTGGTACACAGAAGCGAGCATTTAACCACAGCTGGTTTGAAAAGCACAACTGGTTAGAATATTCAGTCAACCAGAGTGCAGCTTTCTGCTTCCCATGTAGAGTGTTTGGCAAAAACATCAAACATGATAGTTTGGTCAGTAACGGTTGCAAGAACTGGAAGAAAGCTTTAGTCATCTTTGGCAAGCATGAGATGGCACAAACACATAAGGACAGTGTTGTTACATGGAAAAGCTACCAGGGAACTAGCAAACAGGGAAACGTTGCACAGATGATAGCAACTGCAAATGTGAGTGAGATAGTCGAAAGAAGAGAGTATCTCAGACGAATTGTTGCAGTCACCTCTATGTTAGGGAGACAGGGACTCCCTTTTCGTGGCCATGATGAAGGTGAAGACAGCCCAAACAGAGGGAATTTTCTTGCATGCATGGAGCTTTTGAAGGAGTTTGATTCTTTTCTTCAAAAACATAATCCCCCATCAAATGCACAGTATATCTCACCAACATCCCAGAATGACATGATTGACTGTTGTGCCCAGGAAGTTACTAGTGTCATTGTATCTGAAATGACAAAGTCTAAAGTCTATTCCATCATGGTGGATGAGGCAAGGGATAAAAAGGCAGAGCAGTTAGCTGTTTGTGTCAGGTACGTGTCAGAGGGGGCAGTGAAGGAGCGTTTCCTTGCACTTGCAGAGATAAAATCATTTGATGCCCAGTCCATTGCAAATGAGATTCAGCAGCAGATCCAAAACTATGGTCTTGCAGAGCTTAAGTGTGTAGCACAAACATATGATGGTGCAGCCGTTATGAGTGGCTCCACTGGAGGTGTACAAGCACATTTTAGAAGGCTCCATCCTGAGGCTATCTATGTGCATTGTTATGCTCATCAACTCAACCTGGTTTTGTGCAATACTTGCAAGGCTGTCCCAGAGGCTGTGGAGCTTTTCAGCTTGTTGGAGTGTGTGTATTCTTTCTTCAGCACCTCCCTAGTCAATCATCATAAGTTCATGGAGACTCAGGCAAAGCTTGGATTGACAAAAACTGAGCTTGTGCAACTTTCAAACACTCGCTGGGCATGTCAGTTGCGATCAATCAGTGCAGTTCTTGAGACATTGCCTGCCATTTTGGAGTGCCTATCTGCAATTGGATCCCCCATAGCTGTTGGTCTCAGAGCAAAGCTCTACAAGTTCTCAGCAGTCTATGCACTACTGATGTTTCAGTCGATTCTGTCTGTAACCGAAGGACTCCACAAATTCCTGCAGAAAGAGACTTTAGACCTGGCAGAAGCTTTTATCTGCAAACAAGCTGTGTGTGACACACTTAAGGGCAAACACTCAGATGCATTTGCTACAGAGCTGTATGAGAAAACCAAGGCCCTGTGTAACACCCACAGTATCCCTGAACCAGGTGCCAAGACAAGGCACAAACAGAGGAAAATGGAGGATTTTGTCCTGGAGGCAACTGTGGGTTCACGCACTGAATTGAACAACTCAGACACATTGAAAAGAGAGTTACTTTTCCCTTGTGTGGATCGGATGGTTGGCGAGCTTGATCAAAGATTTTGCAGTGTAGATGCAGGGCTGCTAAAAGGCGTCCAGGCATGCAGTCCTAAATCTGAGAACTTCTTGAGTGAACCACACTTGAATGAACTTGCAAAGCACTACAGACTTGACCTGAAAAAAGAGGAGGTTCTGGTGGCCAGAAACTTTCTTACCCGGAAAACAGAGGCTGGATGTCCACCCAAAAATATGTTGTCTGTGTACAACCTCCTTGATTCAGACATGTTTCCCTCTCTGAAGGCAACCATCCAAGTTGCCCTAACAGTGCCTGTCAGCAGCTGCTCGTGCGAACGGTCCTTTAGTGCACTGCGTCGGCTGCACTCCTGGCTGCGTCAAACAATGGGTCAGAAAAGACTTCACAGTCTTGCAGTCATGTCTATTGAAAAAGACACGCTTCAGCATCTGAGTCACAACAGAGTGATTGACCGATTTGCCACTCTTAAAAACAGACGTCATTCTTTGATGCTTCCACCCACCAAGTAACTGGTGATTGCAGCCAGAAAAATGTACTTTTTTATTTTCAGTTTTTTTCTTGTTATTGATGCGGCAAACACATTTCCTCTGTTTTTTTGTTGTACTGTATTATAAAGCAGACTGAAATAAAACAATAGATCTATTGGTGGCCTAGGATGTTTAATCTGTCCAAAAAAGTAGGAAAACAATTTCTCAGTCTTTGTTTTCTGTTTGTGAAATTTTGTGCTCATTCACTACGTTCGTTCATGTCGTGTGCATCTCTTGGGGGCTAAGCCCCCCCTGTCCTTAAAACCTAGTGACGCCCCTGGTCCTGAATTAGTTTTACTTCCCCATCTGCCTTTTCCTGATTTACTGATTGCTCATACCCATGTCTCCTCACTCCCCCGTTTGTCATCCCCAATCAAATTACAATATTGTTACAGTCTTGCTTTTTTCATCACCTTTGTTAATTTTGTACCTTTTTGTATCAACCAATAGAGGCTCACTTTGTTTTCTCATGCCTCAGCCTCATGCTGAGTATGTAATATAAATAAATTAGATTTGATAGTTACATTTGATCTGATCAGCAACAAACGAATAAATAAAAAGAAAACATTAATCCAGTCCAATAGCTAACTGACAAATTACATTATCACCCATTATGCATTTCATTAAAAACTTATAAAGTCTGTCAAATATGCATGATTGGTTGTTTTTCTCTGTAGGTTTGATTTGAAGTATCGTAAAAATAAAAATTTAAATCTGCACTCCCGCTCACACACCATTAGCTATGTCAGTATGATATTTTTGATCTCAGCTTGAACAGAGGGAAGCCAGATTTCTTTCTTCGGGAGGAAGGGAGATGATTGACATGCGTGTCGTGCTGATTAGGAAATGATCTTCTCTTTGTGTGAAATCATGAAGTAGAATGTAGCCACAAGCTAATTTTAACATTTTAAGCAGTTTAGGCTGCTGAGACACACTGAAAATGGAGACATTTAGATGTTGCGGAAGCGGCACTCACTCTTTAAAATGAACTGACTTTTACGTGTTTCTCACTTTGGCTGGGATCTGGGTCCACCGGCTCCTATTACTCTTGTTTTTAACATATCTGGGAGTAGAACAGCCTGTAGCTATGACACACTTGACCTATGTTGTTTGTTTACACATAGCATCACATTTACTATAATTTTCAGCTATTAGTTTTGCCAAACATGTATTTGCCACAAACTGTATCCTAATCAACACACACTTGTCTTCCTGTGCTTCTTTGAAGCCTTGGAGTAAAAAATAAAAACCCTGAGGGTTGATTGGCCCACCTCAACCTAATCTCTGTATTGACACTTCTGCAGCAGAATTATCACTGGAGCAATACAAAAGCATTACACTGTCTGTCTGATGTTATCTTCACTCATGCTGTGCATTTCTGCAGTGATTCCCAAAACACAATCGGTCTGTGCTTCTCCAAAATGATACTAATTGCTGAGAGATTGATCTCACCCTGCCAGCACTAGAGTCGCTTCACATAGCTGACTTAATTCAGGCCCATTCACGGCTATCACTGTAACAGCATGGGCCACACAATAGTTTACATCCTACTGGATGAGTGAGGATGATCTTTTTTCCCCCCTTGCTGCATGTGGTTATATAATGATGAGTAAATCTTATAATGTGAATTATCAAGTTTTGCAGGTGCAATGTAAATTAGATAATGTGTCTATTTCTAATGTGTCAACTAAACGCTGCAGGAAGCCCCGTAAGGTATAACAATAAAATAGCGCAGGAGGTTTCAGTTCCACCTGCAGTACCTGTTAGGAGGAAATGTATCTGGCTGTGCGGAGTTTCTTTGTGAATTTGTTGATGATGAAACCGTCAGGATCTTGTCTTAACCTTGAAGGAACAAGTTGATCATGTTTATACGTTCTTACTGAGAGTCTGATGTGAAGATTGATGGCATAATTAGTTCCTGCCGGCAGCTCGTTGGCTTAGTTTAGCACAGACACTGGAAATATGTGGGTTTCGCTCCATCCAGAGGAAACAAAATCTTCCTACCTGTTCTTGTTAAAGTCTTGGCCAGAAAGCAAAAATGGCAAACTGTTCTTTTAATAAGGTGTGTCTCGGCCCAGTCCACCGAAAGGCTTACGCACCAAACCCTCCAAAGACTGCTATAAAATTTGTGTTTTTAGCAGCAGTGTTTAAGAATTTGGGTTTATACAGGTTCAAAATGGTGTGAATAGAAACGGGACAGTGCTTTGTGACGCTACCTTGACAGCATAAAAAAATGCGTCTAGCTGTCGTCAGTTCGGGACTATTTATTTTGCATTTTTTACTTTCTGCACAGCCAAAGGAACTTGAGGGACCGAGAGTCTGATCTTCTCCCATGCTCTTTCCTTTAAAGACAGGAAATTTTCTCAATTTTGTCAAAACATAGAAATGTAATAAAAAAGGATCATCAAAAAAACCCAAACTGCAGAGTAATAAAGCACACACTGCTTCACGTTGCTTGCTGCAAAATATACTTGAAGTAGCTAAAATTTATATGAAAGGGTTAAAATAAGCCCCTAATGGGCCATGTATGTATTTGACACACTTTGTGTGAGTTTTTGAGGCTTATATCATCAGAGTGTTTCCCTCCTGTAAAATCTAAATAAATTGCATTGCATTTTTAAGCAATAAATTGCCCAAAAAAGCGAGATAGCAAATATGATACAAATTAAACTCATATCTGCCAATTTATATTTCGGTGTCTTTTTGAAAAAAATGTCAGAAGATTCAATAAACATTCCATTTTCAAAAGATTTGAATTTTCTGGCAATTAATTCAGGGTTCAGGCTTTAAAGGGATAAAAGGGTCTGAGAGTCGTCGTTCACTTCATTTGTTGACAACGGGACAGCCTTAAGGTATGGAAAGTGCAGAAATAAACTAGAGGGGGTGATATGAGGAATTAAAAATTTTTTTTTTTAACTATTGGGAGTGTTTGAAGAGAGCAGTACAGTGGTGTGGTGGTTAGTTCTGTTGCCTCACGGGAAGAAAGTCCTGGGTCTGAATCCACCATCAAACCGGAGCTTTTCTGTGTGGAGTTTCCATGTTCTTCCCACAGTCCAAAGACATGCAGTTAGTGTGGTTAGGTTCACTGGCCATTTTAAATTCTTTGTAGGCTTGAATGACTGTCTGTTTCTCTGTGTTAGCCCTGCAACAAAGCAACCTGTCCATGGTGTACCCTGCCTCTCGCCCAATGACAGCGGGGAACAAGAATTGGATAAGCAGAATGGATGATTGTTGGACACATAAGCTAAGAACCGCTGTCCAAGGAAATTAAAATGTGGACGCCTTAGTTTCCAAAACTTATTTTTTGACCAGAGGGTAGTTGTAACACAGACACTGTCTCCCATTGAATTTGTTTGAACTTGTTAGCAAACAGCTTCCTACTCACACAACCAGAGGACAGAAAATTATTAGCACCATTACTTTCATGTTATTTGCCACCTGGTGTCCTGTTATTCCTGGGTTTAAGCTCCTCAAACTCCTGGGGGAAACATCTGTCTCTTTAGCTACTGAATGCTTCGCTATGTTCATATATCCACGTCTTTAATTCCGTGCTGCTGCTACTACTGCACACTTTTTAAAAACCTTTTCCTGTACCTGCTTATTTAGACAGCTAGCACATATCCAGCAAGCTTTTAGCATCAAGCGTATGTATGTATGTATGTATGTATGTATGTATGTATGCATATTTAAGTCAGTCACTCATTTTCTATTCAATAATGCTAGACCCATCCAATATAAATCAAATGAATGCCATTCTGCAACATTCTCCTTCTGACATTCCTGTTTTAGGTCTTCTTTCGAAATTGCTCTCAGTGCTATTGCAGGGCTGATCCTGGTGAACAACCTGGGGAGGGGGGATCAAAAGAACGTGATGTTCTGCATGTCTCGTCAGCTCCCAAGCATTCCCATTCAAAACTGTTTCAGACCGCAGCCCTTCAACATGTACGGCACCTTGGACCTTCAATGCAGAACGTGCCAGAGAGTTGACAGAGCGTGGGACTCCTTTTCTATAATTCAAAGGAATGAATTTTGCCAGAAAATGAAAAATTCATTCCTTTGAGTTATAAAGCAGAGCACTAGCACTCACATTTTACAGTCACAAAAGTGTGAAAAGTGGAATGTATGCGCCTACAAGAAATGATAATATTCTCCTTTTACCTCAGCAGGGGCTCGTTTCCCAGTTAATGTGTTTGCAATTAGTACATTCTTCTGCCTGCAATAAAAAAACAGTTATTAAGACACAGCATATGCTGCAGCGAGGGAAAATGATGAAATTATTCTCCATTTTTCCTCTCTTTGAAATGATTTTCTGTTTTTGCTGCTGCTATTTATCAGGCAATTATCAACATGATGAAACCTAAATCACTTTTAAAATGCGCCTAACCTGTCAGACACTACATTCTCTCATATTTATTTGCCACCTTCCAGGAATCTGCCGACATTTGTGAGTCTTTATATTGATGCTTTGATTTTTACTGTTATACTGAGGCTATAATAGTTATTCTCTCATTGATAAATTCAGGAATTGCAGTGAAAAAGTAGTTAGACATGCACAGTAGGACGTCAACAATGCCAAACAGGCCAGTCATGTACTTGCAGACTGTGTCCCGACATGTAGTTTAGCACATATGAAAAACATGCAGGGGCCTTTTTAAAATTGATGCTAACTGGAAAGTTCTGAATACATCTACGCTCATTGTCTAAAGGTAATGTCTTAAAGTTATAGTGTGTAAAATCTCACCACCATATTTTAGTCAATTGTAGATTGCTGTCAACTGAGTTCTGTTGGCGGCCTCTGTAGGACAAACAATTCATCTGTAGTGAGTGTAGCTTCTCAATATGCTGGGTGTCCACATGTATTTACTCTGGAGGAAGCTGCAAAAATCTGGAAAAAAAAGTTTCAATATGAGTTGATGAGTCAATGAAACTGACCAATAACAACCACACTAAGGTGAGTTGAAGATATTCTGTGCTTTTCTGTTGGTAAACACTGTTGTTTATGCCGCTGTTAGCTGCTGTTAGTTGGCATCAGTAAAACATTGTAAAACACAGTAAAACACCAAACATTGTTGGACTTGGACACTTAGTGAATAAACTGTCATACAATGTAAGAATATAATTATACTGTTTATCAGATTCAAAGCGTGATTTTTAGGAACCTAACATTAGCTGGCATCATGTTAGCTTATAACCATTTGTTGTTGTTTGGTTTGTTCTTGTTGTCAGCTGTCCAGAGAAAGGATGGTTATATGTTTAATCTGTTGACAATATCAGGAATAAATAAGCATGTTTGTGCATGGTTTCATGTTTTAAAGCCCTCACTTTAGTTCAGGAGATGAAGCTAGAAGTCAGGAATGATTATTTTTTCCAGATGCTAGCTGTCTTGTCTTTCTTATTTGCATTTTTGCTTTAAATGGTGATAGACTCCACTTCTCCGATGATAAAACACAGGTGTCATCCCTCATAATTGGAGCCTGACTGTACAGACATGAATTAAAATTTCTCTCCACAGCACATGAATGCCTTTACTTTAGCATGCTAACTCTTTGGCTAGTCTCTAGCTGACTGTACTTTTAACTTTATTAAGAGTAGTTTGTGAGAGTCATTGACGACCTGGTTTGTATAATCTAAACCATCGTTCAAAAAGTTAAATTAAGATGACAAGGCGTCTAACGGCATAATAAATGAGCAACATTTATTTCCACTTTTTTTATACATTAAACGTGCATATCAATAAAACTAAAATCGATCATATAAATACCTCTACTATTATACTGTTACAATAAATATGGCTCTACAGATTCTAGGTTAAATAAAAAACAGATTTCAGTATCAACTGCGGTGCAACACAAGGAGACACTCTCGGGACACACTGTACATGTCTTCTCTTTTAGCACATTTTCCATGTCAAATGATGGACTTGTTTGGTGATTGCGATATGATACAGTGTACTCCACTCTCATTTAAAAGAGCCCGTTTGCTCTCTGCTGTGCTTTTCCTAAAATAGATATTGTTGAATAATGTTCACAGTGTCAGCATGACAGATAAGAAAACTGCAGTCCTTTTAATGTCCATATTCAAATTCTGTTTCTCTTCTGTTACCAACAAACCACCCCGTACCATTTTGTGGAGTCAAAATGGAGACAGTGCCATGCTTTTTGACAATTTGTGCTGGAGTGCAAAGGAGCACACACTCACCACCTACACACACGCATACGCAAAAATCATAAATGTGCTTAAAGTATTTGTACAATTAAAAGCAGGCACTCTGCTCCAGGTTGGCTTTAAAAAAAGGCTATTTTTCCAAAAAAATCTTGGCTATGTCAAACATGACAGTGCACCAGGCAGTGAATAGAGTATGATACAGCTGTGATTCACATGTACACAAACACATCAACACATCAACACCCATGTCAAAATATTACATACGGTACTTTAAAATATATTACTAAGAAACTGTTGTTATCTGATAACGTGCAAAACTAAGCACACCTTTCACAACACTCTCACGCACAATGTTCATCTTTTACATGATATACAATGAATAATTGTACAGACTAAGTAATAAATATCATCTCACAAATATGTTTTACTGGTCACTTCTGTCTTCCACTTAATGTAAATGCCAAGTACTATGTAATGCCGTCCCATGCACCATCTTTAAGTTTCCGCTATATAACAAAGGCCAAAAAGGAGAATTCTTCTAGACGTTTTCTTCAATCTTGTGCTTTCTTAACATCTACAAACAGAGAGAGAAAGGATCCAATGCCAAAAGCTGTCTGTATGCATCAAGTGGCAGAATATAATTTATGGTGATAGAAATGATTAGATAAATGTGTCATGTGATATAATATTTCAAAAAAGGAATAAAGTCAAGAGAGCTTCATTTTCAGTGGCTAAAGCTATCCTTCACAGCATAGGTGGGAGCAAAGTACCAAAGTCCAAAGAATCAGAGTCAGTCAGATACTGTGCCGTATTAATAATAACTAATGATACAAATAGTTATAAACCTTTGTGAAAATAGACAAAAACGGAGAGAAAACACGTTCAGTAAATTGTAAAAACAAGGAAAGGGCTTGTGTCTGTGCCTTTCCCTCTGTCTCAGAAGCCAGGCACGTGGCAGTACGCCTCCAAGGAGGACAACAGGATGTAGATGAACCAGAGAGAGAGGAAGAGGAAGAAGGTGAGAAGCTTGGCTGTCCGTGGGCCACCGAGCTCTCCTCCAGACACGGTGGGACGTCGGCGGTAGAGCAGCACCAGCACGCACACCAGCGCCATGATGGTGAAGAGGGTGACAGAGAAGGCCAGGGACCCCGGGTTCACTTTGAACACCTTGCCTTTGGTGTACCAGTAAACTGCTGCAATGGTCCACGCCACTCCGATGCCTAAGAACACGTTGACCGCATTGCTGCCCGTCACATTTCCAATAGAGGCGTCAGCATATTGATCCTGGATGGCAGCCACCTTACTTGCAAAAGTGTCTGTAAAAGAGAGAGAAATAGGCAAATATATATAAGTAATCAGTAATGTGCACAGACTGAGTACAGGTGCCACAAACACCAGGGACTGTACAATAAGCACTACATGTATTTAAGGAAATTCAAGCCTTAATTTAGGAAGTACCGCCATTATTATACTGTATATAGTTTCCCAATTTCAAAGGCTCAAAAATAATTGACTTACAAGTAATTTCATGGCCAGATGAGGCATATTTACCAAATTAAGCCATTAAAGATCTGGAGTTGATTTAGTAGTTGTGACTGGAACTCTTAGCATGTAAGTCCAAAGTGTCCGTGCAAGTGCAACGAGGCCATGATTAGGCTGAAAGTTCAAAGGAAAAACTTAGGAACACAGCCTAAGCTGTAAGAGTGGCCAAATCAACAAACTAGATCATGGTTACAACGAATAAATGGACTGTTCAGCTCAGCAATACCACACATCCCAAAAGACTACAGAAGACTAAAGTGTATGATTGCAGAAGTTATTTCTTGGTTGGTTTCATCGATTCTGTCAAGAACACTCAATAGGAGGTATAAAACTGGATTATTTTATGAATCTACAATCAAGACATGCTTTTTGGAATGGAAATACAAAGACAAGAATAACAAGGTGCAAACCTCTGGTTATACTTAAAAACATGAAAGTCTGATTAGGCTTTCCTGGAAAAAAGGGTTGTCAAAGAAAACAAAAATCATACTCAGATATAAATATAAATAGATAAATATAAATAGATAATAAAATTAACATTGTATTAAGATAGTCATTTGAATCACTACTGATACAAACTCCCTCAAAAAGAGAGACTCAAAAACAAGCAGCAGCTGGAGATGGCTGGAGTAAAGGCCTGCCAGAATAATGCAAAGGAAGAAACACAGGATTAGGTGATGTCCATGTTTCCAGTCGTTGACTAAAAAGGGTTTTCATTCAAGTATTAAAAACAACACTTACATTTAAAGTGATGTTAGTTGTGTTTCAAAATTGTCGTAAACAGTTATTGTCTTGATGCATGCTCAATCATCCAGGTAAGTAAATCCCAAAGGGTTGAGACACATTTTTTCTAAACACCACATCTCCTTGGCTTTTAAACATGTTGCGCCAAAAACTGGTCCACCTCAAGGATTGGGTCCCCTGACACAAGCAGAGTAGTGTAGTGTACTCTGTTAAGTACCTGGAGGATTGCCATGATTTATACATGGCAAACAACCTCTGGGGAAGTGGATGGCACAACCTCGTCAAGCCAGGACTCCGCAGTCTATTTACACCTAGAGGCCAGTGGACACTCTTTTAATGATGAGGATGTACATATCCTGGACAGGGAGGAACGCTAGTTTGAGCGCGGAGTCAAGGAGGCCATTTACGTGAAAAAAGGAAAGACCATCTCTGAATTGAAGGGGGGGGGGGCTAAGGGTACATCTTTCACCATCTTAAAATGCCGTGATTGCAGCCATTCCCCAACTCTCTGTGAATGGTACTCCTGGCCATTGATCAGTGGGCTTTGATCAATGGTCTAATTTTGGTCTAATGTTCATAATTCCACACATTGCCGAAAACCCAAACAGCACACGCAATAAGAGGCTTTATCTAAGTGTCCTGTTAATGTTGGTGGGGCGTCAGTTACACAATGGACCGAAAGCCAGCACAACAGAGCCAGCGGTGCACGGGCAAGAATTCATTTCTTACTTGGAAATTCGTCGAAATTAGTTGTGGTAGCTACCTGGGCTATGTGCCACTTCAGTATCTTTGATGTACTATTGCTGTGTGATTTATTACTATTAATGAAGGCTGCATTACAACCTGCTAGCTGCAAATAATCACGTGCAGTTCTGAAAGCAGACAGAAAGAAAACATATTACTGATACAGAAATAGTTTTCTACACGAGATCACTGCAAAAACTGCAGCCTTACCTAATGTCCACCCTACTGTTACTCATTTTATATTAAGATTTTAAAATCTAGTTGGTATTGCTTTCAGAACTGCACATGATTATTTGCAGCCAGCAGGTTGTTAATGCTATCCATCAAGTCTAACCTCAGCTAATGCTAGCTAACAATGTTAGCTCGGTGGCGAGTAGCCTTCAGTAATAAATCACACAGCAATATTACATTCATGTAGTTGTAAAAAGCAAGACAATATATTAGGTAATCCAAAGTATTCAGAATACGTTACTCACATTGAATAACTTAACGGAATTCATTACAAACTACATTTTGGGCCATGTATCCTGTAATCTGTAGTGGAAAATATTTTAAAAGTAACCTTCCCAACACTGTTTGTTGATCAGTGGTCATGACAATTTGCATATTAATGATTAGCAACCTCACAGCCCCTTGTCCAGTGGGCTAATTTCAGTCATTGTGCGATGTACTGTTTATAAAGCTGGGGAAACCTGCAGTCAGCTGAGACTGAAGAAGTCACTTGGATGAGTGACGAAACGTTTCTCCCACTGCAAATGTTGCGTCCAGATGAACAGAATCAACCCAGATTTTTGTGAAACTCAGTTATTTAAAGCTGAAAATAACACAGTTTTTGTGTAATATTGTTCTCATAAAACAATAGCCACCCATGGTGCTCTGTGTGTACGTTAATTGTTATTAGGCTGTTGTAGTCTTGTGGCCCTGCATTAATGATTAGAAGGACCACATCCTATATGTGGTTATGGGAATACAGCCAATAGCCTACTGTGAAACTGCAAAATAGAAAACTTTCTCTCATTGATGAAACATTGTTTGGCTCGTAAACAGATCTGACTTTTACTCACAGTAAAATAAAAATGGGCCCCCAGCTGTCAAGGAGTTCAGGACTCAAGAGAAATGCCGTTATGTATCAAATAATATATGTGTAGCTAATAAACTGTGACTCTGTATGTGACAGATCACTTGTCTGCAGTGTAAAAAAGCACAATGTTGTTTTCTGACTGTCAAGAATAATTATTTTTAAGCTGGCTAATTACTGAAGTCAAGTTCAGGGATCATTGAACAACTGAAAACACGAGAATTTGACTCTTATATTAAGACCTAGTTTACATTCATTAATGGTGACTTTTTCAAAAAGGGGGGCTTCATGGCTTTCTCTTATTTGGCACGGGATTTTTTAGGGAAGCATGAGAGGATAAGAAGGAGTCTCAAAGCGTGAGAGTTGGCAACCCTTGTTTATTAAACCAAAACCTAATTTTCATAGTCATTTTTTGTGTTCAGTGTTAGTGTTTAGGAAATAGCAAAATGGGACTATAATTAGGGCGAAACTAACAAGCGAAACAAGGTTTTTTTTTTCTGTTTACAACTTGTTAATATCCAAGACATGAGCTTTGGAGAGAATCCCTCTGACAGCACAGGTGGGGGAAAAGGTTACGCAAGCAGCTGCTTCTGCCACAGGGGAAAAGCCCAGAGGAGACACAGGACAAGGCCGCTGGTAGGACTGAACGACAAGCACAGATGCCCACCTGGAACAGAAGTGCCGAGGGCCACAAACACCACTGCGGTGACCGAGTCTTTGAGACCGACTGTGCAGCCGAAATGTGAGGCCAGGTCCCCGGTCACAGCTGTCAGAACGCCAATGAGGGAAATAGAGACAAAGAAGCAGGCCCAGCCGTTCCAGTATTCAGTCGGTGGGACGAAAGCAAAGAGGACCTTCCAGAAAACTGTCAGGAAGTGCATAATGTAATCAAAGCAGGACGGCAAGCGTTCCTCCCCGCTCTCCTCCTCATCGTCGTCACCTACCAAAGACAGAAAAGATGCATGAAAGCCTGCGAAACACAACCTTCATTTAGACCACTGTTTGGCTTTACAGAGCACCGTAAAGCCACCATGAAATTGATATAATTTTAGTTTCAGTTACTGTGTTTGTTCAGACACTGGCAGTTTTGGGAAATGTTCTACAGATACTGTAAAATGGAGAGAAGATTTAATATGCACTGCTGTTGGATGAAACTGTGAATGTGGATATTGTTTGGACAATGGCTGCTTTTGTGGTATGTGGCCATTCACGTTGTTATCATAGTCATTCTGTGACTGCTCTATACTGCTCCTGTTATCTACAGCCAAGAAATCATTGTTAAACCCAAATGGGATTTGGACCAGTTGTGCTTAGATAAGAAAGACGTGCAACAAATACACCACAGGAGGACAGGAATACAGTGGCTTCAATACAGCAGTCATCGCAGTTGTCACAATTCAGTGCACTACACACATGCGGGGGGCTCGTAGTTAGTGTCACACCATTTAAAAACAAATGTGTCATCGTGCGACCAAAGCACAGCAATTAGTAGAGCTACCATTCCAGTGACAGCCATCGCTGAGGGCAGGAGATTACATTATAATTTATAATATCATCATATTTTTCATAATACAGCTCAGACCCAAACTGTGGAAGTGAATGAGCACTAAAAAATCCTGACTTTTCAGAAATTTTGTGCCAATTTGTCATCATATTCATCTTCATATTTTAGATCAGTAAAACCTTCAGCATCTTTGAGCAATCCTTTTCAAATCAGAGACATGCTGGAAGTGTACTTTCTATCTTAAATATGCACATTACAAATGCAAATCTGAGTTTCTCCATCCAGCAAGAGAGAGAAAATAAAGAAAAGAGTACGTTAACCAAATGACACATCACGGGAGTCTAAGTGAGCTTTTAGCCCAATGATTTGTGCACTAGTGCAGATCTAAAAGGTTCACAGACAGCTTTGGAAAGACCCCCCCAAAAAGATTCACCATACCACAAACATCGTCATAAATTCTTCAGAACCATTAATTGTTGAGGAAGAGCCGGCCCTTTTAGTTTTTATGATGAGCCTCATCATGCATTTTTAATAAACTGTCTGGATTTAAATGGATGAAGCAAATAAGCTCAGAATGATCAAAAATGAATTAAAATAGCATTTGTTTTTGTACGCTCTTTCAACCCTTTCCGTTAAACTGGGGATGTTTTTTTCTTTATGCAATCTTAAACGGAGCATTTTAAATTTTATTTTAAAGACATATCTAAGTGAGCGCTGCACAACAGGCGGACCGGGTGGACCGGATCCAGCCTGCAGGCTCAATCTTCTTCAGGACTGCCTTCAGAGGGATGAACAGATGAGACATTTCAGGACGCCGCGACTTACCTGCACTGACAGTGACGGCACTAACAAACTGCTCTCTCCAGCTGCTGCTCCCTACAACAAGAGCCAGGTTCGTTTTCTTGATCAGCTTGTCCACTGTGCTCTGCAAGGAAAGCAGAAGAAAGGTGCATTAACACACACTGAATAACATACTCAGTACAATCTTAGTGCTGTATGACACTGGGGACACTGATGTGGTGAATGAAGATACAATTACCAGCTTCTGTCCTCCCAGTGTGAAGCAATGGTGAGTCACCAAAACAGATGCGAGCACAAAATCCCAGTAGCCCCCAGGAGAAAGGGAGTGTGCAAGGGAGTGTGCGAGCATAAAGCTGCTTTAAAGCAGTGAAGAAACACAAGCCAACTCATAAAACTGCAGCTGTTAATATCACTGCAGTATCATGTTACAGCTTAAATGTTCCTAAATTGTCTCAGAGTGCTGCACCACCCATTTTAAGCTGAAGGATCAGTTTACTTGCGCAGAGGATTGCAGTATGAATCTGTGGTATCTGTGTAGCTCCAGCACAAGTATAATGGCGATGATGTCATAGTTATCTGATAAGGGTTAGCTCAGATTGTGACTGGAGACTACACATCAAACAGGGGGTTATTTATTTCATGATCACAAAAATAAAATGCCATCACTACATGTCAGTCATTGTTTTTTTGGATTATTGTTTTAAAGCCTTAAGTTGAGTGGACAGGTCACATTCTTTATTTATTTAATTATATTTGCCAGAGGTGACCTTAAAGTGGAGACCCGATGCTAGCTAGCTTTGTTAGCATGATAGCATGACACATTTATTAGCTGTACAGGTGTATTGCACAGCCACAGGTTCCTAGAACCATAATATTATTTCCCGTAATGAAAAAAACAAAAACAAAATGCTAACACAGACTTCTTTTCCAGGACTGAAAAAAAGTGATTAGCCACTTGTATACAGCTCATAGCTGTTAGCTAATGAGCATGTGAAGGCGCAGTCAGATATAGGTTTGCCAACCGTCCTTTAAAAAACGGAATGGTCCCGTATTTAGAAACAAAAGTACACGTCCCGTATTGAGCTAATAAGGGACGCACTTTGTCCCGTAATACAGTGAGAATCAAAAGTAGTCTATAAATGTTTATGGAATTAACGCTTTGTTTGAAAACATAATTCCCAGCCCCTCTCCTGCTTTGTGACCAATGAGCTGATAGCACACTTATGACAATTCGAGTATGACAATTCAGATTACCGCTCATCTCATTGGTCGAGGAAAGGTCGCTTACGGAGAAAATACCGGAAGACAACAGATCCACAACAACAAGCATGGCCAACAAGGAAACAAACGCCGACACTGCGGTGCAAGTCTCGGACGACAGTACACCTAAAGCTGGGCAGACACTGCGATTTTTTCAGTCACGTTATTCAGCTCCTGCTCAAACTGCACGATTGACTCGCAGGGGTTAGAAGTTGGTGGGTCACAATGCAGGGTCTCACACTATACCGCCCGATGCTCTGATGCGACCTGAGAGCTCACACTGTGCCTCCATAAAATGAAGGTTATAACAGAAAATCTGTCGCTTGCTCCCTCTGTCTTTCACTCACACAGACACACCACCACCACCATCAACTTTGCTAAATTGCTAATGAAAAACATTGATCAGGCAGCTGTGATTGAGCAGCAGTGTAAATCCAACTATTTTCACGTTTGTTGTGGTCGTGATAATTTTGTGATGCATCTTTTTCACCGACGTTTACGTGTTTGCACGTGAGCAGTGTGAGCGGCTGTGGTGACACCCTCACGAGCGATTGATGATCGGGAGCTGGTCGTGAGGTGTTAATCGCTTCTCGTTACCCCACGTATACTACACGATGCACGATGAAGGCCAAAATCGGGCCGATCACCAAATCGGTCGCACGACTCAAAAATCGTCTCAAAATGGGCCAAAAATCGCACAGTGTAAGCCCAGCATTAGAGCAGCAATGTTTGTTGCTCAGAGAAAGAAAAGAAGGCTTCAAAAGTACAGGGAGGAATGGGAAAAGGAAAACACCTGGCTGGGAAAATGCACGATAACACCTTTAAAGCGCACTGCACTGTGTGCCGGCACACTTTTTCCATAGGCATGCTTCTAGTGGTGGGCACATGAAGAACATGAGGGGCGTGAAAGCTCGGGGAACCCTTAACCAATTTTTTGTCCACCAGGCCACGGCAGAAGCAGATATGGTATGTAAACACTGGTTTGTTTTTTTTAAACCCTCTGGTTAAGGTTAATATGGGTATGTGCAGTGAATATCAGCGCTATGTGGCCAGAAGTGTGATAATATAATTTATTTTGTGTAATAAACAACTGCAAGGATAGATGATTACAACAAATAGATCACTAATACATAAAAGTAATACATAGATTAATAATGATGATGAGTTAAGATGCGTAATCATGGGAACAAGCCGGTTTACAAACAGGAGCAGCTGATTAGCGTTAGAAAAGCTGAAATAATACCTCAGCTGAAGCCAATTGTACTAAATGCACTATATGTGCACTGTTACAAGAATATTTTTCGTTCTATTGTTTTCTACTAATTTATATAATTTTAAGTTAAGCAGGACAGAGTTCTTTTAAAGAAAGATTTACTTATATTCTCAAAAGTTAAGCATGACAGGCTTCTGTTTAAGAAAGAGACCTGTTTTACTGTGTTAATGTTGTCATTTTGAGCTAAAAACAAATGCCTAAATGATCATTTGTTTCCCATATGGTCATATCACAAAGAATATGCATCTGCTTAAATCAAATTCAAGTCAAATGGTTAAAAAATAATTTCACACAAAAAAAAAGAGCTACAAAATTCACCACACTGGGAAGGGTGAACTGGCCACGAGGTGTCCCTTATTTATTTTTTCAGGGAGTTGGCAACCCTAGTCAGATATGCCCCTTCCTCACCACTTGTGGTTTCAAAACACCAACATGGCATCTTGTAAATAGGCAGTACTTACTTACTAAATAGTAGTAAATGATGGAACATGTAATCTATACCACTACTGTTGTGCATTTATGACTCACTAGATAAGCACTGATTAGGCTCTGTTCATGAACAGAGTCTATTGATGGATGAATCTTCTCTCTGTGTTAGGAAGCACCTGCTTTTTTGACTACTACTGAAATGCATTCGGCTAGCCATGCCTAGCTTCGACCTTCAAGGTAAAAAGAGCATTATTCTACCTGCAGGGCTTACAGCGGAGCACAAACATTTGTTGATTGACAGTTGTGCCGATATTGATGTTTGTGTACAACTATGTGATAAAGAATATGGTCTGTTGTTTATTACAGCTCATCCAAGAACTCCAGATTTGGTGAGTGACGTATTAGTATTTTATTAGCAGGACAAATAATCAGCAGGTCATTTTGTTGCTGCCATATAATCTATGGATGCTACTTGCTAACCAAGGTTGCTAGCGTTAGCTAGTACGTTAGCACACCACTCTCTCATCAATCAGATTTTCAGCTCCAAATGGCACTGGCACCACAAATTTAGCTCACAGGCAGAGTTCAGTGACTTTTCCTATGTGTCAGCACCTACCCGTCACAGAAGACACCGTGCCTCTAATAAAACATAACTTAAAGTCTGGATATAACTTAAAGTGAATTAAATAAATAGTCATCCTCAGCACATTTTTCATGAATACCAAAATTAGCAGTAGCAATCCCAGTGCCTTTTCTTACCGGGCTGCAAATTTGTTTAATTCTGTTCTAAAGAGAGTTTCTGGAAATGAGCTTGTTTTCAGAATTAGCAGCATTTTTTTTCCACTACGTTTTTGGCTTGCTTCCTTGTCCAGTAGGGTTGCCAACTCCCTGAAAAAATAAATAAGGGACACCTCGTGGCCAGGGCCGGGCAACCCAGTTGTCTTCACCCTTCCCAGTGTGGTAGCTCTTTTTTGTGTGTGTGAAATTATTTTTTAACCATTTGACTTGAATTTGATTTAAGCAGATGCATATTCTTTGTGATATGACCATATGGGAAACAAATGATCATTTAGCCATTTGTTTTTAGCTCAAAATGACAACATTAACACAGTAAAACAGGTCTCTTTCTTAAACAGAAGCCTGTCATGCTTAACTTTTGAGAATATAAGTAAATCTTTCTTTAAAAGAACTCTGTCCTGCTTAACTTAAAATTCTATAAATTAATAGAAAGCAATAGAACGAAAAATATTCTTGTAACTATGCACATTTAGTACATTTGGCTTCAGCTGAGGTATTATTTCAGCTTTTCTAACGCTAATCAGCTGCTCCTGTTTGTAAACCGGCTTGTTCCCATGATTACGCATCATAACTCATCATCATTATTAATCTATGTATTACTTTTATGTATTAGTGATCTATTTGTTGTAATCATCTATCCTTGCAGTTGTTTATTACACAAAATAAATTATATTATCACACTTCTGGCCACATAGCGCTGATATTCACTGCACATGCCCATTTTAACCTTAACCAGAGGGTTTAAAAAACAAACCAGTGTTTACATACCATATCTGCTTCTGCCGTGGCCTGGTGGACAAGAAATTGGTAAAGGGTTCCCAGAGCTTTCACGCCCCTCATGTTCTTCATGTGCCCACCATTAGAAGCATGCCTATGGAAAAAGTGCGCCGGCACACAGTGCAGTGCGCTTTATAGGTGTTATGGTGACCTTTTCCAGCCAGGTGTTTCCCTTTTCCCATTCCTCCCTGTACTTTTGCAGCCTTTTTTTTCCTTTCTCTGATGGAAACAAACATTGCTGCTCTAATGCTGGGCTTACACTGTGCGATTTTTGGCCCATTTTGAGACGATTTTTGAGTCGTGCGACCGATTTGGTGATCGGCCCGATTTTGGCCTTCATCGTGCATCGTGTAGTATACGTGGGGTAACGAGAAGCGATTAACAACTCGAGCAGCTCCCGATCATCAATCGCTCGTGAGCCGCTCACACTGCTCACGCGCAAACACGTAAACGTCGGTGAAAAAGACGGCGCAGCACGGCTGTGCAGCCTGTGATCTGGACACAAGCGATGGAGGCACAACTTGTAGAACTTTGGAAAGCTCATCCGAGCCTTTTCGATGTGGCATCACAAAATTATCACGACCACAACAACCGTGAAAATAGTTGGATTTACATTGCTGCTCAATCACAGCTGCCTGATCATGTTTTTCATTAGCAATTTAGCAAAGTTGATGGTGGTGGTGTGTGTGTCTGTGTGAGTGAAAGACAGAGCGAGCGACAGATTTTCTGTTATAACCTTCATGTTATGGAGGCACAGTGTGAGCACTCAGGTCGCATCAGAGCATCGGGCGGTATAGTGTGAGAGTACATCGTGACATACGAACTTCTAACCCCTGCGAGTCAATCGTGCAGTTTGAGCAGGAGCTGAATAACGTGACTGAAAAAATCGCACAGTGTTTGCCCAACTTTAGGTGTACTGTCGTCCGAGACTTGCACCGCAGTGTCGGCGTTTGTTTCCCTGTTGGCCATGCTTCTTGTTGTGGTCATCTGTTGTCTTCCGGTATTTTCTCCGCAAGCGACCTTTCCTCGACCAATGAGACGAGCGGTAATCTGAATTGTCATACTCGAATTGTCATAAGTGTGCTGTCAGCTCATTGGTCACAAAGCAGGAGAGGGGCTGGGAATTATGTTTTCCAACAAAGCGTTAATTCCATTAACATTTATAGACTACTTTTGATTCTCACTGTATTACGGGACAAAGTGCGTCCCTTATTAGCTCAATACGGGACATGTACTTTTGTTTCTAAATACGGGACGATTCCGTTTTTTAAGGGACGGTTGGCAGCCCTATTGTCCAGCTTCTGAGGTTGCCACTTGGGCCTAATATCATGTTGTGTTAAGGTAACTGAAGTTTCTTTCTTTTTTAAAAATTTGTACTTTTTCCCGAGTTGAGATCGATCCACTGCTCATCCAGTCCAAATGTCAAAGTATCCTTCAGCAAGATACTAAACCCTGAGTTGCTCTCAACACATCCATCGGCATGTGAGTGTGTCTGTGGACGTTAGATAAAGTGCTTAGATGAAAGTGTTGTATGAATATGTGTGGAACTGGGTGAATAAAACTTGTAATAAAAAGTGCTCTGAGTGCTCAAACCGAGTAGAAAGGTGCTATTTAAGTACCGGTTCATTTACCATTTATTGTCTCTTGTAAAACACCCAACTTATCAATACAAAACAGATGGAGTACTGCTATAAATTCTGCATTATGGCAAATGATACAAATTCTTTAACTCTGACTATTCAAGCTGAATGATGCGTGAACACATCTACTGGAAGATTAATGAGTTGCATAATTTATCACACATCAAAAGTAAAATATATATTAACCCAAAATACTGTGACATTAGTGAAATTGCTGCATTTTTCCAGGTTAATGTTGTAAAGTCAGTCCATGTCGGCTCTGAGTTACGAAGCTGCTGATTTTGTGTTACCTTGAATTCATAAGACTCCTCAATGACCACCTCCAGCCTGGTGTGCTCTCCCAGACATGGGCAGCCCATCTTTGACACGTCCTCCGGACCCACTGCTGTCTTGTTGTCATTAGTGTCACCTAGGGCAGCACAAGAATAAACTATCATCCAGGATTTCCTACATGGTGCTTGGATGATAATGAAAGTCAGTCCTCTGTGTGTGCTACGGTCCATTACAGTGACTCTGAGTGACAGATCAGCCAATCATAATTGGTAAACCCAACGCGAGAGATGTTGGGGAGACACGTATTGAAATAAATAAAACACGGCAGTCTGCATATTGATACTCAAAATTTAATCAAGAGCATAAAAAGTACTTGGAATAGAGGATTTAGGTTTATTTATGTCAGTGGTTTTATTTATAATAGTGGATTATGTGAATATGTATTCTGTTATTTATGTTTTGAATTCTCTACTTAGTAATTTACTTCAGGGATATATTCTTTCTGCATTCATTACTGGCTTATCATTTCTTGTATGTGTTTATTGTCATTATGTTTAATAAATAATAAGCAGAATCGTATGTTATTAATATAAATAGGTCTCATAAACAGGACTTTCCCAAACATTTTCTGACTACACGTCACATTTTTAATATATCCACAGTACTTTTAGGTTGCAAATCATCAGTCATTAAAATATGATCACATTTAGCAAAGAGTCTGAGTGAGTATTGATATGAGCACAGTTGTATTACAAGTACTTTTTTGATGTTAGTTAGTTTAATTTAACATGCAATTGCAAAAGCAGCTATTGCACAGTAATTACAGCTCTCTTCCACAGTGTGTCTTTTCTCCTTCCTGTTAAAAGGGAGCTTTTCCTGGGGTGGCTGTAGCTCAGGTGGCAGGTCAGCCACTAATCAGAAGGTCGGTGGTTCGATCCCAGGCTGCACCCTGGCTGCATGCCAAATATCCTTGGGCAAGATACTAACCCCATGTTTGCCTACTGGTGGTGGTCAGAGGGCCTGGTGGCGCCAGTGTCCGGCAGCCTCGCCTCTGTCAGTGCCCCAGGGCAGCTGTGGCTACAATGTAGCTTGCCATCGCCAGTGCGTGAATGTGTGTGTGAATGGGTGAATGACTGAATGTAGTGTGAAGCGCTTTGGGGTCCTTAGGGGCTAGAAAAGCGCTATACAAATGCAGGCCATTTACCATTACTGTCGCCAAGTGCTTGCTTATAGGGGTCATCTGATTGTTTTTTTCTGTATTATTACAGTATAAAGCTCCTTGAAGCAGCCGTTGTTGCACTATATAAATAAAATTGAACTGAATTGAATGATTAATAATAATAATGGATTGGATTTATATAGCGCTTTTCAAGGCACCCAAAGCGCTTTACAATGCCACTATTCATTCACTCTCACATTCATACACTGGTGGAGGCAAGCTACGGTTGTAGCCACAGCTGCCCTGATGCAGACTGACAGAAGCGAGGCTGCCATTTCGCGCCATCGGCCCCTCTGGCCAACACCAGTAGGCAGTAGGGTAAAGTGTCTTGCCCAAGGACACAACGACCAGGACAGAGAGCCCAGGGATCGAACCGGCGACCTTCCGGTTACAGATACGCTTCCCAACCCCCTGAGCCACGGTTGACTGTAAAAGCTCTCAAAAATAACATTGATGAAATACAATGACATTTTTACTCTAACCCTGAGCAATTTTAAGTACATCAATTAGACTTTCAGTCTTCATGAATAAGGCCTGATGAGGAAGTTTGAGATTAGTTGTGCTGTAAGGTTTAATCTGCATTAATCCAAGCATTTAGTGCACACATTTATCTCAAGCCACCAAATAGAGTGACATATCACTCTGCACATGTAGCACACAGTGATGTCATCCACTCACCGTGTCTCTGTCCCACCTCCAGCAGTATGGGCTCCTCCAACACAATTGTGAATGTCTTGTTTTTCTCGTACTCCTCATCATCAATGATCTTCACATTCAGCAATTTCCTAAAGGTCGAGGGGTCAGGGGAACAAGGAGAAGCGGATTAGCTTTGTTTAGGGGAAATAAAAGTAGCTGCCCGTATGAGTCAACCTGCAGTAACCCTCTGTTATCTAAACACGCTCAAAATAGATCCCAGGCAGGTAAGAGCAGCTTCCAATGCTGAGACTATGCTTTCGTACACATTCAAATAAAACCAGAGTAGCTAAGAGGTAGACTGCCTACACAGTGAATCATGAAACAGATCTGTTAGATAAGAAGGTGGAAGCTCAACATTTCCCCCAAATTGACAAATATCATGCGCTGCCGAACACTACGAAGAAAAAAAAGACTAAAATATAAATTTTCCTAACACCCCACAAGAGGGCGGACTCCTTCTGCACCATTAATTCCATTAGAGCACAACTAAAGCGAAATAGCCCACACCCCTCCCACACACTCAAGTTAGAAGTCATGAGGAATTGAATTATTACCTTTGTCTCTGTGGAAATTATGTCACCTATCTACACAGGGACTCATGATAAGACATATATATATAGTTTGTGCTCTTAAATCCGAGAGCTCAAAAACGTGAGGCTGCTTTGTCAAACTGTGACCGACATATTTTCTTCAGCCCTCTTCGTTCGCCCACACTGTCACAGCTAGTCTCTCTCTCTCCCTCTCCCTCCATCTCCCTAATGATATGTGGGTGGCTGTCTATTTCTGTCTACACATATACACTCAGGGTTTGACAACACGCATGAAGAGCTTTTGCTTGCTGAGGAAGAAGAAGTTTATTTTAAACAGCAACGATACGTCACTGGCTGTCTAATGTCAGGCTAAGTCATGCCAGTGGGAGCAACGTGAAGCGCAGCCTGGAGACCTCGCAACAGGAACAAAAGAGTTTGTGTGCATGGTATATTTGCTTTGAATCGCCGTGCCGGGGCCTTGAAATAAAATGTGAAGGCTCTGCTGCTGTGGATTGTGCTAATGTAGCAGCCATTTTGACATTACATCACATTTTAGGCAGACACTGTTTGTCTTGCCGTAGCGTACCTAGATAAGCAGAATATACAGACGAACATTTACATTTTCCACTAAAATCCAAACGAGAAATTAAAGGCTGTCGAGAAGCAGCAGGGGCCCGGGTTCATTTAATGCATCGGGCTGATTAGCTGGCAGTCTAACTCTAAACTGCTGCCACAGTTTGAAGCTCATTTGCACTGATTTCAGACAAAAAGAGGTGGGTGATAATGCAAAACGCGAGAAAATCAAAAGTGACTTTTCAAAACAGACTAAAAAACAGCTGTGGTGAGATTAGTTCTCCTGCTTTCTTAGTTTCGGTGAGTTGGTCCTTCACGTAAAGTAGTTCCATCCCTCTTTTAAAAAAAATATATTTTACTTGAATCAGTAATACCTTTGTTAGTATTTCAAAAGCATTAGCAGCGCAAATAAACCAAGCAAAACTGAGTGGCTAAAGACAAGCAGTGCTTGCTAAAGAAAAGACAGTTACGAATGGAAGAACGGATGATTTAATTATTGCTACACTCCAGTCCTGCACACTAGTCTGCAACCATCTGGAAACCACTGGTCACCAGAGAAAAATGTGTATTCCCCTGGCTGGTTGGTGCGTGTGGTAGGTTGTTTGCTGTCGCTAGGAGAAACTGGTGGCAAAGTGCTGCTTCACAGTCTGTATTAGGTTGGTGTAACTGAGGCCTAACACACAGCAATCTCAAAAGCCACTGGAGGCAGAGATGAGGAGAATGTTCTGATATAAAAGCTACCTCTGTTGTAGTGACTGCATGTGAGTCTGTGTCTTTTGTTCAGTCTCTGTTATGTTTCCTGTTTTACTTTGAAAGTCCATGTCTCATGTTAATGTGTCTAGTTTTGCTTCCTTTGTCTCGTTAGGCCTGATTTGCCCCAGCTGTGTCTCACTCCTGTTGCCCTTTCCCTGATTGCTCCCTCTGTGTATTTAAGCCCTGTGTTTCTCTGTGTCTGTGTTGCAATCTACCGTTTATTTTGCTGTGTGTTTTGTCAGTCCACCGGTGTTAGTTTATTTTGATTTTTTCCAGTTATGTTATGTTTGAGTTCAGCATTAAAGCTGTTTCGGTTTAAGTTTGTCTCTGGAGTCTGCACCTTGGGTCCTATTCCTGTCTGCACACAGCCGTCACTTAACATTCTCTGCTGAGATTTCACTTTCCAGATCTTTTTTTCTATGCAGCTTGCTTATAATGTGAAGCCTCTGATGAACAGGATGTCACTCTTGTCATTCTTAACTAGGGATGGGTATCGAAAACCGGTTCTTGTTGAGAACCGGTTCCCACTGTTTCAATTCCTTGGAATTGTTTGCCATTTTTGCAAACGATTCTCTTATCGATTCCAGTCGCCCCGAATGACGTCACCACGTTGCGGAGCGTCATTTACCTGGCAGGAAACACGGCACGTAAGCGGCTCAAACGCTCAAAAGTTTGGTTATACTTTACGAGAACGGATGACAACAGGGCAGCTTGCAATACTCACACACAAAATAAAATCTATTCAAGCTGAATTTATGCTTCAATTCTTCAAAGAAAATCGTACCACCAGAGTTTGAAAGTTGCAGATTCTTTTCAAACGCCTTAAAAGCCCAAAGCTTAAGAACATATTTCACATTTTTAATTTTCATGCGCACAGTGGTTCTGTCGTTAGAGACTCTGACCTGCAGCAAGAATGTATGCTGCCACATTTCTGCGTAGAATTTGCGTTTTTCCCCCCTGTGCCTACTGAGTTTTAGTCCTGGTGATGCAGTTTTCTCCCTCAATCCAAAGACACGCTTGTTAGACTGACTGGTTCTAAACTGTCTATGGTTGAGAGTGTGAGTGGTTTTGTCTCTCATCACCACCCAAAAGCAGTTCAGATGATGAAGTGATGCATTTTTAATTTTAAATGTTTCCAGCACGTAAATGACTACCAATGAAAGCATGTAAACTAATCAAAATATGAAATCAATGAAGTTCTGCCTTCATCTTCACTGTAAGTAAAAATAATCACAATTTAGCTGATTTAGCTAAAAAAGTTAGCTAAAGTAAACTAAGTCAGACACCTGCTAACTAGCTAAATACGTTAAAGGAATAGTCTCACATTTTAAAAAAATACGCAATTTTGTGTTCTTGCTGAAAATGAAAATTGATGACAGTTTAATGTCTGCACTCAAATTATTAAAGTAGAATAGCAAGCAGTCGACTTAGCTTAGCATGTAGTCTGGATGGAGGGAAACAGCTAGCCTAGCTGAGCCCAGTCTACAGCTAACAACACAGCTCTCGCAGGTCAGTTTAGATGATGTAAAAATGTAAGTTTGTGGATTTCATCTTAAAGTTACAGATACTCATCATTTTATATGAACTTCATTATACTTTTGGGCTTTTGATGATTTTTTTAAACTGTTCTTTGTTCATAGTGAAATGATTATACAGCACACATCTATAATGAGTTTGAAAAAACAAAAGAAAAAAGAATTGGGTCCACAAGTTTGAATTTATATTAGTATTAGATATTTTTTAAACCACACAGTGTCAAAAGCATCATATCCCCCGTTAACATTTGGTTAAATGTCCCTTAGCAAGTTGCACATCAACAAGATTTTTTTTGGTAACCATTAACAAGCTTCTGGCCTAATTCTGACATAATTCTGTCTGATGTTTGTCTGGGCTTTTAATCATAGTCCTCATTTTTGTCATGGTAAGTATGTAAACCTTTGACCACAGCTGTACAATATTCATGCTGAGCCAGTTATTTACAACGAATAGAACTCCCTGCAAAATCATAGTTGTTCTTTTTTTATTTTAGCACATTTCCCAAAATGTAAAGTTATCTTTTAAAATTTGTGGTCCTTTATAATTTCCTTCGTACGCTTGGGTTTAAAATGTTCAGTTTAAAAATACATTTTCTAAACAGCACACAGTCCTGCTTTATGAGCCCTGTCGCTGCAAGTCAATGTAAACTCTGATTATTACAGACACAATTGGATTTTATCAACACTGTAAATCCTTGGCTTGCTCCATATCACATTACACTGCGGAGCCATCAGCCATCTCTGCTGCCCGGTTGGCTCAATTCCTGGGAAAGTTTCTGAGTAGCCGCAGTGGTATAAACCTCCAATTGCGTCTGTCACACAGACAATATTGCATGCATTCTAAAGATTGATCTCTGCTCTATCTGCAACAACCGTAATCTGTTCTCCATCTGCCTGGCTCTTTTTGCAGTTGTCTTACATTTACTGAGAGTATGTTGAATGCTAAAAAAAGTATGCCTTGTTTGTAAATTAATTATCAGGATTAGTTTGACTTAACCAGAGAAATGAGAAAAAGGAGGTTGGTCATAATTGTCACCTACAGAAAGAAAGCATCATACATATCGTCTGTGACTCTTAAAGTAGTTCTGTTTTTATTTGGAGGTTCCCTCTCCTCCACATTTTTTGTCGGTTCCTTAAGGATGCTCCAGTTTCCTCCCACAATCCAGAGGCATATACAGTAAGGCATGAGGCCCGGAGACTCCAAACTGCCCACAGGTATGACTGTGTTCACTCTGTAGCCAGAGAGAGTGTCTCTAATTTCTACCCTCTGCCTGCTGCAAAGAAAAAAAAAGAAAGCTTCTGCCCTCCCGAGACCCTGACAAAAATTAAGCCGGCAGGGAGACCGAGTGAATGCATGACAGTGTGTCAAAATCCACAGCTGGACCTAGCACCTCCGTTCATTTAAAGAGCCATGAATCAAAGTGGCATGTTAGCATCTGCCTACAGTGCTGAAGTGTCCTTGAGCAAGATATTGAATCTCAGCCAGCTCCAGAGAGGCTGCAGTGTAGCTTATTATAAACAGAAAGCAGCTGCATTACATTACATTACTGTGTCTCCACTGTGTTGCTGGGTTATTATGTAGAGAAAATTTCTACAGAAAGAAACCCGTTTTGACATTGATAATAACAAATTATTCCACCACTGATAACTTGTACTTGCAAAAATGTGTGGCAACATAATGGAGAATGGTCTGAACTAATAAGCACAGGGAGAGACAAGTGGGACGAGGAGAATTTGAAATTCATTTCTACCCTGCAGCCGTGTTAGCTGCTCCCCTGAATTTAAGCTCAGTGGTAAATTTTAATGTCAGCAGGACAACACGCTGATTCTCCTCAGGTGTACTGTGTAACATGTTCACTATCTCAATTTAGTATGTTCACTTGCTAATTTGCAATAAATGTAAAGCACGGTTGGCTTTGGGAAGGATTTTGACCAGAGGGATGCTATCACTTCATTACTGTTCCTCTAGAGGTGAGCATTAACTGGTGGACCTAATTTCGTAGCACTAATTGCAGAGATATTACGCTCAGAGATACAAATGTTAACCTCATATCAGCACAAGAGAAAACGTTAGGCCATCAAAGACATTAGGATCCATCCTCCGAGAACCATGACTGTTTGTCTGTACAATATTTGACCCCAGTACAAAACACATTGAGATGTTTCATCCACTGGGGATCACAAATGTCTATTATCCATTAAAAGTCAAGAAATTTCACAGTGAATTATGGTGGTGCACTGATTGACAAACAGTGCCGTCCTTTGTGACATGGAAGCAGGAAGGCTAATATGTGATTAGCTCTGTGGCTACTTGAAAAGTTGATTTGAAGGGACAGGATACGCAATAACTGCAGTTGGATGTTTTCATTCTTTTTAATGAGGATTTATAAAGAAGCTGCATGCCAGAGGTTACGCCAGGGGTCTGAGTCTGCCCAAAGCAATTCCTGTTTTCCTGTATGCTGTCTACACTTTCTTATCAATAAAGGAAAAATGCCATAAAAAAGTTATTTAGTTATAGCTTCTGTCTTCTTTGCAGCAGTTGCTAAGCTAAAGGCTAACAGCCCAAACATAAACAAGAGTAGCCTACATTGCTGGTTTTTCCACATATTTTTGAGACTACCTCCAAGTTACATTAAACAGCTATAATATGTAAACATTGGTCTGCAAATGTTTTGTGTTAATGTTACCAAGCCCTGAATCTGTTTGTCTTTCAGGAAGTTCTGTATGTCATCGAGCTTGAGCACCTCAGGCGTGAGCGATAAAGAATATCAGTGTATTGATTTTCTTTTCAAAAGTGATCCCCTTCTATCTGTTTTATCTTAGCTTATGTAACTGCCCCCATTATCCACTTCAGACTCAACTAGTGCATAGAGGCGCATATTTGAGGCACTAACGAGAACAGATATGAGATTATGCTACATACGAGCATCAAAGGGTCTATTGCAGATCTTCCTCTAATCCATAAACACAGAATGTAAAATGGCGCTTGATGTCAGCTTGTTTATTTTGGCTCAGGTTTGTGTCTGTACATCATAATTTATTTACTGCAGAGCAGAATTTCAATGGTAAATTATTATTTATATGCATGCCTAGATTTTAAACTGCTCCTCCTGGCTCCGCATCAAAAGCTTAAAAACTTGGCTTCCTCTTTTGCTCCTCTGCATGCTCAAATATTGACGGGGGAAGACAGATGTACGTGAGCACAAAGACACACAAAGCTTGAGACCCTGTAACAAACACGCAAACACAGAGGTGCCCAGAGGACCGTCGCCGAGTGTCATCTCTTTGTCGCGAACAAGCGGGGAAACACTCGGGTATGAAAAGCCAGCTCGGTTTTGAACGATGAACTTTGGCAGCCTGCTGAGCAGTAATGAGCGCAGACGTGCATTTAACACAGAGAGGGTGTGAGTTTATAGTCTCGGAGAAACAAATAGACGCATACAACGACGGCGACGCTTCAAGATGATGCCATTTCACCTACATCTTTTAACAGGACTGACTGGCATAAAGAATTCACACGCTGCGTAAAGAGGAGCACAATCTGGCCTGGCAGTCTTCGACTTAAGCTCTCCAAAAGTGGTGAACTTTTGGCTCGGCATCAGAGTCAAACATTAACACCTTCGGGTGGCACGCAGAGATGAGCGCATTTCCAGCAGCAATATTAGAAAACTCATTTAGATTCAGCTTAAAAGATAAGTCAGCTGCTCGACCTGGCAATTTCGATTCAAGATCTGAGTCAAACCTTTCCCACCTATGATCAAAGTACTCCCGCATTCCACTTTAAGTCCTCGCTTGCTATTCCGAGGAGGACAGGAGTAGCTGAACACTGCTTTGGCATTTTTTTTCTGCTGGGTCTGGGTTTTCTTTTCATCTGTTTTCTGATAACAAACTGTCCTGCCCCACTGGATCCCACTCTCCACAGTCACACCCCCAGTCCTCTCCACTGCTGCACATCGACTGTTAAGGGAAGCATGACTCCAGATATTATGAAGTGTACTTTCACTGTCAGCTTTCTACAGTCGAATGAGCACAGTCTTAGCTCAGTAGGTGAGGACTGTATCTACTGCTCGGTCTCTATTTGAATGCAGATGCCAGCTGCCTGCCTCTCATTTCACATTGTTATACACTATTGACTCATTAACTGCAGCCTCTGTAGCTGACTGCGCTATGAGGGGAACTTTTGGGACCCCTTTAACCCCTCTTCACTCTCTTTAATTGCTTTGGATGCTCAAGAAGCTCTTTTTAGTTCCCCTTTGGAGCGACAAGTTGCTTGATGTGGGTTTAAAGCAGATTCAGCACTCTAATACGGCCTTAATTATACACATAGACTAATGCATAAAAAGGAGAAAAAGCATAGATTGTGCGCGAGGAAACTGCTAAAAACAGAGCAGTATATTCAAATTTCACCTGCGCTGCGAGGCAAAAAAAAGAAGAAAGACAAATAGGGAGATCTGCGTTTTCTTTGACACCATGTATTCACCTGCCTTTCCTCCCACTCGGCCAACCTACACAATACACCTACGCACGAGCCTCGCGCAGACGGATGCATCTGACACATTTGATTCCTTTGTTTCGTCCTTTGCCGTGCAGTAAATCATTTTGTAATGAGCTCGGTACGGTTGAGGGCATTTTCTTTCTTTTTTTAAAGTAAGCAATTAAAAAAAAAAAAACATAACCGTTCTGTGTAACTGCCAGGTCTTTTGCTCATCTCGTCATAAAGCAAACACTACAAGTGTACTCATCATTCAGCCAGCCCTTTCAAACAGCGTTCAAGTGAAAAAAAAAAGAAAGAAAGAAAAGCTGGAAAAACATCACTCTTCCAGCGCTCTCTCACTCCCTCGCTCTCTGCACTCTGCCTCCCTCATCTTTTTCTCTCCTCATCTCTGCTGGTGCATCCACGAATGCTTTAACTAAAATAACCACACGGGCTCCAGTGCATGCACCTGTTTTAGTAGCTGCCGTGCAAGTCACCTGTCTGATTTTTCCCCCCTCTTCTACTCTGTTGCTCGTGTGGGCTTCCTTTGTTTTCCACAGGGAAGTCTTTAGTGTTGTGCATTACAATGAGCTTCAACAGAACTTCCACAGAAATCCCAACAGGCTGCATTTAATTCATTCACAGGAAACTGTTTCTGGGTTTCATCTTCCTCTTCTCCTCCTTTTTCTTGTTCTTTTAAATCTCCACGATCTTTCATTATCTGCCGCATAATTATATCCTCTTATCCTCCCACATCGTCCCTGCGAAAAGAGCTAAACTTCGCCGAGCAAACGTATCTGTGAGTCATAAAAATAGGCCTTTCATTCGTTACCAGAATAGATAACTTACAGTAATCTAGCAGGACAGTTTAATGTACCAATGTGTGGGCGGTGATGTTTAATCAAGTGATGAACAAGAGGAACTGGCACTCACATGGTCTCATCGTTCTGAAACTCCAGCTTGCCGGACACCTCTTCATAGTCCTCCCCTGCTTTGGCGGTCCCCTCGACAGTGTGGTAGGGCACAGCCACTTTTCCCCGTGCCCCGGATGTCCTGTGAACCTTCACCTGCATGTTGCCAACGCTCTCGCTGACCCTTGTGGAGTTGCTCTCAAACGTAAAGATGCCAGCGTGGTCGTCGTCATAGATGGTGACGGTGGCGATGTGAGGATTGCCCAGTGCCGCCTTTGGAGGAACATGGGAGGGAAGGCCCACCATGCTGTTGCTGGAGGTGATGGAGCTCGGCTCCAGGACTGAGACCTCGGCTCTGTGCACGATGCGCGGGTTGCTGAGGCGTACGTAGAAGTGCTCGTCCTCTTCAAAAATGTCATCGTCAATCACGCCAACAGTGAACTCTTTGGTTGTCTCGCCAGGCTTGAAGACCAACGTGCCCTCAGCAAACTCGTAGTCTGAACCTGCATTGGCAGTCCCGTCCTCCGTCCGGTATTCCACCTGTGCAGGGAAAAAAAATTTCATCAAATATGTAGTGGCTGGAGTTGTAATAAAAATATTAATATTAATACTTTATGCCTCAGGCAGTTAAAGGTGATTTAAAATTGACCTTGAGCATTTGCAATCTCTGTGCTTTCCCCCCTCACCTTGACAGTGCAGCCACTTTCTCCTCCGTGCCGACTCACGGTCAGCTTTAGTGAGCCGCAGTTCTCAAAGCACTGATAATGAGAGTCTTCAAACTGCAGGTAGATAGTGTTAGGATCTTCCTCTTGCCCGCTGGCCTCGTGACAGCTCACCACCTTCCTGGCCTGGTCAGCTGCATGCTTTTTCAGGATGTTCCCCGCTCCGATCATCATGCGCGTAGCTTGAATGCGATAAAAGGCCCTGCTCTTCTGCTGCTGGACCAGCACTTGATAGTTGGCCATCTCGATGAGCTGCTCCATGTCCTTATCTGGGTGCCTCTGTTTTAGCTCTTTTAGAGTACGAGCCATCTCCCTGCGGGCCTCTTCTTCTTGATCTTGTTCTGCGCTCATCCCACCACTATCCTCCACGCCCTCCAGCATCCCATCCAGAGCCTCTTTGGGGTGAGTGTGAGAGTTCACACCCTGTCCATCCATCTCCAAGTCCATTTTAGTGAACATGGCATCTCCCTCTGACTCGATGATAATGCCGCGGGTCTTGTCGGCTCGGTAGCGCTTGTGGACGTACTTGTAGAAGAGCAGGCGGCGGTCTGCGATCCAGGCTTGCAGAACGCACAGGGGGAAGAAGAGGAAGGTCAGGACTGCTTCCCAGACTTGCACTTCTCCGGGGGAAAACACTGACAGGATGAGATACAGCCAGATGTAGGCGAATATGCTCCAGGCTGCGGTGACAAAAAACACCCGCAGGTGTTTTATCTTGCGGGTTTCATTTTCTGGCACCACATAGACACAGAGAGCAATGATGATGAACATGTTGAAAGCAGCACTGCCCACGATGGTGCTGGGACCCAGAGCTCCCGCTTCAAAGTTATGGCCGACTACTTCGATGACAGACAGCAGGATCTCTGGTGCCGAGGAGCCCAGGGCCATCAGGGTCAGGTTGGAGACCGTTTCATTCCAGATGCGCACAGTGGTTGTTGTTGTCTCACCATTAGGCTTCTTGATGGTGATCTCCTTTTCTTGAGAGGTGATGACCTCGATAGAAGACATGAACCGGTCGGCGATGATGGACATGCCCAGGAACATGTATATGAGAGCGGCAAAGTAAACAATGGCACGTGCCACCTTGTCACCCACTGCGGGGTTCTGGGGATTCCACATGGGCAGCACCACGCCCTCGGAGCAGTTGTCATCACTGGAGCAGTTGCCTGGGCTGCTGCCGATGTCATCATCCCTGCTGCCGTAGGAGAACCGGGTGACTCCCGGGAGGAGAACCAGCAGAAGAGAGATGAACATGCATGGGGTGGCAGGTGGAGAGCAGTTCAAGATACGCTTGTGTAGAAACATGATGGTGTGGTGATGCTTTGAGTCTTCTAATGCTAGAGATCAGTGCACGTGACATGTGAAGGTTCGCATGAACCTCTGAAAGACAGGAAAAAAAAAGAAATTTGCCTGGTGGATGAGAAAGCCACATGTCAGATGTTCATTATTCAGTTATATTCTCAAAATAACCCCAATATGGCACCACAAAAGTGCTCTTTTGTATGCAAATGATGTGGGATCCATCAGTTTCGTTGGTCCGAGTTTAGAGAGCCAGAAATATTGGCACCTACTAATCGTTGAGTCACTGGTATTGAACTACCCTGTACGACTCCCACACATATAATGTGGTCATTCTGTGCTAAACCGCAGTGAAAATGTTACCCTTTGCACCTGTAGTATCGAGGGAAAAACTGACTCAGTCCACCCGGTACTGTCGAGTTAGATGGGAGTCCAAAAATAATATCCACTGGCAACGAGAATAACAAGAAAGGAGCAGTTGTTCTTAGGTAGCCCTACTGGTACATATATTATAGGATGATTTAAAGGAGGAACAGCTCTAGTGTCTAGAGAGTCCAACACACTTCTCAGGTCTAGTATGAAATATAAAGCTGGATGCCTGAGTGCAATTCAATCATCACCACCTTACCTAAAAGAATCCATTCCACATGCAGTAATTTATATTTGCCAACATAGTTTCTCTGATTAAGTCAGACAGAGCATGACAGGGTGGAGTGGGGTTGCAAAGCAGCATGCATATGCACAGCAACTCGTGGGCTGGCTGAAGCAGCTTTAATACCATGTGTTATATGAAATTAACCAGACTGACGCTTAGATGGGTATCAGCTGAGAAATCCACAGATGCGGGCTACCACTGAGATCAGCCAATCTGCCGTTTAGCTTAGTTTAATTTAGTTTAAAATTTTACATAAGCAATGGAAACGGCATCAGGGGACAAGTAAAAACAATTCCCCAGTCCGCCCCCCCCCCCCCCCCCCCCCCCCCCCACCAGCAGTATCTTAATGGCCTGAATAGACATTTCAGGGAGTACTGTGCTAAACTCTTCAAAGGATTAACATCTTTGAAAAAAGAGGAGAGGGAAAGATGTCTAGTAATGTGTCTGGTGTTTTCTAATGAAAATTTAAAGACCATCCTTGTCTCAGAAATAGGTTGCACACCTACAGCAGAAGCAGTCTGGCAAAGCTGCATGTTTGGCACCTGCTCTCATTGACATGCAGCAGTGAAAGGCAGCATTCTCCAATCTGACCTGCATAACAGTAGAGCACGGTTTCGATCAAGGCTACATTTCAGGGTGAAGTGGTGCAGCACAGATGCAGGAATTAAGCCGTCAGTTTTTTTTCTTTCTTTCTGCTGTTAGCTCATAAATAAGTGACTAACAGATTGTATTTGTGCAACAACAACAGCAACAGCCCGACACCTGTCTGCTGATCAGATTGAGCGAGTGAGATCAGCACCATGGACAGCGACTCCTGCAACAGGCAGCTCCAATCAGGGACAATGAAACAGTCTTTTTTTCGGACTGAATGAAATATCCCTCATTACTGTTATGTGAAATCACATATTGATATCATCACTGATTCCTTCACTTTCGAAAGCAGATTTAATTAATACGTTGCTTTCATCTGGCACACAATCCTGCACAAATTTTGAGTGGGTGATGTTTCTATGGCAAAAGCAAGATCTCCGACTGGTGGAAATGCAGGAAAACTATAGAGAAAAAATGTCTCTTTCTGTTCTGTGCAGTATTTAGTGATATGTTTTCCTCACTAAAGTCGCCAGGCAGCAACAAGTAAATGAGATACTGAAGCACATTATTCATTTCCCCTTAAGAATACAGATGTTTTAATTTTTTAGTCAACACAAGCACACACTCTGAAATCTCCTCACCTTCGTCACATTACATCTATTCAAAGTGTGCAAGTATCCAGTGCAAAACTACAGTTCTCTGATCTGCTGATTTCTAACATGTTTGCAATTAAAAGCCCGAGTGCAACATGAAGACTTTACCAACTACTGGCAAACCCAGCATGATGCCACTTTCCATCTAACAGAGTTACTAACCTTCAATAATTCCATAGTATTTAGTATTTAGTATTTATTTATTTATTGTCATTGTCAAGAACAATGAAATTGCGTTTGGGGCTTCCATACAACCCAAAAAAAAGAAGAAAATAATAAATACCCCTTAAAACCCAAGTGTACATAATTATCCAAGCCTTTAAAAAAAAAGCAGACCCAAATTAAATTAATCCTCAAACATGTTCTTGTTTGCTAAGCAAAGGTCCAGGGTTGGCAAGTAAACACATAATGACTCACACTTTGATGCCTGCACTTGTTTTGTGTGTAAGCGTGTGCACTTTTCAAATGGTGGCACACTCAGTTTGTATTGAGACGCCTCATGAATGTCATCTCTGCTATTTAGGGAAGGAAAAGTCATTAGAATCCATAAACAAAAGGAAAACAGAACAGAAACATGGAAGAAAATGAAAAGAAACCGGAGTTTCTCGAGATGTTGTTTTGAGCTCAAAGCACACTCATCAGTCTAAGCACTAAGACAAGTGTTACTGGATTTACATGCAGCTGTTAGTCTAAGAGTCTAGTATAATGGGGGGCAAGAAAAATTCTCATGCAGGGGCTTGCTTAGTTTCTTTTCTTTCTTTTCTTTCTTTCTTTTTTTGTTTGTTTAGCTTATAGTTATAGTTCCTATTTTAAACATTGTGAGAAACTATATTACTCACCTGGATGCAGCTGTCAGTGAGTCAACCCAGAGTGGAAGTTCTAGCCTCAGGAGATGAACTTATCTTTCATGCTGCTCTGTGGAAATACAGCTTATCTTAAACGAGCATACCACAAAGTCCGTTTTTAAAACCATCATGAAAGTAACGAGTGTTCCACATCGGAGAATTTTGAGAAGCTTTAAAAAAAAAGAAAAAAAAAGCCATAAATGTGAGCCAGTAGCAGCACAAAAACACAAAACACCGCTGTTGCAGATTCGAAACAATTCAAAACGCTAAGTTAGAAACAGATTCTGAGACGGCTAGGTAAGTGATATTACAGAGGTAGAATAAAAAGGGAAAAAGAAAAAAAGATAGAGCCTATTAAATGATCAGTACGCTGAGCATGAGGGACAAACAGACCGGTCCATTTGGTGCGCACAGCTGCCCCACTGATACTCACGGAAAGCCCAGAATCTCAGTTGGATCCTGGTCACAGCGTGGCTACCCTGCACCAGTTCAACAGAGGAAGACACCCCGTGTGCCATTCACACGGCAGGCTGGTGTAATGGTGTTGGCTTGTTGCTGGTGTCTTGGAAATGACGCGTAGTTTTCCCCGGTGCTTGTTTTCTTTCTCTCTCCTTTTTCTTTGACAAGTACCCTACCTCAGCAAACTTAACACAGCCGGAATAGTTCCCCTCATTAAATTCCCATTGTTCCACCACCGCGACACCCTCCGCAAAGCTAAGTAAATTATTCAAAAACCACAAGGCGCTTTCAGCTTTATCCTTTCCTGACTGCGTGTTGATGCGTAAAATAATAAATTAAATTACACCAGTCCAAAAAAAACAACAACAAAATCTTAGAAAGTATTAATTTAAAAAAGAGAGAATTTAATTGTATTTTCTATTTCCGAAAAATAAACTGAGTGCAAAAAATTCCCTCGCTCTTCTGCCTGAGCTGGATAACGCAAGGAACCAAACAGGGCTGCACATGAGAGTGGGCGTGAATGAATGGTGAAGGATTGAGAGGACGCAAACCACACAGTACGCGGATCAGGACAAGATGGATATCAAGCAGAGGGATGGTGGCACACAAGAAAGAGGAGTGTGAGTGTGGTGTGGAATGGAAGTCTTGTCTTACTCTCGCGGTGGGCAGCACTGGCACAAGAAACGACGAGCGAGAAAGGGAAAACAGTAACACTGCAGAAACAGGGGAGGGGAGACGTTCAGAAGCAGCGCTACACGCACGGCTGGTCCTCCTGACTGCGCATCAGGAGACCAGGATTAATGATCATTTCCATCAGAAACCCTTTAGAATGTTTGCTCATTATCTTGGTTGCCCATCAGCACAAAAAAACCTGCTGTAAGCTAGAAGATAGAGAGCTGATCTTCGTTTTTGACACTCCGAAATCCCAGATGTATCTGCCCGTACGCCTGCTGTGGGCTGCCGTTGTTGTAGTCTGGATGGTTACTTAGAGACAAAAAAAGAAGAAGAAAAAAAGCGCATAGTCTCAATAGTTTTTCTTCTGACATGTGAATTTAGCCTAACATCACTTTAAAAGATGGGAGCCATGTGGTTGATCTACTGTTGGGGGAAGACAAAACAAAGTAAATTAGACTTTCATTTGAGAGAAATAAGACACCACCATCTCATGTTGCTTCTATCTGGTCAACAAATCTAAATCCTAGAGAGAGAAAACTGAGTGCTTTGTCATTGTGATCTGTACCACCACTGGGCCAAAGAACATGACGGGCTTTGGTGTGGTGCCAGGGTAAAAGCCAGCAATTTTAAAGCTTAATGTGTGGAAGATGATATTTTGTGTTTCTCTGGACACTCTGCCACAGTGATGGGCTTATTCTGTCAGGTTTGGGTTTCATAAGAAACTGGAAACAGGGCATTTAGCAGCCAAGGATGATTATGTTTCATAAAAAGTATATTTTGGGTTTTTTTTAACCATTACTAATCCTAGCCGTGTTTAAAGCAGTTCTGTTATGCTTTTCCTTTCCTATCATGTGTATACTGTTAAAATGATGGAAGCTCACATTACACAATGAGAAAATAAGTTAAAAATAAGGATGTCGCTTTCTGGGCAAGAAATCCCTGTGAGGAGCGGCTCAGTCTAAATCTCTAAATCTTCAGATGATTTTTTTTTAAATACATGTGGCTACTTGTGTGAGAGAGAAAAACATATACCTATGTACTCACCGGGTATTCAGGTAAAACTGTTCAACAGATTTTTAAGAAAAATACCTGATCTGCCAATCACATGGCATCAGTTCAATCCATTTAGATGTGTAGACATGGTCAAGATGACCTGCTGAAGTTCAAACCAAGCATCAGAGGTGATTTAAGTGACTTTGACTATTGGTGCCAGACAGGCTAGTATGAATCTTTCAGAAATTGCTGGTCTCCTGGGATTTTTCCCACACAACCATCTGGAAGGTTTACAGAGAGTGGTCCAAAAGAAGGATATATCCAGTGAGCAGCAGTTCTTTGAGTGGTCAGAGAGAGAATGGAGACACTCATTCCAACCAACGTATACAGCAGAGCATCTCTGAACTCACAACGCCAAGACCCACTTATGTCAAGCAAGAACAGAAAACTGAAGCTACAAAGAAGCTTCTCACAGGCTTACCAGAAGATTGGAAAAACATTGTCTGGTCTGATGAATCTTGGTTTCTGCTGCAACAGATGGTAGGGTCAGTATTTGAAATCATATGAAAGCTTGATTTGTATCAACAGTTAGATACAAGTTAGACACTTTTGGGATCTGGGTACCAACTGAGTATCGTTTAAAAGTCAAAGCCTAGCTGACTATTGTTGCTGATATCTATGCCTATCTTACCTATCTTTTGATGGCTTCTTCAAGTAGGATAACATGCTGTGACACAAAGTTCAAAACTCATCTGAAATTGATTTCTTCAACATGACAATGAATTAAGTGTACTTGGGATGTCTCCACATTCACCAAATCTCAACAGAACGCCTTTGCGATGGAAGGATTCAGAATTCGTCACGGTGCAGAAACAGCATTAGTCAAGGTTAATAATGACCGTCTTACAGTGTACTCATCTCTGTGCTTGTCCTGTTAGACCTCCATGCAGCATTTGTTAACACTGATCACAATATTTTACTGCACTCCATTACAGTTGTTTGAATCGTATCCATCTAATACATTTCTGTTTGTTCATTTCATGCAGAGTCCTCTTCACATGCTAAGATTAATAGATTAATTAATAATGGAGTTCCACAGGGTTCTGTGCTAGGACCAGTTCTGTTTACATTATACATGTTCCCCTTAGGCAGTATCATTAGAAGGCATAGCATACATTTTTACTGCTTTGTAAATGGTGTCCAGCTTTATCTTTCCATGAAGCTAGATGATACATATGAACTAGTTAAACTACAGGCATGTTTCAAAGGCATATGTATAAATAAAATAAAATAAAACAAAGTTAAATTAAATTGGTGGAACAGGATATTCTCATGTGTGATGCTATCGTGCCAATATGGAGAAAAATCTCTGAGGAATCTTTCTGGCACCTTGTTGACTTTATGTAGACTTAAAGAATAAGACCGGCTTATAATAATATTTTAATTTAATAAATAAAACCTTCTGATTGCAGGGGCCAGCCAATCAGAAGAAGGTTAAGTTAAAGTTTAGGGGAAGGCCCTAAATTAACTTGTTTAAGACAGTGAAACTCAGGCACAGGCCTACTTCAAATAAATCAGGATGATTTTCAAAGATGAATCAAGCAAAGCTAATAGAATGCAGTAATAAAAATATGGTGCTGAAGATGAGCCTTAAAGATCTACTTTGAGGACAGCTGTTCCATTCTTAATGTACAAATGCTAGCATGTGTAAGGGTCATAGCTCACTTTATTTAATTTATAGCATACTAGCTTGCTTCACTTCAAATTATACAGGTGAGGTATTCAGTCATTAACCTACCTGTCTGGTGAGCACCAGCATCAGTAATCAAGCATGTCAATCAATGCCTGTATCTGAGGTACTGCCACCTCCACAGCAACTCAGCGGAAACCTAAAAACACAGCTTTCATTTGAATAACATTCATTTACTCTTCACTGGTGAATGATTGCTTGCGATGATCATGGAATGGAGGCTTGAAGGGGTGATTACAGGAAACCTTGGAGAGAAATAAAAGAGATTAGACAGTGAGTGGTGGGCAGAAAACACCAAAGAAGGGAAACAACCCAAATACCATGTGGCTTCTCTTCCTGGAAAGAGGAATCAGTTTAAAACACCTTGCTGACGACAGTGGAAAGGTTGCACGGTCAGCTGCAGAGACATCTCTCTTTAAAAAGTCACTTAAGACACCCATATTTAATCCATCACACCCTGCATATTTCCTGTAAAACATGTCTGCCTATGTCAACACTGACCTTGAACTAAAGAGAAATTCTAATTACTCATGAAGTGGTGAAGGCTCCAGTTTATGACATACACATTTGTGATGTTTAAGTGGCAAGAGAAATTTTACTTAACTACAGAAGGCTGAGGGCAGCCATTTATATGTCTTTGAATGCACCTCTTTTTTTAATAAAAAGAGGAAGCAGTGTATTCAAACACAAATAATCGCATTACACACAAGCCTGGATAAGAATGCCTAAATGGGATCTTTAAATTGAAAACACTGACCTACTCTAAGAACAACACACTGCTCTCCCTTTTGCCTTGGCAGAACAAATCTTATGAAATACTGAATCGCAACATTGTATCCAGTTTATTCATTCATTGTAGGTGGGAGCAGATGGTGATGTATGCGCCTTCAGAGAAAAAGGTGTTGCTCAGACAAAACCGTGACTCTGATGCAAATGATACTGCTGCTTTCCCCTGAAAGCACACACATATATACTATTACATTCTTCAACGTGTTCAGATTAGCTGGTATGCTTGTCACATTTCGGTTAGCTTGAGTAATGTCGCTGTTGTTCAGCACCATGGACAGAGCCTCTTTTGATACACTATATGTGCCAAAAGTATTCGCTGGTGTGGCTTCACACACATATGAACTTGAGTGACAGCCCATTCTTAATCCCCATATTTTTAAATAAAATGTGGGCCCACCCTATGCAGCTATAACAGCTTCAACTCTTTTGGGAAGGCTTTCCACAATGTTTGCAAATGTGTTTATGGGAATTTTTGACCACTGTTTCAAAAGCGCATTGTGAGGTCAGACACTGTGGTTGTACGGGAAGCCTGACCTGGCTTGGCTCCACTCTAATTCATCCCAAAGGTCTTCTATCGGGCTGAGGTCAAATATGCTTTTGTTGAAATATGTATTATAAGATCATAGTTAAATGTTGCTTTACAGGAATAGATTTTACAAAGAGGTGTCTTTCCTATTTAACTATTAAGCTGCATCCCACAATTTATAGCAGGGTGTTTAGAAACAACTCTTAATATAATGCAGCGATTGCACGGCTAAAATATAGAATTGAAGGAACTCTGGTTTGACACTGAGACGGATAATAATAATAATAAAAGAACATCAAAACCACAGGCATTAATGGACTAGATAGCATGAAAGAATGTCTGCTTTCTTGCCCTTTATTAATGTGGGTGTGCTTCTGTGATTAAAATCAAGGTAACATTTCACAATACAACATGCAACTAAGGGTGTGACTTCCCTAAAGTGACAAACACAATAATTTAAATGTATCACAGTCTGCACACCAACATTTTTGCATGGTTACAATGTGAGAAAGAGGTGGTTATAGTACGTTCTAATACAACCAACATTCATAATAGTAATGTGTAGTCTCAGTATAAGGAGGGGGGTAAGGATACTCTATAATATAGTCCAAACCCCATAATGATACAGTTTCTCTTAAAGTATAACCTGCTCCTGACAACTCTCTTTTATTATGCCATAACTAGATTTTAAGTATCAGTAAGTATTTTCAGTATTAAAGACATGGAGCCTAAATTTAAAAAAAGATGAGGTAAATATTTGGAACTGAATTATGATGCATTATGATGTGCACCCCCCCCCCCCCCCCCCAAAAAAAAAAAAGAAAAAAAAAATCAACCCTAAATTAGAGCTAGCTCAGGCATTATCTGTTGCTTGGCAAAGGATTCCCCATTGTCTTCATTAGTGAGAACCTGGATTTAAAGGATACTTGGAAGATTTTCTTTCTGCTCAATAAAGCTTAAAACGCATAATAATATTGTCATAACTCACCTAATTTTTTTGCATCTGTACAGGTTCTTTTTCTCACCTGCAGCAAGGTGCAAAGAAATATCATTGACAAGGGAGAGCAGTTGGTCCTTTTTTAATTTACTTTAATTTATTTTTCTTTTAACAATATTAATTCATTTTATTGTTTTTAATGATAGGTGAATAAATAAGTGAATCAAACTGAGTCTCACAGATGATTTGCATACGACGGGACTGGTCCACACCACTGGTGTCCAGCATCATTTACTCTGTCCCACTGTGGCCAGCCAAAGCAGTGCCCTAGTTGTCCAACAGCCCCACCAATCAACTTAAATAGGTGGCCCAGACAGGCCAATAATGTAAAAGAGGTGATTGATAGCCGAATAATAACAATAGTCTGTGTTTCTTAATAGTCAGACTGGTTGGAAATACGAGACAGAAAAACACAGTTAAAGGAAAAACAGTAAAATCTCACTGAGTAATAAAGTAATATCTCTCCCTTCTCCAATTCCCTTCTCAACAGTAGTGTATCATTATCCTCATGGAAAAGATTTCTTATATCTTAGCATCCAATAACTGTTGCAGCATTTAAACCCCAGTTTCCTGATATGATGCAAAAGACATTCATGTTATTGTAGAAGGGAGTTATGGTTTAGAGAGCAGATACAGTATCTTGAGTTATTTCCACTCATGTGCCCTGTGGCCATGGACTATTGCAAGATGATTATGGTTAAAATGCAAAAGTGTTTATTCATAAGGTCTCCTTGTAGCAGTTATCATTTTACTGGTGAGTGCTTGGATGCTTATGTATTTGTGAGTTTCTCATTTCCAGTGCTGAGCTTGGATTTGAGAAACAGACGCCCTCTCTGCTTTTAAAGTGCGTCTTAAAACTTTTCTGTTTGCTAAAGCATATAGTTATAGTTGGATCAGGTGACCCTGAATGCTCTCTTAGTTACGCTGAATTGGGCCAGGCTGAAAGGGGCTTCCCATGATGCACCAAGTGTTTCTTCTTCACTCACATTTTTCACTCTCCATGTGTTTATACACCACTCTGCATTTAATCAGGAGTCACTCATCTCTGGTTCTTTTCCACAGCGTGTCTTTTGTCCTGTCTTCCTCCCTTCAACCCCAACTGGTAGCAAAAGATGGCTGCTTCTCCCTAAGCCTGGTTCTGGTGGAGGCTTCTTCCTGTTAAAAGAGAGTTTTTCTTTCCCACTGTTGCCATGATTGTTTTTTCACTTTCTAATATAAAACAACTTGAGGCATCTCAACATCCCTGGCTCTCTGGGTCTCTTCCACAGCATGTCTTTCATCCTGTCTTCCTTCTCTCACCCAACCGGCCGCAGCTTATGGCCCCGCCCCTCCCTGAGCCTGGTTCTGCCGGAGGTTTCTTCCTGTTAAAAGGGAGTTTTTCGTTCCCACTATCGCCAAAGTGCTTGCTGATAGGGGGTCATATGATTGTTGTTTTTTTTTCTCTGAATGTATTATTGTAGGGTCTACCTTACAATATAAAGCACCTTGAGGCGACAGTTGTTGTGATTTGGTGCTGTACAAATACAATTGAACTGACTTGAATCCTTGTGTCAGTATATGCTGCTGCTTTGAAGGCTGCTGCTTTGCTCGTTGTGCTCTATGGAAAAGGTAAAGGGAAGGGGATTCCTGAGACAATAAAAGCACAAAGTAATTACAAGAATAGCAATAGGTGGCTTACAAGTCAATGCATCTGTCTTAGTTTTACATGGAGACATAACTTTATCCCCTCAAAGAAAGACACAAAATATCAAAAATCTTCCAAACCCTACAGAAGACAATAAAGCTTGCATTGTTTTCTCTGTGATGACATCTTGGACTAGTTATCTGTCCAGGGTGTTCTCTGCTGCTCACTCCACGACAGCTAGAAAATGCTTCTGTCCTGCTGTAATCCTGATTTCAATAAGGAAAATAAATGGACGCATGGACAGACGGATGGATGGGGTGTATTCTTTGAAGGACAGGCTTTTATTCCAGATTAGTAATTACAGTGGTGTTTAAAACAAAAAGAATTGGATTGTGAAATATGAGACACGTGTTTCACATTAAACAACATCTCCCAAATCATCTTTGTACACTTCTTCTCAAATCAACACTCTCAGGATGATCAGAACAACCGAAAGGGCACAAAACATTTGATTATAGCAAAGAGACTAAAAAGCAACCTTCCAGGGTTTGTTTCAGTTGCTATAGCAACTGTTGCTGCTCCTGTGTATCCATGGATGTTAAAGACGTTTTTCATCACGGTGGTCATGCTGAGCGATTTAATTTTTTTGGCAGACACTTGTAAATTGTTTTCAACTTGTATTGAGTGTATTAAAAATGTGATAATATCCGCATCAACTGTCACTGTTGCTTTTACTGTACCTATCACAGCCAACCCCACAAAAAGTTTCTTGTATTTGACACACACACACACAAAACAGCTTAGCATTTCCCGGAGACTTACAAATCCATCATATTGTTACATATGCACGTTTTTGTCCAGCATGAAGGGTTAAAAATGCATTTTAATCACTGTGCTGCACAGAGTCTTGTCAGGATTTTATGTTGTCTTCTATACAAGAACCTCCTTGAGCTTTTCCACTGGCAGCTTTGATGCCCAAGACAGCTTCCTGACAGCAGCATGAAGCTGTTTTGTGTTGCAAACTAACAACAAATGTACCACTTAGCTGTGGTAAGGTCAAATATATGCGTTAGGATTGTAAAGTGTATGTACGACTCTCCGACTTCCTGGCAGTTGACTCTGATTGTTTTTTCTGCTTACAGCAATCAATAAAACTGACATTTTATTTGGGAGTCTTGATTTACGGCATATCAATAGCTGATGATTTCCTCACTCTTTAGTACTCTCGGGATGTTCTTTTACATCACCTCACTAAACACCTTCGACATCATTGTGCTGAAACAACTGAGACCAGTTTGTGCCATGATACTCCCCGAGGTCATGTGACCGGGGATAATGAGCTAATAAAGCATGCACATCTCTAAATTCAGGGGCGGACTGAACTGCTTGATTTGTTTTCTCTGATTTCTCAGCGAGGTTGCTTTCTCTCCCTGAGACTACCAAGCATGGATTCCTCAAATGTACAGCAAACACAAAGTTGCAGGACTGCAGAATTCACTTTAGGGTTCTTTATTTAGCTCCACATCATTAGTCATCTCAGGGCACTTATATAGTCAGGTTACGAATTCTGCTTTAGTGAGTCATTCCTAAGTCAATACTGCTGTTAGGCACCTAATGCGACCATCTGTTGCTGCCTCTGCCTCTCATATGTTGCCATCTTGTGGACAATTTAAAATCTGCCAGTCCTCATTTGTATTAATGCACCGAGTTAAAACATTAAAATGGTCTGAGGAAGGCTAAATGAATGACAGTGTTAGTATATGATAATAAGAAAACAACACCACCAACAACACATTTTTTATACATTTGGACATTTGATATATTTATACTTGTATGTATGTTTATTGTAGAGTCTGATGGTGAATAAAAGCACTGATGTGCACTGTCTGGTGTAAGTTCTGACTGACAATAAAGTGGCTATTCTAGTCTGTTCTATTCTATTCTGTTCTATTCTTCTTGTGTCTGCGTTCATTACGTTTACATTACCATAATGAGGGGAAATAATACTCATAAATGTGGTTGACTTATATAATTAATTTCTTTCTTTCTTTTAAGATTTATTAATGGGCATTTTGTTGCTGGGTAGGACTGTGAAGCAAAAACAAAAGAAGGGAACGACAGCAGGCAGCATGAACTGTACAATGCCCTGTGGCACGTGGCTTTCCTGCTCAACCTTGTGCGTTAAAGCATAGCTGATTTATTTCCTCTGTATTTGCTTGCCATTTGGAATTATATTAGATTTACATATAACAATTTGACAGACTACTGTCCTGTAGAGCTAAAAAATCAGGGGTGTCAAACTCCAGTCCTCGAGGGCCAGTATCCTGCTTGTTTTTGAGATATCCTTGCCCTACCTGCTGCTGATTACCTGGATCAGGTGTGCTTTGCCAATAAGAAGTTACAAGGGCAGGTTAGTTGGAAAAAAAGCAGGACAGTGGCCCTCGAGGCCTGGAGTTCAACACCTGTGTAATAAATGAATAAATAAATACATGAAATTTACTGGCATGGAATCTGCAGCCTGATCAAACAATTAGACTCAATGTGCTAATGACAATCAGCAAAGTTTTTAGTTTCAGGCAAAATCCTGAATGAATCCAGGTCCCTGAATGATTCTCACTTTTATTTTCATGATAGTTTGGTCCAGCCTTCCTGCTGAGCAGCTCAAATAAGGGAGCAAGTGTAGAATTTTTGCATTTTTAATGAGCAAAGGGTGCTCACACCAAATACTAATTAGTTTTTTGTTTTGTCTAACTCACAATAAAAAATACAAATCACGGCATTGAAAGCATCCTCCATTCAAATAGTTTTTCAATAAGCACCTAAAGCTTTTGTCCCCAATATCCATTTTGGTTATTCCTTCTCTTTTCGTCCGCCTTCTATCTGTTATTAGATGCTCAATATCAATATCATGCCAATAAGGCACATGCGATAAACCGTAAATAGTTATGTATCTGTTCTTTTTCATTCCTTTGCACATGTGTGTGGGTACTCTTGTGATGCTTTTGAGACCATGCACATACATGAGGTGCTGCAGTCACTGATTACTGCCACTAGTGGGAAGCCTAAAGCCACTAATAAGATAAGAGCAAGTCTTTCATGGTTTAAATGATTTTGCTTGTGCTGCAAGATTTGGATTCTGTTCAAGCTTGTTTTTGAAAAACGTGTCAAATAAAAACCCACGAAAACATCAATACATACAGACAGGCAGAGAGGGTAAAAAAGACAAGCCCTTCAAATCTGACCTTTATTTTGACACAGGTTAGTCGGTGACACCAAAGCCAAGTGGTGGCCTTAGAGTTCTGTGAGGTGAAAAAATATGGGGCTTGTTTTCCTTTTACCATAGACGTACACCCACAGTACATTAAATACGCTTTCCTGCATTTATACATACATGCAAATATAGATGTAATACCAGCCTTAAGATCAAGTGAGGTCATTTTAATCAGAGAAACTCAGGAAATGTTCACTCTGAGGGCCAGAGGACTAACCTTTTTGGACTTTGTCCTATGGTTTCTGGGCCAGAAACACTCATTTCATGCTATGAGTTCTGAGCTACTGGCTCAAGATGGAGCCAAAACCTCATTTGGCAGCCTTTAGGACCTGTGGCATTTAACTGGAGCTCATATCCAGTGTGACCTCCATCAGTCTTTCAACACAAAAACACTCAAAGGATGCTGATTGTGAATTGAACAAGCAAACTGTGTGAGATATCTGTGATACTTTTTTATTGATTGTTCACTGTGCTCCCTGGTTTACCAAAATAAATGACATCGGGATAAGGAGGCTGAAGGACAGAAAGTAATTTTGATTAAAAATAACATCTTGACACAGTTTGATCAGACTGCAGGGAACCCCCACTGCCGACAACACAGTAACCCAAAATAGACCAGCAACCTCTGCTTTCCTCGGCTGTCAGATGGCTAGCACACTTACCCAGACTGGCAAAAAACAAACAAACAGCAACAACAAAACACCTCTAACCTTTTAAACAAACCATCATCCAACTCCAATTTGCGAATCTGTGGTGTGTCAGTGTCAGTCATTGCAATACGCTCTTAAAGATCTGTTTTTGTTTGTTTTTTTTTAATTAAGATTGGGCTGAGAAGCAGCTGTTAGTGTCTTTATGAGCTAACCGGATCTGGAGATGCTCACAAAGCACTGATCAATGTGTCACCCAATGTGATAAAGTTACACAGCCAAATGGAACTATAGTTTTATGGAAGATGAACAAGAATATCAGTCTGAGTGTTTTCTCTAACAGAAAATGTTACAACAGAAATGTTGCAGGATTGAAATCTATGTAATGACTTTTCTTCATTCTTTCCTTACGATCAGAAATAACAGACATTTACAATACCTCTTAATATTTAGGCTGTACTTATTATTAATGAAGCATAACAATAATATCAGCATGAAAGCAATGTAACCACTGCTGTATATCTTGCAGTACAGAAACATGGAAAGTAATAAACAGAGCGCGTCTGGTTAATCCCTGACTCCTTGAGCTACTGAACTTCAAGTTACCCCCAAGCACCTGTGAGAGTGTATGAATGTTAGGCTGTATGAATTGAATGCGTGAATGTGACTTGTAGTAGAAAGTACTTTAAGTGTTCAACAGAGTAGAAAGGTGCTAAATACATTATATTGCCAAAATTATTCCCTCACCCATCTAAATCACTGAATTCAGGTGTTCCAATCCCTCCCATGGCCACAGGTGTATGAACTCAAGCACGTAGGCATGCAGACTACTTCGAAAAACATTTATTAAAGAATGGGTCGCTCTCAGGAGCTCAGTGAATGTCAGCATGGTACCGTGGTAGGACGCCACCTGTGCAACAGGTCCAGTCATGAACTTTCCTCACTACGAAATATTCCACAGTCAAAAATCTAATTGGAAGTGATTGGGAATGACAGCAACTCAGCCATGAAGTGGTAGCCAATGTAAAATCCCAGAGTGGAGTCAGTGGATGATGAGGTCACAAACTTTCTGTAGGGTCAGTCGGTACAGACCATCAAACTTCTTGTGGCCTTCAGATTAGTTCAAGAACAGTGCACAGAGAGCTTCATGGAATGGAGATGCATGCCTGAGCAGCTCCATTCATTCAAGTCTTACGTCAGCAGTGCAAAGCATTGGATGCAATTGTGCAAAGAACGCTGCCAGTGGACTCAATCAAGCTTCTCGGTCTGGCAAAATATACTGTATATAGAAAGTATTTCTACAGAGTATATCTACAGTATATAGAGAGATATTGTTTATACAGTGCTTAACTTAACTTAGTCATACTATTTATTAATCTTTGCCTCTCTTCCACAGCATGTCTTTTATCCTGTCTTCCTTCTCTCACCCCAACTGGTCGCAGCAGATGGCCCCTCCTCCCTGAGCCTGGTTCTGCTGGAGGTTTCTTCCTGTTAAAAGGGAGTTTTTCCTTCCCACCGTCGCCAAAGTGCTTGCTCATAGGTGGTCGTATGATTGTTGTGCATTTCTCTGTATTATTGTAGGGTCTACCTTACAATATAAAGTGATTTGAGGCGACTGTTGTCATGATTTGTCATTGTATAAATAAAATTGAATTGAATTGAACTTAATCCTTTAATAGACCAATTGCCATAAACACACGAAAACACAAACATTGAAATCTATCCATTGTTATTTATTAGGCAAACAATAAACAAATATCAAAATTTTTATACCAGAATTTGAGCTGGCACACTGGACACCTCGGATAAGGGGGAGATACAGGAGAGGTGGAGGAAGATCTCAGCCTGGGCGTTTACCGTCTTATGTAGTCTGGAAGATGTGTGGATGGTGGGGTGGGTGCAGTTTTCTCTGTGGTGGGGTTGGGTGGACTGTCCAGGGCTCTGTGGAGCCGGAGGGCGCTACTGCACTGGGCCCCGGTCTGATGGGCCTGGGCCCCCCTTCCCTGGCGGGTCGCGAAGGGTGGGAGTGCCTACTGGGGTCAGCGGGGGAGCTGGCCCCAGGGAGGGGTTACCTGCCCCTCCCTTCCTTCCCTCCCCATCTCCAGCTGCCTCCCTCTTCCCGCTCCTCCACAACCACCCACACATGCAGGGCCTTGGAGTGGGGGTATGTCACCAGGGTGCAGAGGAGGCTACCCCCCCCCCCCCCCCCCTGTCCCCTTCTGGCTGCCTCTGCCTCAATTTTATCCCACAACTTAGACATTCACATTATTCACACTCTCATTACACATACATATAGGATCTTGGGGGTGGGCACAAATTACCATCAGGGTGTATACCTCACCCCTGACGTCGTTGCCCACCTCTCAATTTTAAATACACTTAGTCATTGAGGGCTAGCAGGAGGGACCATGCGCTTACCTGCTGCTCCTTGGCAGGTAGCTCCATGCCCTCCTGGGTTTTAAATGCACCTTAGAACACATATGCATCAACACTACAATGAGCGGGTGGAGGGAGGTTTGGAGTCTTCTCCCACCCCCATTCTCTGCGGCCTGCTGGAGCGGGAGGGCTAGTAGGAGGAGTTGGCCGTCCGACTGCGGTCTGGGGTGTGGGGCCTCCCTGCTGCTGCGGAGTCGGGGTGGTCTGCCTCTCCCCACCGCAGGGAAAAGGGTAACACCACCTGGGTCTGGGTGCAATTCCCCCCTCCAGGGGCAAGGGTACCTAGACCCGGTTTGTAGGGTACGCTTGGGGAGTGTGATTGTGTGTACAGCGTCTCTTTATGTCTGTCTCCACGTTGGTTGAGTGTGGAGTGAGTGCATATGAGAGCATGAGGGTGGGAATGGATGTTTGTATATGTGTGTGCCTGTATTTCTGTGTCTATATGTCAGGTTGGGTGTCAGGCGCCACCTCTCTGGGGACACCTCAGGCCCTCCAAGGTTTGGAGGCCTATCTCCACCCACCACCACTTCCCCTGCCGGTGGCGGACTCCCTCAGGTGTCGGTGTGTTGGTGGTTCTTTGTGTCTGGGGGTGGGCGTCCGGGTACACACCGGCTCACTCCTTGGCGGCCGCTTGTCGGGGCCTGGGGCCTGGGGCTCGCTCGGGCCCCTTTGGAGGTGGGGTGCCCCCGGCCTCTCGGCCTGGGGCTCGGTCACTCAGGCGCAGCTGGGGGCCGGCGGAGCTCACGGGCGCGTCACTGCAACTCCCCCTGGCTTCTGCTCCGCGGCTGCTGAGTGAGCCCTCATCTGGGACTCTCCTCAGCTCTTACTGGAACAGTGGCGCGGCTGCCCCTCTGTTGGTCTTCCATGGTCTCTTGTGTTCTGGGGGCCTCTGGATGTCTGGAGTTTTGATCTCCTCCATACCTGCTTCACACCCTGGAGGACGGGGCTGTGGCCCCCCCACACTCCCTAGCAGATCATTACATGGAGAAACCTTTGGAATGCAAGCATGCTGATCCACACAGGTATGCACACATGGGTATTCACAGACGCGGACTAAAGCTTTCTTGGCTGCTACCTCAAAGCACACTGTGCGCTGTCTATCTTGCGTGCTGCACAATATCGTTTATTATTTAGTAAATATTGATATCTATGACTAGCTAGTTTATTGTGATGGTGCTTTGTTTTCTCTATTATTATGTTGCTCTTTGTTGTTTGCTGTCTCCTCTGTTTGTTTTTTTTGTTTGTTTGTTTTTTTTCTCCATACAGGTGACCCAGGAGTTCTTTTTTTTTTTCTCTCTCTTCCCCCCCCTTCTCACCGTCTCTTCTCCCCTTTGGTTTTCTTTCTTTCTCTCCCCCTCTTTCTCTCATTCATTCCCCCTGTCCTATTTATTAACAAAAAAAAAAAAAAAAAAGACAAAGGATGAACTGAAGCTCTGCCATCACGTAATGTCGCATACTGCTGTTTCTGATGTCATTTAGGAAAAAAAAAAAAAAAAGAAAAAAAAAAAAAAGGACACCTCGGATAAGTCCGATACTAATCATGGATAGCAGGTATGATCTTTAATTTGGCCTCTTAATCAAAAATAATGTGCCTTTCTAGTTTTTTATTAAATTGTTCTTTAATAAAATAGTGAATTTGAACATTCATGGATAGAATAGTTATATACAAGCATTAAAAATATCATATTGATGAAAGAGCCTACGCTGACTGGAGGAGTAACCATCACAGAAACATAAAAGATAAATACCAACACTGTTAATGTGGGGCAGCTAAAAAAGGTTGGGCCATGGCATAGATCCCTCTAACAGAGGAATTACTTTTCTGAATAAGCCTACATTGGCCACACAAATAATACGAGTATCAACACTTACATTAGGTGGCACTAGTGGATTCTGTTCATTAATAGAGTGAGAGAATAATCAAAAAGTGAGATTGAGGTATTTAATGAATGCACTGAGAGAATTGAAGGAAATGACAAATGACTGAGAACAACACCCTGTAACAGACAGAGCTATATTTTATGGCATGACAGATGACTGAAAGCGTGGGCGAAAGGGGCTAATAAGGAAGGGGGGGGGGGGGGGGGGGGGCACACCAGACATTTGCAGCCTTCCCTGCCCCCTCATCAGTCTCACGGGAACAAGGGATTATGGAAATGTATAAATGCAAGAGAGGGGGAGTCTGACAGACAGAGAGGAAGAGAGAAAGGCAGAGGGGAGAGCAAACAAGAGCGGGAGGGAGACAGAGCGATGCTATTGGTTGACCGTTATAACATCAACCGTGATGGAAATATTTCTCTCGCAGTCTAAGAAATAGAGGAAGAGACAGCCAGAGACAGTAGACTCAGGAAGAACATTCAGGTCTGTTTTCAAAATCTTTGAAAGGGATGAAAAGAAGGGGGAGTTAAAGAAGAAAGAAAGAAAGAAAGAAAGAAAGGAAAAAGAAAGCAGGGTACACGAGGAGCAGGAGAGATGATAGTAAGGTGGACTAACTTATGACTCCTGAGGGCTGTGGAGATTTTTTTTTTACTTAAGAACAGAAGCGCTTTATTTTTCTTTTAAATCAGCACGAATGGGTTTCAACATGTAGACACTCTGCAGGCTTCTGTGTAAATATTTCCCTGCTAGAATTTAACTATTTAACCTGCACATCAGCAGAGACAAGGCTTCACGTCTTTCTTTTTGTTTTTTGGAGATAACTGAGGGATGCGCTTGAGACAAACATGCAGAGCAGACAGTTCTGACATGGTGTCGACCCAAATTGACAGAGAAGAGGAAAGAGTGGACTGTTCAGATGCAGACACGTCTCCTACCAGGCACAGGTATTCGCTACTCGATATTAAGGTCAGTCAAGATGTCGATCCATGCTAACTGAAACTATCAATAATGTATCGTGATGTCGCATCTCTAAGCCCTCTTGAAGTGCTAACTAATCTTTCGATTCAATTAGAATATCTGCTGCCTCAGTGATTCACCCTTCTCACTTTGTGAAATCAGCAGTGGCAAGTTGTGATTTGCTTTGTCAGAATATAACTGTGTAACATGCAAAGCAATACCTTGAATCTCAGCTAGGATGTAAATAATTACTCAGCAGTTTAGCCATCATTATAAGTAAAGACTCTGTAAATAATAACTCACAGATGTAAACCTGTTAACTATGATATGGAAATATATGCGTCATTAATTGTTCTGGATCCCGGAGCAACAGATGAACAGAAAGCCATACAACAAACTACAAAAACTACAAAAAGCCATAACTGACTGGGACAATAATTCTCGCTGTTTTTACTGCTCTTAGTATCGACTAGTAACCTGTGCTTCTGTTGTCGGCGTGTCATTCAGACTCTTGGTGGTTCGTCAGTAAAAACAAAAAAGAAAAAAAAACCATGATGTGTAGGCTTTCTCTAAAGAGAAACTGCAGGAAGGACAAGGAGGAGACAGACATTTTCCCTGTCAGAGACTGAAAAGAGGAGCACTGGGCCAGCGGCAGACTACTGTGGCTGTGAACAGACACACAAGTGCTTCCTAGATCAAAGCAAGGAAGGAGCTGTCCTGCTGTCAGATTTACAAGAAGAGACAAAGACAGAAAGCAAGTAAGCAGTGGAGCTGCGACGTCAGCTGATTATTGATTGTTTCTAAAACTGAGTGCTTTACCCACCTGGACAATATAGACTCAGCTTGCATCAAAGGGGGAAACCAACAATAGCCTCTACCACAGTAAAAGGAGGAGGGGGAGTGACCAGTAGCCAGAGAGAGGCAGAGAGCAGGGAACCAGTTTCCTTTCTCTCCCTTCACCCGTGTCCTTGTCAGGCTGGCTGGTGCAGCCATGGCGTTCACCTTTGCGGCCTTCTGCTACATGCTCACCTTGGTACTGTGTGCAGCTCTCATCTTCTTTGTCATATGGCAGGTGAGTGGCACGGTGAACACACCAGAACTAAGACTGACACACGTAGGGCCTGCAGCATCCTCACTGTAGCATCCCACACAGGCAGACTAGCGCGGCCGCCTACACACAGGTGTACAGAGCTGCTGGCAACATAACATACACACTTCAGCCCCTCTAGAGATAATGATATGCATTAAAGGTGTAATTGTACTTATCAGACACTTCAAATGATCTCCTAAGAGCCACCCGATGACACTTTGACAAAAAGCACAGATTCCTGCTGGCTTCATCCCTCCACATAAAAGCAACTTATGATCCCAGAGAACTGATGATAAACATTTCCACGTAAGGCGTTCGGGCTTCAGCAAACTCCAGATAATGAGTACAGACAGTCAGCAAAACACAGTGATCATAAATCTCACCACCAGACTGTTGTGAATCTGTCTGCCCGCAGGCATTTTCAGTGGAATTTGCACAGCTATCGCTGGAGACCAGTGCACTCGGTTTGCCTGTTACACAGACTCAACAAACACCGCAGCTTTGATCTCTCACCTTTAACATTCCCTCCGTGGAGGCAGGAACACGGCGAAGCACAAAAACGCATCATTATGAATATAGGACTTGAAATGACTAACGTACCAATTGACTAAGTGGGTGAGACTACATATGACTCAGTGAGTGTGTCTGTGTGTGAAAGAGACAGCGAGAAGCCTGCGTCTGGCTCGGCTCTCGAGCATGTGACCGAAACGCTTATCAACCTATGATTTTGTTCACCCCTTCCCCCAGTCTGCTTCCACCCACGGGCACAGCACCCCAACTGTATGTGGCCGTCGACCAATCAGAACCTCGGTTCACTGGTATAGTAACCATGGTGCCCACTGAGGGGCTCATCATGTCGCCATGGAAACTGCATCTGTTTACAACAGAGCTAATTGTGAACGAAGACGAGGGCGAGCCATATAGGCTCGTACAGTATGTGGAAGGTGCTCTCCCCTTCGTGCCATCAGTCACTGCTGATGTTCACTTTTCTGCAAATGATGTCTGCTTGTTATGGCTTTTCAATGAGCCGTCAAAGGGAAGCTTAGCTCTTTAAAACCTGAGCCGATGATAAGCACAGCAGGTGGCCTTTACACTCCGAATTATTCGTGTTTTTATAGAGCTATTAATCAGGGAGCTAGTGAGAATAATTGTCACTTATACTCGCCTCACTGGAGGCAGTTAGAGTGTATTGGTGTATCTGAACAAGTGCCCTCAGTATATTATATTTCAATACGCAGAGAGACACTCAAGACAGTGTATGTACCAGAAATGTACCGCAATGCTCTTAAATATCAACCCAGCTAAAAAATGCTCAGTCAAAGAGCTTCTTGCATTTTAAATTTCTCAAGCACTTCTTGGACGACTCCTGGCATTTGTGTCTTAATATTAATCTTCCAATGTGAACTTAATTACTGGTCTCAACGTAAGAATCAACCCTTATGTAATTTCTTAGTGCAATGCATTTATCTACTCCTGCAGCTTTTCATAGTTTTTTTTTTTACAGGAATTGGATAATGCAAAGCTGTATGGGGTGAATTAACCATCCAAGCTGTTCTTATTCAGGGACAAATTTCAATCAAAAATCCTTTAGCACAAGCACTACTACATAATCACACATGATGTCAACATAACATGACCTTCCTAACAGCATAAAGGGCAATAGCAAATGTCTGCATTTACATATGCCACTAACTCACCATATGTACTCAAAGTGATCTGAAAGCAGCTGCAGCTGTGGATGTAGGGATCGCAACAGTGTTCAGCCGACTCAGCCGAACCAAATTTACGAGTGGCGAGAAGACAACAGCTACATTTGCATTACAGTTGCAGCGTAGTGGTGGTGAAACAAAAACAAGCTCACGTGTCCAATATTATTATTTTATTTTATTATTTTTTTCAGATCATTGCGTTTGATGAGCTTCGCACAGACTTCAAAAACCCCATCGATCAGAGCAATCCCACCAGAGCGGTAAGAACCCTGCTGTTTCACTTCTTGCAAGAATGATCAAACCTTCATGTGCACACAGAGAAATCCCTTCTTTGTACTTTCAAGGAGACTATACATTTAAGGTTTTGCCCCCCAAAATATATGAGTCAGGGATCACAAAGTTTCACGTTCATTTCATAAATAAACACAGCAAACGCTTTTTTCCAAGCCTGCAATCACCAAAAAAAATGAAATCATCATGTTATGTAAATGAGAGTTTGGGGTTTTTGGAGCGAAAGCTTTCATATATTTAATTCGGCTACATTTAGCCTTATTCATTAATATTTCTAAATCAAATATTTGCCCTACTTTGAAAACACTAATCCAAGCTTCCAGGTGATTGCTACAGTAACACCCAGGCAGTGTTTCCCTGAATGCTCATTTGTATGCAGATTAAAGCAATCAGCCTCCTACAAAGACCACGGCTCGTTGGCTTAATCAGTTACAGAGATTCATGCAAATGAAGTTGCTTTTTAGACAATGAGATACTGTAGTGTCGCCACAATAGGAGTGCAATTTGGAGTTTTCACCTTACCGTAACGAGAACAAACGCATTCACTCGATCCAAAGTGACAGATAAATAATTGCTGATTGAAAGTTAGCGCAACTATTTATCCTCTCATGTTGCAGAGCTGTTTGCTTACAGTATGTATAAGTTTTCTTCTGAAGATGAAATAACATTATCATGAGTCAGTAGTTCGAGCTATTATTCGCTTAGCAAGTTAACAGCAGCTGTGATTATCGTTTTCACAGGATAGCTAATGTTCTAGCAATCATGTGAACCTGCATCTGAACTGCAAAGTGAGAGTGATGAGGAGTGGGAGAGGAAACTGTGAAAGCAGACTGTAGGAGTGTGAAGGAATGCCAGCTACAAGGGGGTGGACACAATAACTGCAACACCTGTAAATTATAATGCAGTCAAATACAATGGAGCACAAAAGCCACAGTGGATCTTTTACTTTCCTCGGGACAACGATGGAGAGCTGTCTGACAAACAATCCCCATTAGAACTTTTCTGGTTTCACAGCAGTGAGATAAGTATTGAGGCCACTCTGTAGGACTGGTGACAACCTAAACACGCTGTCTGATGTCACCGTTTCAAATGTGTTCAGAAATAACTGGATCTGGCAGGACGCGACACTGCCGGTCTCTCCCCAAAATCAATAAGCTGCACAAACAGAAGACAAGCGAAGGCAACAGCCATGGAAGATAAACAGCAATTATATTTGTGGTTAGCTGAGAGCAACACATGTTCACTAGAGTGCGGTTGTGTACAAAAAAGGACAAAAGCAGTCAATATTTGTCGGGAAGAGAGAGAAAGAAATGATAGAAAGACAGAGCGGAAGAAGCTAGACATCTGTTTTTGAATCAGGTTTCTGCGTAAAGCCTTTAATCACAGTAACACTCAGAGGGAGAACCACCCCATCCATAAAGAGCCCTTCTATGGCTACTTCCCCCGTTAAAACAACAAAATTAAACACATCATAGTGGTAAAATTTATTCCTTTTCAGGCCTCCTTTTATGCCATTAGCTCTAGAAAAGTTATGAGGCAGATTGTCAGGGAGATCACTCATTTGCGTCTCTGATAATAACGGCTTAATTAGATTACCAATCTAACTACAGCACTCTTTGCCCTGTAATTGTTGCTCCTTTATCTCTTCTGTATATTGTGTATATTGTGAAATGTCTCCGCTGCCTTTGATTAACATCCTCAGTCATGTTTCTTTATTGGAACTATTAAATATTCAGAGCAAATTGGATGACCTGACACAAATAGGGCCACCTCGGGGAGGCTACGAGCTGTAAAATCTGAGCAGCGCAATGATTTACACCGACAACAATAAACCATATGATGCACAGAAGCTAGGCTGGCACTTTCGCTCCTTAAATAACAGCACTGTGGAGGAAGGACTAGAAAGAAAGAACGAAAGAAAGAAAGAAGGCAGGAAATTACACTGAGCATACTAACAACAGTGAAGGTAGAGTGCCTGTGTCTAATTCAGGGCAAAATCCACTTTTCCCTTTCAGGTCACCAGTTTTAATTTATGTCCACAGACTCATAAAAGCTGGATGTTGCTCCAGCTACACTAAGCCGATATCACCGGTTGGTAGCCAAGATAGATGCCTCAATATGTCAGAATGACTAGACATGCTTATCCACTTGATGTATTATATTTAACAAAATAAATGAAGCCAAGCAAATTAACAGCCCTGTGATAATTATCTGACTATAGACATTATGGTTACACAATAAAGCAATAACTTTCTGTTGATGGAAACGGATAAACGGGGCAAATGAAGTAGAGCAAAACATCTAATTTGCCTTGCTGACTAATCAATGGACAACCAAAGAAAACATCTGCATGAGCCGAATATCTGATGTCAGGCTCATGTACTCAAAGACGGATGGCTTTAATTTTAAAACTGATAATTGAGCTTTCTATAATGGCTCAGAGACTCCGAGCTGATAGCTTTACAAGATAAGGTGGGAGATGTGCGCACAGGGTTTTTTCCCTGCAATATGAGATTTGCTTCTCAAATAGGTTTCAGCCACATAAATGAAAAACAAATCAACACCATTGTAAGTATTTTATTACGGTATTATTATTAACTGAAAATGAATTTATTCAAGTATAATATACAGTTTGTGTTTCTCAAATTTCATAAAAAATAACAAGTCTGATTTCTGCCATAGGTGGGCACAGGTATGATTAATGACATTCATTAAGGCTCTAGATCAGGACTGTCACTAGTGTCATTAATAAAACCTATATTTAACTCATATTTCATGCAAAAGTTGTACCTGTTGTATGTGCCCAGATCATGGTTATGGCCTTATAGTCCACAGCCAAATGAAAAGTCCTGTCTGCACCAAACCAAGGTTATTATAAATAAAAATAAAAGACTGGCCTAAAAAACAAAAATAAATAAATAAATAAAACTAAAATACACTAAAAAAATCCATATGAATGTATCATTTTGGTCAAATTAACCAACAATACCAGAATGAAGAAGTACTTGCGTGTGTGTGTTTATTAGAACAGGGATGTCTACGCAACTGTGTGTGTGGGTCTGTGTATTTTAATATTGTAATACTGTTTTGTATCGTATTGTGTTGAACTTCTGACAGACACCACATGTATAACAACAAAAAGCTGCGGCTAAAAAAAAGAACCGAAAAACTGTATTAAACTTAAAATTATTAAACAATAGAAACTAAAGTGAAATGAGCAAACTCACTCTGGAAACTAACTTAAATAAAAATTTAAAAAACAGATCGATGATAAAACTGCACCAAAGTGTAAAAATATGTATTTTAGACGTATGATGAAAACAAACTCGGGAGTTTTAGTTTTTTAAAAAAGAAGGTAGTTAATTAATTACTATCAGTTGGTAAGTGTATTTTTCCATGGTACTATTGTTGGCCTGGTGATCTAATGTAATATACAGCTGCATATTACAGTATCACTATACCCATAATACTGATATTTAAGCAGGAATGCTAACATAAAACTAGCCATCAGGTCCAGTTTTTAGATTTTATCACTATATTTAATATCTGTCCAGTTTAAAAAATCCTCCAAAATAATAATAATAAATATTCACTCCAGTCTATGATCGTCTATTGTTTCTGCTATGAGACAGCTATTTCTGTTAGGCATTGACAGTAATATTGTTGACCGGACTTTCTTTATATCCTCTCCACAGAGAGAAAGGATTCTCAACATTGAAAGGATCTGCAACCTGCTTCGCAGGGTGAGTAATAGCTGTTTTTCATCTGCTGGTGGTGGATGACTAAAGCAGAGGGGCTTCACAGAGCCATGACCGTTTGTCTTTTTTCATTGTGAGGACCATGACACACACTGATTCATTTCACATGTAGCCCGTCCCCACAACACGCCATTACCTCTTTACAGGCACACAGTGATGGAGAGCACTGATACAGCCCAGATGTTGTCAGCTTTTTATTTCAAGGCTTTCAGAAAAAGAACTTTGTGTCCGTGAAAGATCACACACTGTGGAGGCCATTTTAAACATGCTTGTGCTTGAAGATGGCCAGTGCCATTGGGTTTTTTTGATTCAAAGTTAATGGATAAATAAATAAAAATATATAAAATTACAAGAGTTTAATTTAATACTACTACTACTACTAATTGTAGTATTAGGGTCTATATGCTAATGTAGTAAAGAGCATTTTCTGAGAAGGTTTGCCCTGGGTTCAAATTGTTACCATTTTCTCGGGGTTTTTTTTACGTTTTTCTTTATATAGCTGCTCAGTGCAAGAAAATAAAATGCCACTGATGCATAATTACAATACCACCATGTTATTGAAAAGGAACTCTTATTGCTGCAGTGGAAATATAATTTCAATTACCCTTAACTGCTACACAGGTTTAATCTAGCGTGGTAATTAGACTACATATGTATTAGTGATATTTGCTCCAACCAATCACTGCTGAAATTGGTTCCACTAAAAATATTCAAATAATATTGAAACAGATTGTAATGATTGATGGAGCCAGCTAAGGGTTATGATGTCAGTCAAAGAAATGTAAGTTGTTATTTTGCAGCCATATTTTTGAACTAGCATCAAGATCAAATTGCTACGTGTATGTGATGTGATAGTTCTTATTACATTAAGTTCACATCAAATAAGGTTCATTTGTATAGCACTACAAAGTACTTCCCAAAAACAGAATAAACAAACAATAGATTTTTATAAAAATTAAACTATTAATCACTTAAAATAGACCATGCAAGACTTTATAAAAGCGATAATGTGTAAAGAATAAATTGAAATGAACATAATTAAAAGTTAAAACAAAACTTGGTGTTAAGCTAAGAATCTTAAAGATAAAAATGTTATAATAAAATTTGCAAGAAACAGGTCTTTAGCAGTAAAACACTAAAAGAAGACACTGGCAAAACTACCCTGAATGCTGCAGGCAGGTCACCCCACAACCAAGAAGTAGTGATGTGCGGATCGATCCTGAAATATCAATTCCTCCGATACCAGTCATTTATGTTCTAGAATCGATTCTCACATTAAAATATCGATATTTTAGTAATTTAGGGTAAATTTGTAGTTTATCATTAACAGGAACACAGTGGAAAGAAACTATAACATTCGGATTGTCTACACTCAAAGGAACAACTTCCTCTTCCGCCTTTCATAGTCATTTGCGAAATAGGCTGTCTGAGACGTGGTTTGCGATACATGTGGCAAAAACGTGAGGTGTTGTGGCCACACTAGGGAGACAAAGGCTATTGGGGGGATAAATACATTTTACAGTGTTTATTTATCGGATAAAATACGTTAAATGTCCGGAAACAGCGGGGGTGTCCAAATTCAGAGGCTGCTTCCACCTGAGGGCCCGGCCTTCGCGGTCTAAAGAAAGCCAGGTAGTACGGCACGAGCTCCCTCGGTGGAGTGAAACTGCCGTCTGCTCCTTGCTATCTAAAATATAACCGGGCACTGGCGTAAACTCTCGACCGTCTCACACTTCTGTTTAATCAGTTTTCTGTTTGACGTTTATTCAGCTGTGTGAAAACCCCGAGGAACCCTCCTGAGGGATTAATAAAGTTACATTTTATTTAATCTAATCTAATAACTTTAATCTCAGCCAAACTGATTTACTCACAAACAAATAAAACACTGAAAAAGCCAAACAATAACATTTTTAAGTTATCTAAGTGACTTATATATCATGTTTAACCCGAGTAGCGAAAGACCGCAGGGGTTTGAAAACAATGTGTCGATGGGCTCAGATATTTGAAGTTTACACAGCTACATTCTCACCTGAAAATATGTTAAAAGTTTTTTTGCGACCCAGAAAGAGAAATAAGAGTAATATTAAAACTAAGCATTGTTGGAAACAAGTACTCTGATGTCCTGTAATCATTATGACGCTATAATTTGAGCTACAATAAATAAAATAAGTTTTTGTACAAAGTATCGGTATCGGATCAGTATCGTCGATACCACCCTGAATATTACTTTGTATCGGATCGGAAAGGAAATCAGTGGTATCGCACATCACTACCAAGAAGCCTACTAGGGGTTACTGGTGGGGCTAACCATGCTAGCTTGTTAGCACGGTTAGCAAGGCACATCCACAGACTGTATGAGTTAAAATGAGAAACACAGATACACAAACCTTCTAACAAATATGAAATACTAGAATTTCACTCACCAAAACTGAAGTACAAAGCCACAGCATTATCTGTAAAACAGTTCTATTAAAATGTTCCCGCACACTGAAGCCCGAGTCTGACATCTGAATTAGCGCAGGTGAAAGCTTAAAAGATTTAAGGTGAAAAGCCAAATAAAGAAAAATTCACCTCCTGTAGTCATTTTGTAGGGGTATATTAGTTATAGCAACCAAAACTCTTTTTTGGAACAAGAAAGCTCTTTAACGTAGGATTATATGGTTACTCACTGACTTGTAGAACAACTTTCAAGTGGCCACTTAAGGAACTTTCTGGTGCTTGCAAGCTGGCCTCATTTAGCCTAGACATTACAGCGTCGGTTCATTCTCAGTGCTCTCATTGCACTGCTTTTGGCTGCTACAGGCAGCTATTTTCAGAGAAAAGTTCTGAAAAGTGGTAACACACTCCCTGCCCAGCATGAAACACTAAAATGTTGATAAGTAAGTGTTCAGAGCTTGTTTCTGCTGCCCTCAAGTTGCCCCCCAAAAGTTTTTGTCCTTTCACAGTAAATGTAGTTTTATCATCTTTGTTGCTATCCTGTTGCCATCTTGAGTCTTAACCCCATCTCAGATTTTCCCAAATAGTATTTTAACAACCAAACGCTAGACTTTACATCACAAGAAAAAAAGGTCAGCAAAAAAGAGTCCACATGCAAGTGAACATATATTTGCACCCGTAACAGCAGCTAGCCCTGACTAACAGCAACACCTTCCGTGTGAAAGTGTTTGCCCTGCAGTGTGGTCTTGTACACTGTAATTCTATCACATCAGTGTTTTCTAAAGAGTTGTTGGAGTGTTATCACTTAATCATTTCAGTTTCCGTCCTTCTTATATTTCTTATTAGTTGGTGGTACCAGAGTACTCCATCCACGGTCTCTTCTGCCTGATGTTCATGTGTGCTGGAGAGTGGGTCACACTTGGCCTAAATATCCCGCTGCTCTTCTACCATCTGTGGAGGTATGGTCCCACAGCAGATGTGTAACTAGTTTGTGTTGGTCTGATGGGTGAGTGAGCCAAACCTCCTGCTTTTTTCAGGTTTTTTCATCGGCCCGCTGATGGCTCAGAGGTCATGTATGATCCTGTCAGCGTGATGAACGCCGACATTCTCAACTACTGTCAGAAAGAGTCCTGGTGTAAGCTGGGCTTTTATCTTCTCTCATTTTTCTATTATCTCTACAGGTAAGTGGGAGATTTACAATGTTTCTCATTTCATAATGACACTTCAAGGAATCCTTAGACGTGTGTTACGATTCATAAATTTGTAAAATTAATTTTAATTTATCATCCTACACTATTTCTTGTAGTATGGTCTACGCCTTGGTGAGCTTCTAACAAACAGGAGAGATGAAGAAATAAAATAACTGTAAAAGAAAAATTGGAGAACAAACGGAGACACAAACCTTTACTTTCTCCATGTATTCTGACCTTTCTGGCTTTGGGCTTTGGAAGTCTAACCTTGGACTAAGCACGAAGAACAATTTGAGTGAATGTGAATTTTTTCGAAAAAGCCTCTTTTCGATTGTATCATTGTACACCCGATACTGCCGTCGGACAACCGGATGAAATCTTGAAGGACTGAAACGCAGGTGTTTGTGTTGCCTTTGACCCATTATACAATTTAACAATATTTCTGAAGGGCTGGATTTTCCCCACGCTGCTCTTAATAATCCAGTCGCTCAACTCACTGTGAATCTCCAAACACTTGGGGACTGGAAAATGAAAAATTATGTCTGTATTCTTTGACTTTGACAATGTACTAAAAGCAGGATTGTTTTGCATATGGAAACTCTGACATCAAACCGTTACTCTGATCGTGTTGCAGGAAATGGGTTAGCAGTGTAAGAGGTTTAACGAACCTGGCATGAGCTGGAGTCTGCACAGACACCTTTAACCAGGACAGAGGATAAAGATTTGCCTGATGCCAGTCTCTGCCAAATGCAAAGTCAAATCAGACATTGGTAAAAAGAAAATAAAATGAAATGAGAAAAAAGCAAGGAATTATCCAGGGTTGACTTAAATAAGTTTGACTTTAAGGGTCAATGCTTGTGATGTGCATTCAAAATAGGTGTGTCCAGAGGGCATATTTTACGCTATATGCTAGGTTCATGCTTTCCAAAGAGCGTTCAGCTCAAACATGCCAAAATGTTACCGCTGAAAATCATTGTGCCAAATATAAAATCAAGGTCAAAAGAAAAATGATGAGACTAGAAAGTAGTTGCAGTATTTTGTGCTCTCAAACCTTATCTTTAATTCTACTTTCTTTGGCACAATATTGTTTTTCCTCAAAAAAAAGAAAAAAGAAAAAAAACTTTAGTTTTGTTGTGTTTTTTAGTGTGCAGGAAGCACCTTATTCCTCTTTCCAGTGATGTTTACTCTTATTCATCTGCATTTATACTATAGCCATCTTAGCACAGCAACTCTTCTCTGATTCGAGGTAGAATAGCATAGCATAGTCATCTCATGTACAAAAAAGCAATTAATAACAGTAATCTAGCAATGTAAATTGAGTCATGAGACATATCGATCCAGTGTTATTCAGTGTTTGTAACAGTGAGTGGGACAAAAGTGGCAGATGAGACAATAACGACTCTATGACAGTGTTTCAGCTGTTTAAGGAGTGCAACGACAGCATCGCAATACATCGACAAACATACAGCTGCAAAGGCAACAGACGTAAGAGACACACAATCTTGCTGATGACCAAGATTTATAAACAGTAAAGCCTTTCCTCGGCTGGCCTTTGCCGCCATGTGTTCATTAGATGGATCTGTTTGCAGATAAGTGATGGTTCAGATGTGTGATATCAGTAGGAAAACAGAAACTCTGGGGGCCTGAGAACAAGCTGTGATATTTGCCATACACCAACTCCAGGTGTACTAAATGGTGGTGTTTGATAGACAAACAGCTCAGATAGGAAAAAATGAGGTAAGGAGTCTCCGGAGAACACGGGTGGGCATTTCTCAGCTGCTAGACATGGCTGGCTGTAATCAGTTACCTTGCCCCCAGCCCTGACTAACCATGTCTTACTGTCAAGGAATGCCCACTTAAAATAATGGTCTCAGCTGCTGCAGCCTACTGAAGTTCTTGTTACGTAGAAGGATTCACAGCAAAAATTGACAAACTGTCATGACATTTATCCAATAATTAAATAGTAGATCTGTTTAAATAAATTTAATTACATTTTATTTTGATAGCACAAAATCACAAGAAGTCACATTTATATTACAAAGTAAAGACCCTACAATAATAGAAACAAAACCCCAACAATCAAACGACCCCCTATGAGCAAGCACTTGGCAACAGTGGGAAGTAAAAACTCCCTGATCATTCGATCAGTGATAAAAGTAACAGTATAATTTTCCAGTGTGTGTTAGCAATATATGAAATTTATTTCTAATGAAAACTATGTTTTCCTTAGAAAACGCCCACACTGCACTGTATACCAGTGCTTGAGGCTGTTTTGCTAAGCTCAGCAAATTCAATACAAATGTTTGTGTACATCAGCATTTCACGCTTTCTTGCCCTGCCTATATTACTTAGCCACAAGCCTATATTTTTCACTGTAGTTTTAGCAAATGTCCCTCAAAACAGGAATAAATGCAATATTTCTTATAGAAAGAAACATTTTTGCATCAGCACTTTTTCCGGCAACAGCACTGTGTTTATCAGATTCATAAAACATTAGCCCCATGCACATTTGTCAAGCTGAAACACTGGGGGGAACGAAATGTACCAAGCCTTTGCTACAACTGGAATACTCACATCAGCTGAATTGTGGTTTGTTAATTTTCACAAAATGTGTTGGCAATTTGGAAAGGATGACTTTAATTCCTAATATTCAATTCAATTCAGTTTTATTTATATAGCTCAAAATCACAACAACAGTGGCCTCAAGGTGCTTTATAGGTGGAAGGTAAAGACCCTTCAATAGTAAAAAGAAAACAGTGAAAATCCCAGCAATCATATGACCCTCAGTGAGCAAGCGCTTTGGTGACGGTGAAAAGGAAAAACTCCCTTTTAACAGGAAGAAACCTCCAGCAGAACCAGGTGTAGGGAGGGGCGGCCATCTGCCGTGACTTTTTGGGATGAGGGGAGGAAGGTTGTGGAAGAAAAGCAGAAATTAATAATAATTAATATAAATCCATGAAGTGTCCAGAACGTACTTACAGTTCTAAAATCACCTTCATTGACTGACATACAGTATGCTCTACATTACAGGAAGCCTAATTTCTTCAAAAAATATATCATATATTAGTCTTAAAGGAGAAAAAAACATGTTTTATAACCATTAATAACCCGTGTCGTTAATGTAGCTGCACTGTAGATGTTCAGGACATACACATACATAAATATAAACAAAGCCTTATCTAAGTCTGAAATCAAGGCACGCAGAGCAAATCAAACTGCCTGTGTGATCTGAATCGCAAGCACTGAAGCAATTTCAGTAGGCTGTCAGTGTGTCTGAAGACAAGACGGTGTATGCTGTTCCAAATAATGTCAAAAGTAATCACAGGACACTGAGACCTCAAAACTACAGTGTGAGCGTGTAGAGTCTGGACAATCGCTTCTAAAGCACAGGAACACGAGGAGGAAAAAAAGGGGGGAGGAGACATACAGCTTGGTTGAATGTCATGTAGTTGCTGTGAACAAAGCCTTTTAGAAAACTGTATTTGAGTATAATTATTTGTATCTGTCTTTTATACATTTCTCATCAACGTACGCTACAGTAAATTTGGTGGATGACTTTATATATATATAGATATTAGGCTACACTATGATGTACAGCCGTGCCATGCCGTATTCTAATAAAACAACGATGCCAAAATGTCCATTTCTATGTCGATCATTTCCTGCCTGTTGAGGGTCAGAATTTATTTGTCCATCTGTGAAGAGTTGTCACAGAAATGCGATGTTTCTTCCGAAGATGTGCTAGAAGAGAAAAAATAAAACTGAAGGATGATGGGGACACTGAGTGGTGCATTAGACTGAGGGATAGGAGACGAACTGCCTCATTGAGAAGCTGTTGAAAAACAGCTGCATTTAGAAGTGGTTCCAGAGACATTCAGCCAACCTCTCTAAAGGCACCAGAATAACTAAATACCAATACTGATGTGGAAAAAGCTTCTACTGGAGGGCAGCAGAGAGAGGATTAAAGCCTTTCATTAACGTCTGCACCTTCAGAATACTAACATTTCAAATTATAGAGCTCTGGATGCCTATTAGATTACATAATAAAATGAAGCTGACAGAGTTCGTCTCCAAAGAGAGACATCATCACTTCTGAAAATGTCACTGTAGCTATATAACATTTAAAATTCACAAGTTGTGATTCCTCAGAGAGAGAGGGGGGAGAGAAAAAAGACACACAACCTAAAACACTGAGTGTGGGTCTAAACTGGCTCTGGGGCTCATTTGTAGAGTCTGAAAGGTTTGCCAGGTTATCACTTGTTTAAATAATGATTCAGACAGAAAACAGAGAAACAACAAGGCTTCAAGTTGGCGTTTTCCCCTCTGTTTGAAGAGGACAGATCATTCTCCGCTGTCACCATGGAAACTAAACTGTATTAGAAATTCCTGTTGACTCACTCTGAAGCTGAAAACACAGAAAAATCCAATAGAAGTTGGTGCACATGCCTGGCAGCACTGCTTCACTGCCCAGTGCATTTATATTTATTACATCCACTACATACATATCACTTTCATATAAGCAGTTATGACACTTGCTTACACCAAGACACAGACACTGACACGCGCGCATATATACAACATTCACACACACACTGAACCCGCTCACTCACAGCACATGCATCTGTTTCTCGTTCCCTCTCATCCCACGATTCACACTGTTTCACACTCATCATCTCGGGCTCTTCCTTTTTTCAGCACCCTCCACCACCATAATTGTCTCAACTCCTTTCCCCTCTCTCCTACGTCTGTGCACCTCTCAGCCAGGCGTTACCATGGAAACTGGCTAACAACTGATGGGCTTGAAAACGTCAGGATTGGCATGCACGATTGGCAAGCACGCGCGCGCTCGGAGGTGCATGCACAAACACACACATACATATTGTGCACATTCATTATTATACAATTCAAGCTTGGTGCATGTTATTCTGGCTCTATAGGCATGCATGCATAAGGAAACGATAGGTATGGTGAAGGGGTGCACACCAAATTTAAGGGGGGTGGGGGTTAATTTAAGAAAAATTAAAGAAAAAAGGAGAAGAATAAAAAATATGTAGTTACTGACTGTCCCTTTTTTGAATGCACACTCGGATTCCTGTAAAATGCAAAATGATTTTGGTTTGACATTCATCATAAACACTCTGCGCATGCAGTGAGACCTTTTTATATGTTTGAAAACTCAAAACAACAAATGAAAACGTAAGCTACTTCCAGCTGCTCCCTTAGACACAAGGGGTTACCACAGCGGGTACCTCCGCATGTTTGGTTTGGAGGATTTTCACACCGGATGCCCTTCCTGACATAAACCCCCATGAAATGTATGAAAATCAATCAACCAGATTTGTCACTGCATATCATGGATGTATTACAAAATTAGCATGATGTTTTTGCATTTTTTTCTGAAGTCCTAAGTTTGTGGAAGGAGCAGATGTGCTGTCTTAGCAGTCTCTTTTTGTTTCCAAGGATGTGTCAAACCTGTTCACACTTATGTTTTTATTTGGACTGTGCATCGTCTGTCCAGACAGAGACACGAGCGTGACTCACTCTGTCAGCTGCTGTCTCACTTATATAAATAAATTTCATCAAACTAACTACTAACTTCATTTTCAGTAACTGGCCTTAGAAAGTCATGACTTGGCTGCTGTTGTCTTCCCCTCTTCACTGTTATGTGAGACTGCTTTAAGATGAGTCTGAAAGTTCCCGGGTCACGTTTAAGGCCGCTTTATAAACAGAGTATTACTCGCTTGTAACAGACTTTTTAATCAGCCATGTCTGCTCATATCTAATTTTAATTTTCAATTTTCAGATCAAATTGAATATTTTAAATGGATGAAGCCCTCAGGCTGAGAGTTTTTTTTTCCTTTTGGTAATGAGAATGGCAGTCTAATTTTAATCCTGATGACTACTGCAATGCTGATAGTGTAGTTTAACACCTGAAATATCTATATAGCATTTAATTAATACACAGGGAAAGCAACTTTTCACAGATTATACAGAATCAAAGTGACAAGCATTTACAGAATAATTTGGCGCTACGGGGAGTGAAGAATGACAAAGTCTTTACCCACATATGTCAGTTGTCATTATATTCATTAAAGATGGCAGTGTGTTTGCACGGCATCATGTCAAAGAAATCATGAGCTGATACAATGTAATATAATAATGCCATGAGATGGTTTGTGACGTCCTGATTTAAAGAGTTAAGCATTTAGTTCTTATTAAAACTGAACACCTAATCTAAGGGCTAATTACTCATTTTGTATAGAGACTTGTCAGTCACAAGTGTGATGATGACTTGCAAAGTAGACATCGTATTGTATTACATAATGCTTGGAACAATAGAGTGTATATAAAAGATGGAGGTGTGTCATTAATATCTAGTAGTCTTGGCTAAATACAAACATTGCATTTACATTCGAACTCCAGGTTGAATGACCATAAACAACTATATTATACAAAATGGTGTTGACCAGAAGTTAAAACAGGTGGGATTTAGGATTTAGCTAATTGCAGTAGTTTGCTGGTAGTCCTCAGTCACACTGACCTAGAAAATGGTCAGCAACCCCTTGGCAACGACCGGTCACTGGGGACAAAAAGTGTATTTCCCAAAAGGATGGGGAGCAGTTGCTGGAGACAGCTGGCAGTCGCTAGGGGAAATCTGTTCTGCACCTTGTGGTGGTCCCTGTGGTTATTATCAGATTAGCAGATTACTGGAGTCACCCACAGTTTGCATGGAAGATGCCAATTTGTCTGCACACACCAACTATTTGCCTCTCTGTGCCTGTGTGACAGACCTAGCTGACATATATTAAGTGATTAAAGTAGTTTAATTACCTTTTGTCATTTATTGTGTGGCTAACTACTGCAACAACAACAAAAAAAAGGAAATAAAAGATATTTGGCTGGTTTTTAATGTTCTGAATCTGAATTTATAAGCCACTATATTAGGTGTCAGCCATATTTATTACTGATATATATTAATAAGAAGCGGCTTGGTGTAATAGCCACACCTGAACTTACTGACTTCAAAGCTAGAGTTTACATTCCAGGTGAGATTTGTCATTTCGTTGGTTTATGTATGAACACTTTTTGCGGTTGACTACAGTTACTTTTTGAAGTTATATTTTGTTATTATTTTGTGTCACATGCACAGGTATCTGTGGTGTAATCCAGCCTTATAATTACCATATGAACAAAATATGTAATAAAATTTTAAAAAGAACAAAAACAACAGGCACAGTACATGCTGCACATGCACACAAATATTCGCATATCCTATAAAAAGCTAAGAAGCTTATGTAATAATTCAGCATGAGTCTAGCCACCATGTAGACACGCATTCACAGTATAGAAGCCCGTTCCTAATTAGCACTTAGCATTTGAAAAACAACACAAAATAGCTTGTGTAGGCGAGGCCAGAGGCCAACAGTACTGTAAATGGGTTTAAAAGGTGAAAAACGAAGGTGTGCATCAGCAGAGTGCTCTGTCATTTGTACGCACACGCCTCACTGCATGTGAGAAAAACATCATTTGCTAGTGTAAATGCAGGGTGATTTATAATGGAATAGGTCAAATATAATACAAACATTATTTTTAGACGAATCTGCATCGTAGCCTAATAGAATAGACGTCTCAATCTGTTTTTAAAAAGGGCAACAAACAAGCTCAAGCATTGAAGCGCCATAAAAACCAAACTGCTGATCATCGCACAGTCATGAAAGATTTTGAGATTGCCTAAACAAAAAAACCTCTTCTCAAAGTGATGCATCAGTTCAGCAATAATGTGGCCACCTGTCACCTCCACAGCAAAAGAAGCTACTCTAATGCAAAACCTCAAGAAGTAATTATTGCTTTAGTGCTGACAGAGGCCATTTCAGCAGCTTCTGATTGCATTTACTGGTACTAATATCTGCCGTGTACTTGTTCCTTTAGAATAATTTGAAACAGAGCGAGCTCAGAGATGAAGCCTAACAAATGTTTAAAAAGCCTAGAGGCTTGGCAAACATCTGCTATTGTAGCTTGGAAGCCTGGAAAGAGAATCCATTTGAACAAGATGATAACAGGTTCTAAAAGGTTAGCTAGCTAAAAACAGACATGTTCATAGCAAGTGGCTCCTAATAGCTGCTGTGGTTTTACTACTAAAAATTACACTCCCTGGCCACTTCATTAGGTACACCTCTACAACTGCGCATCAATACAAATATCTCATCAACCAATCACTTGGCCCCAATTAAGTGCATTTAGACATGATTAAGAAGAGCTAGTGAAATTCAAACTGAGCATCAGAATGGCGAAGAAAGGTTGTTGGTGCCAGATGGGCTGGTCTGAGTATTTTAGAAACCACTGATATGCTTTGATTTCCCCCACACAACCATCTCCGTGGTTTGCAAACAACGGTCAGAAAATCTCCAGCGAGCGGCAGTTCTCTGGAAGAAAATGTGGAGGAAAGTCTGAGAAGAAGGGCCAGATTGATGCAAATGGACTACAGCAGCAGAAGAGCAGACCGAGCACCTCTCCGCTGAGTTGAGAACAGGAAACAGGCTACAGTTTACACAGGCTGAACAAAGGTGAACAGAAGATTGCAAAAACATTGGAGAAATGTTGTCTTGTCTGATGAGTCTGGATTTCTGCTGCTACACTTGGATTGTAGCATCTGAATTTGGTGTGAAACAATGTGGATCCACTCTGGTGGGGGGGTTCATAGCACACAGCCTCCCTGGGTATTGTTGCCGACCATGTCCATCCCTTTATGACCGCAGTGGACCAATCTTCTGAAGGCTACTTCTATGCTGCAACGTCACAGAGCTAAGATCAGGTCATACTGGTTTCTTGAATGTGGCAATGAGTTCACCGTGCTTGAACAGCCTTCACAATTACCAAACTCAGGCCAATACAGAACCTTTGGGATGTGGTGGAAACCCACTAAAGGGATGTGTCCACTGAGTGTATGAGTCACATTTTCACAAAAGAATGGGCTTGACTTCTGCATACATAATGCAACGATGTAAAACATCATCACGTTTTATCTTCATATTATAATATAATTATTTTATTTCAATAACACTTTCGAATACTTGGTGTTTTGTAGTTGTTTATTTCCAATGTAGTTTACTGTGGCACCACATTTTAAAAAACAACAACAACAACAACAACAACAAAACAAGACACTGTAAAAAACGCTTTTACGCAGACATTCTTTGAACAAAGGCACTGATATTTATGGATTTGTTTCTGCCGTCCAATCAGTATTTAAGTCATATTTGTTTTTCCAAAGAGATGTGGAGCGCAGACGCTAGTCATCTTTGTTTCACTGAAAATAGATTTACATGAAATTATTGCTAGGTTTGTGTTCAATAAGTTGTACGGCAGTTCAGATCCCTCTCCTCCACATCTTCTTTTCTTCTTAGTATATATAAGGGAAAATCCTGTAAGGCACACGTCGGCAGTATGTGTCCCAAGCCAGCCCGTATTTGGCTCTACACTGTCTTTCATCACGGGCCTCTCGGTGAATCAGTAAAACGGTGAAGTATATGACGTAGAAATAAGGCAGAAGATATGAGAATCCTATAAATAAAGAGGCACATATGACAAAAAACACAAGACAGTATTATATGATTCAGTAATGAATGGTGAAAAAAAACTAGTACCTTCTTTTGCTACTGACATCAGCATTTGTGATTTGTATAAAACAAGCTGCAATCAAGTGTACATCCTCCTCTGCAAATAGCAGTTTACTTTCTATTCAGTCTTTACTGTACAAAAGCCCTGCAGTGAATACCAGTCTAATTAAGCTCTTAATATTCAGTGTTGAGTCATCACAGTAATCAGAGCAGTACCCCTTGTCCCTTTAGTCAGCGCTTCCTCAGTCCAGGTTTACAGGGGACCACTGAGCTCGTTTGTTAGGGCAGCTTTCATCTGTCATCACTTTTTTTTTGGAGTGCATATTTTTGCAGTTTGTGCTACAGCGATAAAAAAGGATAAAAAGCAGAAACTAAAGAATGCGTCTCAATTACAAAAGCAGAGAGACAAATGAGTCACATAATGTTGAATACCAATGAGAGTGTCAGCTATACAAAAGTCTGACAGTCACTATTTCAGGAAGTGGGTTTTTGAGAGAACAGGGCAATTTACAGAAGAACAAAGAGAACAGTTTCCTGCTGCCTTTGTTGGAAGCACACCAGTTGCAAATGTAATGCAAATATTTCATAAGGACATGGAGGTAGTCTGAAAAAAAATATCACAGTGCACAAGGCCATTAATACCTTATATAACCAAAACCACATCAAACTGTACTGAGAGCACACAAAATGTGGCATTAAATGCTTAGTTAGATTGAGGCTGTTTTCCATCCGGTATTTACCACAATGCAAAAAAAAAAAGAAAAAAGAAAAACAATAGTGGCTCGGTGAGGAGGGGTAAAACAGGTCTTAACTGCTGTTTGTTCCTTAAGTGCTGAGCAACAGTTCAGGGTACCCCTGCCATTAAGACTCCACCGTGGGCACCGAACATGTCATGGTCCCCGTATCTGCCTGGCTGACTCAGGTTGGCTACATATGTTTCTTGTTTACATCTACCTCTCTCACGCTTGCCGTGTCTCGCCGGGGCAGAGCTTATTGCGGGCTCCCGCCCCTGGCCCTCGCACCTGAGGTTAATCACACACCTGTGGCTCATCGCCTAAACTCATCCACTACTTAAGGCAGTGGCTGGAAGCATCTCGTCGCTGGACTACTGAGTAACCTTGGTAGTAAGCTCCGGAGTACTAGTCTCTTGTTGCCTTTTCGTATCGCTGACCCTTTGGATTAATCACTGTTGGACTTCTGTGCTAAGTACAGTTTGTCAAAAACAAACACCATGTTCAAGAAGAAGGGTGTTCGTAAGCAGGGTCCTGGACAGGTGTCGTGTACCCAAATGTACAGTGAGGACCATTTTGCAGAGCCCCCAGTCTGTGAGTGAGATTTTCATCCCAACCTCCAGCACAACTTCTGAAGCACTCAAAGGAAGGTTGGGTTAAAAAGAGGAACATGCTGCACGAATCTGCAGCTGCAAAGTGGCTGGTGTCTGTTCTGCCAGCAAAGAGTTCAGCCCTGTTAGTAGCTGAAGGAAGGTCAGGGAGGACTGGGTGAGAGCAAGAAACAAGACTTTTGGACAGCCTTGAAACGATTCAGGGATACTGTCGTGTGACAGAATGGGAAAGCAGCTGACCTCAACTTAATATAATCAAGCAGTGGACGGAATACTTCCACTGAGGACCCCCTCAATCTTATTATCAAACCCAGAGGAAGAGAAGAAGTGAGGGGGATGACCAACCCATCACTGGGGGTGAGGTCACTGAGGTAGTTTAACAGCTCCTTGGTCACAGAGCCCCTGGGGTGGATCAGATTCTCTAGAAGCATCTTAAGGCTCTTGATGTCCTCCAGGACCAATTACACAAGGATCACACTTTTAAGCCTCGCTGGAAATATTAAGCTACTAGATGTACTAGAGAAGAAGTTTGTCCACATTGGTCCTCCTGAAGCTCAGTTAAAGAAGTTGTATGTAGTGTATGTAGTAAAATCTAGTTTTCGTCCTGGTTGTGGAATACTGGACTGCTTCTTTATCCTGCTGAGCATGTTTGAGGGTGTATAGGAAGTTCTTTTACTTATGTATTAATCACATTATTTTATTGTAATGCCTTGGTGCCACTGGATTTTAACATGTCTTAAGACAAATGGTAGGGGGTGTAGTAAGGATCTTGGGGGAAACAGGAACTCCACAGGAAGAGTCTTTTGTCTCTTCGAGGACTCTGGGAGGTAGCAAGGGAGTGTGAACCTTAAGGTGTGAAACAGCTGTGTACTGCCTTTTGTTCCTGGAGAAGGTATTTAACTGAGAGCCATGTTAGACTCAGGGAGAACTCTGCTGACCGTCTGTCCCGCGGACATGCAGGGGCTCCATCAAGCTTGGTTGTCTGTTCTTTGTGTGCTTTGATTAAAGAATGTTAGCTACCGCTCATCTGCAGGCTTTATTTAAATGGAAAACTTCCACAACAAGGGTGTGTGGGAGTTTGCACAACCAGTCATGTTCTTTGTGGACTTGAAGAAGGGGTCTAACTGTAACCCTCATGTGTATGTGCTTCAGGAGTGGGGGTATCTGACCCATTGCTATGATCCATTTGGCCCTCATTTTGCAGTGAGAGCTTGGACTTACTGGCAATTATTTGCTCCTGGTGTTGGACTTGGCCAGGTTTTCATGGTTAAGTTTAAAATATTTGAAAATCCTTGGATCAGCACCCCATACAAAACGCTATTTAAATACCAAAAACACATCTTTCCAATCATATTATAAAGGTAGATAAACTCAAAGGAGTTGGAGCACGTCGCAAACACTCCCCTACTGGCCATAGATCTGTAAATCTCTACTTGTGCGGCAGCGACACACCCATTCATTCTCCCTCTCCTGTTTCTTCTGTTGGTCAGTCTTTCTCAAAGCGATCAGTTGTATATGCCAGGCTCACGAGTCACCCCTGATCCGATAAAGGCTTCCTCATACCGCAGCTTGCTGCTTCATTATCAATAAATGCATTTGGGGTTGGGGTCCTTGCAGCTAAATACAAACGTAAAGATTTTCTTAAAACGACCAATTTGAGGTATAATGACAATAAAAATGAAAGATTATGACTTTTGCTATGAGTTACTTTGCTATGAATGTCACTAATCCAGGGATTAGTGACATTCATAATGAGGAGGTCAAAACTTTCGTACATGCATACAAGTAAAGTTTCCGAGAAAAAAAAGAACCTGGATTTCACAGTGGATCATTAACACAACCAGCCATCATTATCCATACTAATAATAAACAAGGCTGAAGATGATTATTACTCAGCCTGACATTAATCTCTTATCCATGACTTCACCCACATATGCTAAAAAAAACTGTTATGTCAGCGTGGCCTTCTTTTCTAGCAAAAAAAAAAAAAAAGGGCAGAGAGCTTTTAAGATGTCTTACCACACGGAAGGGACCAGGCAAGGGCCATGAGGAGGTCCCCAAGGTAATTGGGATGACGAACGAGACCCCACCAGCCGGACACCAGCAGCCGCTTCCCTGTTGCTGTGGCAATGGTCTCCAGTCCTGTAGGGAGTCGTAAAACGCACCGATATTTCTGAATAAGATTTACCAACTCTCTGTCTCCCTCCCCACTTTGATGTGAGGAGGAAATCAATTAAAAAAAAAAAGACTTTATCTGAATGCATTAAAAGATAAAGATAAAAACGGAGGGAAACAAACTGACTAGTGACACTTGGATGAGTGGGGTCCCGCCTGAACTGATTCTTCTGTGAGTTGGATTGTCTGAAAATGTAATATCCAATACCTGACAGCAAAAAAACCCCAAAAAACAAACAAAAAAAAGGTTCATTATTCATTTTCAGCCACTTTTCAGCAGAACAGCAGAAAAGAGCTGACAAGCGATTACCATTCAGTGCTATTATGGCTGCAGCCTTGAGTGAACTTAGGGTCTGGGGGTGCACAACCAGGAAGGCCGCCTGCAGGCCGTACGTGAATGGAACCCAGGCCAGATCACCAAAGACCAGCATGAAACCAAAACCATCGTGTACAATGTCCATGGTGGTCAGGACAGCCTCCTGTTACAGCAAAATGAAGCAGACATTAAATAAAAGCAGTGATCAAATAAAGTACAAAAAAAAAAAAAAGTGTGACTCTCACCTCATTCCACAGAGCGTCCGCCACGTACAGCAGCTGGAAACTGTTGACCAGAATCATGGCAAGGGAGGGGGATCCTCGGAGCTCCACCTCCTTCATCAGCATGCCGAGGTTAATGACCACCTGAGGGGGTCGTGAATAATGATGAACACAAGTGGGGCTGCGTGTGTTCATTTGCACGGGCAGACAAATTCCTTCTGTGATCATGAGATTGCCAACTAAAATAAATGGATGCTGTCATTATTCTACTATTTATTTTGCAATAAATAAAAAGCTTCTTTTGGCTGGTCACTTATTCTCGTGTGGATGGATCCACATATGCGATTTTTACAGATGATGCCCTACCTGATGCTACCCTCCCAGGGATTTTCATCTCCTCCCAAACTCAAACAGGGGCTCTTTCATGTGTTAGGCAAATTAACCACTACACTACAGAGCCACTGTTTTTAGGATTAATAATCTGCCAAATAATGTCTCACTTAATCGAGTCTTTCATTTGTGCGTGAAATATAAGACACATGTCCCATTTTCTGTCTTTCTAAATAAGAAAATTCCTCCTGTGATGAATTGATTATAAACATACAGTAAAAACCTACTCTGTATTTAGGTACATTTAATCTAACATAACATGAAACAGTATAGACTTCATTAAAAGTCAAGTCTTAGCCTTATCCATCCATGAGATCATTTGCAGGTCTTGTTCCAGTTTTCTTGAGTGAAAATTAAGAATGAATCTAACTTTTGGCAAACCGGTCATGTCGTCAAACAAGTCCTTGATATCTTCTTCACCTCCTCTGAATCACCTCAATCTGAATGACAGCTTGCAGTCAACTCTGGGTCACATGTGAGGTCTTTTGCGTAAATGTCCAATTTACATTTGAACTATTTGTGATTCAGGGCGACACGTTTAACCGTATCTTTTCAGTGCTCGAATGAAAGCCCAGACTAGGCGCTGTGATCCATCATTTTATGTCAAATGGAATGAGCTGGAGTGCAAAGTCTAGAGAACAAAAAAATGTGCAAATAATTACAGCATGCACGCCAATCAATTGTCTGCCATTTGGACTAATCGAATAAATGATTAATAAATGCATTATCACACTCCAAATGCTTTCTGAGTGAAGGATATTCTGCAGCTGCATTCATTCCCCAGACTGTTGTCATTTATGTTCCCAGTGGGAAAAAAAATCCATACATCGTGTACATTTTTCCGACTTGATGATACACGAGAATGCAGAAACAAAATAAATATTTCACACTCGAGCTATAAACACTTCCATAACTCAAACTGAGTTATTAAATATGAAGCTGATTTAGATCTAAGAAGCAATATTTGGCACCATTATACCAAAGTCCAAGGAATCCATTAAATTATTAAGAAAGCCCATTGTGCTTTAATATTTGAGACTTTATCAACAACTGTGAAATGCTGAACGTTAAAAGAAAGTAGTTTGGACGTTGAACAGGAAATGAAAATATCCCACACAGTGTCTGTAGCCAGTTGGTGGAGGCTTTTTCTGGGCTCTCCCACGCACATGGCTTTAAAACATTCACATGTGCAAAGGTTTTTCCTTTGTACACTGTAAATACCAAAGGAAAACGGCTGCTCGCATCAGTGCTTTACCGAGACGCTTCAACCTTCTGCAGTCTCGGTGCTGTCGTTTTTGTGACCGGCGATGACACTGAGAACCTCGTGGTCATTTTAGGGATCTTGTTTGAGGTTCTACAGCACATTTAGTCTAATTTAGTCTGATGACTCAGACACGGATAGCTGCGCGCACCCCAGTCCTCCAGCAAATGTCTTACTGTGTCAGGTCAGCAGGGAGAAAAGCTTTTGATTGTGACTGTGTCAAACTCACAGACTGCAAATTATTATGGAAGCTCAGAGGAGAGCAATACCGCCACCTGTTGGTTATGTTGGGCTCTTGGACAGAAATGACCATCAATGTTATTTAATGCAACGTGAATCTGAAGGTGTTTTGCACACTTACAAATACATCCGGGTAAGACTCTATTATCTGGCCGGGTCTTTCTGTGCAGAGTCTGAATGCTCTCTCTGCGGCTGTGTCGATTCTGTCCGAGTACTCTGACTTCCCCCCACAGTCCAAAGACATGCAGTTAATGGGGTTAGCTTAACTGGTGATTCTGGTGTGATGCGAGTGTGAACGGTTGTTTGTCTCTTTGTGTTAACCCTGAGACATAGTGGTGACCTGTCCAGGGTGTACCTTGCCTATAGGGATAGGATAGTGGAGCCACTTGGATAAGTGGAAGAGAATGAATGGATGACGACTAACTTAAAAGGACCTTGTTATCTCATTAGAGACAGTTTTCAAATGTGTCTCTTATAGAGTACTGTATTTATAAATCTTTGAACAGTGTTAAGGTGAGCCAAGTAGTTTGCTACTCTGGGTAAACTCACCCAGCCAATCAGACCCGGTCTGAGCTCGCAGAAATATTTCAGGTCAAAATCTCCAATCCGGGGGTTTAGCTCCCGCCCGATGAAGAAGTCATAGAGCGGGTTTCCTAAATCATATCAAAGAGAAAATCACAAAAATCAAATGCTATAATTACATGCTGACATAAAGGTAGCAGAGTAGCAAGTACAGGAGCGCTATCTCACTTAACAGTTTGCCTCATGCATAATGCCTACAAGCTCCTGTTGAGCGTGGCAGTTAGATAATTACCCACAGGAACACCCAAATCCTCCAGCAAACAATACAACAAGCCTGTGGACGCACTGAATGCTGCCAGCTGCCGGGTTCAAACCGTGTTTTAGCATGGATTCAACCTTTATTAATGATCCTCAACATCTCACCTGTGTTTCCCCCCAAAGCAAGCGCATGGGAAGGAGCCCAGAAGGAGCGGATGTAGAGGTAGATGGAGAACAGGAACGACACTGCTATTGCACATACTGCCAAAGGCAACAGCAGCTCAAACAGATACCCCAGAGGAGCCCCGAGCCCCAGTAACAACATCAGGAACACACCGCTGATGCACAGGCCATGAAAACCTGAGGGAGGGAAACAAACAACACAAAATGTTGTCGCCTGGAGGAGCGAGATAAGCAGGCTGACAGAGGCTTGCATGGAGAAAAAGGTAAAAGTTGGAAGAGCTGAGTATTATGTAACTTCAACTTTTAGATCAGACCTGTGGATTTTAGATTTTCTTTTCTTTTTTTTTCAAATACACTACAGTCAGCAACACAACTGTGAACAACACATTTGCAGTCAAAACATGTATAATACTAAAGAATAGCTGTGAAACATTGCAGATAGTGCAGCAGGATTACAAATTATTTCACACTTAGGTTTAATATTTAAATCTGTTTCTTGAAGGCGCACAGATTCTGTCCTAAACAGAAATGCTTGTAGTTATATCGCGCCCTGCTCAACGATACCATTTATGGGATACTTGAGGCGTGTTCCATCTCTGAGCACCAGCCCCTCAGACACCTGCAGGCAATAAGCAGAATACAACACAAATCATATGCTGCATACCTATTACAGTGTCATAAGGTCAATAATTCAACCCATTCTTTCTCATTTCTTCATAATTGTGCAGCTTAGAAAGTTCCTCTGTAAAAATGCTGGACTCTATAGGCAGAGAGCGCCTATAGCCACAGATGAACTGTATTATACAGGTCGCTGTATTTTATAAACTTCTCAGTATGTAGCAAAGGAGAAGTGTTGAGGCGTGTAGCTCTGAAAGAACTCTAATTGCAGAGTACAGTCATTTAACCAAGAGGATGATCACACCGACTGGAACTTAACAGACAATAATTATCTTCTGATTTATTAGTATTAATTATTACACACAGCATGTTATAAAGCTATGTTTACAGCTTCAGTATACACATAAGCTAGATCACAAACCCACAGCAGATTTCACTGTAAGTTTCACATTGAATTGGGCTGATGAACATGCCGTACCTTTCCTAATGGCATCAAATAGATGACTGCATGCAAAGCAAACCACCCAAGAAGAAGCACGGGGGCCAGCGGGTCCCACAGCTGGTCAGCTGAGGGGAGGGGGGGCGGCCATTGGAACAAACTGGCCTCAGGAGATCGGCTCAAACAGATCAGGAACAGCACCGTTAACGGAAGAAAGATGGGAATGCACACGGCACCTGAAAGATGAATACAATTAAAGAATCAGACAAAAGTATGATGACAGGTTAGGTGCGTGTTAAGACAGCATGGCTGAGACAACATGTAGAGAAGTGAAACAGCATCTGTGGAGATTTGGCATTGCAGCACATTAATAATGCATATGCAGGTAAACTGTGATAACTCTAATAACTGCAGAGTAGCAAAACAATTCAGTCAGCTGACTGTAAACATCAGTAGTGGCGGATGTGAAATCTGTAGTTAGCTTAACTGGAAAAGCACGACATGAAGCATCAAGCACATTTCACTTCAGCAATGATGAATCTGACATAGGAGGCTGCCTTGATTCTTGATTAGAGGTGTAATGACGGAGATGATGCTGTGATGCCAGCGATCATTACTACAGTGCAACATCCTACATCCTATTAGTTTTACTGAGGCATCAATCTTATGGTCCACCAAACAAACTGCTCAATTTAATAAAACAACACATCTCTAGGCAGTGTCAGCATCATAAATAGCGCATTAGTGTAAACGTTCTTTTGTATGTCAGCTAAAATGATCACCACCGCTTATTTCTTCCTTTTATAAAATCAGGATCCTCTTAGCTTCTATCTAATTTGTATATAAAAACAGCATTTAGCTGCAGGGAAATGCAAGTAATGTGATAGCACTGCATTTGCAGACAGCAGCTTGAGCTTCAGAATGCATGAATGAATCAAAGGAAAGAAAAGTTGCTGTTGTTTTTCTAGTTTAGTGCAGCAATGGCACATGCTGCATCAATGCTCAGCACTGTGATCATGGCAACGTGACATCAAACTAAATCAAAGATGTCTACTAGCGCAACATTAAGACACACTGCTGTGACTTACCCAGGGTTCCTCCAAATTCCCTCTCTGAGTCATGTGACAGTTTGTGTTTGAGTGCTTGACTGTTTGGTCTCATTATTGTGCTCCTGTTTAAAAAGAAGACAATAAATACAATAGGTTAAAAGGTTGTAAGAATGACAACACAAACCCCTCAGAGACTGTATTATTATTAAGATCTTGAAGCTTGAACTTTTTCCCTTGAGTATTTCCATTTTATTGGGCACTTTTTACCAACTACCAGCAATCAGTAATGATTATCTAAAACCGGAGATTCAAAGAGCATACACACTGCAATACACTTATAACTGATTTAATAAACCCTGTAAACCCACAGAGGCCCTCCTCAGGTTAGACAAACTGAGATTTCCACCAGACTGTACCAACAAGACTGTCAGCGTTTGAACTCTTTCTGTAACAAAGCTGTCAGGAAAGTGAAGTTGACTTCAAAGGCATCTCTCCTCTTTCAGTAAAATCTAAAGCTGAGGGCTTCCGCTTGCAGTAGAGTAATTTTTAAATGATTCTATTTGTACTTTTACCAGAGTAGATCCAAGTACTTCTTCTACAGGTGCATACTTTTCAGACTATATTTGATGTAAACCCCTCACACTGAATGGCGAGGCCACAATAATGATGCATTCAAATACTCAAAGGGAATTCTAAATGTGGGCTAATAATCAAACTTGACAAAAAGCAAGAGAAATGGTCAACGAGACGATTAAGAGTCATCAAAAAGTCATTATGGTTCGATTTAAAAACCTTTTTCTTATAAAATGTTAAATTGCTGCTTATTTCTGCACACCCGTGCTGGACTGTTGCCATGGGTGCCATAAATAAATAAGGCAAAGTTCAGGTCAAGCTGCTGTCAGTTCCTGAGCAGTTCTGCTGTGGACAGTGAAACACGGGTCGGACCAGTTACCTGTGAACGAACTGAAGGCTTTCCGCAAACACGAAGAGTGCAAATCTGTAGTCCTGTTTAGCTTCTTACCGGTTACTGCAAAATGGGATGTTTGCATCAAGGCAGCTCGTGAGCGTCCATCCAGCAACCTGCACACGGACACGCCCCCACTACGTTACCGCAGCACGAAATCCTCCCCGCGCCAATCAGGAGGCTCCGCGGTCATCAGAAGAGGGTGGGAGAAAAAGGCTTAGCCAATCAAATGCGATCGTCAGGTGGCGACAGTCAGCTGTACCCTCCAGATAGTAGAAAATGTTGTGAAATTCGCCTCAGTCACTCTCATGTTCACAAGTTTAGATCAGTGCAGAGCGCAGTGCTATATCTACAAGCTGATTTCAACAGGGACAGCACAACCTCCGAATCCCACATTCATACACTTTTATTGCAGACAAGCTACATTTAAACATTCCTTTCATGGAAACAAGCCCAGAAAACAGACTCAAACGACCTGAAGGTAGCAGGTAGACACACATGGATTACATAATCAGAAAATTATTATTCAGCAAAGCACTCTTAAAAATTATTTATTAATACATGTGATTTTCACAGGACACAGCTTCTCTCTGTAGTCATTAATATTATGTACTTAAGGTCAATATTTTATCCTTCAAGTGAAACAGGTGCTAAAAGCTTCAGCTTGTACAGTGGATTATTCAACTCTATCTTTGTATAAGGAGGAGATGGAGATGATTTTGTTAGTTTGTAACAGTTACGATATCAAACCAAAGTGGTACAGGCTCATTTGGACTTTAATGACAAGCACTTCGATTTAAATCTGCCACAAATTTGCCGTCAGTTAACAGCTACTACTGTTTGATTTAGTGTTGAAAAAGTAATCATTCCTGACTCGTTCGATCTGGATCAACAGACTGAACAGCAAGTGTTGAACAGAACAGAAGTGTTTAAATTTGGATTCATGATTTCGGTGTAAATCTTTCCATCCCTCGAGCCTTAGCCTCTTTCACAGATAACTTCGATAACACTCTGCTCCATTGGTGCAGGATCCAGGCAGCGGTGGGCGGCGCTTCCAACGATCTCATCTAGCAGGAAGTGCACGAGATTCTCGTCGGAAACAAAGCGCCACAAGTACATCTGCAGGTAGTGGCAGTCCACCTGGATCTGCTGCAGCCCGTATCGGCCAAAAGTGCGCAGGCGGACACACTCCAGGAATGTTTTTAAGCTGATTTTGATAATTCCCGTCATCACGGACACCTGAGGAAGCAGAAAGACGTGCAAGTGAAAATCTAAGATTTTTCCTTTTTCATTTTGTTAAATGAGGACCATCTGCAGATCTGCACCCACCTTGTTGAACTCCACTGAGCTAAAGATGTCGATCCTTTCAGAGAACAGCTTGTGTATGTTGCTCAGCAGATTGGTATCCATGGGAGCACTGAAGGTAAACAGAAGACAAGTGTTCAAGTAAATGCGTTTAAAAATAAAATAAAAAAGTTAAAGTATGATTAAAAATGCCTATGAAACAACTGACATCGTACTTTCAAGGATAATGTAACACTGTATCTGTGCCTTTTATTTATAATATTTTAATAACCACTCAGTGGTTATTAAAATGTCATTACAATGTCATTACTTTATGCTGACATTTCCAAAATCACTCACTGTACTCTACCAAAATAAATAAATAAATGAATCAAAAATCAAAAATAGGGTGTCAAACATAAGGCCCATGGTCCAAAATCGGCCCAACAAAGGTTCCAATCTGGCCCTCTGACTGGCATAGAAAAATGTGAATGCAAGCATCCATTTTGGAATTTTTATTGTGTTTTCAGAAGTTTTAAAACTTTTCTTACTTATAAAGAGCTTCCCTGTGGCCATTCACAGCAAAGTAAAATAATTAAGAAAAGTAAAGTAAGATGGGCAAAGAATTACAGAAAGATTCCTGTTTTTTCACTGTATATTGTAATTTTTACTGTGAGTCAAAAAAGATTTCAGCCTTATAATTATAGGACGGTATGGTAACAAGCTACCAGATCTTTCTCTGTAATTTTACAAATTTATTTCTCACAGTTTAAGCCCAATGAGTCATGCTGACAGTTTTCTTTCATTAACTGCAGCAGCATTTCTTCATCACGTAGAAAAACCGAGATGTAGTGGTGAAATTACACTTCTTTTTCTTATATTGGGATATATTAGGGATTAAATGTTTGGTTAAACTTCCGGGGCTCTTACGGTCAAAATAGGCTGCATGTGGCCCACAATATAAACAAGTTTGACATTCCTGATTTAAAATTTGCTTTCGCCCCATTTATAGGTAGCTCTGCACCACTGCTAGCACTATTATTAACTATTTTAAGGTCAATTGCTGAAAATCCCATTCTGTCCACTTGCACTGGTGTGTTTGCAGTGCACACTGGATCACATGCTCTGTGGTTAAGAGGACAAAGTTACAAGCCAGAGAGCCATAACTTGTAAACAGGTTGAACATGTGCTGCATGCTTACACACCAGTCAGTTAGTTTCTACAGAAATATTTATCTTCAGATACCTCTAGACATAGACCGTTATGACCTTGGAGACAAACTCGCAGCACAAAACTGTGTAAATGTTGCAAGTAAACTACACGAATTATGCATTTTCACCTTTGACCTAATGCACGGCCTCTGAGCTTGAACACTCCAACCTTTTCCACTGAAAACTCCTGTTTGGGAGTTGGTATTTGTTCTCTATGGAAGTTTGAAATCACAGATGTTCAAGAACATCCAAGTGCTGATTGAAAATCTTGACGGGAAACATTGGACAAATTTATAAAGGCCCTTCTATTGTTTCATTTTCTACACATTAGACTCTACTTACTCTACTTTTGCGCAGTGGTGTCCAAACCCAGGCCTCAAGGGCCGGTGTCCTGCAGGTTTTAGATGTGTCCTTGATCCATCACAGCTGATTTAAAAGCTAAATTACCTCCTCAGCATGTCTTGAAGTTCTCCAGAGGCCTGCTAATTAACTAATCATTTGATTCAAATGTGTTGACCCAGGGTGTTATCTAAAACCTGCAGGACACCGACCTTCGAGGCCTGGAGTTGGCCAAGCCTGGTGTGAACAGAACCAAAAAAAACCCCAAAACCACAACTGCCACCAGCTGAGCAGTGTGTGTAGAGCTATGGTACCTTGGGGTGTAGCTGGCAGCATAGCGGGCTTGCTGCCTGGAGCTGCTGTAGACAGAGAAAGTCCTTTTGCTGGAGTCGCTGCTGTGCGCTTTCCTCACGCCCTCTTCATACAAGAGACCAACCTATCATGCAGAAGGTTAATAAAACACCCCGTTCATGTGGGATCATGGGTGCATGAGGACATTGGGACAGTTGCAAAAACTCTCACCTGCACATCAATGGATGTGGTGTCCTCTACTACTCTCTTCATGACAGCGCGGACATTTCTTGGCTCAATAGTGTTAACCCAGTCTCTGGTTTCAACGCTTTTTCTTAACATTTGGGAAATAATCAGACCCTGAACCTGAAGCAAAACAAAAATAAAGCAACTAAATAAAAAGGTTGTTTCGCTTTTGTGACTTTTAAAGGTTGTTGATAAAAAGCCTACCTTGACATAATGGTTGAGTAGTTTCTGTGCTGCCTCCCTGGCTTCTGCACATAAAGTTGTAACAGGTGTTACGGGACTGTGGTGCTGAGACAGAGAGCAAAAAGCACATTCTTGTCATTACCTTTGGCAGAGTGACTGGCTGATAAAAGAGATCAAAAACATAATGAGAGCTAGTTCTCCTTGTTTTGTGATACCTGTACAAGGAACTGTTCATCTGTGAGAGTAAGTATGTAGGAGATGGTTGAGGTTTCGTACTCCAAGCAAAGACGAGACAGCAGCAACAGAAGGGCTGGGGGAGTTGAACCTCCTTTGTCTCCGGCGGTCTCACAAAACTGCCGAGAAGACTGGCATACAAACTTGATAAAGCTCACCACCAGGCTCTCACGTACACCCTGGCTGCAGAATTCACCCTAAAAGGGGGGGGAGACACACACAAACCGGTATCACTCGCACAATGTAGAGACAACACGCAGGGTTACAGTAACACATGATGTCACACATTAGTTCAAACAAATGAAAATTATAAAAGGTAGTTTGGGAGCAGAAAATGTTCACCTTGAAGTACGGCTTGTTAGAGAATGTGATGTCCTTAGCTGTAAAGAGATGCACTGATGCCAGCACCGACTTAATCTGATTGAGAATTGAGGCTGACAGGGAGGAGAGCAGCTCTGGTAGGCTGGTTGGAGCGTCTCTGCCAGAGGCTGGCCCAGCCACAGAAGTGCCAGCCACAGAGAGACGAGGAGTTGCCAGAGCCTGCCTCACGTCTGTCAAGCTGTCCATGTAGAAGCTCTGCAGAGCGGAAAGGTACTGCTTGACTCGCTCCGTCGCCGCCCGTATCACAATCTCCGTCCCCTTGTTTGGCACAGCTGAGCCAGGCAGAAGTTTGGCCACAGCCTGGAGTCTGCGGTGGAAGCGGTCCAGCGCACGTACAAGTAGGGAGTTATCCCCAACCCCTTTCTCCTCTTGTATTCTCCGCTCGACAAGCATGAAATATCGAGCAGCCAAATCATCCACAAAGGCATGCAGCTTGCCATTTGCCATCTGAGGAATATTTTTGGATGCCAGCTCGCCCTTTTGAGCATGGTTGATAAACAGTTCTTGATAGGAAGTGATTACCAAGCATAAGCTGCTCACAAACTCATTGCAGCCTCTGTCAATGAATTCCAGGATGTCAGTATTTGATGCGGGGGAAGGCAGAGAGCTGTTTTTGGGGGAGCCGTCGGTCGGCGATCCGGGGGCTGTTGCAGACGACAACCCGTGCGCGGAAGCATCTTTTGTGGCTGTGGACGGGTACGGCCTTATCTCTGCTTCCAGGCCCTGAAGATCTGACTCAAGGCGAGACCGCGCGTGGCTCAGGAATTTATCACAGAGCTCTTCTGCAGGCTCATCCAACTGCAACAGAAGCTCCACACACTCTGATAAATCTTTGGCACTTGACCCACCATCCCTATGATCACAAGAAGAAAAGACAGAAGCAGAAATGTAATGAAACGTGTGATTTTTTTCCATGAAGTTTGGTCAGTCAACTCAATTTGTGTTTATTTATTTGTAATTTTAATATATATGCAGTTGTGTCAAACATGCTGTTTATCCTAATTAAAATTATTTTTCTTATATATTGTAATAACTAGTCATTGTCACCTGAACTTCTGTCGAAGCTCCTGGGCCAGCTTGTCCATGATGGCGTGACAGTCATCCTGAATTCCCTTGAAGGAGGGCAGGTGGCTGTACTGCTGCAGTACGCAGCGGGCACGGCGGTGGGTGTTCACCGCCTGAGCGTAGGCCTGCAGCTCCAAACATTTATTCAATCTTGCGGGGAGTTCAAACAGAAACTGCAGCTTCCTCAACAGAGTGTGAACACCTGGAGTGAAACATGGTAAGACCCCCAAAATAAATAAATAAAATATGAATCAACCTATTAAAAAGTTTAATCCAAACAAACAGTCAGGTTAGGTCTCACCAGAGAGTTTGGTTATCTGCGCGTGCTGGTCTTGAAGAGTGCCGCTGATCCGAGCGCTGAACTCTGTGATCGCAGCCATGTTAGCAGACAGACAATCCATTTCATCTTCCATTTTCTTGAAGTCATTCTTCATCTTTCTTATGGTGTCTGGCAGAAGGAAAGAAAGAAAGAAGGATATTTCAGCTATCCAGGTTTGCACAATTTAATGTCAGCTTACGTTAGGGCAGCAGTGTGTGTGTTTATGATGTTCCTTCACCTGTAGCAGATATAAACTTGTTGTAGTTTTCATACACCAGGGTTTGCATGTCGCTGTCCAAAGAGCGGATCTGCCTGACCATACAGGTCTCCTGGTCCATCAGCTCCGTGAGAGAGCACTCCCTCCTGAGCTGGATTTGGATATTTAAAATAAAAAAGTTACTGTACGTATGCTCAGTGGTCATTTGTGTTTTCTAGATATAGTGTGATATAGCATTAAAACTGATTCATTCCTCACTGTTTGGCAAAGACAGAAGCAGATTTTTAAAAAGTGTTTTAAAATTCACAGCCATCTACATCTTCACCTGTAGTGACATTACAACTGGGACAAATGAAGGGAGTAACATTACTGCAATCTGCACTGTGTATAGTATTGTCGATTTCAGCATTTCATTTTCTATTATCTGGCATCAAGCTTCTGAAGCAGTCCAGCTTTGTGAGCCACTGAGCGGATTACAATGACAGTAGCAGTTTCGCACCTTGTTGAGATAGAGCTCCGGGTCGAAATGAGGCCCATTGATGTCGCAGGGATCCAGGGACTCCGGCTGCTCCGGGGCCTTTCCTTCCTCATTCAGCCCGTAGTAGATCTTCAACATGCCGTGCACCCTCCGCCTCCTTCCCGGGTCTTCAGCCACCGGCACCGAGCCCTCGTCCATAATGAACGGCGGCCAGCTGTGAAACGTTTAAAGTAAAATAACGATAAACAAAGGCGACGACAAACCAGCTGACAGGAGACAAACGACAGCCACTAGCACTAGCGGCACACAGCTCCTGTGTAATCGCTGTGTGTTTAGCCTCGCTGCCAACTGGAAACAACAAACTCATTCAGGATAAATATTCAGAAAATGTCATATTTTCTCTGAGACAGAAGCAGCTAGGTGGAAGCGCTGTTGTTTCCGGGTTTCTAGCCTATCCGGTGTTACGTCGTCCACCAGTGCACGTAATCTAAACAGCCAATTAGAGCAGTTTCTCTTTGTTTAGCTTTTTATTCACTAAAGGCTTCAAAATTTATGTATTTTATGTAAGAATGTATTTTTTGGCAAAGTATAGACAGAGACAAAGGTCATAATTGTTCAGGTAAGTGTTCTAGTTATGCGCACAACTGCGCATGTCCTAATTGGCACGTAACGCCATATAAAAGTGCTTAGATTGGTTGTAGGGAAAATTAATTGATGACACCAAAATGGATTAAATGTGTATGATAAAATTAACATACAGCCCTGATTATACTGCAATCTGTGATCATAGCAAATCCTACAGTGTTGAAATCAAGAAAAACACAAAAATGTTAATCCCTTGAGTGCTCAGAGGAAAAAAACACTTTTATTATAAGATTTAAAATGTGACAAAAGTCTATATTGTATCATGAACATAAAAATCATAGAGGAATAATAATCTGGGATATAGTTCAGGTATTTGAAAATCATTTGTATAAACAGAAAATCAGAGGTTTTAGGTGCATGTTAAATCATTTCCACAGGAGCACTCACCAAGCTTTCTACAGATATATATCAACTCTTATCATACCTGCCATATATTAAAACATAAACATTTAACAATGAACTTATTTCCTCAAACAATTTGAAATGGATCTAGTTAAGATGGCCACTCAACTAAGAAATTTACATTTACCATTTACAACTGCAAGTGTTAAAGTAAAACAAAATGCCACAGAAATACTGATGAGAAGTTTGCATGAAGTTATGTTATTAAATCATATGCAGAATAACATGTTGGTTAAAATATGGCTTTAGTACACTTAAGCAGCAGCACTGAGGAAGGAATATTTGATGACAGGTATGTTCAGAAAAACGGGGCCACTTTGCATCATCCCATAATTTTAATGAAGGCTGAGCTGACAACCGAGAGGAATTACAGTACACCGTTCAACATCCGCCATCCAGTTACTCAAATATACTCACATCAGATAACATAAAGGAAATACATCATTTTAAACCATAGCAATACCACAACTGTCCATTTTCTGGTTTCAATGCACCAAAACAGTAATTTATATGCCAACTTAGTAGAAACAAAAAAGGCACTTTAATCTTCTGTAAAGTGTTTGAGACTTATTTCTTCATTCACATATACAAACACTGGCAAGTACATGAAAACAAACCAAAAGAAAGTAAAAATGTTCTCTCATAAAAGCTAACAAACAATACAAAACAAATCTCCTGCTGTAAAATGTTTAGAAACAGTGTATTAGTATTAACAAGTGCAGCATCACATGATGTGTAGACTGTCGGAATGCCTATCCTACAACGTGACATGCATAGTGTTTGTTCGCAACAACATACTGTGCTGCTGGCGTTAGTATACAGACAGCAGCTGATACACAAGTCGAAGCATAGAAAAGTAAGAACATTCTGCCGTTTGCGTGCTGAGGAGAGTCGGGAAGAATAGACCGCATGTGCCGCCACATCTCCAACGAGGGCACGTGTTCAAGTGGAAGGTGCTATTACAGAGATGTGGAGACAGAAACTGCCTCCGTTAGCATTAGGGTGGGGTTCAGAGTGACACCCGGGGGACTCTGCCAAGTGCTGGAGGCTAAAATCTGACTCTGCAGCGTTAAGGTAGCATACACTTGGTTGCAGCATGTCAGGCAGGCTTGCTTTGGTGGAAAGACTTAAGATTTTCAACAGTGTGGCCACAACTTGGTCCTTGTTTTGTGTTCAGAACACACAGCCGCTCTCTAGTCACAACTGTGTCAACAGACTGGGTAGCTTTTGGAGATAAAGTGAAGCAGAAATTGTTTTAATGCTATATAAATCTAATAATCTAGTAATGAAATTCTTCGCATTGTCGTAAAGCTGAAAACGAGGCCTTTTCCCCCCCAATGATGTCAACAGTGACCGTGTTTGCAGAAAACAACAGTTAGTTTCTTTAATGTCTACACTTTCAATTTACCTTCTGTCATGTCAGAAGTTGCACAAGAACAGTATTGCATCAGTTTTCTTGCTCATCAGGTCCAACAGTCAGGTTAGACTGTGTGCCGAGAGATCGCTTGTATTAATCGTCCATGCTTTGAAATTTAACATTTGAATACAAGCATGGTGCGGCAGTGCTGGATGATCTTTAGATGAATATATTTTTTCCTACACAGGTTCTACAGTTTTATAGCTTTAATTCGATTCTTTTATTAGTGCAAATCCATTTAAACACTTGATACTGTGACCACAGAGTTGCAGCTTCTTTAACAAGAAGTTTTAAAACTCACATTTTTTAAAGCAGGTCGGTCGTGCCACCTCTTTCAAACTAGCTGCAGATATCGCTTAATATTGACTTTGTCAAAAACTCCTGTACTTACAAAAGTCCTCCACAACACAGCCAATGTGCTCCCATAAGGATTGTTTATGGTCAGGATAGCCGGACGCGAAACGTTTCTACTTTTTCTGAAGTGGCTTCACCCTTTCTAGAGATCAAGGCACTGGCAGTTTGAACAAAGCAGAATAGCGGAAATGCACCCTTAGATAGTCCCCTGAAAAGTGTTTGTCATGCTGACTGTTGCCGTTTGTGGTATCGCTTAAAAGTCTGAAGTGGAGTTACGAAAGCTTTAAATATTCTTAATGCTCAATCCCCGATAAGATGAGTAGAGGTAATGCAGTGGTTATACTCATTTGAGGTGCAACATGTTTGAATAATAGCAGTAAATCCGCTTCCAGAGCGCTGCAGAAAGGTCAAAAACAGTTATTGACTGGAGTCACTGTTTGAAGATTGTTATAAGGCTCGTCTCACACTTATTCATCATATGATCTTTACAGTAGGCTGTTTAAGGAACAGCCACTTCAGTTGAACCTTGGAAGCATAGCTGCTAGATCTTTTTTCACATTACTGTACTCGCTTAATGTACACAACTTCAGAAGATAAATATTGTCACTCACACTTGGATCGCTGTCATTTGGTCCTTTACATGTTCACATATTAGCAGATAAGTGTCTCAAGCTCAAAGTAAGTCTCTCCGTTTTTTTTGTTTTGTTTTAAATCTCAGTGTAAAATGTTCAGATTTGGTCTCTGAGAGGATCGGGTCAGATCTGATGGGCGACTTTAACCCTGCTCCAGACTCTCTGTTTGCACTGCAGAGTACGACACTGCAGACGCCTGTCGGGCGAAGAAAGACGCAGCTCTCTTGGGCTTCAAGCGTTTGATTTCTTTTCCTAAAAAAACAAAACAAAAAACACAAAAATGAACAAAGGCTGAAAAAAAATCTCTGACACTGTGAAACGGCACAGAAGGAGCTACCTCCAGAAAGGATAACGGTGCTGTTAAACAAGTTTGGCCCTCACCGTCATCGACGTAGCTGATGGTGTTGAGCGATTGGACTCGGCTGCACACAACGCTGCCTTGCCTGTGCAGCATCCCGCGCCTTCCGCCGCGCCCATTCTTGCTCCTTTCTTCCTGTCCGCCGGGCTGCTGTGACAAACTCACCTCGCCGTCCATCTCGGCTGCAGCTGCCCCCTCGGACGCAGACTTAAGCTCCACGCAGAACTCGATGAAGCCGCTCATGAGCTCCGCCTTGTTGGAGGCGGGGAAGAAAAAAAATCATAACTGAGTCTGCTGTAGTCTGCTGTTTAATGGCCTATTACAGAACCCAGACATCCTAAGACTGAGGGGTGGGGGATCTAATATCACAATAGAAGTCACTACTTCACCACAATATAGTGCATTTTCTGTAAATTCAGTGAATAGTTTATATAATCGCCACACGTAAAGTACAAATTCTTTTTTACACTTAAATTAATTAATAAAAAATGAACAGTACTCAGTCATACGTGATTATTTTTGTGCTTTTATGTATAACATCTTGACATATGTTTGACATATGACACTTTTCAATATCAAATGACTAAAGACCCAACATAAAATACTCACAAAATATATGAAATGCAAATGCACATTAAAAACGATATAAGGCTATTAAACACTTTAAACAAAAATAAATATGGGTCTTATGTGGCATCATCCTTTGTGGCACATACTAGATGACCCTCACACAGTCCCCATGACTCGAGAGCCTCCCTGAGGGCTCTGGCTAACATTTCCCCTGCATGGTCCTCAGGAAAACAGCACGTCTGCAAACACTGACTGCAGTGTGTCGGTCTCGGATGAAGTGCACTGTGCATACATTTGATGCTGCAGTCTAGCATGACACACTGTAGATTTCCTCCAATGTTTTGGCCCGACACTCATAATATAAATGAGGCAACTGGACTTGTGTGAAGTGTTTTCGGCTGGACATGTCAAGTGTTTTGACCAATTTAGAAATCCCTGTTTCTCGACATTCTAAGTTAGGACCGTGTCTTTACAGATAAAAGTTGCAATAGCTGCAAAAGCAATAATTATCTCCTTCCATCTTTGTGATGTTCTAACACTTGACTCCGTTTTATTTTGAGCACCTAACAGTTCTTTTTTTTTGCTTCTCATTCGTGAACCCTCTCCATACTCTTTCATGTGATCCTTGCGTAGGTGCTAGAACAGGTTTGTTTTGTCGGAGTCTGTGGTGGGGACTGCTTTGTGGTATAATTTTGCAAAGTATAGTTTTCTGGTCCATGTCAGACTTTTTAACAACACAACTATGTATATGCTACAGAAGTAGCCCCTCGTTTAGGAACGAGCTCTTTGATTTGTTTTGCAGTAAACAGTGTGCGTGTGACAGCACAAAATAAACAACAGTATAATATGAAACAACAGGCATTTTAATTCCATCTTCCGATATATTTCGCCATATCCTACAGCCCTACTAAGGCTTAGAGCCTGGTGATTATGGTAATAATGCTTTTACTATTAGGTAACAACTTTTTGGTGCCACGTTCACCGAATGAGGACGATAAACCTGAAGCACAAAAATGACTTGATATTTTTTAGGCTTCAGCACCTATATCAATTGTAACACTCATCTAAACATAAATATGCACAGCTGCTTCATTCAATCCTGGAAATCTCACAAACAGCAGGTGTTCTTGACAAGTGACTGCATCTTTTGTCCAAGTTGAAAACATCTCATTTGAAACTGCGTCAGAGGACTACAGCTGACAGCCATAAGACATGCTTGAATAGAGCAAAGAAAGTGGAGATATTCACACCATATTATTTTTTTAATTTCATAAAAAGTTTTCAAACAGCTGGCGTCAGTAGTTGAGCACAGAGGATAGTGGATAGAGGCTTTCTCCAAATGGGCGTAGGCTTCTCCCTTAAAGATAGGGTGAGGAGTTCAGGGCTCAGAGTTGAGCTGCTACTCCACTGTATTAAAAGGAGCCAGTTGACAAGGATGTCTACTAGAAACTGAGATATTCTGAGCATGTCCTACCAAGAAGATTCCCCAAGGCCTGGGAATGCCTCAGTGTTCCCCTTGGGTGAGCTGAAGGAGGTAGCGAGGGGAACACAAAGGAGGTTTGGACTTCTCTGCTAAGGCTGCTGCCACAATGCCTCAGCCCTGATGGATGGATGGAAAAAGTTTCTTACCTGTTTTGAGTAGATCTTTAACAACTTGTTGACAGGAGTGCCGTCTTCATCTCCGTCAAACTCCAGCCACAGGATGTGTGAATCCCCCTCCTCCTCGGGGTAGCTGTGGTCCCAGGAGAGCTCACTAAAGCGCAGGCCAAGCAGCACGTGCTGCGGGAAAACATTTCCATAACAGGAACAGAAACCGAGTGAGAACCACAGCAAGTGTGGCTGCTGTTTTACAAAAGGTGTGAATCACTGCTCACCTTCTCTTTGACATCCATCACATAAACACCTTCCAGGCAGATCCCGATGTTGACAGCTTTACGTTTTCCCCTTTGCAGGATCCCCTGCGCTGGTTTGTCAATCTCCCCAAAGAAGAAAGCGCACCTGTTTTCACATTTAAAGTTAATCATTTGCCTTCTGTGGAAAATTACAATGCAAAAATGTGTCATTATGCTACATCATACCCATAATAAGGCAGCGTGTGACAAGTGTTGAGGTACTGGTGTAGGAGCTGCGTGGGCTCGGGAGAGCTTCCAGCAGATGTGCAGATCTTACTGTACTCCTTAAAAAGGTTCTGCTCCAGCCCGACCTGACGGCTTGACTTCCCTCGCAAAGTAGAGAACAAGCCTCCACTCCCCATGGTGACATGTGCAGGCAGATAAGAAGACAGCTTCTTCTCCCTGTGGAAAACAGAGGACAGAGGTTTGCATCGGATCTGTGAAGTATTTTCTCTCGTCTGCTCCTCTTTCCTAATTTACCCAACTGTCAATCTTTCTTCCTTTCATGTTGGTCTCATTTAAATGTTCTTCGCAGCGCGTCTTACTGTGACTTTTTGTGAGACCAAAGGACAAAATGCACTCATCTCCCAATTAAATTGTCTAGAGTGTAGCTCTAGTTTTTGACCTTTCCTCCTTAAATGCTACCACTCACATTCTTAGATAAACACGCTCCTTAAGTGCAAGAGGACTACTTCCTTTACAGAATCTATTTCATATAATTATGTAGAAATCTTCTGATAAGAGCATCTAGATTTAAAATAACCCATAAACATGCCTCAAAGAATTGCCCGGCTTTGTCTCGTCATCGGCCATCATAGGAATCTATTTTGTTCTACTTTGGACAGTTAACGAAAATGTTTTATGTAGAGGACAAAGCAAGTATCTCGTCTCATTTTTAAACTGGTTGGGGTGCAGCATTATTGTTTATGTTCATGCAGTAAGAACATCGGATTATCTTTCGAAGTATAAAACCTATGGATCAGTCAGTAAATTGCTTTGAAACAGCAGGCAGGAAGTTCAGACACCAGATAAAAACACACAGTAGGATTTTGCAACTCCATAAGCAAAGACTTCCTTAAAAAGTCTATAAATATGCATGTTTTTGTGTAGCTGTGGGTGCCTGTAAGATGCTTCTAAGAGTAGATAGGTTACACTGATAATAATATACCTAATGCTGTATTGTATGTGCAGTGTCAATTTTTAGTACTTCACTTGCAGTGGCTCTTAGACAACCTGACAGAGAAGAAACCAATGATGAATGTTGTCATTAGAAATGCCTTATCCCACCTGCACACCAACAAGTACTTAGAAAAACACTGCAGTGTTCAGGCAACTGTTAATATAAAAAAAGGCTTCTTAAACAAAAGGACGACTGACCTTATTCACAGTATCTGTGTACCTTTTACAGGACTGCATCACATTGTCATAGACTGTAGTGAAGCACTCAAAGCTACTCAGTCTATCAGATCCCTAATTGAGGAATATGCAGGCTGTGGGAAATGGTTTGGGTGGTGCTTTTTACATTGTTTATTTTTTCTACTACATTAGGCTGTGCAGTAGAAAGGAATCATCTCAGAGTCTGACAGATTTATGAAAGGCAGATCGACCATTTCTTTATAAATAAATGGAAGAGAGATACTGTTTCATTTTGCATAAACTGCAAAGTCTGCGTGAACGTGTATGAGCACATTCTCTAAGTGCAAGAGTAAACATACACAGAGTAGAATACTGGGAAAAACTTAGTCAGATTAAGCAAGGATTACTTTTCTGAAATGGCACGCAACTGGCTCACTTTCACAGGTATGTATTAACCTCACTGACTCTGCAGTTTCCTTCTCTTCCATCTATGCTTTAAGAAATGTGTTTTAAAAAAAATGAATCCCACTAAATTATGAAGGCCTTAAGCAAAAATTATTTTAACTACTTTAGGTGGAGGGTACATAATGTGAATAAGGCAATGACTGAATGTTGCCAGACCACTAACAAAACACATAAAATAAACATCAGTAGGGTCTGGGGACCGATTTCTTCCTTTTCTATTATGTAAAGAGGAAGATATAACTGAAGTAGGAAGAAGCAATTGCTTTCAAATTGTCATTGTCCTGTAGATAAATGACTGAAACTGACAAAATCTAACCATTCCTTAAGCTTGTAGCTCACAACTTACCCCCCCAAAGCTACAATTTCGGACCCAGAAGCACAACTGATATAAGACTTAAGACATATCGGCCAATACTTTTTTCTTTCAGGCACATGAAACATAAACAAATTCCCCCTAGCATCATCATGTGTAGTTATTTATGAGCAGTTGCTTCTCACCTTATAGTTGTAGTAAACTGTTGGCTGTCCAGACTAGTTCCCTCATCGAGAGCAATAGACAAAGCTCCAAGACTAGTCCAATGCTCAGGGTCGCAGGGGTATCGACCGGTGAGGATGTTGCTCCTGGCTTCCTCATAAAGAAGTCGCAACACTCCCTCCTCTTGTATCTGCACCGGAGTGAGACAGTAACTCCCAGTAAGCACATTAAATTTGAAACTGAAAAAGAGTTTTTGTCTAATTAAGTCAAAATTTGTATTTCATTTAGCTTCGTTTGATTTGATTTGACATAATATTATGAGTCGTCAACTTTAATTTGCTGCTATGTTTGTAACACAAGGAAACACTGTTAGTTTTAACAAGCCATGTGAAGTCAATAAATTAGACAAAATCTTCAGAAAAATGAAATGCAGACCTCGGTTACCCCTGGAGTATAACACCGTTTCCACCATTCTAAGATTAGTTTAAGTTGTAGCAGAGTTAAGAATACCTGCAGCTCTTTAGATTTCGGATAAAACACACTGCGCCTGTACTGGAGACATGGTTCATCTGTAAAAAGGCAGAGGACAATCATGCTTTACTGTTTCGCGAAGTATTCAAGTCCACATTGGATGACAATCAGCCTCATCATCCAGTGTGGAGGAGTGAGGGTAGAAAGACAATGTGAGTCCCCTCAAGCCCACTCTGCTGTGGCTCACAGTCCTGTGCCGTGGGTGGAATTTACTCCACAGGAAAAGTAACAGCTTTTAAGGGATTATACAATACCTGTGTGATACTTTTTATGCTTTATTAGTGGAAAGCTGTCACTGTAGACTAAAAGCACCTGCCACACTGCAAATGTGTGGGCTGATCGTCTCTGAGGGGGAGGTTTTAGGACAAAAAAACAAACAGGAAAAGAAACAAAAAACAGCAGACTGAGTCAGTGCTTCTTACCCCACTTGCAACTCTTTTAAAATGTGTTGTACTTAACACAAGCAGTAACTAACTGTAAAAACTTTTGCTATTCTGTTCTGCATAACACATGCTAAGGGATGCTAATGATTTAGCTCATGAGAACTGCTGTAATCCTAAAAGGATCACATAATCTCTCAAAGTGTGGAATATAACGTCTGTTTTTCTCTTCCTCCAAATGCTTGTTCCATATTTACTTTGATTTTCTACCTGTTTCAGTTGTTTCTTTTCCTGTTCAACAAAAGCAGTTCATGTCAATGCCTCCTTTTCCATGTTTCTCTTTTATCACATCCAAGCAAACCTGACAGCCCTTTTATCCATTATTTACCTCAAGTAAGCCAGCAACCACCATTAACGTATAAGTAAGCTAGAAATAAAGAGGAAACAGCTGCAGAAAAAGAAACAAGCTGTTGTCAGCACGTAAAAATGCTTTGTTTGGAGGCAGAAAACCAGGCTGGTGACAGAAGTCAGCTTAAGGCAAACAGAGAGTGCCAATTACTAGACTGGACTGATGTTTACGTGCAGCTCATTGGTAACTACAGTGTATTAGAAACTATAGAATAACATTCTTCAGTCTGTAGAGGATTGCAGCTGTTTAATTGTAAGATTTATGGCAACAAGAGGGCATACTCCGTAAGCAAAAAGCTTTACTTTATCTTATTAGGAAGGATTTACAAGAATAATCTACCACTCAGCAGCAGAAGCCATTATCTTTCCTTTCATCTCTTTGTACACTGCAACACCCTTTTCCCGTACAAAGTTCGAGTCATGCTTTCATTACAGAAACTAGCTTTCTTGCGTTGACAGCTTTTCTTTAGTCCAGTGTTTGGTGGCGCACGCAAGTCAAAACTCTGACCTTGTGAAATGTCTTCCTCTGAAGCCTCGGTGAAGCGATACAGCAAGTCGTGCCACTGCCGACACAACTTGTACGGTTGATGCCTCGTCTTTAACTGCAGTTCTGAAGATAGGGAGTGAGGAAAAAAGTTATGCAGCAGCATGTTTTACTCATATCAAGTGATATCACATAATACAGTTAAGTGATAGAAATATGAGGAGGAGGGTTGGGGTTCTAACCGAGCAGTGGAGAGCAAAGCCAGAAGGCAAAAACATCCTGTACAGACTCAGGAGTATGGAGAGCTTCACGAACGTTGCGGCCCAGCTCTTGCACGGTGACAGTGCCGAGCCCTTCTAGAGTTAAGTGTACTGCACTGTCACCAAACAAGTATATAAGCACATCTTGAGCTGTGTGAACAAACATAATTTTAAAAAAAGCAAAGAGATTAATAACAAAAACAATAATAATAGATTAACTACTTTGGGGGTTTTTTGCACGATAAAATAATCTGGGTGAGACTGTTTGACATCATACCACGAGATAGTGTTGCAGAGGAAGCCACACTTCCTCTTAGCGAGTGATCATCTGATGAATCTGGAGGAAAACTGCACTCATCTCCTTCCATCTCTAACCTGAAATGAAAACACCAAAAATTCAGATGAGTAACAACACAGACTCACGACAAGATTCTTTACAGGGAGGAGCAATGCAACGGGAAGGGATGGCTAGAAATCTACCCAAGTGTCTGATGGGTGAGACAAAACAATCACCAGGAGTGAAAATCAAAACAATACTGTAAACTGCACTTGAGGAACACAAACACGTCGCAGTTGAACACAGAAGTGGCAACAGAGGCAGCACACCTGCAATATATTACAGTCCCACTCCCAACCCAAATGGACTCTCAAGTTATTCATCAACAGTATACTAAAAGGAAATGCCAGCAAAGCGGTGTAGGCGTGTGTGCTGCTTATACTGACATTCTTACACATGTGTGTAATAGCTTGGGAATAGCCACATAATATATCTCTAAACAAAGCATTACAGCTAAGTAACCTCTTCAGAGATAACTAGACCAGCAGGAATTCAATTCAATTTTATTTATATAGCGCCAAATCACAAGAACAGTCGCCTCAAGGAGCTTTATATTGTAAGGTAGACCCTACAATAATAGGGGGTGCATCTTTATCACTTTATTCCATTTGGTGCTCTTTCTATTATATTTTGTTCAAAACAAAAGTCAGGGTTCAATACATAACCCAGCGCCACTTCGTGTTTTTAACCCGAGAATGATCCTATGCGATCACTACATCCCAGTCAGTCGACTGCTGACCTCACCCTGTTCAACTGCAGTGCTCCGTGAGCACCAACATGTAACTGTTACGGTTTTTAACGTGGCTTCGAACATTTCTAGAACAGCCTTCATACCGTTACAGAGAGACAACAAACACGGGCGTCGTTGAAACGGGCAACATCTCGCCGCCCGTGGATAAAATAATAGCTAGCTCCTCAGTTTTAACAGGGCTGCCCCAAACTCAGCCGGGGATTAAATTTGTGTGACATTATAGAGAATAACTCAACACACAAAAAGTGAATTGCGTAGACTATTATCTAAAAGGCAGTTGAAAACACCATGCTAGCTAAATAAGCTAGGCATCGGAAATATTACCAACACTGGACGTCACTGCGATCATTTTAGACGTGTTAATGCGCTTCATTTATCTGCCAGTAGGAAACAATTTAGATGCCGAAGCTACTGGCCCATTGGCTAACTTTGTGTGTGTTTTGTTTAACAGAGTGACCCACTATTAATAGCAAGTGATGAAACTACTATGTTCCAATGTCTCTGTTGTCCACCTACCTGCCAGTTCCTGTAAGTTTCCGTCCACTCGCTTCTCTCGATGGGATCCTGTTGATTTTGTAAATACTGTGGCCAAGTACACCAACTAATTAAAAACCCGCTGTTATTGCCCTCACCACAGCTTCCCAGCTACCCTGAACTAGCTCTTCTAGCAGTTGCAACAGTTTCAAATTGTGCGACTCCCGAACGACTTGATTATTCTAACCCGTTCCTCATTACTTGGGTGTGACAGCCAAGCTAGAAGATTTTTTTAACCACAGCAATTCAAATATTTCTAAATTAAACAGTCGCGGAGGCAATTGGAAGCGAATATCCATACATGTTCCATCTGGAGGTAGTTTGAAAGTTCACTGACTGACATAGAGTGTACACTTTGAAGTCGTTCACATGAGATCGGGTCAAAAATATTTGATCCTCAGAATGACGGGGAAAATGAGGCGAACGTCAGAGAGTGCGTCGTCCCGTCACGTGACTGAAACGTAATCGCAGCTGTACTTCAGCAGGCAGCGGATTAATTCTGTTTATCTGCTGACTGTCATTAAGTTTACCTGCGAAAAACAGATTACAGCCACGGTAATACAATCGATTCCACGCAGTCACAGCTTCAGACGTCCTCATGAATCAACTTTGATCTGATACAGTCTCAACCCGTGTCTCACAAAGTGGTATTTATTGGATTGCATTTACTCACAGTTTAATATCACCCATTGTATTTCCCCATATTTATAGCCTTCTTAAATTGTATGTGTATATATCCTTGGCAGTATATTGACCTGTTATTTAAGTTTAATGCACCATGTCAGGGAGTATTGCCATAATTATGTTATCCTTGCATAATGACAATAAAGAGTCATGAATCTTTTCAACAGATTTAAAAACAGTGACTCTAAATATACACCGACCAGGCATAACATTATGACCACCTGCCTAAAGTTGCGTTTGTCACATGTCACCCTTTTGCTGACCCATGGAGGCATGGACTCCACTAGACCCCTGGAGGTGTGCTGTGGTATCTGGCACCCAGATGTTAGCAACAGATCCTTTAAGTCCTCTAAGGTGCGACATGGGGCCTTCATGGATCGAACTTGTTTGCCCTGAACGTCACACAGATGCTCAACTGGATTGAGACCGGGGAACTGATCAAACCTTATCAAACTCTCTCAAATCCTTACATTCGCATAATTTCCCTGCTTCTAATACATCAACTTTGAGGACAAAATGTTCACTTGCTCCCTAATTTATCCCACACAATAACTCTTGCCAAGATGAATAGATAATCAATTATGCCTGATAGGTGTAAATAACATGATGGAAATACTGCAATTTGTAATGTGCAAAAAAGGCATGTATGTAAACAGTAAAGTGATTTTTTTTTTTTAATAAACTGCCTTGTACAGTTTTAGGGAAATGCATTACATTACATATTGGCATGCCTATATAACTTTGTGTTTGAATGATTATCTCTCAGCTTTACCAGTCTTCCCTTTTACCAGTCTCAGTATTATTATTTTTCACCTTTTCAAATTTGTATAAGGAGACAAAGCCTTCATATGGTTCACCGTTCATCTGCCAGCCACCTGACGCAGGCGTCTAACTGCTAAGGCAGCAGGCTGGGTATTAACTAATGGGATTTGGCAGCTAAGGTGTCAGAACAGAGGACACACTCGATGGCTTTCACTGCATTACTGACAACGATTAATCAGCCTTTGTAATCTGATTCCTTTCACTGAGTGAGAGAAGAGAGGCGAGGAGAAAGTGCTATCTCACAGCCACTGTCATGGAAGGTGACAAGTGAAGTATTTTAATGTCTCTGCGTGCTGTATTTACATCACAAAGAAAATAAGAAAACAACTCCACTCCATGAGACATTTAGTAACCTCAAACTTTAATAAGTCATCTTTTATATATTATCGTCATAATCCTGTTGCGCAGCAGAGCATTGTGCCTCATGTCTCTCTACAGTCAGCTTTACATCTTCCACAAAATATATAATTTTTGTACACTTGCTCTTCGATTAATGTTTATCCTCTGATTGATGGGTGACTGCTTTATTGCGTTTGAGACAAACAAGTCTTGTGAGTGTGTAATTATAATCCAAACCACTTTCAAAAGCAATATTGGTAATTGCATATATTTGTAGGACTGTAAACAAACAATCAAGGATTTGTTAATCTTGTGCAGTGAATAACAGGCAAAATAAAAGTGATAGACAATTAAAAAAAGTTCTCATTATTTTAAGCATCTTATTCATTTTAAGGAGTACAAGTGTCTGAAAACTGGATTAATCATAGCTGCTATGGGTACATTTACTGGCAATAAAGACACCAAGATAGAATTTGACTGGGAATTAGAGTAGATGGGTGGATGGTTATCTGACAATAAAAAAACAAAAACACTATCCCTAAATTTGTGAAATTCACAGAAATTTGTTATTTGTGTTCTTTTTTAAAAATTGAAATCATTCCTTAGATGCCGTCTTGTACAAGTTATTTACACGTGATGTTTGATGTAAAATGTGGTTTAGGTGGGAGTTGTTGTGGCTGCAGCACTCCCTTCTTCGACCTGGTTTTTGAGCAGGAGGAACTTCAGCACAGGGTCGAGATACTCCATGATGGTTTCTTTCACTCCCTTCTCTAGCAAGTACCCTTCTGTCTCGATTTCAGTGTTTTCCTTTCCTGCCACTGCCTCCATGGCGGTCTGCAGGAGGCGCAAACTCACCAGCACAGAGCCCTGCAAAAGTGAGAGCGATTGGGGAGCAAGTTAGACAAGGGTAAGCTCTTTAAAACCCAGTGTTGTATGTCTCACATTTTATAAATTACAAGCTCGCTGTGGCACCACAATCTCTGCCTGAAATCATGGTCGGGCTTACCTGTAAGAGGAAGATTGACAGAACTCCAGCCCCAATTGTGTTCATCAGGCCCATGTAGTAGTTGACCAGAGCCTCTCTGCACCCCCGGAGGTAGATGTTGAGCTCTTCGGTTTGGTAATCATAGTTATAGTGAGCTGAATTGTTGGTAAGCTGATACTGCATGCACGGCCGTGGAGAACTGGGGTTACAGCAACTGAATGGGACTCCGTCTACCAAGTAACGGCCATCCACGTTGCTCTTGATGCGGCTATAGAAACAAATGAGGGATTACTAACACTGTTACCACATGATTGTCTTCTTTAGTCACACTTTTTCAATCCAAACTCTTTCATTTTTTAAGAATATGCACAAATGTGAAACCCACTACCCTCCAGCCCCTTACTCTTTCACTTCCTTAGAGCTGAAATCAAGGTAGCGGTTGCTGATCCACTGGACCTCGAACCAATCCCTGAAGTCATTGTTCCCACAACACTGAAACTCCATCTGCAGACGATCGATGTTCTGCTTCTGGAAGCAGCGGCCTGGTGTGTCTGTATCCTTGTAGAAGCGGATGCCATTCCTCAGGCCAGCCTTTAGAGAAGACTCCAGACTGCCCTTCATTGCGTAGCTCATGATGACAGCTAGCAGCATGAGCACGGTGAAGAAGCAAGAGACGGCAAAGTAGGGCTTCAAGAAGTTCTTCCAGCGAGGGAATCGCCCAGCGTCCAGGGCATCCTGACAGATCTTTGATGCAAAGTAGTTGATGCCCAAGGAGGCGAGACCAACAATCATGAGGGTGTTCGGCACAATATGAATGTCTTGGTTATCCATTACCTGAAAGTGAGTCACACAGCAATGTGTGGAATATTAAACCATTCAAATTCATTTCAATAATTATGCAGAACAAATAAACAAAATTAGTGAAGTATGAAATTCTATGAAAATCGCACTCACCAGCCACTTTGTGAGGTACACCTGTTCAACTACTTGTTAACAAAAATACCTAAGTAGCCAGTCACATGGCAACAACTCAGTTCATTTAGGCATGTAGACATGGTCAAGATGACTTGCTCAAGTTCAAATCGAGCATCAGAAGAAAGGTGAGTTAAGTGACTTGGCTGTTGGTGCCTGGTCTGAGTATTTCAGAAACTGCTGATATACTGGGGGGGGGGGTGTTCTACACAACCATGACTGAAGATTGCTTGTAGCCAGTGAGCTTCAGCTCACACTGAAAATGTCTCTGTGATACTAAAGGTTTAAGTAGAAAGGCCTGGCTACCTCAATCCGATAGGTAAGGAATGGTGACTGAAAAAAGAACACTCGTTACAAACAGGGTATGCAGAAGAGCATCTCTGAGTGCACAACACATTTAAGCAATGGGCTACAGCAGCAAAAGACCACATCAGGTACCACTCCTGTCAGCTAAGAACAGGAAATTGCGGCTACAATTTGCATGGCCTCTGCAAAATTGAACACCAGAAGACTAGAAAAATGTTGGTCGGGTGAGTCTCGTTTTCTGCCTTGTATCAATGATTTACTTTGTTGTTTTGGGGTTGTAATGATGTGGGGATATTTTCTTGGCACACTTTGGGCCCCTCAGTACCAACTGAGCATGGTTTAAACCCCAAAGCTTACATGCTCCTGACCATGTCCATCCCTTTATATTCACAGTGTACCCATCTTCTGACGGCTGTGGCCTTGTACAGGACAACACTCCATGTCACAAAGCTTAGATAATCCCAAACTGGTTTCTTGAACATGATAATGTTCACTGTCCACAAACAGTCTCCACAGCCACCAAATCTTAATCTGGCACCTTTGGGAGTGATGCAACACCAAAATTCAAGTCATGGATGTGCAGCCAAAAAAATTTTGCAATAACTGTGTGATGCTATCATGTCAATATGGACCAAGCTCTCTAAGGAATGTTTCCAGCACCATGTTGAAACTTTGCTATGAATAATTAAGTCAGTTCTTAAAAGCAAAAAGCAGTTGTGTCAGGTGAATGTCTAATAAAATGTCCAGAGAGCTTATGTTCACAGCCATAAATATAATTGCATGTATATGTAAACTTTTTAACCAATTTTTCTCCTCTAATAAGTCAGACTGTTCTTCTCCAATGCCTACTATTTTGAATATATAGACACTAATGCGGAGAGTACAGTCCTGAAATGAAAGTTAACATTTTTGACATCACAACATGCGTTGATGAGGCTTAGAAGGCTTAAAAGGATTCCACCTTTATTTATGAAGAGACGTCAATTTGTAAATGTGCGTAAATATATATAGAAATAAAACATATTGTCAGCATTACTGTCAGATGCTAAATGTCATAATGAAGAACTAGACCAGAATGTATGAGCCACAAGCAGCTGGGGCTTAAAAGTATCGTTCAAGGATACCTGTCGTACATTTAGTAACTCAGAACTCAGTTTGTTATCCACTTCTACCACACAGAACAGACACAAACACCACAACTGCATGAAATTGCAGCCACTTCCCTTTTAAATATGGTAGTGAGGTTCTACTGAATGCTGCACTATTTGTCTTTGGTTTGTCTTTGGTTTACGTATTTGGTAAACCAATGTGATTCCAATGGAACATGTTTGTAGAGCACAGTTCCTGAAGCTATATGTCAAGCAAACTAACATCCTCAGAGATTCATTTTGGTAAAATGGAAATTTAAAAAAATAATTTCATTTTGAAAACACAACAAAGTCTTGTGTTCAGTCAAACGTTCTCTGATGATGGGATTAAACCTTTACTGTAATCTACATAATAAGATAATATTTTCTTTGCATTTTTCAATCATTCCAAGCGTGTGTAACAATAAAACTGATCATACAAAGCTATGGTGACAGCTTTAAGTAGCAGTAGGGATTAGGGTAATTAAGACTGACGAAGCCTAATTTATGAAATGATGAGTCAGGATCCAAAGTGGGTCACAGGTGTGTTGATTGCCGATTAGCACGGAGATTTCATTTATCCTCTAAGACTTTTTCCTTTTGCATTTTCCCTGAAAATCTAGTGTCTACAGTTAAAACCCAACACAGAAGGCATTTGTTGAGTGTACTCAGGAATATTCACACCTGGTATTATAGCGTATAATCAGATTCTTTAGGCAATTAAATATAGCGTCCCTGATATTTGATGCACAACTTGATGTGAGATTAGAAATATTAGCACTTATTAGTGGTTTATTATTTGACATTATTTGTAATAGTTATCATTGCAGACAACAATAATTTTAATGACTTTCTTCCCATTACACACAGTTACAGTAACTATGCATACTCTTAATACTACATTTCATGCAAATAGTAGTTACCCAGTAGTAATTTTCAGGCATCCTACAATGGGTAAATTCAAAAAGTATAAGAAAGTATTCACTCTAGGAGGTCAAATTTTAAGTACCTCTGCCCTCCTGCGGAGCTCCGTCTTGAGGATGCACCCCAGGGTGAAGGTCGTGGCCCCAGCAACCGTGGCACACCATGACAGGATCCACAGTCCCTGGGCTAGCTTCACCCTTTTCTGAAAGGGGAACTTCATCTTCATCACCACCATGGTTGCAGCGGGGGAATCTTACCAGGTCTCACCGGGGGGTAGGGGAAGGAGAGCGACGAGGCCGCGGGGGACGATGCTGTGCTCTGGCTGTGAGAGAGGAGAAGAGATGAGAGGGAGGACTCCAAAGGCTTAAAGATGAAGATGGCAGAACTGAAACACCCCTGTATAAACAGTGTGAGGACAGTTCAGACACAAAACAGTAGTTTTGTGAGAAACAAACAACCAAACTAAGAAGTAGAGAGGTTAGCAGAAAGTCCCTGGAAACTTCTGAGTTTTAGAGCTTTACATCACAAGTGGTGCATCTTCAATTAAACTGATGTTGGTGGGTCAAATTTTACCTTATTTTTTCCTAAAAGATTCTGAAAAAAAGTCCAGTTATCTCCAGCAACCACTGTGTACCGTCCAATGTGCCACACAGTGGATTTGGCACACTGGATTTGGTAAACCTGGATGCAGGGGGGCGTCTTACCACTAATACCTACCTATCCTATTAAACTGGTTTGTGGATCCAGGCCATTGTCTGCTCAGCATCTGTCACTCATACAGAGGGACATGGATGACAAGCCAAATTGAAATTGACAGGGAGGTATTATTAATACACAAGTCATTATCTGTGTAATGCAGACACTTGGGACACATCTACTGGAAAAAATTACAAAGTACAAGAAAATTACATGAGATTTAAAAAAATATTTAGACAAATAGGTCTAAATATTTATTTCCATTTTCAATTTGCCATTATGTAGAAGTCTACAGGTTGAGAAACAGTCAAAGTCCTCTATTGGACCCAGAGTCACTGGCTCTCAACTCTGTGTAGTAATATATGAGGGGAAGAGTAGCCAACTCTCATTACTGCCTGACTGATACTCTGAATCCAAGTAGCATGGTCCCAAGGTGGCAAACATTCTCACCTCCTCATCCATACTGGTACCAATTTTCCATTAATATTTCTGGTCAATATGGTCTCTTTCATTTGCTCTGACTTTGCAGAACTCCTCTTATATGTAAGCAAACAAATCTACAATGAATATTTGTCTCCACCTTCTTAATCAGAACATGTATACAGTGAGATGATGATTTATTACAGTTCACAAAAGGCATCTGAAAGTGTATCACTACTGTTGTACTAATTTTGGTATCAATCCAGGATCAAGTAAATACAGGGTAAGTATTGACATTTTTGCTTTCCACAATTATTAGTCAGTGCAACAAAACACACCTTTCAGCTTTTCTTGTATTTTGAAACTGGAATTTTTGGAGACCTGGAATGTAAAGTGCTTTTCTTTAAAATGTGATATAGGCCATAAATAAAATAGATGTGACAGCAATGCTATAAGTTTCAGACGTTTTTCATGTTTAAGGTGTATCTATAGATTTTTTTCGTTTCCAAAAAATAATTTATTTAACTCAATTCAGTGGATTACATCACTTAGATAATAGAAACAAAGTATCCACGCTGTCATGCTAGTATTGAATTTTTACTGTGGGTGGCTGTAGCTCAGGTGGTAGAGCAGGTCATCTACTGATCGGAAGGTTGGTGGTTCGATTCCCGGCTTCCCCTAGTCTGCATGCCAAATATCCTTGGGCAAGATACTAACCTGAAATTGCTCTCCGATGCATTCATTGGAGTATGAATGTGTGTGAATGTCAGTTGTGCTTGTGTGAATGGGTGAATGCACAAGTTGTGTAAAGCGCTTTGAGTGCTCAGAAGAGTGGAAAAGTGCTATATAAGAACCAGTCCATTTACTTCTTTTTTTTTTTTTTTTTGCTTTGCTCTGGACTACCGTACTGGTCCATGAAAAGCGCTATATAAATCCAATCCATTATTATTATTACTACAGCTATAGCCTGTACATGCTTATAGTTATAGTATATTCATAATATACCTTCATACCGTGTACATTGTAACATACCTATAATAGATCTATATTCTGTAATATATCTATATTATTGCTAAAGCACTTTCTGGATGGATGCAAACTGCATTCCGTTGCCTTGTACTTGTGACATGTACAATGACACTAAAGTTGAATTCTATTCTATTCTATTCTATTCACAGCTGAAACTGTGTCTCACTGTTTTGTTTTGGGTTTGTTTTTTTTTTTCATTTCAGTTAGATGTGACATGGACAGAGACACAACTGTAAAATCTGTTCATTTGCAAGCTTTTATTTTGGCAGGATATTGTAATATGAGGAAAACAGCAAACATAACATAATTTTCACATTTTAAAAGCTATAGCAATACCGTATTTATAAGTATATATATATATTATCAGTAGCATGTAAGGCAAGCCTATCATAATTAAATTGTACTATAAACTGAAAGGAAATCAGGTTCAATATAATCTTTTTAACTGTTTTAAATTGCTTGATGTTGTTTATAGCATTCAAGAGTATCTAACAGTAGCTAGCTATGTAAATAAGTATAACTTATATGATGACTTTTTAAAATTCTGCAATGATGAAAAAAGAAAAGGAACTGCAGTAATCAGCCACAACATTAAAACCACCTGCCTAACATTGTGTATGTCCTCCTTTAGCCACAAAACCACATTTGACCTGTCAGAGTATGAACTGTGGCTATTTTGTTGTTTCAGCAGTGGAACCTTTGGCTCATGTGGGCTCTGTGGTGGAGCCTTGGAGGCCCACCTGTCAGTGGTTTTGGCTGACCATTCTATTTGTATCTATGCAACAAAAATACACATTTACATTTTACAATGAATTAATCAGTTTATCTAAGCTGTACAGGATTTTCCAAGTAGTGGAAAATATATAGTATATAGTATAGTATAATATAGTATTCATCAACCAACAATCACTTTCAGCAAATGCCAGCTATAATAATTTAAAGCTAGAAACTCATCGCTTTTATTGAATACACCAATTGGACAGTAGGAAAGTTTATCAAAGTAAATCCATAAAATCTACTTTTCAAATTCAGAAATTAAATTACATCAAACATCAAATTAATGTGGCTGAATCCATAAACCACTAAAACGAGCTTATTCATTAAACTTGCTACTACAGCTACATTAAATTAGGATTTTAGTGCAGTCATGTTACTGTCACAGCTTTGTTCGCTCTCCTTTCAGCACCTCATCTGGAATCCCTCCTATCCAGCCATGTACTTCAGCCCTGTCCTGCTCTCTTCCCTCTGTAGTGTAAGAATCACATATGAAGTGGTTTAGCATCCGCTCGGCTGACTGCAGGCTGGCCAAGCTGCTTTCTGCCTTTGACATACTGCTATCTATTGGCCTCCCAATAACCCTGTGGTTGCTTGTGTTCCAATGATGAATGATCTCATTATCTAAATCCTCAGTAGCTTCATTCCCTCGATGGCGGAGGTCCATCATGGCCTCTGTGCCTCTCAGCTCTTTTTGCATGTGATGGCATGCCAGAGGAATTTCCTCAAGGCTTGCTGACCGGATAAGAATGGCAGATCCATGATTTGGACTAGAGGACCTGTAACTTCCCTCACCTGTAATGTCATCAGAAAGATTCTTCATGCCAGAAGGGCGAGAACTAGTTTGTGGTGCAGGTAAATTGTCACTGTGGGAGGTGAACTGAAGATGAGGTATTTGCAGTGGGCGTGGAGAGTGTGGTCTGGGAATTTCCTCACTTCCTGACTCGCTGTCTCTGTCCAGGTCTGCTTCCCGGTGTCTCCAGGTCTGACCCCTGTTTGATCCTGTCAGTATAAGCCGTGGGGTCTCTTCTCCCACTTCAGACCAGTCAGATTCCTCCTCCTCTGGGACTGACCCTAGAGGTTGCTCCTGCCCAGCAGCTTTAACCTTTCCATAATTATCGTTGTCCATAAACTGAACTGGAGGGGGAGCGATTGGGAGAACCACCTGATTAATGGTATCATCTGACTGAAAATGATGGTTGTTTTTGTGTATTGCAGAAGTCACCTGAAATGAGAAGAGAAACTGATCAGTTCAATGGAATTTGGAAATAATAAATGTGAAATATGATTGAAAGGAAAACAAAGGTTTTGTATGAACAAAATTATACTAATGCCGAGTGCTATGCTGTCCTCTAAACTATTTAAGACATAGGAAAAACATATTTATACTTCATACTGTATGAAAAGACTAATATAACCTGCATGTCATGTGGACTCTGAAACCTCAAATTTGACATTTTGGTCAATATCATCTTCACAGACATCAGAAATCACAAGGGATGAATGGATCCGACTGAGAAACCAACGACACTCCACATACATATGCATTTTGTCAATCACAAGCTAGAAACACCATAAATCATGTGGTTTGTCATCTATTTAACAAACTTACAACTAGAATATCAAATTATTATTGGGGTATTGAATTCAGTGGGAATTTAGGTATTTTTCCATAAACGGTAAATGGACTGATTCTTATATCTAGCGCTTTTCTACTCTGTCCGAGCACTCAAAGCTCTTTATACAGCTAATCCATTCACCCAATCACACCCATTCACCCAAGCACTTCTAAGCTTAAGCGCTAAGTATCTAACACTCGGATGGATATATCGGAGAGCAACATGGGGTTAGTATCTTGCCCAAGGATATTTGGCATGCAGAATGGAGCAGCCTGGAATCGAACCACCAACCTTCTGGTTAGTGGCTGAGACGCTCTGCCACCTGAGCAATAAGCCATTCCTGATATCAAGAGTGCTGCGGGCCTGCTTAAAAACCAAGAATTCCAGGGCTACCGAATCATAAATCTCACTCTAATCAAAATACAAGAAAGAGTGATGCATTTGAAAACTGTATTCAAAAAACATAAACTACACAGGCTGTTGGTTATAAATTGCTAATCCTACTCAGACACAAGTGTTTAGGCCAGTGTGTGACCCACTTGCCTCTGGGACACAAACTTCAATACCAGAGTGGTACATTTAGGTGAGAGTAATTATTAATATCACAAACTAACCCCCACCCCCTTGTTACCAGTTGAAAGTTATTTTTTATATAATGAAATACATTTATATAAATATCTAACTGTATGTGACTAGAAAGTAATTTCAAAATGAATTTATTTTATTACTGCAGCTCACTTGCAGCACCTAGAGATATTTTCCACACTGATCTAAACAATCAGATTTTTTTTTCTGCAACCTTAGCAGCCGCTACTTTGATATTTGCAAGGAATGCCAGAATTAAATGTTACTAATATTTTCCAGACCTAGAAATGAAAGAATGCCAAAGAGCTTACACTGAACACTTCGCCAGAGTTGCCAAATTTCACATTACCAAGCTGCTGTGTCAGCTCTGAAATACGACAGTTCAATCTTTGTCGTTCTTCTTCCATATTTTGAGTCTGAAACAGAAGGAAAATGGGGGAACAAGATGTAATAGCTCACATATATGTTTATAGTAATGGATGTCTTACATCAGATGTACAGCCATGCTTGCTTTCTCACCACTGAGTGAAGCTTTTGCTCCAGAACATTATTAGTCTGCTGTGTGGACGAGCAGTTATCATGTAGTCTGAAATAAGGCAGAGACAGACTTACTCAGCAAACATTATAACAGTTATCACTATTTGCAGTTAGTCTCTGGAAAAGGCATTCTTCACCTCTTAAACCTCTCTGTGAGGTTGCTGAGCTCTGTGCGTGTCCTCTGAAGTTCCGCCTCCAACAGCTTTTGGCTACTCATGAATTCCTCTCCCAAACACTCCATCCTCACAGCTGTCTTCAGCAAACTGTGGTGCAGACCTTCATTTTGTTCCTGTATTATCCTAAAATACAGACAGACAAAAGCAAGAGTTGTCAAGCTTTGATCCATTTATTTTTAAATCGTTGTTTTTCTTTTTAAATGAACAGTTCCATATTTTCTATGTTACACATCCAAATACCCAAACACCCAAATGAATAACATTGCACTTACATGATTCTACCCAGCTCCTCTTTCTTCTCCTGCGTTGAAGTAATAAATACATGAATTATTTTTTTTAAAAAAAGCATTCAACGGGTACTCAGTTAGGGTTAAAGTGAAAAATGAAATGAAATGAAAGATGAACACATAATATTAGTCTAGGATGTCAAATTGATTGCTATTAGTTTGTATTTAGTAGCTAATCTATTGTTCTGTAACTAATCTATTGTTCTTTAACACGTGAACGTCATTTGCAGATCTATTGTCTGCCATGACGTGTAAGCTGTTGCCCAAATCAATATGAACGGAAATTAGATGAACATCATTACATAACCAGATAATAAAAAACATAAAACACAGGCAGCCATGTGATCCTGGTAGTTACTTGTGTGTATGCACATCATAATAGAAAACATTTTCAGTGAGTATAATAATGCCATACTTGTTGTAATGATGGGCCAATGAAACTTGTTCGTTCCTCTTCGTGGCTGCTGGGGTTGCTTGTTGTTGTCATGGAAGACTCTGGTTTAATGGAAAGAGGCTCCGTCTTCCTGTGTGCCAGTGGACTGCCAGCAGAATGCCCCTTCAAATGAGTGTGGTGGTCATCGTGGTCAAAATCATTGTTTCTTGAGTGGTGCTGGTTGGGATGCGATTCATGGTGGTGATGACCTGATCTGTAGTGGTCTCCATGTTGTACGCAATGGCCTGGATTGTGCTGGTCTCCATGATGCTGATGTTGATGAGATTCCCTATGTTGATCTTCATGGTGATGATGGCCTGAACTATCAACATCATCATGATGATGATCTAGACTGTGGTGGTCATGTTGATGGTGAATGTTCAAAATATGATGGTCACGGTGACGATAGTGATGCTCTGGACTGTGATGGTCTCCATGATGACGATGATGGTCTGAAAAGTGGTGGTCTCTATGATGATGGTGATGATGATCTTGACTGTGGCGGTCTCCATGATGATGATGGGGATGCCCCAGATTGCGGTGGTCTCCATGATGCTGATGCACTGGGCTGTGGTGGTCCCCATGATGAAGTTGGTGTTCTGGGCTATTGTGGTCCCCATGGTGATGGTGATGGTTTGGTCTGTGGTGGCCCCCATGGTGATGGTGATGGTCTTGGCTATGGTGATCTCCGTGATGATGGTGATGGTCTGGCTTGTGATGGTCCCCATGATGATGGTGATGGTCTGGACTATGGTGGTCTTTGTGATGATGGTGATGGTCTGGACTATGGTTGTCTCCATGGTGATGGTGGTGACCTTGGCTATGGTCTTCTTGGTGATGATGGTGATGGTCTGGACTATGGTTGTCTCCATGGTGATGGTGGTGACCTTGGCTATGGTCTTCTTGGTGATGATGGTGATGGTCTGGACTATGGTGGTCTCTGTGATGATGTGGATGGTCTGGACTATGGTGGTCTCTGTGATGATGGTGATGGTCTGGACTATGGTTGTCTTTGTGATAATGGTGATGGTCTGGACTATGGTTGTCTCCATGGTGATGGTGATGGTCTGGACTATGGTCTTCTTGGTGATGATGGTGATGGTCTGGACTATGGTGGTCTCTGTGATGATGTGGATGGTCTGGACTATGGTGGTCTCTGTGATGATGGTGATGGTCTGGACTATGGTGGTCTTTGTGATGATGGTGATGGTCTGGACTATCATGGTCTCCTTGGTGATGGCCTTGGCTATTGTGGTCTACATGATGATGGTGATGGTGATGAACATGACCGTATTGCTTGCCATGGTGGTGATGGTGTGCATTACTATGATGATGGGATGGGCTATAGGGTTCTCTATGTCGATGTTGCCCACGGTAATGGTGATGTGATGCAGAGTGGTGATCTTTGTTGTGGTAGGTATGGCTATGTGACTCTCCATGGGGATAAACAGGACTGTGGTCCTTTCTGTGATGATGGTGAGGACTTGGGCTATTTCCATGGTAATGATGATGGTGATGGTGACTAGAAGTCTCATGGTCTCCTTTGTGGTGGTTATGGTAGTGCTTAAAAGAATGGGAGTGACGCTCAGGAGATTGAGACCATGAGTGACGTCTTCTAAAACAGCTGAATTCTGTGCAGCTTTTTGGCCTATGATGCATGTGATGGGGTGCCTCTTCAAAATAGCGACTTTCACCGTGGAAAGATTTAGACTGAGACAACTGCGAAGAGTGTGAATATTTGCTGGAGCTAATTGAGTCCGCACTGGTGGGCCGGCTTCTTTGCTGTCTAGGTTTGTCAGTCCTGCTGTCCGCCTTCCTGGATCTAAGAGAGGCCTGCCCTGGACTGCAGGGTCGTTGCGCATCTGTCACGCCAAGAGTGGTTAGCCTCATTGGGCTGAGCACCTGCCGAGTAATCTCATTAAGAAAAGCAGAGAACTTCATTTTTTCTTTCATTAAATTCTTCCTGGCTTCATTTTTCCTCTTCTCCGATTCATTTTCATCCTCATTTCCATGTCCTTTGTCTTTGGGTGTGGTGAGAGCCTCCATTGATTTGGCCTTGCGGAAACTTCCATCATTTTCAAAGCTTCTTGCAATTTTCTTAGGGCTTTTTGAGGTTCCCTTTTTGGGGCCACAACGAGAGGACTTGCTTTTCTCTTGTTTCTGTTTGCTGGGCACCTCATTTAGATTAGCTGGTTTATTTATCAAAGGAGCCATATCATCTCCTTCATCAAAGTACTTGTGTTTTCCAGAGATATCGGTCCAGGATTGTGAATGCTGTGGCTTCCTGAAAGGATTGCTATCTGAAGTGTCACTTCTGCTGCTGTTCTCAGAAGACAGACTAGAAGAAGAGGAAGATGTTGTAGAAGAGGAAGAGAAAGAGGAAGGGGAGGAGGAAGAAGAAGAGGAGGACAAAGAGGAAGATGAGGATGTCGATGAAGATGAAGAGGATGAAGAGGATGAAGAAGAATGGCTTGAGGAACTTGAGGAAGTTTGTGAAAGAGAAACATGACGATGGTTTTGCTTGTGGTGGTAATGGTGAGATTCGGACTGATGTTGACGGTTGGTATGATGATCACTCAAAATGCTCTCCTCTGCTGTAGAATGAGTGCTATTTCAAAAAGAAAACATGGGTGTTAAAGGGCACAGTGTCTACAGTAAATTAATTCTGATACTTGGTTAGCCTAACTACCAACCAACCCCAGAGATTCATTCCCCCAAGACAATTTTAAGAAGAAACAAAAATTCTATTCTGATAGCATATGACGTGATTGGTGAAAAGGTTACTTCTCATCACTGATAATGGAAAAGACCTCACATGATTAATGTGAGGTCTAATTAATGTGTGATTAATTTTGTAAAAATAAAAACAAAATCTATATGAAATGCTTAAATAATTACTGTTAACATACAGTTAGAAAAAGGATGGACTTACTCATGACTATCGTTGCCATCTGACCTTTGTTTATTATTGTGACGCTGATGGCCTTGATTTTGATGGTGGTGCTTCACATGTGGACCTTTGGAGCCGGCTGGTCTTCTGTGCTTGTGCTCTTTTTCTTGATGATCACACATTTCTGCCTTGTGACTTATGATCTCCCTGGTGTTCTGATGAGGATGTACAGGTCTGAATTTTTTTCCATCAGCTGGCAATGCAATCAGGAGTCCTCAGAAACTTGCACAAACTCTGTTCCTGGGAAAATATTTGCTTTATTTACAACTTTACAATATAAATCCCTCTGCTTTGATCACATTATTACCTCTGCTAATATAAATGTGAAAGGTTTTTCAATGAATTGTGATAAAACATTGTAGGGGTGTAGAGTAGGATATGTCAGCAGTCCATTAAAATTTGGCTTACATCCACCAATTCTTCAAGGTCAATGTAATGATTTATTAGTCAAGAATTGACTAAAAACCTTATAACTTAGAAACAAAATTGTGGTGTTTATTGTACCATAGAAAGATTTAAAATATTATGTCACATTTAACCTCTAACCTTTGCTTCAATGTGATAATAATGATCTATTTAAACTATATTTCTTATTGTCATTGTTTGTACTGATAAGGTATTGGTATGTAGTGAATGATATATGAGGATTCTAAATATCACATTACTTTGGACCTCTGACTTCTTCAAGGCCAAATAAGGTAAAACTTTGATAAAACTTTCTCTTAGACTATGCTTAAAATTCTGTTGCCTTTGTTTGCGTTGGCAGAATAAAGGAAATGAAACTGGTATATGATGGGGATTCTTACATTACAGTTTGTATCCAAATGTCATGTCACATTTGACCTCCGACCTCACGTTTACATTTCACATCTGCCTGTCTTTGAAGTTGACCCCAAGAGAGTGAGCTGCCTTAGTGGAGGTTTGTGCTTTCAGTCTTGCTTATTTTTCTATCATATTCAAAGTGTGCATAATAACAGGAACACAGCAATACTTCATATTTGCATCTATAAAATCTGAGAATGCCTGTTATAATATACATTCAGTGATTACAAATTCATAGATCTATTCTAGATTACTGCAATCTAGATCCAGAATGAAAACAAATAACATAAACTTACTTAAACTTAATTTAAACTTAAAATTACAGCATTGACATCAGTGTCATTTCTCACATGTAATAAAAACCAACAGGTTTCGAGAGGATGAAAAACTGTTTCAGCTGCTTTTTTGTGACTAACTAAGCTGCCATAGAGACAAGAGCTGTACTCACAGTCTTCCACGGGCCCTGACGTTCACAGAAGCTTCCCTTGTGTGATGAGCCTTCTAATTGAACTGGGAGGCACATGTGAAGCACACACACTCCCATTTCAATTTATACTCCTGCACCGTCCAATGACAGAAAGGAAAGCTGCCACGAGCAGCTACTTTGAACTCTATTAAACTCTATTGAATACTCTGTATGACACCTTTTGAATTTAAAAATAACCAGCTGAATGAGGAATGTATTGGTCTGTGCATGTACAGTATAACTCCAAAATCAATACAAGCCACATGTACACATTTCTGCAGTGTACATAAAAAAAAAGCCTGAAACATAAATTTTCACTGCAGTTTTCATTCACTTTCATTTTTTTTTTAATATTTCTGGATTTTTGTACAAGTTTTGTTCTGCTGAAGCTGCAAGACATCGAAGCAGCGCTGCATTATTTGAACTTTGTCTTCCTGTCTCAATATATCACCAAAGAAGTCTCAAAAATCACAAGAATCTATCTTTATTTTGGAAATGGCCTGAAGACACAGCGATAGAATGAAGCCTTAATGTCACTGATGTGAGCTGCTATGCCAGCCAAAAAAACACAATGGCTTCCAGCATTCATTGCTCAGTGTGCACAGGGGCACGTACAGCTGGGCTCATCAAAAATAGGAACAGCAAAGGGAACAAAATGTGAGGTAAACTGTTTTTGAAGCGAGTCTGTATGACTGCAAGGCATGGTGGTGGGTGGGTATCAGATGTTATCTTCTTGTATCATACATTTCACAAAATGCTCTTTTTTGTCTGTTAATGTGTTAGAGATGGGGAAATGAAAATTCTTCTGTTAAAAAGGCCAAGCTAGCCTATAAAACTCACTCCAGATGTGAGAGTTCATTACAAAGACATTTTTACTGCCTACGATTGGCATCAGGAGTGCAGTGAAGTGCAGGAAAAGTGTGCAGCGTGTTAACAAGAAAGTGTGGACGTATTGATCAGGATGTCCCTATTATGTCAGTGCAATGGACAATCTAATAACTCAGAGTTACTGAGAAATACATTGAACTCCGATAGAGTGACAAAAACCATTAGACTTCACAAAGCAGTCAAGCGGTTATGTTAAACCACCAAAGAAAATTTTCATGTATCGAGTAACATGTTGGAGAATACAATCAAAATATTCTGGTGTATACCACAGAGCTGTGATCCGCTTTGTAATTTTTGCAACATGTGCATGTTGATAACTGCTGGCAGGTCTCCCCTCATCAATGTAACCGTGGCTCAGAACCACAGAAAATCAATAGCATGCACAATGGAAAGCTGGGAGAGTCAGATAATGCTCATGCGCATTGGTGGATATTTATAACACTAATATCTGCACAGGACTCAATAAATCAGGATGTGGCAAAGTTACATCACGCAATAAGTCACTGCAGGCAGAAATGAATGCTGTACTCTCCACGCTAAAAGACTGTGACTGTCCTTTTTCAAATACATTTAATTATTATAGCTTTTAAGTAAACTTTTTATGCAGGGAAAATATGACTGTTGAATGGGTATCTTGCCCTATCATGTGATGCAGGTTCACTTGGTACATCACATGAACAATCCAAAGCATGCCTTAAGGTCACTTCCTGAATCTCAGATCATTTTAATAATAAACAAACAGAAGTAATAAAGAGACTTTAAATGTGGTACAGTTCCTGGTGCCAGGTGTGCTGGTCTGAGTGTAGCTTAGGAACACCAAGCAAGGGAAGGGCCAATCACAAGTGAGTCACACAGGTGATTGCTGCCAGCTGTAGGGCCTGCTTCCTGCCTGACTTCCAGATCTGACTAATACTTTTGCCAGATAAAATGAAATGACAGATATTTTATGAGTAGTTTTAATAATTGTAAAGCTTTACTGTTTCTGTATTGGTGTGTTTTGTATTTATTAATTCATACATTACTTTTAATTGTAGGCAGAAAATGAGCAGAGCACTGGCTGCCTTTTATTTAAGGATTGTTTTAGACGCCATTCACAGAACTGACTTGTTTAGTAATTCTGGCGGCTGTATTTAGTGTAGATTTTTAATTCCTTGTTTGCTTCTAGGACTGCAGCTGGTGGTTGCCTCCAGTCACGGGAGTTGTTGCCATACAAGGAATTCAATGACTTTTGCGGTCATATAATTTCTTTGTATGTTTGTATGTTTCTAATAAATGGCCAGTTGTGGTCTGTTAATTGAAGCTCCTGCATCCTATTGCCATTTTCACATGAATATTTCATTGTTATTCATTTCCACATTGGCATTTCCCCACCCAGCCGTCTCCGGGGTTTACAGAGGATGTTCTGAAAAAAAGGGAGAATATCCAGTGAGTGGCAGCTCTCAGTGTTGTTGCAATGTTGAGACAATGTTGTTGCCAGAACAAAATGCCCAGACTGCTTTAAGTTGATAGGAAGGCAACAGTAACTCAGATAACCATGCATTACAAAGTATGCAGAACAGCATCTCTGAATGGAGAGCACATTGAACCTTGTAGCAGATGGGCTACAGAAGACCACATCAGGTGACACTTCTTTCCGCTAAGAAGAAGAAACTGAAGCTACAATTTGCACAAGTTCACCAAAATTGGATAATAGAAGAGTGGAAAAACATAATAACAGCAATAATAAAAACATTGCCTATTCTAATGTCTTCTGCAACATTTACATGGTAGGGTGAGAATTTTGAAAAATGAAAGCATGGATCCATCCTGCCTTGTATCAACAGTTCAGGGTGATGGATTGTTTAAAGGTCACAGCCTGCATGAGTATTGTTGCTGACATGTCAGTGTCCTTTATGACCACAGTGTCCCCATGTCCTAATGGCTGCATTGTTGCTGATCTATGAAGTAAATATGAGCCAAATATCACAAAACCAGAGGAACGTAGTATTAGCAATGTGTTCCTAACAAAGTGGCCAGTGAGTGCGTGACGAGATGAGACTAAAAGGTTTAGTTAATATGATTCTGGATCTTTAAGCCCCAAATTGTAACTATTATGCTTTTGAGCACTGACTACTGTCATATGTACACAACTATTCAGGAAAACCCTGCATAAAGTATTTAATTAATAATAATACATTTTAAAACAGGGGAACTGGAAGTCTGTTCAGAGGCCAGACTCTGATCTTTAAGAGCAAAGTTAAACCAGCAGGGGGAGTTGAGTTAGAGTTGCTTGCAGTCACATGGTTTAGCACCGTGTATTCATCAGGCTTTGTCTACACCATGTAGGCCTGCCTGTATTTTTTTCCTAATGTATCAAGTCCAAGCATGCAGCTCCTTCAAAACATAATTCTAAAGCCCATGCATACTCCCTGTGGAAGAATTTAAAAAAAAAAAAAAGAAAAAAAAGTATGATTTTAAATATATCCTGATTGAAAAACATGAAAACCTACTGAAATAAGATACAAACTCCAAAACCTTTCAAAGTCACCATTTATTAGAACAGATGTACTCTATATGTAGTGTTTTGTCACAGTGAGATACTGTAGAAGAGAAGACGCACTCCTGCAGGCTGTCTGCCTGCAGTTGTTTTTTCCTTTCTTCCTGCTCTTTGAAGGCTGGAGAAATCATCCAGAAATGTTGTCATTTATGTGGGATCTTATTTACTCTTAAAATCACTGGTCTGCATCGCCAGCAGTCAGCAGGAGGTTCATTAAAACTGGGCAATAAGATAATAAATACGTTTGATATACGACACTATAAAGTGCAATATAACATCCCCGCTGAAGCTATACAAGTGGCATTTCAAACATAGCTCACGCATGATTTTTGTTGCGCACAGCAGAATACATCACCATAAAATAAAATAAAAAATACTGCCTTTCTGGAGCATTTCTATTTAATGGCCAGTCAAAAAAACATCAGGAAAAAATGTACACACGGTATGTATGGAAAATCTAAAAGCAAAGCATTCAGTTTTCAGGAGTAATGCAGACACTTGTAAATAGTTGTGTATTATGTGTGGGGTACAACTCCAGTTATGAGGGCAACATTTTCTCAATGAGAGATTCACAACCCTCAAAAACAAACCTGTAACTGGAATCTGTTTACATCTGGGTAAAGGTGGCTTTTTTTTGTTACATTCTGGCATTTCTGCCAGCTTAAGATGTTCTTTCAACATCAACAGTGTTTAGTTTCTAGTAAACTTGAGGAAAAAGAAAAACAAAAAAGAGAAAATCAAATTATAGAGATCAGTGACAAATATTATACAAATACTGCCCCTCTTTATCAAAGCAACAGTTACCAAATCCTTTGCCAAAACACACCAAGCCTTGGTCACGTCCCCAGGTCCATGGCCCTGTGTAACAGAGAGAAATCAGGGATTGCCTCCACTATAAAGTACAGCCTCTTCCCAGTGGGTAAACAGCACCCTCTGGTGAGCTAACCCTATAATAGTAGTCCAGTTTCAGCTCTTTTTCTACACAGGCATACGTTGTGTAACGCATGAGAAAAAGAAGGGGTCACTGCATGTCATTAGTTTTTCCCCACACGGATGTTGGGGTTAAGAAGAGGATCTAAATTTGGGTCTGAGCCAGCCGACGCGCGTCCAAGTTTAGCCATGATGATTATCAACGTAAAGAATCCCAGAACTCCGACCAGCAGAAGCATGAAGACGCGCTGTTTCCAGGAAAGAGAGCTCCGCTTTCCACCAGTGCGGTTCCTGGAAAGATCACAAGAACATTCCCATATTATTTTCTGTCACAGCAAATAAAGAAGTCTCTGTCCCAAAATGCTGTCATATAATACTAACTTGAGTATTTGAGCAAACCAACTTAACGCTGGTCGCCGCCGATACTTGTCGTCATCAAAGTCGATCTGTGTCACAGAGCTGTGACCACCGTCCCGTGTGTCATAGACCTTTCTCGGTGATGACGCTGGAGGAAAGAAAAGGATCACGTCTCATCAAGAAAGGAAAACTGCTTTCATATTATATTTTGAGCTACTGAGTTCAATAAGGTTCTGGGCTCAAACCGATTAGCCAGCTAAGATCTTTTTATGTGGAATGTGCAGGTTCTCTCCAGGTACACTGGTGATTCTAAACCGGCTGTAGGTGGGAATGCGAGTGTGAATAGTTGGCTGTCTCTCTACTTTAGCGCTGCCATGGACTAGTGACCTGTTCAAGGTGTACCTGCTCATTTCACCCTGACAACCGACACAGGCTTCAGCTCCCCCCATGCAACCCTGAATTGGACAGCTGGAAGAAAATGGATGGATAGAGTTTTGACAGGAGAAATTTATGACACGTCCTCCAGCTGCTATCATGGCTGTCCCTGAGGACGCAGCACAGAGACGAATGGGGGAGAAATAACGGACAGGCATCTTGGCCCAATTTTGTAAATTTCAATTTCTTGGCCCAATTTAGGCATCAAGGTTGACGCACTGCTCCACAGCATTGTGGACTGTCACCACTAGAATCTTAATCATTGTCTGTACAAAGACATTTTAGGACAGCACTTGGGGAAACTTGGGGTTGAAGAGGTTGGGTATGGAAGTCAGATGGTGGTAAAAGGACTTATGTTTCATACCCTGAATGCATTTTGGCATTTATGAGAATGCTTATGAAAAGTTTAGCTTTGTTTGGCAAAAAAGGGTGGAAGGTCTAAGCAGAGAGTGGGAGCAGATTGGGAGGGCTTTCTGAGCACTGTACCTGTGTGTATTGTGATAGTGTCACCGGCGGTGCCAGTAGTAAAGTTGATCATAGAGTGCTCCTGCATGTTTGGATCCCCATTCTTATGAGGACCTCCAATGTCTCCCTGTTGTGGAGGTGAGATGTAATTAGATGGTGCGCTGCTGGTGTAAGAATGGCTGGGGTACATGTTGCTTTGTTCTTGTGCTGTAGAAACACACACACAAAAAAAAGAGAGACAGCTGATCTGATCTGATGTTTGCTACTTTTATTACAAATGAAAACACTTCAAATAGAACGGAGAAGGAAACGGAGTAAGGCTTACAATCAAATGTTGACCAGTCTGCATAATCTGTGACATCATTAGATGCAGTCTCATCAAGGACCTGGACAGGCTCCTCAATCTGAGATAGTCAAACATCACTCGCTTCATTATCTCAGAGCATCACACGTGTAAACTTGATATTTAAATACAACCAGAAAATGCTAAGAATGGCTGTGTATGCTTTTTTACTTTATTGGTTTTCAGGATACAACGACGAAAGGGAGATTACACAACAACGACTTACCAGTGGCAGCCCCAAACCAGCTCTAGCCCAGTTAACAGATGACAACTGTTCCTTCAGCACATCAGCAACTGGGCTGGCCATGTTGGTAGGGGGGAAAACTGGACCCTGGCAGGTGGGACACTGGTATCCTGCTGGGGCCGTATGGAGGGGCAGTCGAGATGCCAGGTTATTAAGACATGCCCAGTGAAACACATCTGTGAGGGAAAAATAAAGTTTCACTTTGCAGAGATAGGATCAGAATCGTATTTATTTAAGCTATGAGCACAATTTTTTTTTTTTTTTTTTTTTAAATATTCCATTAATCTTTGCTGTTCTGCTTACAATGAACTGCTGGAAAAGAAGGAAAAGAAACTTGAATCTCACCATAGCAGATTAGTCTGACAGTGTCCTGTGCAGCGAGCGGATTATTGCACAGAGTACAGTTGGGGTTGTAATCACTGTCCTGAAGCCATTGCAAATATGATTGCACAATACACTGAAGGAGAAAATGTTAAAAACAAAAAAGGTTACTGTGATGCTACAAGTTTTGCACAAATATGCGTGACACCATGCGTTCACCCACTAACCTTGTTGTGATTGGAGACAAGGCAATGCTCGCACACGTTCACACGGTGTTCGAAGCAGAATAAATTGGTCACTTTTCTCTTTGGACACTTGCAGAGACCCATGGCCACCTGCAATCTGCTGAGGACAAACAAGTAGTTTGTGTTGGACTCCAAAAAAAAGCATGAGCTCAGACTGAGGATCACAATTGTCATTTTGTAACTTCAAGGCTATACTCCATTTTACTATGAGCAGAAGCTACAAACATGAAGCATGCCTGTAAAACATGAGACTTTTAAAGGCTCACATTTAATCTAGTTATCCTGAGGTCAGCTGCACTTTAAATACAGCTTAGAGACAAAAAATGACAGAACTTTATTTGTTGATGTTTTCCTGACAGGAAATGTTTGACAAAATTCCTGACATTGAGTGTAGAAATCCTCCTGAATAAAAAAAAAAAAGTAATAAGTCGGGTTTTAACTTATGTTGTGCTCAAGAAAATAAACCTATTCAACATCTGGCATGAAAAATATGTAATGGTTTTAATACAAATTTAATTTATAAAGAGCTAGCTTTGTCTGCTCTCTCAGTCACAAAGAGAAACATATATATTTGGTTTGAACCAAATATATTCCCCAAAGAATCTTTGTTTCCTCCTGGGATCAGGAGTTCCAAAGAACAGATCTTATGTTGATATGTTACAGTACTTCATACATAGTTCCATACAGAGTTACAAACGATGTTAGTATTGCAGGGGCTGAAGTAAACTTGACTTCAGCTTTTCTGAATTTAGAATTCTATTAAATATAAGTGACGTTTGCTGAGTGTTTTGCCCTAGCTAGGTGATAGTAAGTACAAAGGTTGAAGCATGGGTGGTCTTCATAACTACTTCGCTGATGTCATCCTGCTGTCATATCACAGTCAGCAAATGAACTGTCCCAAACAAACCTAACACTCTTTGGATATTATAACGCAGTTTAAAGGTTGGGGTTCTTCTGTCAACGTGCCACAATTTATATATGAGCAATATACCACTCAAACACGGCAACAGATGCTACTCATTGTATTTACTGTCAGTACTTTTCATTTCTTTATCTGTAATAGTTGCACGCAGTGTTTGGACGTGGGAACTTCCCATAAGTAATTCGGAAACCCAGCTGCTCAGCATCTACGTCTTTTTAGATATCAACTAACACGTCTTGACAGCTGTAACACCCGGCCACAGCTTAATTCTAACATTTAACTGAGCTAACAGCGGCTAGCTGCTAGCTCAACTGGAAGTTACCGGGTAAAGCAGCGTTAGCGAGCTAAACTAGCTAGCTGTTTGAGTTGACGAAGTTCAAATATAGACAATAATTACTGACGTTACCTATCAGACAGACATTAATCGAGTCGCTTTCGCTTTAGGTGATGTGGTACGCCTGTCATTTAAGCTTCCTTGCTGAATTCACATGGAAGGCGGCTCCAGAGGTTGTCATCAGTAAAACTGTTTCCTTCCTCCTTCTGTTTATGTGCCACGTCTCTTCCGCTTCTCTTTCTTCTTCGTGTGTTTTTGTAAACAAACCGATTGGCGTATACTGCCATCTGCTGCGTCGAAGCGCACAGGACTACCCTGTTAGAATGATTTGTAAAAAGCTGAATGTTGTCATATCGGTAATTAAATGTACTAAAGTGATAAGTATAAACCTTAGCATGAGCCATGCTTTGTTTTGTAAATCTGTTTCTAATCACAACCCTCTTTGGCGCTTATGCCAAACAGACATAAGTTACAGACCCTGGGCCAAATGTTGGCACTAGCCGACATGTTTTTTTCCTACTTCAAAAATTACTCATGATACAGAATACTTGGAGTATGGCATCTGAGATGTAGATTAAAAGCAGCGTTTTTCATGAAACGATAACACCATTATACCCCCCACCCAACCACCCACCCACACACACACACACACACACACACACACACACACACACACACACACACACACACACACACACACCCCTCCCTTTTGTTTCTCTTTCCCCTTTTCTCCTAGTCTGCTCTCCAGGGGCTTGTGTCTGACTGATGAAATAAATTTGTCTTCCCTTTCTATTTTCATAATACTGACTGTACAATTAAACTAATTATATAATTCAATCAATCGATAGATAGATAGATAGATAGATAGATAGATAGATAGATAGATAGATAGATAGATAGATAGATAGATAGATAGATAGATAGATAGATAGATAGATAGATTTCCTGCATTTTCTATCAATTAGAAATCAGCTATAACGCCAGATAAAGACATTAACCTTTCATCATCAAACCAGGCTGCACAATATAGATTATCGCCCTATGTTTGTGCATGCATTTTTTGAATAGCTGATTAATGATTGTCTGTGCTCATTTACTCTTGTAGATCCCAGCGGTTTGAGCTTCAGTTTGGTTTAGTAATATATCATGAATGCAAATGGGAGTAAAGAAATACAGCAATAACAAACGTGCGTAGAATACTTGATCATTTCAGATGGACATCAGTTGCGAACAAAAAAAACAATAAAAGAAAAGAAAAATCAGAGCTTCTGCTTTAAAAAGTAAAGCGACTTCACATCTTCCACATTGGCCACCATGACGGATCTCAATCCTGCCCTGACAAGCAGCTTTTAAATGCATGGTAATGACATCCCTGCGGGCATGATGCTGCCTGCTCATGCATAATAATGACTTTTTGTCTTTACAGATGCATGTATGCTTGCGTGTGTAAATGGGCATGGATGTATTTGAGAATGAGGATACAAATTGTTTCCTTCACAGTTCACTGCACATGTGAATTGCCTGCAGAGGGAAGCGTTGAGAGTAAAATGAGAAAATGAAAAGTCAAAAATAAAACTCCCCCAAAACAAACACAATGTAAAAAATGTCAAGGAAAGAGACTGGCATGTGCTGTATAAGGCTCAAGCCGCTATTCCTCATAGAATTGAAATGTCTTTTTTCTTTAAATTCTCACTTACAACTTAAGTTCTTCTAATTAATTTTAGTGAAATTGCATCAACAAGGAGATTAAAAAAGTGGAGCAGTTCACTCTCATCCACACACTTGTGTGTCTGGGTGGTTTTCTGAAGCAGCATTATTAAACAACTTTGGATACATGTGGGACTGTATCACCACGAGTGGCAAGCTGCATAATTCCTTCAAAATAAAAATATGAAAATGAGATTTAATGACTTTGTGCAAATGAGTATGGACTTGTAGTGCCCTTGCTGACAACCAGGGACGAGTATAAATCACTGACAGGGGGTATGAGGGCATGTGGAAAGGGCATTTGAAAAGATTGGAGCTATCAGATGGAAGGGAAATCTAAAGACAAATGACAGAGGCACTGGAGGACAAATCACCCCTGGAGCTGATGTAGCTCGGTCTGAAACAGCGAAAGAGCGTTTAGTTGGGCGAGGCTGGGGGACATTGATTGATCGAGTCTGGCAGTTATTGATCAGTTATCAGCCCTATCTTTGAGGGAAAGTGTTAAGACTCAGGCATAGCTTCTTTGATTTATCTGTGTCACTGTGAAGTTTTTGTGTTATTTTAAATATTTCTACATTTACATTACTAAAGAAATACTAATTAAGAAATCCAAACACCATTTAAATGAACAAATAGCTTTGTTTCAGCAGCGTGCATGGCAGGTTCAGGTCTGTAACATGGAAGAGAAGATTTAATCATCAGAGCTCGAGATTTGTCACAGTTTCTTGGACCCTAGACAACAATTTTCTGTACACCAAATTATGACTGAACTATAAATCTAACCTTAATTGTAAGTCTTGCAGCTGCACTGTGGAATAGAAACAAATCCACATATTAAAAATAAACTCTGTGTGTTCCTGCAGATAACACAGAGTTTTTTTTAGATTGTGAATAACACACTGTGTGGCCGATTGCACAGTGGTGCAGTGGTTAGCACTGTCACCTCACAGCAAAAAGGTCTTGGCTTCAAATCCACTGGTGGGCTGGAGCCTCTCTGTGTAGAGTTTTCATGTTTATCCCGAGCCTGCATGGCTCCGACTTCCTCCCACTGCTCAAAGACTTGCATGTTAGGTTAATTGCAGGTTCTGCACCGTCTGTAGGTGTGAGCGTGAATGGTTGTCTGTCTCTGTGTATTAGCCCCATAAATCTTGATCTTTCCAGGATGTACCCCACCTCTTGCCCTATCCTCCTGAGACCCAAGCCAATTTTTGTTTGTTGTTTGCAATGTTAATTTCTCTTCATTCAGTTGTATTTGATAAGTATAAAAACCAAGAATAAGTTTTAAAAAGTAATTTAAAAAATAAAAATGAACCAAAAGTAAAGACACTATGAGTATAAAACACTTTATTGAGCAGAATCAAGTACAGTTCTGTGCAAAAGTTTTGAGCCACCCCTCATTTCTTTATATTTTGCAAAGAAATGGAAAAATATGCAGCTATTTATTAAAGCATGTGAAAAGCACATATGGAAATGTAATATATATGATAAAAACAGAATTTGTACAATTCTAATGAACTTGAAAGTCAATATTTAATATGACCACTCTTCAACACAGTCTGAACTCTCTTAGACAGCTTTCTTGTCATTTCTTTAAGTAGGCTTCAGGATGATTATTGAGCATGCATCAGGATACGAGGCTTCAGGAATACTTTTCCAGGCTTCTTGAGGGGAATTCAAAGCTCTTCTTTGGATGTTGGCTGCCTTTTGTTCTGTTCTCTGTCAGTATGATCCCACGCTGCTTCAGTAAAATTAAGGTCAGACCTCTGGGGAAGTCAGTCCATGACTAATAGTGTTCCAAAGTGTGTTTTTCTATTAAGGTATGTGTTTGGGTTCATTGTCATGCTGGAAAATTAGCCATTCAGGCTTTGCAAACAGACACTTTTCAGATGGCATTGCATGGTGGATCAAAATAAAATGGCACTTTCCTACATTCATAATTCCATCAATTTGTTAAGATTCCCAGTTCCACTGGTTGAACTGCAGCCACAAACCAAGACAGTCTCCAACACGTTTTACAGATGACTGTACACACTCACTGCTGTACATCCAGTCTTCCTGTACAGTCCAGTTCTTGTGTAATTTGGCTACTTAAACTTCTTGACAGACACCCTTCCACTGGGACCATTTCTGTCGAGGCCCACATCCAGGTCTTTGCTTGATCTTTGTCATTTTGTTTCTTATGTGCATGACTTTCAGATACTGTTGATCTGCTGTAGATTAGTTATTTAGACCTGGCTCTCCCACTTTTGTCCTCAGATTTTGTTAAGGACACATTACACAACACGCTGAGATGTGCTAACTGCTGTACCTGTAGAACTATTGCTAAAGGCCACTATAAAACATTACAAGAATGTCTGAAGGAAAAAAAACTATAAAGAAATGAAAGGTGACTCAACACAATGCTGTAATCTTATGTAAAACCTTTTCCATTAGGAAACAATTTCCCACATGCTCTGTTTATGAAAGACATGCAAATGAAATCCTTCCAGTGATGTGAAGTTGGACATTCAGGATATTTAAAGGTAAATGTTTGTACATGTGAATATATGAATATGTTGTATAATAGATGATATAAACCACTGCAAACTACCATCCATTTGAAAACATAGATTTAAGCTTGTGAATAAAAAGAATGCAAACATTATTGGCTGAGCAAATTTAACTTTACTGAATTGAATTCAATTTTGTGTCAATGCGCCGTTGTTTTTGTTCCTCTTGAAGCATTCCAGCAAATCCAAAATAAAAACAATCCTGTTTACCCCATTTCTGAGTTTGAGCTATATGTTTGCATTTCCCAATGCGATGTATCTGTTTGCATGTGCTTGTATTTTCTCTGTGTGCGCGTGATTAGTGAAAATGACGCAAAATCGAATCCATGGTCACATAATCACATCATCTAATTCAGAACATAATTGCACTCTGGATACTGTTACTTTATCAGGACGGCAGCTCAGAAGCAAATCCATCAGGCTTTGCTCTGAATGAAATTGGACTGACTGATTGATTTATGTATGTCAAGTGAAGGGCAAAGAGATGGACACAAAGAAACCGCAGAGTGTGAGGGAGTGGGTCGGGGGAGGGGAGTCGCAGATATATGGATGAAGCACGGGCCCCTGATGAGGGAAGGAGAGGATTGAACCTGACAGAGACAAATGGAGTGTGAGAGACAAAGAAATTTAGACATATGCCTGCTGACCTTAAACCTTTTTTTCCCCCCAAACTAATCAATAAAGGGAAATGCATGTGTTTGAATGTGTGTGTGCTGTTTGGAGGGAGGGGATGGAGGTTCTGTCTGTGCTCTTCTCAATAAAGCAGCAGAGCGACAGTGACATTACTTCAACCCTGCCTGACTCTTCCCCGGCCCTTTAACCTTTGCACATGCCTCTATTTAATTTTGGACCCGGTAATCTTATAAAAGACGGAGAGGTCCCAAGCACTTAGACTGTTCTCATCACTGAGCTGAGTGAGGAAAGTAGGAAATGTAGAACATCACTGCTGCAAAAATGACTCAGGCCAGGCGTGTAATGCATATACTAAGACTGCACAAATCCTTCCCATGTGTTTAATGCAGTTTAGCAAATAGAGCACTTTATTGAGCAAAATCATTGCAAAGAACAAATAAAAATGGACGGTTTAATATTGTGTGATTCTTTCTTTTTCTTTGCCTGGCTGCTCGACATTCTCTCCCACTCACTGACAGTGAAGAAAACACACAGAGGCTGACAGAGAAAAGACATTTTCCAAGGAGTAATCTTTTTTGACAGATGCCTGCTGCATTCTCTATACTGCTCTGAGCAGCAGCAAATTCCTCAGAGTTCCATGTATCAGCTAAAAAAGCAATGTTTTTCACCAAGGAATCTCTCATCAGCACTATTATTACCCCCACCATCACCAGCAGTGTTTAGGAGAAAAAAAAAAACTCATCTTCAACCAATTAAAGGAACACCAGCACTACGCAAATCCAGAGTGCAACATTGGCATATTGCACCACATTATGCAGATCTCTTTAAATAGCAGATAAAAGCAGAGATGTTGGCTCTGCAGGTAAATACAGAGAAACTCTGTGAAATCAAGATAAGACACAAGGAAAGCAGCCTGGATCTGACAAAGTAAAGGCTGATGTTTGGCTTCAGCCGTGAAGACAGAGAGGGTGTAAAGATTAAGTGCCCTGGCTGAAGGGGAGTGGAGGTGTGCAGAGGACCAAGGTACCCTCCCCATCCCGGCTCTCAGCTGTTATTGGTTCTCTGAATAGCCTGTAATCACCATTAAAGTCTCAAAGGGCTCAGCTTTATGAGACAGTAAATTAAATTGACACTCCTCGGTGGGAGATCCTGGTGAGCATGCGATAAAGCTTGAGGCACTTGTGATGGACAAGAAATGCTAGAGACCTTGAGCAGGATGTCACAAAATGTCACAAAGACCTGATTATGGCATGATGATAAATTGGCAGCTCATCACCACACCGATGTCTGTGACACATCAAGCGACTTACCTGGCAAGAATTGACAGTAAGGTACTTGATTTCTAGTATTTTCACACTGGAGTTATACAAGTTGAGGCCCACAAAGAACACAGGGTGTACAGAAGCTTAGAAAAACGGACCAGAGTTCCTACGCCAGGCCAGATGACTTACATATCATATCTCTGTATCCAGCTGTTGACGACTGAAGTTGAAAAGAGTATCTTATGTTGCTAGAACTCTGGTTAAGAAGTCCATCACTTCTTCCAAAGATTTTTTTGCACCATAAAATGTAGTGAATATATCTTTGAAGAACGCCATTAAAAGTTGGCTTTGAAATCCTTTGTTCAGCCATTTTTTCCTTTTCCACTGAGACAGACAGATGGCCGTCCTTTTTACTGAGACAGAATTACTCAGTGATGTCTGATTATACTGTTGCCTAAGGGCTGTGCTGCCTCATTCTCTGGAAACTTGTGTGCTTGACCTGCTATTAGCATCCTCTGCTCACCACTGGGCTGAATGTTTGAACCCAGTCTATCAAATCCTGCACCACAAATGTTGTTTATTCTTGGAGAAGAAGCAGAGTGTTGTTGTTACACTTATCATATTTTGAGATAGGAGGAGAATGCGGGATTTTGATTCATGTTATGACCTAGCATCAACCTCCAGACCTGAAAAATGAAGCCAACACAGAAGTGCCAAAAACATACTGTGGAGGAAATGAATGAAGGAATTCATTATCTGATCCTCAGCTGAAGAGTTTCTCTCTCTTAAAAAGAAATGAATAGTCTCTAATGTTTTATTGTAGTTTTGTTCTAATAGGGAGACACAGAATATCAACCAAAACGTTTGAAAAACTCAATACATAAAATTTATGAATTGATTTGCATTTCATTGAGTGAAATAAGTATTTGATCCCCAGGCTGGAGATGTTTTATATGTTGGTTTGCACACGTCTCAGGACAGATTTTGGTCCACTCCTCTTTACAGAAACTCTCTAAATCCAGCACATTTCCTGGCTGCTGCTTGAAGCTTCACAGATTTTCTATAAGACTGAGGTCTGAAGACTGGCTACCACTTCATGACCTTAATGTGCTTCTTCTTTAGCCACTTCTTTGTGGTCTTGGCTGTATATTTGGTGTCATTGTTATACTGGAAGACCCATCAACAACCGATCTTCAGTGTTCTGGCTGAAGGAAAGGGCTTCAAGTACAGTACATCCAAGATTTCACAGTACCATGTCCGTCCTTTGGCACCTCAATGCGGTGAAGTCATCCTGTACCCTTGGCAGAAAAACAGTCCCAAAGCATAATGTTTCCACCTCTGTGCTAGACTGTGGGGATGATGCTCTTTGGGTCATACTCACAAAGAGCTCGATTTTGATTTCATCTGGCCACAGCACTTTCTCCCAAACCTACTCTGAATCATTTAGATGTTCACTGGCAAACGTAAGACGGGCCTGTGCATCTGCCTGGTTGAGCAGAGTGCTGCATGATTTTAATACATCATGTTACCAGTGTCTGTCTGTGAGCCGATGAGGGATCTGTGACTTACTGTAATCAATATCAAATTGCACTTAACCGTTCAATATGAAAGCACAGTTAACAATCACCAGCCACACCTTCTGTTGATGAGAAAAATAAAGACTAATGGATACGAGTCAAACCTGAGAAGAGAGAGTTTTTCTTTTTTTCTTTTTTTTTTTTGCACAGCTGGTGTCAGTGATTTAATGAGTATAATGGATATGTTCATTCAGAGCAAAATTAAGTGAATCATTAAAGTGATGTGTCAGTATCTTCGAGGTGCTTGATCAGAATGGCTTTGTTGACAATATCAGAGCACCACTCAAGTCTCAAATAATTAAAACTGAACACTCCCCTGGATGTGTCATGGATTGATAATAACTCATGATAAAAAAGGTAAGTAGTCACTGTCAATTTGTCACAACTGTTTCTCTGACTCATGGCCAAAAGATAAAACTGACAGACGGACCTTCCTAAATGTTGGTAAGGCCGTCTACAGAACCAGATAAAGCTTTTCAGCTCCTGAGGCTATTATACTTTCTTCTTACCGCAGCAGAGAAACACCCACTGCCAAAATGTTTCAGCCCACACTACACTCTTTGTTACGGCTGTATCTTTAAATATAAATGTGACAGCCAAACATGAATTATATCTCAGTGTATGAAAATGTATGTAGCAAGAAAGAAAGTAGATATTTACACGTGGTTGTATAATGATGACTTTGATGGTTCAAGGGAACAGAATGGTGTCAAGAGCTGGGCTGACATGGAAATGTCCATCACACTGAAAGCAACTGGGAGGCTGTACTGTAGAAACTGACATTTGATTTAGCAAAAGAGTTACTTCCTGTTTGTGTGACACTATGTGTTGCATCAAAATAACATTTGCCTTTTATTTGAGCTATAAAAGTGTTAAGGGATGAGCTGAATGTCATAAGTCAAGAAAAATAACTATTGATAGCTACTGAGCAAACTGCATCACATGGCCTTTGAGTTCAAATACTAAGGTACTTAGAAGACACCACGACACATCAACTTTATTACAATAGTAGATTATTAATACCAGTTTCAGCCAAGGTACAAGTCACTCATTCAGTATGACAGATGTGCCTCTATGGCCTTCAGTAAAAGCCACGAGGTAACTGCATCTTGATCTCTCTTTCTCCCTTTTCAGCTTCAGAATATCTCATATCCCAGTCCTGGTCTGGGATCAGACCGGGGATTTTAGAGAAACCATCTGCTCTTTAGGGGCGTACAATTGGAGTCCAGCAATTCCCATAAAGCTGGGATGCTGTGTGAAATTTAAATAGAAACAGAATTCAAATCTCTTAAACCAATTTTTAAATTCACCTTAGAACATAGAAAGCATATCAAAAGTTTAAAATAAGACATTTCCCTATTTCATGAAAATAAACTTCAGAGTGACTTTTTTGAACTCACTTTTGTAGAAGTCACTTGGATGTGCAATGAAACGTTTCTCCCACTGAAAACGCTACATCCAGTTGAACAGAATCAACTTTTTTGGGGTCAGTGATACGACTGGGTATAAAAAGAGCATCCCAGAAGTAAAGATAGGCAGGGGTTCATCAAACTGCAAAAAAATGTGTCTACAAATTGTGGAAGAGATTCAGAATAATGTTCCTCAATGTAAAACTGTGAAATTTGATATCTCATCATCTACAGTGCATAATATGATCAAAAGATTCAAAGAATATGGAGAAATCTACATTCACAAGTGACAGAGCCAAAGATCAATAATGGACACCTGTAATCTTCAGGCCTCCGGTGGTACTGCTTTAAAAACAGGAATGATTCTGTCACTGAAATCACTGCATCCCTGTCTGTGAATACAGCTCGCAGTGCCATCCACAAATGAAGGTTAAAGCTCTGTGATGCAAAGAAAAAGCCATATGTGTATGTGATGCAGAAAGGCTGTTGTCTTCCCTGGGCCAAAGCTCGTTTAAAATGGATTGTGGCACAGTGGAAAACTGTTCTGTAGCCATACGGCTCTGGACTAAAGAAGAGAGGGACCATCTGGCTTGTTATCAGCATTCAGCTGAAAACCCAGCATCTTTGATGGTATGGGGGTGCATCAGTGCCTGTGGTACTGGCAGCTGGAAAGGCACCATCAGTGTTTAAAGATACATGAAGGTGTGAAAGGTGTATACAGGTTTCCAAGCAATATATACTCTCATTCAGATTAGGCCTTTTTCAGACAAGTGCTTGCATATTTCAGCAGGACAATGTGAAATCACATACTGCACCTATTACAACAGCACGGCTTAGACTAAGTAGAAGAGTCTGGGGCTGGAATAATGGGCAGAGGTTGGCATGTCTGCAGTCACAACCTTTTCACCAACCGAAAAGTTTTATCACATCATGAAATGAAAAATATGGCATAAGAAGACCCCAGACTGTTGAGCAGCTAGAGTCCTATATCAGACAGGAATGGCACAACATTCCTCTCCGAAATGTCCAGAAGCTGCTCTCCTGAGTTTCCAGACATTTACAGATTGTTGTTGAAAAAGAGAATATTACGTGGTTCCATCACAGGTTTCTTTGATATATATTGATCAAATAGAAAATGTGCTTCTTAAAGTTGTCATCTAATAAATAAAAAATAATTTAAATTATAAAATTGAAAAATAGTTTGTTTTTAATTACATTTTACACAATGTCCTTTTTGTGGAATTTTGTCTGTGCTTACATCCCTGGCATTCATTGGTCATTAATGAAGCAGATTTTAAGTCACATGTCTTAATGAGATTAGCGGAGAAATTAATTATTCTATAGAAGCCAACAAGCAATGTGAAGAAATCACGTAAAACAATGTGAAAGAAATTAGAGATGAAAAAACAATAAATGACTGAACATATAGAAGAGGAAAGCAGCTATCTTTTAACAAGACTAATGCTATACTGTGATGATGGTGGTGGTGAGTCTGAAAGGTCAAAAATTCACTGCTTGTTAGCATCAGTTCAGCTACATTGCAACTTTAAGAAAATTTCACTTTCCCAGCTGTCATTAAGATTAAACAGTGACGTGACCACAATTACCAGTTTGTGGTCACCAGCCAGGAACCTTTGGGCTAAATCCTAACAGCATGCTAACATGCATAAGTACAGTGCTAGCATGCTGATGTATAGCATAACTCAATACAAGCCCTTACTTACAACCTTAGTTTAGCATGTTAGAACAGAAAGAACCACTGAGGATTCTGTAATATTTTAGGTTTTAATTAAACCGACGTATTGGACAGACTGACATTTGGACCTGATGATCCTGAAAGGGACATTGCTAAAGCAGAGTATTGCTGCTAACATGCTACAGATTACTGAAAACTAATAGATGCTAAAATGGCCATCAAACAAGCTAAAACAATGAAAGTGTCATTTACTCACCTTGAATTTCATCAACAATGACCTTTGACTGCTGAGTTTTAAGTGTCATTTTTGAAATAATCGTCATTTTGGGGGGAACAAAGCTCATCCTGTAAAGGAATCGAATAAATTCTATTCTATAGTTAATCTATAGTTAATCACACAATAGCATCCTTGCTACAAAAAAACAAAACAAGCAAAACCCCAGTTTCCTAGAAATATTGAAAAAATATAAAGATTTTCTTCATTAGTGCACTTAAAACAAAATCCAGTGCACTGGCTCACACACTGAGGCAAATATAGTCTGACTGCCTGTCTGCACCTGCCCACATCAGGTCCAGTCCCTATTAAGCAGGATGTTTTTCATAAAGAAAGGCCAAAAACTTAATCTCTCCAAGTTGCACAAATTCTTCAGTATGCACATATACGTTTTTGTAATTGTATTAGTTTTATTAAGTGGCTGCTATAGAATGTATTTACTATCGACCTCAATATAGAACAACTGTGTCAGTGATATCCTCCTGTTCTAATTGTGAAACAGCCACGCTAAATTGGTTGGCAAAATGTAATTTTATTCCATTCTGGAGCAGCACCTCAGTAATTTGAGCCACATCACAGTGATTACTACCACTCCAGAATAAATAGCTCACTTCAAACAGATGTTATGCTAGCTACAGTAGATTTGCTCAGCAGCAAATTTGTCTTTGATAATGCTCCGCTTAAATCCACTCCTGAAGTAAATCTCTCACACCTACGCACAGACATTATGTCTCCATTTATCTCCCACATTAGCTAATTAAAAAGAATGCAAGCTTAATAGTAGCAAGGCAAGGAAATAATGCAGAACGTTTGAGCATCTTGAGCGACTGCCTCTGAAACCTTGAAACAGATGAGAACAACATGAGTGAGTTAATGTAATATTGCTGTAAGATCATCGTGCAGTAATAAAGCATCTAAAGCATTATTACCTAAATAAATTAAAGTCACAGGGTAACTGCAAAAAAGAGCATGCTGTAAGATGTTTAAAACAACAACAAAAACCTTCTTTTTTTGTGCTTTTTTACATAACTTTGGATAAGTATGCAGCTTCAATGATGAACCAGCATTAGAGCTCAGCTGAAGTCAAGACAGGTTCAAGAAGATATAGAGCAATTCCTATAAAGCACTGACATCCTCTTCATTCCACACTCATACCAGTAAGCCCTAGCTAACAAGCTCAGCCACGTCCCTCTGGGACACGGATTATGTCTGGCTCCCAATCTGCAGTTGTCTGTTTGTTTGCTGACACCAAGGCTGCTGGAGCACCATCAGTGTCAAGAGGGAATTGGCAATCCAGGAGTTAGTACTGTAGGGTTTCCTGCGACATTCTTGTCAATGGTCCTTCCTTCTGGGCCATCAAAATTAGGTCCCTGCTGATGCATGTAGTACTACATGTTCCATCTTCCTTTGCTGCTCTTATGTAAAATTTCTACACCAGCTCACAGGGTGAGAGCTGTTTATTATATTGAGTTCTGCTGAGATTTGTAGCTGACAGTGGACATTGTCAAATGTCTTTAACACCACTTCCTTGTCAGTCAACTCTGTCCGTTGCTCCAATTGATAGTCACTTAAATCACTTGCCTCTAAGATGAGGAAAGTTTAATCTACGCACTTCAAATCTCTGTTATTTTGGCTGTCAAACCGTCATACCGCTGAATTTTGTTGACAGTTTGTGATTTCTGGCTGCCACATCGGTGTTAGTGTTAGATTATATTTTGTGAATACGGGCAAAGAAGACAAAGACTGGATATGGGTGTCATCTTTAGTGCAGAGTTGTAGCTACAGCACCGCACTGAAGTCTAGAACTTTTTTTTTTAATAAGAAAAAGAAGACAAAATTAGAAAAGTTTAGGAAAAAGTTTCACCTGCAGAGTCATCAGTACAATTTGTGTCTGCACTGTTCGAATCAACAAGGCCATGCCTCGGGATTTTAGGAGCTTAGACAAGGCGTTCCTTCCAAAATCCCGCAGTATTATATAATGCCTATCTACGATGATCAGACTGATCAACTCTTAACTCTTGAAGTCTTGTGAAAACATTATTAAAGCGTCTGCATTAGAAACCAAGCAAGCCCATCTGCTTTGAGACTCTTCAACAGCTCCCAGCGCCAACATTTCCACTATCTCCACTATTCCCTTGCCATATCCCCCTTTGGCTTCATTTTCAATATTGTATTTCTCATATTTCATTCCCCTCACATTTTTTTGCAAGAACACAATGAGATTTACAGAGACTGGTCTTAAATCGTCTAGAAGTGAGCCAAGAAATAGGTTACGGCCCAACCTTCAGGTCACTGTTATTTGAATTGTGATCCGGCTGACCATGACAATAGGATACTCTTTCATTTCCAGAAGCACAAAAGCTGTTCAAAAGAAGGTTGCACAGTCCGAGATCAGCAGTATAGACATCTGTACTGTTGGCAGTAAAGCCTTTCTGGGTGATATAAGGTGAAGTGATGGCTCTCCTTTAAAGCCTGCAAAGGTTAAGGTATTTCTAAAACAGCTTAATGTGTTAGAGCTCCAGTTTGCTCAGTAGGCCTCCTCTTTCTCTCTCTTGCATTCTTTTATATGCAAGTTTCCAAATCAATCCTTACCCTTAGAATTACCCCTGCTTGAGTTTCTGTGACGCATTGCATTGCATTCCTAGCTTTAAAACTGCATTCTTTTTAATAGCCAGCAGGGGGAAACTGCTCTACTTGCAAGTAGAAGTCCAGCTGTACTGAAGTCTTTCCTCTCCTAATGAGTTTAATGAGCTGGTCTCAGTTGCTAATTCAAGTGGTAGCTAATGGGCCATGGATATCATTGGCTATCTTGTGATTTACAAGGAGCTGCAAAAAGATGCATGGTTTAGAAAAACATGACGATGACAGCTAAAATGCTCGACATAAGTCTTTAAAACAAGACTGCTCTAGTAGCAGCCAATGTAGCTTCAGTCTGTGAGCCTTGGTGGACGTATGGTAAGGCTCACTTATTTCCAAACCCAACTGACATTGAAAACTTGATAGAGTTTCCCTTTAAAACCAGGCTTGCTTTGTGTTCCAAATGCATTTAGCTGTTTTTGATTAATAAAACATGTAAGCTTTACTTTAATTATACCTGTCCAAAGGGAAAAGACAACTGGAGAAGTAAAGTTCAAAAGTGTCATTCAGAATCTAAGAGATGCAGTATGAATAAAACGTATATGTTTAAGCATTAATGATATTTTATTAGGTTGACTCACAGCAACAGCATGTCAAGGAGAGGTGAATCCAATCAACTTCTGTTATTCTGCTTGGAGGATACTGCTCTTCACAATGCTTTGCAACAGCTGTCACTCTGTTCATCTATGGAAACACTCATTAAATCTCTCGCAGACCCTCTGCACTCCCATGGGCATAAACATTAACAAATAGCAGCATACTGCAGTTCTGTGGCAGTCAAATGTGTGTCAGCAAGAAACTGAAGCAGTATAGAAGAAGGCAAAGAAAGCAAATCCCCAAACTGCGACAGCAGAGTAACAAAAGGAGGGTGTCTTCTTTTGGAATATCTGCATATGTCAGGTTCGTGGGGTGTTGTTAGTCCACCAAAGACATTAGAGATAAGCCTTCTTTTGAGAGTCAAACTCCACATGACTGCGGGTATACAAAGGCTGCTAATAGCTTCTCCATTTATACTCAATCGGTGGAGACTGGTTACCTGCAAACGAGGTAAATGTGCACTGTTTTTTCATGGTCTGCAGCTTGAAACAATAGAACTAGCAAACACTGTGCTTTCTGTCATTCACACAAGCACAGAGTGGATGTGGGGATTGTTTTAACGGAAGATTGACACTGTATGTTTTTTTCTCCCTCCCCTAACTCTGGCTTTTCCCAGTACTACTGTAGGGTCTTTGCCTTACAATAAAAGCACCCTGGGGCAACTGCTTTTGTGATATGGCGCTATGTAAAAAAAAGTTGAATTTAATTAGCGATTTGCTTTAAGAACAACTTATCCCTCCTGAGGTTTTGCTGTCCAGTGGTGTATTTTCTCAAGTTTCTGCAGAGATGTGAAAGTGAACAAAGTGTGCTAGTACACCACGGCACCACTGCCTCGTGCTGTAAGGGCACAGGTTCTTGTGATCCTGGGTATTGTTGAATATGCTTTCAACCAAAGGCTCCTTTTCACCCCAGTGTTGCTCTTTAAAGTCGTTATCTTTTAATCATTAATTGACTGACTTAGTAATTTGTATTGCAAATGCAACATCTTTGTTATTCTCGACTAAATTAGCAAGAGGCTGGATCAGGCAGATGAAATCCAGAGGTAAGTGAAGGGCATCCAGCTGATGCTCAAAGTCCTTCAACTGGACTAAAATGTCAGCCCAGCAGAGACTGATTACTCTGTTTCATCTGAAGTGTTTTGATGAAGTTGTTAATTTAGAGTTGAGCACATTCGGTGTTGTGGCGTTCCAGGCTGCATGCAAACATAAAGTCACTGCGGGCAGCAGCTTGTTGATTCCTCTCTGCTCCATTTTATCTCTGCTTTTCTTTTCTCCGAGTGTCTCAAACTCAGGTAGTAGCTGATTATCCCAGGAGTACTCGGCGCCCTCATCCAATGCAAGAAAAATGTAGGTCTAATTCGTGCATAAAAGCCAGCTTGCTCAAATAGAATTTTATTCCCCACCAATGGCTCCCCTGGCATAAGGTAAATGATAGGTTGCAGTAATAACAAGATTATAAAACTTTTATTGATCCCCTCTGAAGATGAATTTATAAAGAAAAGTCCACATATTTTTCAGGTTCACATGATTTTTTTTTTTCATTTTTTCTTTACGCAAAGTAATGGCACCATTACTTTTTATTATTTCATCAGAAAAAATATTTATGTGACTGTGGCCATGTTTTGTTTTGTTTTGTTTTATTTATACAAATGATGAGGAAGTATGCATCTTAAATAGACCCACATATAAAATAGCAATTACACTATATCAACATTCCCCGAAACAAAATTTAGCCAGGCCAGTAAGATGTTATTTGTTTAAAGCCGGTGATTCTGGGTGCAAAATAATAATTACATTCCACTGACATATTGTCTGACAACAGTGTAAAACTCTGCCAGACACAATAGTCAAGGAAGCACAATTGGTGTCCCCTTTGAGAGCAACACAGTGGTAAACAACTGATGGACAATATTAAATCCAAGGGTAGAAGCTAATATGCCAAACAGATTTATGCATGGGTGATCCTCACTGTGCCAGAGCCATCAATCCTGCGTCTTCGTCAGCGCATGGAGATGTTTCTTTACCCTCCGTCTCCCCGTGCCTGTCGTTACATTTTTCCCTGTTCCCTGCTAAGTGCTAATACATTTACATTTTTAGTGCTGCTCAGTAATAAACGAGGTGGATCGAGTGGAGGCCTTTTAACGTTGCTAAAACAAACATCAATGATCTCCCATCGCCAAGGAGTCACCCTGCTGCCAGCCCAACCTGTCCATCCACCCACCCACACAGCTTGGCCGCCGCCCCACAGTGTAGGTCAACAGTGTTGCGGTTTAAACTCTCAGTTGCGCTCACAGTTCTTGCCCTCAAATTTTGAAGTTCACTCGCAAGAGTCTGCCTCCCCAAAGAGACTCCACATTAGTATTTTGTTCAGTCTGGGTGCTTTGAAAAAAACAAACCAAAAGCTGTCTTAACTTTAAGAATGTGGAGAAACATTTTACAACCAAAAGCCACCGACTGAAGTCACAGGTGACGCACACAGGCGACGCACACAGGCACAACATCGGAAAAGAAGGACTGAGGTTGATCATTACTGTCTCAGCAGGCTGACATGCTTAGTCTTTGGGCGGAGTCTAATTTTTAAAAATGACATAATGTTAAGAATAGTCACAATCAAGAATTCACTCTGCTGGTTTTAACAGAACATGAACCAGGAGACAGCCATCGGTATATTTTCTGCACTTGTTTAGAAGAAACAAAGCCACAGTCTTCATCAGAAGCTGGGATTCATCAATAATGAAAAACACGGGGGCGAAAAGAAAAAAAAGCTGTTTTAGCAGAGACAAAAACCATCACATTGGGAACAAAATAAATAAATAAAGAGAGCTGTGCAGGATTTCATTACTAAACAAACCACTGATAAAAAATAGCAAAGCATTTTTCAAACACAGCCCAGTCGGTACCAAAGGAAATTATCTACACACTCGTGCTGCATTTTATCCGGTGCAGCACTACAATACTGATCTCAGGTGAATGACCTCAAGAGCTATAACCAAGGCTGACCAGCCCTTATAAGATCTTCACCCTGCCAACTACTTAATAAGGTAATAACAAGCCTATTTTAAGACAAGTGGTTATTGGGTTGTTTGAAATCGAACAATTCACAGCTTTACAAAGCCCTTTCCTTGGATAGCTGGTAGGGCACATCAATATAGTTGAGGCATTTGGAACAATGAGTTGATAAGACTACATACTGTGTATGACCGGTGAGCAGGAAATGAGTACCAAAAATGTCTGTTTCTCACCGGTCCTTGAGCTGACTGGTGTGGCTCCTGTGTGTGAAAGAGGAACTCTACCTGCTAAGTTTGCTAAGTTTGACCTTTCCACAGAGGATACATTCTTTGCTTACATGTCACAGGGAAAGAGCAGAAAAGGAAACATACACAGGCCATTACTAAGATGGTGAAGAAAACACTCAGCTGTGCATTTACACCTGGAGCATTGGCTGCTGCTTCCTGCAGTGAACTGTTCCTGCACAGTTTCAGTTCCAGTTCATCACATATACTACTCTCAGTTGAGCAAACAGCAGGTCATTTGGAATGGGAGACCAGAAGAAGAAGGCACAGAGGGGTGCTTCAGTGTCCATGCGAAGGGATATTGTGCATCTATACAGTTTACCAATAACACTGTGAAGAGAATCAGGTACAGTACATCATGTGTAACAGTAGTCTATATCTGGGATTCCTCCTTCTCTATAGCCACGGTTGGAGCCATGTCCTGCATTAGAAACATTGTTGGTACCTTTATACAAGCCAGTGCCATTGGAGGGGAATATGGTATGAATGATGTAATCCTCTCGTAAGGGTTTTGGCTGCATTGGCTGGCAAGCAGCCATTGGCGTCATCTGGAACCCTGGGCCACGGATTTCTAGGATGGTATTGTCCTTTTTTGTGCCAGACTCGATGTAATCATCATAGGTTTTACTTTTTCTGGAGCTGCTGCGAGTATAGTGGTCACGGGTGCACAAATGTCCAGTCCTATGTCCATACCAACAAAAGACACCAAAAATAAGAGCCAAAGATACAATGGCAGTAGCCCCACCAATGATCCCTGCCAGGGGTAGCGTTGTCATCTGCCGTGAGTCTTGACCTTCCTCCTCCTCCATTGGGCTGATGTCTGACGTTTCAGCTTTTGCACAAACCAGAGCTTCATCGGAGTCAACATCTCCAGGAATCATCCCTTTGCTTTCTGAACTGGCAGGTAGGGGCACCATGCAGATGATGTAGTTAGAACGTGGTTGCAACGAGGTAAGCAGATACTCTCGATGGTCACCCCGGACGAGGGTCTCTGTGATTGATCCCATGGTGTTCCCAGTTCCAAGTCGAAGCCAGCTTAACCTAAAGGAAGAGCTGGGCTGTGCCACACTCCAGGTGACCCGGATGCTATTGTGTGACAGAGGCTTCACGTTCAGGGCCAGGCTCTTCCCGACACCACTGCTGCTAAGAGTGTAGTCTAGCCCGGAGTCAGGAAACCCCAAACCTGGACGCTTTGAACGAAGGGTGAAGAGAGAACCCTGTGGAGGAATGTTGGTGGTCGAGCTCTCAGCTCCACCTATGCCCCCTTTTTCTCTGGACCCTGATCTGACTACCTCACATTCTTCCATCTCACTTGTCAGGTCTGTCAAAGACATGTCTCTCGCCCTGTCAGGCCCATGGCAAGTTAGACCTCTGACAGTGATGGAGTTACCACGGGCACGCAGCCAGTCATACAGCCAGCGCAGGTTGCAGCCACAGTGCCAAGGATTTCCTCGCACCAGCAGCTGACTCAGGTTGTCTAGATCTTTGAACAGTCCTTTTGGCAGTGTGGTCAGGTTATTTCCTGACAGATCCAGCCTCTGCAGCCTACGCATGCCATCCAGTGAACCACGTGGCATATGAGTCAAGGCATTATCCTGTAAAGACAGTCTCTGCAGATGGGCACTGGGTAGGTTGACAGGTGGGGTCTGGAGGGAGTTGCGGACTAGAGATAACTCGGTCAAGTTGGAAAGGCGAGAGAATGTGTCATCAGCAATGCGCTGGTTTGCCAAAAGGTTCCCATCCAGGACAAGACATCTAAGTGAGTTCAGGCCTCGGAAGGCATGGGTTGGGATAGTTGAGATCCGGTTGTCATCTAGACGGAGTTCTTCCAGAGAAGCAGGCAGGCCTGAGGGGATACTGGACAAGTGGTTGCGTGAAAGGAAAAGCAAGCGCAGCCGCGGGTTATCAGCAAAGGCTTGGTCCTCAATAGAGACAGTAGAAATTGAGTTGTCATCCAAGTGGAGCTTCTCTAACAACGGCATCCTAGCCAGTGCGGTACGAGGAATAGTGCGGATGTTGTTGTCCTGCAAATGGAGTTCACGCACAGATGGTGGCAAGTGCATGGGAAATTCATCCAGTTCATTATCGTAGAGGTAGACCACACGGACAGCAAGATGGTGCTCCAAGGATATGGGCAAGCCTGGGTTGTTTATGTGGTTGTTTTGAAGGTACAGGACGGACGCAGAAGGAGGCAGCGATGGAATGGAGTTCAGACCACGATCATTACAGTAAATAAAGTCCTCATCGCACCTGCATACAGACGGGCATGTCATATCTGTGTCTCCAAGGTACCCTTGTATCGTGGCTGCAGCAAACTGAAGCATGCTGGTATGTAGTGTCAACCAAATGAACAGCATGAAGAGCCAAGCCCTTAGTTTGGCTGCACACACAGGTGCCATTATGGTGAACATAAGCACTGTCTCTCTTTCCCAAGGGTGTGGTTAATCCTCAAATCACTGCAGGGAGCTGGAATCCTGTGACCTCCATCCTGCAAGACAAAGAGAAATTAACTGTTAGCACAAATGAACTGGTAGATTGTTCTGGTAAAATTTTAATGAGCTCAGAAATATTAAAAAGCTTCATGCTGTACTTCAATCGTCTAATGTCTAAACATTAATAGAATCTCGGAATATGCTACAATTATTGTGTCTAAACTGAGACATCTTGCACTCAGTAACAACACTTAGGGTTTTTTTTCAACAATTAACAATCATATCATCAGGGGGGATGTGCACACATGGATGGATCTGTGAGGATTCCCAACAGAGCCTCTCACAACATTCTGCCATGGCGCCAAAGCCAACAAGATTTACAAAAAAAAAAAACGACAACTGCACAGCCAACAATCATTTTGTTGAATTAGCAACAATAATCAAAGATTACAGACAGTTATAAAACTACACTTTTGTGTGCGCTGTTTTGAAAGTTCAATGGAGAGTAAATACTTTGTCTCAGGAAAAGCAACAACAGAAGTGACAAATTCAAGCTTAAACCTTGAATTAAACCTTGAGTGTAAATATGAAATCTTGAGACTCCTCTCAAGAGCTGTTGAGAGGCTCCATACTCCAACTCCATTAGGAGTTGCTAGCAGATGGCTGTATTAGCTAGACTGATCTGGAGATACTTTTCATTATCTAGAAGGAAGGGCATGTTTTAGTCTTGAGCTAACGTCATGAAGAAGTCAGGATGGCACTAGGAACTGTATAAAAACTTCTCTGAAAATCATGTCTGCTTAATTGAGTTATGTATCATAGGTGGAATGGAAAGATATACTCTGTAGCTGGATGCAGATGATGTGACAGCTAATTAACTATTTGCAGTCACCATAACTGTGCAATGGGAAGCTGTACTCAGACCTTGACTGGCATCCCAGTTTTTGTTGTTGTTTTTTTTTTTTTTGGGGGGGGGGGGGTTTGTTTTTACTGACACACCACAACAGTCAAGCACAGTATTGACGATGGAGATTTGGAAACCGCTAAATTGCAACACCATCAGTGACAACTTGGGCCAATCACAGTCTTCAATAACCAGAGCCATTAGTCAGAACGTTAAGGCCCACGCAGCAGCATATAGCCAGGCTGTAGTATTGATTTCCTCACAAATCCGAGGTGATCTGCCAGAGCCAGTCGGCTTTCATACAGAGCGTAGGTTAGACGGCACCATAATGAACCAAAACAAATGACACATTTGCTGCAAGCTGAATTTGTTAAACATGTATTTGCAAAGATAACTTTATGCATGCATGTTTCTTACAAAAACAGTGAAAATTGTAAGGACAAACTTCGTTGACATTTCACTCATTTTCAAGTGTAATGAACCACTGTTTGAAAAAAAAAAAAAAAGGACAAGCACATGCCTCTGCAGTTGTTCAGCTGTGGCAGGTCAGGGATCGTTTTAGTAGAGAATTACTGAATGTCTTTCACTTTTCAGTCCAAATGTTGTATATTTGTTTTCTCACAAAGGGAAGATTGCACTTATTCTCCTCTAAGAGTGGCAGATGTTAACAGGTGAGTGCATTAATAATTCACTACTATGTTAGATTTCCAGTTGAACTTCAAGGTCTAGATATCCAGCCTATTTGGACACTTTTATGTTTGTAACCATTTGATACTTTCACTAAAAACATAGAGTGAAGCAGAAAAAAAGTGGATGTCTGAGATTGAACTAGGCTGAAAGCAATTTATATCTTGGCTGCAGCAGAAAGTGTCACACAAAAAAAAATTGAATTTCTATAGATGGGAAGGGTGATATTTTAAAAAAAAACCCGCACACAGTTTCTGGACAGTTTCTCTTAGTTCAGTCTTCATGAGTTGAATAGAAACTTGGAAATACATTTAGACTGTTTTTCCCAACCCTCTCAAATGTGGTTCAAATATTTCTACATTTATAGCCCTTATCAGGGCAGATTATTGCAGAAGCGGAAGGGAAAAAATGCATTTGTCATGCATTATTTAGGACTTATTCTGCTGTACTGTCCTTTAGCATCTCCTCTCATGACACGTTGTCAGATATGAAGTGAGACTAACATCTGTGCTCTGTGTCCCGAGCTCCGCAAAATATTCACATTCAAAGCTAAACTGCTACTCACTAATCCCTTTTTGAGCCTATTTCCTCTTCAGTCCTGTTGACACAGCAAAGTGGTGTCAGTGCACTTTAAGTGGAACCTGAAGAGTGAAATAAAACATTTAAAAAGCTGAATTTTTTTTACTTTATGCACTTTGATATTGATTCATTTTTATGACTATAGTATAATGTATTCTGGTGTTGGGTTTTCCAGCGCGTGCAGGTTGTGTGTTCGAGACAGCGAGAGGCAGAGTAGTGCTAAAGAATGGATGACTTTTGAATCCCAAGAGCTTCAGCAGTGAGTCTCTTCAACACTGGAGTATTTGGGTCAGCCCTATAAAAACAAGATAGATGTGGTGTGGGATTGAAGTGGTGCACAGAGCCAGAGGGATTAATAGAGCATATTGAGCTGTGATTCTCTGGATTAAGCAGGTGCCACAAAGAATAGCAAACACACATTTCAGCATTTTTTTTCTTTTTGCCTCGTGGTTGCTCACTTGTCTGCACCTATTAGAAAATGGCATAAAAACGTAAAGAGCACACAACTGTTATTTGTGTTTGTGCATGTGTGAATGCTTACTGTGTGTTTGTCTAGCCAAGCAGGATCAAATTGCAAAAACATTAACCCACATGTGGACAATCTATATGGTTGTCTAAATTTCAGTTATCTATAGTGGGGAGTAAAGCAGGGATGTGGGGTAATGTGTTAGCCAGACAGCCAGCCGCCTCAGGCACAGTACAGTACACACAACAACCCCCCAATCTAATACTGGAACCCAAGACTAGATCGATTTACATAAAAAATAAATAAATAGAAAAACAGAGACAGAGGGGGCGGGTGAGGGGGAGTGACAGAAAGCAGCTGTGTGCAAGACCTTTAAATCCCATCTCCCCATTAAGACCTCACAGAGGGATAGGACTGAGACATCTGCAAAAGTGGATTTTAGATGACCAAAGTGGCTGCTGACGTATAAGGAAACCCACTTCACTAATGGCGGTGAAACGATAATAGTGGTCCACAGCTTATCTCACATAGAGAACATTTTAGATGTGCAGATTGGACACGGGGAAAGGAAAAGATGACACAAAGCATGATGCTTAGGGCGATGACAAGGAACTCAAAACATCTGATATCATGATAGAAAAACATGGCCTGCTAGGCAAATCCTAAAGGTTGCAGCAGGTTTATATGACTCTGCGTAGAAATAGAGCTAGAGGATTATACACTTATACTCTATTATGTTCTATTATACAAAGCTAAAAGAAAAAATAAATCTCTGTTGTACTCCATGTTCTGCTTCTTTAACATATGCAAGATGTAATTTAGCTATACACCTGGCATATTTTTAAATCAAATGTGTTTGGAGCTTGTAATACAATTTCATTATAAATTAATTAATGAAACCAATGCATTACAATCCTGTTAAATTTCTATCAACCTCCCCTCTCTGAATATGTCATAGAGGCAGGTTGGGCAACACATTAAAGGCTAAGGCAGCATTAATGGATTCGCCCCACACCAACATACTTTTTTCCCCTTTCCTTGTTTATGTTTACCGATTTCCTGGCATGACGGAAGGATTGGATTTGCGTGCAGCCATTTCTTATCTCAGCTGCTGACACAAAGGCCCAGTGTATATAACCTATATAAATGTTAAGCGACACGGTGGCTCATTTAGCACCATTGCCTCGCAGCAGGAGGGTCTAAGCTTTGTAATGACCCTGATTTGGATTTATGTTCAGGAGCTCCAGATTCTTCCAAGACCACTAGAAAATAGATGCTATACTAATATTGTACACTACATCATGTAAAAGAGATAAATAACTGTTAAAAATGCTTAAATAAATCTGGACACTTCGCTAACAAAAAGTCCAGTGCTTTCATTACTCAGCTCTGTGTTTGTGACGCTTTCACAAACTCAGCATTTGGCATCTCATTCCCTTAAATATCTTAAAGGAATAATGAAATACATGTCAATAAATAATTAATACCATGTATTTTACCCCATATATATTTGAGAAAATGCTGCTGCAAAATAATACAAGCTGCAGGGTAGCTACAGAGTGCTTCACTTGATTCATAGCCTGGGATTCATCTCCAGGGTTTTGTTTGCGGGTGGGTATGCAGCTCACGGGACCCTAGAAAGATTTGATATATAGCTTCACAGCACTATAATGTGTTTTATCTTTACAGCACTGTAATACGTTCTGTCGGGCCACCAGTTTAATTCTCTGTCCTCTTCACTGTAGCTACTTCCCCTGAATTATTTTGGCTCAGTGTTTCTTCCTCAAGACAGCCAGATTACAGGTATATCCTTTCAGCATTAACAAAAGGGCCACAGATCCTCGCAGCGATATGCTCTTGCGCTGTGTGACAAGGTAACACCAAATCTCCCGTGATGTTGACAGGATTTCAGGGGGATTTTGGTTCAAATGTAATGCATGCTAACCCTGATCAATGGTATGAACCAGCTTCTTAAGGGTGTTACAGTAATAGAGTCAACTGAATTGAACTTCGTAGCCTTACCAACAACAGTTGCAAAAAATATCCTTGACTTAATAATTGAAGCACTTTATAAAAGAATTGCTGTATCCAAGAGAGCTTAAGATGTTTAGCTATGCTACTGGTGTCTCTCTAGGGACAGCAGTGCTGGTCAGCTTTCAAGTCACAATTAAATTAGCAAAACTGTAGTTCATGACCACAAATTATCAAAATATTTCCTTTGTCAATGAGGTGTCTAATAAACAGGGGAATACCCAGGATTCAAAATATCTAGCTAGTTCTACAGATGGGCAGTGAGTATAAATTATGGGTTGTTTTGTTTGTTTTTTACATTGATTTTTAAGTTTATTGATTTATTTAATTAAAATCGGATTTTTAAACACCTCAATGAATATCAACAAACACAAACTAACACTTACTAAAAGTACATTTGTTTTATTTTGTGAGATATGTTAAAGTGAGGATAGAAGATCAAGATTATTGCTTAAATCTACCAACAGCTCAGCTTGAGTGAGATGCCCTGAGTCTAATATCAGATTAAAGATCTTTAATCTGATATTAGATCTGTACAGGACGTGTTGCTTGTTATTTCATATTATAACATGTTTTTATTGTACAAACTGAAAAATACTAACTATGTTATTCAGCTGCATTATTGTGTAAGAATAATATAAAAGTGTGGGCTCAGCTGGGTAGTGTGCAGTGTGCAGTGTGCTGCGTAGTAAAACTCACAGTAACAGACTATGTTAAAGAGCAAGGTGTAAAGTTCATGGTCACTGTTTGCTAAACTGAGGTGTTTATAGCACCTTTACACTTCCTAGGGCTCGAGAGCAGCAACAATGCAATGGAGTCAGCAGCAGAGGTCAGCTGATCACATCCTGTCCACACAAAAAACAAATCTACTGCTAGATTTCACAGTTAAATTAATTTCGGAGTTACTTTGAGTCAAGTCATTTTTTCAGGTTTCCCACTACACTACTGAAGCTTACATCTTAAGCTTCAGTCAACTGCCAAATCCTTCTTTGTTCATAATCCTATGCTATCATGCTAGCATCCTTGAGTATTTAACATTTTAAAGACTTGAAAAAATGTTAGACCGAACTAAGATAAGGATAATGTAAGAATTTTAACTTTAAAGATGTTAAAATATCAACATCAAAAGCTCAAATGAACAGAATTAAAACCACATGTACAGCCTGCTACAAAAAGCAGCAATGGTTTTTGGATAATATTCCAGTTAATGAGAACTGTTCACCAGTTTGAATTTTCTTGAGACCTAAACTTCTCTCCCTCTGGACCAAAGCTATAGGACAGACTTTGTCACCAATCCTATGACATACCTAGAGCTAATTAGTTGTTGTTGTGGGTGTCCTTGCACCTATAAAGTATTTGGATGCAACTTGCTAACCAACCTTACTGGTTATGGCTGATAACTTTGTGTTCCATCCATTCTCTTCTACTTATCCAACTCACAGTCAAACAGAAGTGGTTCTAGACTATCCTGACTATCACAGGGTGAGAGGTGCTACACCCCAGACAGCTTCCCAGTCTATCACGGAGTCACTAATTAACATAACTCCAATAAGTGCATGTCTTTGGACTCCCAGGACCTTCTTGCTGTGAGACAGCATTGCTGCCATGATGCTAAAATAGCATTTCTCAGCACTTCTTGGATCTAAATATGACAACAGCTGGCTTCAAAAAACAAACATAATAGCAGTAAAAACTTTTAACATTGAGGCTTCAAAGTCTGAGCACCAGAAACCAGTTAGTGATACTAAAGTGGGTACATCCATCTTGTATATGCAGTCTATTGGAAAAAGCCATAACACAACTTCAGTATAAAATAACTAGTCAAACTTAATAAACGTCTTTGCTCCCACCCCCCAAAAAATGTTCAAACAGCTTTTTTTTGCCTGCATTTTATACTTTTAATACACTTTCACAAAGATTTACACCATGGCTTCATTTACAGCTCAATCCAGCGTGCCAATATGATCAATGTCTCTGGCTCATCCCATCACGTAGATATGCCTGACACTGGGAAAAAAAGGGGAAAAAAGCGGTGACGTTCCACTCTGAGGTTCAGTCAATGCATCAACGGGGCCGGGTTATGGGTTTGGTTCGGCTGTTATAAAGTAAATTATTAACTTTTGGAGGGCCATAGATTTTCATTCAGATTGTTTAGGTGGCAGTTATCTGTCTTAAAATGTCTCTAACCCAAGGACAAAACTGCTGGCTTGTCTATTGAGTCTCCTTTTACAGTATAGTTTTTCACAGAAATTTCCTTTCTGATGTGAAATGACTTAAATATTCTCAAACAGAAATTTTCATGGGTTTTTTTTGTGAAAAAAAATGAAATCTACTAAAGTAATCTAGAGTAAACACATCTGATCTACAGTTTTATTTAAAATAAATCTCTTCATATATCTATATTTTAATGCAGATGCAGTTCTGCCACACTGATGTATGAGACACTGAGACAGAGTTGGCTTGGCAGAGTATCTGGGAAATAAACTTTAGATGTGTCACGTCTGTGTCAGTGAGCATAATGCAGTGTTTTATCAAGGCCTCACTGGCTTCTGAAATCATTTGCATTGATTTTAATCTTTCTGCTACATAAAATAGAGGAAAGTCTTTAAGCACGAGAAGGGCCAGCGTCTCCGTTTTGAGAAAACACTCATTTCAAACGGGACTTACAAAGGCAAATTTATCGTCTGCCTTTGAGTCAAGGAGTCAGCCTGTGTTTGTCACGCTTCAGCTAGGACTCTGATTGGATTTTTTTATTTGTGAGAGGTGGAGAGACAGTGAGATTGGTTAGCTTAATTGGTTAAATTTGAATTCAATCCTGATAAGTTGCAATATAAATACAGGGCTGTGGTGGGAGGCCCGGGCAGCTGAGCCACAAAACAACATTGTGCCTTCGGGTGAAAATTAACCTCAGAAATAAGAGAGGAAATAGAAAACGATTACATCAGTTGAAAACCTCTCTGTATCCCTGACACCTTTACAGGACTGTTAGGTTGTGCCTGGCGGCCATGGTGGAGGTCCAACAAGACCTGAACATGCCTGTAAACATAAAAGTCAGCCATCTAAAAACTGCTAAAGTAATGTGACAAATACTGTGTAAACTGACTATTTTACATGAGTCTACACGACTCTGTCTTGTAGCTGATGCATAGTCATGCTGTAATTATTAAAGAGAACAAAAACTACATATTTACATTTTTATCTTTATTAACTAAATGTATGACCGTTCTTCATTTCGTATTCTTCAATTCTGTTTCAATTCTGAATATTTTTTCTGTTTATATAATAATAATATAAACATAATAATTTATATGAAATTCCACAAGACCAGGTTGAAGCCTAAGTGCAGACTGATTTTTAAAACTGTGTCCAAATTATGACTTTAAACACCGTTATGATCTTAGCTAACATGAGCTAGCTAAATTCAGAGACTATTTCACTTATAGTCTTTCACATCCTGCATACTATGTATCAAGATCACATTCAATTGTTAATTAGTGTGCGTAAATCGTTACATTTTTAATGATCTCAAGATTGGTTTAAAACTGATTTTTTTTTTTAACTACCAAGCAAACGTCGGTGATATTGGTATGAGGCTAAGGTCACCAGAGCGGTAACTACACTGGTGTCGGTGAAGAAATGATGATGATCTTGCAGGAACTGTGATTATGTTGTTGCAAAGCTGAAGAAATGCTTGGCAATCTGGTGATTTTCAGCAGCATTTTTACAGCCCTGTGTGGACGTGAATGTTGTATTTAGCCATGTCATAGTAGTGTAACACAAAGAAATGATTCTGGGAAATGTAAATTAGGTGCAATATGCCCTCAGTACAATACATTACTCTAGTGTTGTGGTGTTGAAATAAAGAGGAGAAAACCCAGGCGTGTATGGTTTTACAGCCTGAGAACATTCGTGCATTGAGTACAGTTTGTCCTTGGACTTCTCAACATTTCAAAATAAAAATGCCATCCTACTTCAGATCTATCAAAATAGGAACTCTGAGTCAGAAAGTCTGATGAATAACTCATCTATTATAGTCCTTGGCTGGGTTGATCATAGGTCAGTTTCCAACATGTTGCTGCCATTATCTCATCTTCTTACTTGCCTGTTGACTGTATGACTCATTTCCCTTTCCTTTGCTTAATCATTATATTCTCACCTACACATTGCCACACATTTCACATTCTATTCGTCAGACTCTGTACAATACTTAAAAAAAATAAAGCCGCTCCTGTTTACACGCACGACCTCAAAATATAAGGACTCAATTAGAGGCTGCGCTGGTTTAACCGAACAGCTGTATGTATCGCTTAGAAGACACAGGCGCCGTTTTCGTCCTTGCTCTCCCTGTCGCATTTTTCTGGTGGGAACAATGAAGCGGCTGACTGAGACCCACTTTTCTTTTGCTTCATCATCATGCCTGCCTTTACAGTTGTGTTGTCCTTTCACGTTTGGCTGCCATGTCGGCTGTCTGTGCCGCATTCACAAACGTCATTAAATCCCTTGTCCTAAATTGCCTACATCAACTACATTTCATAATGCTTTCATCTTCCCTTCTGTGACTTTGTTCTTTTTCTGCACAGTTAATTCCTTTGCTTTTGCTTTTTTTCTCTCGCTCTCTTTTTCTTTTTCTCCACGTCGCTTTCTGTTAGTGCACGGTTCGCCTATTAGTCTTTATATCGTCCAAACTGGGATGTGAAGCAAAACAGATGCTTGCCTTTCCTTTAAGTAATATATGTTGGCAAATACCAATCCACTTTTGCCTAATAAAACTTCATCCAAAGAAAATTACAGCAGCCATGCTACGCAGTAAATTTATTACAGAGCCATTAAATGCATCTAACATTGTCTTGTGAGACTAAATTGCAGTGGTGGATTAAAACAACTAGTATAAGTAAGCAGGCTTCTCTTAATAAATACAATTTTGTGTTGTCACACTTGAAGCAGTTTGAGTTTATCCTTCACCATATGAGAAATTAGAGTGGATAAATAGATACAGGCCGCCTCCGGGGCCCGGAAAAGATCCTGTGCAGTGTACACTTTGCTTTGACTTCTCAGTGTGTGTGTGGGTTTCTGCTGCATGAAATATCAGCTGTGGGAGTGTTCGGATCTTAAGCAAAAGTTGCTTTGAATCCCAAGATGCCTTGCACAGTTTTTTCGAAACTTTTCGCTCTTTTATGACTCCACGCGACCTCGTTTTCACCCCCACAAAATCCGGTCAGACTGAGTTAGAAACACAAAGGGTATTGTGTTATTCTTAATTTAGAAGCTATATCCATGAAAATTATATGTTGGCGTTCCACTTTCACGAGAGGCAGCTCACTTCAGAGCATTGACCAAAGGTAGCAAGTTAGTATATTTTGCTAATGGGGGCTGGCTTTTAGAGAGACTTTTACTGATTGCTTTGTTTGGCCTCATGCCCAAAACGAGAAAATGAGTGGGATAATCGAGCTTTATTGCTCACTGTTTAACTGTTGATAAGTGTTAGTTTGTTTAATGGCTGCATTTATGTCTTATTTAATTACTCCCACCATTTGACAAAGAGGTAGTGCAGTAAAGGTGTTCCTCTTGCTCGGTTTGTTGCTGTGGCTTTAAATTCAATAAATATCAACACTTAGTTGAACCACAGTGGGGGGTGGGGTTCCATAGAAGTGCTAAAGGATGAAAGAAAATCACAGTCGGGGACAGTCGCAAGTAATTCTGTTCAATTTATAAAAGTGAGTCTGTTGTAGGCAAATGCTTTTAAAATGTTGCTCCAATACAAAGGTCCATTGAGTTAGAATCACATTAGATGGGGTTAAAATGTATTACATTAAGTTTGAGCCTCAGTGCCAAGCTTCAGTTTCACTGAGAAAAAAGAAAAAACCTAGAACAGCACTTAGCTTAAGGTAGAGCTCCTCTAACCATGGATAAAAAAGTTCTGTTTAATAAAAGAAGAAAAATGTGCCTGTTTCTCATCTGTAATGTATATCTACGTACGTGTCTATCTATCTATCTGTAGATGTTGGTGCCAGACGGACTTCGTGAGGTCAGAGGTCTGAGCAGAAAAGCAACAGTGACTCAAATAACCACTCTTTACAACCAACGAAGGAGCATCTCTGAACAGACACCGTATCGAGTCTTGAAAAAGATGGACTACAGCAGCAGAAGACCACACCGGGTAACACTCCTGTCAGCTGACAACATGAAGCTGAGGCTACAATTTGCATGGATTTTTAAACACAAAATTCATTCGGATGGTATGATCAGAATTTAGAATAAATAACATGAAAACATGGCTCTAGCCTGCCTTGTATCAACAGTTCAGGATGCTGGGAGATATTTTCTAGGCACACCTCATGGCCTCCACAGTCACCGGATCTCAGTCAAATAAAGCACCTTTGGGATGTGGTGGAATGGGAGATTCACATCATGGATTTGCAGCCAAAAGATTTGTAGCAACTGTATGATGCTGTCATGTTAGCGTGGACCAAAATCTCTGAGGAATGTTTCCAGCACCTCGCTGAATCTGTGCATCTAAGAATTAAAGCAGTTCTAAGGGCATTAGCAAGGTATACATGCATAACAAATAATCATCAAATAAAACAGCAGAAGGACAGACAAGTTCAAACACAGAGGGCGATGCTTTAATTCCATTTGAGTACATCAAGAAACAGCTAAAAGCATTATCTAGATTAAAGATAGGGTAAAAGAAAGTCCACACCATAAAGCTTACTTTTTGAAGCGAGGCAGGCAGGGAAGGAGGTGCAGCCGTATCATTTGCACCGTTCTTCCCCACACGATTCCTTCAAAGTCCCCAGGCTGAGTCTCCTTGGGCTCCTGTCGGCATGTGGTCCATAAACTCTGGGAGGCTGAGGCAGGATGTCGGCGTGTAGGAGTGTGTTCTCACTGTTTTTAGGAACAGCTCTTTCCGCCGTGTTTTTATGCTCGGCTTTGACGTGGATCAGTTGTCACCTCTGACTTCAAATCTATGCTCTGCGGAGAATGGGAGCGAGAGGAAAATCATAATGGAGCACATTCGGCCATCAGTGTCATTCAAGTGTCACATCTCTGATTAAACTGGAGCTGCATTACATATCCCGTTATTACTTTTCCTCATCTACACTAGGTTAGCGGAGTGAGTTATCTGGTCTTCATTTACCCAACTTTGATCGCATTTGATAAAAAATATAAAGTCTGTGATCTTAAGCGACTCATTTCCTTTCACTTGATTTTCCATCCAACTGATTGCTTCTTTCAGTTAGGAAGGATGATCGCCTCGGTATGGTGATGGATGAGAAACTGTAGAGAAACTGTTCGATGAATTGTGTGACGTGTTCCACATCTTTGTTTCTAACCTCACTAAATTGTTACTTGTCCCTCCTAAAGCTCTGTCACACCTTCTTTTTGTAAAGGAGTAAATGGCATTTGAAGCTCCCAACTAGCAGCCACCTCTGAAGCTCCACTCTGTTGGCTCTCCGTCTTTGCGTCGCATTGATGCTGATCATGTCTCTTTCTCACGGCTGCGTTGTGACACGAGACAGCACGCCATCTCACTTCAGCTTACTTCTCATGTTGTGAAACCAAATCTAATCTGATCCGACTTGTAAAACGAGAAGGGAAGCACTGCTCCTTCGCTCTTCCTCTTAATAAATGTGCCGACTAAAATTAGTTCTGTGCTACTCTCTTTCACAGTGAACTCTTAAGAGTAGCACAGATGTTTTCAAAGAAATTTAAACTTCAGTGTTTTGCACATGCTTTAGCTCAGAATCAGCACCTGAAATAATCCAACTAAATTCTGATAATTAATAATTACAAATCACTAATCTTCATCACGCTGAGAGAAATACTAAAACATAAACGGTAATAGGAGTGTCATCTTTAACTCCTTCAATAACACGCATATGTTTTTGAAAGTGAGCCCCACTTTCTCTGCCAAGAGCAAACAAACTGTGTCTATTTTATAAAACAAAGAAATGTCTCTACAGAGTAGGAATTTGTTATCCAGGAAATGCTTCAGATGTCTTATGGATACTTTTCAATAAATATCAACCAAGCGTTGGGATTTGTGGTAGAATTTAGAAGTTGCTGCTTGTAATTGGGTTTACAAGTCGGCAAATGACTGTTATGTAAGTCAGAGGGTTCTAACTTTGATCAAAACTGGAGAATAAAAATCTTAAAGTGTTTCGGAGTTATGTGAAAGATCGATTTCTGTGATTTTGAAGCAGATTCATGCTCATTTGTAACGGTCAACCGAGTGACACGATCTGAAAATGTGTTTCTTCTCTTTGTGTTAGAATTTCAGTAAGTTGTGACTTATGAGAGACTGATTTCGACAATAATTAAAGCTAGTGGGAGTTTTAGCTTCCAAGTGTCTTAATTGGTTCTGTGAGCTGTGTGTCACAGTCACTGCTACAACCCCAACTGATACTGATGCCAGGCTAAATTTGGCCACACTGCAATGCCACATGCTCTTTCATTTCTTATACATTCTCAGTTTTGTTGTGTCTGGTAGAATTGTACAAGTGGCATCATCATTAGACCCTAATCTTTTGTATCATTAAGCACAGACATGCTCGTGCTGTTAACAAAAGAGGGACTAAAATCTTTGCCATCTTTCTAAAGATAAGTGAAAATATGAATCTAATATTTTTAGTTTGTCTAACTACTTTTTGCCCACTTTTTGCCAAAAAACTAAAAGCTGGGCATTCTTCTAAGTCTGTTAGCAGTCTTTCTCTGGCTGGTAAAGAAGAGGGAAAATAGATGAGGAAAAACACATGAAAAAATAACAACAGCTGTTACAACTGTGCTGCATCGACACTACAACGGTATCCCAGCTAATTTGTCCAATTATGCGGTTCCTATTATGTTAATGATTTTGCACATTAGAACAAGAGCAGGTCAACCATAATAAAATATTTTACCTGTCAATAACCAAGGTTAACATAGTTAACTAAAACTAAACTAAAAAAATTAAGCTAGATATAAAAAACAACAACACTTTAGTTAATAAAAAAAAATCAAAATTAGAACTTTTTAGAAAATTTAAACTAACTGAAATTATTTTGTGAGAAAAACATATAGAGGAATTATTTTTGGTATTTGTTAATTTGGTGAAATTTGTTATCACAAACTGGCTGATGAGATGTGTTTATTGAGGCTTTGGATGTCTACAAAACTGTGAGTCAACCTCTTTCAAAGAGTTGTGTTTATATTGTAATATTCATGCTGATTTTCCTAAATCTTGCCTCTGACACATGCCCTTCATACAATAGCAATTATAAAGTCTTAAACTAACACTGAAACTAATAAAAACTAAACAAAAACTAAACATTTTCAAGCAATGAAAACTAAACTGAAACTAGCAAACCCACTCAGGAAATTAACGGAAACTAAAATAATTCAAAACAAAATAAAATAAAAATAATCACAATGGGATAAAAGTCAGAGAACAGTTGCATTACAGAAAAAACACTGAAATGTACACTACAATGGGAAAGTACAAGAGAAAAAAAGAGACCTCTACTCTGGGCTGGGCTATAGGAGGACAGCATGAGAACAGGAAGCAAAAAAAACTCCTCTGCACAGAAAGCACATAAACGTCCACAGTACAACATTATAGAGCATGTGACCAGCAACACGGTTGGGTAGGGGATGAGGAGTAATCCCAGGCAACACAGCAGCCATCCTGCCACTGCGCCGACTCTCCAGCACGGGCCCAGACCCGCCTCGTGTTCCCAGGAGGCAACAAGTATCGAAGGCATTGGAAGGGAGGGGAAGGGGGATGTGTGAGTGCTTATCAGTGTAAATGTATGTGTGTGCGTGTTCATAGTTCAGCTGAGACAGTGTCCTTCACCCTATCAGGCTAAGTAAACAGTCTACCAGCCCACCCAGGTGGCCTTCCATAGAGTGGGAAGAACAGTCAACACACAGTCGTTATCAGGGAGTTTTTGTTCGGCTCCAGCCTTGAGCCCACAGCTGGCGCCGAGGGGATATCCGCATTATGATGTTGATGTTGTTGATGTTGTTGATTTTTCTTTTATGCAAGCAGCTCATGAGAATTTCAAAGCTGTTCTTTAACACTCCGACACTGGTCTCTCAATCTCCCGTTGGAGAACCGCGAGCTTCTCCATGATGTTATCAAACTTGCACTCCGTGGTGTTGTCATTCTTGTGCTCAGAGAGCCGATTCTGAGAACTCACGACTGCAGTGAGCTGTTCCACAATGTAATCCAACTTTCGCTCAGAGGTGTTATTCTGAGCAGACCTCTCCTTGATGTAACCCAATATATGCTCATCCAAGGTCTTAACCATGCTGCACTCAGTGAGCCCATTCTGAGAAGTCACGCCTCGTCCCATCGTTTCAATCCCAGCGGGCAGCCTTGGGGGGGTTTGAACAGTCGGTTCCGCTTTCTTAATTCTCCGATAAGCCAGGGCCAAGCCAGCTCCGATCAGCAGGAACCCTGTTATCATTGTTCCGAATAGGTAGATGTCTGCAGCGTCCTCGATCGACAGTTCCGCCAGGCACAAGACCCTCCATTTCTGCCACCCGTCCATCATGTATCTGGCAGGGAAAGTCCCTCCAGGGCACTCGGGCTCTCTCGTTGAGAAAAGGGGTCAATAGCATTCAGAGACCAGTTGATCAAATCCATAATTCTGTTTTAGGTTTAGAGAACAGACTGTGAGAGAGTGTTCCAGGGAAAGTAATACACACGAGACAAGACAAGGACACAAGGATGACTTAATTCCAGTATATCATTATTATATGGTTTGGCTGAAAACTAACAACCTTCCATGCCAGGTGGCACCGGTGCCTACAGAGTCAAATCAAACGGACACGCAGAGGCTTGTTCAGCTTACATCACAGAACGTAACCAACATTTGACAGCTACAAATGAACTCATGAGGACAGCAATCGTTTAATCATAATAACTGTTGTGATTTATTGCTGGGAGACACGACTCCAGCAGAAATTGTGCAGCAGCACAGACAATAAAGTTAATTTGTTCAATTTAGAAGTCTTTTTTTTTTTAAGAAAAGGAAAATTGAGACAGGTCTTAGTCGAGTCTTTAAAGCTTTTATCAAATTTACGGAAAGCAAGATTTATTGTTCAAAACGGGGAAGGCCAGGTTTATATCCATTTTTTCCTAAGCTTTTAGCAAACACTGTTACAGGTATCCCATAAGAGTGTGCATCCTGCTCTCCAAGGAGGCCTGACACAGATAAACCATCCTCCTGCACTAAACCTCTTGGCACTGTCACCACATCTTGTCATTCCTCCTATCATTGGTATGACACTTAACTGACCTTTTGAGTCCCAGCTCTGACACACAGGTTGGGTTGCATATCTCCAATTTTCAAGCTGAAATCTCCAATTGGATTCCTGCCAGACACCTCCCGATTGACCTTGAGCAAGCCTGAGCTGCTGTTCCCCCCTCAGAAATCCTGCTCTTAACAAGAGCCGTCAATCACGATGACACCGGTGCAGTTGCTCCATCCCAGACCAATGTTCAGTTTGATCTTAGACAACCAACTGCTACAGCTGCTATTGCAGATTTGCCCAGTGTAAAATTTGCTGACTCAGGCCCAATTGCTTGTACAAACACTCTTTGTCTCCCATCTGGACTGCTGCAGCTTCGATCTGGCTGAGCAATCTGAAAAGAACTGCACCATAGATGTCAAAGTAAAATCCAACATATACTTGGGCTTGTTTTTCATTACTGTAATAAAAATCTGTAATATACTGTTTGCAGGTTGCACCGTTTGGAATTGCAGTCCTTGGGTCTTCCTATTTATTTTATATTGCTCACCTCTACTTATCTCAAAGAACTACTTTTGGACCATTCTCAAATAAGGAGCCAGAGGAATCAAACAGTGAACATAAAACATGATTAAAATGTATAGTTTAACTTTTCTACTGATTCCATTGTAGTTTGTTCTATTTGATTTAATCCAAACAAATTATGCTAATGAAATTAAATAAAGCAATATTCCAACATTTTAGGAAACTATTTTTTGCTTGGTTTCTAAATCGTACTGTAGCTCAAAACCCCTTATGACTTAGTGCTACATGTGACCATCAACATATTGAATAGAAGCAACATGAAGAAAGATTCACGGTTCTTTCCAAAGGTAACAACGTCGTTCTACCAGAACTTCTAAAGCTCACTGATTTCCATTGTTAAGCTAGCCAATAATATATAATAATATAATATAAAACGTTTGAAGGACAGTTTTAAGTTTATGCGCACAGGCTTCGTTAGCCTAGCGAGGTTAGAAATTGTTCTATTTCTGTGCTTTATGCTAAGTTAACTTTTTACCAGCTGTAGCTTAATAAACATCATACATTCTCATATTCTCTTAGATTTTTATTAAAGGTTATCGTGACTGGGTGGGGCCACACTAACTGACACATGGATGCGGCCCAGAAAGTATCTGCTCAGCTAGGCTAGGCTAGGCTAAGTCAAGTCAAAGAACACGACACCTCGACTGTGTTTGTGGTTTTGGTGTAATTTTGAGCACTAAAAAAGTTAAATATACTGAGACACCATCAAGGAAGCCTAAACTCTAGTTTTGATGAGCAAAGTTCTCGTGTTTTCTTGCACCAAGTCTTTAGGTGTAGCTTGTAGGTATTAGCTGATAATTGAGCTCTCCTCTCTCTAATCAAAGTATGATCATTTCTGGCTCCAAAAGCATAGCATGGTGAGAGGCAGTGCGCTACAACTTAAGCTTCAAAACATGCTTTCGTAAACTAAAATGTAACATTACTAAAAAGAACACAATAATTCACGTCGTACACTGTAGCGGGCTGCTAGTCCAGCTCTGATGTGTGAAGCGTTAACATACGGTGTTTCTCTAGACTTGTCTTATAAAAGATAAGAAACACACATCATGCTCAAATATTCATTTAAGAGCATAATTCAAAAAGAAATTAAAGCTTCATTTTTTTCTTTTTAAAACACAGATGTGAGATTATTACAACTGTCATCAAGAGAAAGAAAGCAAATAACTACATTGAACAAATTATTAAACGTTGCAATCTCATTTCATGCTCTGGAAGCCGACGTCTAGTCTTATTATCACTAGATTTGCTTACAAATCAGTGCCTGTGTTGAAGTTAGGGTTTGTTTTTTATCTCTGTTGCTATAGTGCGTCCATCCTGTCACAGGGATAAAAATAAATGATTCAAATGAGCGCGTGTATTTGTTTGAAATTGCTTCTGCCTCGCAGTGGTTCGGTGGTGATAGACAGCAAAGGTGCAGAACCTGAAGCTGAAGTGATTTGACACACTCACACACATACACACTTCGCTCTCACACAGATACCCTGCGATGTGATCAGACTTTTAACGCGGCTGCACATAATGTGTATTCACTGACGGGGAAGGGGGTGGAGAGCAGCGTGGACCGGGATGACGAAGATGACAGATAATTGAGACAAAACATACTACAGCAAGATTTCTTTATCATTATCTTGAAGTTGTTTTTCGCTCATTTGGTGTGGCATTGTTTCACTTCTTCCCTGCAGGCTCTCAATGACAACTAAAAGAGCATTCTCTCTTTCCTTATTAACTGAGGAGTGCATCAGTCCTAATAAGAAAGCTTTTACACGGTTAATTAAGAGACACTGTAATGCAGTATGTAATGCTCAATTTACTCGATCTCATTCTCCCCCTCGTCCTCTTTAATTTCATTCAGAATCAATCTGTCGGACTGTTTTTTTCTTTTTCTTCCCCCTTATTATGTGGACTTTTCTACATCAAGGCCCGCTACGACTCTCCAATTTGCTTGTGTGGGTTCCATTTTGAGCCTTTCCAATAGCTTCCTCTTCCACTGCACTCTCTGATCGGCCATTTCTTTTAATTCTCAGCCTTGATGCTGCTAATTCAGGGCAGAAGAGTGGGGGTGGACAAGGACAAAAAGAAAAAAAAAAGAGAAAAACGGATATAAGGAAATAAATGAGCTGGTTTGAAGGGAAATTAAGATGATAAAATGCTGGAAATAGGGGGCAGCATTCACCAAAACACAAACATTGGCAGGGAGCGAGCTGCGAGGACTTGCCAGTGAAACTAATGTAAACATGGAGGGAATATAGAGTGGAGAGGAAAAGAGAAGCTGTGAAAATAGAGTGGGGCAGTGTTGGAGTGAAAGCGGATGAGTAAATAGACCAATCACACTTTGAGGGCAAGGAGGGAAAAAGAAGAAGAACAGGTGTAGATTTAAGGGGAAGGAAACAAACGGAGCAGACAACTCGAGAGGAGTGAGCTGAGGGTGGCGTTTTAAAGGTCCGCGCGTTTGAACATTAATTAAAAGTTATCCACTGATGAACTGCCCTGTGATGAATTGTTTCCCTTCCCATAAAAACTGTGTATGCATCCCAGAGAGATGAGGGCAGGCCACTAAATCTGCCATCCATGTTTTTCATGCTCTCTGCTTTTGACAGTAATGAGCCAGGCCGGTATGATTGGCTGTTCAGAGGCTGATTAAAAGTAGTTCCTCCTAATACATGGATTTACTTTGACATTTCCTATGCGGGAAATCTGATAGCTCCTTCAGCAGTGGTGAGTGTAATAATTATTTTCATTAGCGCATCATTGCGCAGTTGTTGATTCTTCTCAAATGAAAATCTGAAAACAATGTGACAGAAATAGGCTGGGTGAGGAACCTGCAGAAAATTGGCCCCTCAAGTCTGCAGATCCCCTTGGATTCAGAGAGCTTTAAAGAGGACCTGTTAAGCTCATTCCCTGCTGTTTTTATTCTTGGACTCTAGTAGGGTAGCTTTGCATGATTTGCAGTTCAAATAGTCCTTATTTATCCTATTCTGGGCATTGGTGCAGTCTCTCAATCTGAAACAAGTAGTTTTAGGTACTCTATCCCATTAAAGGCAGCTCTCTTGTGACTGGCTGCCCCTCACAAATAAAAAGGTTTAAACAGCTGGTGGGTGCATCAGGTATTTCTTGAGAAAAAGCTCTAAAAACACTGTCTGCTAAACATCAAACAGAAGTTAAGTATGGCCAGGTAAACATGCTGTCGTAATTGCTGCAAACTACCAACTCCCTCAAGAGTTGTTAGAGACTATAAATAGAGTTTAAAAAATAATGATGATTTTAAAAAAAGGCAATAATGAACTTTCAGTTTTTAGATAAAAACATCACAGCAGATGAATGCTAATGTTGCTCATTAACTACTGGATCTGTAAATAAGCATTGTTTTGCAACGTTAATGTCCAGTAGCAACACATGTAAGCTTCATAAACCACACTGTACACTACTCTAAAATTCAATTCAATTCAATTTTATTTATATAGCGCCAAATCACAACAACAGTCGCCTCAAAGCGCTTTATATTGAAAAAACTCAACAATCTAATGACCTCCTATGAGTAAGCGCTTTGGCGACAGTGGAAAGGAAAAACTCCCTTTTAACAGGAAGACACCTCCGGCAAAACCAGGCTCAGGGAGGGGCGGGGCCATCTGCTGCGACCGGTTGTGGTGAGAGAAGGAAGACAGGATGGAGGACATGCTGTGGAAGAGAGCCACGAGAGCTCTACAAGTACAAGGGCTGCAGGGCTTGAGATTTTTAAAGACAGCTAACAGATCTGATGTGAGCAATAAAGAAAAGTGTTGAGAAGTTTTCCAGTGAGCTACTAATGAATCAAATTACTTTCCAATATGTAATATTTAAATAGTAACTTACAGAGAGGGACAAACCAGCAGCTAAACAGACTGAGGCAACATTTCAGGGATATTTACACAATAATGTGCTGCAGCAGTCAACAAGTTCAAATGCAGTAAATCATGTTCACGTATGAAAATTAGATTGAGAGGAAAACCAAAGCATAAGAAATATAAGAGTTAATGTGGGTTGCTTTCAGAGTGCGAATCTTGTATAACCGCACGTGTCTGTCTGAGTGATCTTTGGCCTAAGACAGAACAAGTGGGTGCTGTAAGTACTTTAGTCAAAGGCATAAACAGTTAAAGTGTAGTTTGTAATTTTGCTCAGTTTCACTAATTGAATTCATTTTTGTTCTTCATAATATCTTTGCTGGAGGAGCCAAACCTGAGAAGTTTTTTTTTTCCTTAACAAGCGTTGACTTCAAACAATATTTACTCTCATATTAGCTAAAGTAAGCTGTAATTGTAGTGTATTCAAATCATTATGTTTCCTTCCTGTGAAAAAAAGCCTTATCGTGCAAACGTAATTTGGTAGCATCTCACCAATCAGTGCTTCAAATCGACCTCGCCACAGGAGGCCCAAAAAGAAATGCAAGGCGAGACAATCGGGAGCGTTTCAAACGCGCATGCAGCAGCCACATTGAGGCTGTTATATGATGCAAAGTGGGAGACAAATTGCAGAGTTGCAGGCCGAAATGGTTCATGGAGTCGGCTGAGTCTGACATATTCTGCCCGCTGAGCTCCACTAATCACTGCAGCCTGTCACAGGCACGCCCCTCTTCTCCAGAGAGCAGACGATCACGCACCCGATCTCAGGGCAGCCACAGGCTGACCCCACATAACACACACATGCAGACACACCCAGGCAGCCCTCTTCACGCGCATGCAATTAGATGTCAAAAAGATCACAAGTGAAATGTAGTTTCCACTCCTTTACTGCCTGGTAACAAAACATAAATTCTTTTCTCTGTCCCCTTGTGTGTTTCTGTGACTCGCACAAAGCATAAAACTGCATACTACAGCATAAAAAAATCTCCATATCTATCATTCCTAATTGTTTTTCTATTCCATCCCCCATCTCCCACATACACACAAACACAGGGGCCCATTTTTAAGCTGTATCAGTGTAATTGATGCAATGACTGGAAATAAACAGGCAATTTAAGTGCTGGACACCTCACTGCTCTCTCTCTTCCTCCTTCTCTCTTCACTGCTCTCTCTCTCACCACTGTGTTTCTTCTTTGGCCCTCCTCTCACACAGACACTCACACACACAGTCACACACACTACTTTGTGGAGTATCTCCCGATCGAATAAGGTGGAATAGGGGACAAGGTCAACATGCTGGGGGACAAAAAAAAGAACGTGTGAGACAGAGAGGAAATTAGGCAGGATAAGAATAGAGAGGGACAAAGGGCATCCAGAAAACATAGACCAATCTTGCAGATGACTCACGTCTGGATAATTCTGGTTTTGTTGTTCTTGCTTTTTAACGACAAATTTACAACTCCCCGAGAAAGCAAGAGATCGCGATATCGCTGTCCAAACTGCATTATTAACGTTTCTCGGTCCTTGTAGCATTGACCAATATACCAGCTTATTCTCTCTGTTTGGAGGCCTGCAGCTCAGATGAGGTGCAGTTCACTGAAAGCTTTAACTCCCCCCAACTAAAAAAAATGTTTGTTCTAAAAAGTCTTTTCTGTGTGCGTGACGGGTCGCCTTCACTCGACCACTCAGCCGAGCGGACAGTGTTCCAACCTCTCCTCCCTGCAGCGAGTTTGGACCCAAAAAAAGACAGAAATAGCTCAAGCTGATCTAATCTAACGGGCCACGTCAATCTGACCACAGTGCTGCACCGAACATCTTCAGCTCTAAAGATCCTTCATGTGTGCATTTCCATTAGTTACACCTAGATAAGTGAACTGATTATTAAAAGCTATATGTCCAATTATGTACCCGATTGTCATAGTCCGCCTGCATGTGTGCGTGTGTGTGTGCCTGCATTAATCTGATCCCGCTCGGTCCTCTTAGCATCATTAGGGAACAGTCAAGCTGTATGAATATTAAAAGGTTGCTGCCAGTTGTGTACGCTACAGAGTTAATAATAAACGAGGTCTAATATTTTAATGGCTCTGCATGTTGACATATCCCATGGGCCGCCATACTGTCTGTTCATGAGGTAATAGGAAAAGAAAATCAAGCATAAAATGATACAGGAGGACTTGGCAGTACATGGTGAGAGGCAGAAGGCATAGTTTCCTCCTCTGGGAAAAAAGCCTCTATTGTATCCTCACATGGTCCCAGATACGCAGATTGTTAGGAGCCAAAAAAAAACTAAACTATTTTGTAAAATTCGAAATACCCATTTGTTATATTGGACGTTTTTATAATTGTTTGCTTAACTGTCACAGTCATCTAGGCATCGGTTGATCAGAAACATCTTAGAAATGTTTTCCTCGGTCAGTGAGTCACAGGAAGATATTATTATTCACACAGCTGGTCCTGGCAGTGTAATAATAATGTATGCCAGGCAGGAAAATCAAAGTGTGGGATCATTTTGAGAGACAAACAGGCAAACACTCAATTAGCATTTGTCAGCCTCAAACATGGCTTATTATTTGAAACATGTAAGGAGCCTCCTGTTAGCATGACTGCTCATTCTAGCGTTAGATAGGAAATTGTCTCGCCGGCTCATGAGACTAAATCATCTTTAACTTCATTTACTGTGTTTTGTTTCTTTACTGCACCCCAAACAGGCATATAAGAAGGTGGATGGAGTGTGGAAACCTGTATAAAGAGGACAGTTGTTTACATAATTATTCACAACATTATTTATTCACTCCTGACACAGAAACAGTGTTACTGTCAGAACTGGTATTTTCCCCCTAATTTACAATCAAGGCTGCTTTAGTTGTTGTCATTAGCAGCTGTCTTGCTACATGTGTGCACTTTCATATTTATTTTTTAAAATAACCTCTTATATTATATTTAGCGATTACAAATTTTTATTGAGTTTAACAATTTCTCTTCACGCATTCTCTCTCAGTCAAAGACTCAAAGTCCAGCACCAAAGAATACATTTTCTAAGATTAAATGAATACGATAAACATGCAATAGCTGACTAACTAACTGACTGAACTTACATCTACTAGTTACCTGGGACAATCTTTGACTGAGGGGAGACTGAAACTCTGATGGCATAATCTGCAGTGTATTGAAACTCAATGAATTCAGATTTGAATGACATCAGCAGCAGCTGTGGCGGTGACTGAAGCCACAAAATTTCATATTTCTCCATGTGGCTTTTGGGAGGCCAACCAGGTTTTTATCTCTGTCAGTGAACCTGCTGGCATCCATGGCTATCATTAAATTTCGGGAAAAACTCTATTTTTGAACTCTGTCCATTTTGACCTTTGACCACAGCACTGCTGCTGCCATATTTTTAGGACTGATGACATTTATTGTCCTGGTGGGGAAAATATAGCTGTCATCTCTCAAACCACACGCCCTTGACTTGGGCCCATAGAGCAGCTCAACCTTGACTTGTATCTGGACATTACACTGACCACATTTTACAGAACTAATTACACACGTCCTCATCAAGACATCTTACTTGAGCAATACGTTTTTAAATTACTGAACTGCTAATCGTGCTCGTTTACAGTAATAGTTATAAAACATTCACTTTTCTTTTGCTTAAAGCAAATAAATTTAATGTGAACAATTCAAATATGACTGTACTGTTAAACTATAGATTACAGCAGGCTGAAATTTAAGCCATCAGTCTAAGAACAGGTACAGTATACCAAATAGAAAACACACCCATCTAATTCATGCTTAATGTTTTATACTGATGTTCTGCATAACCTGAACTCTCCAAACAAGTCTGCAACTCTGACTGTTAATAGAAGTAATTGAAAATCAGACTATAGTTCAATGAATTCACTATGTTGATGTTCATTTTCTATGAAGTGGTTTGTATTAACCTGGTTTTTGTTATGAAAATTACAGTTTGCTCATTGTTCTCAGGTTATGGTAATATGTGAAGTACAGAAAAAGTGATGATCTCTCTTGTCATTGGTCGGCTGTGTTGCACAGGCTAATGAGACTTAAAAACAGTCATATCCAGGACAAATGAATCTTGTTTGAGTTCAGGAGGATTATGACTACATGGTCAGTGGTAACAATGGCCCCAAAAAAGCATTAAAGAGAATAAACACTTCAACAGTATTACTGATGTTACCATAATGGTGATTACGGCACACCTTTCTAATGTAGGAGCCACTCCCTCCATTATCATGAAAATTAAAATCCTGATTGATCTAATAGGTTACAAGGTATTTCAAGGTATCACATCATTTGGAAGTTCTTTATGTTTTTGTGCAGGTTGGTCTTACGCATTGAGAATCTTGTGTTAGCTTTTCTAAATGATCTAAATTGAATACTGTTCAGTACATGAGGAGGAGGAATTGGAGAAAGTGGAAGTAATGAGCATGAAGGCTACGCAGAGAAAATGGAAAAGTGCCTGTAAAGCCTTGAGAACAGTTTGGGTTAGGACCCATTAGGTAATCATTGATGAAGTTTGATTAAACTCGGACCAATCCTGTAGCAATCCTTTTGAATTGTAGAAGGACGGACAATCAGTGGATGCCTTTGCTGTGGCATGAGCCCATGTGTCCTTCAACCTGACGAGCTAAAAACTGCACTCGGGCCTCTTTCTCTTCACTTCAGGCACAAACACGCTGTAAACCCAACATAATATATTATCACCTGAAAGCTGATATAGCAAAAACATGCAAGTTGCAGTTCAACTCAATTATTTATCTAGGATCCTATTTAAAGCCCAATATGTACCCTACCTCCTTTTTGGTCTCCACTAACTCTTGAGGTAAAAAACACATGAACACATTACTATATAAGATTAGTCTACATTTGTATGTTGCTCACTATATATATAGTATAAATATCATTGCAGTTTTCAAATACTGTCATCATATAATTTATGTTACTTGCATTGCATAAGTATTTAAAATGTCAGCAGAGGGCCAGATTGGGGGGTGGAAAAAGATTAAATGTTCATTTTCACACACGATCGCACAACGTTTACCCAAATTCTGTTTGTGTGGTTTGCGATAATACAAAAACTGGCAGAGCGGTCCACAACATTTGAGCAGTAAAGATAAGCACACCACGTGAAAGGACGAGAACGTGGCGGGGTAAAGTGCAAAGCGTTTATTGTCACAACTCAAGCAAAAGTGAGCAAAAAGAACCCCCTAACAATTTTTTTTCGCATACATGTATTCCTGTTTCCCTGAGGAGAAATTGTAATAACTTTGATTAAAAGTCCAGCTTTGTTAGCTCCAAGTGCATAAATACAGCCTCCCAGAGCTGCTGTTAGTTCTACTGTGTGGAAAGTCCTGGAAGTAGACGTTACTCTCTCTTGCCCTTACACCCTAACGTTGCTCAATCTCCCTTGAAAGACTTCACGTCTTGATGATGCCAACATTATCACTGCAACCCCCTGACAAACAAACCCCCACTCATATAACAAAGCGCACTCACACAGCGTGCATACACACATGCATGCACGCTGTGTGTGCTCACTGCAGTGCCTCTACCTCATTGACCCCAGTATAATACTTCATTAGGTTTAAAGCTGATTTTACCCTTCTAAGTGAGATTAGCTTTCTTTGTCTTCTTTTGGCCTCTGAGAAAGCTCCCTGCCATAAACCTTCTCTGCAGTCACAAAACCAATAACCTAAATGTCAAGAAAGTTTATGTTTTCCTGGTATTTTTTAATCTCCAATCCAATTCCTTTATTCTCAGAAAGTGTGTGTACTGGAAGAAATCCATGGCCACATGACCAACTGTGACGCTGTTAAAATACATGCATAGGACTTCTGTTTTATTAGTTTAAAAAAAACCCCAGAGAAACCAGATAGTTTCATAAAAAAGATATGATCAAATTTACCACAAAGATCATAAATCACAAAATGTTATGTTTTTGTATATTTAACAACTCTCCTCTTTAATATTAAACTCCTACAGTATAATAATCAGACTGCTTAAGGCAGTTCCATAAAGGGTAGTCATTTGTCTTTGTGCACAGTGCACAAGTTAAAAAATTCAGCAGGCAGGCCGGGGCCACGGAACTCCATTTTAAACCTTCTGAGAAATTTTCAGCGCAATTGATCATCGCACTTCATTTCACAAAGCACAAAGCCTGAAGCAGAGGGAGAGGACTGTTCAGTGGCAGGAGGAGGGAAGGAAATCAGAAACAGTAAACCTGTCCATCTGGGCACCGTCTGTGTGGGCTGGCAGTTATTGCACTCTGACAGTGCGTCCACACCGCGAGCGACTGATGTGTCGCTGTAATCTGACCTAGTGTGGGCGGTGCAACAGGCTCTGATTCTGCATTTGTGCCGCAAAGTATAGAACAGACGGATGCTGCATGTGACTGGCATAGGCTGGCTGCATGCAAGAGCTAAATGAGAGGCATTAATCTGAAACAGGAAACTGGGGGGAAACAAAGCTATTGGCATAAATTTGCACTTGCAAATGTGGTAGTTTATCATGTAAAAAATATACGTAATACAGCCCAGTGATGTAATGCATTTGTCATTTGTCATGTTAAAGAGATGAAATTGTGAAACTCTGACTTTTATAATACACCAGTCCCAGTAATTACATGCAATGTGATATATTAAACTGCTAAATGCACTGCACCAACTCGTACTACTGTTGTACAATCAAGTACCATTACAGAGGCTTATTATTCTATATTTAAATATAATTTTATCCAACTAATCCTCCTCCTCTTTTAATTATCTTCCTGCCCTAAATTTGTGTGTTTAACACAAAGCCCCTGAAAATCTGGCTTAATTTCTCCATACACTAAAACTGAATACTAAAAATGACAACGAGCACTTTTTAAGAGGTTATATTTAATATTTATAGGAACTCGAGAATGCAGATGATTCATCTAAATCGTGAGCGTCACTTTAGAGTTGCATGAGCGACTCAAATCTCAAACGTGTCCATGTCGCGGTGCACAGAATCTGTTATAATTTTGCACATCAATGAATCAAAAATGGTGAAGAAGAAAAAAACAAATACAAACAACTATCAATATATAAATAAAAAAATTTGATAACGATTTTTACAGGTAAAAACTCAGGAACAATTTGAGAACTTTAATAGTTCGATTTCACAGACTGTAATCAAAAGGTTGCCTTTATTTTGAAACTCCACAGCAGAGATACAGCGGCGGAGTGTGGGCAACACTCGGGCTCTGTGAGCATTTACGCTTGAAAGTTTAGAAAGCTGAGAGGAAACAGCTTTTCATCCATAAAATTCACAGAGGTGAAAGTTCAAACCCACAGCAGCACCCAGCTAGACGGGCATTTTCATGTTATCTGGTTTTCCTTTGGACTTATTGCATTCACGTCTCCCCGCTATTAAAGGGCAGCGTCCTACTTGTGAGCCAGTTCACCGAGCTTTCTGTGATGGTTTGTGAATTATTCATATAAACACGATTGACCGGGGGGAGATTGAATTACGACACTGATTGATCAGTGGGCTTGTAAAAAGGAATCCCAATGACCACTGAAACCCAAGTGTGACTTAAATGATTTGAGTGTGGAGCAGCATTAGCAGGCCACCATGCTACACCAGTATAGCCTCTCTGCTTTTAGTGCACACCACAACTGACCAAAAAAACTACATATAATTTATCTGTGAAGGTTCTCAGTTATCCAGGTCATCGTAGTCAAAGGAGCTTGCAAAGAAAAGCGTCTGGACTTCTTTAAGTTACTTGAAGACGTTTCACCTCTCATCCGAGAAGCTTCCTCAGTTCTAAGGTCAAATGGTGGAGAGTCCCAGATATAAACCTAGTGGGAGTAACCCCCCACAGAGGGACAAAAGGACCCCCTGATGATCCTCTAATCGCCTGACCCAAGGTGTGAAACTGGGTGTGGGTCCCAATCAGCCAGAGTTTCGGGTGAGTTCATTGTGAAACCTGGCCCCACCTTACCATGCGAATTCCTGAGATCAGATGGCCCAGGATGTGAGTGGGCGTTAAGGCGTCTGGGAAGGGATCTCAAACATATAATTTAAGTGAAGAGAATAAGGATCAAGGCTGGAACTCGCAAACATGTATTCTTCTGTGTTAGATGAGATTAATTAGTCTTGTTTTGGCTGCCCATTGAGCTAAACCCCAAAGTTTTTCATTTTAGTTATTTACAAAATGGGAAGAAAATGTTCCTGTGTGTATTTTTTTTTATTAGATCTACGCTCTTTCTCCATTATCAAAATTGATGCTGATTAATTACCAAGATGTCTCCACCATAAAGAGCAGCAGTCTCTCCCTGTTCTGCTCCACCATTCGCCACCAGCCTCTCTTTTATATGTCATAAAGCAGCCTCTTTTCCACCAGCTTTCACTGCGCTGCAAAGCCACATAATGCCATGTAGTGTAAAGGCTTCCTGTCTGTTTGGATAATTATACAAATGTCCCAACTGTTATTGGAGCAATCAGTGTTATGATGCTGGATGTTGAACTCGTGCTAATGGCACCAATAGAACATTCGTGCAGAAATCAGATGTATACTGAAACGTCTGTGAAGTGTCTCTTGCCTCCAGCGGATTATTGTTGCTGTTGTTTCGGGGGCTCAGAATTGGATTCTCCCTCTCCCTCTATCTGTCTGTCTCGCCCATCAAAGCAAAACAACAAATCTCTGCATCACTGATTTTTCATTACCGTCTGTCTTGCTTTATCCCTCAAGGTTCAGATTTGTGTTTTGTCTTTTTTTTGTCTTTTTTGTGCATTTTGTGTATTCCCACATAGTATAAAGTGCTGGAAATGCCCTCCTTCTGTACTAGAATAATCCCAGATTACAGATTGATATTCGCCGTGGGCATGTGGTGTGTGTGTGTGTGTGTGTGTGTGTGTGTGTGTGTGTGTGTGTGTGTGTGTGTGTGTGTGTGTGTGTGTGTGTGAGTGTCCGCGTGTGTGTTTCCCTTTCTCTTGTATGCTTTGATTTTCTTGTACTCTCTATGTAGGCAATCGTTTTTTTCCTGTAATTCCCTGTTTGCAATCACTGACCTGTGCACCTCCATAAACTGCTGTAAAATTCATCAATCAGGCCTCCATGCAACACTAATCTTGGATTTTCAGAACCTCTGTTCGCTCTTCATCACCCAGAGAACCTGACCCAAATGTCAATTCCCATTTAGGGCAAAGGAATGAAAAGAAAGCAGCCTGCCGTTAGGGAATTCTGTGAAAATTATTAAAGAATAATCCTCCTTTTTCATGGCAGCTCCTCGTGTTTTTCAACACCACTTACAACTCAGCATGTCACATATGGCATGCTGAGTGATAAGATATAAGACTCGGCTAAGCTGAAGCTGTGCTGTTTGGAGTGTGAAGCTCTGTAAATGTGCAGGAGTCACAGCATTAGAGGTCAATTACTCTTTAATTTGAGTCAAATTCTAAGCGAGTAGTCTTCCTCCATCACGAATGAATGTGTTTCCAACAAAATTCAAAATTTTAAAATCAATACACGTGCAACTGTTTTTTTTTAATCATTTCTTGTCCACATGCTGCGCTTTCAAAGCTCAATTTTATGGCAGCTGCCTTCGCGGCCTCTGCTTCAAGACCGTCCCAACGGATTCATTTACAAGCCTTCTGCGGACGTACATGTTTTAATGACCACAAAGATCCGTGGGCAGCCGAGGAGTGTAATGCGCACCGCACACGCTGTTTGAGCTATCCGAAAAGAAATAAAAGAGCAGCAAAAGGAGGATCCACAGCATGCATGAGTCAGTCACGTTCAAATGTGTATTTTCTCAAGTCACTTGGCAAATATCTGCACTTGGTTTGGCATGCCCACTGTACCCTACTGGCTGCCAGCTGTCACTCAGGAAGACGGAAAGATGGAGGCTAGAGAAGGAGAAGGAGTGCGGGGAGAGATAAAGGGGGTGGCGATGATGTGAGGACACGAGCCCCGAGGCTCTCTTTCTTTCTTGTTTCTCATTTGTCTCTCTGATGACAAAAAAAAACACAGCAGCTCAAAAGAAGAGGGGTCGACATCACAGAGAAAAGGAGAAAACGACATTGAAGGAAAAAGGAGCGAGAAGGCGAGCGTGATGTGGAAGGGAAATATGACTAACCATTTTTCATGTTGATGGCAAAGTTGCTAAATATGCAGGCCACAACACAGTGATTCCTAATACATTAGTCCAAATGAGTGCACCCTAGGGTTTCCTGTGACATTAACCGTATACAGCAACGTGGTATTTTATGCATACTTTGAATTGCTTTGTTTGCAGAGGACTACACATTTACCCATCGCCTGTTGCAGTATTCATTACAGTGCTCCTCCGACTAATTAGCACAGACTGGGGAAAAATAAAGCTCCACTGTAGAAAGAGAAGCTCCTTGGGAGGGGAAAAAAAGGCTCATTTTAGCCAGAACAAAAACAGTCATCCCTTTGGGTTCGGATTCACTTTTCCTCCTCTAATTAAGCAGGCGCAATGACAAACAGGTTCCAAAATATGATGGAAATACAAATTCATCAATGCGAGTGAAAAATGGGATGCAAAAGGTCTCATCTTGATGGCCTCATCTTCATGAGCACAGGAAGTAAATGGTGGAGGGAGGGGTGCAATGGGTTGTTCCCTCAAACTACAACGACTAGTAAACAGCAGGAAAATGACGCATCCGTTTTTTTGTGTGTGTGTATGTGCGTTTTTTGTTTTTAGCAAAAGCTTGTTTTCCACTTGCGTGTGATGAATGAAGATTGTTGTGAAGCCTTAAAGGAGCACCGCTGCACTAAAAACATACTGTATAAAATCTGATGTCATGATTGCTCTCTCTGACTTGGAGGCCATCAATCAACAGCCACAGAGTAAATTACTATAAGGGGAAAAAAAAAGGTCAGCAGCATGTCTGCTGTTATTTTGGAAAACACTGTATCTCAGCACACTGGATTTGATGTGAAGTTGTTCCATATATTCTTTGCTCAGCTGCGGCAGATTTACAGATTAGTAGAGTTCTTTAAACCTTTCATGTTACACGAGTGGACAAGACACATGCGGCTTCACCCGCCAATCACGTTTCATCTCATGGGAAACGTTTAATATTTAATTCATTTTTGCTCATTCTATAGTTCACATCTGAGCAGCCTTTTGAAGCTTGGGTGGCTCTGCCATTTCTTTTTTTGTGTATATTTTGTCAGGAGATGTGGGATCAAGCTTGATTACTGACAAACAAAACTAAGCCCACAAGCTTAGGCTTTTCATAAGATACTTGTTTCTTTGATTTAAAGCAAACAAGAAGGTTTAAAAGATACATTCAGAGACTAGCGTTGGATTCAGCGGTGTCAATACTTTGGGGCCTCAGAAAGCCTACTTCATGTCTCATTTAGCACCGCAGCGTATTTGAGAAAAACACCATTAACGGCTGCTGTTTTTGCATTTTAGACTCGAAAGGTCTTAGCCTTTTTAAATCGACTTTGAAAATCACTCACTCAGATAATAATTATCAGTATGCGAGCTTCACCTTAGACCTCAAATCCCAACAATTTTGCCTGAGATACACTATAAAAAATCTAGGATAGCATGAACATGTACAAAACTGCACCATCATCCTAACATAAGCAGTGTTTTCCTGTGCAGCAGTGGCGCTCTGTGTTGTATAACAGCAGTTATGAGCTACATATTGTTCATAAGATATCAGTATCAGTGTGCCTTTCTTCTATTTCACTAGCGTTTCTTCCAGGCAGAAGTTTGGATTTTTTTTCATTACTTCTTCCAGACTTTATCTACACTAGATCTCCTTCATCATGTGTACCCTGAGCCTGTTACTAAAATGAAGAATGAATGAAAATTGAAAGAATTTGCTTTTTCACTCTCTCAACATGGCAATACAATGTATGAAGGAGGAAATAATATTGCCTGTGGATGAGCAACACAGGCTCTTTTGAGACCGACAAATTGTGATTTTATTCCAGCTCAGTACGCTCACACGAGCAGCTTCAAGCCATTGATGTCTGTTCCCACAACTACTGTTATTCGACATTCAATTCAGGAGACTCTAGAATATCGCTTATTCCGAAAGTAAAGCCAGCTATTGGGCGGTGACAGCGCGGTGATGACCCCACATCCTCGCGCAGCTTTCATCTGCGCCGAGCTTTCATCTGTCCGTGAACTGGTCGCTCTGCATGCGCGGCCAAAGTAGCACTGTTCTGAACGTCACCGTGTTAAACCTGCTTCCTGTTTTTTCAAAGACCGAAACATCAAGAGGCTTTTTTTCCCTGTGAAAATGGTAGATGTACAAACAACTGAAATGGACAAAATTAATGCAGGAAGCTTTGTTTGTGTAGCCTCCAACCACAGTAAATGGTTATATCACCAACACAGCTGATGTAATCAGAAAAAGATATGCAGTGCACACGCAGTAAGACTAGACTGAGGCATAGCAGGAGAGGAAGAACAGTTCCTGTCTGGTCTTTTCTAATGATATCATTAAATTGCCAATTTCTCATTTTTGCACCTAGAATCCATTTTAGAAGACGAGCTGAAGCCTTTTCCACATTTAGCAAAAGGACTGGTTGTTAAGAGTAACAGCAGTGGTGGATTACGCCACCCCCCCAAGTCCCCCACCCAATCTGCACCACCCGTCATGTTCCAAGTGTCTTCATTAGTTTGTTTTTCAAATGTGTATTGAGATTGAGCCTCCCCAACTCCTCAACGTCACCATCACTCTCCACGAAAGGCTGACCACTTCAAGGGGGGGGGACTATTAGTGACGGTTTAAGACAAAAAGAAGAAAACAAGCACTTTGGTTGCATTCCTGAGAGCTCCGTCCCCATTTAGAAGTTCAGCACAGCAATCTTCCTCTCATTGTTTAGCTGGGAGAATCCATTTTGCCCTAGTTCAGTGTGCCTAAATAAACGTTGGGTTTTTCTCACTTCAGTCAGACAACTCACGTTTAAATGAAGGATTGATTAGATCAGCAGAATAAAGGCTCCCAGCTCACTGCTCCCTGCAAATATGTGAATCATGTGGAAAACGGGAGGTTATGAGTAAATATCCCTCAGAGCCTGCAGGTGGATGTTGGGGTGGTGAAGGGGTTGAAACAGGAGTTGGAGGTGCAGGGCATGCAGCATTGACAATGACACGTCAGATGGAGAGATGGCAAACTCTGCAGCTCAAAATCTGATGTGATGAGAGCGAGGCGTGTTAACCTGGCTGAACTGGCTCGCAGGCTTCACTCCTTTTTTGACAGGAGAGATTTCTGGTTCCCCTCGTGTGAGGATAGACCACCATGAATTATGTCATGAATATAATCATTTGTGGTTGTTCCACTTTGATTCTTGGAGCCAAAATATTTTTAAAAATGTCACATTTGAATGTTTTTTCACAGCACCTGAAAAGAATTATTTCGTCTCAGCTGGCATTTCAATTGATGTTGATGTTGAACAAAAATCTCTTTTCTGTTCTTTTTTTCAGAAGTAAAGACTGCAAGCTGTTAATAAAGCATTTATAATTTTCTGCTGGCTAATACAGAGTCATTAGAATATCGTATAGCTAGCTGTTTTGCAATCAACATTACAACAATCGACGGCAATTAGTGAACAATCTGAAATGTTTTTCTGTCCTTTTATATTTTATTTGCCTTGGAAGGAATTCGGTTTGCAGTGCATGTGCTGATATCGCCGTTCGCGCTCTGCCAAATAAATAGCACTCATAAAACTCAGGCGTCTGCTGCACAGGATGGCAGGAAGTTTACAATAAATGTCTGGGTAAATCCACAAAAGACGGTGTTGCCAACTCTTCTCCAATGAAATACGCTAATGGCTGCTCAAAAAGTCACACAAAGACGGTGAGGTAACGCCTTCATTTACATGAAAATTATTAAGATAATGGGTGTTTATCATTTGAGTGAAAGAATTTAAGACATGAATGCAACATAGATGAATGTTTAAAACTGTAACATGGAGATGTCACAAACTGGAGGCAGAAAGAGGCACATCCTGTCAGAAGCTGTCCTTCTCTTGTCTCTCAGCCAGCTGACTAACACTAATCCAATGAACCTCAGTTTTGTCAGCAGTAGTTCAACGTGCTGTTTACCCTGCAAATGTACCACTAATTAATTTCTGGTCATGGCCAAAGATAGAGGATGTCCAGCTCAGCGCAGGCCTGTGGCAAGGGTACTGACACTGAAAGCCACGCTGGTTCCAGAAAGCTCTGCCTACACCTCCTTTACTTCCCTTCCTCCCCTCTAAATGTGTTCCCTGAAGAAGAGAGGGACTGTGTTTGTGCTCGTGCTGCTGCAAATGGCATGTGGTTCACCAACGGCTTTCATTAGAGCGGGGGGGCAAAAATGCATTTTAACTATGACGGATCCCTAAACCACCATGTCCTTATGGATATTTTAAGTCTTTACAAAGGAGCTGAAAAACTAGTTTTTTAACAATGCGCTGATTACTGAAAGAGAGCATGCATGAAAGAATCAGAATCAGAATCAGAATACTTTATTGATCCCTGGGGGAAATTATTTTTTGTTACAGTGCTCCATTTTAAACCAACATTAAGACAAGACAGACAATACGCTAACTAAGAATAGTACAATATATACATATATATACATACATACATACATAAGTCACTTATAAATAAATATTTGGAAAAGCACAAAGGATGCCACAATGCCTGTAACACTACAGATGACAAACACTCACTGCTTTGTCGTGTTAAGGCCTCGCAAGAAACTGAAGTGCGCTCAGTTTCATCAAAAATAATAACGATTAGTACTCGAGCATGTCCCTAATCAGCGTTCTTTTACCACTATGACACTGAAAATAACACAGTGAGATTCTCGGAATGACTTACCTTGCAATTAGCAGCACGAGTCAATAGCGAGTATAGGTGCTTTCCGTCAAAATCAATTTGAACTTATTTTGATGAGCTGTTTTAATCCTGGTTTTCAGTCCACCTCCAGTGTGTTCTGACAGGTTTCAATACACTGCAAACCATCAATTTTTCAGCTCTAATGGCAACAATGGGTAGCGGGAAGGCTGTCATTCCTATAATGACTGTGCTGTCATGAATATAATGGCTGTGCTGTTATGTTTTATGGACGGGAAGTTCGTGCATTCCCACTGTGAGCAGGAAGCACTGTAGCTGAGGCCAGCTAGCTAGGATGTGCTGGAATTGCATCTCTCCTGTGTGATTTTGTTGCTTTGCAGCGAGACTGAGTTGTCTCTGACGGTAAAAACAAAATACAAATATAAGAAGAAGAAGAAGCAAGGTCTCAGTTAAAGCTGCGATGTTGCAGACGTGTGGCCAGCTGCCCTTTACCTGAAGTCTTCTATGTACTATTTTCTTGCCTTTTTTTGCACGATTTTGGTGTCAAACAAATCCTGTAAGGAACCAGGACAAAATAATTGCATGCTCAGTCACACTTCAATAGCATCAATAAGCCATATGTCAGCGGGTAATGTTACCTTCCATTTACAGCCAATTGAAATGAGCCCTAATGATTCGGGACCGGCTTATCACTGGCAGCAGCAGCACGACTTTGTGATCTGCCACAGGTTGCCAAGTAAGGCACTCTTACAGCAAGCTGATCATTACAGAAAGTAAGCCCTGAGGCCAAATGGAATAATGAATGGCCTCCCATACATTATTACATATCTCACCAAAGACATTAATCATCCTACAATGTATTCTGTTCTTAAATATCTTTTTTCCTTTTAATGCAGTGAAGTAATTAACACAGCAGCTCCGACAAATGTCTGTATACACTGTTTTCACAGTGTTACAACAGGCGACAGTGGGCCACTCTTTGGACACTCCTGGCTATAAAAGGTATTGTGCCTTCCAAATAAACTTTTGTATCCTTGCGCTCCACTCTGGGTTTTGTAGTAGCAGAGGATCACTTCGCCAAATAACACTGGAAACATCACACAAAGACTCTCATGCTACAAAGCAGTCGTACTACAATATATCGTGCCTCCTCCACCGTCCACAAAAGAATGAATTAGAAAGCCGCACTATTCAATAACCATGTTAATGACCGGGCATCTAATAGCACAGGAAAAGGCCGCATTGTGCCCGAGCTCATCGTGCAATTGCAAATCTCAATTGCTTGCCTCTATTGATGTATGATGAGGAAATGCAAATCAATTCAGCAACGCTGTGCAGCATCAGCATCACAGCTACGGAGCAACCACCGTGGACTCTTAAGGCTTTAAAAAATTACCAAAAAAAAAGGTGTGGAGAAGTCACAAGAGTGAGCGATGTAATCAGTGAGGCCATTCAACATGCCTGCCATCATCACTGCCAGTCGCAAGCTTCGGTGCCAGCAAGTCAGAGGGTAACCTATCCAGGAATACCTCTTCCAACTTTTTGTCTATCGCTCGAGTGCCATGTGCACAGGTTAGATTAAGTTATTGCAGCAGGCATGTCTCAGGCCTGTGCAGTTCCTTTTTCGTGTGTGTCCTTTTTTTTCTATTTCTGCTCATCAAGTGCCCCTCTGTGGACTTTTGTCAAAGGTTGCTTGTAAAGTTCACTAGGCTATTCAATAAGCTGCAGGCGAAATTTGGTCAAAGTAAGATGGGGTTGCTCAACCTCATCAAATCCTTCCATGGAGAGAGACTAATACTTGAAAATGGTTTTCCTCAGAGTTGCTAAAGACACAGTTTGGCGCAACGCAATCTGAGAATCCAACAGACAGATAGGCAGTGTTTTTTGCAGGAGCCAGTGGATATCCGGCTCTCCATTTCCATTTACAAATACAGAAACATTTTTAAAACATGAAGCTGGCATAGCAAATGTTTATCTGATACATTTGGGGGAGGGGAATGCCGGCCCTCTTTTGAGAGAGTCCGAAACTGAGTCAGTCAGTAGCACTGTTCCTCAAACACGTGAGCCTCAGAGCCCAAAGACTTGTCACAGGTTCTGCATATTCATGTGTAAAAATCTATTGACGACTGGAACCTGTGCAAATACAGGACATTTATATTCTGATGGTGCAGAAAGACCCTGCAAAATTAGAATCTCTCCCATTCTGTCCACTTTTTTGTTCATCAAATCAGTAAGTTGAAAAAAGCTATTAATGCACAAGCAACTGTTTCTCTTCTTGTTGGCTTCAGTTTGTTACATCTTGTGCTGATTCCATCTCTTTCCCCCAACTTAATGACATTTTAACCGGCATACATGGCCTGAGAGTGGCTGCTGCGTTTGGAATATGTGCACCAATTCTGTCCACAAGCCTTTATCACACAAGTCAGTCAAAATTTAGCAAATGGGTGGGGCTTTTACAACTCACCTGACCAACTTTACAGTCTTGATTCATCCAAGGAGTTGGGTTGAGGAGTATACAGGATTTCAGTAAACTGACTGTTTTGCAGCAAGACTCAGTTGCACATTTAAAAAGCACACAGTTCCTCCACATCCACATTACACATGTAAATATGAAATAGCTCAGCTATGTACCTGATGTGCCTGTCTGCTTCACTAAGCTGGTTTTTCTTTGCATGTAGATGTGCGCCAATCACCACCTAATCCCCGTAGATTTTATGGTGTGCCTTCCCTTTTGTTTGAATATATATCCAAGCGGGGCCTCCGAATCGAAAACCACTGCTTAGATATATATGTGTGTGTATAACTGCCAGCTATCCACTGAAACCTGCATCCTCAATCAAGTGGTTTGGCATTTGCAAAGAGCCGATTGCATTGTTTCCCAGACAGACCTAATTGCTTCTTGAACCGTGGCACAAACACAAAACCAATATATGCATAGTAAAAAATAAATAAATAAAATAAATAAATAAATAAATGTGTGTGTGTGTGTGTGTGTGTGTGTGTGTGTGTGTGTGTGTGTGTGTGTGTGTGTGTGTCAGGTACTTGTTGGGCTATAACGCGCCATAAAACAGATTTCTTTTTCTCTTTTCCAGATCGGATGATGACAAGCATATTGGCAGTCCGCGCACATCAATCAAGGCTCACCTACCGGATGATGCTGCTTTCGGATGCCACGCTTTTCTCTCGACTGTTTGATGCAAAGTCCCCGAGATTTGGCCGCCTCTGTCCCCGCACGGGTCCTCCGGTGTCCTCCAGAACCAGGTGTGACCACAATCTCGCCTTGTTGTATTCCCATATGTTGTCGCCAGCGTAATTATGAACGCTCCAGTTGATCAGTGACTGGATACCCAGTGTGATCATGTGCTGCCAGCTCCCCTCTCTCTCTCTCTCTCCCTCTGTCTACTCTCTGTAACTGCTCCCTCCGCCCGATTATCTCCCCGCTGCGGCACTGGCTACATGGAAATACGGAGAAATAAAACGTGCCTGACTCGCCGGCGAACTTGTGCGCGTTATTATGGTAATTAGTCACCGGACCGGTCTGTGCCCGCTCACCCGTGCATCTTTCCAAAATACCCTGGCTCTCAGCTGTATCTGCTATTTGCACTCAATAAATTGCCCCCGAGACGCTGTTTTATTTTTTTATTTTTTTCCTGAAAGAGGGAGAGAAAAAAAGAAATCCACTCCAATGTGCCGACTGAGACTGAAGAAGAGGAGCAGAGGAGAGAAAGACTGAGGCGTAAAAGGATGGATAGGATTAAAGGAGAAGGAGGAGCAAGCTGAAACATTTGTGAACGCTTTTCCTCTATTTGCCATTAGAATGAGACTGAATCATACCGTGCATATTTCACAAATCTATCTATCTTGCAGCTCTGAGTCATTCTCCCTTTCTCTCTTTAACTAATGCAGGTCCCTTTTTTGTCTTTCCTTGTTCTCTATGATTAGATGATCATACTGTAATTAGAGCTCCACTCTGATCTGGGAAGCATGTTTGCCAGTTAATGATTCTGTCCAACCAGGCACTGTTAGTCCAACCCTTGACAAAGAACATTTTTAAAGTGGCCCTCAAATCTGTTCCAGTCCCCAGAGTGATGTGGACCACAGCTCTCTGTGGGAGGAACTGAGTTGCGTGAGCACTGTGTAGTGTGGAGCTCGCTGGCAAGGCTGAAATCAGAGCAGCTGCTTGCATCTCAGTCTAAAACCAATACAGCTACAGAGCTGTCCACGAATCAGCTGGCGTGTTTAGGTTTGGCATGCCCTCACCTTCCCTTTCATTATACGTACATAAAGTATGCTGCTTCCACAGCTTTAATATTGTTTCACGCCCCTAATTTATATTCTGTGGGAGGCAGATTTTTATACGTAAAAGGCAAACCTGTATGCAAAAATCAGTGGCTCTCATAAGAGCAGAGCAGCAGTCTGTTGCATTATTGTAATGATTCAGCAGTACCTTGAGAAATGAAAAATTCAGCTCTTCATAGTTTTCAATGCCATCACACACTCCTGTGCTCACAGCGCATCAAATTTATGTCAGTGCTTCTCGGGGAAACAATTACTGTAACATCCGAGTGGCAAATAAAGCCTGACAGAAAGGCAACGAGAGCCGCAACCTAAACAAAAACTGAGTCGTGTCGTTCCTCAGCTCCGTGCCATTCCTCATCACTTCACTTGATGCATATCTGCTGTGTTTGGAAATGTGCCGCTTAATAATCCTAATCTGAATGATGCCCACGGTGGAGTCACAGAGCTCCAACCGAAGCTGCCACGCTTTCATAAAAATGCTGTGACATGTGCTTTGAGTAAGAAAGCTTGTTTGTAGCTGTCAGAGTTGTTTATCAAAGGCGCATGCCCCTGGCAAACAGTGTCAGTGCTGAGCTGAATGCGCTCGCTGCCCTTAGACATGTGTCACAAGAAACATTACCCCATCATCAACTGAGCTATCTGAGATTATGTGCATGTAAGTCATCGATGGGTGCAGTCACTGCTGTGGCTGCTCTGGCAGGTCCAGAAAGTAGCTCTGCACTTGATTTCTTTTTTTCTTTTTTTTTACACACCTACTGTACAGTCAATTGGTAAGACGAGTAAAGCTTTATGGACTATGTTCTTCAATTATGTGGTTGTCTGTGCTGCACGCTGAGGCGCTCATAGCTCTACCACAACAGTGATGTTTCACTGTAATGTCTGCTGTCTTGTTTTAGTGATGTTGGTGTGCCGTAGTTAGCACTTTTTAAATGTGTTTTGGCTGCCAGGCTACATTTAATTATGTGCATTAAATATGCTTAGTTGTCATAATACAGCTCCATAGTTTCTTATGTGTTTAGGTCGATAGTGTTGCTGTCCTTGAAGACAGTGTTTATTTGCTTCTCATCATTGCTAGCTTTTCAGTTTCAGTTTTTCTAATGAACTGCTGAATAGCTAAATGTGACTTTCTATTAACAGGGCTACATTGTAATCATACTGCAGATTTAGTGAGAGCTCGGGTGTTATGTAATGCTCTTTTGGTGAATCTTAATAAGGACCTTATATTGCTCATTTAAAGCTCAGTGATTTTGTTCTGGGGCTCTGCAGGATTCACAGTTCAAAATAATCTTTATTCATTTTCTGCTATACATCAGTTCATATTGGGTCTGACACTCCCTTTATGCCAACTCTCTTCTCATTGGCTGTCCCTGGTAAACAGAAGGTTTGAACAGCAGGTGGGCAGGACTTCTGTGCTCACAGCCAGAGCTGTGTGCCAGCGATGATCATATTAGAAGTATCCACTCTCGCTGATTCCACACTGATCGAAGAGTCTGAACCTTTTTGGCTCACAGGAAATAGCTGCAGGTACTCTGTGTTTAATATGATTATCCACTCTTGTAAAAGTATATACAACAGTATATTTGACAGAAAAAAATGTAAGGAATAACAAGTCACCTTAAACACCACTGAAACGTAGAGCAGTTTGCATTAGCTTTTATTATTCTAGTTGGTTGCAGCATTCTGCTTTGTATCATTAAGATGTGATGAAAAATATGGTGATTGAGATCATAATCCTCAAAGTCACCTTTCCCCCTAATCTGTAGGAGTGCCCAGCCAGCATCCACGATTCAGCAAAGGAGTGAATCTAATGTCTGACCCCCTTGTGACATTCACTTCATCTTTTTTTGTTCCTCCTCTCCCACCGCCGTTTCCCTGCATCAACGCCGCGTTTCTTCCCTTATCCTCCCTCTCCATGGCGTCTCAGTGGGAGTGGGAGTGTAATTACGCAGTCAGACGGTGTTTACAGACGCAAAAGCGCCTTAATTTATTCCAACAGTTAGCAGTAATTCCCTAGTTTAATTTATAGCTCCTCCACCCAGTGGGAAAACGAGAGAAGCAGATAGTGAGAACGAGGGGGAGAGAGACGGAGCATATGGACGTTATATTACAGAATACAGTCGGCTACAACTTCTACAAGGCGCGCGCACACATAAAAGCCATCACTGGCGATTTTACTGCACATTTAGGTTGTGCTTTTTCCAATCTGCGCCGGGGCTTAGATTGCTGTCACAGTGGAGGGAATGCAAACAAAAGATTTTCATGGTTGTGTTACTGGTAGCTGCAAGCTGTTTGCAGTGTTACTGTTTGCAACCATTATGCATTAAGCTTAAGCGGACGGCAAACTGCTATTCTTGTCAGTTCTGTCTATACAGCTTGTAAAACATGGAGGGAAACTTGGTTTAGTTTGTCTTGACTGTCATTTATTTCACACCGTGAGTGAGTAACAATTTAGTATTACCAGTGTGTCACGTTTCTCTTCTTGTAAACAGATTTGCAGCTTGTTTCAGACACGCGTTCCCGTGAACATGGGCTCTTTTCAGATCAGACGAGTATTTTAGTGTGTTTTCTTAACGTAACCCCCCGTCTAAAGCTCTGAAGGCGGTTAGAAAACTGGCATTGATTACATTCATACTGCCGCCTCACAACAGCTACAATGGCTCTTATTGACTTTTTGGAAAGTATGTGAGGCAAGGTACAAAACCTTAATGACCGCACCAAAAGACTTATGTCAAGATACCCAAGAAAAACAGCCTGCTGAACTGTAGCAAGTGGCGCGGAAACACGGCTCTCCATCCTCAGCATGAAAGTGCGGTATTGATGTGGTAGTTGAGTGCAATTTAAACAAGTAGAAAGGAAAAGGAACAAGTTGGAGAGAAACAAGAAAGCATGAACCAAACCTTTCTCGAATCTCAAAGCCACCGTCAAGGCTTAAAAACATATTTGAAGTTGTGAAATCTTTAAAACTTGCAGCAAATCATGTAGGTAGATTGAGGCTGCTTAAAGAGCCTTTACATTGATGCAGACTCTAAGAGAAGCCTTGCTTCCTGGACTCTTTGCTCTCCTCCGCTTTCATATGTTCTGTTACCATGCAGGGGGAAAACACTGAGAAAACCCTGGCTTCTACAAACTGGACAGCCTGGGTTTGTGCTTAAATCCTCACACATGGGCTAATATAATTCTAGAATATACTTAACTTTCTGGATAGCCAAAATAAAGCTTAAATAATAAAGCTATTAATAGGAGCGTCAGAGTCAAAGCCACAGGGGGCTGATGATGAATGTAATCGATTTTATTTCTAACAGAGAAAAACACATTAAGGAAACAATGGCAAATGAAGGCAGAAACATGGTTCTTTTTTGTGCAGATTTTTGGTGAAAACAGAGATACTGACTGCTGTGCTGACCGGTTACATGTGGCTGACTTCTCTAGTGATGAACCACCAATGAGGAGTTGATGTGGTGCTGGGTGGAGCCACTGTTCTGTCACCACAAGGAAAAACGAATCAGCTACAGAGCGGATATACACACAAGCACGCTGAGTTCAGCAAGGGAAAAAAAAGATCATGCACACTTCAGCAAATACGCTGCATCTGTCACGAGTCACACATGTCAGCAACAAAACCACATGAGTATGGCAAAGAGTTGGCTTGTCGGGACGGGCTGCAAAATAATCATGCCAGAGTCGGTGATGTTACTGAGGCGTCCTGATGAGTCAGTAGTCAGCACACAGCTTGGAACTGTTCATGAGAAATCTTTGAGGAAGCTTCTGTATGGGTAAAATATTTGGAACCCTTTCAAAGGCTTAGCTACCAACAGAAAACAATCACAGTGGCAAAATAAATAGTTCGTAATTAACTAGTATAAAAGAGAACATATGAAGAATCTCAGACTAATCCCACCTGTTTTTAACTTGACACTCCCAGATGTTTTTCATTTTCGCAGTTGTAGTTTTCAGCAACACTGACTCGACTGTTTCCTCAGATCTTGAGCAGCACCTTCTGGAGCCATGAAGGGCTTTATACAATTTTGTTTTCTCACAATAGTACTTTCCAACAAACTGAAAACAGGCTTTGATGTTCAAAATCAGAGGCATTCCCTTTTTACACTTTTTCTCGCTTCGGCATTGCTTCGGCACGTTCTGCGCAACATTTTTGAAGTTCTCAGCTCTGAAGATGCGTTTCCCAAAAGAATGTCACACAGCAAAACGCTAGAGAAACTGCAAAGCAGCTCCACTCACCACTTAAAACCAATTTTTATCAAGATTTGTGGGCCGTGAAGATTTTTTTGCCACCGTAACAGCAAGTTCTTTTGACACCGTGTGAAACCGTGTTTATAAAATGTTTGGATGCGTTTTTCAGAAGGGACATTTAAATTTGCACGAGTTTTAAGGGAGAGAAAAACATTTTCTCCAAAGATCACACAGCAAAGTAAACTATAGTTACAGTATGGTAGAAAAAATAAATAAGTAGAAATAAAATGTATAGCAAACACTTGCAAAACAGAGCTTGGAATCGGTGGACTAGATTCTCAACAACATCACAGCTGATGGGGAACCATTGATGCTGCACGCTTACCTATTTTTCCTTTTCTTCTCTTCGCTACAGATGCTTGCTCCGCTTCCACGTCGGTGGGGAAGACTGTTGCCCCCATGAAATGTTTATTTGAGCGGGCTCCTCCAGGTTTGTAACTGTTGCTTTACAGGGCTCAAGCTCTGTAAAAATGCTTTACAATACTTGTACGACTTATATCTATAGGCTTGGGAGATTCTCACAATTAGAAGGACTTTTATGCATATGATGAACTGCACAGTGAAATGGTTCAAGCATATATGGAGAGTAAAACTATTCATCTGATTTATACCACAAAGACTTATAAATCAGTACCAGTTCAGATTGTAAACACAGCATTTGCCTAAATGTGTTAGAACATTTTCAAATTCTAATAGAAGAAGAGAAATGCTCTTTCTGATTTGTACAAGTGTCAAGTGTCAGCAATTTCACACATTGCTTTCACAACTTCAGCTGCTGAGTAATTGAGCCAAACTAAACGAGACAATCTAGTGGAACAATATTGTGGCCACTTTTGTGAAGCAAAAGTGAAATCTGGGCTCTTGAACTGGGTGCAGAAGAGAATGCAAAAATTAAAATGCAACAAAATTTGAAGAGGCTTCCCTGCTTTATCCAACCTCCCATTACACAGAAAAAAACTCATAGCCCACCCCCACTAACCATTGTCACTTATACAGTCCTTTCAGTACAGTTCTATGGTAGTGTTCACGTCACCCCTTATTAGTTTATATTTCATTTCTAAGGAGACAGACTTTCATGTCATTTTTTAAAGTGACCTGGAGAAGTATTTCTCTGGGACTTGTGAAGGTTTTTCCACAACTTTTCTTTGGACATTAGCTGCTTTTTCACTCATTTTCCGTCCAATACTTGTACCTGGTCATTTTCAGATAAATGTTAGTTTGTTTTCCTAGCCATTTAAAACTGACCTATGAATCCTTCAAGTCTAAAAAAAAGCACCTAGCAGAAGGAATGAACCAGTGTTGTGTCTACACATATAGGAAAACTTAGCAAGAACCTATTTTAAACTGTATCTTCAGGCATTTTACTACCAGCCTGTCACAAAACACAAGTTGTTCCCATTTCTTTAGTTAAAGTCATGAAAAATGCCAAAGATAAAACTGATTGAAAGGTGTTAAGGTTCACAATTGAGGAGGGAGAGTACAAACCACTCTTGGTCCAGAAGGTCTTGGTCAAACAATGATTTTAATGAACACACGTGTGGGAAGACACTCTGTACGCAGACAGCCAGTAGTCCTCGACTTAATCAAAGCATGAACAGATATTTTATAGCATCAGGGTTTGATTTACTGACGCCCCTTCATGCGTCACAGATACATTTTATACATAGATTTATACAAGATGATCTTCTGGCTTTTACCCCAGAAGATCATCTTCTATTTTCATGGCTGGCCCTTCCTGTCTACCTTTCAGTTCTTGTCTTGTTCCTCTTTCTTGCCGAGACAACAAGGAACGGTTCCTCTTTTACCGAGACACTTTTGCAGTTACAGCCAGACATGAGTAACCTCTTCTCTAAATAAATTTAACTCATGTGTGTGTGTGTCACGACCTCACATGCTCTTTGTGTCACCTCTTCACCTACTGTCTGTGTCTCGTCCTCAAATGCTCTTTCTCAATTCACCTGTTGCACTTCTGACCTTTTACCAGACCAGAAGCTCACTGAGACTATGTGTATGTCTTCTACTAAATAAATGTTTTAACCAAGAACCTCTACTTAAAAGCTTAATATAAAATGATCTGATATATAAGTGTTTTGTAAGCATGTATTGCAATTCCTTCTATGGCTCCAAGTCACTTGCACAATAGATTGTCCGAACATCGCGCCGAACAAAGCTTCCGACCCCCAATTAATTGACCGAGCTCCAACTCTTTAATAAGCACAGATATGCATTGTGTATAAAATAGTCATAACTGCTTAAGGCCTTCTTAAAGCTATCTGTTACATTGTTAAAGCCTCGTCTTAGCCTGCTGCTCAAAATAACTATCTGCTTTCACTTCTGCATACAACTTCCTGTCAGCCTGCAACTCAGTCTTTCTGAAAGAGACACTGTTTAACCCCTGAATGCAATATAAACTCCAGATTATATTATTAATGCAATGGTAATGATGACAATTATTTAACAATAGCAGTAAAATAATTTCCCTGCTCCACAAAGGCATAAAATAATATTTTTGCACCACAAAGATGATTCCCAAAGAGATATTAGCCAGACACCTGGCATATCTCAGCATGGTGTGCAGTATGTCTTTAAAACATTTGAGGGAGCTTAAGAAATAGAAGAAAATCTGACAAAGACCTGACACGGGACCTGGGAGATGCACCTGACCGTGCAGGTGATCCATCTGCTGTTCACCAAAGCCTCAGAGTTATACCAAATTACACTAGAACTGGACTGAAAGTCAGTGGCAACAGGTCTGATGGAGTGATGTTTTGATTCATATCACTGTCGGTGCCTACAGCCATCTGGAAGACACACAGTAAAAGCATACCTGGATAGAGAAATCCCAAGTGGAACGCTATCAATCATGGATTGGCCTCTCCAGAGCCCGGACCTCAACATTACTGAAGCAGTGTGAGAAAAAAAGCAGCCAACATCTAAAAAGACTGAATGTCCTTCAAAAAGCCTGGAGAACTATTCACAAAGACTACTTCAAGAAATTACAGGAAAGCTTGCACAAGAGAGTTCAGAATGTGTTAAAGAACAAAGGCGGTCATACCAAATAATGACTTTCAGGCTCGTGAGAATTGCACAAACTCTGTTTTTGTGTGATGCCGTTTCTTGTTTTATTCAATTCCTGCACCTATTACATGTTTCCCTAGAAGCATATAAAGAAATGAGCAGTGGCTGAAGACTTTAGCACAGTACGGTAAATTCAGTTTCCAAGCCTATAAATAACCTGCAAACATTTTGTGTAATGGGGCTCATCTGATGAAGAATTGCTTGACTAAAGTCAGTGTTTTGTGAGCATGCATCAAATGGTCCACTTTCTGTAGAGAAGATGTGCGATTGGGTTCGTGGTGTCCAGGAGTTAGGCTGGGTGTGTATTATGTGAAACACAACACGTGATAAGTTTTTAAATGCTGCGTTTCTTCTTATTTACCCCCTTCGGGTAAATTTAAAAAAAAAAAAAAGGTGTAAATCATTTAGTTGCACAAAAAACCCGAAGACCCAATAACACTTCCTCATAAAACACAATCACAGAATAATTTGTGGATAATACATTTAGTGTACAGCCTGTGAAGCTTGAAACAGTGGGCCATTTCACAGCCAGTTTTACTATAAATGGCTCAAAGCCTTCCTCGTCTTAAACACATTTACATATTCAGAATTGCTACAGCACAAAGATTAAAGAACTAAAGGTGCAATTTTCCTACCTGTCACATCATCCAGTTTTAAACAGCGAGATAAAACTGGGGAAAGTATGTAACAGTCAAGAGTCTCATTCATTTGAAAGTAAATAGGTTTGTGAGAACCATAACAATGTCAGCTTTTCAACCATATCACTTCTTTATGGGGCCTCAGACTATAAAAACTATCACCATCTCCTCTTTGTCATTTACATTTCACTGTTCATTCTCCACTGAAATCACTCATCTGGCTTCAGTTTCTCTTCAGAGACGTGTAAAACAAGCAATGGATGGGCGAAGCATGTCGTTACTTAAACAGGATGGAAAAGATATATTGTGGATGGGAAATGTGATAAGCAGGCATGTAGGGAAGGAAAGTGTTAAAATGTTCGTTTTAATGTTCAATTTAGACTTTAATTTGTCTTTTTTCTGTATATGCGATCAACAAGCCACCTCACTGTGCTACAAAGGGTAGTGATCCATTACTACATGATAACAGTCATTCTGACTGGATGAGTTGAGTCAGACCACTCAACTAAACACAAAGCAGCTGTCAAATTCAACTCAAATGACACGAACTGCCAACTAACAAATGCAAATCCTAACTGCTTCCTATATTTTGTTTGTCCTTGGGGGCAATTTAATTATATTTATAAAACTTGTGTCGGCCTCATCTATTACGCCTGTCCTTGTTTCCCCTACTTCCCTAAATGCTCCTTCCTGCCGGGCTTGCCGAGAGAGAGGAATTACAGTCGCACCACACTCCTTTAGACTGCAGTGGGGGGGTTACTGTCAACACTCTGCGCTACTCTTATTTTGCCGTAGAGCGCGGCATTTTCTCCCCCGGGACTCACCTAAGCGCCACCTATTTACAGAGGCGCGCATTCTTAAATCCACATTGTAGTTATCATTTGTACCCCGCAGAGGCAGATGTGAAACATTCTGGGCACAATCGAGGTTGACACAGCAGGAATAGCGAGCTTGAGATAAAGTGAGAAGATGGGTGAGAAATATTCAAGGTTTAGGCAGAGCTTCCACACATGCTGGAGGGCCAGTGGACAGCAAGAAGCCCGCTGATATCATGTATATTATTATTTTCAGTAATTCCAAGTTTTATTTTTAACCATTAGAGACAAAAAATTATTCATTGTCATCTCACAGATGTACCGAGTTGCAACAAAAGTTTAATAGGCAGGTCTCAAACTCATGATTCAAATATATTCAGGCTTTGCTTGCCAATCCCCCTCTCTCTCAGTTTCGTTGCTGTTTTAACTGGAAACCCTCAGCCCGATATCTCCATTTAAAAGAGCAAAATTATTATTATTATTATTATTTGAAAACTACCCACAAGATGCCCCAAGAGGCCACCTATTGGGGTTGTGTATTTTACTGATAACAGCCATGGGTTAATGGGTCGGCGACTATGATTTTAATATACTGTTTGATAGTATCCAGTCGCTATGCTATAAAGCTACATTGTCATGTGAACTTGTTAAAAATGCATCAGAGGAACTGTTGCACTGGGCGCTCTTATTCTCAAACACATCCCACACTTGAAGACAATCAAGCTCACCGGTGTGCCAACTGTGTATTAATCAGCTCCTGTAAATATTCACCCAGAAATAGAGATGCTGCATGTTTTGGCATTGATCCGATACCAACTAAATCCAAGTGGAAGCGATACCAATACCAGCGATACTATCAATGTTTGCATCGATCTGCCTACCTCTCCCACTATGTCCAGCTGTTTAAGGAAATCATTTAGCTTTTTTAGAAGTGACGCAGACATCATCATGCATCCAGGGACAGAGTGACCCAGGCTGGATTTGTTTTATTTTTAATGCAATGTTCTTACAATAATTAAAATCTTAAATACATCCTTTAATAGTAAATAGAGGGGGAGTTATTCTCAGCCTAAATCTCACTCCCCACAAAAACTATAATCAATGTTGGTTTTCAAGCTAAATTACTTATCAAAGATTCCTTGTTGATGATTTCCAATTAATGAGCTAATTTTCCACACCGCTGGGCCGACTTACCCTGTCCCACAGCATACGGGACAGAAATACTGGAGGCAGGGAAGGGAGATTTACCTCACAAGTATTTTGACAGGGTGTGCGCCAGCGTCAACGGGAAATCCTCTCTCATTACACACTAGCTGCAGCCCACTCACATAGCCTACAGTACACATACAAACACAACATAGCCTGAATAATTATTCAAAGACTAGGATGTTAGCTTGAGTTCAGTTCAGTTAAAACCAGTTCTTTGAGTCTCTGGTTTATGTGTTCAGTAGAAGAAAATTTGGTGTTAGTGCTGAAACCAGGACTCTATTAGTTGATAAGTAATCTCTATAAACATGCAGATTTGTGCCAGAAGCTTTCAGGATTCGATTTAGCTGCCTGTAGTCTGAACAATAATAATAATAATTTAAGAAATTAACTTTGAATAGAAAGTGAAATTTAAGTTAAGACATCCTCACTACACTAGAAGTGTCAAAAATGTTGCCCACCACTCCCAGATCTGATTCTATCATCCATCTGTCAGTTTTCCTAACTGCTTGTCCGGTTCAGGCTCACTGGGATTGTGGAGCTTATCCCAGGAGTCACGAGGTAAAAGGGGGGATACAACCTATAGAGTTCACCAGCCTAATCGATTGCTACCACATTCATCTGTTTGAATAAAAATGTAATTGATCCAATACTGATGAACTTAAGCCATTTTTAAGAGTTACTTAATATTAGCCTTATCATCAGGAAGTTATTGCTTCGTGCATGCCAAGAATTTCACGCTTTTTTGTTTTCTGTCATTGAAAATTGCTTCGACCTGTCTCAGTGTTTGGTCTTAGCGGTTGAGTAGGACAGGTCGAAGTCTCTTTCTATACCTTTTTTAACCTGTGATGAGCATTTGTTAAAATTCCTGCCATAAATGGTCCAATAAACCATGTGAAAGAGGGGATACTCATCAGCACTTCTTCAGTCACTGTCTCACTAGCTACACATGCTGCATAAATATAAACACGTGTTCAGGAAAAGGTCCTTGTTTCTGATATGATGTCACTCTGAGAAAATTCGGGTTGACCCCAAGTATTAAACTACTACTACACTGTTACACCCGTCTCCCTCTCATTCACACAAATGTATACGTGCTTCTGCTGATTTTCATTCCTCGTCTCTAGAGTGGATACCTTCATCTCTCCATGTGTGCCTTACTCTCACTACAGATTAGTCCATGAAGCCTGACCTCATCTGTCAACCCGACCACCACTGAAAACAAGAAACCATCCCTGATCTAATCCCACCTCCACCTTGTTGTACCCATGCATGTCCTGCACTAGTTTCTCAATGACTCCTGACTCGCTCATGTAATGTCACATTTCCTCTCTTGGCACTCTTTCATATGCTTTGTCTAGATCCACACTGTGCACTTTCAAAGCAAACATCACGTCTCTAGTGCTCTGTCTTGGCATGAAACTATACTGCTGCTCACTGATCGTCACCTCTCTTATTAGCCTAGCTTCAGTAACTCTTTCCCATAGCTTCATGGTGTGCCTCATCAACTTTACCCCTCTGTAGTTGCTACAGTGCTGCACATCAGCCTTGTTCCCAAAAATGAGCGCCAGTACACTTCTCCATTCCTCAGGCATCCTCTCACTCATCATTTTAAATTGCATAGCCAAGAAGTCCACTGTCCTCTCTCCTAAACATCTCCATGCTGGACTGATCTCCCTTCTGTTCTTCATTCTCTTCATAGCTGTCCTTAATTCCTCCTTACTAATCAGCACTTCTTGAGTTACTAACTTTCTTCCATCCCTCCTCCTCCTCGCTCTCATCTCCTTCATTCATGAGCTCCTCAGAATACTCCTTTCACCTTCTCAACACGCTCTCTTCACTCATTAGCACATTTCAATCTCTTGATCAGCGTAGATCAGGCGATCTCTCTGCCTGTCCAATTGATGCAAGTCTTTTTCTCCTTCCTTAGGGTCGTCATTTCCTTTTCCTTTGCCACCTCTCTCTTTGCTGTATGCCTAACCTCCGAGTACTCCCGTCTACTTTCTTCATCCTCCTGACTGTCCCGCTTTTTCTTTGCTAACTTCTTGTATGCTTTTTGTACTTCTTTATTCCACCCCCAAGTCTCCTTGTCCTCTTTCCTCTCTCCAGAGTATTCACCAAACATTGTTTTGGCAGTCTCCCTCAGTCATCTAGAGGCTCTTCCCTACCATCCAGAGCCTGTCTCAGCTCCTCCCTGAACTTTCAGTCATTCTTCCATCTTCATCTTCCACCATTTAATCCTCACCTCTACTTCTATTCACATCCTTTTCTTTATTTCCAAAGGCACCCTCCCTTAATTGAACCTATGTTCCTCCCTCTTCTTTGAAAAATGTCTTCACCACAGCCATTTCCATCCTTTTTGCAAAATCCGCTATTATCTGTCCTTCTGTATTTCTCTCCTTAACACCGTACCTACCCCACATGTTCTTCTCACCTCTTTTTCTTTCACCTGCATGTGTATTAAAGTCCAATCACCACTCTCTCCCCCTCGGGGACACTCTCTACCATCATCCAGCTTTCCTCAAGAGTTCCTCTTTCCCTTCCTACTGTGGGCATTCACACTGACAACATTCAACATCATCTCAGCTTTGAACTCATGATCCTGTTGGACACTCTCTCCACCCCCACAACACCATTTACATGCTACTTCTCCAAGATTACCTCTACTCCGTTTTTCTTCCCATCTACATCGTAGTGAAGCAGTTTGGATCCACCTCCAGTGCTCATGGCCTTGTTTCCCTTCCACCTGGTCTCCTGCACACAGAATGCATCTCTCTCCCACATTTAGAGACCCTACTCTCACCTCCTTTCCTTCTCTCTCGCTACATCTAAGCATCCCTTCTCCTTCCTTTCAGGTACCAGAGGTTGTCATTGTTGACCTAGATCCTGACCAATCCAGTAAAAAAATCTCATTCTTAATTATCTGCCTGTTTGATTTGGCAAAAATATTATGCCAGATGCTCTCCCTGACACAAACCTTCCCATGTGTGCAGACTCTGGACCAGCACTAGGAGTACACTGGCTTGTGGTCACCCTTTCATTGCTGGGTTCTGAGAAACTGTAATTAATAAGCACAAGCATTGATGTTTTACACTAAAAACTAAAAAAAATGCTTTCCTTTCTTCCTGACTTTTTAGCAGCAGACAGATTAGTTCCCATTTTTACATCTTTAACTTTGTTGTCCTTTTTGCGTCCCATCTCTTTAAGCTAAGTGCTCTACTTTTCCTCATTAATCTGCAGCCTTAAATAATAAGAAGCAGAGGAGAACTATCCGGGCTATTTGCAGAAGACTTAATAAATGACGTTGAGGCTGATAAATCATGAAACTGGCCCAGCCTTAAACAAAGTGGATGACGCTAACTGAACAGCAGATAGTGACTACTTATTGAGTTAACAAACAAAAGGATCGGGTACAGCAAGGTGCTAAGCTCTAAGTTAACAGCGGAAAAATTCTTCTTGGGTAGCGGGAGACAGTAATGTGAGACGCCTTTAAAAGTCTTTTATGTGAAGAAACAGTTTCAGTACTACAGCAAGAACCAGCAGTGAGAGAAACTAAGCGTAGCTATTGATCCAGTCATCTCCTCTGCATGTGGGCAAGGAGTCATGAGTGCAATGCAGTCCTTTATTTCCACTAACCTACATGAAACAGTTTTATGGCAGAAGGAGGCAGAAAGGCCTTGGAGTTAGCAAGGAGGTCAGCGCTGCGTTCAGCTCCCTGGTGCAGTAAATGGCTTCATGCCAAGCTGTGAGCACAGCTCTGGATGTTGCCGTTGTTGATTTTCTGTCACACCTTTCTCATCGGTCCCTCCCAGTGCAACATTTGCCAGAACTTTAACAGCTTCAAAAAGGTCATCGGGGAACGCCGTCCAGCCTTTTATACCTGAATGTTTACAGTAAATGACCTCAGTGTTGGCTTAACTAACTGGACTTTTTAAATTCAATTAAGCGTGACTCAGTTTAAGCCAGAGAGGCTGGCCACTGTTCCTGCAGAGTTTAAGATAAGGGCTGCTCTATTTGGTTTTCTCTTGTATTATCACTGAAACCCATGCAAAGACCAAAGCCAGCAGTGTGTTTAGATGCATTCACATTGCACCTCATTGGTTTGGGAAAATGACCTAAAGGCAAATGTGCCGACCTCAGTGTACTGTGTAGATTTATATGCTGTTTTAGAATAACAGTTAAACTATGAAATAAATCAACCTGCCGTAGTGCTCTTATTATTTAAACCATAGCCTGTTGTTTTGAATCCATTATGTGCTTTGTCAATTCATTAATTCCATTAAAAGACAGAGCATATGTTTCCTTAGGAAGCCTGCTTTTTATCCTGTCTCCACCTATAATTCATAACATACGGCCCACCGGCAGCCTATTTTAGTAACCTACAAATCATTGAGCTCGTCGTGCCACCAGAGAATGTGAATATGCACATAAGAAGCATTAAAATGCAGACGGACCTACAGTAAGTCACAGGGATTACTTACAATGATGTGTCCTGATGACACAGGATGAGATCACTGAAACAGTCCAAACAGTGGTCTGATGTTACACAGACATGATTTGTTTGCACAAAGTCAGTGTGAACATGAGCCGCACCTGAATATAAACCAACAAATGTCTGGCTTGTATTCTGGTTTATATTTCTATTTACATTCATGCTGAATATGAAAGATTTGATTCTGTTCCTCACGCATGATGTCACATCTCAAAAAGAGGCTTACATGTGTGAGATGAGGAAATTCTTGTATGGGCTCAGGAACGCAAAGATCGTCTAGTTTGTTAGAAGCGCAAAGCACATTAGTGGACACGGCACCAGTTATTTGTCAGTAACTTAACACAGAACAATATAAACAGGTTTTGGAGCAACATATGCAGCCGTGCAGACAACATTTTGTTTATTTCACCAATAAAATTTTGCTCACATTCCAGCAGCTCTGCAGTAGAAGAGTCCAGGGGCCAGAAACGGCCTCTAGCAGCACCAGACCTGTCACCCACTGAAACCGTTTAGAGAACAAAAAATATGACTAAAGAGGCCTCCAAACTGTTGAGCTGCTGAAATCCTTTCAAAACTACAGCAGCTGAACTCCTCAGTTCCCCAAAGCTTGTAGTGATGTTAAAAGAAGGGGTGATGCAACTTAGTGGTAAACAAGCTACGGCCCCAAGTTTGCTGAAATGTCCTGCGGGACTTTAATGCTAAATGAGAATATATTTCTCACTAAATAATAGATATTCTTGGTTTGAACATTGTATATAAGGTTGTAGTACTGTTGCTGGAACACAACGCATGTCTGATAAGACACTTCTCTTAGTTCCAGTGATTTATTAGCTTGTGTTTACTGACACCAGAGCCCGTATGTGTTCCCTTAAGTTATTTCTTTAAAACAGGTCACAGATGCTCTAAAACAGCCGATATCACTCAAACAGGTGCACGTGGATTTGCCTAATGCACGTTTTGCGCCTCAAATTTTATTTTTGTTATACATACATTACTTTTTGTATTTCTGGGAGCAGAATGATGCTTGTGGAAAAGACTCTGACTGTGCCTGAGTCATTGCAAACAAGCAACATGTGCAACTGAGTGCAGCAGCACGGCTTGTGTAAGGGTGCCACATTGCACACAGCCATAGAGCATGTGTGTGTTTTTTTCCCCCTACTGAATATTAAACATATCATTGTTCCTTAATTTAGAAAAGTCAGTGCACACAAAGAGCCTGCCCTCTGTGCAGACAAGGCTAAGAATGATGCATTCCACAAGTTAAGCAATCCATGAGGAAGAGATAAATTAATAATGAAGCTACCACAACAGAGATTTCTTCGTTTATTGTGCCGTCAACCCCTCTTCCACCTCAGTCGCTCACAACACATACACACAGATGCACACATACACACTGGCAACCACAATTCTCCTGTATGCAGCAGAGGAAGCATCACAAGGGTAATTATTATGCTTCGTTGTTTGTGCAGGAATGCATTTCATGTCTCCTTCCGCAGCTTGTGCCACTTTCAGCAAATATGGGGTTCCTGGATGTGTTACTGCTGCGAGGCTTGACTGATAGCTGCAGGCGCTTCTGAGAGCAGCTGCACACATATGCATCAACTAAGAGCAATTTGGAGTCAGTTAATAAGAGCAGGGAAGATTCCACAAAAGACTGGGCTGTGTTTCATGCGAAACGGTGGGTCCTGCGTGCTGCATGTTGGCCTTGTGTGTGCCTATAAAAGCACTCATGCATTACAAGGGCTTGACCCAGATCACAGACAGACATAATAATGCATGACAGGTTGTCCTTTTGAAAGCCACGTGTCCTGAAAGGCAGACTGGCCATTCACAGCCTTCATGTCTGATACTAAAGGAACAGACTACCATGAACTGCTGAGCTTCCCTTTAAAATTCAGCTGTTTTTATTCTGTGTCTTTTCTCGTACACATACTGTGCAAAAGTCTCGAGTCAGCCTTCATTTCTATATATTTTGCAAAGAAAAATCAAAATAGGTGTTGGAGCATGACACAGAAAAGAGACAGAAAGGGAAAAAACAGTGTTTGTATAATTATAACCAGCTTGAAAGTCAATGTTTGGTATGACAACCTTTATTCTTCCACGCAGCCTGAACTCTCTTGCCAAGCTTTTCTTGAAATAATCTTCGGGATTCATTTTTCAGGCTTCTTGAAAGACAAAGTCTTCTTTGGATGTTCTCTATTAAGACTGTCCCATCTATGCTTCAACAATGTTGAGGTTCAGGCTCTGGGGAGGTTGATCCATGACTGATAGTGTTCCCCTGTGTGTTTGTCTTACCAGGTATGCTTTTATTGGAGATAAAGTATCTGAATTTCACAAGCGGGACCACACCTCCAAACACGCTGCTTCCAGTTCTTATCTATACCTGTTCCCCCAGTTCTGCAAGTTGTTCGTTCTGCTCTACATGCCTCACCCTCCCTCCCCTTTTCAATTCTTTCACTTATTCACTTCTATTTAGTACATGGGGATCTGCCAGGCCCAGGAGCCGCCGCCAGTCCCTTTTGAGGCCTTCCCCAAACCGCACCTCAATCCATGTCTAAGCCACTCACCTTTATCTACTAAAACGCTGTCAAACATAAAATGAGGATGTTGGCCCAGCAAATTGCTATTGAAGTGTGTTTGGGATCATTGTCATGTTAAAAGTAATAATAATAATAATAATAATAACAACAATAATAATAATAATAATAATAATAATAATGATACATTTTATTTCATTTTACTTTCTAAAACCCAAGGTCACCTTACAAAGAGAAAAAGATATCAATAAAACAGTAGATTAAAATAGATTCTAATAAATTAAAATACAGAAACCAGCAAAATACTAATGCCAGCATTCTGGCATCACGCCAGAATGCTGTTTATAGACTTCAGTTCAGCATTCAATACAATCCACCTCTCACAACTCATCAGGAAACTGACAGACCTGGGCATCAGTTCCCTCATCTGCAAATGGTTACTGGACTTCCTGACCAACCGCCCCCAACATGTCCGGCTGGATAACCGCTGCTCATCTACCATCACGGTGTACCACAAGGCTGTGTGATGAGCCCTTTCCTCTACTCCCTCTTCACCCACGACTGCAGACCTGCTGATGGTTCCAACACCATCATTAAGTTTGCAGATGACACCACGGTGATTGGCCTCATCAGTGACAACGATGAGGCCGCCTACAGGGAGGAGGTGGATCGTCTGGCTGAGTGGTGCGACACAAACAACCTGCTGCTTAACACTGAGAAGACCAAGGAGCTCATCGTGGACTACAGGAGGAATGCTGACCCACATCCACCCATCCACATTAAGGGGACGGCTGTGGAGCGTGTGAGCAGCTTCAAGTTCCTGGGAGTCCACATCTCCGAGGATCTCACCTGGACGACCAACTGCTCCAAGCTGGTCAAGAAGGCTCACCAGCGCCTCTTCTTCTTGAGGACTCTGAGGAAGAACCACCTGTCCTGAGACATCCTGGTGAACTTCTATCGTTGCACCATCGAGAGCATCCTGACCAACTGTATAACAGTCTGGTACGGGAACTGCTCTGCCTCGGACCGGAAGGCGTTGCAGAGGGTCGTGAAAACTGCCCAGCGCAACGCCGGAGCACCACTTCCTGCCATGAAAGACATCTACAGGAAGCGGTGTCTGAAAAGGGCTGGGAAAATCATCAAAGACCCCAGTCACCCATCACACGGACTCTTCACCCTCCTTCCCTCTTGGAGGCGCTACAGGAGCCTCCGGACTAAGACCACCAGGTACCGGAACAGCTTCTTCCCCACAGCTGTCAGACTCCTGAACTCTGCCTCCTGACATCTGACCCACGTTAACACATGGACTGAACATACACACACCCACAATGGACAATTGTACCCTCAAACACACAATAATAACATGGACTGAACCACCACTCACAACCACTAGCACTTTATATAGCCTCTGTAGAAACTATCTACACCCTCACTTATCTTAACGGCACTACTGTATAGCTCTGTAAATAATCGTTCTGTACATACGATCATTTTTAACCCTACAACTGTTTACAACTTGCATAGTTCCCATTTCAAACCAGACACAATTTCAGTCTGGTTTCCAAATTTCAGTCTGGAAACCAATTTCAGTCTGGAAACCAGACTGAAATTGTTCATAGAGATTATGGTCATTGAGGTATGAGTGAAGCTGGGAGGCAACAACTTTCTCAAGGATTTTCAAAATAAAGGGGAGATTATCAAAATTATTGGGATCTGCACCAGGCTTTTTGAGATTTGGAGTGACAGACGCAGTATTCAGGGATGGAGGAATAATTCCAGTGTTAAGGGAAGAGTGGATACTAGTTATGAGAGGAGCCAATGAAGGAAGACAAGCTTTAACTAACCCAGTGGGAAGAGGGTTGAGCTGACAAGTGGATGATTTTTGATACATCAGCTATGGAGGGAAGAGTAAAACACGAAAATGTCTGTGAGGAAAACAGAAAGTCTGCTTCACAGCTGCAAAAGTCATCAGAGTCCATATGAGAGGAGAACGAGTCCAGAGGTTTTGTAACTTTACTAAACAATGAAAAGAGAGGCCTGGAGTTACCTTCACAAGAACTGATTAAACGAGAATAGTACACAGATTTGACTGAAGCAATGCAGTCCTTATACAACAAGATATGACTGTTATGCATTTCTTTGTGTATGGTAACAAGTAACATATGGTAACAAGTAACATAGTAAAGTAACATAAAATCATGAAAATCATGTTAATAATGAAATGATTTCCAGTTTTGCAGTATTTCATGGTAGTTTAAACTGTACTTTTATGTGTTCATAACTCAATCAGTTTTAAAGATCCCCAGTGCAACTGAAGTGGAGCCTCAAACCATTGCACAGCCTCCACTGTCTGTACACACTCACTGCTGCACCTCTCTCCTGACCTCCTCCCTACATACTGGTGAGGATTTGAACCAAAAATGTCAAATTTGGATTCATCACTTCATTGAGACCCGTTGCCACTGATTTTTAGTCCAATTCTTCTGTAATTTGCTCAGCCTCGTCTTGCTGTTCCCTTCCACTGAGACCACCTCTGATGCGGCTTCAGTGAACAGTAGAGGGGTCAGAGGCATCTCTGTGCCAGGTCTTTGCTGGACTTTCAGACAGATTTTATCAGCTGTAGATAGTTTTTGTGTCTGAAGATACAATTTAAAAATGGTTCTCTGCAAAGTTGTCTGTCGTGTGTAGACACAACACCGGTTCATTCCTTGAGTTAGCCTTTCTTAGGCTTGAATGACTCACAGGTCAGTGTTAAGTGGCTTAGCAAGGACTGGACCAAAAAAAAGCAGAAAAGCAGCCAGCCTCAACAAAGCTTTCTGTTAGGCTTTTATGGCATAGTGAATACATTAAACAAAAGGAATTGACCTCATATTGAGAGTTTGTCTTGTGGCTTTAACATAATATATTATATTAACAAAAAGCCCAGCTAAGATCTTAGCTCTAAAAGAGAAGCTCTAAAAATACTCCGAGGATGTGCTAACACACACCAGGATGTCAACTTAAGCACAGTTTCCATGGCATCTGTGAGCATATTCAGATTATATTTATTCATTATAAATGGGGACGTGTGAGCACGACATTAAAGATGCATACGAACAGCCTATTCCAAAGACTTTAAAGGCACTCCTCGCCAAACAAACACAGATAATGTTTTATTCAGACAATCTCGTGTCATCAAACTGTAACAAAAATTCCTCTGCTTTCAGCTATTCCGACTTAATGAGGCTGAATTTATCCTCTGAGTGGTGTCAGCACAAGGACATACTTCATGTGGAGAGGCACATCATCCTGGTAAAACATTTACATTTTATGGTTCACATATGTGACCTTGTGAACAGCCGCTCAACGGTTTGGCTTCCCTTTTAAACATTAGTCAACAGGCATTTATTTCTCTTCATTTCCTGTGCTTAACGTTGGGCTTTTGTGACGGTGAAACATCAGCGGACTGCTTCTCAACTTCTCTACAGCTACAGCGAGCAGAGGAAGAAGCGTTCCGCTAAATTCGAGTTATTTCAAACGCAGCTCCCCTGCTTCCTGGAGCTCGGCGGCACGGTGGCCCTGAGACTACTGCATAAATATAGGCATGCAAACAGAGAAAAAACACACGGAAATCAAGAAAACATCTTTATCAGTATGACAGCGCACACTCAGCATTTAGGGGGAAAAAAATACTGCAAGGTGAAGAAAACCCCAGGAAATAGAGAAAAAAGCAGACAGCCCAACCAAACAGAAACAACACATCAAAATACAGAAACAAGCTGCAGATACAGGACGTGCATGCAAATGTGGAAAAGCACAGAATACACAGACACAATGCAAGCTGTGCAGACGATGAGAGGTGGAGTTCACTTCAGTGAAGCTTCTGTGAGTCTGATTTCATGATTCGGATATCATGTAGAATTATCTGCAGTGTGCAGCAGATAAAACACAATGAAAAATCAATAGTATGGAGGCTACAGATATATGAGGTCTATGTGAGGGTTCCACATGTGTGCTGCACTCAGTGGGTGAATCTATGACGCTTCCCAATGATCCAGTTGAATCCACAGTGCACGCTTGTTGGTATTCATCTCTCCATAATCTCGACCGTTAACGTTTCTGGCTGTCTCCGCAAGCATTTAACCTTGTCAGAGATAGGCTGGGATCCATTAAGATTTTCCTGAAAGGGTTGAGCATTACTGGCTCATTTAGAATGACTTCCATTTTAAATAAACTGCTCACAGCCCCGCAGATCAAATACCGAGGAGGTGCACTTAACAATGCCGGGGAGATAGATATGCCTCATAATTTATATTACACAAAAGCTGAAGAAATCATACCAGCGCAACATCAACGATTCCTCCCCTGTTGGTTTTGTTCTCTTCCTTCCTCCTCTTTGTGAAACCTCTTTTCACTCCGCGTGCTTTCAGCTGGAGGTATTCAACATGTTTAAAAGCTGCCTCGTCATCCTTTCAGGTTTGCCCCCGCTGAAGCTCCAGTGTGATTTTTTTTTTAATACATCGCAGTAATGTTTACCTTTCACTTTCTTTCTTTCTTTTTTCTTTTACAGACTTGGATTATTTGTTTGTACATGGCATCCCTGCTGCCAGCTGAATCTGTTAACAACCTGAGCGGGCTTGTTAAAGGGTATCACTGAGGAGGGAAGATATCTTGTGATGTTAGGTTTTTACAGCGAGCTTAATATTGCGGCGGGCAGGCGTGTGGCAGCACAATCGTGCCTAAAGATGGACGTGTGCAGGGAGGTAATGATAGTATCTCATCTGAACCAGAAATGATGAGATGAGAATAAAGCCGGGCAGGGTTAACAGCGAGTGAGAGGGCTGAGGGGTGGGTGAGGTTAATGGAATTGGTGGAGTAAAAAGTGAAGGGAAGGCTGTTTGAATGGTTGGCGAATTGAAAATGCCTCTTTAGCTGCTGAATCAATACAAAGTTATTCTGTTCCGAGAAGTTGTCAGCTAGTAAAGGCTCTTTTACAACAGAGGTGAAAGGGTATAGGGCAAGAAGAAACGCGAGGTAAAGATCTTCCCATCAGCTCTGTGTGTCTTATACGCCCATAACAGACATACCATTGTATCGACAGGCATTTCAAGTTCCTCGGTAATGTAATTCCTAACAAAAAAAGAACGGAAGTCTTTATCCTTACAATATTGCGTTGACCTGTTTCATTAAGTGACAGCACCTTTGTGCTCGGCACTTGAATCAGTTTTCTATCAGCCATTCACAGATGCAGCTACTCCAAAATTAAAGTAGCTCGTGTAAATGTCACTGAGTCAGAGGAGGACAAAGCAAAGAGGGAGGAAGTCCTGCAGATTTATGCAACAAAAAAAGAGAAAAGCATCTATTTCAAAAGGCGCCGTGGCTCTTTCACCTGCAATCCAGAGGAAAGGAAGCGCTGGCTCATTAGCCGAAAAGTGTTCATCCACACATACTGCTGTTAATTTAACAAACTGTCGCTCCTCGACAAAAGCTCTTAACGTGCAATTTTTAATTTCCAATGTCAATTACAAGATTCTGTAAGCGGTTAAAATATGTTGACCCTCGGGTTAATGAAGTTTCTTCTATACAAATGACACAAACTCCAGTAAAAATAATCAAGGTCCACATAGTTCAAAACTTAGCTGCTGACATTTTGGAGCTCAGTTCGAAATAATCTTTAAATAAAAGTGGTGTCGTGGAACATGGTTCGGTTTTTCTGAGAGCATTGATGTATCTTTAAAAAAGCAAACTGTTACGAAATGTTTAAGTAAAGCAAAGAGGTGACGGTAGGAAAAAAAGAGAGGGAATGCAGACCTTACGATCATAAGTGTAGCTCAGGTTTCAAAAGCTCTGGACTGTACAGTTGCTGCTATATAACACATTAGTCAGTCTTTCACTCGGTGCTACCTAACACTGAAAGGGGTTAAATGACTTCAGCCCAGTAAGAGGAACCTCTCTGACACTGGTGCAGGTGCAGAGGATGCAACTGCTACATCTAGAAGGTCCTAAAACACATGTGTGAATCTTATTTGTTGACTTCTCACCTGCTTTCAGTAACAACTATCTGTCATTTTTTTTTTGCATTTAAACTCTTTTCACCGTGATCATATTATTATTGGTTAGATTGCTGAACTGTGGCTCTCTCCTAGGAGCTGCAATCTGTCTCTGCTGCATTTCATTTTGTATATGAACGGATGTAGAAGTCAGTGCAGAGATAAAGATATTTCAAAGTATTCAGATGATGCAGTTGTTCTGAGTTTCCTTCCTTTTAGCAGTGGTGCAATTTCCTCTTATATCCTCAAACCATCATTAAAGATCAGAAGATTGATACCTACAAGTATCTAGGCACCATTATTAGTAATAATATGAATTTCAATGCCAGGACAGAGTCCGTCTGTAAAAAGATCTGCCAAAGGTTTTGGTTTTTTTGCCAAGATTGCACGTCTTCAGTGTTGACAGGGGAATGATAGCAATGTTTTCTAAATGTTTGGTTTAGATCTTAAGTGTGACCTGTCTCAACAACAAGCACTTCACTATCCAGATACATTATGGACAATAAGAACCATCATGTATAAGAAAAGTCTCAAGATGGAAGTTAAAACTTCCAAACATTAAAAATTAAAAAAATAGTCTTTTAACTAACTTTGTAAAGTGAAGTTTAAAGCACAAATATCCAATATCTGGAAACGAGTTAATATACTCATTTCCAGACCCATATTTTCATTATTAATATTATTATTGGGCTTTGCAGGAGAACATTTGCATGTCATGCAGTTCAGAATAATCCTGAGCCTCGGTGCAGCTCGCTGATCACTGACAGTCTGAAAGAAACCACTCTAATTCTCTTCTCCTCCCTTTAGGCCAGTGTTTTTATAATTGGCTGCCTGTAGACAGCAGGTTTGAGGGGAGGCCAGACGAGTGTGAATGAGATGACCACAATTATTTTATTTATTATTTGAAAGTGGACCAGTGAAGGTGGACAGGAAAGTAGGGAGAAAGAAGGGGAAGAGATGCAGCAAAGGGCCACAGGTTTGACTCAAACTCTGGATCAATGCACTTCTTTAAAATGAATCATTATAATAATGTGTATAGTTTTATAACATTTATTTCCATGCATAGATACATGCGTATATTACAAGGAAAGAAACCCCAGACAAAGCCCCCTTTATTGTGTTTTGCTCCTTTACCAAAGACAAACACCACTGGCTGTGTAAACAGGCTTTTACATGTTATATTAGTGGTGTGGTGTCAGCTCACTTCTCACACAAATTTTGTATTGGAAGCATTTCATTGGGTCTCACAGTGATCTCATAACACACCGCTGGTGTTCAATAGAAGAAACTGGGCTCATGTCTGTATCTGCGTTCTGTTCTGAAAACATATCAATAAGCGATTTCTTGCAGTATGACGGTGCCACTCCTTAAATGTTTTCTCCTTTTGTGCTGCTGACTAAAGGAAGTGCACTTTGTTCTTGGGCCTTGTCCAAGTCATGCGGAGCGTAATTGATGATTTCGAGCAAGTGTTCCATTCAGATCTGTCTTTGTCGTTGCTCAATATATTACATTTATTCTGTGCAAATCATCCGCCCAGGGACTGATTTGATTAATGGCTCAATGGCACATTATTTTCACGGTATCCATCGTTTCTGAGACGCTCATTGTGGCCTTTGTGTTCTCAGTGCCAAGCATCCTAGTGACCCCCGGTGGTGAGGAGTTTATGCTGCAGCGTTCAGGACCATGGACAGTGTCAGAGTTTATGAAACTTAACGGTGAACTAATAGAGCGTCGTGGCTCCTTGATGGGCAATATTTCTGACATATATATTATCATGAACCACATATTTTAATAGGCTGTTAAATATTTCATTAAGCTCTCTGATCAGTTAAATAGCTTGATGAACAAAACGAAGCTTAAACTGAGCCGTGGAGCATAAACCAGCTGCAGCACGGAGGAGTTTTAAGTTTTAGTGCAGCAGCACACTTCACTCATTAAAGCTGTGAGGTTTCACACAGCAGCATGAAGAAAAATCTGAACAAACAATACACCTTGAAAAGGACTTTTAATTTTTGGTATGCCACAAATTGTTAAAGCGAAGTTAATAGCAGCTTTGATGGCATCTTCACAGGCGTCTGTACGGCTGTTGATATGCCTAAGCTGACAAAAAAACATAAAAAAACACCCAAAAAACCCAGTAACTGGTGTTTAATTCATGGCTTGTCTGTGCGAAAGTGCGATGTTTATGAGGAAACACACATTTCTTCCTGCAGATACAAAAGTCTTGCCCTTCCGATTGTGGAGCTGCTTGCAGGACACGCTCTGCCAATAAAAGCAGCCTTTGCTGCGGCACACAGTCAGTAGAATATGTGAAACGGTGAGTTTGATTAGCCCCGAGGCTCAGCAGGGGATTCATCTGCTGCCAGCGATCAATAAGGGGGCTGCAAAGCATGCCAATCAGTTTTATTGGTTTCTCCTTGCTTTTGTGTTACCACATGCATCACTGCCGCCAATATGATATTCCCCTGTGTGAGAGTCTACAGATCTGATCCAGAGCAGAAGAAATATCTGAAACTACTGGATGGATTACAATGAAATCTGCCTTTCAGCTAACAAATTACTGCTGCGAACATCTAATACTTATTTAACGCTTCCTGGTGTGAGGCATAAACGCAACATTGAATCCAACTTTTTGGCTTTAACCTGCAATGATCGTAGAGCACTTCAGAAAATATACAACAACATCCCACCAATCCCAAAGGTGCAATGTTGTAGCAAACATCGAGACTCATCAGACCACATGTTTTTCTCATCTTCTGTTATCCAATTTTGGTGAGGCTGTTTTTAGCTAACCGTAGCACCCAGTGCAGTCTTCTGCTGCTCTAGACCATCTGCTACACAATTCAAAATGTTCTACATTCAGAGATGCTCTTCGACATACTTTGGATGTTACAAGCTGTTATTTGGGTTACTGTTGCCTTCCTATCAGCTCGAACCAGTCTGGCCATTCTCCCTGACCTCTGGCATCAACTGCTGCTCACTGGAGTTTTCTCTTTTTCTTTGTATAGAGAGAGTCCCAGCACAGCAGCAGTTTCTGAAATACTCTGACCAGTCTGTCTGGCACCAGGTTGTCTTGACCATGTCTCCTTGCCTAATTGTAAGCATTTGCTTCCATTTGCACTGAAATTTACATTAATAAGTAGTTGTCAGTAGAAGATGTCAAATGTACATCATTGTACATTGTTTGATGGACATTGTCTGGCTTCCTCTTGATATCCTGTGGGACCCCTGAAAACAAAAAGTTACTTATTTTATTCAAATATCTTATCTTGTTATAATAAATGTATGCTTTATCCACCATGAGGTAACAAAAAATGCAATTAATCTCATATGATGATACCTGATAACTAATTACTTCAGTTTTGCTCTATTTTACATTTGTGTGTAGTGCTAAATTAAGAGGTAAACTCTACACCCACTAAACAGCTGTTTGCTTCTCCTTTCATCAGTGCTTCTGTGAGTGCTACAAACGCTTTACTGCAGTGTTTTTTCACAGGATTGTTGGTACATGGCACAAGGTGTCTTTTAGTGCCTTGCCCTAAGTAATTAAGGCCTTGCATCAATCAGTGGACATTGTGTCCTTTATTATCCTGATCCTCACGTCCTCTGCTGCTAATTGCTGCTTTGTCCTGAGCATTGTTTCAAACATCCACGTAGCCTAATGGCCATATGTAGCACATAAACGCTCTAAACCCGGTGCTGCTCCCCATCAAGCATCAAATGATGCAGATGAATGATGCAAGGGTCAAATTAATATGAGGTCAGGCATTTTTAAGTATCTAACAGCTGATTCTTTTAAGCACAGGGACAAATTAATATGTTTCATGGCAGGAGCCAAATGTTAGAGCTGACACGGCAGAAAAAAACTGAACACAAAGGACACTGGGCAGCACGCAGCAGCCACCTAATGGTACAGTAAACTCATTACATAGACATGGAAACTGGGAACAAAGAGAGAGAATAATAAATGTTCAGACAGGAAATTGGATATAAAGAAAATTATTTTTTGCTTTGTTACACCAGCAGTACAGTGAAGTATATGGCAATCAGAAGTGTCCTCATGCAGGGATCAGCACTGTTAAGCAGCTCAGCTGTACTGGAGGCTCAGTAGGAACAGAAGTAAAAGGCTTTGAGGGATAGTTTGAGTGAAAGGGAACAGCCCGCCAATATTTACAGAGGCTCAATTCCCACTGCTGCCTTTCTTCTTACTGCCACTTAACACACCCATACTAAAAATAGAGCTAATGTTCACAGGTTCAGCAGTAGATGTGAACAGTTCCAGGACACCAAGATCAAGACCAAGTACATGAATAAATATGCAGTCATTAAAAGACCAATTCTGTGTTCAGATCAGCTCGTAGACTATAGGAAGCACACGTGCAGACGCAATCACGCGGCCAAACATCCGTTGTCAACATGTTTTGATTCACTAAGAAGCAGCGGCAGAGGAGATTCTGAACATCTAGCCCACATTTGTATGGAATATTTAACCTTGGAGGAGGATTTACTGTTGTGGTACGGCATAAAAGAGCAAATGGAGAATAATGAAAATAATGAATAATGAGGCACATAACATTAAACCGCAATTTTAATATGTGCGGCCAAGTGTGAAGCAGTGGAATAAAAAAAATATGTGGAATTAAAAAGTGTGAAGCAAAGAATAAGCAGCTCCAAGTCCGAGACCATGATTCTCAGCTGGAAAGGTGATGTCGATTTAAAAGTCAGTCTACACTCGTGGTCACGAGCTATGGGAGGTCTTGGATACAAGCAACAGAAATGAAAGGGTGGCTGGCCTCTCCCTTAGAGACAGGGTGAGGAGCTCAGTCATTTGAGAGCCGCTGCTCCTCCACATTGATATGACCCAGTTGAGTTTGTTTGGAAATCACCTAGGTGAGGTGTTCCAGGCATGTCCTAATGTTCGGAAGCCCCGGGGCAGACCCAGGACTCATCCCCACCTCCCAACCCCCCGGATGAGCTGGAGGAGGTGGCCAGGGGAGTCTTGGCTTCTCTCCTTAGACTGCTGCCCACACAATCCAAATCCAGATAGCACATTTTCATTTGTTTGCACGCAAAAACAGGTATTCTAGTTTAACAAATGCACTTCTCATACAGTAAGTAATTATTGCCTTAACAATATAATAGGCATGTTGTATGTTTCCCAGAATTTTATATGAAGGTGAAATTGATTGTAGAGAATATACACTGCTCAGAAAAACAAGGGAATACTGAAATCACACATTATTCTCACATCAGTGATAGATTCATCTTTATCATCCAAGAACTGCCTTCACACTCTGGTATCCAACAGCAGTCAGCACATAGGGGTCTGTACGATCCTCAAAAGCCTTACTTCTCCAGACCGTCACTGACTAACTTCCAAACCTGTCTTACCAGATGATGTTCCAGGCAGCATCGCACATCGTCTCCAGATTCTTTCATGTTGTAACCTGCTCTCATCTGTGAAGAGAATGGGGTGCTAGTGGCAGATCTGCAAGTTCTAGTATTCTCTGGTGAACCATAATTAAATTGCACATTGCAAGACTGTGAGCCCACTAAGACACATCAGGCTTACATGCCACCCTCATGCAGTCCATTTCTGATAGTTTTGTCAGAAACTGCAAGAGTAGCTGACTGGAGGTCACATCATAACGCTCTGACAGGAGCAGGTACCAATCCTGCTGCTGAGTCGATGGCTCTCTAAAGCCCTGTGCAGCTCTCGTAGAGTAATTACCTGTCTCCTGGTATCTCCTCCACACATTTGAGACTCCGTTAAGAGACACAGAAAACTGAGTTTTTCCATTTTTCTTTCTTTTATTAAGAATTCTGTTTTTTTAAACATGTATTGCTAAAAAGAAATTAAACAAACACTTTTTAATCAAAGTGTAGCATCAGGTGAGTAAAACTACATTGATATTGACCTTGTTAGTAAAGTAGTAGAGGGGGTTGTTAATCATGGCCGTAGAAGGTGTTTAACATCAACAGGAGGTGAATCTGCTCCTTTGTGCAAGGAAGAGCAGGATAAGCACTGCCAGGTCCCCCACTGCTGCCGTGTGCTTTTCACAGATAAGATCATACAAGTACATGGAGACCATAGAAACTCTCGAGTACCATTTTGGGTTGCTGCAATGAAATTTCAACAAAAATGGACTAGCCTGCCTTATCATTTTTTCACATTGATTTTTATGGTGTCTTTGAGTTTAGCCCTTCTGTAGGTTGATGACTTTAATTCGCACTGAGCGATGTGGCATCCTTTCATTGCTATGTGCAACGCACAATGAATATAATGAAAATAAACTGTGAAACGTGTATTATAGAGTGCAATACAAGCTAATGCTTAAATATAACTTTCCTTTTAATTGGATGACACAAAGTATTCATGTATTTGTGTCACTGCATTTAGATTATTTTAATGTTCTGCTAACCAACTTGGACAAATCATCTCTTTCACACCTCCAAGCTTTACAAAATGCTGCGACTATTAACACCACAGTGAGTACCCTCACATCACTCCTATTTTATATTCTTTATATCAGCTCCCAGTAGATTTTAGGATTCATTTTAAATTCTTGTGTTAACACACAGAGAACTAAGCAGCCAAGCTGCAGATTATATATCCCAGCTTCTTACAAAATACATTACTGCTCGCTGTGACAAGAATTTGCGAGGCGTTCACTGTACACGTCTAAAGACTAGTGGTGTACAGAGCCTTTCAGTTTGTGGCACCAAGGCTGCAGAAAAGTCCACCACTACAACTATGGATAGTTGACTCTGTGGACTGTGTTCAGCACTTTGTGACTGTCCTAATTCAATTTGTGACTATCTTTACTTAATTACTTCTATAACAGGATATCAGCAATACGATTTAAGCGTGTGAAATGTCATTTCACCCTAGAAGAATCAGTGCTCTGTATCTTAAATACATGCAAGCTCTTGTTTTGCAAAAACTAAAAATGTGTATCAAAAGAAATTCTACACAAGAAACTATTTTAACTTCCTAAGACCCGAACTCTTCCACAGCATGCATTTTTAATTTCTCTTTGATATTTGGGCATATTGGGGCCCAATGAATGTAAAAACAAAGAATTACCAGATTCTTTTAACCTTATTTTTGTTTTTAAGAAAAATGAGATCCACATATGAGGATATTCGTTTAAAATTTTGATAGAACAGTAGCAGTATAATGTCCTCGTAAGTGGATATCAGGCCCTTGTAGAGCAAAATTGAGTATTTTAGTCTAAATAACCCAAAATGTGATGTCCACATATGTGGACGCCAGGTCCTAGGAGGTTAAATCACAGATGTATGAGGGAATGTTGGCCACTTCCCTCCCTCTGTCAAAAAAAAGGTACATTCATAAAATAGCCTTAATCAAATAGAAGTGCTATCAGGGCTCGTGCACAATGAAGTATGTTTGAACAAATTCTCATTTGGGGTCTCCAACCCTCTGAGCACTGCGATTTCAAGCATTACAGCACAATTACAACACCGAGAAGACAAACCACACAGTAATCTATTGAAAAGTAATGTTTATTTTGCACCAGCCAAAAAAATAAAATAAAAACATTGCGGTGCAAAAAGACAAATCCCAGCAACAACACCAGAGACAGTGCAACTCAGTAAAATAATGCTCGGGAAAAGAGAAGAGAGAATATCTATGGCAACCAAATAATACCAATATCAATAAAAGCAGTTTCTTAAGTAAAAATACCAAACAAACAACCGGTTACCTTCAAACAGACAACGGCTTCAAACAACAACAGGAAAATATTACAGTAACTTGCAATTATGCTTCATCTGGTTCAGAAATATCAATACAACCAATCTCCCATCGCCACTCAGTTATCATACAGCAACATTCACGCCGGGCTGGTACACAACAAGAGCCAAATTATGATAATCCCATTACCACAGCATTAAAATCAATTACATGTAATAAATATCAGTGAAAGCACCTTTAAAGCTGAAATGTGTGTTAACTGATCAACTGACTGTGCAACATGTAAAAAAGAAAAAAAAGAGGCAAGTCCATTAAAAAACATTACAATATACCACCCAAACAGCTGATCAATTTCAAATCATTACATACATTATTTTTTCTCTAAAGCATGATGATTATATACAAAGCTCTCATAGGATGGTGGCCCCATCCTTAAAAAAACAACCAAAAAAGTCACAATTAGGTGTCTCATTCTGAAACGTAATTTGAAGTTCAAAGCCATCAAATGTTTTAAAATCACTTCTGTGGAAAAATAAAGACGAAAGCCAGCCTGGATGAGCTTAATCGTTGAGCATCAACCTTGCAATCAGACTACCGCCCGCATTTGATACCATCAGGAATAAAAACTGTAATAATCATTCAAAGTTCACAAAGGCGATGTGCGTTCAAAATCACCAGCCACATTCGGCTTCCATCTACGTGCAAACACTTGAGCTGCACTTGGTAGCGTAGAAAAACAGAAAATACTCCAAGTAACTTTTTTTTCAATGACTCAAAGATACCAAAAATAGAAAAAGTTCTTACAGTCCATCATCACAACAGATTAGCATGCTAGAAATTTTCAGACAGGCACAATAGCGCGAGTAATATACAGCAAGTATGATGAAAATCGCACTCCACTGCATGTCTGCTTCTGTGTCTCCATGTCTTTTTTTTGTTTTAAACAGCTGCTACTGTTGGACACATCTTGACACACAATCAAAACACTTCTTCAGAGCCACATAATCCCAGCTCCTCAAAGTGTTCAGTGGGATCCGTACAGTGAGTAGTGTACTGCAGGTGCAGCTTCTTTGCAAAGACCGACAGCATTAATCATCCTATAGAATCCTTAAGGTTTTGCACCCCACAGTAATCTCTCTCTGTGCTCCATCCTTCCAGAAATTTGCTGCTTTTTTTTTTTTTTTTTAAACCATTTGATCATTTGACATTCTCTGCAAACACCTGAATCTTGCTCGCTCTTAACAGAGCACAGTGTCGACTTCTGCAGTTTTTGTGTTAATCATTATATTTGTGGCAAAAAACTCAGCAGTACAATCAAAGAATTAAACCTGCAAATTACTGGAAGGACTGTTCATTTGCCGTGTACAAATGTGTGCCTCTTCACAATGACTTAATGGATGTATTCACTTCTTTTGCTTTGTATATGGCTTCTGCTTATTTATGGCTCCTTTTTTCCCTTTTCCCTATGTAGCCAGGCACTGTTTCTTACCCACAGTGAAACCAGGTAAATGTCTCATTTTTAACTTTTAGTGTGCGATCTCACCAAAATAAAGTGAGTGAATACTGAATAAGTATTAAAAGTTTCTGACAGTCAGGCCTCCTCTTCCACCACAGAAAATACATGTTTTGTTTTTTAAAGAATACAGCGTTAGGAATGAAAACCTGCAGCTGTTAAAGTGGAATTATATTTTACATGAAGTGAAGACAGTGTTCTCATTTGTCAGTATGCTTTTGCTTTTTTTAACTGACTGCTGGAGGACGTTGTGCTACTGTACAAGCACGTAACACTTTCTCCCTGTTCTGTTGCCAGGCTAGCTCTGCTTTGGGATCACGGCTTGCTTTGGCTGTGTTTTGGATGCTGTTGCAGAGGCAGTGGATGAAGTGGAAGAAGACGAAGAAGAAGAGGATGAACTCCATCGGGTCTCTACTCCTGTGCTGGTCATCTTCATCTTTCGTCGTTTCGCAAGGGGAGCATTGTCGACACTTTTCAGAAAGAAGCCTTCTCGCTTACCTCGGTTGAAAGCCTGGTGAGAGTGGAAGGCGACAAAAGTGAGATAAAATACATTTATTTAAGATTCTTTCTGAGACCTTTTAGAAGTTTTTCACACCAATCTATTACCTTGTAGGTAGCATTGACATAAGTGCGGACAGTGGGCCCACTGGACTCGAGCACATCTGGCGTGCACAAAGGAGTGGTGGACATGGATGCTCCACCCTGAAGCCAGCTGTTCTCTTTCAGATCAGAGAGTTTGAGACGGCTCTCTGGATCCACTGTTAGCAGGCCTTAAAACAGGAAAAGAGACACAAACAAGCAAGCAATAGAGGAAATTCAACAGGCATTTATCTCAACTAAAGCAAACTAAGAACAAACATATTCAGTACCTTTAACAAGCTCTTTGGCATCCTCTGACACACCCTTCCAGGGCTCCCCATCCAATGAGAAATCCCCCTCTTTTATTTTTTGCATGATGTCAGCAGCATATGATGAGGTCATTCCACGCTGCTCACTCTGAAATGGCACCTGGCCTGAGAGCATGGTGTACTGAGAAAGACGCACACAAGGGTCATTAGTATTCAGTCAGCCGAGCTATGATAAAAATCAACATATTCAGATTCAATTACCAGGATGACCCCGAGACTCCAGAGGTCACAGGCTTTATCATATCCTGCACTCTCGAAAAGCTCTGGTGCTGCATACTGCAGCGTGAAGCAGGGAGTCTGCAGGGGGGCACTGCCTGCAGGGCACAGGCGAGCAAATCCAAAATCTATTACTTTCAGCACAGAGTCCTCCCCCTCATCTGCAAACAGCACGTTCTGTAAGGTAAACAAACAAAAGCCATGAGGATCAGCTCTTATTTAACTTACACATTAAGATTCAATTTTCCTGACAGAGTAAAGACTATTAGTAAATACGAGTATGACAGCCACCACCGGTTGGCATGTACCAGAACTTATGTGTAAACAGACAGTGCAAATAAACAGTTCTAATCCTTTTAGGTGTGCATCAAAATAAAAGCCATACTAGAGACATCTTAAAGTTATTAGGTGATATTTGCCAACATGTCTCATTCACAATCATTATGCACACCATATAAAAGCCTTCTTCAGTTGATTAAACCGTGCAGCCATCTTAAGAAGGGTGTGTGTGTGTGTGTGTGTGTGTGTGTGTGTGTGTGTGTGTGTGTGTGTGTGTGTGTGTGTGAAATCTTCTGCTTTCATTTTGAAAAGCACCACAAAAGTCACATCATGTGCTGTTGTCGAGCAGTAGCCTGCAGAGGTGAAAAATTAAGCCAACATAGAAGTGCCAAAAACTGCTGTTCCTAAATCGGAAATTTGAGGCTGGCTCCTAAAACGATTCAGCCTTGACAGACTTCCATTAAAAAAAACAACTAAACAGCATTAAATGAAAACATGTTTATAGCCTGGTACAAAAGTGGTTTTGACGTCTGTGGACAGTTTCCAATTTTATTTTTGTAATTTTTTTCAAACTTATTCATTTAAATGTTGAAGTTACTGGCACAGCTGCTTTGGGTCCAACAAAAGGAGCAGCCAATCAGTGTCTGCTAGGCTTCACGTGCACCACTTAAAGTCACTGAACTTGCTCCCTCCTACATGTGTGTGCTGCTGGGGCCTTCAAGAGCATTTTAAATAGAATTATTAGACAAATAATATTTGTGCTTCAGTTTTGGTGAATTCATTTGTTTTTAGTGTGTTACCTCTCCTACGTAAGGCTAATTAGCAGATATCTGTGTCTGTTCATTGCTCACGTTTGGTAGTTGATACACCAGTCTGTCATTTGAAAACATTAAATTTATGGAGAAGCTTCAAAATGCAGTCCAAAAACCAGTGAGTGACATCATGATGGCAACGTCCATGTTTTGGACAATCAGTGATTGTCGCTCTCTCTTTTTAAAAAAAACCCTTTTTAACCCGGATTACATCATGTAAAAGTCATGCTGAAAAAATAATAACGTCACACACATCTCTCACATATGAGACAGCAGATCCCCAGTTACAAGACTCTTTTTTTCTACCTTTTTAAACATGCGTGTTATATATATATATTGTCAGGAATGATAAAGTTATCAAATCTCCACCCACCTCTGGTTTGAGGTCTCTGTGTACGACTCCAGCCTCGTGCATGAAGCTGACAGCTGAGACCAGGCTCTGTAACAGCTGACTGGCCTCTGCCTCGCCAAACAGTTTCTTCCTCTTGATCCTTTCCAACAACTCCCCACCTCGCAGAAGCTCCATCACTAAATATGTGTGATACTGACAGAGACATGCAGAGAAGGCCATGAGGGCTGATGTTTTTATGTGTAGCTTAATATTGACCAATACATCATTTTTATCTTTATCCTATGTATTGTCCATTCTACCTGATCAGTAAAGATGTCATACAACTTGACGATGTTGGGGTGAGACTCACACTGCCTCAAGGCAGCAATCTCTCTATGAGTGTTTGCCTCCATTCTAACAAAGAAAGACAACATTAAGGGCATTCAGTCACCTTTACGTTCCAGCGGTACTGTGATACAGTAAAGTATTGACACATGGACACAGATCTGTTAAAGAGCACTGTACTAAGAAGTATTTCATCTCTGCTCACCTACGGCTGACGATCTTGACGGCGTACTCATGGCCAGTTTGCTTGTGTTTGCATTTCCTGCACACAGAGAAACTACCCTCGCCTAGAGGTGGTCCTTGAAAACACAGCTCATAGTGCTGAAAAAACTGGGATTCCTGAACAAAAAAAACATAGCATTGAGCCATCAAAGGAGATTATTATACTTCAGGCAATAGACATGGCCCCAGCAAAGCTAAAGGGATATTTTGACCTTTACATGAAGCAACCTTGAAATTCAGCTCCCACATTTGTAAAGAGAAATACCTTAAAACTGAAAAAGTAATTTGGAAAGATAAAACATGTTGTACTTTGTAAAACATAAAGTTTTACAAAGTACAACATGTCATCAAACTCTGCGTCCTAAGACAGGTCAAACTGGTTAAGACATTTTGGCCTAAAACAGGAATGCTTGTTAAGCACTGTTTGTAAGCTTTCCTCAAAGTCCACATAATATGTTTTTGCCAATTTTCTGTCATATCTGTATATAAACCTTTACAACACTGTATTCTATTTTAAACAGAACAAAAATTTCAAATAAATCATGAAGTCAGCGTTTGTGCAAGTAATTTCTTTGAGAACAAAGCTCAGCCTTCAGATAGCTCCAAATTTTCAGTTTCAGGCAGCATTTTCTGCTCACTCATTGTCATCCGTAGATTATCTCTTATATCATCATCTTAGACAAACACATGACTCTGACTGTGAGCACAGAACGCTCACCAATCTGCTGTTCAAACTTCCTGTTTATGACGGGAACCCAATCAGATGACTGAAGGGCTTTATTCAGATTGTGGGTAAACTCAGGGGCCTCATCTTGGCTCAGTATAAGGTTACACAGGATTATTTCGAAATATGAATATGCAAAGCTACTCTAGTACAGTCTGAGAGTCCGATCATTGAGCAGGAGCACAGTAGATCCACTTTAAATTGTGCCTCTTACATGAATATATTAATAAGTAATATGTATAAATTTATCACTAGCTGGGTACACTCTCTATATAAAGAGATACTTTTATTTTTAATTCCCCAACTATATAACTTGGATAATAGTTTTGCTTTAATTAGTATTTTATATGTAGTGCTTTACAAAAAAATAAACCTTATATCTTACACTGCTATTATCAGGGAAGGAATTACTATGAAGTAACAATTCTGGATTGATCTAAAAATACATTTCACATTTGCCTAAGGAGCTTGGAAAGAAAGCGACTCGACCTATTTAAATTCACTCTCTTTCCCAGCTTCACAGACTACCATGACCCGGAATACTGAGAACCTACACAGAAATTTTACTTTTGCATATAAACATAATTTATTGTTTATCACTGTAATTAGAATCTGGATGACAACAGTATTTTAAAATTCCAGCTTACATCTTTTATAAATCTAATAACATAAAGTAATAGCTGCGAATTTCTTTGACTTCTGGAAGATTTTGGAACATTTTTTTAAAAGACGAGCTAAAAATATTGCTGAGTTGAGTCTGACACCTTTCACACGCAGGTGATAAATGTCAACTAGACAGCCTGACAAACTTTTTCTGTTCCAAATAGATTTTTGTGCTGTTTACCGAGATCAGTACAAAGTGTCTTGAATATTATTTAATAATACAAAGCATCCTGTCAGATAAAACTAACCAACTTCAGTTAATAATTTAGCTTCTCCTGCTCTTTTCCTTCTTTTCTGTTAACAAACAGTCCTGAAACCAAACATATCACAGAATTATTTGAAAACACCCATACAGATCATACCTGTAACATTGCGCTGCGTTGGACAGAAGCAGAAGCTGGTCGGTCAGCACCAATTTGGGTTTCAACAAAGTCTCCCATGACTGCGTTCTTATTGAACAAGATGGAGGGTGCAATGAAAGAATAGCCCTAAAACAGAGGAGATGTGTTAGGTGTAACTATGATGTAGCTCACTGAAGAATTATTACAGCCTTTACTTATTAACAAGCACTTGTTGCACTTTTCAGATTGTAAAGTTAAATAATGCTTACAGGTCATGTTTGTAGAAACATTTGATAGAATCAGTGTGGAGGTGATGATGACTGACCTGGAACAGACGATCTGTGCTCGGGGGTGTGCTGGCTGGAGAATAAACAGGATCCATCCCAGTGAATTCCTCTGCAAAGTTCCCCACATCGAGTTCGCTCTTCAGCTCTGGCTTGAATGGACTTGCAACCTTCTTTTGTGCTAAGTCATCCCAGTTCAGTCCCTGTGAGGCAGAAAAGGAGAATGAAAGAGTTACAGATGAATGAACTGAGGTTACAGGGGAAAAGATGTTTAAGTGATAGACAGTTAAGGGACATCGGACCTTGAAGAAAGGATGTGCCTTGATATCTTCAGCCCCCCGCGGTCCAGATCCCAGCCTCTTGTGGGGATCTTTCACCAACAACTTTTTCAGCAGATCCTGAGCAATGGGTCCAATCATAGAGGGAAACGGCGGGTCACAGCGCAAAATACGTCTGAAGGGCAAAGGGAAGATATAAACATTTTGCTAACATACAGAAACAATGGACAAGAATACAACTGTGTCAACATTCATGCTCCTCCAATAATGGCCGATAAGATTTTTTACACAACATGAGGCACAAAATTATTCTTGGGATCATGCAGAAATTGTGGCATCACATACTTTGCCCAGCAAAGCTGCCACTAACTCTATTGTTTACAACACTCTCAGTACTGTTTCAGCAGCACTGAAAGTGTCGCAAACAGAAAACACATCACAGTTTGAGCAACTAGTTTCTGAGCCAACTAGTTTCTGAACTGCTGTTGTGGAAACTTCATCAGCAATGACCTTCATGTTTTCCTTTTCTATATACATTCTTTACAATGTAAAGAATGTCAGTCAATAATACACAACGCAAATTTAGAAAAACTTGGGATGAGCTAAATATAAATGCTGAATTTCATAAACCCATATTTTATTCACAATAGCACATAGAAGAGATGAATATTGTCCCATTCTTATCTGATATAGGATCCTATGTTCCTCTAACTCAGGGGTCCCCAACTCCAGGCCTCGTGGGCCGGTGTCCTGCAGTTTTTAGATGTGTCCGTGATCCAACACAGCTAATTCAAATGGTTAAATTATCTCCTCAACATGTCTGGCAGTTCTCCAGAGGCCTGGTAATGAACTAATCATTTGATTCAGGTGTGTTGACCCAGGGTGAGATCTAAAACCTGCAGGACACCTGGAGGAGGCCTGGAGTTGGGGACCCCTGCTCTAACTGTTTCTTTTCAGTGTCTTTTGTTGCCCCTGTTCAACTTTTTAAGATGTGCAACTACACTAAATTCAAATTTTTCTTAAAATGGTACATTTTCTCAGTTTTTTAGGTTCATCAATTCTTTTTCACTCCCATAAAAATCAGCATCAGCCGATGGGTTCATTTATTAGTAAAACACAGCTAATAACAGAGACAATTTGAATGAGTTAAGAAGGGCCAGGCAGATGATTTATGGAGATGGGATTGCACAGTACTCACTTTGACACCTCGCTTTGGGAGTTCCTCTCTCCCTCCAGGGTAAAAGGAGACGCACCTGTCAGCAACTCAAACATCAGGATCCCAAGACTCCACCAATCTACTGACTGAAGCAGAATACAGCTTGAAAAGCACAATAAAGAGGACAAGGAATTTTCACTGTGAATTATTTAAAGGTGGGTTTTTTGAGGCGGTACTGCCTTCCATAACAAAGATATTAAAGTCATCTTTGATTCACCACACTGGCCCAAAGTCATGAGTCTTAAAGCATCTGTAGTGTTAAATGTTTAAGCCTTCCCCGTACACTGATACATGTAAATATAAACATTAATTTAAATATTATTTTGTGCACAATATGTGACCATTCAAAATCTTTCAAATAACCGATGATCTTAACACCAAAACCTGCATTTGCTCCCTTGTTATTCTTTTTTTTTTTTACCTTGCCATGTCCTGATTTCCCTCTGATGATTTCAGGAGCCATGTACTCAATGGTGCCACAGAAAGAGTAGGTCCTCCCCTTCTGTGATGATCAGAAAACAAGCATACTTAAAAAAAATGTATTTCAGTTTGGATTGTGGTAACAGTTAAACACCCCAGGTATTATTTACATGTACACATTGCTATGCTCACACTGTAGTTTTAGATTTACTTACATCTTCTTCCAGAAACTCTTTGCTGAGCCCAAAATCTGTCAATACCACATGGCCATCACTGTCTAGAAGAATGTTTTCCAATTTGATGTCTCGGTACACAATCCCAAGCTGTACACAATGAAAATTTACCAGTGGCATTCATGTTAAAAGCTGTAATTTGTGAACAGAGACAGCAGGCAGTGCAAACAGAGAAACCCTAAAAACATTTTTACAACCAAAAAGGAAAAAGTGGCCACTTACGGTATGTATCTGTTATTTTTTAGTAATCACAGCATTTTCTAATCCCAGCTAGGGGTCCTAATCCCAAAATGTGTCAAAACAAATAACTGTCCAAACAACAGCAAGCCTATAATGCAGGAAATACTAGTCCCCAAAGTTGCTGTTGTTAAAATGCTTTTATTTGATATTATTTATAAAAGGAACGACTCATGAAAGTCTGCAGGATTTTCAGCCAATGTGGCTGGACAATTTCTTTGGACACTAATTTAAACACAAATCGACTATCTCATAACTTAAGTGCTGCAATGTGATCTTAGGATACCTAGTGAAGGTCATAATTTACAAAGAGATGGCTGAAATGCTTCCAAATAAAACCCTCAAGAACACACTCGTTATGTTTTAAAAAGGACCTTGAAAATGCACCCAATCACCCTCCATGTAGTGGTTTGTGTAACTACTCAAAGAAGTCATGAGTATCATTTAAGGCCACTGGTGCACACCTACTTTAAAGATAAATCTAAAACTAAAGTAGCTGTGAAACATCATTAGGAAACCACTTCTGTGAGCTTCAGAGTATTTCTCACAATAAAGAAACTCAGACTTCCTGTTCAACACTAAATGACAAAAGCTCTTTTCAGACATGGGGTGCATAATATTGCTGGCTTCAACAGACCGTTTACACAATGAAAATTTACTGATGTCATTCACTTTAAAAGCAGTATTATCTGAGCAGAGAAAGCAGCATGTGTCATGTATACACAGAAACACAATACTGCTGACTTTATCAATCTGTATACAACAATGTGAACGCAACCTAGTGTTTATGGAGCTAACGTAACATTAATCTGGTGAATAAAGTTAAATGCTTAACAGATGAAAGGCTTACTTCTTTAACCATCAGCTTGTTTTGATGAAACCAGAGCTAAAAGACCACAACCTAGAGCTTAAAATAGGAGTAAGTTGGGGTTGCGTCTCTGGCCTCACAACCCCAATTCTATGAAAAGTATCATATCGCTAAAATGCTTAGTTTGTGTAAGCAGCAGGCTCTAGCCAAAATTAAAGAAATAACTCTAGCATGTGTAAAAACTGGAAACAATAATCCTCACCTTGTGCAAGTGTTCTAGAGCCAGAATTATTTCTCCAATATAAATCTGTACTGCCTCTTCTGGAAAGTGATCCCGCTGGTACAAATGAGTGAACATCTCCCCACCGCTCACATAGTCTGTACTCACACACACAAACAAATACACAGGGAGCTTGAATAGACATAATACAAAGAACTACACAAACACACATTGTCCAAAAAAGAAAAAAAAAGAAATGCCAACAAAAACACATACAGTATAAGACAGAAACATAAAGAAGACCTTCAGTGTTTCAAGAGAGAAGAGTTCTCTATATTTGGTACATTTTTCCCAGTGTCCCACCCCGGTGTCTCACCCAGGATGAGATGTAGTTTGCTCTGAGTCTGAAAGGCATAGTGAAGAGTAACCAGGAAGGGAGACTGGCGGATGTGCTCCAGGACTTGTCTCTCAGTGCGAGTATGTTCTGTTGTCTTTGCCTTCTGAACGATAGCTGCTTTCTTTAACACCTAGGGCAGTGACCAAAATAAATTAAACTTCTCCATTCCTTCCGTGAACTTTCAGTGAATGGCACTTCGCTTTGGGGTATGTTGCAACATGCTGCAATCATGTCCAAGAGAAGGACATTATACAACCCAACGGCTTGCATCAAATCCAAAACGAGCAAATAAAATGGAAAAAAAAAAGATCATTTCTTGGTTTTAACATCTGATGTGCTGTCACTGTACCATGTTTAATCTAATATTGGCTTTAGATAATTAGCCAACTCATTTACATTTTACACAAAATGGTTATAAAATGTTAATAAAATCATAATTAATGACTTATTTTAAAGCACAGACTAGTAATTTACATTTTTAGCTAAAAAACCTGCTTTAAAATGTACATTCATTGAATTACAACACTAATAAAATTACCTTCATAGCATAGAGCTGGCTCACATCATGGCCGCTGTTCTTCCTGACCAAAAACACTTTCCCGTAAGCTAGACAAACAAATATTGAAAATTACTGCTGATGGTAAACAAGCAAACAGAGCAAACACAGATACACCATCGGATTGTGCCTAAAAGAGATGGTTTCCACTTCAAGACATAAATACTCGGTGAACAGGCAGCAAGATTAATCAAATCTGCAGAAATCTGAATCATTCTCACTCATTAAATTTAATTAGGTGTTCAATTGTTGATGGAAATAGCCACCAGGATCTCCTGTAGCTAATCAGTAACATCAACAGCATATGGATTCCCTGTTAATCATCAGATATTTTTCATGCTGTAACATTTAAATGAGAATATAAATGACATGAAACATTTTAACTTACAAACTACAAATATCAATTATAAACACTTTGCCTTCAAAATACTATCCAAGCCAGGGGAATCAACCAAGTCTGCTTTAAGTATATCTCATACCAGTACTTGACCTTTGACAACAGCTTCATCTTCATTTCATTCTATTCAGTGCTACATGCAGATCCTTACCTCCAGTGCCCAAGACCTTCAGCAGCTCAAAGTTCTCCATGCCGACTCTTTCAGTGTGACCTGTGAAGTTAGCTAGTAGTAGAAAGAAAAATAAAAGACAAGAACAGTGTTTACATTTCTATTTCTGTTCAAGTTTTTGTTTTAAAAAAGACAAGCCACACTGAGCTCTATCTTTTAAGGGAAGCTTTCTACACAAATAAAGTGGTGTACTTTTCTGGCTGGTTTTTCCCAAGTATATTAAAATACAAAAAGACATACCATATGTCTTGATATTAGCAAATGCTTTACCAATGTGCCTTTTCTTGTGTTATAATCCATGAATGCACTTTGATGTACCCTCTCTATAGATTAAAAGGTTGCTCTACTTAAAATCTACAATCTATCCAGTGAGCCACTAAGCAGATCACTTCACTTCACCTGTGACAGCTGGTGAAAAACATCCACTCACACTGTTTATTACACTACAGCCACATTTACAGCTTGACTTTACTACTCTTGGAGGGAGAGTACAACAGCAATTCTCTGATTTACTTGATTTTATCTGTGAGGATTTTTCTTTGTAAATTTACACTCTAAAATCAATTCAATGACAGATGCATTGTCCATTAAAAACTTATGACAAATTTTTTGGTTACATTATATTTCGCTGCTTTATAACTTTAATATAATGGAACTCCAGTGTGTGAATATATTGTACAGCCCACATATATATACACATATATATGGAAAAGGAAAAGTATTTTAAAATCGGATAAACGTTTTACAGAAAAAAAAAACTGATGTGATGTTAGCTGTGGGGTTGAATCAGCACATCAAAAAAGGAACAAACTGCATTCGTGCGGTGTTATTTAAATGATGAGATGAATTACAGTACACAGATGTTTCCTTTGTGGCTATGGTTATTATTATGATTACATACAGTGATAACAGACAATATGACTGACTTACCATTGGTGATTTGGTGCTTGACAGTACAGGCCCTTTCATTTGTTTTTCCATCAGAGTCTTCACTACTATCAGATGCGTCCCCAGACATATTTTAAAGAAAAGTGGACTACAGACTTTGCGATGAAATTGGTTTGTCTGGTGTTTTCTTATTTACGAGATTTTGCGTTTTACACTCAGCAGTTAAAACAATCTACTGTGGCTGCATTGTGAAGGAGACAAGGATTATCAAAATGAGCGGACAGCTGTATTCCAGACAATGCTGTTGCCCAAACCTTAATCCCCACTCGTTTGGCATCCTGGTGTTTGGCATTATTTATCTCATGTGATTGGTCGAAATCAATCAGAAAGAAGATTCATATTCCTGCTACTTAGAAGATGTTTTTTCCCGTTACTGTCAATGATCGTCGGTATTAATTACGTAGTCTGAGTAACTGTATGTGTTATCTGCAGTTGAAATTTAACTAACAGTTTAAGTTGCTAATGTTAGCATTAGCTAAATAACTAGTCATTATTCATAAGTTAGCTGACGTTAATTGGTAATAACGTTAAACCTTCGGTTATATAAGCGACTGGTCAAAACAACGCGTTATAGTCGGTGTGTAAACAGCTTCAACGCTAACTACCGTATAATAACAAGACGTGTTACCTAGCCAGCTGGTGTGGTAGTAAATTGGCAGGGTAGCGGTAGCAGCTAACTAGCAAATGACTGCATTTGTCCGTCAAAGTTTGAACGTTAGCTAACCGCTGGTGTTTTGTTAGCAGTGTTAACTGGCCTCTTCAACTACCAGCGAACTGACCATGTTGGAAAAGGCCAGTTTGTGTAGTTCCTTGTCTTCTTTGTCACCAGTAGTCACAAACTAATATATTCGTCCATTATAAAAATTTTTACATCTCACTTTATAATTTTTGTCAGCGCCTAGCAAACTGCTAACACCAGGATGCTTCCGACACAACCTGGGCGACGGTCAGTCACGTGAACTACTGGAGTGGGCGGAGCGAGATTGCTCAAGAGCTCAACGAAATCTGGCAATTCTGTGCCACAAACACTAGCTCAAGTTTTGCCCAGTAGTTACAACAAATGTCAAATGTTTTCTCTCCATTAATTAAAAAAAAAAATCTACTAATGTTTATGCTTTTCATTTGTTCTGCCACACTTTGTCTTCCTTTAGAAAAAAAAAATAAACTAACATTTTCCAGCATGCTACTAATGCCTATGTCTCTGTACGTTTAAATCTTATTTTATACCTAAATTCACAGGGGTCTAGATCAGTCATTTTATCTATCACTGGTATGCAAGTAGTGCAAGGTATTGAAACTGTAGGTCTACCCATCTGCCGACTCAGCGTCATGAAAAAAAGCCACCACTTCCTTTCAAGATACATTCAGATACTGTATATTTCACAGTACAACTGGTTTCCATTAGTACATTACACTTCCATGGACAATTCTGTTTACATCATGTGAGATGTGTGTACTTTATGATTACAATGGGGACTTGAATGATAGAAATGCCCTATTTCGTTGCTGTGCTGCACAAATAACTACATTTTATTATTCTACTGTGTATGTGTGGAAACAAAAGGCATTACAATAGAATATTTGAGTCCCTCTTGGAAACCGTAGCACAAAGATACTATGACAATGTTGTAACTTTGAGGTATCTGAAGCCACAAATTGGCAAAATTGTGGCAGAATGTTAGTTAGAAGTATAACTTTTCTTTTCAGAGGAAAGACAAGAAAAAAAAAAAATAAAATAAAAGCTGAGCTGTCACAGAGAGGACATGTAACAGCAGTATGTGCAAAGATAAAGCAAAACGACTTTGCTGGGTGTGATGCACATTAGCAAGTTGTGACAGGGTGCAATGGGGTTAATCTAAGTTAACGCACAAGTCAACACACTCATCCAGCATGTGCTAGCACTGAAAGGTAAATCCACCCTTTAACTATCACATTCAGACCATCTTTAAAATCCATTTACACTTAATCACAATCTGTTCCAATCTAATGACTAAATTGTGCTGTTGCTTAGAGACAGCTGTAGATGATACGCGTCCAAATCATAATAACGTTTAATATGTTTTTAAGAGTCTCACACGTGCATTTAGGTGTTAAAAGGGATTGGATTAAACTTTGCACTTGAGGTGTAGGAAATGACCAGAAGAGGAAGCGCCAAGGAATGCGAATTCGGCGTTTCAACATAAAAGCACCGTATTTAATTAAACCTTAAAGTTGACAATACAAAGGTCAGGGACAACTTCAATTTGAGATGTGCTGCACATTATAATCATTATTTGGAGTGATTTTTACTCTTCTCTTTTCTGCTGTCTTTAAATCATGAACCACTAGGAAAATGAGAAAAGCCTGAGGATGGATTTGCCCTTTAAACACCGAACATGACGGTGTACTGCATCGTTTTATTATTATTTTTAGATGTATTAAAAACACCCGTACACATGAATCCAATTTCTTTTCTTAAAGTTATCTGGAGTCTGAAGCTTTCCAGATGAAACTTGCTTTGATCAAAACAATTTTAAACTTGTGAAACTTTATAAAAAAAAAATATATATAAAAAAATAATAATAAACCAAACACATACAGTCTTAGTGAGAACAGGAAGATAATATGTTGGATTTGAAGGCAAAGAAAAAGAAAGAGAAGGAAAAAAAAAAAAAAAAAAAAAGAGAAAGAAGAAAGAAAGAATAAGTAAAAGAAGTTTCATTTTGGAGGGTTTAACAGCTGTGGCTCATGTCTCCCATTAACGAATGGCTATCAGTCCAACATCGATGAGTTTCTGTATCTTCTGAGCAATAACTGGATTCTTTAAGTGGCTGAAAAACAAACAAACAAAATTACTACAAATCTGTACTATACAGTTAAAATGCAAACTGCATTGGAGGTAAAGCTGTCAAACTTACTCGCTAAGGGCCTGTGGGTCCTTCTGCATCTGCTCAAGGATCATACGCATGGCTGGGTCAGACATAATTTGCTGCACCTCTGGATCAGCCATGGCCCTTTTCTTCACTTCCTCAGGGCTGTCATTCCTCATGGCCTGACTTACCATGCAGCGCTGAATGCCTTCTGAGGCTTCCTGAAAGTGGAAAGAATTCAATTCAGTCTTTTGTCGCTCACTGTTCACGCATTAGAAATACAGTTATATCTGACATTACCACATTTCATTCATCAGTCTGCTCTCTTCACATTTCCAACACACAAATCTGTTTAGTTAAAAAAAATGTAATCAATTCTTTTTGATTCAAAAGTGATTGGACAACTAACTACTGTGTCAACCAGCAAACATGTAGCAGAAGTGTAGAGAAAAAAAATTCTCTTTTCTGAGATATCTTTTCTACTCAAGTCCACATTTTTTGAAGCGTATAATATCCTGTAAAATACCTTTGAGGAAGAGTCAAGCTCTAGAGCCTTCTGGTATGCATCCATAGCTTTGGAATAGTCTTTCATGGCCTCCAGAGCAGCTCCTTTACGTGTGTAGCCCTTTACTGTGAACAAATGTCATAAACTATTTGTAAAATTACAATAAACTGACATAATTCTAGATGATACAGTTCAGGCAAAAGGCAAAAATGTAATTAATATAAAAGTTATTACTCACTGAAGGTGGGCTCTAGTTTGATGCACTCTTCACAATCCTGACAAGATAAAAGATTCTCATGGTTAGTCTTAAATGCACAATAAATGCAGAGGTATGCATAAATTACATTAGATTCACATGAACTCCTACTTGGAAAGGATGTGCTATACCTTCAGGGCAAGCTGAAACTCCAGCAGCTTTGTGTAGCAGGCAGCTCTGTTACTGAAGAGTTTGGCATCATTAGGGTTTCTCTTGATGGCCTCAGTGTAATGTTTCATGGCTAAGGGGTAGTCTCCTGTGAAAAAGAAAAGACAAGCTCATCTTTGTGCAAGTTCGAAGAAAAAAGAAGAAATGGCAGTCGAGCAGAAAGCACTGCAACTATTACAAACCTTTCTGGAAGGCATCGTTGCCCTTGCTCTTCTCTTCCAGGGCCAACTCTGGGTTGATATAGGCTAGTTTCTCCTGTTCCTTCAAAATCTTCTCTGCCTGCAAAACCAATTACAAAGTCATGGTAAGTGAACTTCAGTTCAGGTACTGTATACCAAGTATACACTATGTTTTTCTTTACATTCAAAATTTCAGTTAATTATAGACATTAAAAATCATTTTGCTAATGTGGTATTATTATTTTTTACTGTGCCAACTCTTGACAACATTAGCTAATCCATTTATTAACTATCTGGACTACTGCACCTGTTGACACTTCTTCAACACGTCAGGAGTTCGGTGCTCTGTCAAACTCTTGTTGAAATACTGAATTGCTTCTTTGTACTTTTCCTGCTTGAAGTACGAGTTGCCAATTCGAGCCAGGGCCCTATGAGGAGACAGATTATAGCAAGCATGTTATTACAGATAGTCAAGATCATTTGTTTACGCAACTTTAATAAAAGCCACTCAGGTGGAAAGTTAGTCAGTACAACACTGCTTCCTTGACACTACAATTCACAGTGTTTCTCTACTGGTCACTAAGTGGCCCCATTCAGTGTTGTTTTTGATTTCTGATGTGGGAAGTACACCCACACAGATGTATGTGGTTTTCATTCCTATCAGACTAAACATTTTCTGTAGGCTAAAACCTGTTTCATAATTTCCGTAAGATCTCAAAACAATCGTGAAAAAGTAAAAGGCTATCTTTGTTCCACCAGAAATGTATCACCAGTAAAATAAAAGAACTCACTTAGCAATTTGTCTGTAGTCTTCTCTGTTCTCTCTGCCAACATCAATGGCTTTCTCACACAGCTCTCTGCACTTGTCAAAATCTCCCTTCTCAAAGTACACAGCTGAAATGACAACAAATACAAGCACATGTTAAACACAAATAGAATACATTAACCATTTTACGTCATGTTAGATAAACTAAAAACTGTATTTATATTACTGTGTATTCATTTATAGTTTATATCATAACTGTTTATGTTACAGTCACACAGCCACATTCTGGAGGATATTCCCAGATTCAGTTAAAAGGGCTAGATGTTACAGCCCCTGATAATGCAGGGACTGTAAAATATAGATGAAAAGTTTGTATGAGGTTAGTAAATGTTTAATATCTGAGAAAATATACCTGCTTGATTAGATATGTAAGTCATGTTTGTTGGGTCGTGTTTAATCGCTTCTTCATAATGTTTCAGTGCCGTTTCAAAGTCTTTATTCTTATATGCAGCATTCCCAAGCTCCTTTTCCTTTAAGGCCTGTTTAAAAAATATGAAATTAAGGATGAACAAAACTCAGACTATGGACTAATCAGAAGGTTGGATGTTTTAAAAAACAAACAAAAACAAAATGCAACAACATTAGATTATTTACCTTTCTCTTGTTTTCAGGGAGGTCTTCCTCTTTGGGAGGTGGCGGCTGAGTCTCTTTGGGTTTTGCGGGAGGAGGAGGAGTTGGCTCTTCATCCTCCTCCATCTCAGAGAGGTTTAGTCCAAGAAGCACAGAGAGAGTAGTCATCACTCTGGGATCCTGCAGCTTCCTGACGATGACAAGAGGAATAAGAGCCGATTCATATTTTGGAAATAAATCTTAAATAACCTTCATAACTTTGTGCTCCCATTATACACTTTTCATTACTATTCCAGAACTTTTGACAAATTCTAAATATAATAAAAGTAACCCAGATTACTTAAAACTTGAGTTAAATCTGCAGATTGTTTTTGAAAATGCACATACGTTCCAAGCTCAGATGGTTTGCTCTTGAGCTGCTCTAGCAGTGCTCTGTAGCTGGGATCTGCCAGCAGCTCACGAGTCCGAGGATCACTCTCCAGCTTCTGATACAAGTTGGGCATGGCAAAGGGATTCATCATTGTTTTCTCTGGTGAAGAAAAAGTCTGTGTTGATTGGTGGTCACAAAGATTTTTTTTTTCACAAATATTCAAACTGTTATGGGATTAAATTCACTAGCTTTTATCTTTCTGTAACTTGTAGTATTTACCCACAGTCTGATTAAAAACACTCCAAACGCAAGTGGACTGTCTCCTTCATTTTGAAAACCTAAGCTCAAAAAATGCATTTTCACTTCAGTGATGCTGTCAGCAGCCATCACAAAATCCTCTACCCACACAGAAACAAAAAGTGACTCACATGCCTCATTTCTGTGTAGCTCTAAACAAAAACACAATCCAGTCTTTACCTGCAAGCTTGGCCTCAATGTTCTGCAGCCCATCCTTTAGTTGCTGATTGCTTGGCTCCTGTCTGAGTCCCTCTTGGTAAGTTACTCTAGCATCATCCAATCGGCCAAGAAATTCCAATGCAGCAGCTTTACGGGAGTAGCCCTGGTTGATCACATTTCAAATATTTTAGACTGTCTCCTCAATTTTAATAACTATATATTCTGTCAACAAATCAACGGCATAAAAAAGGACATCTCACCTTCCCCCAATCAGGCTTGATCTTGATAGTCTGACAGGCATCCTGGAGAGCATTCTCATAGTTGCCTTTCTTGGCATAGGCAGCTGAGCGGTTACTGAACAGGACATGGTTGGATGGGTCAAGACTCAAGGCTTCGGTGTAGCAACGTATGGCCTCATCGACATTTCCAGCACTCAGCGCCTTGTTTCCCTGGTCTTTCAATGCTGAAGCCTATGAAGCACAGACAGACAGACAGACATGTTTACAAAACCTCTGTTTTGCAGCTCTGCTGCTCCAAGAATAAATCCTTCACAGCTGCTACTGGCAGAAGTGAAAAAGGAATTGACAATCATTCAGCTGTTCGGGTCAAACAGGTGCAGAAGTCTTGCAGAGAGAAAATGTGTTTTTATTTTGTTACCACATTAACCTGAAAATGAGGCCTGCCTCACAGCAAGCAGGTGTAAACCCACTTTTGTTTCAGTTACAAATAATGATTTTTTTTTCTTTTAAAACTAAAACAGAGGTTAGATAGCTAGAAGTATATTATTCTAAAAGTTTTCTCTGCAGGAAGCCAGAGTGAATACAAAAGCAAAGCATACTGACAATTAGGGCTGTTCATATAACGATATATCAGATGACGATCGTTTCATTTTATGCTATCGTTTGTTTCGTGGTGTCACAAAATAAACTGTTTATGGCAATATTTTTTCATCGTTTTGATGGTCACTGTAGTGGCTCAAACGTTAGAACAGGCTTTTCCCCGCAGCACGCCGTGTAATAAATACAAAGAAAACGGCGGCAGTTACAACTTATGTCTAAAAATGTATAGTTTCATGCATCTGTTAAAACACTCGACTCCAGCTACATGAGGCGCAGCTGGAAACACTTCCCGCAAGTCGAGCTGCCCGAGATTCACAGAATATGTTACATTTGTGTGATTTATATCGTTATCGGGACGATAGAATTCTTATATCGGGATATGAGATTTTGGTCATATTGCACAGCCCTACTGACAATGCTAAAGAAAAAAAGGTTGTCAATATACTGTACACCCTTTGTCAATTAAAGCTGCTTGTTACAGTTTGAGAAGTAACCCCGCTGCACCTCCTCTGAATCTAACAGAATCAATGACATGCCAAGAAGAAAGGAGCACCACGCTACTCCAAAAAGGTTTTCTCACTCCCTGCTGGCTCCTCTTGAAAACTGTCTGATAAAACTCAAGTCCACTAACAACTAGCCACGGTAAAAAAAATATGAAAAAAAAAAACCAACTTTCAAGTGTTATGTGGCACAACTTTCTCCCTAGCAGTCATTAGACCTAATCCAGTCTGAAATAACATAGCTACACCACAATCCCCTGCAGTGCTGTAGGGTTTGGTTTTGTCAAAAAATTAATTATAAAAAAAAAAAAAAAAAAAAAAAAAAAAAAGGTGAATAATCAGTAAATATTATGGAGCTTTAAGCAAGGGACAGCTGATTATATCACCAAGGTCCAGTTGTTGACCAAACACTTCACTTGGATACATCGTGTGAAGCATCAAGTAATCACAGTCTAGTCATTTTAGTTAGGGTGTAAACAATGTGCATATAGTTGTAAGAATCCACATATAATCTTTACTAAGTCGGTCCAAAATGAAAATGAAACCTGTAGATGTGTTGCACCATGGTGAATGCTGATCAAGAAACTTGAGGCATGCATCAAGTCTTACTTTCACAATGTGTCAAATCCTTAATGTAATAATTCTTATTTTAGCGTTATCCAGAAAATACAAAAAGGTTAAATTAAAAAATAATAATAATAAAATAATTAAACTCATGGACGAATTCCTCGCAACATCAGCACATTTCTAACTAGGCAGTGCCCTCTTTTGACTTCTAACGTGCACCACACTTATTGATTTTATGCTGGACAAATAGGTTACCGAGTCTGCGCGCAACAGTAGTTTTTAAGTAATAAAACAGCTCAGATATGAATGGATTTCATATCTGAGCTGTTATGCAGAACGTTCGAGAGGACGCGGCAGCTGACGACAACATGCGGCTGTAGCCATGACAGCTTCGCCTGTGTGTGCATCTAGAATGATCCTCCGGTGTGAGTGCAGACTGCCGATGGCACCACTGAAGCTAATCCAAAAATACTCCTGCAGCATGTGCTTACAGACCGAATGCTGCAATTTAAGCTAACAGTCGTCTGCTTTCGTTTTATAAATGGGTTACAGAGGATTGGTTTGTTTGTTTCTTAATAAAATAAAGGCTCTCTGTTTTTTCTTATCCTGACATACTGATAATGTTCACGTTGTGAGCCAAAGATAGCCGTTTGACTGAGATTTGGTAAGTTGTATTTTGCCCATGTTTGCAGAAGGCTAGAAGGCTGGTTTACAAGACCGAGCCTACACTATCCATTGGCAACAGCGGCAGGCAAACCTTACAGGGATAATTTTACGTAAAAAGCAAGTGTGACAAATTAAGTTGCCGCACGTTAGCTTAACAGTTAGCTAACCTTGTCGTGTGCTATCACAAGTGAGACACAACCTTGCGCAAATAAACATTCAAGTTAATTTCTCAATAAATTCAAGTTAAGTTAAGCAACACTACAGTTTAGTACCGTCAAAATGTTCCGTGACGGATGAAAACGGCAAGCCCAAATGACTACAACACCTTACTAAAGAGATTACGCTAAGCTAACTAGCAAACAGTGAACGGTCAGTGTAAAGAGCTGACTAACCTCTCCGACCTCCAAATTATTGTAAAGAAATGTTAGCCTAAAGCAACTCAAATGAATACACAAATATGTCTTACATATGCCAATTAGAAAGTCATAGTTATTAAATAAGTAGCAGGACACTCACTTTCTCCATGGTGTAAGCATGAGGTTCCTTTCCAGAAACTACTGTGAACTAGCGCCTCCCCCTCAACAACATGCAGGTTGCCAGTTTGGGAGGTAGAAAATCCGTAATCAGCTTCCAGATGAGTGTACCCGTGAGGGGAATCTGAGGAACATATATAGCACCGTAGCTGAAACTTCCAGAAGATGAGCGAAAACCCGGTGCTACGTTACACAAGATGTGTTACTGGCTCTCTGTGCAGCACAGAGATGAGGAAGTGGTTGGAAGTGAGGGCATAAACATATTAACATGAATTAACATTCATTCAAAAATATTATTTAGACCAGCAACTTATTTAAAGCCTGTGATGTTTGTATCTATTTATCTTTGGCACACTAAAACAGATAAACACAGTGTCCAAGACAAAATCTCAGGGTTACTGACCCACAGTTGCACTAGGTTACGAGTTAATGAGTCTGCTGTTTAGTGATTAGGTTGGACTGTGTGAGATCCCTGTTTCCAAGAAAGAAAAAAAAGCTGGGGTGCTATGGAAAAGGTCAAGAAAAAATGTGCATGCAATCTTCTTTTAACATTCTATTTGGGATCTTTATCTTTACACTTTGGGGCCTGCTCCCCTCCGCCCTATGTTTTCAGTGCCTGACAGGTCTGTGTGGGGGAGCTCTTTATCAGCTGGACAAGGTGTAACATTTTTGAAACACACAGTTTTAAAAGCTCAAAATTTATGGCACACCCATTGCTGGGCCAAAACTGGTCACCTTGGCTTTATGTTTGACATTCCTGCTACTGATGAAATCTCTTTTGCCATTTTACTCTTAAATCGTTTAACTATTTGGACCAGTGGACTTTTGCAGGGTAATAAACCATCCCCATTTTTATTCAGAAAGACTAGTTGTAAGCTCTTCCATAAAGAGGCCAAAACCTATTTCTTTCTTTCTTGTTTAATTTGTTGCTCTGTGTTTTTTTTTAATCCATAACCTTTTAGAAACAGGATTTTACAATAGGGAACTAGATAGAGGTTTTTTGCCCTTATTCATTATAAACTGTGGGATTCTGAATTCATCAGCAACAGTATTATATTATCCTAGTAAACATGTATGAACAAATCCCAGTAAATATTTCATTTCCAATTGCTTTTAAACATTTGCACTGTCACTGTCTCTATGGAATCCCAGAAAAAATCATTTCAGCTCTGCTGAAATGATTAGGATTTTTTTTCTCACCTGGAATAAAGTCTCAACTTCACAAATTATCTGTTGATCAAAGAGTTTCTCAATGGATCAAGAGGACGTGGAAGACATTCTGAATAGACCATCGGTGCTGCTGTTGCTATGGATTCACAAAGCCAGAAAAGTCAAAACATAGAAGCCAAGATCAAAAGGTGGCCTTCGAACTCACAGCACATTGAGCCTCAGGCACTACACAAAACCAAGAGCAGAGATGGCACTGCTTTAAACCTTTGCCCGCGTCTTTTCTTCTGCACTCACCCCAAGATGGCCTCATTTTCATTTGATTTTCATCTCCTGAAACACCACCAGGACTGATAGCATCCACATTTCACCATGACAAAGACTTTAGCAAATGAGGCGAAGCTTATAACGCAAATTTTACATTCTAGTTCTTTGGATTTGGGTAAGGATGAGAAATCCATGTTTTCCTGTGGTAAACAGCACACTAAGAGAAATGAATGACAGCTGTGTGTGGAAGTAGGTTTAAAAAGTAACACAGGAAGCCCGCTGGCTGTTAGTTTGCTCTTTGTCTCACTCCCCCATCTACTGGAAGACAGGGGTAAACAGATTGCTGTTATCACACAAATACACACACATCCTACTGTTTCTGTCTCCGCTTGTGTGAAATGCTAATCATGTTATAATCTGCATGTTTATTTCCCTTCACTGAGTCGTGACTTGCTTTATATTCCACTGCAGTCATGTTCTGCACATCCAGAATTCAGTCATATTCATCTTTTGTTGTGAGGATAATAATGTTGCAACTATTGTGATCTTAACAACATGAATGTAAAATTTCACTTTGCTTAAAGGACAAAACACCTGCAGTCATCATATTGCTGTTATAGTTTCCTAATGAATGTGCAGTAATGTAATTTATGTCTGTAGAGGTAATACAAGTTGGTTAAATAAAGGCCAGCCTGACAGCCTAAAGGTCAGTTTTTATCTAGGTCAAATTAAACTTTGATTCCTATTTATTGTTAATGGTTGACAACAATTATAGTGCATAAATGTGAACTTTTGAAGCTTCTGAAGCAAAACATAACAGAAAAACTTTGCTTTTTAATCATTGCTGCAAATATTCTAATTTATCATTATATTATTATTTATCATTATGGGTATAATAACACATAACATGTGCACCAGGTGACGGCCAAATAACTATTAAAATATCACCTGTTTTTATTAGAATTATTTTTAACCTGGAATTTAAAAATTATGTCACGTGCAGTTGTGGTCGGAAGATACACTCATGAATGTGATAATAGCTTTGCACGTTTAATGATTTCTTAGAACTGTTTTTCCAGAGTGGAATTATTCCACTACATACATCTTTAATGACTTTAAATTTAATTAATTTAACAAATTCTACCAATTTTGCCAAGAATTATGGTTAAAAATTCAGTCAGAATTATGACAGATGGTTGATGACAGCTATCAAACCTTTCACCCATATCAGGGTGGGTGTATTCTTGTATTTGAGCCTGTATGTACACATTTGAACCAGTGTGTATTAGAAAAAAATCCCCCAAAAAATTAGAACTTAAAACTTTTTAAAGTCATTAAAAAAGGGATGCTGGAAAAAGAACAGTTCAAAGAAAGGATTAAAAACCACAAATTACCATGACATTCATGACCTTTCCTGATTGCATCTAAAATTCTGACCACAGCTAATACATGTATAATCATTTTGAATACAATATTACCAAAAAAGGGCTACAGTGCTTAACACAAGAAAGATTCCCGGTTTAAGGAGGAATACAAACCCCCTGGGAGGGTTGCATCGGAAATGACATTCGGTGTAAAATAAAAATATCTGATATGAAATATGTGGATCCATCCACTGTGGCGACCTCTTGTGTATAAGAGAACAGCCAAAAGCAGATGATCAAAAAACATCACAAACAAAAGGTAATAGCTCACAAATAATATAGATGTCACGGTAATTATTTTTGACCAGCTGTGTTTTCCGTTATTTCAGGCTGTTTACAAAGTCCAAGCTTGCGTATAGACCGTGAAGGCATCACCTGTCACCGTAGAGTTTTGGCGCTTTCAGAGGTGCTGAATTTTCACTTCTGTTGTCTTCCTTTTTTTTGTAATACTTTGTCAAGTTTTCGCCAACAAAGACCTGGTCATTTATGTAGAATCTTCACAGAAAACGGTTTGGTTCTGTAAAAGCACGACACTTTGAACTTTCAGGCAGTAACTGTATGACTAGCTTAGCTTATTAGCTAGTGAGCCAGAGCAAGATAAATTAGCTTAGCTTACTACTTTCCAAGTTAGTTAACCTCCAGCGCTACACAGAAAACCAAGCTTAAGGTCTTTTTCTTTTACCTTTGTTTTCCCTGCTTAAAAAGTCCTGCCAGTTAAATAAACTTCAATCTAAGCAAGTACAATGAAGAGACAGGAAAACCAGGCGGCCAGGCCTACATCAGGTTGGTAAAAAATAAATAAATAATAACTTCACAGTCTGCACACCAGTGTATTCACCTCCACCTCATAGTCATTGATTTCTTTGACTCCAGCCAGGTTGTGTGATAGAGCGTTTGTGTATGGATAAGTGTAGCAAGCTGTGGAGTTTATCTGTACACAGTTAAATAGGTTAAATAATGAACAGTCAGTGAGTATGTGGTGTCATTAAGCATCATGATTCGCTGTGGTTCGTTCACTTGTCTTTCCTCTGCCGTTTTCTCCAGGCTGCCTCTCTGTGCCGCTCTTTAACCAGAAGAAACGAAACAGGGTTCCTTTGACAGCTCTTCCCTCTGAGAATGAATTCTTTTCCCACAGCGAGTACACACCAAACACCAGCTCAGCCATATCTCACAATCCAGCAGGTGAACTGTTCATTCTCTAAGCTTCTGCTTTATTTCTGACACTAGATGTCAGTGTATCCACAGAAAAATTAAACATGCTTTTAGGTATGCTTGAGTTTACATGTTTTTAGAACATTGGTTAGCATTGTAAAGTCATTTATATAACCCTTCACATCTACAGACAGAAGCTGTTGTTTGTTGTGATAGTTTACCTATGAGAATTGACCTTTTGTTTAGGTGCCTTTGGGTGTTACCAGGTCTCAGGTTCCCCTTCTGGTGTCTCTCAAAGCCAACAGTGGAACAGACAAAGCAACTCACAGTCTGCTCCAGCCCAGCAGTATGGCAGCAACAGACCTGCCCCTGGACCTGCCCCTTCAACTAGAGCCTATGGACCCATACCTCATCCATACAAAGCTAAAGAGAAAAGGTGTCGTTAACTGATCATGTAGCGTCTCTCTTTTCTTATAGCTCATGTATGTAGACTGCTAAAATATACCCACATGGTATTTAACTGGATGAATTGGTCTGTGATAATGACATGTGGAAAAGTTTTCAGAACCATGGATATTATCATTGCACTTCAAGGTTCTTGTTTAAGCTGTGATTTTATAGGCACTTAAATTAGTGCCTAGATGACAGAGACCAAAGAAATTCAAATGTTATCTTTTTAAAAGTTTAAAGCATGTCACGGGACTACTGTTTGTTGAATGCTGGGCTTTCATTTCAGCTCAGTGATGGGACAATCCAGCAACGCACTGGGACAGCAGGATTCCAGCTCTGTCATCAATTTCAGACAGAGCACATATCAGGGCCCTCGCAGTAGCGAGAGTGGACAAAGCCAGCCAGTGCCCCATACAGGGTTATCTCAGATGGGCCGGAAGTCATCTTATGGAACACCCAGTTTCACGCATCAGTATTCCCAGCAGTCTAGAGCTCTTCCTCCTCCAGTTCCACCACCCAGGAGGCAGTCTGCTAATGCTCCGGAGCCACAGAAGAACGCCTGGAAATTTACAAACAGCTTTGAGCCACTGAGATCCCCTTTTGAGGTTAAAATGAGCTCAAATCCACAAAACACTCTGCGACCAACTCCAACTCAGGTAGAAATTTATACAAAAAAAATGATATGTTTATGACAGGTAGCCACAAGTTTCAATTAATGTTTAATGCACTTTTGCTGAACCATGCAACATTTGTGTGTGTTGAGCAGGCAGCATTTCCAGTGAAACCAGCCACCGAGCACTCACTGAGGATCCTGACTGCAGTTATTGATGGCATGAGGCACTGGAGTCAGTTTAAAGACAAAGTGCCTTATTTATTTGAGATATTCGGTGAGCTGATTTGTTATCCCAGCTGTGCTCTCACTGGTTTTATTTTTATTTTTTTGAAGAAAAACACCATTAATCTGACAGGCTTCACTTCCCCCTCAGCTACTCTAGACTCTGCGGTCACAGTTGGTCGCTACGGAGCAAAGAACTTCCTCCTGAGAGATGGGAAGGAGGTTGTGCAGTGTGTCTTTTATGAAAATGTGAGTCGGGGAAAAAAATTCAAACAAATGTGGCTTGAATGTAAAATGAGTTTTACAGGGACAGTATGGTTCACAATACAGAAAAGGAAAGTAAAGCCTCTTTCATGGTCAGTTGCAACTTACTGCAACTTTAAAATTTAACATACTAACTGAGTCTTTCTCACTATGTGATGGTGGACTGTCTGGAAATGACCTTATGACCCTCCACAGATTGATGGGCAGCAACAATTGTTTCTCTAAAATCACTGCTGTGTGGCAACACACATCTGAATGGACAAACCTGCAAACTGCCAAAACGTCTGCTCTCACATACTGATGATCCATTGATCAAATCCATTTGATTATCAGCACTGGCTGCTACTTGCACTCTTAATTCCTTTGAAACAGTATTGGTGCACTTTCCACAAACTACTCCTGCATTTTATCTTAGTCTTCATCAAAAAGTGTAATATGTCAAGTGTTACTTTTTATCTGGGGTTGGATTTATCTGATTTTAGGATCTAATAGAGATCAGATATATAAAAATCTTAGAAATGAAAGAGGTTGTACTTTCTTTTTCAAAAAAGTGCATACAAGTACATAATCTTTACAAAGGCTTTTACATGTGCTGAAACCAGTTTGAAATGTTTAAACTGTTGCCAAAAATGAAACAGCACTGACTCATTTTTGACTCTGGTCCAACAGGAGCAGGTACTGCCCCGCCTGATCCGAGGTCAGGTCCATCGGTGTGTGGGTAACTATGACCGCAGTAAAGATGTCCTGATGTGTGTGTCTGTGAGGCCGGCTCTGCCTTCAGAGCTGAGAAATGCTCAGGAAGCTGTCAAAACCTGTGATGCAGAAATGCGGGCGCTGGTCAAATCACTCAGTGAAGTCTGAGCAGAAAAGCAGCAGCTGCAGAGCATACCAGTGTTCGGGTGTACGCAGGAGCCAAGCTCAGTGCTGTGTTCTCTAATTGGTTTTAGCTGCAAGCCCAAGTAGTTTTAACACTTAAACTGTTGAAGTTTTTGACCTGTAGAGGGTGCTGTTTCCATTCACTTGTATTTTATAACAGCTGAGCTCATGCTTGTGTTCATGTTGTTTTGCGTTTATCCCTAAATAAAAAAATAATAATTTAACCAAAACCTAACCGGAAAGTAAAACCTCTCTTATTTTTTTTTTTATAACTTACGAAATATTTTTATTACAAAGAAAATTCACAAAACAGCAGAACATTGTTTAGAGGTTAATTCAGGTAAAAGCAGACATGATGAGGTAATATCTCAAAATATATCTTTGAAAAACGGGGCAGTTAGGAATAACATGTGATATCAAGTACAGTTAGTTTATTTACAGTCAAACATCACAATGGAAAAAAACAAGAAATTCTACTCTAGCAAAAACAGTTTCACCAGTGCCGAGACTTTACACACAACGGTTCAACAAAGAGGGGAATAAGTCCAGTGCAGTCACGCCAGTCATTCCCACACAGTCGAGCACAGTATAAGGTCCAATACAATACCAACAGATGGCTCCTGATCTTTTGAATATGGCAACAAAATCACAGTAATTTTCTTCATGTCTTTACGGGAACCCAAATTTGGGAATTATTTCAAAAGTTGAATCCATTATCAAACTCCAACCCAATATTAAACACGAATACGCACAAACACCCACTAGAAAAGGGAGTCTAGCTTGATGAAGCTGGCAGTGTACGGGGACAGGATGCGGAGAAATGTTGTCCTTGCAACATGACAGAAATGGTGCCAACGCTTAAAATGAGGAATGGATTGATAAAAACACACCAACACATTAGCTTATTTAAGGGAGGGAATTATTTTAAGCCACGTTTTCACATGAGCTCTGCAGAGATAACCAAAGTTCAGTTTGTACAGCTCCCTCCTCCACCACTCAAAATTTATTTTAAATCACATAATACAAGGATGCCAGGAATTAATCTGTTAGCTGCATGTCACAACCTCTTAATACAGCAATTCAAGTGATTTATCGCTTCCAGATAATTGGCAAAAACGTCTCAGGGCATAAGTACACTGCTTTTCCTTTTTTTTCCTCCCCTCCCTCTTCTCTCTCTTATTATCTCCAAGGATTCAGTGACATCTTTTTTTTCCACCAGAACATTTTCTCAAGTTAATGAGATCATACTGCATCAAGTACAGGAGTAACGCTGTGAGGGGGGAAAAAATTAGAATAAGAAATAACATCAGACAACAGGATCCAACATTTTTCAGCAGAAAAAAGATGATTACCTGATAATCGTATTAAACACTTGTCTTGGTTATGTTAAAAGGCACAAGTTGGTCAGATCATGTTTAAAATCTAGATCAGTCCCACCGTTGACGAAGCCCATCTTATCATGCATCTTTAGAGACAATTCCTGCACGGCCTTGCCTTTTGCAATCATTTTGTTCCTGAATTAAAATGTTTTCGTTTTTGTGTGTTGTAAGACGGAACAAAACGAGCGAGTTACATTACACGAAATAGATCTGAGGGGAAAAACATTGACAAAAAGGGATGCAGTATCTTATCTTTTTTTTTTTTTTATCACAACACCATTCTGAAACAGCTACTCGTTAGTCATCACGAGTCGCCTCTTTGAAGAGACAGTTTTCCATTCGTCCTCACAGCAGGTCTGGTGCTGTGTGTTTTGTCCTGTTCTTTGCAGCAGCTACTAAAAAGCGATGTCTTCGAAAGCTGTGACGTCTCCTCGTCACCCACTGGTTCGCTAGCCTGGTCATAAAAACCGGGAGGCAGAAAAAGTCTGAGGAGAAAAAAAAATCCTTCAAAGCCTCAGCGTTCTCTCATTAAAGTGTTGTTCTGAAAGCTCAAACATCAGCTCGGTTAAATCCACAACGTATTTACAGTCTAAACACCCAGACACGCAGGTCCTGACGTGTGGATTTTTTTCACTTGATTGATCATGTTGGCTCTGTTTTCAAAATGTAATGTTTCTGAAAACCTCTTAGTGAAATATTATTCGATTGCTTGAGTTATACCGCCCCTTATTTTCATGCTTCCAGTCTGCATTGGAATGTTACATACTGTACGCTGACTTGTTTCTTACCATAAAAAAAAGAAAGGAAAGGAAATCCTAATATTTTTCATATTTGTTATGTTTGCAGTCATTTTCTCAGTTTCATCAGTCTTTGCATCTTCTGACTGCTTCATCTCCAAACCTGCCGGGAAGAAAACAGATGTGTCGAAGTGGAAAACACTAATCGTAACCGCAGAGTATTGTTACAGCAGAAAACTTCCCGTTTAAATTGACTGGATTAATAACGAAGAGATGCAGGAAGACGGTTTGTTTTCTTGTTTCTGCCGTCAGCTTTAGTTCTTGCTCAGAGGGGGCTTCCCAAGCAGCATCGTCTTTAAAACAAAAAAAACAACAACAAAAAAACACGATGCAGGTGTCTTCGTGGGACATTAAGCCCAGATTAGAGAGGATCGTCAGGAAGAGGAGAAGAAAAACAAGACATAACTATAAGAGCGTGGGCAGCGGGGTAGGGGACAGCTGCTCCTTCGGTGCATATTTAGCAAAAAAGGGCAAGAAGACGGTGAGCATGACTCCCACTATAGCCAGCATGTAGCCCCAGCCGATCTGGCACTCGCCAGCGTAGTAGATGTCAGAGTCTCCGCAGAAGGACCGGACCAGTGTGGAGTTCAGGCCGAAAGGGTACACCAGCAGTCCGGTCGCCATGATGAACACTGCAAAGAAGATACAGGACAAAACGCGTGAGACGGTGTACACTGCCTTATGAAGACTTGTGGAGCAAAGATTTAACACAAATGCATATGAAAAGCATGCCGATTTATGAATGTTTTCAATTTTAAAGGGGACCTGCTGTGCTTTTCCTTATTTTCTGTCATGCACACACTGTTGGTAAATGCAGATTCAAATAATCAGGTCAGCATATGTACATTTAATCTCTGTTAGCTGAAAGCTCAGGCTTCAGACTGCTCTAAACTCTTTGTTTCAGATGGTTTTCCCACTCTTGGCTTTGTGTGGAGTCGGCAAGTATGCATGTCGCCAACATGGTCGGTTCAGGTGCACGCAGAAGCCCCACCCACCTGCTGTTCAAACCTTCAGTTCAGAGCAGCGATTTGCAAACGTTTTACTGCATGGCCCACTTTTGGCTCAGACACACCAGAATCGTCCTTGCAACTATGTAAAATTGGAGTTTATTAAGTGTCCAGATGCCACAACACCCTCAACCTCTAGGTGATGATCACTTTTGATTGCAAGCGACTGTATATTTCACCTGTTAGGAGGCAACCGGTCTTCAACTGCGGTCCGACTCAGACTAACTACAGTCCCTCTTAGTCAGATTATTTTGATTATTTTAACATTGAGGATGATTTTGAACTGTTAGTCATGCAAAACTACAGACTCAAAAGTATAAAAATGTAGGAAATATTTTATATATAAAATCTCACTAAGAAAAAGATGTAGCCCTGCAACAGACTGGCAACCTGTCCAGGGTGTACAACACCTTTCACTCTATGGCTCTGTTCAACCCTAAACTGGTTAAAATGGATGGAGAGAATAGCTGTTTGTTTCTGACATCCCGATGGCTGCACATGGCATTGTATTGTTTGTGCACTTGTATGCCAAATGGGAACCACTTGGTGGCAGTAGAGATTTTACAGAAACAGTCTCTCTGTGATTCAAGTGTGCAATTTAGCTACTTCATCAGTGCTGAAGTGCCTCCATTTGCAGTAAGATTTTTGATTTGTTGCCATATGCTGCATATATAAAACTGAATCATGAGCTTGGACAGCTTTAAAAGTCCAACAGTGGCAGAACAGAGCTTTTAATGTATTGAACAACAAAAGCACAGATGACCTGTAATTGACCAAACCTTCCAGTGAGAAATGATTCATGTGTCCTTAGATCAGTTTGCACTCCTCGCTGTAAAGCTGTGGCGCTCCTTAATAAACAAAACTGTCCCCTTCTGCACTTTTGTGATGGTCAGCTTTCCGGCGACACTATCCTCGGCAGCAATGCAGCCAGAGAGTGGCTCACTTTTACAAATTGAGTCAAGTCTCCTAGCTCGTGCTGCCAAGCAGTTATCGACTGTGCTATGGGCTATCACTGCTGCTCTTAGTCATTCTGAGTGCCCACTGCATTTCCATTACAATTCCAGGTGTCATAGTTGTTTCAGGTTTGGAGCACTGGGTTACAGGAAAAGCTTGGATTTCTCAAAGTGGGTAGCTTTCTAGAAAGCTACAGCAAACATTTCTTTTATTACGCCAAATTGATTTTAGGAGATGTCAGTTTTTCTGCTTTCAAGGGCAGCAGTTTCATGGTCAGCGGGAAACAATGCTCATACGAGAGCTACAATGCAGGAGCTGTATGAGTATCAAATCGATGCTTTGTGTGGGCAGCAAACAGTTGCCATCAACAAGGATGAGGAGGGAGGAAGCTTGCAGTGATGCTTTAGTTGCACACTGGGGACTCTGGGAATGACTGTTGTGGAGGGGAAAAAAAACATCAGAACGATGAGAAGGAATCACAAAGAAGGGAGCATGAACAGGTCAAGGCGAGCTATCTCCTGAGTGTGGTTTGTCAAGCATCCCGTTGTCCCTCTCTCTCGGAGCTCAGCCGTCCCAGCTCCCCATGTGTTATCTGTGGGGGCTCGACACCTCAAAGCTAATGACACTTTAATGACCTTCTTTATCAAAGTATTCTCAGCTTTTGTGGAAGAAACACAAAGACACACACGTGTGTGTTTGCAACCCAAGGCTGCTTCTCTACAGCGCTGAAAATGATGGCATTCAGAGCAAACCTGGACACAAAGCCAGGGTGGGTACGCGAACAACAGCACTGCCTGCATTTCAAAGGAATGAAATCCAGGAAGCAGCGTCGAGTAAGTATCAGGTGAGCAGAATGAGGGCTGGATTTTATCAATAAGACCAGGACAGAATGCGGCTAAGTGTCTGGATCAGATAAGCTGCAGCCTGGGCTGACTCCATCTCTGCGAGTTTTTAATGAGGGATGAGGAAAAAATCTGCCAAAAGAAAAAAGCAACTTAATTCAGAGAATAACTAAAAATGAATCAATTTGTCTTTTAAATCTAAAGCAAAGAGAACATCTTAAGAAGGGCTTCCAGCAATTTTACACATCAAAGTCTGTGTACAACTTTACGACTCCATATGTAAAAACAAGAGCTGGGAAAAGCTGGAAACTGAGAGGATACAAAGCCTCCTCAACTCGTACCTTGGACATAAGTGAGCTTCTTAGAGCTTAGAGGCTTAGAGCCAAATTTGCTGCCAACACACACCAAAATCTCTCACCCCACCAGTTGCATTGTGGGTATTAAAGGCAGCAGGTTTTTGTCAGTGAAGAAGAATGGGATGCATTGAAAGCAGCGTCACTGTTTAATTCTTTGTTTTAATTCATTTCTAACCCAACTGCACAGACTGAACTCTATGCAGGGTGAATAATGTGGACTAATCATGTCTGTGTAAGAAAAATTACACAATCTTTTAGATTGCACTGCAGCGTGGAAGAGCTTAATTTCAAAGGGGTCTTACACGCCTCAGTGGTCTAATCCTATGAGGAATGGACAGTGTGATATAAGAACCTGACATGACACCATGATGGCTTGCAAAGAGGCCGAACATTTTCATTGCATGCACAACTAGGAAGCCTCCTTAACGTGGCAAACTGAACACATCTGAGCTGCTGGTATAATGAAGTAACAAAAAGCAATCGCATAAAAGCAGAAAACTGAAAACTCTCTTGTTATTTAGCTCAGATACAGGGATTTTAATGAGCTGTGCAATGTTGCCCTTGAGCTGTAAAAGGCCAACTTCATTCACCTCCTTGTACCCCCAAGTAGCAGACTGTTTACAATCAACCCATAGTCAGCATTTGTCGGAGCAGAAGATGGCATGGAAAGACCGGCTTAGCCAGGCCTTCTTTCCCAGGGAGAGGAATAAGAGTGAAGAGGCGTAGAGAGAGAGTGTGTCAGTCCCAATCAGATGAGTGCTGCTGAGTATGCGAGGCTATCATAATAACTCAGAGATGATGAGACAGTGAATCGTGGAAGGGCTTCAAGTCACTAATGTGTCCCAGTTTCATTGCAAACGTTCCAGAGAGACTCAAAAGAAGACCACGACAAACTTTAAAGGGTAAGATGGCAAAACTCCCACTCGCTGCATTCACTTTAACCAATTAGACCTTTGTCTTATTTCAAAGTAACGAAAAAAAAACCCAAACACTCAAATCTGATATTTGGTTAGAAGCAGGTACTTCGCAACAAACCAGTGCTTATTATTGTCCCATTCATAATGCTGCCCTTCAGAATACTTGCACTCATATTTGTCTTTTCTTTAAAAAAAAAAAAGAAGAAGAAGAAGAAGAACGAAAGGAAAAAGTGTCCTTGGAAAACTCCGTGCGTTCTGTTTCTCATGACTGCCAACTTGCCTGACTCTTCACTTCATTAGCTTTGAAGTGGGTGCAGAATTCAGACAGAGGGAGTAAAATAACGATTAGGAGAAGCATCGCAGAGCACTACACTTCATTGTTCCTGAAATCTGGCCTGGTTTCACAGGTAGCTACAAGGCTGCGGAGGCCTTTGTGTAGACTAATAAACAGCAAATACCTTTATGTGCATTCTTCTTTTTTTCCCTATGAAGGTTTGTGTGTGTGTGTCTACAGCAAAGGTAGCTGTAGATGAGGGAAACAAAATTAAATAAAACAGATCAGAACGTATTGTACTGCCATACAAAGATTCGGTATAGCTTCTACCAACTAAATGAACTAAATTAACCTTGAATCTCTTTGTCAGTGGTGTAGCGAGAAATGGAAAGCTGCTCCCAGGGACGGTGAAACAGGTTCACAGCGGTGCGAATGAGAGAAAGAGATTGAATGGGATTGTGGGGCAGGAAGGTGTGTGATAACCTGGCACCCAAGCGTGACACTGAATCAGTTTCATCACAGACCCCTAACACAGAAATCACTGGCTTAGTTCATATGCCATATTTACGCGTGGATGCCTGAGTTCAGCAGATGAAATACGAAATCTATTATTGTCAGAAAATGTCAGAAAAATCCAATATGCCGTAGTCCCAGACATTCATACACACTGCATCTAATGTAGCATTATTCAATTTTATTCTTCCCAAGATACAGCTAATAAAAATCCAGCTCTGTGACTTCAAACTCCTTTTCATTACAATACAAAAGGTCTGTGCTTTGGATCAAACTGCATTGCCACTGTTTGCTTACTTTCATAACTTTATTAGCAATGGGAAGGGCTGAATTAAACACAACAGGAAATGGGTGGCTCTACTGTGGATGGAGCGCTCAAGCTTTGCTGTGGTGTCACGTGCGTGTTCCCTCTGGCAAAAAATGACATAAAATAGAATATATTAAGTGCAGTGATTGTTTTCACCCGGGCCCAGGCGGAGAGACGTCTGTCTACAGTAGGAGTCCAGTAAAACCTGGTCAGCAGTAGCATTGTACTGAAGCTGTGATTCACTGTCTATATACATGGAATTGTTGCAATTACCTTAAGATCAAAGGGGATATGTGCAGTCATCAGCTTAGTTCATTAACATGCTGTCTTAGCGTGCACTTCTCCAGAAGTCAGGCGCTTTAAATTGTTTTCTAAAAAGAAATGAGGAAGAACAAGACACAGTTAAAAAAGAAGGCTAGGCCAGGCTATGCAATGTGGATTCAAGCCTCTCAGCCAGTAAAGAGGAAATGGAATACATTAGAATAGACTAATGTCCTCCTTATCTTCTCTGACCTACAAGCGGGACAGGCAGTCAGGTGGAGACCACCCGCTCCAGCGGGACGAGGGCAGTCAGACGTGTAAATACAAAAGCATTAACAGAGGCAGCACAGAGTCACGCAGGCACCTTTGGGTGTCACCAGCACCCGCTGCTTCCTCTTCCTCTCCCGCTTCCCTAAAGAAACTTCTTATCTAGCTGCTGTCCAAACCGGGACGTTATCTGGCGCTACCGTTCACTTCAAAAGACACATGAAAGAAGTCACACATTAAGAGTGTGGCCTCGCATGCCCACAGGCCTGTTTGATGTCACATTAACTTGCAAGAAAAGAGGAGAAAAGAGGGTGAAAAGGAGACATTTTTCATTTTTGTCATGTTCTGAATTTTTTTTCCAAGTAAAGTTGCGGGAAAAAGAATCTTGATTTGCTGACACACGGCTCATTTGTTTGCCTAGTGGCAGAAAAAGATTAGAACTGTTGCTGTAGTAACTTCCCCTGCTGTGGTGGTCATCGTATTTCTCCCTCTTTTCTTCTTACACAGTTTTCCATCATTAGAAAGAATGAGCTGATCTCTGTCTGGTCCCATGTAGAAACAGCAGCCCAGATGTGATCAGGCATACCGATGTAAATGAAATACCGTACTGATATACAAGCAACAGCCCAGACCAGTAAACACTGTGACCCACATACACACCCTTACGCAGAGTATATACTATTATGTATAGATGTTAGCATGTACGAAAATATTAGTTTAAGCGGGATAATGTAGGCACAGTTTGTATTGGCTGGAAATGTGTGGCCCACAATAAAAGCTTAACAAAGGGCAGTGCAGAAGTGTTGCGCATCTCTAGGAAATTGCCTTTTCACTAGCTGCACACAAGGAGTATTTCCATTTCCCCTCCTATTTACAGAGAATAGAGATGGAGATAGATAATTTCTATTCTCTCTCACACACAGAGGACACACTTTTCCTCTCCCAAAAGGAAGTAGAAGGCTGTCGAACACATGGATGTGACTGTGCATTAAAGAGAAACCACAGAGAGTCGAGTGTGTGGTGTGTCATGGCCTTCCTGTTGATCTGTGTTTATTGTAATCCTTACTTCTTAGAGCTGTACTACCAAACAAGTTCACCACAGTGAGGCTTTCATTGCATTAGCTGGCATTAGCTGGTCTTACAGCGACAGTTAACAACTTTCTCTGTTAAGCTGCGATTTCTGCTTCAGGTCGTGTGCGCGCTGACATAAAAATGGGTGCTTTGCTCCTCTTTTGCATGCATTGATCCCCATAAGTGACGCTGGCTCCAATCAGAGATGTTATTGGCTGATGATGATGATGATGATAAAAAGGTATAAAGAACATCAAAAACAAATTTGAAATGCAACACTGTAGCAAAAACGATGAGAGATCAATGCTGCAGAAAATGGCACAGAGCGGTAAAATTAAGATTTCAAGTAAACTGTTTTATCACTGAGTGTGCTCTCAGTGCTGCTGCTTCTTTCTAAGGTGGCGTGCACGTTACAGATCTGAAACTTTACACTGGATACATTGTAACATGTAACTGTCCCACAGCCATAGCCCGCATCTCCTATTTCATCAATAAAGGAGACGTGGAAAACGGTTTAATTTGTCAGCAGCTCAAAGTGAAATTAATTAGATTTATTAAATGGGTATTCTTTACATGTGCTCTGTTTTCTAGTAACTGCAATTCCAGCAGTGTAAAAGATATTTAGCAGCAGATTAGAATCAAGTATAACAACATTTGATACATTTCCTAAATCACTAGATTAATACACATGCATTCCCCTGACAATGCAGTTCTAGTAAGGTACAGCATAACAGCCTGCACATATAAAACATATTCCCCTAGCACAGGATCTTTATCACACTTAAACTCTGCTGTTAATAAAAGAATCTGTGAAAATGTGGCTCTTCCAAACAATTTTAAACCAAAACTCGCAACATAATCTGCTACCAATCAGCACAAGATTCTTTTTCTCAGCTGGGAAATCTACAACATAGCCACAAACCCTCTGAAGGCCTACGACATAACATGTGTGCCTTCCTAGAACTGTAACTACATGTGTTGTTGACGCAGGCTGCAACTGATTGGTCTGTTTGCAGTAATGCAGATTCTTCCTGTGCATTTCCACAGTTTATTCATTTATCCGTGAGAGAATTATACACTTTATTACCTCAATATTCAGAATAATAACCATAGTATCAATATGGGGACTTCTAAATGGACTCATTCCTGGAAGATGATTGCCTAAACTATATGAATAATTTAGTATTGTACAATAATAGTGGGGGAATGTACAAATACTCTTTGAGAAATTGTCTTTATTTTCTTTCTGTGAGTAAATAAAGTACCCTTTTCCCCACTTAACCTCTCTGCCAATCAATTTCCATTTTATCTGCACTTGGGTCCACTTCTTTTGTCTCATTGCACTTTGAGTTGATATTTGGAAGCGTATACAGACTAACACAGATGCTCCACCACAGCGTTACGTACACTATCTAAACGTGCATGAAGTCTTCTCCATTATTTTGCCCCCTCGGTGAGCTCAAGGTGACTAATCGTAGCAAGGAAGATGAAAGTTTGGGAGTTGTTGGAAGTCGAACTGTGCCAGCAATGAATCTCCAGGTAGTCAGCTGGGACCTGGCGAAGCGTGGGCATAAACAGCAGGGACTCCATCCTAATGTGATGAGCTGTGCTCTAGTCTGCACACAGCCACGTTGATAATTAAGCTCAGTGAGCCTCTGGGAAATTATGCTAATGATGTTCCTCCAACTACCTACATATCTTGAAATGTTTGGCTTAAGGTGATCAGAGCGGCGAGTAAAAAAAACGCAACTCTCTAATAAATGTTTCTGAAACAGGTTGAGACAGAGAGGAAAAGAGGGCAGTGACAGAAGATGAGATGAGCGGTTGCCATTTTGTTTAAGACTTTATTTTGTTTAAGCAGAAAAGAATTATAGTTCACAAAGAAGGGGAAGAAATAAAGGGATGCAGTGGTGGAAAGGACATTTTCAGCTAGACCTGTGATTTACTCAGAGGCAACACCCAGAACAAAGTGAAGCAAGAAGAAAGCAAATGGTACCTTTAAAACCAAAAGCTGCCACTTTTCACAAAAAATGATTAAAACATAAGTAAGGGAAGGGAATCGGTTCGCTTGGTACAGCTTGATTTTTAGTTGCCACACAGAGGTGAGACAAATCTCTCTTTGAATGTCTTGAGGAGATATACCTGTCAGAGTACGTGTGAAAGAGAGTTTTTAAAGAGCAAACTAAACCATTTTTACTGGAAATTGTCTACAATTGTCACTGGAGGCAAAAACCTGTTGACCTTGAGAGCTGCACAAAAAGAAAAAACAGTGGGAGCGCAAAGGCAGAGAAAGCAGACGAGGAAATAAAATACAGGGAGTTGGGAGAGATTAGCTGGGCAATAAAATAGCTTCTGCTATCTTTAGAGTGAGCAGGCCTGCCTGTGTACTGGTCAATCCCAGCCCAGTAATGGGGCTCTTTATCACTGAGCCATTCAGTCTCTGCTGCGAGCTCGAGACTGCAGAGGTGGTTCAAGCCCTCTAACCGCAATGTATCTGGGCATGTAAATATTTTGTTGGAACTCATAGAGACTTAAAGATTCTGACATGTTCAAGCATTATGCAACTTGGAGATAATGTTAGATGATTAGGTGACGCTTTCAATATCTGTGGGATACTGTGCATCGCATTAAATATAAGACATCACTGCTTTGTACTGATACTACATTCTATCCATCCATTTTCTTAAGAGGTTACCTAACTTAGGGTCATGGGTTGCTCCATCTGCTCACTCTGGCTTAAAGGTGGGCATTATGTGTATTTCCATCCATCCATCCATCGATCCATCTACTTTCTTCACTTATCTAATTCAGGGTTGCAAAGGGGCTGGAACCTATCGCAGCTGTGATAGGGCAAGAGTCGGGGTACACCCTGAACAGGCCGCCAGTCTGTCAGAGCTAACATAGAAAGACAGGCAACCATTCAGACTCACATTCACACCTATGGTCAATTCAGAATCACAACTTAACCTAACCCCATGAACTGTTATTCATAATCTGTATTAACATTTCTTATCTTATACTGGGCCTTGGTGCAGCCCTTCAGTTAATCCTCTGAAAGCTATTTTAGAACCCCTCCTCTGTTTGTGATTGGTTGCCCATCACAAACAGAAGGTCTAAACAGCAGGTGTGTGCCTGAGATAAGCACACGAGGCCCCGTCTTGCTGACATCCTACAGGCCAATAGTAGGACAAAGCTGTCTGAAATCAAGTGAGAGTGATCTGAAGTCTGAGCTTTTAGATCAGGAGGGTTAGTTGTACACACGTGCATTTATGGGGGTAGTGTCAAATATTGCATCTTTTCAGGTATTTTTTCTTTTTGTTGTATTTTGTTTTCAATTTTGGGATTGCTGTAGAAATTTGTTGTTGTTGTTTTGAATGTGAAAATATAATTCAGTGTGGGTGTCTCACATTTCTCTCACTCACAGCAGTAATCACCTCACTGTTGCCAACTTTGTCACAAGTATGATAAATTTCATAGCCACTTAGCCATTTGTATTTTTATTAAAAGAAGAATAGCAAAAAAAAAAAAAAAAAAAAAATCTGGACAGTGCTGCTTTACAACTGAACTCTCAAAAGGACATCTCACACAATTTCCTTGTTTGTGTACAAACTTGTCAAAAAACATTGTTGTGGTTTTTATTTCTTCCTCTGAACCAGCAGTGAGACAAAAAGGAGGATATATGTGTCTTACATCTTTCTCTCTGAGCGAACATTCAAAATAAAGCATTTGTCAGCCAATCTGGTGGTTAGAAAATTTGCTGTTGATTACCACCAAACCCCCCTGAGCCCGGTAAATGGTATTCAGGACAGAACTATAATTATCTGTTCCTTGAGAAAGCAAATAGACATACTTCTGAAAACAAAGAACAATTTTTTTGAGAGGCTTGATTCGTCTTAGTAGTAAAGATGAATCAAATATCTGCTAAAAACATATTAGTGGCCGAATAACTGGAGGGAAAAAGCACCATTACCGTTAAGTTTTGCAAAACAAAGATAAAGTAAATTAAAGCCAAGAAAGAAAGAATCAAATGCTTAAAAAAAACCCCACAAACAAACAAACATACGAACAAAAAAAAAACCTGACAGCCGGGCAGCAATTTCTTCCACAGCCTCCAAACAAAGACCATTTCCAGCATGTGTCTCTGAGCTCCCAGTGCATGCCGAACCATTTGAACTCGTGCTTATGACTGCAAATCTTCATCCTGGGAGCACTGTAGCGATGACACACGAATCTCACACACTGCACCCAATCTATCATCTTAATTACTTCCATTTCCATATTGCCATCTATTTTTTTATGTGGCAAATGAATTTATACGTCAGACAAATTGCTTGTCCTTGACTTGCTTATCAGTTATGTGGCAACCCATGGCGCACATGGGGCCATGTCAGCGGATGAGCTAACCAAACGTAATCCGTCGCTCAATCCATCCATGCCACCTTGCAGATTGGGTATGCACAGGAGACAAAGTACCTCAAGAGTGTGGTGGGGAAAATAAATAATAATAATGCAAGAGATAAAGTGGTGATTGGATTGAAGACATTAATCAACTATGAAAGGTTGTGTTTAACAGGAGGAATAAGTCATTTAAGAAACAATGGACTATCTAACGAAACCTGAAGCTATGTCCCTGCGCTAGGCTGTTAAAGGTGATGTCTGTATGTGTGCGCGCGTATGTATATGCCTGTGTGTCTGACATTAGCCCAGTGATTGTGTTGACAGTCTCTAAGCCCTAAGCGAGACGTCTCCTGGGCTCAGTAACTGCCTCAGGTTCAACAGTGAATGTCAGCGGTGAATGCTAGAATGACCCTGTGACATTAGTAGGTACACTGCATAGCCAGCTCAGCTGTCAAGCCACAGTTCACGTCTGTGGGCCACGGTGATAAAATGAAAGGTTGAACACAACACACCACAATGACTTGAATGCCATTTGTAAAAATAAAGTTTTCGGTTACTAACTGTGAAACCGGGTCAACTTTACATGACCGCAAAAGAACAAAACAGATGAGACACACAAAACAACCACAGAGACAAAATAACAAAGAAACTAAACAGCTAGATGCACAGAGAAGAACTACAAAGACATAGAAAATGTCAGCAGAGAGATGCAAAACAATCACATAGAGAGACTCAACAAACACACGGAAACAAATTAGTTATAAAGAGACACAACATGAGAACAGAGAGAAGCAAAACATCCAAAACAGCTAAATGTAAAGATGCAAAACAACAAAAAGAAAGACAAAAGACACAGAAAACTATCAGATATGCGAAAGACTCACAGATAGACAAAACAACTAGAAAGAGAGGTAAAGCAAGCAGATGCAGACAGAAAATTCAATAGAATTTTATATCTCACCAAATCACAACAACAGTGGCCTCAAAGCAGTTTATACTGTAAGATAAAGACCCTACAACCATACAGAGAAAACCCCAGCAATCTCCCTATGAGTAAGCATTTGGCAACAGTGGGGAGGGAAAACTCTCTTTTAACAGGAAGAAACCTCTGACAGAACCAGGTTCAGGGAGGGGTTGAGGGGTTCAACGATTTTTTTTTGCGATTAGTCAACTAATCAGATCATCATCCATTGGACGTAAAACGTACAGCTTATTGCACCAGCAGCATCTGCTCTTATATAACTATCATTAGCTTACAGCTTTAAGTGTTTAAGGTCTGTGCTAACTAAAAATAAAGACAAGATGATAGTTTATTAAATTTTAATGAAATCTGCAGATTGTTTCGGTGAAGTTTAATAAACTCAGCCGTCTGCTGCTTGCTATCTAAAATATAACAGGACACCGGAGTAAATTCTCGAGCATCTCACACTTCTGATAATCAGCTGTCTGCTTGACGTTTATTCAGCTGTGTAAAAACTATAACTTTAATCTCAGCCAAACCGATTTACTCAGTAACAAATAAAATACTAAAACAAAAAGCCAAACAATAAAATTTTTAAGTTATCTAAGTGACTTATATATCATGTTTAACCTGAGTAGCGAAAGACAGCGGTGGGTTTGAAAATGATTTGCCGGGAGTCCGGTGTTCTCACCGGCTCTAGTGAGCCTTGCCCCCGGCTAGCTATCGAGCTGGTGGGTAACAGACGTCTCCGAAAACGTCGGAGCGCTTTTGAAAATATGTGGTGTCCTGATAAACTGAGCAGATATTTGAGGTTTACACAGCTACATTCTCGCCTGAAAATATGTTAAACGTTTATTTTGTGACCCAGAAAGAATAATAAGAGTAAAACTAACTAGCTGCCCCCATTGTTAGAAAATGAGCTGGGCCCCGCTATGACACATAGCGGTGTCTGGGACACAGCTTCTTCTTCTTCGGGGTTTAACGGCAGCTGGCATCCTTGTACATGCAGTGCTGCCATCTTCTGTTTCAGTCCGTTATTACACTCTTAAATCCTACTACTTATTGCTGCGTCTTTTGTGATCTTACAAAGCTTCAAACGACGCGTCGACTAATAAATTAGTCGTCGACGATTTTGATAGTCGACGTAATCGTGACTAGCCGACTAATCGTGGCAGCCCTAAAAGTGATGCAAAAAAACAAAAAGGAAGACAACTAAAAAGACAGAGAAAACATCAGAGAGAAGAAAACGCTCACAGAGAGACAAAACAACAACAAAGAGAAGTAAAACAAACTGATGAAGACAAAATGACTACAAAGAAACAAAACTACAAAGACAGAAAATGACAACAGAGAGATGCAAAACAACCAAAAGAGGGTCAAAAGTTAAAAAACAAAACAGCTTGATATAAAGTGATGCAAAACCAAGAAAAAGAAAGAGAAAGCAAAGGCACAGGAAGTGTCGGAGCGATGCAAAACAACCTCATAGAGCAATGAGATAAATACATGCATAGAAAGGTAAAATAATATAAGAGATGCAAAACCATCATATATCGACAAAAATCACCACAAAGAGATTTAAAAACAACCACATATTTTAAAAAAAAAGGATGTATATCTATTGTTAGCAAAGTTACAAACAGTCATTGGATGACTGTACCGGTGTATCTATTCAAACCTCACCACTAAGCAGCATCAAGGACAGTCGTTTAATTTTATTGTACTTCTTAACAAAAGCTTTTATTGACTCACTGGATCTCGTTGAATAAATGTATAGTATATTTTTACATAAACATGCATCCAGCCCATTTTTGTCAGACTACATTTTAGAACTCACAACCCCCCCACAGAACACCACAGGTATAATGAAAAGTGCAAAGTGCATGAATTCATTAGGTGGAGTACGAACAGAGTACTTATTTTCCAATTGACTGCTGCACACATTTTTCAAATAGCAGAATGTATTTTAAATGACTTTCCTACGTCCTGGGGTTAGAGAGCTCGCTCTATGCATAGACGACCCAGCAACCCAAGTGAGAAAAAGTGAATTTAAAAAAAGAGAAAGTGCCACAGGAATTCACCTTTGTTGTGGAAATTAATGTTGCATCCACAGTCAGTTTTTTAAAAGTGTTGCCTTGGCAGCACGCGGTTTACTAAGGAGCCGAAAAGAGAAAGTGGATCAGTATGAATGTGATGTGCACAAGGATGCTGTAGACAAAAGAAAAGCAAGAGCCCTGCACCTGGGCCCAGTAACTATTTATGAGCTGCCATTAATCAGTTAGTGTGTGCGTTTTGAAATATAGCCTCTTTGTGTTGCTTGTGGATTCTGCACGTGGAAGTAATAAATGGGTGCTCCTGTGTATGATCTGTGTGTGTGTGTTTGTATTACTGCATGCACCTCTCTCCTTTTGTTGCTTTATTTCAATAGAAAAGAAGTAAAATAGGGGAAAAAATGGACCTGATGTGCTTAAAATGCGTTTTAACTACTACTGGCTATTTTATGCAATATTAAGGGGCTTTTACAGTGATGAAAATACTTTCTGTTCTGAGGATCAGTGAAAGCACAGTGCTGTCTGTTTAGCAGGTGGTATGTCGGCTGTGGAAGCTGTGTCTGCACAATCTATGTTTGGCCTTGGTGTGCAGAGACTAACTGAGTGAAACATAGCTGGTTGCAAAGCTCTAAAATATACTGATGTGTGCTTGTTTTTTGTATTTAAAACAAAAAGTTCAGTTAGGCTCAGCTTCGAGGCCGATGCCGCCTGTGCACACGGCTGAGGCAGGATGCTTTCTTCAGAGGAAGTGTCAGCCTCGCAGCACAGAGGAGGCCCGTGTCCTGCTCCATGGCACCGTCCTGGGTGATCATTATCTGACGATATATAGAAACCTTTATGAAGAGTGCAGGATACAGCTGGGTGTGTTTGATGGGGCAGCAGCAACATAATGAATCCCTACAGGAGACACGGGGGCCCTGCTGTGCTGCTGTAATGAAGCGCTGGCCTGCCATCCCTCCCTGACACACTGGCATTAAGGAAAAATGGAAACCATTACCTTCAGCCTTCACCACAGTGTACCAAGTGGGAGGACCTGGAGCAGGCTTAGATGTGTCTGTGTATTCGTGCATGTTTGTCGGTCAGGAATAACAAACAGCTAAGGCATAGACGAGACACAACAGGGGATCCACATCAGACAGGATTCATAAAAATACAGCTGAAAATTTGACAAACTATTGAAAAGTTAAAACCAAAGAAAAGGATGCTTTTCCATAACTGTTAACTTCTACAGGCGTATTTGATTTCAGACATGTGCAGCAGATATAACAGACAGGATTTTAAAGAGGGTTGGATGGACATTCCAGCAGAAAGTCTCTACAACTGCCCAGGGATCTTAACAGCTTTCTTTGTGTGTGTTGCGTGTCTCAGTAGCCCCCCACTAAGCTTATCCTTGCTTCAATGCGTCTTATTAGGAGTAGAATGTCTTTGTTTGTTGTGGATTTCTAACCGGGTAAACAGACTATGCTTTTCAGCCTTGTGCATGTTACAATTTCTCACATTTCAGGGTTGCATCAAGAGTCTTTTTTTCAAGTGTTGAAATTCACAAAGGCCCATGGGAACGAGAACAAAGGGATTTTTCTTCTTAATACTCTGCAAATGGTATTTTGTGGGCTGACTTCTTAAAAGTAAAAAGTCAGTTGTAATGGCTGTGTCCTCCACTGTTGGCTGGTCTCTCAAATTGGAGTGCCACTGGCTGGAGACCATTTGATCAGCAGATCTCTGGGATCAAGTTCATTACAAGAGAAGGAGCACCACAGCAGCCTGCCACAGATGAAGCCTTTAGATTAGATGGGCTTTTCCCTTTCGCTCTGTAGTTCCTTCCTCTGTCTACCATTCCTGCTTGCCTCTTTCAGTTAAAAAAAAAATGTTGCACAAAGGAAATCGTGCAAGTTCTTGGTAACAAATGATTAGTAATATCTAAAGTGTTTTCTGGTGGCTTACAGGGTTGCAGGAGCAAATCTTTGATTTTGTGGGAGCTTTAATCACCAGATTTAGCCACTTAATGTTAGGAATAGGTAAGAAAAATCAACACTGGAAGTAGTGTTTCGAGTTATTATCTCGAAATTTCGACATATTAACTCAAAATTTTGAGAAAAGCAACTCGAAATTTCGAGTTAGCGCTGCCAATCAGTAATCTACGTGAATGACGTCATTTCCATGTTACCCGGAAGCTGAAGCCCTCAGCTACAAATGCTACAGCTAAGCTACCGGTATTACATCCAGTCGTGAATGCACAGATTGCTGAGTGTTTTCAGCCTGGCTTCACAAATGATGAAATCCCTGTGTTATTAGCTGAATCACATGGTGTTACTATCAGCAAACATACTTTAATTTGTTGGGATCCGTTTTTGAGTGCGCGGTCCTGCGCCATATGCTTCCGGGTAACAAGAAAGCGACCTCATTCACGTATATTTTTGATTGGCAGAGCTAACTCGAAATTTTGAGAAAAGTAACTCGAAATTTCGAGTTATGGATACTAGCTTTTTTTTTTTTTTTAGTGGCGGAAACGGGCTTCCATACCTTTGTACCTGGATTTGGACTTTTGGTTTTATGTTTCGGACCTCCTCTCTCCGAGCTGCTGTATACATTACATTTTTGCCACTGTTGCCATTCTGTCTTCTATGGTGTCTGCAGCTGGGCCCACACTTGATTACTCCCTCAAAGCAATGCATTTAAATTGACTTGTAAACAGTAATTTACTGGTTCCCATTCAAATGCTCTTCGCATACTATATAAGCAGTCATTGTGGGAATGACTTTTCTACAACCCATTAGTAACCATGAAATACGCGTATAAATTATTCACCTTCTTTAATACCACAAGTTCTAATATTTTCACTTTAGAGGCGATGACACATGATGCACGGAGCGCTAAAATAATTGCATTTGCACACACTGCATCACACTGAGAATTTAGGTGCCTTTCACTCTTCAACCTTAAAACCGTTTGCTTTTGCATCTCTTACATTTTTAATGAGCCCTGCCTCGCTCTGTCAGCAACGACTGAGACAGACAGGTGCACACACACATGTTTTAATGACATCTCTTTAAGTGCTGTCCACTCTAGTGGATAAGTGACTTTTAGCAGTTCCCCCTCAGCCTCACCCTGCATCATCTCTTTGGTCTTCTGAAGTTTGTTGCTTAAAGGAAGAGAGCTCATCCTGCTCTTTAATCACCCACATATCATATTCTCTTTGATCTGTGGAGCCAATCAAAAATTTACCTCCACCCTGGCAGTGCGGATAAATGCCTCCCATCTCTCCTTTAATCGATCACACGCTTTCAGATCTGTAAATGAAGGTAACAAGGATGACCAGAGAGGTAATCAAGACGACCACTGAGACACGAGGGAGGGGAGCGCTAATGCAGTGAGAGCAGTCAGAACAGTGGTGGCTCAGCTGCTCTCACACACACACACACACACACACACACACACACACACACACACACACACACACACACACACACACACACACACACACAGGCTGGCCTGTGTGTGGCTGGGCGACATTTGACCCTTCTTGGGAGCAGAGTAATACCAGTCTGTCGCACTCTCCTTTATTTAATCCTTCGTCTTTCTCCCCGTCGCACACACACACATGCAGGGCTTCAGTGGTCAGGGTCAGAGAGTGACCCCAGAGTCACGCCTCAGTGGACCGAGGCGTGACTCTGGGGCTTAATCACACATACTTATTGTCTCGCCCTCTGAGCCTCCATCGCGCCAAAACTGACAGCTTGAAAGACGTTGAACAAAGTATTCAGAGATGGAGGCAACTCCGGAAAGCAAAAGGAGGAGAAATTATTGCAGGCTAAAACCCCCGACATGCAGCTTCGGTTAATGATTCACAAAAGTGATTGTCATGTGAATTATTTATGGCACAGTGCTGCACACACACACACACACACACAAGGTTCTCCAGTAGTATAACTACAAACTGTTTATTATCAGTTGCCTTTTTCTGATCTGCACAGACATGTTGACTGTCCATCGATCACAGCTATCACAACAAGCTGATATTTGGAGTGGACTCACTGTGAGATGACAGAAGAGTGTAATAACTGGGTAATGGTGACAACAGACCCCATGACAGGATAAGTACAAGAAAAGGAATCCAAGTGGTATTTTTTTTTTCTCTGGGTTAAGGATACCAAGAATTGCAGCTGGTGAACCAGCGTGGCACCGACTCCTGAGCCGCTCAATCCAGTTTGTGTGGTTTGTGCATGGTTCAGTTTATCCTACTGCTGAGCCAGGGCTCACACTGTGTTATTTTCTTTAATCTTTCATGAACCATTTCATTTATTTGTATTCTAGTTTCTTCTGATCTTGGCACTGGTTCTCGAGTGTTTCTGTCGGACAAGAATACAAATCTGGATAAAACGCTATATAACACACAGCACCTCCCCCCACCGCTAACCAATAAGCTGCACTGGCTAGTATATCTGCTGTGGAGACAGATGCAATTTCTGCAGTTCCAGGCCGGCCTTACTGAGCAATTTATCAGGAGCAGCACAGGAACTCATCATCACACTCTGGTGTATGAGGTCACAGAGGTGAACTGGGTGGGCAGTAACCTGGCGGTTTATGTGTGGAGTATAATGCAGAAGATCAAACCGACTGCAGAACATCACGTTAGCCCTACACCTCCAGCACTCGACACGACATACCTGAGTCCTTCTTACTTTCCAGGGTTTGGTTTCAATTGCAAACCCATTCAACTGCAGTATAGCTGGGCTGCCCTTTTGCAGCTGAATGCAGATATTCACTAGTTGCCTCTCAATTGAAAATTGGGGAATATCAATCAGAGTGTATGGACATTGTTTGTGGAGTTCCGCAGGGGTCAGTATTGGGACCAAAGCTGTTTATCCTCTATATCAATGATATATGCAGAACATCAGATATACTACAGTTTATTCTATTTGCAGATGATACAAATATTTTTTGTGCTGGAGAGAACTTACATCAGCTTTTGGAAATTGTCACACAAGAAATGATTAAACTGAAAACATGGTTTGATAGAAATAAGCTATCATTAAATTTGGAAAAAACTACATTTATGTTATTCGGAAATTGTAAAAAAGATGCAGGAGCAAAATTATTAGTAAACAATGTTGAAATAGAGCAAGTTTCGGATACAAAATTTCTGGGTGTGATAATAGATAACAAAATCTGCTGGAAACCTCACATAAAGCATATACAAGCCAAACTGTCAAGAAGCATCTCCGTACTAAGTAAAGTTAAATATTTTTTGCCTTCCAAATCACTCCGGGTACTTTATTGTTCACTTATATTGCCATATTTGGAATACTGTGTGGAAATTTGGGGAAACACATATAAAACTGCACTTCAACCAATATGTAAAATTCAAAAAAAAGCAATCAGGATGATTAATAAAGCAGGATTTAGAGACCATACTAACATCATGTTTTTGAAATTAAAAATACTGAAGTTTATGGATCTTATAAAATATAAAACTGCAAAAATTATGTACAAGGCCAGATACAATATGTTACCAGGAAATATACAGAGGATGTTCTATGACAGAGAAGGAGACTATGAATTGAGGGGGAAATTGAATCTAAGGATTCTTAAAGCACGGTCAAAGGTTAAAACCTTTTGTGTCACTATTTATGGGGTAAAACTGTGGAATAGTTTTACTATAGATCTACAGCAATGCTCAGGAATTAGTAAGTTCATGAAAATACTTCGAAAACTGATTTTGGAAGAATATGATACCGATAAAGATGATCACCCATTGTATGTATAAAAATATCAAATTATATCCAAATTATATCAATCACGGTAGCCAAGTTTATATAGGTTCTCCTCGTGTATCGTGTGGAGTATGTGATGATGGGAATTAGGTGAATTATGTGGGATCAATAAGATGTTGAGCAGGGGTAGGAATTAATAAGTATGTTCATACTTCTTCCTACTCCTTTTCAGACCAAACATTGTTACAATATGTCAGACGATTTTGTTTTATTTCATTATATATTTTTTGTTTATCTGAACACATACGTGTGTGTGTGTATATCTACATATATATTCGTATCTGTAAATGAAAATATATGTAGTGTGTATATATTGTTTTTTGTTTTATATGTCTGAAACAAATAAAGATACAATACAACAATACAATACAATACAATTGACACAGCGAGGTGTCTCCACACTTGTGTGCAACTATTAAGTGCTATCACGGGAGAATGGCGAGGCAGCCCGGGCAGCGTAAACAGGGCTGTTATCTCTGACTGCTGATGCAGTGAAAACATGCTGCACAAGTGTCACAGCTTGATTTCCTGCAAGGTGCCCAGAGACTCATGCGTGCACAGTCTTCTCTGAATTTCAACCACAGCCATTCTGTTTAAGTTGTGTGAGAAAAGATTATTTTAATGCAAGTATCTAAGACTTCAACAACCTTGCACACAACGAGCAAGTACAACTTTATCTCTTGTCACAAAACTTCACAATGTGAGGAAAACAAATAAATAAAAGGTTTTTAAAGCGTTCGCCTTTATTTTGGAGATGCAGTAATCAAACAGAGACACAGGGCCACTTCATTGTCGCACCATCTGTACGAAGGATGAATACACGGAAGACAAAGGCAGGTGCGAAACTGACTGGCCACGCTACAATAACAGGGGAGGGCCCTTGTTGTCGACTTTAAATCAGCACTTCTCTTTAACTGTGCACAAACACTCCAAGAGCATCTCGTGCATGTCTGGAACAAAAAACCCTTTGTTTAAACACAGGGCCACAGCAAACCAAAAAAAACAACAACAATGCATTGTTTCCACCTCCACACATACACATGTATGCACACAACAATCCCAATTTCACATAAACACTGCGATGTGTTCTCTAGTGTCAAAATATCCTGATAACTGGGGTTTCAGGCAGCATAAAGACTGGTTAACATCTTCAATGGCTACTCTATTAGCGGCTTTATCACTAAGCAACAGCACAAAAACCCCACACCCCAACCAATTTCTCTCTCATACACATGCAGCACACACACACACACTGTCACTTTGAATGAAATGATGCTGTATCTAATTTGGAGGGTGTTTGACAGACACCACTTTAATGACCCAGGGCCTTGGTGAGGACTTAAGCTGACAGAAACATCTATAGGGACGTCTATCACGTCAGGGAGAAACGACTTTGAACAATCAAATAAACATCTACACAGGATGGGGTGGGAGATGTTGTTATTATCACTCCAACAAAGCCAAAAGCTATGAATGAACAGTTAATGCAGTTAGTGTTTAAAAAATCTAGAGAATTTACAGCCACAGACACTGGAAACTGAGGCCGCTCCCTGTCCTCAGCATAATGCTGCAGCACTCTGGGAGTACTGAGTAGCATGTAATGAGAATAGCCATGCAGCTTTAGTCATGAAATGCCTAATTAGCCATTACGCCCCCCCCCCTCAAAAAAAAAAAAAGTGGCAATGAGACCATCACCGTCCCTCCTCAGAGCTGATATGAAACGGCACAGCCTCAGAGGAACCTCGTGGCAGCAAGCACAGTCAGCCTATCAGATGTCTCCTTCTACGCTTCAGGTCCCAGCAATGAGACCACGATAAGGTTTCTCTTTCATAGCGCTGGCCCAGCACGCCGACACAAACTGTGGCCTGCAGTTCATGCAATTTTGAGGGTTAATTAGAATGCAAGTGTCTGGTGTTTACAAGAATATAGCCATATGTGGTCCAGATTTTGCTCAGCAACACTTTGTGTTTCAAAGAATGGGTTTAGCTCACACAGATATACATGTGCCGCTTCTGACCGCGCTCAGTTGTAATGTCAATCATACTGCCTGTCATTAGCGATTTTCTCCTCTCTGTGTTTTGGGATAATTAAGCAGCCGAATTTGGTGCCCATCTCAGTTAATGAGGGGTGATGTGCTGAGACTGTGTATGCATAGAAAATTATCTGTATACTTAGAAAAGAGAACAGAAATCTGCTGAGACAAAATGATAAAGTCTCCCCAAAAGAGGGGTTCTTTTGTTTGTTCTTGTTGTTTTGCCACAGAAAGGTCAAGGTCAAGCTCAGTGAGCCGGACCTGAGGGGGAAAGAGGAGGATGAGGTCTGGTCGAGCTACAGTACATTTCCTCGGCTCGCTGTTTCACCCGTCTCCCCTGCAACAGTTCAACTCGTGTGTGCAAGTTTACACCGAATACATTTACATTCATTAGCGTTGACATTTGCGATTGTGGCGTATTGATGTCCATTTGGCTAGTAGTGGGTGTGTGATTAGTTTATTGAGTTTGGAAACTAGTGTGTGTGTGAGTGTGAGTGTGTGTGCTTAGTCTGTAATGATGGTGTAATTTTGCGGGAACACACGGAGGTGTTGCAGGGCTGGTGCATCAGAGGTGAAAGACCCTGTCGGCGCTGCCATTGATTGAACAGCAAAAACAAACTGAATATGCGGACCTGCATTTAAAGATCTCGACAGCAGGGCGTGATGAATGTGTGAGCTAAATATCACCATAAAACCATCTGTAAAGCCGCTCACTGTGAATGACTGGCCAGGGTTCTTCTGTGCGCGTGCAGTCGTGTCTTACAAAGTCACGTGCATCCTTTAGAAAGAAAAAAATAAGAAGGAAAAGCGACTTTTGTGGAATGATAAAATACTGTCGCTTTAACAGACCTGATGAAATCTGCAAACCCATCTCTATAAAGGGCTGTAGAGCCATAAGGGAAGCAAACTGGTTCTATTATACCTTTAGGTTTATTAAAATGACCTATCATTAGTCATCAAAAGCTGTTTGTACCCAATCAACTGATGTTAATCTGGTACCGCAGTTCAGTTTCTCTCTTTAGGATGGCTGCCATGTCAAGTTAGGTGATTGTGGTCCAGCTGGAAATGTCAAAAGCCACAGTGTCAATTATGACATGCTGATCCGTGAGGAGTCCTACACACAGAATCAGCTGCCCATGAGAGACTGCACGGCAGGACAAACACTGATGTCCAGTGATGTTTGTCTGTTAGATTGGGCCATTTGCAGGGTCACATCCCAGGTTTACACAGAAAAATCGTGGGCTACCAATCCTCACATCTCCCCTAACACTGTTCGGCTTGCTAATGTCATCCCAAATGCACAGCCGTGAAGCCGGCATTACCCTCCCCACTAAGTAAATTTGAGCAGCGCGACCAGCTCAAGCCAAAGCATGTCTGTGTGCTTCCATCACCTACATCACTGCCCATGCACGTCTCATGCCCGGCCTGTACCCACCCAATGTACCATCTGCCTTGGCAGTCAACTGCACCAGACCAGGCCAGGCCATTGCTTCAAAGAGGGGTGAGGCAGAGATGGGAGCGCGCGGGGCTGTTCCAGATACTCCTCAATCCAGCTGCAGCCTGTTGGCAATGTCAAGGCATGTCAGCTCACCCCTGGATTAATGAGCGCCTCCCCTCACTCTGCCTGTTCCTTGGGCTGCTGTCCCACACTATCTGTATGGTAGTTGCCAAGCCCATTATCCATGCACGGTTTAAGTCAAAATGCCACACGCTCGCTAACTGATCGATGGGGTCTTAAACAGTGGGGGGCCATTTAAACACAGAGTGCAGCGGGAGTTTCTGTGTGTGTGTGTGTGTGTGTGTATGTGTGTGTGTGTGTGTGTGTGTTTGACAGATTTCATGGTTTCCACCACCATCTCATCTTTCCCAGCCGTCTGTATGGATTTAGGTGGCTGGCCTGTGGGCCAGGCTCCATCGATTACGCGGAGCCAGCCAATCACACTGACAGACAGCTCGGGTGAGGGCGCACCTTGGCTTTTAATAGTCCTGTCTGCGATGCACATGTTCATGTGGAGACCTGAGCACAGATAGTAAAACACTGCAACTAATGCACACTGACACCCAGCAGGCAGCCAGTGTAACCTTGTGTATCTGCATAATGAGACAGACAAAGACGTAGGCACAGACAACCTCCAGCAGTCAACACACACACACACACCAAAACAATGCTTTTTTATTTTTTTTATCTAAGCCTAGGCTTTCTTGGTGCTTTTTTGCCTCTCGTGTGTGTCTCTGCTCTACTGGTGGGCTGAGTAACAGCTTAAAAAAAGTACTCAGAGAGGAAATGCAAATGACCTTGTCTCATCTTGAAGCAAACAATGGCAAATTAAATTAAGGTTCCCTGCGACTTGGGAAGTGCTGTTTTCTCAGTCTTGTTGGTTATACAACGTGTGTGCATGTGTTTTCAGATTGTGCGTACGTGCATGCGTGTGTGTGCGCATGTAGGTGGTCCGGCTGTGACGTTGCCTTTTCTTTAAATCGTATTAAGCCCCATTTAAATTCTGTTTTAATGCAAACTAGTGTGAATAATAATTTAATTGGGCCAGACCAAACACAATTTTCTAAAAATGTGTCGGCGTTATTGTGAGACAGAGTTTAGCAACATGGAGCTCTGTCTCTGTGTTTTTTTTTGTTTGTTTCTTTTTATCGTCTGTGTGTGGGGTGCTATTCGAGAACCCAGCTCTTTGTCTGACCAGCTCCACTGTGACAACCACTCATAGCAACTCTCAGCCGTTTTATAATTCACCCCGAGGTAGGTGGTTACAGTAAACTGTCAACAACACAAGCTCCTACTGAAATCCCATTAAGTGACGATGAATTAGTCCTCTGTTGCATCTGTCCTTGCTTTTTTTGTGTGCAAACAAGCCAAAGACACACACGTGCGTGCATCACACTTGCTCATAATATTCCAATAATGCTCCAACACCAAGCGGGCTAAACCCGGAGGTGTGGGGGAGGCTCCGAGGTACCTTTTATTATCAGCGCGGTGAAACAGACACCCCATTGGCCTATGGGATGGGGGTGCCAAGCCCAGGGACATTATGATAATAGAGCTTTTATGGGGAGTAGAACCCATACAGGTTGATGTGTTTTCTAAGGATACAATAACAGCAGACTGGATACAGCTAGCAGCATCTCGAACATTTCCTCCATTCTTATCAGATTTAATGTTCTCTGCTGCATAACAGCTTCTCATAGTTTGTCTTTCCCAACTGATTTGTGACTCGGGGTGAGGAAGTATGTAAGCATTCATATCTGCTGTCACTTACGCCTGCTCTGTGCCGGTCCTGCTGCTCTCCCCGCCTCACGCTTTCCATGTATGCATGATGAAAAGCAGTGAGGTTGCAGAGCAGAGCCATACTGCCGCGTATGAATTACAGCAGATGAAAATGACACTATTTTTTTGAGTATTGTAGTTCAGACTGAACTAATATATTATTAGAGGATTGATCTGTCTTGATGAGGAGTGTGTACAGAAGGGCCCAAATGCAGCATCCAAAGGCAGATGATGTAAAACAAAAACTAAACAAAAAGCTATTATTTTAAATGGCCCTTAAAATCCAGCCAGAAGAAAACAACTAGTAACTTTTAACATCAGACAGACAGACAGACAGATAACAGACTGGCCTTTAAGGCGTGGCAGATAAATACAACAAAATAAAATGATACGACCAAGACAAAAACTGCAGTATTTTGTAAATATAACAATAGACGCAAATTCACTGTGAAATTCACTCCTGAAATGCGCCAACCACATTGACAGTAACAGCCTCCTCTCTGCCCCTTACCACTCTCTGGTTGGTTTCTTTCAAAATAAGACACACAACTACAACACAGGAAAAGATCCAGGGAAACAGAGTTAACAATAAAAACCCTGAAAAACCATATATTTCACACCCGAGCCTCAACTCGGCCTGAACGACTCACAGATCGGTACGGGTCCGTGGCCCAGGGGTTGGGGACCACTGAGATAGACTAGGTAGGATTAAAAAGCAACAGCTGGAGGAACAAAAACTATTTAGCTCAGACTACACTGCATATAAAATAGAAATGATTCTGTCTTGGACATCCCTGCGTTGGCCCAGGAACACTTCCAGAAATCACTGTGAACACGGCCCAAGTTCTATCGTGCAAAGGAGTGATATGTGTATGTGATCTAGAAAAGCAACTGTCTTCTCTGTGCCAAAGCTCGTTTAAATAAACTCGGGCAAAGTGGGAAACTGTTCAGTGATCAGACAAACTGATGTTCTTTTTGGAAAATATGGACGCCCCATCTGCACTAAAGAGGAGAAAACCCAGCCAGGTTGTTATCAGTGCTCAGTTTAAAAGTCTGCAACTCCAATGGTATGGGGGTAAAATAGTGGCTGTGGAATTGGAAACTTGCACATCTATAAGGGCACCATGAATCCTGTACAGTACTGACTTTAAGTCAGTGTTTTAACAAAATAAACATGATCGCTCCATTATCAGCTGTTTGAACAGAGACATCGTCGTGTTAATTCATGTAACAAAATTGAATCAAGTCATGATATTAAAATAAATACCATGATAAAAGATAAACACTAGTATGTCATTTTACTCTCCGTCCTCTCTGCACCGGACTTATTATTTTGTCTTTGGCAGACACAGCCATTTGTCAGCGTTTTAACATGACCAGGCTTCAACAAGCAGTAGGGAGGGGCTCTTTGTGTGTGTGTCTGCATTCAGCACGCTGCACACACAGTCACACCTGCACACACCGAAACACTTCTCCAGCAGACAGAAGACAGTCCCCATTTGTGAGCGACTGGGATTATAGCTTTCAGCAGCAGCAGAGCAAAGCTGATATGAAAGCTATATGGATTTCTGTTATCAAACATGTAACAGAGGATGCCCCTGGTTACGCAAGTGGAAAAACAGAAATGTTTCAGCATTCCTTTTGATCTCTTTGAGGCAGATGGAGATATTTGAAAATCCCAAACTGGTAGCATTTGCCGAATCCTTTCTTTATCATTGGTAATTGCTAATAGAGAATGGCCTATTAAGAATCTGCAGCTAAAAGCATCGTATAACATAAGCACCTACTCCAAGAGCCAAGAAATGTCATGTGAATACTGTCCATTTAATGTAACTAAGTACTCCAATAGAGATAATTGCACAGGAGTGGTGGGGTAAGTTAACAGCCGCCATCAAATCCTAAGGTCGCCCTGCAATGGCGGCAAACTCACTTTCTTAAGCTGACACTGAATATTTTCAGTCCGAGTAGCATCTTTCATTCAAGGTCATTTTGTGAGACTCAGCTCCTTTTACAGGTGACAAACAGGATGTTATTGACCTTGTAGTTTTAGGTTTTGAAAATATGGTTCCAGCTCCCTGCATACGAACAAGGCAAGTACAGCCTAGAATAAACAAGAACAGAAATGTGAAAAATAGCACGAGGACTTAAAGTACACATAGGTCCTTTCAAATATGACCAAAGTGTGGTTATATGATCCATGAAATGTGGTTAACCTGCCAGCCCAGGCTGCTGCAGCGCTGCAGAAGCCAAGATTAAAACTAACACAACTGCTGGACCTGCTGTGTAGCTGGAGGGTTCGTGTGACCCGGTCATAGTGTAACCTTTCCTTTCTGTTACAGTTCACAGATCTCTCTGCGCTCAGCCCCGCGGCTGTTAGGCATTTGTCACAAATATTTGCGTGTTATGAAAAAGCCTGCTTTAGCGCAAACATGTAAAGCGTGAGCCGCTGCCCTGACGCGAACCTCCACCCTTGGGTTGCTTCAGCGTGACATTAGCAACCCGTCTTTATTAGAGCTATTAGTCTGCAAGGATTGTTTTTCATATCCAGGCTGTGTTAATGTGAGGTTAGATTGATGATGATGATGATGCTCGGAGTCGAGATCCTGCATCTGATTTCCAAAGGTTGACAATGAAGGCTTCATTTCCATAATGAATCCTCAGCCTCTCTGATGAGCTGTTGACAGAGGAGAAAACAACAAGTGTGGTGTATTCGGCAGATAAATAATGGAGGAGTAGAAAACGAGCCCGTCCGGTAAATGACCCAATGCTTGTTTTTCACCTTTTCTGAGTTTCTACTTTCACAAATTGTAACAAATCCAACTGAAGTTTTAAGGCTTTCGCTTAAAGCCACGACTATCTAGCCTAAAGCGTTCTGTCAAAGGAGACAAAGCCCTTTCTCTCTTCCACACACATTTCTGCTCCGCCCTCCCCAGCTCCTGCGAACAGCCTACCTTCTTGCTTTATTGCCAGAGAGTGACTCTGGCTAGATGAGATCCCCACACAGCTTAACATCTGGGCGCTTTGCCGCTGATGCCCTCATAAATAAAAGATAACTCCTGCCTACCGCGCACAGTCGCACTGGTATAAATCATGTATATGGATTTTCACTAGGCTTTCACTCTCTTTTTCTCTTACAGTCTCTCAACCCCCTTCCTTCATCCTGCCTTCATTCCATAATTCTTCCTCTCTTTTCTTTCTTTCGCTCTGTCTTTACACCCAGTGTGAAGTCCAGGAGACTAAGGAAGATGGCAGGTAATTAGAAGCTTCATGATGGCAGGAAGAGAGGCCACCTTATCCTTGTCCTCCTCTAATTCAAAATCACCGTAGCTCGCTCTCAGGATGGGATATCTCAAGACTGCTATCGGCACTTCAGGTAGCTGTCACCAATAACATATTCACCTGTACTTTTCAAATAAATGTCAAAGTGAAGGATGTTGAAGGCATGGTGTGAGTTTGACAGCATAAAAAGTCAAAGATAAAAGTTTTTCCAACATTACTTAGGGCTGATTAAAGTTTACAAGTATTTACTAATATTGCGGGGCAGTAAAAATTTGTAACATTTGCACTGGTAGCAGAACTATGTATGAATACGGTCTACACATGTAAAAACAGTGTGCATCAATAGATTAGACTCATCTTTGCTCTGATTACCTTGAGGTCAAGGTTACCGAGATTCGAACTTTCAAAATTCGAACTTTGTTCTTGAGTTATTGTATTCGCAAACTTGGGTGTCCACGTTGCTTGCCCACCCGTCCGGCTGGGTGACGACAATACTAAAGGCTGACGGGGTAAAAAGTAGACGGGACGGCAGAAACACCCTTTCAACTATGTAATCCCTTTGATGTTGCGTAGTTTGTCCACCAGAGGGAGCTCCAACTTCCCTGCTTGCAAAACACGACTTTGAAATGGCACAAACAAGTGTCTATGTGACTTTTAAATCACCAAATATGAGTATTGGTTTTAAAAATCCTATATCTGTAAGTCTTTACCTGTGATTCCACTAACTCTATGAAAATACAATACAATAAAAATTTTCACTGGAGTAGCAGACTGAAGTCTTTTAGTGACAAAATCAAGCAGAACTTGCAACAAGCCTTCAGTTTTTCTTACCTCTATTTTCTTGGTTTTCTGATCCACAGCTTCAACGATTCACTCTTCCTGCACTCAACACAACATTTTTGCTGATCTAAAATTCTCTGATTAACTGACCTGCTCATTTGGCAGTTAAAGCCACAGATCTGTCCACCAGGAGCTGGTAAAAAACTAAAGCTTGGACTACAAAAGTAGCTAGTTATACCTCAAAATCAATGCAGTTTCTTACTTTCTGATTGTTTAAATAAGGCAATGATGCAGATTTTTTTTTCCCTTGTGCGAGAGACTACACATTTAATCAGCAAGGGCACTCAATTTTCCCTCAGTAACATTAACATTGTTACAATCATAGCACAAAGTTTTCTAACAGCACTGAATGACCACATTTAATTAGGTGAAATACTTCTATATTCACAGTAAAACCTGAGTGAAATAGGCTCTTAAGCATTAGGAAACATGAGAATGAAACTGGGTTTGGAAGCATTGAGCTGCCTTGACACGTTTTTTTTTTTAATATAACAGTATTTCTGTTGTAAGAGGAAATTTTAGGATGTAATACTTTCAGATTTTTTGAGTTTAGGCTTTAGGAGCAGCAGGCACAGATACATCACACGTCACTTTAAAATGGGTTTATAAACCAGCATATGTATAATATTTATCAACGATGAAGATACAACTATTGTGAGCTCTGAGCAATGCGACCTTGCCAATAATAACATAGATTTATTATTGTACAGTTTGACACTCTACTGATGCCTGAGGGAAAATTATTTCTGCTTGCTGTCCCCAAAGCCCTCGCATTACATTATCGGAGGAATGGAAGCATTATATGTCAGACCATGAAGACACAAAACATCCAGACAGAATATGACGAGCAACACAGTTCAGTTGAAGCGAGAGATAAATTGCAGGAACGGAGGTGGAACACAGATCATCATGGCTGATCAATAGACGGGCTGGAAGACGGAGCCATGGACAGCTTTCTGTCTCATCTGTTAGGAGACGGGTGACTGTAAGGCCTGATGGCTGGTGAACAGTCGAATGATTAGCTGATATATTTAATCCCCAAGGAAAGGAAGCCCAAATCAGCTTAAAAAAAACTAATTATGTCAAGTCTCCTCTCACTGATGATAAAGGATAATTACTTTTTTATTCCCCTCGCTAAGGCTGAATACGTTCCCTCAGATGTGGCGACGTAACCTTTAACGAACACGGTTTGATTGATGAGGAGTCTCATTTCTCCCATCCAAATGATTACCAATCACTGTTTCCCCCTCCTCAGAGACGCACACACACACTCACACTCAGACACACATACAAATAATCTATCCATTCACTCAACTGGCTACAAACAAGTTTGTGCGTGACACTCGAAAAGGAAAGCACCTCATTTTAGGACTTTCATTACTCATATCATCTGATAGTTACATCTCCAGCTCACTGAGACAGAATGCAATTACAGTGGAAAAAGAGAGAGGGCTCTGCTTTATCTGTCCCTGGGAAGAGGAGCATTCACATCCACAATGACCGCCTCTGACAACGGTGTCAGCCACAGACAATACAATGCCATATCTATCTGTCTTTGGAGGAGAGATACTCTTGGACAGCGGGAGCTGGTGATGAATGAGACATCACAAGTGTCTGATACATATTTCTCATTTTCAAGAACAAACAATACAGACGTCTGAAATGAATTTCACCAGCTGAAGGTACACAGGCGGCACAAATCACTTGGCAGGCAGGAGGAAATAGGCAATTCTTACATATATGGAAACACTTGCTCCAATTCATTACCTGCCACAGATCCCTGGGTTTGATTTGACCCATTTTCTCTAGCATAGCAATGATCTAGGGTTGACCAACATCTTCAGATATTATAAAAGAGAGGCAAGCACTCAAGAAACCCTGAATAGAGATCTGTACGAGAACTCCGTAGCGAGTAAGACAACAGCTGTCAGGCCGCTACTGCCAAGAGCCAATCAACAGATGAACTGGTAAACGAGCAAGTGTTGTTGCAATGACACATGCACACTGTAAAGGGTAATGGCAGATTCAACCTTGTGGTGGTGGCCATATCTATTCGTTATAGTAGTAAACATGGAAAGCGTCCTAATTGTTTTTCTTGGCTTACTATATCCATAATGTGAACTATCACAGCTTTTGTGCTCTGGTGGGATGAACTAAAGATTTTGTCTCGAGTCTGATGGATGCAGAACTTTTAAGACCAATATCGATATTTGATATCGGATATTTAAAAATCTGATATTTTGATATTTCGTCTGATTTTTTTTCTTTTAAGTACACCCACATAGCAGACAGGTCTGGCCCGGATCTGGTGTCAAGCCGATACTGTTGGCTGACTTCTGGCATGGTAAGTGGTATGTCATCCAGATATGGGCCAGGCCTGGCGTAGATGGCACTGTTTATGTAATGGCATGCCACATCTGGCCCGATTGTGGTTTGGTTTATGTGACCCAGGCTCATAGAAAACAGGTCTGGCCCGGATCCAGCATCAAGCTGGCACTTCTGACTGACTGGTGTCATGGCAGAGTTTATGTCAACAAGATGTGGGCCAGGTCTGGCAATGATGACACTATTTACAGTATGTTCCTATTTTCCTATTTTAGTTAGAAGACCCAAATGCCATGTTGCAATACTATACTGCTGACCCATGTGTGGGCCACCAAAGGGCCGTCATTCTTTGCGGTATGTGGGCCATGTGTAAGCACATTGTGTGGGCCAGATCCAGGCCATACCAATTTTGCTATGTGGGTAGCATAAACAGACTTCCCACTATATTTTTTGTGTTTATGGTTATTTATTTACTCATTTACGCTTTACCCAACTCTGCTGGGATCAGCTGATTGTTGTGTTTGTGGCATCTGAAATATGCATGTTATCAATAGCAAACATGGTTGAAAAGTTCTTTGTCCATCTCGTTTATTTATTATTTTTATTTATCTGCCATAAATAGATCGATAACTACCCAATAATATCAGTCCGCTGGTTAATCTGACAGGGTTGAGCTATTACTGAAGGTGTAGTGTCGCCAACTTTTTAAGAGGCTTTTATTCATTAGACTGGTGAAATTAAAATTATGGGTTTCTCCCAATTTATGTGCATAGAATGTGTTAACCTGCTGAGTGGCTTTCATTAGGCATCAATCCATCCAAGGACAACTGGTTTTCCTCAACCACTTTTAGAGTTCTCGTGTTGCTGTCAGATTATTTACCCAAACTAATAAATTAGAGTTGGAAACTATCAATCAAAATGAAAATGCAATCAGGACTCTTTAATAAAAATAATCTTTTGATCCAGCGCTCTCGATCAGTGGTTTCTGATACATAACGAATCATTTTAGACCCAGTAATTTAGAGTGTCAGTGAAAACTGATGAACTAGCAACGCTTCTACCCTCAAAGGTTACTCTCCCGACCCTCCTTACATTTAAAATCTTCATTTCAGCTTAGGGAACCCTATTAACTTGTACAACCAACTTGACAGTATAAGAAATTACATGCCCCCCCTCCATCTCATTCTAACAGCTTCTGTTAATTCCTATGAGACTACAGAGCAAGTGTACTTGCATACAACACATGTCCGTATCTGGTGTTTTCTTTTTTGCAGTGACACTTGACAAATGCGGTGTTCCCTCTCTAAACCTGGTTACTAGCAGGTTGTCCAGTGACAGCAGCTATTTGCTGTTTAAAGCCACCAAAATCCGATTATGTCTTTCGGGGGTGCAGTTACCAGCTGACAGAGATGGATGGAGATTATAAACTAAGGCACTGCCAGAGCAGAACATTTTTTAAAAGGTTAGGAAAGACATAAAAACAGCAAGGCTCAAGGATATCTGTGGTTAAACATCCCTGCCTCTAAGGTCAGAGAAGTCAAGGTGGAGGACATGATACAGGAAGGTGGTTATTGGTGCTTCTTTCTCCAAAACTACTCTGGGAGACACGCGCTAATATGATAGATGAAGTTCTCCCTTTTTTTGTAGTGGCTGTACATTATGACCACAAAGAGAAAGAAAAAGAGGGAAAATGACAACAAAGAAGAGAAATTGATTGTATTCCCAAAGGTTTCGCTGGTAAATTAGCAGTTTGTGTCTAATTTAATCTGCAAAGAATACATGACAAGGCTATTAACCACAGTCTCCAATGGTAAGTCTGGCTCCAGGTGAGCTATGAAGGCACAGTAGTAAACACTGATTTCTATCAGGCATGAATACCAGGTAATCAAAAGCCAATTGTGAGCATGGCCAGTGTTAGCACTAAGGAGTGCTGAACAGACTCATTGTTTTGCCAGGTTTTCAGCGTGAATGTTACTCCACCACTCATTCAGCTGAGACAGTATCAGTTTCAGCACCAGTGAACTATTTCAACTGTGTGTTTGCCAACACAGTTTAATCTCTGGGAAAAAAAAGGTCCAATCCAATAATCACATTCCTCCTCTTGTATTGTCTTTAAGCCTTTCTCACTTTCTGGAAGGGCCCATTCATAGACCGGGGACTATTCTACCTTATCCTGAAAGGCTTCAAACCCTCCAACTCCTCAATGGCTGAGAACAGGCGAGCCTGAGCTTTCTCTGGGTAACACAATTAGCCATGGAGCGTCCGGGTCCGGCCTCCTTCCTATTCAGGCTGTGTTTGATGGCCAGCCAGTGCCATGACTTCACCCATACACACTATCAGCCTATTGCCATGCAAAACAGCATCTTCTCCTCCAACCATGCACCATCTCAGACTGCAGGCTAAGGAGGTCCTCCCTTCTTTCTGCCCACTTTGTCCCACGGCTACTAATGCGTGTAATTTTTGTGCGAATGAGGAACAGAGACTGTGTGCAAACACACCTCATTCAATTTGCACTATTATAGGATTTCGGTCCATATGGTGGGCGGAAGATTTGTAGCTGTGGTTCACTGAGAAATGCCAGACTGGAGGAAGCAGTGAGGGAGGGCACAGGAGTTTTTGGCACTCATTTTGAAAGAGAAAGACAAAATTAAAGAAAGAATTCATGAGAAAAGCTGCTAGACTGTTTCATAAAAAAAATACCCCCCCTGACTGTACCAACTGAAGTTTTAGTTCAGATCTCTGAGGTGTATCTTCGTCTGCTCTTTGTTCTCGTAAAACTTCCACACTGGATTCAAAAATGCTATCTCAGGTTCAACAGCAGAGTGAGGAGGAGGAGTGGAATATAAAGCTGACATGGCTTCAGTGAAGGACTAGGGCAGCTTTATATGATTAAAATTGACTGGCACACAGTGCAGGCCTCCACACCCACCCATAACAGATATTGAAGACCCCCCAGGGAGGGCAAGCAACCAGAGGCCTCCCTCAGTGAATGAGAAAGGTTTGTAAAAAAGCACGAGGCATCCGCTACAATCAATCCACTTCCATTCAGCCCATGTATGTATGGGTATGTGTTTCCTGAGCGTATGTGTGTGCGTGTGCGTGCTGTCTTCATACCAGGGAAGCAGCTACCAATTTCAATTTTGTTAGCTCCTTAAAAGCCACTCAAGTCATCCTCATCATACCTCAGACCTCCTCCTCAAGTGGCATGGAAATAAATATTTATCGCATGGCAGGAAAAAAAAGAGAAAGACGTGCAGAAAGGCAGACGAGGAAAACAGGAACAGAGAAAGAGGAAGCCAAAGACACTTGTGGTTACGATGACAACAGCTTCCCATTTGGCAGAGGACAGAAAGGGCTGGAAATGAAGCGGACAAAGAAAAAAAGACAATAAGGAAGAAGTAAAAGAGTGGAGGAGAATAAAAATAGCGGCTAAAGACTCAAAATGAACCCAAGGTGGTGAGTGCCCATGTGAGAGTTACGCTGCTCTGCACCCCCCACATCCCTCCCACTGAATTCTGGGAAAAACAGAGTGTTTTTCTGTGTTTGGCTCGCTGAAAAAGATTTCACAACGCTGTGAGCAATTTCACAACTTGCATTCGACCCGTCTCCTCCTTTAAGCCCAAAAGAGAGCAAACATGAGAACAAATAGTTTGTTCCAAGGAGGCAATCATAATACTAACGGCTGTATAGATAGGCACCTTTCAAGGAAGGAGAGTGGTATGTATAAAAATGGTAATACTCAAGGTTATTGTGAATGTTGGGGGTTTATGGGTGAGAAATCCATTTAGGATTCAATCAGTGAGGAGCAGGCTCTTTAATACGCCACACAGGATGCACTCGAAGCTATTGGAAAAGAAATTTCTCAGGGTGGAGCGCCAACTTCCCTTTGCTCTGTTAACTGGAGCACACATTGCCTTAACTGGCCAAAACCATCACCTTTAAACCCAAAGAGGCTGTGAGCCACGAGGGCGTGACTGACTTGTGTGAAAACTGCTTTATGTCAGTTGTCACAGAATGAATCAGCAACTTTAATGATGACGTAATGAGAAGAGATGCTTTTAAGCTGCATTATGGGAAATGTAGGACACAGCATTTTTGACTTTCTTTTGGAAAATCCGGATATCTGGTTGCTCTTCTGCTTCGCTTCTGACCATTCTGTTTTTAACAGTTCTCCAGTTCCCCAATTGTATTAAAGTGCAATGCTAAATCTAAATCACAGGGGTAATGCCTTAATAGATTAGGCATTAGCAATTAAAGGAATATGGGATAATACATTTACAAAAAAGTATTTCTTATTTGCAACCTTGTTTTATTTCCTTCACTCTAACTAATTCATGCAAACGCATAATTTAACAATAAATGCCCGGAATCAGCATTTGGCTTGATGGATTTTCATCACTGCTTCTGCCTGTCCCTTCGGGGTCTAAATCCTGTTTTATGTTAATAGACACTCTTCCTTCTTGTCTTTAATGGGGGCTTTAATAATGCAAAAGTATTCCATACAATTCTGTTAAAATCCACTGTGCAAATCATAGCCTGAGGCTTTTCTTTCCTGCACACTTCTCCTCACTCCAGGTAGTCAACCTGGAAAGGGCCTTGGCAGCTGTATTTATAATTGTGTGGTGGCTATAGATAAAACCATTATCTCCCATAACTGATCCACCACAATCCTCTCTCAATATTATATTTCCTAATTAAGGAAGTTGTTGGGGGGAGTGCAGAGCCTTTCCACGAGTACTTTCCCTGACTCGCCTTTCAAGCATTTCACCTCCCGTTGTTTTTTTCTCTCTCGTGCTTTCCACAGACATCGGTCTCACTTTTCCTTGCCGCTCGTTTCTGTCTCTTGTTTACCAGCAGTGATCCATCTTTTTTGTGTCTGTGTCCATCTCTTGTCTTTCGCTCTCGCTTTCTCTCGGGCTCTGACTCCCATTCGTAAATTGGAAAGGGAGACACAGACGAGGTGACACGGGCAGCGGGTAAAGATAGAGCGATTTGCAGACAGGGAAAAGCAAAGTAAGAGAGAAAACCCTGAAGTTCAATTTGCAGTAATTCTGTTATCTGAGGCAGGCAGGGCTGGGTCACGGCTTCAGATACAATGGGTCCCCTTAGTCCCTGATTCCCCGTGTCCAACACTCAACCTCAGTCTTACGGCTCACTGCTGTTTGTTCCTCTGTGTGTGTGTGTGTGTGTGTGTGTGTGTGTGTGTGTGTGTGTGTGTGTGTGTGTGTGTGCTGTTGTTTTGTGTTGTGTGTTTATTAGTGTCTGCGTATGAGGATTTCGCTGGCTACCACGGTAATCCTTCAGAGCTAAGATCCTGTCAGCAGCAAGCAAGCAGTGTGGCAGAAGTGGTAGCCATTAGCAATAACAGGACCATGCAGTCTCTTCAAAAATGAGATATCTATTTTTACTGGAGGAGTGTGCGAGGCTTAAACTCCAACTCAATTCAGCAAAATCTGGAATGGTTGGGCTGTAGCATATAATTTGCAGATGTGTTCAATTGGGGCTCACTTTCAAGCCATTACCCTTAAGGTTTTCAACAACCTTACCCGAATAAATATTTTCCAAATATTTCCAAATATTTATTTATAAGTGACTTATGTATGTATGTATGTATGTATGTATGTATATATATGTATATATTGTACTATTCTTAGTTAGCGTATTGTCTGTCTTGTCTTAATGTTGGTTTAAAATGGAGCACTGTAACAAAAAATAATTTCCCCCAGGGATCAATAAAGTATTCTGATTCTGATTCTGATTTCTTACTTCAGTGGTTAAAAATCATTCTAGCCTGTCCTCACAGACAGATCTCACTCTCAACTCCTCATATATGGTTGCTTGTAAAGCAGCCCTTGGCATCACATTTCAATGCACAACTTAATCATAATTTTTCATCATCCAACACTTATGCTGTGAAGCAGTATAATTTATAACGAACCACGATGCACCTATCCAAGCAGTAGACCTATCCAGAAAGCAAAAGTAAAAGGTGTGTGCAAATTAAAATTTGTTAGTGAAAACAAAAGACAAAGCTCCTAAACAGGACACAAATGCCTCTTTTCCACTGGCTCTACTCGGTTTCAGTCATTTTCCATAACATTTGTGCACCACCCTGATGTGGGTGGGGTTGTTATAGCAACGCAGCCCAAAAGTCCTGTGACATCATGTGACACAAACACAACACAAAAATGGAGGACATCAATGCAATGGTGTACCTGCTGCTAAACTGATGGTAAACCTCTGCTTTTTTTATTTTTATGAAGTGACATCACTCCCTGGCCAAAAGGTGGCATACTGTCTGTTGACGTCACACTTCCAGCTCGACTCAGCTCAGCTGGAACCCCGCCTAACACTAGAAAAACACCTGGTACCAGGTACTATCACCTACTGGAAAACCCTAAAGTTGATTTGGGGCAAGCGCAGTTGGTGCTGGTGGAAACTTTGCCCACATTCTGCACTCAGTTTGCAAGGAAAAGAGGTTCATGAGTAACGAAATATGCATGTAAACCAAAATTTATTAAATAATTAAATGCAAATTATTATAACTTTCTTTATTAAATGACCTGCATTTCTTTAGCTGCTATTTAGGTAGACACATATGTTACTCATATATGGTGTCAAAAAACAACTGTGAAATCTTAAGATATCAAACTTTAAACAAAAAAATTGAGCCACCAGCAATTAAGTATTTCAACTCCAAGAGCAACAGCTCTCACACATCCCAGAGTGCACCTCGACAGCATCGGCAAATTCTGCTTAGTTTATTACACACACTCCTAATGAAGACTGTTTCATCCTTCATTAAGCTAGGAAACCCACACAAAGGTGCGACCTTCAATTACTTCCCTCCGCATTGAAATTAACAAATTAATAAGAGCGAGAAGAAGAGAATGACAGAGACCTGCGCTGAACAAACAGGCAATGAGAGGTAAGTTTGCAAAAGGACAAAATTACACACAAATCAGTTTAATGCTTTAATACTTACTGCAGGCTTTAATGAGGCCTGGATAAAACCACTTATATATTAACCATCAGGTCATAACCGCGAGAAAGGCAACGCTGTTAAGCAAACAAATTAATGATTAATGTGTATGCAATGAGATTTTAAAAATGTATCACTTGTGATGGATGCTGCCTTTTCAAATTTTCTTTTTTCTTATTTTTAATATATGCACATCTGCATTTTAAGATACAATGCAGGGACCGCCTTGCCATCACACCCACACACAAAATAGGCTCGAGAGGAGCCTGGGGTAAAGAACAGATATCGTCCACTGGGTTCAACTGGTCAGAGCAATGTATTGGAAAAACAGCCCACTGTGGAGAGGGGATTATTGAAAGCTTCTCAGGCAGGACTGTTTTAAATGGGAAAGGGAGTGGTGGTGTTTGCATGTGTGTGCATCCCTGTGCACGAGTCAGGGACAAGCATGAGCGCGGCTGCTGATGACACCTCCATGAATGAGTAAATCTGCCGCTTTCGCCTCCTCACACCGCTGCTACTATAGTTTTACTAGGAAGCGGAGGGCTAACAGCTGCTGCTCTTCTCCCTCAAACACACACACACACAGAGACGTGGTGAGGGAGGCTGAAAACAGTGAAAATGAGCGTGTGCAAGCTGTGACGGTGAACATTAATGGGGACAGCAGCTGTGGAATTAATGCAGCACATCTGGGAGGACAGAGCGGAGAGGAGACAGCAGATCTGAGAGGGAGCGATGAGGAACAGATACAAGTGGGCAGAGAGGAGACAGAAGGAAGGAGGAAGTATGTTTGACTTGACTTTCAATAAGCCTCTCCCATCGGTCTCACTCGATGTGCCGCTATTGTGTTCCGGCATCTGGCTGAAGCAATAGATTTTTAAGGACTTTGTGTCCTTGAATCACCTGTTAAAACATTTTTCTCTCAGACTTTTATTCATCTTTGGGAAAAAAAGTGCCTGACACTTAAACACACTCCTGTTATAACCCGCCTTGACCCTTTTCATATTCAGAAAGCACAATAGTGCTAATACATTTATACAGCCTACAACAAGTGGGGCACTAAGTATAATAAGCTGAGTGCAATAGCCTTGACAATATTGCTCTACCTGTGGAGCGATCTTGCAGTGGGGTGCACTGCTGCAGGTAATAGGTATGTGTGAACTTTTTCACAGAGCAGTTATGAGAGGAAAGGAGTTTTCAGCAGGGGGAAAGTTGTTCTTCTCCAAAAATAATTACTCCTGGGACTCTAAGTAAAGGGGTGAAGTTTAGATGGGATTAAACAGGTAGAAGAGATTCATAACTGATGTCTCCTTCTACAAAAGCACAGCTTCAAGGCAAGGCCAGGCACCATCTTGGGAGCTCCATCAGACAAGCAGCCAGAGGGCCAACCTAAAATAATCTTCTCAGACTCCCACCTCTCCGCCTCGCTGCTTCTCGTCTTGCTTCCTTAACACCTTCACCGAGAGCCCTAAAATGTGAGACCGAGCGGTCTCATCCTGCCTCGAGCACATAAATCCTCGGTGAGAGATTTTTGTTGAAGTTTAAAGACACGGATGGAAGCAGGCAGCTAGCCTTCAACAACTCACTAGGCAGAAGAAGGAGGGAGACAGAAGTCTGTGTGTGTGTCTACATGGCTACAGGATAGGAAGAACTCTGTAATGAGCCATCACAGTCATGGGGATCCAGTTCACCTCTGTAGCTCAGAATACCAGGTGCCAGAGAGAGAGACAGAATAAGACAAGGGAACTGTGGCGAGGAGAGACAAGCCATAAAAAACACTGCTTCTTCTGCTGTTCCTCGGCACCACAATGACCAAATAACCCTTTCTGGTGGACACCTGCTGCTCTCATCGTGTTTTCAACAGGTAAAGAAAACCTTACATGCATACAGGAAATGCATGCATGCAAGCATGTTTTTTGTTGAAATCATGTTTTAGGATGATTTCAACAATGTTTGGTGATGTTTGAGTGCAGTGTTTGAAATCAGATAGTTTTACATAATCAATCTCTGAAAAAAATATAATACTGGCACGTGAGGAGGCTACCAATGTTCTCGCTGCGTAACATTATGCTGATCAAAGGGCTGACTTTCCAAAAAACCTAAGGGTATGTCTTTAACACAGGAAGAGAGCAGAAGAGATGGAAGAGCTGAAGAAACGCTGACACTCTCCCTATTTCCTGTTAGGGAGAAATATTGACATTAACTATCAAGTAAGTTATGCCCCATCTGCAAGGCACACTTAAAGCTGAGATGAAGATGTAGGCCAGTGAACCTTACTAATAATCTTAGAGTTTTGCTTTAATTAGCTGATTAACTGTCTGTCCTGTGAAGGCTGACGGGGGGCTACTGTGAAGGAGAGCAGTAAAACTGATCTCCACCCTTCACAGAGAGAGTGGAGGACGGAAGCAAGAACTCGCCCTCATCTTCTGCTCTCTTTCCCTCAGATATATTGCACCATCAATCCCCCGCAGCGGAAGCCACACTAGGAAGATGAATAAATTAATCTGGAATAAATGGCCTCCCGTTTGACAGATAATCACAGATTAAGTCGGGTCAGCTTGGAGTGATGGCTCGAGCTGAGCTGTTGGGCTGTGCAGGTGGAGAGTGCCAGCCACATTAACCCATGGCCGGCGGAGGAGGCCATCCGGAGTCAGACAAGAGATGAAAACCGCCGCTCTTAGTTGATTTAGGCAGACCTGCAGGCTCATCCCTGCGGTGCGATTCACCCCGCGGCAGGCGGCAGCTAATGATATCGCTAATGAGAGGTTCATGAACAGGTCAGCCGTTCTGACCTGGCCAGGTTCAATTTTGCAAGAGTTTGATTTTTTTTTTCCCACTGGCATCAAAAAGCCTGCTTGAGTTGGAAGACTTATTTTTAAGGTGAAAATTTGAATTAGGTTTAGCTTAAGGGATTGGCACTTATTTGTAATAATTAAAATTTAGGCTGAGACAGAGCCTCCCAAAGTGTGGGGCCCACACAAACGTAAAGCAGGAGATGAAGCATAGCTGAATATGTTTCCAAACCAACTTCATTCTAAGCCAAAGACTAGAAAATATGGTGAAGCATATCTTCCCTTTGATTTCACCTGCACAAGTGCAAAGGTAGGTCTCCCCTGCAGAATTGGTTTTCCCTTCGTCGGGAGCACGCGCTAGGCTCTTCAAATCACGGACAAACAGTATCCCACATTCTTGATTTTTAGTTCACAAACACTTGTTGTAATGACTAACTACTCCTGACATTTTGTTAGCTCTTTACACAGTAAAGTTACAGTGGGATAAAAATAACATCAGGCTGATCCTGCCATGATTTGTTCCCTCGGTTCAAATCACAGACAAACAGTATCCTACAGTTGTTTATGTTTTTAAACCCATTTTGCACAGAGAGGCATTTTTTGAAAAATGTATTGATAGCAATGTTGAATATTATTACACAGGAAAAAACAACTACACGTAAAATAATCACACCATGACGCCTCTGCCTTTCTAAATGGAGGGACAGTAACTGTGTGTATGTAAGCGTGTAAAACCTGACAATAGTCAGATTAACAGTATTTTGTCTCTATCTGCCATTCTGCAATTCATCTCATGTAAACAATAATGTGGCGTACAGCGTGACGTGAAAAAAGGCACATACCTTTGACGTTGCGTGACGAACTCTGTATTCCTTGTCCATACGTAAACGCAAAAAAGGAGATTTCAAAAAATCTCCGTTTTCGGTGATTCGAAACGCCGTTTACGTGTGGACGAAACAGCTGCGTTTTCAAAAATACCCGTGTAGGTGCGGACGTAGCATAAAAGAGTTAGTAGTTTATTTTCTTACTACCTGTAATTTATTGCAGATTACTTGTATTTGCTTAATTGTTTACTAAATGTTTGAGGTGTGAAATAAACCGCAATGGGGCAGAATATGGGTGTGTGTGGTTGGAGGATGTGTTTGTGCGTGCGCGCGTGCGGGGGGGCCGAACATTTTTCTTGTACAACAAAAGGGGGCCTAGCAAAAAAAAGTTTGGGAACCACTGGGCTAAGAGGTTTGGGAATGTGTAATCTGCAAACACTCTGACTCTTAGTAACGGTCAGTCAGCAGCCTGTTCTACATCTAGTCATGGTCGAAAAATAAAAAATACTTCCAGAACCTCAGCTTGAGGTACATGTTGAGTTTAGTCTGGATGTCTTTGTTAGAGTCTCAGATAATACTGGTCTGAGTATGTGCAGCAGGCGTTGTGCGGTCAGCTGTTCACAACTAGTAACCAAATCAGCTGTAATTGTTATCACACTATAATGATGATATCGTATGTACAATATGTCTGTTTGTATGATCCCATCTCCTCCAAGACGACTGGACCAATCTTGATTAAACTTTGCAGCAACATTGCTTAGGACACTGTGAGTGCCAACAACCAGAGATGGACAGTAACGCGGGTTACTGTAATCCGATTACTTTTTTCAAGTGACGAGTAGTGTAAGGGATTACTATTGCAAAAAAGGTAATTAGATTACTGTTACTTTCCCGTAAGCATGCTGCGTTACTGCGTTACTAAAACCGGGATTTTTTGGCGAGAGTGTCGCATGACAGTGACATAGGCGAGTGCGATGTTCGTGGGCAACAGCTGTGTGCAGATCAACAATGGATAATATAACGACTGCGGGAGAGCGTATGAGCGTGCAGCGTTTAAAGCGTGGAAGTACTGACCTTACTTTGAGTTTGATTCCGTAAAAAGTGACAAAAACATTAGCGTCCGCTGCTCACTGGGAAGAAAATTTCTTTTTACAGCGAAAAAAAACCCCCTAAACTTCAGAGCAAGCACCGAGCGCGCTGCCACGGAAATGTGAAATTCACAGAGAAACTCCCAGATTCTTCCACTGACCGCTGCGACACACCTGCACCAGAGGAAACCTCTGCCTGCTCCACTCCTGCTATACAGGTGAAAATAGAGCAACAGGACCACTGAGTCTTTGATTTGATTTATTTTCTGCTGTGTTTTACGTGCATCTATTTGAAAGAGTGAGTGTAAACACAAAAAACTATCTTATTTTATATGCTGGAATGTGCAGAAAATAGGTTTAAATGTTAAACAAATTTCTTTCAGTCAGAGAATGTTGCATATAATTAAGTTTTTGCTTGATGCATAAAGTTAAAAGATTAAAACTAATAAAACAAGTTTAAAAAGTATACTTTTTCATTTGATTACATTTTGTATGATGGATTATGCAGAAAAAGTAGAATTGGGCTGAAAGATCTATCGCTTTATCACCTATTCAGGTTGTAAATCATTTTTTTAAAAAGTAACTAAGTAACTAATTACTTTTGAAAATAAGTAATCAGTAAAGTAACGGGATTACTTTTGGGGGAGAAGTAATTAGTAATTAGTTACTGATTACTTTTTTCAAGTAACTTGACCAACACTGCCAACAACTATATGGCGTTTACAAATCTTTTATAACATACTTGTATATACATGTACATTTGAAAGATCAACTGAGAAATTAATGGAAAGTCAGATTGTCACAGATATCATAGCATCTTAAAATGATTATTGTAGTGTATGTAAACTTTTGGTCGATTACTTCTTTGTTGTAAAAATGCTTCTTGACGATAAATCTCATACCACTGAAAAACCTGCTTATTTCCCTTTAAATGTTGACACATTTGGAAGGAAAATGCATTTGTGGCTTGAGCAGCAGAGGTGAGTGTGCAGTATGTGCCCATGAATACTTGCCAAATCCGGCCTGCGATGACAAGCTTTGAATAGGAAGCTCATGTCAGGGTTTCAAGCATGTTTGCCTGGTAGTGTCAATCGCACAATCAATGGGCCTCATTCACAAATACTGCCTGCGCACACCAGCCTATTTTGTTCTTACCACAGTGAAAGTTTGTGAATCAGAATGGATCTAAACACACAAGAGTGTCTGAGGAGAAAGCCAGAAAAACCCACTTTCCAAAATAGAGGTAATAGAGGCTCTGAACATCATTTCTCCAAAGACACTCACTGAGACTCAAATAAAAAACAAAAAACAAGAAAAGTTTGGACATTAAAGTAGATGGAAATATAAAAGACAGTAGACTATAAGAAGAAAACAGGTATAGGACATGGAGCAAGTGATCTGTTAGCCTGACATCAGATGTTCACTGCAATAACAAAATCCAGATTCATGGATAACACCAAGACATTACACTAAAATAATGACATCCAGCAATGATAAAAGTCTTTTTTAATGAAAGATAAGGTACTTTAAGATTAGAAAGTAATAGTGTCATACATTTAAAGTAAAAGTGATTTTGAGTGATTGAGTCACATTAATTAAAGCCTAGTTAAAAACGTTTTTAATTAATTGTAATTAAATAAAAATTGGCATTTGTCTTGGCTTTTGGTGTTTTAGAAGACTAAATGATCAACAGGAAATTATTGTTATTATTAATATTATTATATTAATAGTTTTTGTACTAGTAGCAGTAGTAATACCATCAGTATCCAGTGTAAAATGAGCATTTTAATTTTGTAAGACAGCAGAGTGCAAACAAATTCAGATTTTAAAATATTGATCAATTGCAGATTTGCTCACGACCGTTCACTCGGACACACTGAATGAGACACTCCCGACACACAGAGTGGAGCAGGCAGCAGTCGCTCAGCCACTTTTAGTTAAAATCTGAAGATTGCTCATCCAAAAGACGTCAAACTCAGCACTGCAACTACTCTAGTCCCCAGAAATAGACCCACCAGGTTTAGAGCATCAGATGTCAAACAGAACAACAGAAAGTCAAGTGGAGGGAAAGAAAGAGAAAACCAGACCGATACAGCTCTAAACAACAACCACCCACAATCCCCCACCTGAAAAACATAAACATTTGCTTTCCTTTTCTTCAACACAGCAGGAACCTCAGTAGTTGTGCAACCGTGGTTCAGGGGGTTGGAAAGCTCATCTTGTAACTGGAAGATTGCCGGTTCGATCCTCAGCTCTGTCTGTCCCGGTCGTTGTGTCCTTGGGCAAGACACTTCACCCTACCGCCTACTGGTGTTGGCCAGAGGGGCCGATGGCGCGAAATGGTAGCCTTGCTTTTGTCAGTCTGCCCCAGCTGTGGCTACAACTGTAGCTGCCTCTACCAGTGTGTGAATGAATAGTGGAATTGTAAAGTGCTTTGAGTGTCTAGAAAAGCGCTATATAAATGCAATCCATTATCATTATTAGTTATACATACTTGTATTATCAGTACTAATAAAATACAAAAGTAATACTGCCACAACTGTGCAATTTCATTTAAAAAAGACATGTTTGTGTGAAATCTTGAGAGCTTTTCCATGTGCATTGCTTCAGTATCACGCTTCACGTCACCTTCACCAAAGACCAAAACGATCTCCAATATCCAGTGGTGCCCCTGTCTGATTTTCTGCTGAGCAAAACACAATTATGGTGAGCAGAGAGATTCGTCATGTTGATTTATCCCACACCTCACATAATGAAATTTCCTCACATTCCCTTTTGAGCAAGTTAGCTGAAGGGGAGGGGGAAAAAATGAGAAATTGAAGACGGGGTGACCCCTTGCACCCCACGTTCCTCTATTTAGATGAATGAATCGTACCTCTGTCCCTTTCATTTTTCTCAATTAAGCGTTTGCCATTTGGAATGCTTCCCAGCTTCATGATCATTAAAACCTTTGCATGTCAGAGGAGAAGGCTGAAGAAAGGGGGGGTGGCACGTTTAATTTAATTTCACAGCCGTCAACGCTACCTGCCCTCATCGACAGACACGAGTGAATACGAGGGAGGGGTGGTTAAAACACGGAGAGATAAATGGCAATAAACACAGCATCTATCTGAGGGCGGCTGGCAACATGAAAAACACTTAAATAAGTGCTGCTTTGTCTGTTTTCTTACATAAAAAGCAAAGTTTCACAACACTTTAAAATCTCCCTTTTTGTGATGTAAATTTGCTTCAGTTCAAACTGAAACACTGTAAAACGGAAATCTGTAATTCCCACAGAGAAAGAGGGAAAAGAGCAGTGAGCCCACCCAGAATTGAGTCTACAGTTTCTTTATCTTCCTCCTGATGCTGCATTGACCACTGCATAAACCCCTGACCCAGCGTGCTTCAGCAGTTAATGTGATATATTCATGTGTCGATAGCAGGAATGCAGGGGAGAAAATCAATGCTGATATAATACACTCACATTAACATGGGACAGAGGCAAGGCCACAGAGGAAACTTCCCTCCTCTAGAAAAAGTCACGTGCGCTCAGAACAAGCGCGTATAAAGAGGGAAAAAGCCAAACACACGGTAACAGCTGTGCTCTTTTGTTTATTCCTTAAAAAAATCCAACACGAGGAGTCAAAAACTGATCTGGATAATTCATAAACAGAAGTAGTGACAAGATGCATTTTCTTTAAAGCCGCAAGTCAGACAGACAGCTGGAACAGTGGCTTTCAAATCCCTAAAGGTTTCATTTAGAGGCAAATGCTAATTCTTATCGACCCGCCAGTCAAGTTGGCAAATAAGTGATGGCGGTCCGTCCCCGCTGCCTTCCCAATACCGTCGCAATCAGAGGAGGAGGCTGAAAGGAGAAACACCTCTGGTTTAATCACATTCGTGGTTTCTCTACCTCAGTGATTTGCACACCGGGGACCTCCGAGGGGGGTTCCACAATTAAAGCTTACAATGATCTCTCTTTGCATCCACAGGCGAAAAGGATCAACACAGTGATCTCAGTTTATTCCTAGTCGGGCACAAATATCAACCAAACCATCAACAAGTATGTAGATGAGAGAAGTAGAGTCATAATGAATCATTGTTTCCATGTTCCATGTGGGAAACCTTGAGCTGTTTCAGTGGATGGAGGGGTGATTTGTGACAAAACAGCAAGGGCAAAAGGGGAAGTTTACAAGACCTAGGTCAGGGGTCAGCAACCTTTAACACCCAAAGAAACATTTGGACCCGGTTTCCAGGCAAAAGAAAACACTGGGAACCGCAAATACTTTTTGACATCTAAAATGAAGATAACACTGTATATATTGTTTTTTTTACCTTTGTGCTTTGTGTGAACAACTAAAGTGTGTTGCTTATGAAATCCATGAATGATACAGAGAAAATTACATTTTATTTATGTAATGAACACATTTTTGAACTCTTAAAGAATTATAACAAAAAAGAAAGACACTCAGCTGAACTAAAATGATCCATGTAGCAAAGAAAAACTGTTGTGTACTGCCAGCCTTATATCACCTTTGGGCTTTTGGAGCATAGCAGAGCCTTGACCTGAATTTTAAAAAATAATTGGAAAAAAGCACTATGACACTAAAAAATTAAAAAATAAATATTTGCAAAATTCTTCATAAATATTTATTTATTTACTTATATTTATTTTACCTGGTAAATGTGTGTGGCGGGGCGTGGTCTGCGGTGCCGCTGCATGGGAGGCGGCCGCACCTGAGCTGCACCCGCAATCACGCCTCGCCGCCTTAAAGTCTGTGCTCTCTTTGCTGTTGTGTTGTCGGGCTGTGAGCTGCAAAGCTACAGCCGACTGCATGCGTACAGCAACCGTGTGTGAAAAGTGGTGAATAAGGAGATGCCGAAAAGCATGCTCATGAAAACATTGTCGGGTCTGCCATGATATGTTTACAATGGGACTTCTGCTCCTGAACCTCTGCGCACAGTGAAGTCACTTTCATCTTTACGCAGGACTGTAAGCTGTCATCTGTGCTTAACATAGTTCGCGGTGGAGCTGCTGACATAATGTGGATCCATAATTGGCCTACCCGGGGTTGAAAGTCTCGATAAATGCACGGCGGTTCGGCGGGTATACCGGCTTCCGCGAGTGTGACGCTTATTTTGAGTGATGAAAAAATAATAAAATATAATTTTATTTTTATATTTCAATATCACAATAATCTTCCAATTTAGAACTACAAGTTTAAAAAGAACTAATACAAAAAATACACTTCAGGTAAATACTTGTAATTTATTTTCCCAAACCACGCGGAGCCGCAGTATAAGGACTAATGCGGCTCCAGAGCCGCAGGTTGCCGACCCCTGACCTAGGTAGAGAGACCTGGACCAGGTTTGGAGATTGTATGGCTGACAAAAAGACAGGGAGTGGTGCTGGAGTGACCGGGATGGACAGGATTAGAAGTGTTTATCTCAGAGACAAGTTTGAGACATTTGTGCAGAGGATGGAGGGAGGAGATGTTGGACAAAGGATGTTGAATATGGAGGTGCCAGGCAGGGGCTAAAGAGGAAAACCAGACAGGAGGCTGATGGATGGAGTGAAGGAGGAAATGCAGACAGTTGATGTGACAGAGGAACGTGGTAGGGACACACAGATTTGCTGCGGCGACCCCTGAAGGGAGCGTCTGAACGAAGAAGAATAAATATGGAATCTGACCTGGTTGTGGTGCTAAAGACAATGTGTCCTCCCTCCTTCACACTCTACACAGGCAGCATCCTCTCCAAACAAAATGAGCACGTAGAAGCGAACTGGATTATCGTGATTTGTGCTTCCTGTGAGAGAAGGCAACTTGAGGCAATGCGACTCTATATTATTATTTGACCATATCTCATGTGAAACAGCTGAGGTATTTTCCAAAGAACATAAATGTTGGCTGAAGGTTGATAACTTTTCATTTCTGCTTTCACTTGTTTCCTTTTCACTCACTGTTGGGTTTAATCACTAAAATAAATTAGTTACACGCTGGCAAGGAAAGTACTGCAGTGGCTTTAGACACCAATATGACTTGGTTAGTGTTAGGCTTTTACAGTCGAGTTCACATTTTAGATGCACTTATTCACACAGCCACGAGAGATTACAGGCATTTAAAATTCCTAAAAGACGGGAAAGCCAATCATAAATGAATTACATAGAAATATAAAAGAATGTGCTGCATTTTGCCAACCTTGTGCCCCTTTTTATATTTGCCTTGGTGCATAATTTCAGTTTACTGGGAATTTGTTCTGTATGTACAAAATTTCATTACAACTAGTCTAAATGTTATTAAGATATTTCAGTGGTCCTGAAGTTAAAGATCTTCCAGGTCAGATCGTCAGATCCATCCTCTGAGAGCCATGAATGTGCAGAGATATTCAAATTTAGATCAAGGTTCAAACAACATTTGCATCGCAAGAGCCTCCAGATTCCTTAACAAACTAAATATGGGATTTTTGTTCTCAAAAATCTTTCATTGAAGCTTGTGTATACCGAAGCACCTCTTGAACTTAAAAAACACCCTCTTACAAGCGAAAGACCTCCAAGGGAAGAAAATGGTGCTACTGCTGAATTTTATGTTCATATAACCTCAATGATGTCAACATCTTTGACTATCAGCCTCCCAGCAGACATCCTGAAGTGAGTCTTGGGTTGAGCTTTGTTCATGAAGAGTGTGTAAGAAACTGTTGAGGTTGTTCTCGCTGCCTTTTCTGGGACTTTCAGAAGAGGCTACATAATGTGTCTGCTTCTCTTCTCAGCGGGACCAATTCCACTATCGAGCGCAGTCACCCTGCAGACGTCAACCCATTGATTTATACTTTCACTCCACTCCTCTCTCCATCCCTCCACCATCCCTGGTATACTATACGTCGGCACCGTGTCGTCCAGGACGTGGATCGACTCTTAATACACGCCTCGTACACAAACACACAAACACTCGACAGTCTCCCCACCAGGTTTGATTAATTTGGCTCGTAACGCGTGTGAGCAGAGCTATCACCAGCATCCAGATGTTCCACAGCCTTTTTGTCTGTACCCCCAACCACACACACACACGTACATACCGGGCACACACCTGCTTCCATGCCTTCTCCTTGCCTCCAGTAGTTGAGGATGTGATGCTGAATGTAGCATGCTGTTGTTTTGCTTATTCCTGCTTTGCTTTTTGCTCTCTGTGAGCCGTGACTATCTGTTCTGCATCAGAAGAAAGAGGCCTTTTTTTTCCAAAGAGCCTCAAAGAGATTGCATCAGCAACTTAAGGGAAGCTATCAAAGAAAATACAGCATGTGTGTGTAAAAAGAACAAACAAACACGCTCAAACACACGTGCATACGCCTTCCTCTTCACCCTAATCTCCAACAATCGCATGCAAACGCACTCATTTCACCGCAGAGTGTGGCCCTGGTGCTAACAGGCAGTTCCTTGGGAACAGAACAGGAAGCTTGAAATCACTCTCATCTCTCAGCCGTGGTGTGGTTGAGAATGAGGTCCCAAGCCTGTTCTTCACTTATGAGCCTTCTCCCCCAGCCTTCTCTTATCACAAGGCTGGCTTGCCTCCATCCAACCTCCAATCTATGACTAAATCCTAAACGAAAAAGAAGGAATGGGTTTTAGAGGAAGGCGAGAATGAGATAGAGGACAGTGGAGATGATAGAGCGCACAGGAATGTAGGAATGCAGATCACAGAGAAGATAGCCACCCTATGGATGGTGGGCAGCTTTCAAGTTGTGCAGGAGAGCACTTTTAGCAAGAAAAAAAAGAGAGAGAAAAATTAAGTGACTGATGTGATTTTAAGGGCTTTTTTTGTTGGTTTATCATGGTGGCTAATGCTGCACCAGCCTCCTAAGTCATCGTGGTGTTTAACCAATCAAAACAAACATGTAGCTAGTCATTTCTTAGAGTTATGCTAAAGTTACGGTGGCCCTGAGAGGTCAAACAAACTGCAACTTGAGAAAATACCAGCAAATATAGAAAACCTGCAAAAACACACAACAGAAATTTAAAAAACAAAGCTCAAAAAACAAACAAACTCACGAAACACAACAGAAGTGTTTCTGGGGACACAATAACGTGCGTAAGTAACAAGCTAACATAAACGGCTAATAGCAAACATGTATGTGCCAGATTCTGTGAATCATGCAAATAAGACACACATTACCTCAAATCTTTTTCCCCATTCACAATATCGACAAGTGTTTTGTGTTTCCAAAAACGCTTTTCTAATTGCTCATGTTTTTTTCTAAAGTTGCAGTGTGTTTGACCTTTCAGGGCCACCGTACAGAGTGCTACCAGTTAATTAAATTTTTGGTTGATCCCTGAGCTTTAAAATGACAGTTATTTTAAAATACAAGATAAATGGGGGAGAAGCTACTCTGCATGTTCTTTGGATGGCTATAATGATAAGTATAGGTAATTAGCAAACAAAGGAGGTCCTGAAGAACCAGTAAAAACAACCTAAATTTTATTCACAGCTCGACTCAGCTTTAAAAAAAAAAAAACAGAGAGCGAGTAAGTTATAATTAAATACACAGAATCTGACTCAGAAAATTATCATTTTCTATTCATGTAGACCAGCTCTTTCAAGAATGATGTATTTCTATAAATTAGTCAAGCTTTTAAAGCATAAATGATTTTTGGAAATATTTTTGACCTTTGATCGCGTCTCTATGACTCACTGTCTCTTGGCTTTTGTCAGAATGTCCATTTTCATGGAGTGTTTGCAAAGTCAAGGTAAAATGGTAAAAGCAAGTAAATACAAATGCATGGAAACCACACAGCACTAATGATATGGCAACACATCCAGCAGCCAACAGATGCTGGTGCACCCTCACACACATGCACCCTCAGGGTATTTGTATTTCTGAAGCATATGCGTCCCTGTTTTCAGCAGTTGGAGTTAATTCGGCTCTATATCTCAATAAGCAGCTTCAGTCTGTTCTCTGATCATCTGAGGAAAACACACATGATTAACATACCATAGTGTGCGCGTTTGTACATGTTAGTGTGTGTCTGGGTTCAACGCTCCCAAATGCAGATAAGTACCAGAGCACAGACCACCCTTTAATTCATGCAAACTCAAAGCAAGAGAGGGTTAATCAGTGTGATTGTTGGAGAGCACTGATATGAAGCTAAAGCCTGGACAGTAACGTCTTGTTGCTTTAAAAGCGTTATTGTTCTGTGTGTCTCTATATAGTGATGATGCTGAATGTTTCCCCGGCTCTGCAGTATCTGAATCCTTGGCACCCATCGTTAAGAATCCCTGAATATGCACTTTGTTTATCTGTGTGCTGATTTAGAGACAAACGCGGGGACATACATCAAGGCAAAGAGAACAAATGCATGCACACTCTCTTCTCACACAAACAACACATTAAAGCCAGGATGGCGTGTGCGGACCAGATTTCGTGTGATGTGCTAAAAGTCATGCAAAACTAAAGTCGTGCCTCCATCTGTCCTCCAGTTTGTTGTTGGTAGTTTTAACATGACACAGAGCGGCTCTCGATCTTGGTAATGTTTTGAATATTATAAAAATAGAAAATTAAAGTGGCTTTGAGTCTGTGGTGTTGTCAAGGGTACTCTACGTCCAAAAGAATCTGGAAATTTAAAAACAAAGTGTCCTGCTCTAAGGCTTATAGTTCAACTTTTAGTGTCAGCAGGAGAATTGTCAGGAACCAATGGTTAATCAATATGACACGCGCCATTTACTCAGCTCCACCAGACATCTTGAATTGTAGGACAGGTGTAACTGAACAATAAATCATTTAGGTGAGACAATTTTTAGAGTCTTACTGAGATATTTGATTTATAGGTAAACTGTTACACCCGTGCTTTTCAACCTGTGAGGCTAACAATGGAAGACATCTGCTTAGTCTATAATTGTCATTTCTTACTGCGGCCACAAGAGCCTTTACTTTGTCAAATGCAATAGCATGCACCGTGCACTACAAATACTAAAAACACTTGGCTACAAAGCAACTCATTTTCAGTAAGTAGGAGGAGCAACGCCGATGCTTTTGATAGTTAGCTAATAAATAAATAATAAATTTCTACATAGCTACAGCGACGTCTCGTCACCCATTAACTTTGGCCCTTCTATTGTGAAAGTGTTTTGGCTACAGTCATGTTGGTATTTTAGAGCCAGAAGTGACTATAGAGGTTTCTCACATGATATCATCTGCGCACCGCTGGAGAGTTGTCCGCCATATTGGATATGATACAGCCATCAACTGCAAGGTAAAACAGTCTTCCCAGATTAGAGAGTGAGTAGCTCCTTTAGGTTTCTGGCAACTGATAGATGAAATCAGTTGATGCACCAAAAACCAGTTTATGATTTTTATGGTCAGTAGCAGAAAGCTGGTTGGCTGTAGTTTGCATGGAAGATGCAGACTTGTTTGCAAACACTTGCTAACTACTAGCTGAGTACGGTAGTATAAAAGTTGAATGTTTGCCTTTGAAGTGAAAATTCAAACAGAAACACAAGTAAAGCAAAAAGAAGCCTTTATTTTGGCTGAAACTAAATCCACACTTGAGAGAATAAACAAAATTCAAAACTGAGATATGCCAGGAAGGTTAATAGACAGTGAGATAGAGACTGAGGGGACAGCACAACGTATACACATGAGGGTAATTAGGGAAAGACACAAGACACCAGTATGGAAGCCCGTTTCCGCCACTAAAAAAAAAAAAAAAGGATCCATAACTCGAAATTTCGAGTTATTTTCTCGAAATTTCGAGTTATTATCTCGAAATTTCGACATATTAACTCAAAATTTTGAGAAAAGCAACTCGAAATTTCGAGTTAGCGCTGCCAATCAGTAATCTACGTGAATGACGTCATTTCCATGTTACCCGGAAGCTGAAGCCCTCAGCTACAAATGCTACAGCTAAGCTACCGGTATTACATCCAGTCGTGAATGCACAGATTGCTGAGTGTTTTCAGCCTGGCTTCACAAATGATGAAATCCCTGTGTTATTAGCTGAATCACATGGTGTTACTATCAGCAAACATACTTTAATTTGTTGGGATCCGTTTTTGAGTGCGCGGTCCTGCGCCATATGCTTCCGGGTAACAAGAAAGCGACCTCATTCACGTATATTTTTGATTGGCAGAGCTATTTCGAGAAATATAACTCGAAATTTCGAGTTACTTTTCTCAAAATTTCAAGTTATATTTCTCGAAATTTCGAGTTATTATCTCGAAATTTCGAGTTATGGATACTAGCTTTTTTTTTTTTTTGTGGCGGAAATGGGCTTCCATACACCAGGGACAAGTAACTACCAAAATAAAACAGGAAGTGAGAACAACTACTAAGAGGAGAAAACACATACACAGCAATGAACTTAACATCAGGGAGTTGGCACAAGAGGATCAGACAGGAGACACAGAGGAAGCTATGAATCGGTTATAAGAAGAACTATAACACCAAACAAAGAATCTAACCACAAGGCCCAAAACCCACAAACACACACAGTATCATGACAGAAAAATAAAAACTTTTTGTATGGTTTGTACCTCACAGCCAGCCATGTAATTATTCAGACGAGTCTATTAAAAATACTAAAAAAGGCCTTAACAGCACAAACACTGCTATTAATAGTTTACAACATGCATGTTTACATAAGTAGGCAAATACAGTCACACTGCCCGTGCATATAAAACCACAATAATCTCAAAAGTGGAAGCATGTGGTTCCCCAGAAATCTTTACAATCTCTACAAACACAGTTTGGTTTTGATGCCAGAAAATAACACTTCAATATTTTCACAAACAAAAAAAGTTTTTTTTAAATGAGTTTTTGTTTATGGTCCATAGATGTGTTGTTTTTGTTTGCTTCCCCCCCCCCCCCCCAAAAAAAAATCTATTTGCAATTTTTTTAAGACACTAAATGTTCAAACAAAGCACTGTTTGATTTTTGGTGGTTACTTCATTTGGAAATTGCACTGGAATCAGCATTATGACCTGACATGTACAGGTGTATGCCATTTGATGGAATTAAACTAACAGTTAAATTTTGTTGGATTATTGTCACTTGCGGCACCCCATCAAAAAAAATTAAAAAACACAAGTAACTGCGTTAAAAAGCAGCAGAGCACACGTGTTAAAAGCTGTGGTTTAGCAGCATAGATGCCTCACTGATCTCGATCCCGCATGAAGTGCTCAGTGTTACAGAGATGTACTGTTAAATCTGTGAAGAAGTCTTTTAAGGAGAGAAATTAAATACAATTTCCACTGAGCATTTTGATAAGAAGCATCTAATCACCAGGATTGAAATTCTGCGACGGCTGAAACGCTTGTTGAAAACTCATTAAGAACACAACAGCGTAATTCACGTCATTTACAGATTCTGTGACTATTTCGGATAAATTCGGCAACTATGGCAAATTGACTTGTTGTCAACTGCACTGGCAGAGGGTTTGTAAAGCACTGCAACTGAGTCACGCCTCATGGCAAATCCATAACACCAATGGATGTTGTTTGTATTTTGCAGATTTTACACCTGATCGAAGCTGAAAAATCAAAATCTACTAACACTATCTAAACAATGTGCATAAAATAAAACCCAGAAGTCTGCAGAGAAATCAGAATTTCTCCTGAGGGGGTATAAGTAAGAGAAGTGTAATAATGCCGAACCACATCTGGAGTGTGAATACAGTAGAATAGAAGAGATGGAAAAACGCTCTAAATAAACTAGACCAACACTTTTATTCTTAAACACCACAAAGTCAAAGCCACCACCTTTTTCTTTGCAAGTATCTTCCCTCTTTGTAGTGCTAACAATCCACCTGCCCTGTGTGTCTGTGTGCGTGCGTGAACACATGTCTGTGATAAAGAGAACCACAATTGGCACACAGTAAGTGGGATGTCTTTGAAGCCAAGTGTAGTGTTGAGTTGAGGGGAAAAAAGGCCATCATTACAGAGACGATAACTGAACGCAGACAATAAACATGTTATCTGTGTGCGACTGTGAGTCGGTGTGTGTGTGTGTTGCACTGACAGAGTGTGTGCTTTTGCTCGATGGATTGTGTGCTGCACTGTGTATAAGTGGGTTTGACTGTACATGACAGAGGGAATTGGCATCACTGTAGTCGCCCAGTGGGGATAGGATAAAGGTACAGCGTCCATGAGAAGTGGCAGGTTTTATAATCAGTTATTTAATATAAACATTATTACACATTAGATGCTCAGCACATCCTTCTTTAACATAAATGATGTTTTTATCCTCTAATTATTTCCATCTGCTTCAGCATTGCTGTTGTTGGGTTTTTCTTAAGCAACGACTTCCACAGACAGAACATGTGGCTTTGTCACAGTGCGACACGAACCCGTGCGAGGAAATCAAATTCAGGAGGGCCAGGCAGCAGCCTAATCTGTTAATTTATCTTTTTTAATATGTTCACAAAGAAATCATTGACTATTACTGTCACAGTCACACGTTGTCATTTGTCATAATGATTGGTTGCTGAAGTTCAAGAGGTCTTATCTAATATTGTTACCAGCCAGCTGAGGGATAAATGGTAAATGGTAAATGGCCTGCATTTGTATAGCGCTTTTCTAGTCCCTAAGGACCCCAAAGCGCTTCACACTACATTCAGTCATTCACCCATTCACACACACATTCACACACTGGCGATGGCAAGCTACATTGTAGCCACAGCTGCCCTGGGGCACACTGACAGAGGCGAGGCTGCCGGACACTGGCGCCACCGGGCGCCACCGGGCCCTCTGACCACCACCAGTTGATGATGATGCTGAGATAAGTGGAGCGACCACAGGCTCCCCTTGGTTAAGGCCTGCACCCATTCCTGTTGCTGGCTAGCAAAGCATTCAGTGTATATTAAGCCTGTTACTGTCACAAGCTTCACTGGCAAATATATTCAAAAATAACTAACTAGACATATATATCACATGGAAGATGTGGAAGTGGCATGGTTGTTGGTGCTGGGCAGAGTGGTCTGAATATTTCAGAAATTGCTAATCTAAGGGGATTTTTACCCACAGAACCATCTCTAGGGTTTACAGAAATGAGTTTCAGTTCTATGAGTAAGAATTTTGATGCCAGAGGTCAAAATAGCAACACTGTTTCAAGCTGATAGGAATGCTACAGTAACTCAAGCAACCACTTGCTACAACCAAGGTATGCAGAAGAGCATCTCTGAATGCACAACACATCAAACCCTGATGAAGATGGCCTACAGCAGCGGTCCTCAACCCCGGACTGGTACTGGTCCATGAGTCGTTTGGTACTGGGCCACGAGAGTTGAGGCTCGGGTGTAAAATTTATGGTTTTCAGGGTTTTTATCATTAACTAGGTTTCCCTGGGTCTTTTCCCGTGTGTTATGAATAAATCTTCTTTTTTTTGGTACCGGTACTGGTTTTATTTTGTTGTATTTATCCGCGACACCTTAAAGGCCGGTCCGTGAAAATATTGTCGGACATAAACCGGTCCGTGGCACAAAGAAGGTTGGGGGCCGCTGGCCTGCAGCACATGAAGACCACACACTGTCTGCTAAGGACAAGAAGGTGAAGCTACAATTCACACAGATTTCCCAAAGTGGAACACAGAACATGTAAAAAACATTCCCAGGTCTGAATCTCAACTTCTGCTTTGACATTTAGATGGTTGGGTCAGAATTTGGTATGCATAATATGAAAGCATGAATCCTGCCTATCTTGCATCAACAGTTCAGCCTGGTAGAATAAATGTAAAGGTGCGGGGAACATTTTCTTGTCACAATCTGAGCCCCTTACTACCAGTGGAGCATTATTTAAACCCCACAGCCTGCCTGAATGTTTTTGCTGACCATGTCCATCTCTACATGACCACAGTCTGATGGCTGCTGGTTTCTTGAACATAACAGTGAATTCACTGAACTCAAATGGCCTCCACAGTCACCAGATCTCAGTTCAATAGAGAACACATGGGATGCGCTTGAACAGAAGATCCAAGAATTGCATTGCTTAGCTTTGTTTAGGCTGTGAAAGTAAAGTATGTTAAATCTAATCAGTGAATCAATAAGTTTTCCTTTCTTCAATGTGTGTGTGTGTGTGTTGCAAATGAACATCTCATCATGTGGAAGATATTAGCTGGTCACAAATTCAAAGGACTGTGTGAGAATTCAGACAATGAGGTTAAGGATAGAAATAAATTTACAACTACACTCGCATACAGAACCCTCAAAAAAACAACTCGGGCCATGTTATTTACACTAAACCACAACACGATACCTAATGGAAGCACTCACTAGAAGAAAACACACTCAAAGAGGAATCTCAATGATCCCTTGAAACCTGACTGAGGCCGAGTGAAGCTCCAAAGTAGAATAAACAAGTAAAGCTTTTAGATCAATAACTCAGAGCAAAGCAGGACACAGGGTGCGAGCAGACAGGCAGTGAGACGGTGTAAGTTGATTATTTGTGAGCTGGGGGATTATCCTTTGCCATTCATCCTGCGTCATGAACCCTTGCCACCTGAACAGAAAAATAACAGAGAACTAAGAGTCAGGAGAAGCTAGTGTAGCTGCACGCACTCATATCAGATATACAGATCTAGAGGGTGAAGCAGTATCCCGCTTTCTCTTTTGTCTCTCCGCCCCACTCTCCCTGTCTCAGTTTCTTTGTTGCTCTCTATTTAGTTTCTACCAAATCTCCCTCCTCAGGCATCAATGGCCAGCGGGGAGGTTCAGATTTCAAACTGGCTGCATGACAGTGACATCAAACCTGGGACAAGCCTACTGTGATACAGATCATCAGAGAGAGAGAAAGAGACTAACACATAAACACACGAATGAAAACAGAATGACTAAGGCTATTTGAACTAGCCCTATCGATGTGCGTGTGTGTGCGTGCGTGTGTGTGCGTGTGTGTGCGTGTGTGTGCGTGATGCACGGCTCAGCAAGGGGAATGTGTTTACAAGTCATATCACAGAAAGCACAGCGGTCCCAAACCTGCCAGCGATGCCTGACATCTTTATCCAAGCAGTCGAGCCACTTCTCCCAAAACACACCACCCATCCAAGTCACCTTGATCAGGAGGGAGATCGGATATCAAGGCTTCACTGCACTTGAAAACTGCACACACACACACAATAAACTCCTCCCACCCACCTCATAAAAAAAATCACCCAATATGAAGACAGAAGTGTGAGTCATCTGTCTGTTGTTCAGAAAAACAAACGTCCCTTTGAATTTGTATTCTGGGAGCAGAATGAATAGCTCAAAAAGGCTGCATCATCCACTAATCATGTAAAGTAACAACAGCCGCATCATGCAGTCCTCAGACTTAAATTCACAAAGCCAGCTCACGAATTGCACCCGGCTAATTGTGAGCTGACACAATCAGACAGAGGTCAGCAAGTCAGCAGTAGCGGCTGTGAAGCAGCATTACTCTGCTGTACAATGGATCATCCTTAAAACACTCACAGCCACAAACACAGTACACAGCCTTTGGTTTAAATACAAAACGCTTATCATGCTTATCAGTCAGACTGATTGTTTAACCTGCTGACCGAACACTGGACTATGAGTGGATGTCCATCCATAGCAAACGCTGGACTAACTTTTTGAAGTTATTGTTACAGCAGGACTGCTGCATGGTGAAAACTAATGGTGACAATTAGCCACTAATTCAAAAATTGTGACTAAATCCACTAATAACTTTAGATCACGTAATCTCAACTGAAACAAACCACCTCAGGGATCAGAAGTATCACCTTATGAGACATAAGACCAGACTGGTCCAACTTTAACTCCATTAAACTGTTCTTAAAAGGTGTTTAGATTTTAATATTTGTATGGTACATGCAGGAGACACAAACCCACCCTACAGCAGTCACAGTTAGCGTTCCCCTAATACTGGTCCAAAGCCCAGATAAATGGGAGGGTTGGATCAGGAAGGGCATCCGGTTTAAAATCTGCGCCAAATCAAACATGCAGATCCGCTGTGGTGATCCCTTGGGAAATAAGGGAGTAGCTGAAAGTACATGACTAAAGCTTTAGTTAGACTTAGAGTCCGACCCTGAGACTATCTGATTATATTCAACTGATCGTCATTTTTAGTAGAATGTAATTCTAAATCTTTCTCGAGCTTTATAGTTTGGTTTTAGGTACACGTGCTTATAATCAGTAGATAGATCTGTGTAACTGTAGAGTCTTCACCTCACAATATGAAGACTACTATTGTGATTCAGGGCTACATAAATACAACTGATTGAATATCTGGATGTCAATGGATCCGTCTGTTACTTGTACCTTTATGCATGAAAAACTAACTTCACTATATGTTTGGCATATATTGTATTCAGATCAGTCTTGAAAATGAGTATAAACACATTGTAATCCAGAAGTGTGTATATAGGCAGCACCAGGAGGAGAGACCATGAGGTATGGTCCCACTCCTGAAATTCAGATAAATTAAGCCCAACTAATGTTATTCAGTGTTTCCGTAATATTCAACATTAATCAGCCACTGAAGAAGCAAAACAGATGCCAAACATTAAATCCCATTGGCTATTTCTGATGAGCTCTGGGGATTGTTTTTCAAGGTTTATAGCAGATTTTTAAAAAGCTAACATAAAAGCCAAATCACAGTCCCTCTTTTTGCTCCCTACAAGTACAGTTCGCTTGCAAACCCTGCCAAAACATGACTGGTTACTAGAACTCCGGCTACCAAACTTGGATTTAATAACTCGTGCGGATTAGCAACAGAAACCAGGAAGCTTTCTGTAGCAAAAATGGTTTTGCCTTGCCTGCAGCTACATATTTACAGATCCACATTTTGTATCTGTTCAGAGAGATTACTGAAGAACTGCTTCAAACAGGGAGCTGCTTTTTTCCTGCTTTTTCTCCAACTTGTGTGCAAATTGGAAAATAAATGCAGAGGCATCTATGCAAGGGCAGACGGGAGCATCGCTATTTATCAGCTCCTTATGGCTTCTTTCACACACCTGGGTCCCCTTGGAGCTGTGATGACACACACACACAGAGCACATTCCTCGACACAAATGTTTCTGTGGCAGCTACAGTTACATACACACAATAATGATCTGACCCGTTTTGATACATAATTATGAGAGAAATAATACAGAACATTCAAAAAAAATATTTTATCTTAAAATAATCTTCCACTTAAACACTCATCAGATGGCCGCTGAGTAAGTCAGCGCTTCAATGCCCAAAAAAGTCAGACTTAAAAAGCGGTAACGTTGGATTCCCGCTCTGTAGAAGACTCTAATTACACTGGATCCTTCTAATAGAGTCACGCTGCACCATTTAAAGACAACAGAGACACACTGCAGACGTACAGAGCTCATTACTCACACAAACAACACAGTTCTCACGGGACAAGGAGATTAATGGCACTCTTCTTATGGCGCATACGTACTGTGTGTGTGAAGCAACAGGACGAGACCGAAAACACAGCTATTCAGAGCAAACAGAGACAGAAGCAGACTTATTTTCAGTCCCAGGCGGTCAAGCGCAGGGCAAGACACTACAACATTTCAATTTCAGGGAAATTTCAAAGATTCTCGAGGGCCAACGGGTACGACTGGGCGGCGGCGAGCGAGCAGAAGTCAGGAGTGTTGGAAGGAAGATGAAGAGGCGATGAAGAGGCAGGAGGGAACAAAAGGCCGAGTTGAAAGGCAGAGCTGAAGTGCAGGGGGTGAGAGGGGAACATATTCTTGTGAAAAATCAGCAGCAGCATCATTTTCCTGTGACGTCTCTCTTTGAGACACAAGTAAGGCATCGTAGTGATAATTGCATCCACGCTTTCACTGTCAGGAGTGACTGCGGTCTCTTCTGACGATCGCATTTTTTGCTATTTCTCTTCATCTCGGCCTTTCTTTAGAAATGCGCAGCCACAGAGTGGAGGCTTGCTGTCGTAAAAAGGCAGGGCAGATATCACGATTAGGTCCTCTGACAGGGAGCGCATCCCTCTCTTATCCAGCTGAAGGCCTTTCACTCGATAGAGGACGTTTGTTCCTCTTACAGCTTCTGACAGGCTGTAATTCTGTTTTAGGGCCGAAAAACCTCAAAGTGCTACAACAGTCTCAGCAGCAGTGAAACTTCTTTTTTTTTATTTCAGACAATATTTCTCTCTGGATTAGATGAATACTCTGTCTCTCCTCGGTCATACAAAGTGCTGATTGCCCTCGTGACCTCTCCTGAGGGTCGTTGACTTGCCCTGGCCTCGTGTGTGCCCAGACTGTGTTAAACACTCTGGCTATAAAAGGCAAAGGAGAGATGTTAGAGGGGATTAGGACCTCCGTGTAACTCCTGTTTCTCATTAAAAGTCTTATCTCCACCACAGAGACCCCCGTATTTCCACACTGACAGCTGACCGTATATAATTCTCCCACCAAATCTCTAAATCTGTCAAAACCCACAGTGGTGCCAATTTTCTTTCAGTCATTGCAGAGCTACTTTTCATTATGTGAGTGGCCTAGTTTTCATCTATTTTATTTTGCATTATATCCTTTAATACTGTTTTATTCATGTCCTTTATTAATAAAACACTTCCTTATATGACTATTCTATTCTGCCTCCCTACAGGGATTGCTAAGACTGCTTTCATGTTGCAAAGCTGGCAAATTTTTATGGATGTGAGGATTCTTTTTCATTTCAATTTCTGTTTCTAAAGTTTATAAATAAAGAAACAATTAAATATGAAACTTTCTTTTAAAAATAATGAAATAAAGTATCTTTAAAGGTAGAAATAATTACTTTTTTGAACTTATATGTTCAGAAAGGCAATGTGTTTTCTGAAAGAAGCAAGCTATTATTGGCTAGTATTTAAGGATTAAAACACTGTTTAGTAAAAAGTTCACAATTGAACTAAATCGATTGAAGTCCAATGAGCGAACTCACCTGTTGAAACTGTGTTTAGGGTTAAAGTTCTGCATAATCAGTGGCTGCTGTGAGAAACAGGTGCATGCTGTTTCACATTGTTCGGTTTGAGTTTCAGGAGTCAGACATAATACAGGATTTTTTAAGATATTTGGCAGATATTTTTTTCTTTCAGACACACAAAACATTTCCCAAACAATTGTTATGTGTAGTTATTTATGAGTCCTGACTAAGACAATATGACAATGCGGTTTAATCATGTTTTACTGTCACGGCAAGTCATGGATTCGTTGTTTATGGTCTGCCCGCCTGACATTTTAAACACGATGACAACAGTGAACTAGGCCATCTCGACACTCATATCATGGTTAAAGAATGTTTCTCCTGTGTCTTCTTTACTTTTTTACATTTTCAATTATCAGCCATGATCAATGCGGATACCGATATATTGGCAAATAGCTAACATCGGCCGATATATTAGTCAAGCTCTATTTTTAGGAACAATAAATAAAAGGATTAGGATTCAACGTTATTGTCATTACACATGTATAAATAAAGGGTTACAAAATACAGTTTGCATCTAATCAGAAATCCAAGAGCAGTAAGTGCAATAAGAGCAGATTATATACAGATAAGAGTAGTATAAAAGGTGGGAATAGCTATTAAAAGATTCAGTACAAATAAGTTACAGTATACGGATGTTTATATAGCTATACAGAGAGGAAAAGTACTCATGTACTATGGACAAATGTACAGATGTACTGATGTATACAGATAAGAGTAGTGATAATATTTAAAGTGTACTAATATTATCAATAAATAATAATGAAATATCACAGTGACTTACAGATGCACCTCTACTTTCTAGTCCAATGCTACAAAAATGCCAAAACCAAGGCTTTAAAACTGTCATCCAGAAATGAATAGATGACTTCACTGTGGCTATGTCCATCTTTTATATACAGTCTGGTCTACAGCCACACTGGCTGCTGTATGAGATGCTACTTTTGGGCTATTTGCTAAAGTATTTAAAAGGCAGTGCTACTGTCTGCCATGCAACATTTTTGTTTTCCATGTTTTTTGACAGTGTCGTAGTGTGATGGAGTGTGCTGAATAACATTTTCAGGGATATATTTATATATTTTTTCCATCTACATTTATGCATTCGAGGGAAAATCGTTTGAACCATCTTTAAACCTCTGTCTTATGAACTGGTTTTGTCACACTCGTGTGACGTGGAGTAAACTGATGAGGCCATGGTGACATTCTGTGACTTGCTGGTGCTGAGATCCTTTGCAGACCATGACCTTAAAAACATCTCTCCTTCAGAGCTAATATACATTTTCATCCTGCCATGATATTCACCATTAATGTTTGATGATGGCTGAAGGGAGAACTTCTTGTTATTGTCAGAGATTAATCTACAATTAGCGAAAACAGATCAGATAGCTGGTATGTTCTGCTCTTGTGCAAGTTTCGGTGTTGTATGAGTGCGCATTAGCTGTGTGCGCATGTGTGTGTGAACGTGTCATGACAGATTGAGGGTGCTGGGAAACTCTGGGGAGCGATGACATCTCCTGCCCCTGTGGCTCCTGTTGAATGCGATCTGCGCTCACAGATACAGCCCGCTCTGCCTTCGGCAACATGAAGAGAAAAAAAGAAGATGGCACAGGTTTCCAAGCTGTTACGCTCAGCCTGTTTTTCTCTTTCTTTCTAGTTTGGTTTCCCTCGTTTGTCTTTCTCATTTGTCTTCTCACAAGAGACGACTTGTATCACATAGATGTCTCATGCCTGAGAAGCTTTGCTCCCAACCTTAAATTGCTTCTGTGTGACAGAGAGAAAGATGAGCAATTTGCAGCCAGTTGCCACACTTCATATGTCATCACAAGAGCTGCTGAAAAGGTATGAGACTTCCCAGGATCTGTCTTTTTTTTGGCAAAATTTACACTCTGTAAAAACTGCGAGTGTATAAGCTGTAGTTCAGTCGCTCCTGTTTCTCTGCAATCATTCTGGTTGATGAACAGCAGTAATAATTCATCCTCTGCTTGTATGAACCAGTTCAAACAATCCTGGCATTTCATAGATTAAAATCCAGATCATGAGCACTTTTTTTTAACTAACGAGCATAAACTCCACAGACTAGATTTTTAAAGGGTTCAAAAGATGAGCATGGTGAGAAGCATTAGACTGATGAGAGGCAAACGACAGCCTGCGTTTCTCAAACTCTGTCAAAAAAAAATGTAAAAAAAATTTTCTATACTCCACAACTCTCTGAAAAGCACTGGTTAGAAGTTGAGGACCTGGGGAATTCCAGCTATGATGAAAGAGTGCAGCTAACTCCAGAGTAAACAGGGAGAGAACGAACCAAGAGACTCGAGAGACAAGGGAAATCATTAATGCATCAAAGGCTGTCAAAAGAATACTGTCTGAAAGTGTAAACACAGCAGATGGTGAGCATCTCATTCCTGGACAGGCGCTTCAGCCCCACTGACACAGTATTAGCCCCCACTGAGGTTGTTTGTAACTGCCTGTCACTGAGAAGGGATAATGGGGAAAATAGCAGGACGGATTATAAGATTAGTCTGTGCAGTCTTGACAACACGAACAGTGATTAGCAGACATACACAGCCTCCAACACATATTAAAAAAAGAAATCATTACTGTTATTACACACTCATTCCTCTTGTTTCTGATAATTCGGTGCTCACCAAAGTAAGTGCTGAAACACAGAAACATAAAGACACGGCTAGAATGAAATGGGACCGAAGCAATCAGCACAGCAAAGCATATAGGCAGACAAACGTGATACATAAATGGGAACGATTATTGCAATCGGGAATAATCGATATTCTGGGCCTGCTTATTTGGCTCCATTATCAACACTTAGAGCTGCAGCGGTGGCTGTGAAATCAGCTACAGAGAATCTTGAGAGACTTTCAATTTCTTAAGTATCCAATTTTCGTAATTTGTCTTAAATATTATACTTCCGATGTGAGACAAAACACATTTAAATCTGAGCACACCACCAGAAATCCACCGAATCGTCACATTAAAGAAAGAAACTGAAACAGCTAATTCTGCACACCTTTAACACTGTTGGCTTCACACAAGTTTTGAAGAGTTAAAAGTCAAAAACCACATCAAAAACACTCATGATGACATAAACAATCCAGTGGCACTACAATCGCTCTTAAAGACTCACTTCCTGCTCCCTTCCCTTTTATTAGCCGGCTGCTATACACCGGGCTGAGCCTTTCGACACACTTTATGCCTGAAAACCACAGACAGTATGCACTTTTTTCTCCACACCTGAACAGACTCACTTGCCACAACAAACGGAGTCACTTACACAGCTGCAGAGTGGCTGCTGTTATATTGAGTTAATTTAACTTAGCTGCTCTGTTAATATGGCCCACTTTGGCCAGTTCCTCCACTCACGTGTTTACAGTTTGGAAACTGTAAACACGTGAGTGACTGATTGAGTCACTGCAGTCTGGTGCTCTGTTCTAGCAAAACAACCCACCTACTCCATATGTTGCTGATATTTGCTCATGCTGGTTTAGGCATGTTTAGTCTTTTTTAGATAAATTAAATTAATAATTATTAAATTAATTAGATAAATTAATTTGTTACATTCTTGTTATAGTGCTTTCTCTCATTTGATACGCCAATAGGTGGCATCAAACGTGCATATGGCGTAGTATTACTATACCATATGCCCGTTTACACATCAGCATTACCTGCATGTACAAACACTCAAACTTTAACTCATATAAGAGTCTAGCTGTATAACTGAGTGCCAGTATTTACAAAATGTCACAATATGATTTCATTATGCAGAAGTGTACAGCAAGAAGAGTAGATCTCCATGTCAGCTGAGCCAGACTCAAGGATGACACGATGAAGCACACGGTGAAACAGTCTGGCTGTTGACATGATGATCTCATCTCATTCATCCCTCACTTTCTGCCCAGGAGCCTCATCTTGACCTTTCAGTCACATGCTGAAAGACTGAATGAATAAGAGGCTGCTGAGTGAGACCAGACTTTAATCAGTTTGGTCCCGGACTGGACGGTCACTCCATCAGTCTCCCTGTCTGTGTGTTCCAGCGACGTGCCCTCTTTTAACTGTAATCAGAGAGGCGAGTGAAGTGAGGGTTGAGTTGGGACAGAGAGAGCAGAGGAAAGGCAGATCATTCCTTCTCTCTCTCTCTCTGGTACTGTCTGTATCTTTAGAGTATGTCTTTGCTGTCACAGATTAGATCACAAGCTGGGGAGCATCCATCCCATCAGCGGATCAATCAGCGTGAGCCACAGGAGCAGCCCGACGCACACAGGACATATCAATTAGGAGGGAACTGTCTGCGCGCTTGGTGTGTGCCTGTGTGTGAGTGTGTGTGTGTTCAACATCAGCGTGCAAACGTGAATTCATAAAAGGCTGATGTGGTGGTGAGCAAAGCTCTCAGGTCAACAGAACGATTAGGAGGAGGACAAATGAAAGGAAACGCCACATTTTAACACCTTGAAACCTAAAAATGTCATCTTAAAAAATACAATCTTCTGTAGATTACCTTGGCTCATTGAGTTTAAACAGTGCTTATTACAGAGACATTAGGCACGATCAGTTTCTGAATCTTTACTGTTGGTCATATGCCAGTTTCATATAACTATAAAGACACCTGGAGCTTTTGCTCTGTGGAATTGTGGATGAAACATGAGGATGAAATTCAGCACGAAAATGACTGAAATCATGTGTGGGCGAATATGTGCATGTGGATATGTGGACATTAATATATGAGTGTGGTCCTCATGGACAGAGAAAGAACAGTACACAGCTGACTTTCTTTTAAAGATACCCGTGTCTCTACAAGCCTGTGGTCTCGATCTGAGGTCCTCCTTCATATATGATACCTTACAATCAACCTCATATCATATTCTCTTTGTCCGTAGAATAAAAGATAGAACAGATAAAACTCTGTTTGTGTGTGTGTGTGTGTGTGCATATGTGGGTGTTATCTATAAGCCAGACAGCACTGCAGGTGAGAGCAGGTGTGTGATTTAAGAAGCATCAAGTTAAGTGAATGTGAGGCCCAATGTGGTCAAGATAGGAATGTGGAGCCCTGTCTCTAACATCCGGTATGGGCTGTGCGTGTGTGTAAAGGGAGAACCTTGCACCTGCGGGTACCATCTATTTGATAGAGATGAAGTGGTATGTGGCCATCTAAATACACAGAAGCCCACACCTACATCTACATGCATGGGACAGCCTCTAATCTCAGCCAGTGCCAGGCATCTTTCACTGGGGTAATATATTGTAGTCTCCAGGCTGAGGGGAGTGCAGACAGTGACTCACTTTCGCATAGTGAACCTCTAGAAGCAGCTGTGAAACACTATCAGCTCGTGTCTGCCTGAACAAACAAAAGACTGATTTGTCTTACCAAAGACTTACTGTACGTGTCGTACAAAATTACAACAAAAAAACCCCAAATGTTGTGTATCTAAAACATTCCAAAGTAACTCAGCATTTGAGATCCTCTGCCTGTTGCATTTTCCTATGTAGCTGCATCAGATCCAAGTCAGCTTCACCACATCACCAAATGAAAGCACAGCAATAAACAAACAAGGACATCAAGTGTAAAAGAGAGCAGTGATTCATTAGTATCCTCAAACTATGACACATGAACTGTAATTGAAACTGTGCTTTACTCTCTCTATGTATAATAACATGAATAAAAGGTTGTCAAAAAAACAACAACAAAAAAAAGATACTCAGATGATAACGGAAAACATTTCTAGCGGATTAGACAGTCATTTGTGGCAGAACTGATGCCAGCAGCGACCACCAGATGACATACAACTTCAGACAGTACTGCTGTCGACAGACAGGCAAAGAACCTGACTAACAGCTGAAGTAGCTAATAAAAGAATGCAGCTTTTACCTTATTTAATGACCTCTAAATCATTTCCTTTTGATTTTGTAGTGTCAATCCGCAGTTTGTGTGCTTAGGTTTCCAAAAGCCAGCATTGTGAAAATGAGGCAACTGAGGGCAAAACACTAAAGGGGGATGTCATGCTGGCTCTATCCATCTGTGGTTTGACATTACTTTCTCAAAGAAAAACCAACAAACTTTGACCTGTTTTTGCTGCAGATCTCACCACTCTTTGACATCCTTCCCCGAATCTCCCTGATACTGGCTACAATCCAGCCAAGTGGTGATGTTTTTGTGAGAAAATATTCCCTCTGCTGCTCTCTCTTCCTTTGCTGGGGACACTTGAAAGGCCCGGTTTACTGCTGCTTTCTCCTTTTATCTGTGCAGACCTGCTGGATCAGCAACTGTCCATGCAGAGAGAATATCTCAGCCAGTTCAAAATATTATTTGTGTACATTTTATCAGCCGTGCATAGAATTAAAGCCACAAGTGGATGCATTTAAGTTGAGCATATCATAGTATAACAAAATATATTTAAAGAAGCAGATCCGCTTTTGGATAACGTGTATATTTACTTTCTTAGAGTTAATTATACTGGATAAGTGGATTGATGTATGAATGGATGGATGGATGGATGGATGGATGGATGGATGGATGGATGGATGGATGGATGGATGGATGGATGGATGGATGGATGGACAGGCAATAAATATGAAGCCAATATGAATTGCAAACTACTAAACTGCAAAAAGAGAGGAACTGTTGGCCTTGCTAGCTAACTGTGAATTGTCTCTTGGTTTTTGTAGTTTAAAAAATTGAGTGTTTCAGGTGTTGATGCCTTTTTAAGCATCACTGCAATTATTTTCTGCGAGATTTTGGAATTCTCTGTACAATGCACCCATTTACGTCTTCATTATGGATGGAATTTGCTTACCAAACGTTAGATAATATCTCGACACTGCACTGCTCCATGTAGGATCAAATCTTACAAAAAAATAAAAAAGGCACAGATGCAATGACCAAAATGCAAAATTTCATGCTTTAAAATCGTCTATAGACACATCACAGTAGCTTTGTCTATCTTTTACATAAAGCTGATGGATATGTTATCCAGTCTCATGAGTTTTGGAACTGGTAGTTAGCTTATTACCTTTAGACAGAACTGGCTTATCTGTTTTTATTTGTTTATGTACAGATATTTTCCTAAATGGCCCAAAATTATTGCTTAAGACAAAAAATATCTAAAAGACTTTAGTTTGATCATTGTCTAAACATTAAAGTTACAGATTCTGCTTAAAACTTTTCTCTTTAAAACTGTCAAGCTTTTGGAATTTCTTGATAAATCTGTCCTCATCCTTACACCTATCCCTAGCATCCTCATTGATACCTCCATCAACCTCTCCTCATTTTTCCTACCTGGCAGCTCCATCTTCAACATCCTTTCTCCACTATATCAACTTTCTTGTCTCTTCTAAAATACATATTATGTAACAGATATAAGGTGAAATCACTTTCCCCCCTTTAGAGGCTTGAAGAAGCTACACCATCATCAAAAATATTACCTAAATATTATCTAGCTGATCATTTATTGCGTTCCACCACCACCTTCCTTATTTAGCTTCCCCATACTTGATTCCCTGGTGCAGCTTATGAACTCATGATATGATTTTTACTTACGGTACATGTGCAGGAATTTACTGTAGTCTGGTCAGCGTACAAATCCAATGGAGCATTTTTAATTCACTTAGCAGAGCAAACACATTCATTTACTTAACGCAAATGAGGAGATAATAAACACAGGTAAACCAGTGTGATTTGAGAAACATTAGATAATCAATCATTGTGTGCACATGACAGTTACCGGTGGTCTCAATCCTTCAAAATGACTTTCAAAAACCCAGAATTCCCCATAACACAGATGGTACAAACAAAAACACGGCAAAGCAGCACAAGCTATGAGCAGCCTCTGAGAAGAAGATCAATCACTGTATAAGAGGGACAAGGATAAAACGACATGAGAGAAATGTAACTCAAAGCAAAGCACGCATAAACATGCGCACACGCGCAAACGTGCTTCCAAGCGTGTGTGTTTACGGCTGAGGGCCCAGACGTGGAGGACAAAGCAGCTGCAATCAAACTGCTACAGACACAACAATGAGTCATCCTGGCTGTTGTTCTCCTCAAACAGTCACTGGTGGGAATTCCTGGGAGGCGTCCACAAGTCATATTATTGCGACCACACCTGAGTCAGTCTGCTGGCATAAGTGTAACCAGTAAGCATCTGCTGTAGATCTACTTAAAAACAGGTACAACAATCACGACAAACAGCACAGCACCTGCACATAGCTGTAGTTAATACTTAACACTTTTCTCTTAGTAAACTTTGTTGACTTCTGACTTTTTTTGTGTGGAATATTGCATATTATTTTTGGAAAAAAGAAAGGAAGAGAACGCCAACATGTACAGTGGCTTGCAAAAGTATTCGGCCCCCTTGGACTTTTCCACATTTTGTCACATTACAGCCACAAACATGAATCAATTTTATTGGAATTCCACATGAAAGACCAACACAAAGTGGTGTACACGTGAGAAGTGGAACGAAAATCATACATGATTCCAAACATTTTTTGCAAATAAATAACTGAAAAGTGGGGTGTGCGTAATTATTCAGCCCCCTGAGTCAATACTTTGTAGAACCACCTTTTGCTGCAATTACAGATGCCAGTCTTTTAGGGTATGTCTCTACCAGCTTTGCACATCTAGAGACGGAAATTCTTGCCCGTTCTTCTTTGCAAAACAGCTCCAGCTCAGTCAGATTAGATGGACAGCGTTTGTGAACAGCAGTTTTCAGATCTTGCCCTGATTCTTGATTGGATTTAGACACCAGACAGGTCAGGGATAAAGTTATTGAGAAATTTAAAGCAGGCTTAGGCTACAAAAAGATTTCCCAAGCCTTGAACATCCCACGGAGCACTGTTCAAGCGATCATTCAGAAATGGAAGGAGTATGGCACAACTGTAAACCTACCAAGACAAGGCCGTCCACCTAAACTCACAGGCCGAACAAGGAGAGCGCTGATCAGAAATGCAGCCAAGAGGCCCATGGTGACTCAGGATGAGCTGCAGAGATCTACAGCTCAGGTGGGGGAATCTGTCCATAGGACAACTATTAGTCGTGCACTGCACAGAGTTGGCCTTTATGGAAGAGTGGCAAGAAGAAAGTCATTGTTAACAGAAAACCAGAAGAAGTCCCGTTTGCAGTTTGCCACAAGCCATGTGGACACTGTAAACATGTGGAAGAAGGTGCTCTGGTCAGATGAGACCAAAATGGAACTTTTTGGCCAAAATGCAAAACGCTATGTGTGGCAGAAAACTAACACTGCACATCACTCTGAACACACCATCCCCACTGTCAAGTATGGTGGTGGCAGCATCATGCTCTGGGGGTGCTTCTCTTCAGCAGGGACAGGGAAGCTGGTCAGAGTTGATGGGAAGATGGATGGAGCCAAATACAGGGCAATCTTGGAAGAAAACCTCTTGGAGTCTGCAAAAGACTTGAGACTGGGGCGGAGGTTCACCTTCCAGCAGGACAACGACCCTAAACATAAAGCCAGGGCAACAATGGAATGGCTTAAAACAAAACATATCCATGTGTTAGACTGGCCCAGTCAAAGTCCAGATCTAAATCCAATCAAGAATCTGTGGCAAGACCTGAAAACTGCTGTTCACAAACGCTGTCCATCTAATCTGACTGAGCTGGAGCTGTTTTGCAAAGAAGAATGGGCAAGAATTTCAGTCTCTAGATGTGCAAAGCTGTTAGAGACATACCCTAAAAGACTGGCAGCTGTAATTGCAGCAAAAGGTGGTTCTACAAACTCAGGGGGCTGAAAAATTACACACACCCCACTTTTCAGTTATTTATTTGTAAAAAATGTTTGGAATCATGTATGATTTTCATTCCACTTCTCACGTGTACACCACTTTATTTTTGTTTTTTTTCCACTTTCATGTGGAATTCCAGTAAAATTGATTCATGTTTGTGGCTGTAATGTGACAAAATGTGGAAAAGTTCAAGGGGGCCGAATATTTTTGCAAGCCACTGTATGCGGGGTTTAATGGAAAATCTGATCTGATTACAGAGCACCACCAGCAAGAAGTGAATCATTTCTTTAATTTCCTGGCCTGAGCTGTTGACATCATTACACAAAGACATTACTGAATTTCATATTGATGTTTGAAATTGCAGTACACACCCTCTTTAGCCATAAACTGCAACTTCTGCAGTAAAGAGAGGAAACAGCCCTTAAGTGCAAGAACCAGCTTCGACCTCATCATCTCTGCTGTAAGTTGCAAAATGAAAAAAGCAGAGAGGCCTTCAGAGGTGGAGGACTCATGTAATATGCATAGCCACTAGTCTTTGAGTGTGCCTGTGTGTGAATGTGTGCGAATGTGCGTAAATGGTAAATGTGTGTGTGTGTTGGCTGCAGCTTTCATGGCAGAATGATAGAGCAGTATGAAGAGAAGGGAGACAGGCAAGGAATAAGAAACAGATAAACATGTTTTGGACCTGGCGATGGTTCTCCTCTGTCTGACAGATGTGAAAGGACTGCAGCCGTCCAGCAGAACAAATATGGGGGAAAAAATAGAAACAAAGGGGTGCAATTCCCACTTCCCTTCTTCCAATCTCCCTCTGTTCATCTTACCTCCTCTCCTCCATCGACATGTCATTGTTGCTTGCTGCCGTGACACAACTCTTTCACTGTGGGTGAGCGTGTGCAGAAGCAGAGATAATCAAAGGGCTTCCAGCTTATACAAAAGATAGGGGAGGTTAATTAGTACTGTAAAGAACATTAATATTGGAGAAAAAAAATCTCAGAAACATGCTCGACACTCTTCCCTCTTGATGAAGAGTAATATCAAAGGACAGAAATGCTTTCAAAGGCCACATTAAAGATACATTAAAAAAACTCTCATAATAATGATCTCAAAGCCTACGAGAGGACTTTCCAGTAAATTAAAAAGAAAACTGATGAATTGGACGGGATGAAAGTTCAGTCTTAATTACAGTCCAGCTCTAATTGACTGGTAGACCAATTACTGTGGTTTTTGTGGGTAATGTATCAGTGAGCGAGCAGAGCCAAGTGCTGCCGTGCTCATAATTACAGTAGACATCAGATTAGACCAATGAGTGAGCGTAGCATACACAAATATGCAAACACACGCAGGCTTTGATTCATAAGCACACATTAGGCCGAGTTTATCCATTTGGGTACAATCGCGACAGATGCTGGGATACAGCGGCAGAATGTAATGAATGGATGATTCAAACATGCTGCGTATTAGTAAATGCTTTGTCAGGCCTGCAGATGAAGTGGTCGTGGAGTGTTTCTCCAGTAAATATTAATTGTTTTTGTGTAAATATGAATCTGTTCTGTTTAATTAATGAGACTTGAGAGCACAAACTCAGAAGAAAATACCCAGATTGCGGGAGGCGGCGACGGTGACCAGTCGCATTATTGTCAACCTGCAAGCGGCACGCACTCCGGCGTGACAAGACGCACGTCTGTGACTGATATCTGATGTCAGCGCGCGCCGTGAGACGCAGGTTATCGTGCCAACATCACACAGCACCTAAACTGTGTCAGACTAACAGAAGCACGAAACAAAGCAGTGCAAGTGCAGGGTGTACGCCTAATCCACTGCTCTGCTTCTGCTTTTTTATTTAATTTTTGCTAAATCAATGAGAGCCGAAAGCCTCGAGCTGGTCGAGCTGTGATGAAACAGAATGAAACGCCGGCCATTGACAGCAAACGAGCGCGCGGCGTTTTGGGGTCTTGTCTGTTTGCGGTTGTGATAAAGATCTGTTTATTAGGGAGTTAAGATGAAAGGATAAAATATGAAGAACTGGCGTGTTAGAAAAAGAAGCACGGATTCACTGCACACCCACTCTCAGACACACAGAATATAAAATGAGAAGCAAGCAGCCTGAAGGGCGGAGCAGAAAAGCCTCTGACCAGAAACTAAAAACTCCAATTCCTTGAGCAAGGCGCTTGACCGAAAGTTGCTCCCGCAGAAATGTAGAAAAGTCAAAGGGATGGGAACGGCTACATTTAGAGCCCGAAGGCATCGGGAAGCTTCAAGAAGGGCAAAGATGATCAAAACAATAAAAAATAAAAGTGTTGGTAATGTTTGCTCTCTAAGAAAAGTTCTGCCACTCAGTCAAAGACATTTTCCAGGAAGAACTCTCTGAATACTAATAGTGACATGAATGATGGTCCAATCATTCTTACTCACGGAGTGATGGAAGAAAAACTCACTAAGCGTAATTTCATTTTTGGAGGAACACATTCTGCTAATAGAGTCTGTCGCTCTAATCCAGCCTGATATGGAAAATGTATTCATCTGTATCGGAGACATGATTGACACCTGGCGCGGGTACCATATGGGCTCCGGCGACAGCGGCACTGAAATAACACAGCAGGTGCTTTGATCAAAGCAACTTCCTATTTTCATCACTACGCTTCTGAGGACATCTGCATAGCGGCTTTGCCCAAGGGAACGCTGATACAGCAAATCGGGCTTCCTCGGCATCAGCACAATGAAACTTGATGTGTGAATGCGTGTGTGCGTGTGAGAGAGGGAACACACAGGAAAACACACTTCCTTTCCTTCCCCAAGCCGCCAGGGTCAGAGAAAACACTGAAGGACTCTCCCTGATGAGGATGAAGATAAGTGGGCACAGTTTCAGAAGGTTGTACAAAGGGGATCCATAAAGGGAAGTATTCACTGTGCACCATACAGCCTGGGTTATGTGAAGTTTAGCTGCAAATCACAAACTTTTGCCAGCAAAAAGTTGGTCCACAAATGAAAATTTCTAATCTCAGTCATTTTTATTCATTCTGCTGCGACTGCAGGATTCATTGATTCATTGGAAAGTGCAGCCATGGTGTCACCGTTTAAATTTAAATACAGTTCTCTAAAGTACTGTGATATAGGCAGATAGTAGAAAAATGGCCCAGTTGTTTCTGCTGTTTTGGTGGAACGCATAAGCTTGAGCATGAGAAAGAAACTCATCCTGAGTCAATGAATATGTGGACCAGGAGCCAATATGATAACAAGCTCAAAAAATTTTAATTCCACAGGCAGATACAGCCTAATGTTCAGGGTTTAGCAACTGATTTGGTTGCAAATTAACAAATATTAGCATGCTGGTAACATCTGAATACTGAGAGACAATTATATGCCGGTGCTACACTGGGAATCTATCCGGTGTTTGCTGAGATAATGTAGTCAGGACCAAAGTGATTCAGAATTACAATCCCTAGAGCCACAAAACTAAGATAAAAATCTATATTTAAATGACTTTTTCTTTAAGTTCGGTTCTCACTGATTGTTGTTAAACTGGCAAAAAAATGTGTTTTGTGCCAGTATAAACTACAACAACTGCTGCAAAAAATGTCTAAAAAATGCTAAAAACAGCAGAACTATTAGTGTTTTTGTGTTTGGAATGGTTCATGCAATACACTAGTTCCCAATGCATACCTACTTGTGCGGTACTCAAATTGCACATGAAGCATTCTCCAATTATTTGCAACATTTGACTCTGAATGTCAAAACGCTACTTACCAATTATGATATAAAAATTATTGTAGTTAGGACGACGGATTTACACACACTGACACACTAAACAACTCCACAATGCAATTAGTTTGTGGTCTTGCATGCAATGTCTCAAAAACGTAATATACCGCCTATGGCTAGCTATCTAGTGCTGACATCATAATTGATACTGATAATGGAGTCTCCTCCTGGTTCAAATTATTTGGTGGGCCACCTATTTTCCACTATAAAGCCATGGAGGTGACCACTGAGGCCTCAGTCACCCAGGCCTGAACATCAGTCAGCAAAACCATGGCAATAATTTCACATTAGCAACTGCCAGCAACCTCCAGCAACCACATGCCAACTAGCAGCAGAACACACACTTTTCCCTTGCAACTGGTAGTTATCAGGGAGGGGACACCAACAGGAGTTTTAGCAAAAAATTTTTACACTGAGCCCTAGCAACCTCCAACAATCACTTGCAATCCGCCAGGGAATACACATTTTTCCTTGCGACCAGTGGTTGCAAGATGGTTGCCAATACGTCTCTAGCTCTGTGTGACTGAAGACTATATGTAAAAAGTGTTAAGAGCTCCACAGACAATTTTTTAACATTTGAGTACAACAAAAGTGTACATGGAGAGAAAATGACTGCATGCAACTAACTATTGAAGTATGTAGGACTTGAGTTGCAATGCAAGAATAAGGTCTTTTCTTTAGGAAGTCAAATATCAATTATAGTGTTTCTGTAGTTTCTGCCTAAAGTCCTGCCATTTAAAGATACAAATAAGACAAACAAGGCCTCTGGATCCTTTGGATTTACAAACTTCTCATATTTAAAAACCATTACCAGTAATGCCAGACTTTACTTATGGCTCTCCACTTAACTATCGATTGCCATTTCACTCCTTTTATCTCTGCATGTAACAATACGAAAAGCCTGAGCCGTTGCTACTACTCCAGATGGAGCTACACAAACAACTCCAACTGTACAAGTGAGGGAAAAAAACAACACTGTGCTTCATATTTCTTTCAAGAGCAGAAAAAAACAAGCCTTCAGGCATATCCCTTTCAAGTCCTCAACCCACGAAGCTCCCAGAGAGCTGGAAAAGTACCGACTTGCAGTCGAATCAATAAAAACAGGAAAACAATCAATGCAGCAAATAAACTCTTCAGCATGTTTTTATGTAAGGACATAATGTAAATGATCTCCATATGTTAATATGGCTATAACCCTGCAGGGAAACAGCTGAGATTAAGCTCGTAGTGAGTGCTTGCACACTCACCCGGGTGTGACATGTCTTCAGCCCTGAACAGATAACGGCACTGCGAGAATCTGTCTGAACCCTGTAGCATGACGAACCCCCAACCCAGCCCTCAGCTGCCTCTGAGTCTGAGCAAAATAAACCGGTATTACCAACAAAGATTAAGGTAAAGGTTCTGTTACTAAGAGGTTTACAATTATACAACAATTATAAGAAAAACATGAATATAACACACAATAAAAAGGATGAGTTTGCGCACGCCTTCCTCTCTAATCATCCTCAATGCAAACATACAGAGCGCATCGAAGGAGCCGTCCAATTCGATGGATCCTGACCACTAAGAAGAACAGACCGATAAAATATGCATGACAGGAGAAAAGGCTCCCTGCCGTAGCGCACAGAAACTTTCTGCCTCCCTCTCTCTGAGCGTAAAACATTGATGGCAGCAGTGCTCGGCGGTGCAGCAGCTGAACCGCTGTATTGAATGCTGAGCTGAACCATTGGAGGGTTAGCAAGTTCACATCTAATTCTGGACTGCACCCACAGGACCACTGGGCTGTGAAAGGAAAGAGCTGGGCAGTTTTGCCTCGAAAAAAGGCTTTTCCTGGTTTAACCAAGGCAGTCATGTATGTGTGTGAGTATTCAGAGTATAAAGTTTGCGCGTGTGTGTGTGTGTGTGTGTGTGTGTGTGTGTGTGTGTGTGTGTGTGTGTGTGTGTGTGTGTAAGCAGTACCAGGCAAAACTTCTAGCTTAGGCTTCTTAGCTATTTAGGGGCTAACTGTGTTAAGCTCTTCAAGATACCTGGAACAACCTGACTGAAAAGTGAATTTAAAAACTTTGATTTACTTTTAATGTGAAAACTTCAAAGGTCTTTTATAGCGAAGAGTTGTGTTTTTGTTTTGTTTTTCAGTTGAATTTTATTCATATAGTGTAAGAATATAACGTGAGTCATGTGACAACGTGGAACAAGAGTTGAACCTCTTCCTGCAATGCTGCTACAAGTACAAACGTCTTGTGACAGGTAGGGACAACATGTAGCACATTTTAGGAAGTCAACATCCCTCCATCCATCCACACCTACAACTAATTCAGAATCACAAATGAACCTAAGATTCACGTCTTTGAACTGTGGGAGGACACCAGAGGACCCAGAGAGAACCCATGCAGAAAGGCCTCAGTCAGCCGGTGGATTCAAACCCACCCACTGCTGCCTTCTCGCTGTGCAGCAACTGTGCTAGCCACCTCACCACAGTGGGCACCATCACATGTACCCTTAGAAGTTTCACTTTTTTTGGGGGGGTGGGGGGGGCTCTACTCAGCTCTTCCCAGGAGGGTGGCACGCTTCCCCCCCTTTTTGGTGGTCCTCCTTGGGTCCTCGTACTCTGGGGCCTGGATCTCCTCCATACCTGCTTCATACCCTGGAGGACGGGGCTATGGCTCCCCACACTCCCTAGCAGATCGTTACATGGAGAAACCTTTGGAATACAAGCATGCTGATCCACACAGGTATGCACACGGGTGTTCACACGGGTGTTCACACGGGTGTTCACAGATGCGGACTACACCTTTCTTGGCTGCTGCCTCAAAGCACATTGTGCGCTGTCTATCTTGCGTGCTGCACAATATCGTTTATTATTTAGTATCTACTGTTATCTACTGCTAGCTAGTTTATTGTGATGGTGCTGTATTTATTATGTTGCTCTTTTTTTGTTTGCTTTCTCTTCTGTTTTTTTTCTCCATACAGGTGATCCAGGTGTTTTGTTTGTTTTTCTTTCTTTCTTCCCCCCTTCTCACGTCTCTTCTCCCCTTTGGTTTTCTTTCTCTCCCTCTCTTTCTGTCATTCTTTCTCCCTGTCCTATCCCCCAGTCATGTCTGTCCCGTTTGTAGCAACTGAAAATAAAATAAATTCATAATTATAATAAAGGTCAATCAAATGGACCAATATGGCAAGGCCATGATGATCCACTTGGTAAAATAAATCCGCTTGGCATCTTTCTTGGCCTTAAGACAACAATTCTGATGGCTAAAGATCCAAACGGGACAAAAAAAAAGAAAGAAGTTTCACATTTTAAAGAATACATCTTCCCAATACAAACACACCTACACTGCCAAACTTTATAGTAACTGTAGACAAATCTCCACATGGTGAGTTTCTCTTTATAAAATCAATCCAGTTGCACTTCATAACTGCAAGTTCCCTGCAGCTATGAGCTTTTATTTCTAACTGCAGGGAACTTGTGCATAATATAATGAACCCCTGGTCTGCTGCATTGATACTAACTATTGTTGTAACTATTTAAACACGTCACAGTAGTGTAACTTCTTTCCCTTCCGTGTGCCCCACTCCTAATCCCAGCTACTGCTATCTGCTGAACCGAGTATATTTAAGTGCACAGTGTGAAGGGTTTAATGACTAACCGAGTTCTGCTGTCACAGAAAGTTTTCAGGGCTGAGCTGTAACAGCATTTCTTGAGTTATGACAAAGAGTTCCATTATTTGTGGTGATAGCCACAATTTCCTGCTGCTAAGTGCCTCGACAAGGCTCATGCTACGGAGAGTGCATTATGTTCCGGTGACAAACAGCAACTTTAGATTTTTTTTCACCAGGCTCACTCAGACATCGAAGATTTTCAGTTTTTAATAATATGAATGTCAGCAAATTATTTTTCCCACGTTTGCAAAGGAAAACATGACAACCCTGTGTTGCACCACTAAAGGGACAACACATTTACTTATAATTTATTGCTTGTCATGTTGCTCAAAGCTATTGCACAGTGCGAGCTAACTTTAACCTAAACTGCACGTCTACAACATGCTTAACATTTAATATAAAATTGGATATGTTCATGGTTTAAGTGTTTTAAGTGACAACGGACAAGACAAGCTCACACCTGGCAGTATAGGTGGAAGCTTTTGTTATTTTGTTACAGATCTAATAGAAATAACACCAAGGTTTGTCTCAAAACTTTGTGTTTTACTTTTGGTCTCATCTTTCATTTATTCATCATATTCTTGCTTTACGTCTGGTGATTCTACACATGCAGTTGTTACACCACCTTCCCGCCTTCATTCCAATGTCATTTAAATGCAGACTTTATAATCACTGCCCAAATAACTATTTGGAGGTGCTGTCAAGATGGTCGCCAAGTGGAAAGACTTCCTTCAAGAAGGACTTTGCCGATAGCGATCAGGGAAATCTATCCTGTTCCATTGGGGCAATCAAGTTTTCATTTTCCCTTATAGCATCATGGCTTAGGACCATACCACCCTGAACAGGGCAACCTCGTCTGCTCTCAGAAGCTGAGCAGGTCAGGTCTCGTTAGTACTTGGGAATACCCGGTGCTTTAGGTGCTTAGAGCCTGCAGGGGCTCAGGTTGAACAGTGGGTCATCTACCATCGGAATGGCAGTGGATTAATCCCTGATTCCTTCAGTCTGCATTCCGAAGTACCCTTGGGCAAGAAAGTGAACCCCTGATGTATCCATGTGAGTGTGTGTGTGAAAGTTAGAAAGCGCTTAGGCATAGATAAAAACATTGTATGACTGTCTGTGTGATCGGATAAATGAGACTTGTATTAACAAAGTATTTTGGGTGCTCAAACAAGTAGAAAGGCACTACATAAATACCAGTCCATTAACCATTTACATGGTGAAAGCAACACTCATAGACAATCTAAACATTAGACAATGCAAAACATCAAAGGCATGCAATTTTTTAAATGGCATAATCACATCAGTTTATATATCATCTACACATTTCATCCATCAAATACATCCTTGCTATCTATTCTGCTCCATTAGTTTGCACTCTATCTAATGTTGCTTTAATGAAACATGAAACACCTCTTCTAAGTGACTAAAGCTCAAATCAGAATCAGAATCAGAATCAGAAAGGGTTTTATTGCCAAATGTTGAGCAGGTTTACAACATTAGCAAATTGCTGCGGTGCTTCAGTGCAAACATACTGTCATAAATTACGCTTAAATAGACATGAAAAAATAAAAATAAGAATAAGAATTAAAAGTGCTACGTAGATAGATATATACATGAGTGCAGGTGGTGATCAGTGCCAAACATGGAATGATGCAGTGAACACAGCGTAGGGTCATGTGTTAGTGGTGGGAACAGTCATACGGTTATTGTTCATGTGTTCAAGAGCAGAGGGGAAGAAACTGTTCTTATGGCGAGAGGTTCTGGTGCGAATGGACCGGAGCCTCCTGCCTGAGGGGAGCAGGTCAAACAGACTGTGTCCAGGGTGAGAAGGGTCAGCTGAGATCCGAGCTGCACGCCCCAGTGTCCTGGAGGTGTACAGGTCCTGCAGAGATGGGAGTCTGCAGCCAATCACCTTCTCAGCAGAGCGCACAACACGCTGCAGTCTCTGTTTGTCCCTGATAGTGGCTCCAGCGTACCACACGGTGATGGAGGAGGTGAGGATGGACTCGATGATTGCGGTGTAGAATTGCATCATCGTCTGTGTTGGCAGGTTGAATTTCTTCAGCTGCCTCAGGAAGTACATCCTCTGCTGGGCTTTCTTAATGACGGAGGTGATGGTGGGCTCCCACTTCAGGTCCTGGGTGATGGTGGTACCCAGGAAGCGGAATGAGTCCACAGAGGTGATGGGGGTGTCAGTCAGGATGATGGGGGGGAGTGGGGCTGTGTGCTTCCTGAAGTCCACAATAATCTCCACTGTCTTCTGGGCATTCAGCACCAGGTTGTTGTGGCTGCACCAAGACACCAGACGTTCAACCTCCCTCCTGTAGGCAGACTCATCCCCGTCCGAGATGAGTCCAATAACGGTGGTGTCATCTGCAAACTTGATTAGCTTGACAGACTGGTGGGTGGAGGTGCAGCAGTTGGTATACAGGGAGAAGAGCAGGGGAGAAAGAACACAGCCCTGAGGGGAGCCGGTGCTGATGGTCCAGGAGTCCGAGACATTCTTTCCCAGCCTCACATGCTGCTTCCTGTCCGACAGGAAGTCAGTGATCCACCGGCAGATGGGATCAGGCACATTCATCTGGGAAAGCTTGCCTCGGAGATGGTCTGGAAGGATGGTATTGAAGGCAGAGCTGAAGTCCACAAACAGGATCCTGGCGTAGGTTCCTGGGGAGTCCAGATGCTGCAGGATGAAGTGTAGGGCCATGTTGATGGCGTCATCTACAGACCTGTTGGCTCTGTATGCAAACTGCAGGGGGTCCAGGAGGGGGGCCGTGAGGGTCTTGAGATAGGAGAGAACCAGGCGCTCAAAAGACTTCATGACCACAGATGTCAGAGCCACGGGTCTGTAGTCATTTAGTCCAGTGATCCTAGGTTTCTTGGGGACAGGGATTATGGTGGAGGACTTGAAGCAGGCAGGCACATGACATGCCTGCAGTGAGGAGTTGAAAATGCCAGAAAACACTGGGGCCAGCTCGTTTGCACAGTGTCTGAGGGTGGCAGGAGACACACTGTCTGGGCCGGGAGCTTTCCGAGCATTCAGACTCTTAAACTGCTTCCTCACACCTGCTTCATGAATATGAAGAGTTGTGGTGGGAGGAGGTGGTGTGAAATCCTCTTTTGTGTGGGGTGAGGAGGGGGTGTTGTAGGTGAAGTGTTTGAAGGTGGTGATGGCTCTATGGAGGGGGGAGAGGTGGGGGAATGAGTGTCCAAAGTGCCTCTATTGTTGGGGCCGTTGGAGGTGTGAAGGCTGCCTGATGACTCGTCAAAACGGCAGTAAAAGTTGAGTCATTCTCTGAGATCTGCTGCTGCATCTTCTCAGAGTGCTGATGTTTAGCAACGTCCACTTCTTTAGTGAACCTGTACTTGGCCTCTCTGTAGCAGTCCCTGTCTCCGCTTCTGAACGCCTTTCTCTTTTCCAGCCACAGCTTTTTGAGTTTAGGAGTAAACCAGGGTTTGTCATTGTTATAACTCACCCTGGTGCGTGATGGCACAATGCTGTCCTCACAGAAGTGGATATAGGAGGTGACAGTGTCCGTAAACTCGTCCAAGCTGTTAGAAGCAGCCTTCATTGTGTCCCAGTCTGTAGACTCCAAACACGTGCGAAGCTCCTCCACAGCCTTGTTGCTCCACAGTTTTTTGGTCCTCACGACAGGTTTGGAGAGCTTCAGCCTCTGTCTGTACGCGGGGATTAGGTGGATCATGACGTGGTCAGAATCTTTGTATATTCACACCTTACTCTAATCCATTCCAATCAACTCTGAACTAAGTAGTGATGAGCAAAATGTTCTCCACTTCTTTTGACTCAGTTACTTTCAGCACCCCAAAATATAGTAACACAGCACAACATGTGGATGTTGACATTTCCACTGTCTGTCACAGTCACTATAGAAAACATGGGGATCAAAACAGGTTTCACTTCTTGCTGGAAGGAGAAAGGTGACAAAGAGAATCTTGCCAGCAGTTCATTTCTTCCAATCTGCGAGAAAACTCACACCGTCAAAAGCCAAACTGATGATATGCACACCACAAAGAAAACCATTGTTCTTAATCTGCTTGCTACATTTTATCAGCCCACTTTGATAGCACTCTCTCAACACTTACACACATACTTGTAGTGCTGGGAAAACAAACACTCTTCTGATCTACCCTCCTCGGGGCTTTGTGGGCTCTGTGAAACCTCTGTCTATCTAGACAAGAGTCAACCTGGAAACGGAACAAAGACCCAGCTCCTCACTTCGCATTGTTATTTAGCAAAAGCTGTAGCTATAATAGACACACAGAACTGGATTACACACACACACACACATGAAAAAACACGCACCAGAGGCTTGCCAAAGACTCATTCTCATTTTCCCAAAGCAACATTGATCTGATACTGGAGTCAGACAGAGAGGTATGAGAGTCTGGCTGTAAGCAATAAGAACCACTTTAAACACATCATTAACCATAGCCTGTGAAAGTCCACATTTGTCAATAAAGATTTAACCTGGCCAATGAATCTAGTCTCTAATTATGCTTAGTTAAATGCCACTTGCAGGGTTCTAAATAAGCTATAGATGAGGACAAAGTTTATGTAAATAAATAAGAGGAGACAAAAAGTAACAATCAAGGGTTTGTGCATCTGAACAGAGTGGGTAGGGGCAACTCAAGCCCTAAGTTTTTACATATAATGTCAGAAAACAGGTCAGGACACCTGTAGTCACCCTTTCTCAGAAAAGGAAACAGTTCTCAACAGTGGAAACGCTGTGTTTGTAGAAAGTAGAGGAGGCACTAGCAAACTCTGCCACTGACCAAAACAATCACTGCTGGCAAACTGGAAATACTCCAGGAAATACTCACCGACAGGGAATACTCCTTTTTTCCCTAGTGACCAGTGGTTGCCAGGTAATCCCAAATCAGTCTGTAATCCTGTGTAAATGGGGCTAAGGAAGCTTGCAAGAATTGACTGATGAATTAGTACTCCACCCCGTGGTCACGTCCAGCCACATCAAGATGGAGGTCATAATGATACCTCCATCTTTTATATACAGTCTATGACTATTACACACGATGCTCAATCTCACGTCACATGTAGAACTTTCAGCATGGTCACCTCCCTAATATGGTGTGTGTACACCAGCGGTCCCCAACCTTTTTTGCACCATGGACCGGTTTATGCCCGACAATATTTTCACGGACCGGCCTTTAAGGTGTCACGGATAAATACAACAAAATAAAACTAGTACCGGTACCGAAAAAAAGAAGATTTATTCATAACACACCTGAAAAGACCCAGGAAAACCGAGTTAACGATAAAAACGATAACAAAATAACGCTGAAAACCGATAAAAACGCTGAAAACCATACATTTCACACCTGAGCCTCAACTCTTGCGGCCCGATACCAAACGACTCACGGACCGGTACCGGTCCGAGGCCCGGGGGTTGGGGACCGCTGGTGTACACAGAATTACTGCATCAAATACTGTTTATTTTTAAAACCAGGAGAGGCACAGTAAGCGTCTTCCACATATTAGAGCCGGTCTAACGCACAAATGAGGAATTACACTGCTGTAAATAAAGCACACATGAACCATATCGTCTAATACAACTGCAGAAAAATGCTTCACCTTTTGTACCACATGCCATTAAAATGGTCCAATGCGCAAAGCAAGAAGTGTGAAGGCCAGTACTAAGCAGCGACATCAGCCGTGGTGTGTTATTGGTTTATTAAGCTCAAGTGCCGACTGCTCTCTGTTTACGGGACCACTTCTCCGTTAGAGGGAAACCAGCGGCCTGATAAGTCACATGTAGCTCTGAACCAATGACCTGTGTTAAGGAGGCATAATTGTCTTTTTACCGCAGGCTCTAAATCCATCCTCGCCTTCATCTCACTCGCTTAGTCCCTCCATGCGGACTGTTGTTGCCTAGCTGCAGCTGTCCTCAAGTTGTGTCTTTTTTTTGCTCTTGTTTTTGACTGATGGGCAAGTTCAGCTGTTTATTTGTATTTTTTATATAGAATCCCAGTAACAGGCAGTGCTATTAGAATGCATCTAATAGTCTAATAGAGCATGGAAGGATGTCTTACAGCATCAGTTCAATTAAAAATATTTTTTTCATCATCTTTCATAAGTAGGTAATCTCTTATCTCAAAAATTATACATTTATGGATCGGTATGTATGTATGCGATTGTGCCTTGTGTCTTCACGTCTCTACCAACCTGCAGCCATTTGCATGTATCCAGCCAGGGTGCAGATCCTTCTCTCACATCCTCCACTGGGCAGGAAGATGGTGATGATGGCCAACAGGGAGCTGACAGCCAGCAGAGCACAGCCTCCCGAACACAGCACCGCACTGGTCTGAGGAAAAACACAAACACAGGACAATTTCATTTTATCTCCACCGATTCGCCCGCAAGTACTCTGAGCACCACGTCGATAAACCCACATTTTGAGCAGCGGGAGCAAATGTGGAAAGCTCCTGTCATTACCTCACTGTCAAAGATTTGGAATTTGTTACTAAATTCGAAACCAATCCCCAAAGCCAAAAAGTCTTTACTTTGGTATTGTGTAATCTCACAGTTAATCCCCCACTAACAGGTTATTAGCTCTCTCAGCTGGAAAACAGCAATGAAAGGCCAAACAAGAGGGCACTGTCCTTATTCATTACACCTTCACTTAATCACACACATGCTGAGAGCAGGAGAAGCCAAACAGAGGCAGAAGGCCAACAGAGAGAAGACATTCCTCCACAACTTTTATGATAAACCACAACTAAACTTAGAACAAAAAGTAAGGTGTTTGGTCGATTTTTTTTATGCTTCTTGCCATTAAATCTTATACTGTTGGAAAGCCTGTTTGTTTTCCTTTGATGGTGCCGCATTTGTAAGGAACACATTGAGTATATGGGTTGAGCTCATGAAAACGTTACCAAATCTTCTTTGCCAATGCCAAACAGCTGCTCTTGTTTGGTGTTTTGGCGTCTTGGATTGGATGATTGAAGTCTGAAGCAACGAGAACTATTGGCGAGTTAAACATGTCTTCTTTTAACAAACAGAGGCCTCAGTAGCATGCAGAAGACCCATGCACAGCCACAACAGCCTGGCACCTCCTCCTCATGCTGGTAGCGAGCTTGGTCACACACTGCTGTGGGATGGCGTCCCATTCTTCAACCAGCAGTTGCTGCAAGTCAGCCAATGTGGTTGCGTTGGTCACCCTGGTAAGAACAGCACGTCCAAGCTGATCCCACAAATGTTCAGTGGGGTTGAGGTCAGCACTGCACACAGGCCATTCCATCCTCTCCACTCCCAAATTCTGGAGGTAGTCTCTGATAAACCCCGCTCTGTGGGGGCGAGTGTGGCCATCTTGGAGGATAGAGTTCGGTTCCAAAGCAGATTTGGCAAGTTTTTTATTGGTGCAACCCACATACTCAACTCTGCTGTTCATACCTTACAAAGATGGGCTCATTATAAGGGAAATAAACTGGCTTTCCAACAGTATAAGATTCATTGCCACAAAGCATTGTTACATCAAAGAAATAACTGAGCTAGACAAAATTCCTTCTTTTTGTACTAAGTTTATATAAACATGCATCCTGGGGAATTTGGCTCTTTGTCCTGTGCTCACCTGTCCTCTCCTGCTTCTACTTTTAGAGACTCCTAAAAAGTGGCAGCTAAGTTTAAAAGCCACACAGTGCGTTAGCCCTGAGAGAAAGTGTGTCTGTGTGCGAGTGAGTTCGAACAACCTGTGTGTCTTTGTGGAGTGGTTTGATCTGCATATCCTCTCAAACTGACTCTCGAGGAAGCCCCCACACACCCTCATCAGCACACTTTAAAAGGTGTCCGTCGTCGACAAGCACGGCGCACAGACAGCAGGCTCAAAACAGCGCCACATCAGCGATTAGCATGCGGGCGGGGGCAATCAGAGGGAAATGTCTAACATTCACAGGGGAATTACAGCCCTAAAACACGTGTCATTATGCATGTTCCTGATGTGACTGACGTGAATGGAGGGAGGATGAAAGCGGAGTGATTTCCATGCCCGACAGAAGATTTAATTAGCTTGTTCTGGGTGTTTGGCAGAAAGGGGAGCAGGGAAATACTGAAGTGCTGTAATGTTGGTGGCAATGATGATCATTATTCTTTTGACCTTTATTTGTCCAGGTCTGCAGAGAATATGCGGTCTGCTTCACAAATGGACAGCATACATAAACAGTGCATTTGCACACATTTACATCTGGCTTAGCTTCTTAAGAAGTGTAGGCTAAGTGCCTTGCTCAAGGGCACCTTGAATACAGCTATAAAGCAATAAAAAGGAACTCCCTGAGCAGATAAGTGATTTTATTGCAAATCATTCGGAGGAACATTAAAGGTTTCATTAAATTTAATTTAAAGTCTAATTCCATCATTGTTAAGCCCAGCGACAATATCTCAGTCCTCCAGCAGAGCAGCATCTGGCCACTTAGGTCTTCCTTTGTCATGCACAGCTGCCCAGAGAGCTCCACACAGCACAAACAAGCGTGCAAGCAAATGGAGAAAACCTCCTCACCGGTTTGAGCATTTAAATAAAACACTACAGATACAGAAAAAACAAGCAAACGACTAAATACATAAAGATGGCAAGCCGCTCTGACTGTAATGAGTTCCAAAGCTGTTTGCAGAGGGCACGAAAAAGTGATGAATGACCTGATGTGGCTGGGACACCATTTTTTTTATCCCATAGGCTTGTCTATTCTGAAGATACTGATCTTGGTTATTCATGCTCCTTGGGTATGAATAATTCTTTTTAATGTAATAAACACAATTTTTATTTAAACAGAGTATTAAGGGAGCCTAATCTTACATATTTTAAATACATGGAAAGAAAACTTGTTATTGACTTTAAAGAAGTAGACTAATATATTCTAGCTGCACAATGCTGGGCTGTGAGCACTGATCCCACTAAAGGACATCAGGCCTTCTTTCCACCTTTGTGTCTCCTACAGTTTGGTCAGTAGTCTGCTGAAGGTCATTCTGTATTGAGCCCTCATCAGAAGCCTGTGAAAATTTTTTACACTTTTTTATCGAGAAGGTCTCCTCCACAAGGGCTCAAATCTCTCCTCATGCTCACGACCTCTCAGTCTCTGTTTCCTGCTCTGCTGTCTTTGACAGGTTTGAGCCTGTGACTCTATCCTTTTTAAAGGAGACTGTTGGTCATCTTAACCCTGCAGGGTCTCCAAATGATGCTGTCCCTCCTCGACTTTTAAAAGAGGTGTTACCTACAGTTGGTCCTTTGGTGCTTGAGCTGGTAAACCATAGTCTGATGTCAGGTGTTGTCCCTAAAGATTTTAAACATGCAGTAGTCAAACCCCTGATTAAAAACCTGCTCTTGATCCTATGGTTCTTGCAAATTACAGGCCTATCTCCAAACTACCTTTTCTTTCCAAAATTCTTGAAAAGGTAGTTTACAGCCAAATAATGGCCTTCCTGGAAAAGCAAAATGTTTTAGAGGTTTTCCAATCTGGTTTTAAACCCTTTCATAGCACTGAATCAGCCCTTTTAAAAGTTTTTAATGACATATTTTTAGCGACTGATGCTGGGGACTGTGTTGTTCTTGTGCTTTTAGATTTGACAGCTGCGTTTGATACCGTGGATCATGCCATTTTATTCTCTCGTTTGGAGCACTGGGTGGGCATTAGGGGCACAGCACTGGAGTGGTTCAGGTCCTACTTGACGGGGCGAACTTTTTGTGTCAGCCTTGGTGACTATGCGTCGTCCTCCGCTCCCCTCTTGTGTGGTGTCCCACAGGGCTCAGTTCTAGGCCCCCTCCTCTTCTCTTTATATCTGCTTCCTCTTGGTTCTGTACTGAGAAAGCACGGCATTGCTTTCCACTTTTATGCTGATGACTGTCAGATCTATGTCCCTCTAAAGAAAAAAGGCAGATACCTTACACAGCCATTACTTCAGTGTCTCGATGACATTAAGGCTTGGATGTCTGTTAACTTTTTAAAATTCAATGATAAAAAGACAGAGGTGATGGTTTTTGGCAGCCCCACTGAGACCCCCAATGTGTATGTAGATTCCCTGGCACAGTATGTTAAGCCAACTGTCACAAACCTGGGGGTCAAAGTGGACTGTGATCTAAAGTTTGATAATCAAATTAAGGCCGTGGTAAAATCTAGCTTCTTTCACCTCAGGCAGCTGGCAAAAATAAAGCCAATTCTTTCACGGCAGCACTTTGAGACAGTGATCCACGCCTTTGTTAGCACTCGGCTGGATTACTGTAATGCACTTTATATAGGGGTCAGTGCATTATATATTAGTCATCTACAGAGGGTGCAAAATGCCGCAGCTCGTCTTTTAACTGGCACTCGAAAGTTTGAGCACATTTCCCCTGTTTTAGCTTCACTTCACTGGCTGCCCATTTCTTTTAGGATTCATTTTAAAATTCTTTTATTTACTTTTAAAGCTCTCCATGGCCTAGCTCCATCTTATCTCTCTGAGCTGCTACAGCCTTATACACCCACCCGCTCTCTCAGGTCAGCTGATCAGCTGCTCCTGAAGATACCCAGGACTGGGCGTAAACTTAGAGGAGATCGTGCTTTTGCTGTAGCAGCTCCCAAACGGTGGAACGAGCTTCCTTTAGAGATTAGACAGGCCACTTCTTTATCTGTTTTTAAGTCACTCTTGAAAACCCACCTCTTTACCTTGGCCTTTGACACCACGTGAGATGTTGGTTTTTTATTTTTATTTTAGTTGTTTTTAGGTGATTCGATGCTGTTTTATCTTGTTTTTGCTTTAACATAGGGCTGTTTTAATTTTATGTCTTATGTGTTTTATTTATTTAATTTGCTGTTTTTTGTTATTCTATTGTTTTAACTTATTTTCTGTACAGCACTTTGTTCCTGTGCTGGGTATTTTAAAGTGCTTTATAAATAAAATTGGATTGGATTGGATTGGATTCTGTAGGCCTCTGGCAGTGCTCCTATTTCTCCTCACACAAAGCAGCAGGTCCTTCTGCTGGGTTTATGCCCTTCTCCAGGCCTGCCCAGCTCTTCTGACAAATGGCAGTCTCCTGGTATTTCCCTCACACTCTTTAGACTGTGCTGGAAAACACAGTAAACCGTCTTCTGACATCTTGTATGGAAGTGCCATCCTAGAGGAGCTGTGGGCTGCCCGTGCAACCTGAATAGGCTGCACGTACTGTCTCATGCCAACGTGTCAACTCGAGTCTAGTTTTTACACACTGAGTTTGGATTTTTAACTGAGTGTGCTGCCTATATAGACAGTGCAGGAGGGAAGCAAGCTGAACCTCTGGGGCTGACTGAGTGAAACTTTAAAAAGTTTTCATAGTTTGTAACCTTCACCATCACGGTTTCTGCACAAAATCAAACATAAATAAACAAATAGACATCATGCATATTCAATCAGACTTTCAATTTGCAAGAGTTTGCTACGGTAATAAATTTAGCATTAATGTAATTTTCTTGTATAATTCCATTCGGTTAGACTACGAGCAGTATGGCCGCCTGTTGGCGACGACTTGAAGAGCTACAGCTTTAAGGAGCTTCTGCAGAGACTACATTTATCCCCTTATGGATTTACTCTTTGATAACTAGGACTGATCAATTCCACCACCCCCTCCGCATGTAAGCAGTCATGTGATCGATAGTTAAGATACAAATACCTAATATACTGTAGATGCTTCTTATATGCCATTAAGACCACAGCTGCTTTTCCTTTTTTCTTAGTTTCTTTATGCCTGCATGTCAGTGAAATAAGAATAGATAATGTGCACTTAAAAATCCAGATAAGGCATTAACTTCGGTGTCCTTTGTTCATCTTCCCCTCTAACCAGAATGATATTCATGTATGCAGGGGAATGTCTCGTTTCTCTCCACTGCTTGATCTCGGCGTGCCCCGTGGGCTCAGAGTGTGCAGCGTACCTCCCACCCTGCTGTTCTCAATTCACTGTGACACTTAGAGGTACATCATGTCTCATATAGGAAAGTACAGACAAAGAGAAGGAGGACAGCCATCAGGTAAGATTTACCTAAACTATAATAGACGAGTTATGAACTCGGAATCATATGAATTAAGTTCGACAACGATAATTATCACAACAAAGAAGTCTAAATGTGTTAACACTGTAAGCTGCAAATCAAGCTTATTTGTGTATTTTCCCCATTTTTCACCAGCTTATTTATCTGCAAGCAGTAATAGATTTATGCACATGACATTCTCTGTGTGCCATTTAAACACAGCCCCAGAGACTAATAAAGGCTATCAGAGCACTACAGGGCTATTTTTACAGGAAAACAACCAACATTTCAATTAACGGTGTCCCAATTCATCAAATTCCAACACTGTGTTCATGTGTGAGTGTGCTCTAATGGAAAAAAAATCTATTTTACTTAGAGACAATGCAAAAATATTTAGGAGGCCTGTACTTGAGTCGTTCGGAGCGCAAGTTAATTTAGTAGAAAATGAGCTGCTAAGAGTGCTGGTCTTTTCACTGATTCCTCCTAAATAGATTGTAATTATGTGTGAATAACTGGTCGAGCCACCGCAACAGCTGGAGAGACACGCGGAGGGTTGAAAGAGTGGAAAATTGTGACGAGGGGAAAAATATATATATATTTTGAGCTGAATACAAAATGAGACAAGCAGACATGTCTTAATCTCTTTGTCTTCCACTCTGCTGCACTCTGAAAACTTGTTTTGGAAACTAATCCTCTCAGGATGTTGTGACTCAAGGTGTGCTCAAGCACTCAAGGCGCAACGTCAACGTCACAATCGCAATTAATACAGAGAATAATCCACGAGCGCACCATTTAATCCCACAATGGTCCTAACTGGCCTGCAGCAGCCTCTAATATAACCACTCAAGTGTTACAATGTTGATAAAAACTAAAGGCTACAAGCAATGATACAAATGTAAGCCTACCTGGCACTGTCATAAAGAAGCTTTATTGGTTTTCCACAATAAATGATCCACATCCTCAGCCTGCTGGAGACCAATAACCTGCTCCGATACAAAAAACCACACAAAAAAGCGCCATCCAGCTGCTTTGAGTAATAAAGGGACATCATGAAGGGGACTCTTTGATTTCAAATTACATTATGGAAGTCTGGGATTACACTGTACGGGCCAATGAAATTTCATTGTCTCTTCAATGGGGAGTTACAAGATGGAGATTGCAAGACATGTCTCATTAAACGCACTTTGCCTTTCCGAGTCTGGACGGAAGGGCAAAATGTTTCAGCGTGGGGCTGTGGAAAATGGAGGGTTTCTGCTCTCCAGAAGCGGCGGGCGGAGGAGACAGTTAATGCTCAGCGCCGGCCCTTGACAGAAATAACTCCTCCACTTTACAGTCGAATGCCTCGTCTTTATGGAGGACAAGAGGTGAAGAGAGAGCACTGCAGATCCAGCAATAAGCAGACGTGACGAGTTTACCATATTGCTGGAGCGCTCTATTGTGTGCGTGCTTTAGTATATACTGTAGTGAACCTGTGCAGGTGTATCATCTGCACTCAACTGCTGCCTCATCCTCTGTGTGCTTGCCTCAGCCCTTCCATCAGTAATCAGCATTCAGCAAAGCCGAGCAGTCGCACTAAAGCATCAGCCTTGACGTGTTCTGCCTTGAGAATCCCATTTGCACTGTAACGCAGCTTCCTGGGACGCTTCCTAACCACCAGAGGTCTTTCTGCTTCAGCCATCACACACGCCTATACAGGAATCAGCTGAGATTTCTCCTGTCCGCTCCTCTTTCCATAAACTGCTTCCTTTCACCTGTGCTGCCCTCTGCGCTTGTCGTGCAACTTCATCATCTTCCAGTGGAACCACGATTACGCTGCCATTCTGAGCACTAATAGAAAAAAGCCCCCCCACAACGGCCTCTAAAGCAATGTGCTGAATTATGCATCCGTCCCCTCATTGATCTTCACTGAGAAGTGACTCAGAGAGGGAGAGTTATTTGGATAAGTATGCGCGTGTGTGTGTGTGTGTGGTGGTCCGGAGAATGGCCGACGAAGGTGTGTGTGCAGAGCGAATGCGAGGCGGAGAGGAGACGAGGGAGAGAGAGAGAGGAGCGGAGATTAATCACCTGACAAGTGGATGGAGTGTCCATTTGTGCCTCAGGGACAGGCTGCAGATAGGATGTGACATTCAGGAGCACTTAGGAGGACATGGGAGTGCATGCTTTTCCCTCTTGAACCCTCTCACACAGACACACAGACACTCACTGGGACGCAAACAGAGAGTCATGGAGAGTACAACATATACGTTCAGAGGGGAATTCCTATTGTAAGGCCATGAGGTGGAAACACAGAGTCATGAAATGCACAAGATATTATCAGCCATAGAAAACCACTTGTTTAAAGAGGGACGAGCGGCAGAATATGAGATACATGTTTGTGGGCAGTGAAGTACAGTGGAGATGAATTTTACTGAGATAAAGAATGAATGTAAAAGCTGGTAACACAGAGCCAGGTTTGTTTACAGGAATGTGAGCATTTGCATTTGCATGGCACAAATGGGCAAACGGAAGATTTCACATGACAATGGCGTCCTCTGAGCATCACTGATGTGTGTACAAAAACACAGGGACCCAAGTGTTCCTTCTTATGTTGTGTCATATATATGTATGTAACTTTGATTTTGATTTTAGGCATCTAAAATTCTAATTTCCTTTAGTTTTAGTCTAGTTTTAGACCACTTAAGATCATAAGATTATCATAGACTAAATCTAAAGTTAATTTAGCCGTAAACAATTGTAAAAGCGTAAAAGTCAGTCTCTTCCTTCCAATTCTTGACATTTTGTTGTGTTTTTCATGAGAAACACAGGAGCTCCACCCACCCCACCCTGTTTCTCCACTGCACAAGTACATTACTTCTGATTGGATCACTTCCAAACTCATCCCGCCTTTTCACACAACTTAATTAGTTCTGATTGGATCTTGTCTAATTTTTATTCATTATTCATGAAAGTATCAATACTTTCCATCATAGCATTTGCTCTTGTGCTTTAGTTTTTATTTAGTTATCATCTCACAACACGATCTGCACATGTACATTTATTCTACTTTAATCGCTTTGGAAAACACTATCTAACACCATTAATGCTGTGGTTAAGGTTAGGGATAAGGTCATGGTTAGGATTAAGGATAGGTTTAGGGCTGGAATACAAGGCTGGAACGTGTCTTACCGCCGGGGTCAATCTATTGGATTCCATCCACAACCCGGTGCGTCACTCTGGAATGCGGAAGGTTACCTTTCGCGTTCTTGAGGGACGCCTTGGGACGTGAAAAATCGTTGGTATGCTACGCATCGGGAATGAGAACGGGCTCCGTCTCGTTTTGATGAAAACAATGTTGAAAATGACTGCTCAACGAAATTAACACTTTGCACAAGCAATACCTTTGCTATACCAAAGCTCAGGTTTGGGCATCCTCGAAACACTCACTTTCAAATGATCTCTTCCTAATTTTGGCTCTGTATCATGTCAAACCTTGCGTTTGCCAAAGCCAAGAAGAAAGCTGGATTCAAAGGAGGATGGCCTCAAAGTGAGAGGAGCCAAAACATCTTGTTTCAGACAGGCTAAGGCTCAGAACGATCCCTTTGAATTGTGGATCCTGTTTTTTTTAGTAGTGAATAATGAATACTGACAGAACTGGAAATGAGCCCATGACCTTTTACAGTGACACTATTTAGATTACAAGAAATTTAATGGACAGCTGATTCAGTCTGGACCAAAAGGATCTTTTCTGGTGCAATATCATATTTAGAGTATAAACCGCTGAAAGATTATTGGCTGACTAATCCGTGGAAGAAAGCGCTGCAGAGTTGCAAAAAACATGCGACAGATAGAATATTTTTTCACACAGTTGGTTTAAAAGAGTTTTTGAGGATCAAAAACTGCAGTGGGCCTTAAGCTGTTTTCTGAATGTTGAGTCTCTGGGCTTTTAAACTCCCTGAGAAATCAATGGCCACCACTGTGACTCAAATGTAAAGCTAATAAGCAAGAGGCACAAACTGGGGACACCAGCTTGTTTTAAAACCATGCACTATTACTCAGACTTGGGGAATCTTGGGAAACAGTGCAGTAAAGGACAAACAATGATGAAATCTTCAGTCCTAGCAGTAGCAGAAAAAGGTCTTAAATTGTTTTGGTTTTTTGTGTGTTTATTGTCCGTACAGAAGTCAGCCTCGCGTAATTCGTTCTTCTGGAACACGAGAGAATACATTCTCAAAGAGATGTGTTTTTCAGCACAGAAAAGGACGTTTTGGTGTCTAAACTTGATAGATTTTCTCTACTTTGACATTCGTTTCTACCGTTCTGTCTCCCAGCAGTGGTTCACGGGAAAGAAACCTCACACATCCTTTCATTCCTTCACAGGGTTACAAAGACCAACAAGCAGCAGCGTATCTTTTCTAATGTCTGTGTGGTCTCGGTAGTTTAAATGGAAAATCCCTCCACTGTTTCCACTTTATGCCCTCCGCCTGTCCCTCAAATTTATCACTGCAGTGTTTGTCCGACACACAGACACATTTCGGAGGTTTTTTTTAATGCACGTTGGTATTGTCAAGACGATCCACCCCATCTCGTACAATAAACTTTTGCTATTTTGTAAAAAGAAAAAAAAACTACTCAAAATATTTGAAGCCATATTTAAAGGATTTAACCTTAATAATCCTCTCGTATGTTTTTGTTACCAGGTTCTTTCCAAACCACGACTTCGCCCCGTTACTCGAGCTCACGTTTTCTAAATTCTTCTTAGCTCAGAAATCTTTATGAACCTTTAAGATAACACACCCTGCTGCAACTTCACGAAACTTTGCATTAGACTTTCTTACATTTCATGATAGCGGAGCGCGTAAGGTCAAGTGCCAGCTCTGATGTGATTATGTAGTGGGAGATGTGAAGAATTTTTATCAAAGTAATGACATTAAAATTAATAATTGAAAAATGTAAGTTAAATAATTCAGTCTGTGCTCCAGGGGGCAGATTTCTGAGTTTCAGCACATTTTTGTGTTGTCTGAAGAAGCCAAATTTTCTGCATTAATCTCACTTTAGAAGCTGACTCACTGAGGCTGTTTTGCTTGTATGTTGTTTTTTTCTTCACAATGCTTACTCCGTCTGTCACACAGAGACTACACAGCCTGCAAAATGTTTAAATATGTTTGCTGAGACACTACTTTTCTATCTGGGTGTTTAGCTTGTTTGCAGCTATAACTCATTAGATAAATGCTGTCATTTTTGCCCACCCAGGGGCATAAAAAGTCCCTCATCTTCATCACGTGTAGTTTTTGCAAGAACCCACACGAAACGCTCCCTGCTGCAATGCAATGCTTTAATGTGGTGTCGATTCTTCGGTGTCATGTTAAATGAAAACACAGTGGGAATCTCTTAGACACTGTTGCTTTCACACACCTACTATACAAAACGCACACACACAGCTGAATGACCTGAGATGTGCTCATGCAGGAAACACTCCTGATGAGACAAGAAAACACACATAACGTTTTACTGCTAACTTTGTGGGGCATGCAGTGTATGTGGCATGGAGGGATGTTTGATTTGGACCACAGCTCAGGGTAGGAAGTTGGATCCAAGCATAGACTGCGCATTAAAGTTGGACAACACCCGCTGGTTTGTGGGCTCCTGTTCGTAGCTTCACTTTAGCATTTTTTGGAAATAACCATATTTGGTTAAGTTTCTGGTTCACAGTAGGAAGCCTGGTTAGAAAGCTGCATTTGTAGATTCTACTTGTTCTGTATCACACAGACTGAAATACCTGCAAAACTGCAGTAACAATTAATAATATGCACACCTACACCTACCTGCACACCTATACAGAAGCAAGTAGCTAGAGGCAATACAATCCACCTGGTGCATTAACTCTATAATATCTGACAGAACATATCCTTTTTACTGTGACTGGAAAAATGCAGTTTGCAGCACTGACCAACTTGTAATTTTTCACCCGGCCTCCTCAGAATTACCCACTGAATCATAAAAAACAGGTGCACGATAGTTTTATGACAGCACTGGAGTACTGGTTACTCAACTTTCTGGACTCAGCACATTTTTTAAGGGGTAAATCTGGTCAAGCTCACGGCGCTCCAGTGTAGTTGGCCTGGTTCCAGTTTGCCCGAAGCTGCAGGCAGCTGCGTCCCTGCCAGGCCACTAACTACCTCCTGCTGTACCACCTGGAGACCAAAGAGACTTCACTTGTGGGCTCCAGGGCTGATGAATAAATCCACATTATTGCTGATCAACGAGCCAAAGATGCACTTCGACCTGTCACCATAAACAAATCGCTAACTTCACAGCCAACGCAATCTCACTGTGAGCCTGAAGCAAGCAAATTATGGTATTAATCAACTATAAGCAGATTATGTGACTCTTCAGTAAATTTCTGAATGATTTGAAAGCAACGACAACGCTTTCTGAGAATTCCACAGTCTACCGGTTATTTCTGTCACTAAAATTTTCATTTGTGATTTCAACATTTCGTCTTCGCGACACTTCATTTTCCCTTATTTGTTTCTTGGCTTCTACTTAAAAAAAATTATGCAGCCAACAAAAACAATTCCATGGCAGGAAGGACAACATCATTGATGTTCAAAGAAGGGGGGGGATGGCAGCCTAAACATTTCCACACCAACAAAAGAGAAAATAGGACCAAAGATTACTCCAGAGAGAAATTACTGAACCTTTTTGCACAGTAAAAGCCATTATGTTCTATCATGTTTTCCATTTTTTGAGACTTTTAGAAGGAAAAAAAGGTTTATTTCAGTCTATGAATAGAAGTCTATGTGAATATAAACTGCCTGAGGTACCTGCCAGCCTGCCAAAAAAAAATCTTCAGCAGGGCTCTGGTCCCAGAACTGCAGGAGAAAGACATAAACCACCAGCTCTAGTTTCACTTCAGGAAGAGGAAATAGATGCATGCTGGTATGATCCCAAAGGAGAATCATCTTTATGAAACCCTCAGGTGGAGCAGCACGGCAGACAGTGACTCATGTGGAAGAGACTCTTTTGGGGTAGGGGTGGGGGGTTATAGGACACAGAGAGAAGCTGCTATTTCAGGCAGTGCTCAGAGAAAAATACCCATCGCTCAACACTACATGAAACGGTGCAGACCTGCATGTCCCGCTGATTTAGAAAAAAAGAAGCACTGAAAAATCAAAAGTGGGCTTTAAGAGAAAAGTTGTTGATGATGATGATGATGATGATGATAAGGACTCATATACTTGGTTCTCTTTATGATAATAAAGTTAATCAGGAACTTTATGACAAGTGATCAAGCATCAGTCTGGCAGCGCTGAGCATCACCTGCCTACACACGAGCAAACACATGCCAGTCATTATGTGGCTGATTCCCACTGTGTTCCTACAGCGCAGAGATCAGAGCCGCAGCTCTTCCCTGGCCAGAGCAGAGTGTTTGCAGAGATTCATCACTGTGCCTCCGCCTGCTGCCATGTGCCTCCAAAACCTCACATCAGAAACATCATCTACTCCACATGGCAATGCATCCAAACAACAAGCAGCATCAGCAAAGTCCTTTTTCTCCCCGATTCTATCCTTTTTACTTTGTGTCTGACTCAGTTAAAAATTTGGATGAGGCTCTATAGAAGAGATAGAAATGCGGGGTGGGGGGATGGATGGGTTATTTCAGGTGGTATATGGCTCCATTGCAGTAGAAACTCCTTAATACCACCTCTTCTCTGTTCTCTCCATTGCTCTCTAATTTATAATAGATCACACAATTGGGCCAGATCAGGCAGGAGCATCAAATAGCTGGTTTGAAACTCTATGGGATCCCTCAAAGCCCAGTTTAATGATGACATCCTCAGAACCAGGCCAGCGGTTTTTATTCGGCTCAGATAATAGGCTACTGCTGCTGCTGGTGTGGGGGCGAAGAGTAGTGAAAAGGAAGCAACCCCAGGCAAAGTTTCTCCTTTCTCTTGTCTCTCAGTGGATGTTGTAATTGAATTATCGTGCATCTGATACTTTGGTGTCAAACCTTCCACTCGTCCTCCCTCCTGAATCTCTGCAAAAGATCCCAGCAGTGGCATTTGTCTTGTTTTGTCTCTTGGCTTTGAAGACAGCTGCTAATAAGAAATAGATGAAAAGCAGACTGTTTAAAATCTGAAATGAAGCACTGAATGCATTTAGGGGAAAAAAGAGAGACCATAACTTAATCATTGCTCATTAGAACAAACCTAGGCTTGGCATCCTAACAAACATCAGAGCTTAAACGGCGCACAAAGAGGCCCGATCCAAAAATTACAGTTGATCTTTTTACACCCAAAAAAAAAAAAAAAAAAAAAAAAATCACAGCACTGCAGGAGAGACAACGGGATGATGGGAGAGTGTGAGATGAGAGGATGGGGGAGTGCGAAAGAAATGGAGCGGGAGGGAGGAGCACTTTTAAAAAACCTTAAAAGAAAATACTGTAGTCCCTCACACTGCCATAATAACACCACAACCCACATACAGTAAGGCTCCATCTGTGTATGCTTTACCCATCTAGTAGCTCTTTACCAGCCCACCTACTCAAACTAGTAAAATTAATTACCCGAAAAGCACATTTCTCTTGAAGTATTACTGGTGCTCTTAGTTCATTTAGAGGCTAACGCACGGTCAGCTAAATCACGACTGCCATAAATTATAAATAACAGACTGATTTTAATATGCAAGCTATTTATTTTTATTTAAGAACTGATGACAAAATATTGAATACAGATGATAAAATATGAATTACAAAAAAAGTTAATTGAGTTGTAATAAAACCAGAACAAGGCCTTTGCAGAGATGTTTTAATCTCTTTGGTATTCTCTGAGATTAAAATGATACATTTAAAATATGAAAACTCCCATTCGTTATCTTCCACTTATCGTTATCAGGGTCCGACATACTGGACAGGTTGCCAGTATGTCACAGGGCTAGCACAGAGAGACAGACAACCATTTACACCTATGGGCAACTTAGAATTACCAAATAACCCAAACTGTCATAATGCTGCTATTGTTACACGAAAGCAATTGCCGTATCCAAAGCAGGATGTTGTTCTCCTCTGAATAGGCTCAGCTCAAATGTGATTATATGATGAACCTAAAATCACAACTATTTTCTTTTTGTGTAATCTGATTACAAAGTAGCCTCGAATTTCCCAAAATGCACAATTATCTCTGGTGGTGAGTTTGATCCAACCTTGCAAAATGAAGGTTTTTAATATTTATTTGATCCTGTCTTATATTTATAGTATTCGTTCCTTTAGCTCTTTTAGTGGGAAAAACCATCTCAATGACAATATACACGCAGTTTTACAAGATAACATCACAATATTTATGTCAGTTTTAAAAACGATGGAATAATTAATAAATGAAAAGAAAAGTATGACATTTGTGGGGTTTTGTCACTGAATCAGTCATTGTAATTGATTTAATCGCACCCGTGCTAATTAATACAATCCGTCATCTAAAGTTTTGTCGATCAAATCCGCTTGCTTTTCTTACAGTGACTAATAATAACTGTCACACCTGTGTCATGCGACGTCAAATAATCAGCACTATGCCCGCAATACAAACGCTAATGAAGATTTTTTTTCCCTCTCTGATTGCGTTTCTTTTGCTACAAACTGAAAGCTCGTTTCTCTTCAAAGAAATTTGAATCACATCAGCAGATTAAGTGGGTCATTTCAGCCTGGATTAGTTAAACTGCACTTGATCAACAGGGTTGTTTGCCAGAAAAAACATAAGAGATTGTGGCATTATGGAAATGTTGGGTTAATGAACTGATGTTAAGTGTTTTAAAATTAATTAGCCATAAAAATTGAAAATGATTTGATGAGCTGCAATCCAGTTTGAACTGGATGACTCAGCCCACATAACCTGTGAGCTGACATATTTGTCTTAAATTACAATTACAAACCTTCCTCAGTTTGCATGTGGCTACTTTCTAACATACTGGACTTCCCATACTGAAGCACATCTAAGCTGTTATTGAGAACTTAAAGAGAGCGTGTGGGCTGGAGCGAAGGCCGTCCTTCAGTGAACCACTCGCACTCATACCCTCAAAAACTCACACAGGCCCAGCTTGTTCTTGCATTTATGCATGATCTGCACTACCCCTGGTCCCAAGTGCACATTTCATAATTCATGCATACAGTACTGTAGCAACTGGAAATGCTACCATATCTGCATCCACCACTCTGCTTCATTTCATCAGCATGTTAGACCGGCCCAGGTTACATTGACATTACACCACATTTCCTGACCCAAAAAAACATCCACCTAAAGGGCAACAACACCCTAATGCAAAGTTTCTCCTATAGTTACGGGGAATTTGTACCACATGTGCATGGAAATGTTGTTAATTCATACACAAAATAAGTGCAAATGCAAAACTGCCACAAATCCTTCAAGACAGGTGCACCGAACAGTTTTGATTTTACTCCAGTGTGTGACACACTTAATTTGCATACATTGCAATCAGCATATTGCCACACAACCATTACTCTGTATAAGAAAATCCTTTATTTAGAGCTTGATGATGGAGAAACACGTGAAGTTATTCTAAGTGAGAATTGTGCTTTGATTGGTCAGTAGGTCTAGAAATGCATTTTACGCTACAAGCCACACTTTATCTTTTCAGAAATGTTCATACAAAACTTGCAGGAGGCACTTAAGAGTCTGGTCTACTTTTTTCACATCACTTCTTTGGTGTCGCTGATTTAGACACAAGGAGAACACAGAAACCCGACACTGAAAGGCTCAGACATCAGAAGATTTGAACTCAGTATTTACTTGCTGTGAATTCACAACCATGGCACTTAAGAGAACAAGAGAACCATGGCACCTACACATAAATAGCAAAAGATTTTCCCTCACGCTTGTAGATAACAACAGAGCATGCAATGTGCTTTTACTCATAACTGAGACATTTAAGTGACTGAGTTATATGTCTCATAGTGTGCTGTAATGCGTTTTATCATTGAGCTTTGAGCCTCACTTTGGTAGAAGCGAGCAGCAGTGAGTGGGCTGAGATGCACCAGTTCTTCTTGATGATTACTGGTTATCCAGATGCATTTTGATAAAATCCATACTGGCTTCTCTCCACTAACACTCAACCCTTCTCATTTCACAAAAACCCTGTGGTAGTACACATGCCCATCACACGTAACCATCTATTTACTCTCGGTCTCATTGATGGTAGTTATGTACAGTGGAAACACCATAGTATTAACACTTTTAAAGATCTTTATCAAGATGGCACTTTCTTAAGTTTGTCAGACCTCTGTTTAGAAACAAATCTTCCAGCTACCCATCTATTTCATTATTTTCAGGCACAGCATTGCACTTCTGCTCTCTTCCCCTCCTACCCTCTTCTTCCAAATGTCCCTTAAACCCAATAAGAAATCAATTATATCTTTAATATATAAACAACTTATGGATTCAGATGTCCATTCAGTGGTTAAAATTAGACGGCTTGGGAGCGGGAGTTAAGAGTAATCTTTTCGGATCAACAATGGGAGAAAGCAGTATCCAGTGTCCATTATAGTACGTCCTCATCCAGTTCAAGGTATTGTAGAGAGTTTACTATTCGAGGTCTCGTCTGTCTGAGATTTACCCACATGAGGTGGATCAGTGTGAGAGATGTCATGCCACCCCATGTGACTCAGGTCACATGGGGTGGCATGTGACTCAGTGCCCAAGACTCCAAGGCTTCTGGAGTCATATTCAGTTATTCTTTCCAAGGCTCTTGGGACCCAGGTCTGCATGGACCCTTTTTTAGCTATTTTCGGACTTCCAGTTAATACTGTCCTAAGTAACGCTACACACTTCAAAATATTAGCCTTTACATCACTTTTGGCCAGATGTTGTATCTTACTCCTATGGAAATCTTCAAAGCCACGTTCAGTTTATTGTTGGTTTCGAGATGTGATGTAATTTCTTAAATTGCAAAGGATAGGCCTAGCAATAAAGGCCTAATATGGAGAGCTTTATCATATCTGGGGCTCCTTTGTAAACTATTGCAAGTGATTAAACATTTTACCAGCTGATTTATAATTTGGTTTTGGTGTTTTTTGTTTCTTGTTTTTTCATTTTATTTAAGCGTGTGTGTGGGTTTCTGTGTGTACTATTGTATCTGTTCGTGTAAGAAAAAATAACAAATATGTGAGGGAAACAGACTGTATAGTAATTGTACACGACTAATGTATATTTCTCTCAATAATTTATTTATTTATTTTAAATCCATACTGACTTGCAGATGGCTGGCATCAGCAGTTGTGGAAAAGCTGGTGGAACTACTTTACACCTCAAACTTTATTAAAAAAAGAACGCAAAAACAAATTTTCACAATTCATGACCTTTCCTTTAACCCAGGGGTCGGCAACCTTTCTGATGGTGAGTGCCATTTAAAATTTCCTCAGAAGTCAGTGTGCCATATGATTGCATTAGCAATAAATTTAATAACACTCTATATTAACAGTTACACAATATATAGAACCACTTTGTAGAATTATATTTGTTCGCAGATGTTGGCAGCCATCAGCGAATAGTTATCAGCTATTTTGAAACAAAAGAAAGACACTTTTTATCCATAACAAGAACTCATAACAGTAAATGAACTGTACAACAGAAAATACAAAAGCTATTTATGGTCTCCTCACAAGAATGATAAGAAAAATAAACTAAGCCAATATGGCATGTTTGTTAATACAGAGACACACATGTTAATATGATCTGTGGTCTCCCACTCAGAGATACAGGTATCCGAGTGTCCAGCATTCAGACGGCTACCTGAGGACACTCTTCATGTGAGAGAAAATCTGCTCACACAGATATGTAGAGCCAAATATTGTCAATAAGGCCTCTGCAATGTTCTGAAGACAGTTAAACTTGTCAGGTAGTGATGTCCAGCAGGTGAAAATGTAAGCTCCATGAACACGCACAGCTGTGGATTCCAGCTGCTTCGATGCTGCATTAACTGGCATTAACTCAGCCAGTTAATGTGAGACAAATCTAGCTGCTCATTAAAGATTTCTGGTTTGATCAGAAAATAAAACATTGGTCCATACTACGGATTCTAGTCTACGGATGTATCCGTGTATCTCCGTGGTGCTGATGCTGTGCTGAGCGGACAGCTCCTGAAGCTTTTGAAGTGTCGGAATGTGGAAAGCTAACAACATCCCTCTCACCAGTGGGCTAAGTTATTTTTAGCCAATTACAAGTTGAATCTGGTACTTGGGGTTGTTAGCTAAGATACCGTCATTGAGAAGAGGCACAACTAATGTGTCTATGTGAGCTAATTTGCGATGTGCACCGCTGGCCCGGCCATTTATTTTTTGATGCACCTTCTCAGATTAATTCACTGCATGTCGTGCCCAGGGGTGGACTGGGACAAAAAAACAGCCCGGGCATTTTCACTACAGACCGGCCCACCGGGTATTAAAGCCATAAAGCCGTTGAATTAAAACAAACGCTGTTGTGACAGTGATGTACACTGTCTTGTTGGTATATGTATGATTTCTATACATTTTACATCAGATGGAAACTTTGGTTGTAAGCTTCAGATAATTATTTAATAACAGCCAGACATTTTAAATGAGAATAAGAAAGTATTTCTTTGTGCCCCCCTTTCCCTGTTAATGCCCTACCTGCCCCCCTGGCAAAACTTTGCTAGACCCGCCCCTACACAGTTACCAGCTGTCAGCTACATAGAAAAGGATCCTGGTGTTATTTGTCTCTCAGAAACAGTTCATAACTTCCCTTCAACTCATTCATGTCACATAAAAGGAAAACCTGTTTCTCCATCACCTGTTCAGCTCTGATGATTCAGTAAGGACATCTCCTGGTTTCATCTTCATGTTTCCCTCTCACCACATATACAAACCGACATCATGACCAGCAGCTTTTACAGCTGTGGCTCCAGCAAACATCAGCTGATACTAGAAATTAATATTAAATCAATTCTAACAACAGCTGATCAAGCTTAAACCTGCTGCTGTTGTTTAGCGCAACATCTGGCGGTTTCCTCTTTCTGGCGCAAAGTGGGCGATAAACAAACAAGAGAGAAAAGCTGATCAGCTGATCATTGATCGGTTTCATGATTGAAGTAGCAACAGGAGAGGGAGGGGGGAGAATGAGAAGAAGAGGCAGCTGATTTGTGTCTTTTTCATTCTAGCTAAAGTCCGGGACAAACTGCGTCCCCTCTCAGCTCAACACGAAACCCGTAATAATTTCTCTGAATGCGGGACGATTCCGTCTTTTTACGGGATGGTTGGCAACTCTACGAACTAACCTTATGAATTAAATAAAGTTCAACATCAGTAACATCATAGCACCCACCCAGCTGTATAGAACCTCCGTCATGCTAGCTAGTACGCAGTACGAGTTATTGTAACTGACTGTAAAAAGTCAGCACAACGAAAATAAACTCCACCTAAAGTTGGTTTATATCTGACCCAGATAGACTGCAGGTCATAACTTCTTACCTGAAATTCAGTTCACCTAACACTCGGACCGGCGGCCGCCTCGGGTCTCTCCTCGTCCTGCCTCCGATCTCCCTCATCCACGTGCTGGCCTCCACCTCTTGTTAATTTTACCGAATCTGTGGAAGCTCCGCGATGCCACCACCAAACAACTGAGTTATTTTTACACACCGGCCAGCATCTGACCAATCCAACACCTTTCATTGTTTATACCATTACAAAAAAATAATAATAATAATCGGGCCACCGAGCAAATGCCTGGTATGCCCGATGGCCAGTCCAGTTATGGCCATGCCATCAGTTAACCCTTCACCCGTGCCTAGGGTTGCCGACCCCTGCTTTAACCTAATTAACACCTTTCGGTTCGAAAGTCAAACCAGCATTTACAGCTCTAACGTTTTAGCTCAGGATGGCGCACTGCTTTTAAATAAGTCAGGAAGTTTCTTTTTCTCACAAATCGGGAAGAAAGTAGATTTCCGCAGGGCTAATAATTAAAATCAGTTGCCAGATCTGGATCGCAGTTGCATCAGTCTAATAAATTATCATCCTCTTGGCAGAAAGAGCATCTGGTGCATGTTAAGAAGCACAGAGGCTGGTCTACAGAAGCTCGTGGGAAGAATGATGTAACTGGACAACAACAAGAGGACAAGAGGAGGGAATTTTACAGGAATAATGCGCATTAAAGTCTTTATTAATTGATCCACTGCTGGGAAAAACACCACAAAATCAAGGAATCTTATTCTTGTGGGTGTGGAGGGATTACACTTCTAATCACAAATAGTTTTCAAGTGTAAATTCTACTGTAGCCTTCAGTCTCTGACTCAGACACCGACTTACAAATTCACTTGCATCCAAGTTAGTGTATTGTGCATCCGACTTTCTACTGGGTGCTCCTAGACTCATCCTGTCCCTTCATTCAGTCTCTCTGTGGAGCTGAACATGTCCGCCTTGTTGCTGAGCAGGAAATTAACTTTTACTGAGTGTTTTTTCCTCCTTTTTTACAGCCAGTTTTTGGGGACAAGAACAAAACTTGTGTCAACTAAACTAACCCGTGTTATTAGATTATAATGAACCCCAGTAAATATACTTCAGCTGTTGTAATTTAGTCTTGTGAAGTTGATGGTCACAGCCTGTGTATCCAATCAAGTTCACATTGCTTAATGAAGGCATGAGGAATAGCTAATATCTAATCATACTATATAAAAGTGAGTTGTCATAAATGTTTAAAGGTTCTACACATACTTTTTGTAAGAGAGGAAGAAAATTCTACTAGTTAGACATCAAAAAGCTTTTTCTCAGTCCAAAACAGCTGTTTGAGTTTGAGTCCCGACCGATGGCTATTTTTTAAAAATGTCTGATATCTAAGCAGTCGGAGGGATTTTAAAAGTCAGGATTAAAAAAGTTAAAGCTGGAATTCACTGATATTTCCATTTCTATAAGTCTAAATAAGTCTACGTACACATGGGACTTGTGGATTTTCGTCTCAGAAGCGGCACAGCCTGACGGAGATGTTGTGTTCCGGAGCGTTGCTGGATCCCAGGAGCCTTATGTTTTGATGTAGCAGGAATTTGGTAGAAGCGGCGAAAAACTGGAGCAGTAAAACTATTTTAAGACACAGTGGAAAATCACAAAAGTTGCTTCCATCAGACTAATATCTTCTCCTCTTAAAGTCCCTTTTTTCGCTGTGGGATGCCGGTTTTCAGAATAAGTTGCAGGTAGATTTACTGTGTTTCCTAATACCCAGAGCTCATTTTCTTGCGACCCCTGTGCTTTGAGTACTGATGGAGGCCGGCTCACACGGCTACAACTGGCTTCGACGCGTCGAGCCGAGTGAGCCATCATTTATGTTAAAAAATGGAGAAAGGCTCCCTGTTAAATCAGTACATAAAGTACCCGCAGGATCCACAGCGAAGGCAGTGGAAGTGACAGGCCGCTTAACAAATGGACAACGGCCTCCCGGAGCCCGCTGACTCAGCACGATCCCCGGCGGAGGAAACACAACTCCCCATCCGTCCCCCTCTCCGATCAGTCAGACAGCTCGCCGTGTCTACCTGCGAACTGCTGATCAGAGGCTCTTAAATATCACCAAAGCAAAGAGTATCATTCATAAGAGAGATGAACTCTCACGCTGCCGACACGTTTGCTGCTGCTGGGAATACAGCCAATATTTGAATAAACATCCCCCGCTTGCTGAAAGAGTATATCACATTTTTGACCACCGGTGGCTTTGGAGTTGCACATCATCGCAGAATGTGTTTTTGCTGTGTCCACCGCTTTGAGAATATCAAATAGCCGACATAAAAAAGCGGCAAAAACGATCATACACCACAGGTAGCATCCATCCATCAAGGCTGATGAGATCATAAATCCTTCTTCTTCCCAGCCAGACTGATTTCCTCTCCATTTCACCGAGATGGGCATAAAATGCAGATGAACATGCTCGCCTCTCTCCTTCTCATCTGTCCCTAAGCCACCTGTTCTATCCATCATCTAGACAGCTGTTCCTCTGCACTTTCAATTCCTTTCCCCTGTGACGCGCCGACCTTTTGCCCCGGACCGCCTGCCGACGCGCTCCCTCTAAAGCTAGGCCGCAGATACTGTTTAAAATGTTGCACCCAGGAGTTTGTAACAAAATCCACAGATTAGACTGGGTTGCTTTGTACAGGCAAAAACACACCTAAGCCATGGAGGTTTTCCCTGAAACAAGTGGAAGAATTTGGCATAGCAGGGACATGTTGGGCCAAACCCACGCACCACAATGCTCCTAATACGTAGTCATGTGGGGACGAAACAAAAGGGGGAAAAAGCAGACACACTTTTTCTGTGTCGCAATCAACAGAAACAATAACACATGAATAATACTGAGATTAAAGATCATGCTGCAAGCATTAATGACTGACTGTCAATGGAGTTGCTATGTTTTGAACCACAGGTACCTGCTGTTACTAACTGCACCATTAACAGATTCCACCAGGAGAACTGTGTGATCGTTAAATTTTTAGCACTACTGTCAAACATATTTAAAAGCTTTCACATTGATTTCCTACCTCCGAGCAAACTGCCGGTTTAAAGGCTTCACAGAAAAGAGTGACAATTAACTTGCAGAGAGCTGGAACTTTCCTGATATGGACAAACATACCTCTTTGTTAATGTGTTTAAGAACACAAAATTCACGTGCAAAAACATGGAAACATTTGGCATCAATCATAAAGAATATAAGTAATAAGAAGACTGTACTTTCACCAACTTCTTACAGGCATAAATGGCTTTGCATGACAGTCTTTGGGCACCTGGGCATTCCCTTTTTTATTGTATTGACTGTCAGACTGTTATTTCAGCTGCTGTTCTGTCTACTAATGGTGTTTGGGTTTCAGTTGGGATGCATCCATCGATCAATACATCTGTCTTTTAGCCACATGTTTATTCTTAGACCCATGTTGACTTTTGTAGACAATCCAATCCAAATGTGGGATACGGTCTGAATATGGGAACAAGGCACGACAGTGTCTTGCAGTCCTGCATGAAATGGGACACTCGATTGCTCCGGATACGCTGAAAATGCCTCCTGTGCATGTAGGTAGAGGTAGCATTGTAAAAATGTAGAAGTGAGTGGTGGTTAGGTTGACATTTTTGGTAATCTTCCTGGGAAAAGATTAAGTGATCCAGGCATGACTAATCAGTAGCAAACTGGACTGTTTACACTGGAGTGTCTGTGAACTTTGCTGGAGTTCAAACACAAAATCAGGATCAGCAGCCTTTGCAAGTCTTCATTTTATTACAAGATTCAAAAACACCAGACACTCAGAGTAAACTTAGCAAAAACTAAGTATTGCACATAAAATCGAATTTACAGCTCCAAAAATATGTTTCCTTATAAATCCATTTTCTCCTGCTTATGAATTCAGGTTTGCCGGGGGGATCAGATCATTATTGCTCTCACTGTGTGTTTCTATATTTTTATACAAACTACTGTGATTAAATATTGTTGTTTTGTGGTTCTACTTTAGCAAGCAGACGCTGCCTTAAAGCTCTTTATGCTGTTGTCTTTAAGGGTACTCTGATATTTCAGGCTTTGAGTCAGCTGCTAATTAGAAGCCTTTTTCAAACCATCAGAATTGACAAAGTCCATCTTATACCATTCATCTTGTTACTCTTTTATAAGGGTTTTAATCCATAACAGCACCTCAACTACAGTGAAAGAGAAAATGTATTAGACCATCAGCCAAAGTAAGGTTTATGACACAGCTGCCCTAAATCAAGAGTACTGCTAATTACCAAATCATTTTTCATGTTTCTGTAATGGTTAATCCACTAGCATCCACAAGCTGCTTAATCAGAATTATATTTTTGATGCTTAAATATAATTGTTGTTGTTATGTATAAATCTGCTGAAACAGAAAAACAAAAATAGTAAAGTTGGTAGAATAAAAATGAAAGTTGCAAGATTACCAAGTCACAGTTGTTTAATTGCCTTCATGACCAAAGAAAATATTGTTAGTGGTTAAATGTTAGCTTGATTAATTTCTGACTTCTCAGATAAGTCTAGTGTGTTGGCTCAGATTTGGGTATAAAATTATGAATTCAGTAAGTTCTAGTTTTAAACAAGTTTTTTGAAATATTCTAAAAGTGTTTTCTCATTTCTATAACAGGTGGTCAAAAAATTTGCTAAACACTCTAAGTCCAAAGATTACTTCTAAAATAGTGCTAAAATGCTAATCTGGAAAGAAAAATGATTTGTTTTTATATCAACATTTTGAAATGAAAATGAAAGGAAAAGGGAGAGTAGGATGACAAAATGAAACATTTGAAGTCCTAATATTATCACTTTGGTCGCCATTTTAGTATTTTTTGTTTGGTTGTTTACCCAAAGATAACAGCCTCAGATGCTAAGTGATCAACTAATGCTAACAAGTCTGATTAGCAAACTGCACAGCTGCAATGCACTGACACAGGCATATGCTAATTGGTATCAAGTAACAGAATAACAAAATACACTTCACTCACTACTTCTGCAGCACAAACTTCTTGGTTGTCAGTACAAAAATACTAAAACATTATTTGACAGAAAACCTAATTAAAATTGCTCTGCAAGGTACCAGTTTGTGACTTAAATTAGCGCAGATGATAACTCCCTGGCATACCTGTTGTTTAAAGTAGCCACACCTCTTACTTTTAATCTTAATAGTATCTACTTGGATGAGTCATAAAAGATTTACCTGCCCTAAGGATGTCACGAAAACTTAGCTACAGATAACGTGTTATTTGATGCGTTTTAGTTTTAACATGTAACTCAGACAGTAGTGTCTAAAGGAGATCTCTATAAGTCCCCTACTAACTCAAAACTGTAATGTGCATTTTTCTGCAGATGACAATATTATATCCGTTAGTGTTCTATCCTTAAACTCGCCTTTGCAAATCTACAGTGTGCTTTTATTACACTACACAAGCGTCTTATCAAACATAAAATTACCTGCATGGTATTCACAAAGTCAAATACAAGTATCCAGCCTGCAGTATATACACCAATCCCTTATGGTCATAATATTGAAACTTTTTAATTTTATAAATACTTAGGGCTCTATATTGACTAGAGATGGCACGATACCACTTTTTTATGTCCGATACCGATATCATAAATTTGGATATCTGCCGATACCGATATGAATCCGATATAGTGTTTTTTAATCAACAAAACTGTTTGTTTGTTTTTTAAATATCTTGCTGCATTTTGTATAAGTTCATACTCAAGTTTAAAACAACAACTACACTAAAGCTATTCTGTTATACCTGTATGCAAAAAAAAATATTTCATAGTTCAGCAATACTGATCAATCTAATAAACTTAAACCTACACCATCCTCCTTATTCTGGTATTTTAAAGAGTACTTAGCGTAAATATTAAGCAACCTAACTAATAGGGTTCCAACTCCCAGCAACAACAAAAATAAATAAATAAAAAATAGGGAACCACCCTTCACGCTCCGCCTCATGATGCTTAATCGACGTAATCAACCTTCATTTGATGCAGTGTGAAAAAAAAATGCACAGAAATAAATTATTTTTCAATATATTAAAATATTAAATAGATTCAACATCTTTCTTCAACAAAATTGCAGACTGCACAGATGGTACCTTCCCAAAGGAAAAAGTACTATAGCTTACTAGGGTATATATATTAGACTTAATAGTTACTATATACAGTAATGGACTTCTATTCATTTTGCATCAAATTAAAACTTTGGGTGTCATATAATTATTTATTAAAAGCTAGACATTTTAAATGAGAATAAGAAAGAAAAGTATGTCTTTGTGCCCCCCTTTTCCCTGTTAATGCCCAACGGCCCCCCTGGCTAAACTTTGCTAGATCCGCCCCTGCACAGTTACCAGCGTCAGCTACGTAGAAAAAGATCCTCGAGTAGAAAGTAATAATAAATAAATTCTAACAACAGCTTATCAAGCTTAAACGTGCTGCTGTTGTTTATCCGCTGGTTTCCTCTTTCTGGTGCAAAGTGGGCCAAAAACAAACAAGAGAGACGGACTCGCGACAGAAAAGCCGATCAGCTGATCATTAAGCAGTTTCATGATTGAAGTAGCAGCAAGAGAGGGAGGGGGAGAGAAGAGGCAGTCGCTCCATATATCGTTTGTTAAGCTTAACGCAGGAATGCTTTACAAACATTCAGAGATGGACTTACAAACTTGCTTTACTTCTCTCGGGGATAACTTTGTCGGAGAGGAAATGCCGGGTTGCTAGCGAAGCTCCACATGCTACCCAGACCACCAACAGGTCCCGCATGCCACAGCCGCTCTATCACGTGATGCATACTGCTCCGACGTGCTAACGTTCTGAGGCGAGTTACGGCGTGTTGCAAGTTTTGTGAGGTGCTTTCGTGATATTTAATGGATCGGATTACATTTTTTATTTTTTCTCCGATATCCGATCCAGTAATTTAGGTCAGTATCAGACCGATACCGATACGTAATATCGGATCGGTCCATCCCTAATATTGACACCAGATTTATTTATTAAAAGAATAAATTAATTCTTAATTAATGAACATGTATTATGTATCTTCAAGTATATAAGGGGCCGGCATGCCTACATACAGACATTTAATATGTATATACATAATATATATATGCAATAAAAAGTATGTATACATGCAGATATTTACTACATAAAGACATATATTTCATGCATTTGAAAATGCAATCTCAATGTGCCCACCTGTTTAAAGAAAAATGCAACAATAATACTGACCACTCCAAGAATTGCACTTTTTAGCACTCATGTGTTGGGCGTGGGAATCTGCTTATTTATCTGCTATCTGAGCACTGTGGGGGGGAATGGCCAGTATTTCAAACTTTCCAATGTAGAACATCTCAAATAGCCAATAACTGATATCTGAGCCAAACTTCCCAACCATATATAAATTTTAAAAAAACTAATGAAAATCTGAGGATTTTGAGATTGGATTGAGGCAAATGCCTTCGCTCTTTTCCTCTCCGTGCTGTTTACTTGCTGGCATCTTAAGCCTGCTCAAATGTGACTGGTTAACAGAACTGAGACTACAGGACAGAAACCAGAAAGCTTCCATAAATGTTTTCCCCTGCAAACAGATTTTGCATATTTTTATAAAGACATCAAAATTTGTTTATTTTATAGCCATAAAACAAAGCCAGCTTTACACGTAGACAATCAACATGAAAATTCCCTTAAAAACTTTTGTGTTAATTGAACGAGGAATGTGAAACCCCTGACATGGTCCTTTTAAGTGCCTTGTATAGATAACCATCTATAGATAACTGTCAGACCACTGACACATTCCACAAACAGCTCATATCAGAAGCAGACAACAGTGTCTGGCTCAGTTTGATATAAAAGATAAATAACAGGCTGACATATCACCACGCCATTATATTCCTCTAACCCATTATCTCATCCAGCAGACATTGTTGTCAAATTGCATTATGTAACCATAAACATAGCAGGAGTTTGGAATAATTTTTAGATCAAACAATGCAAAAAAAAGGCCCACTGTGGCCTTTAAGGGGAGTAAAAATGAGAATCAGGATGCCTTCCAAATGGCCCATTCATCCCCAAATCTATCATCGTAAAATGCTCCTGTGTATACACACTCCCTACCATTAATTTTGTCACCAGGCAAATGGTGGCCTTGAAGTAAACATGCGCTGTATGATAATAAGTCGGCACACCACATTTCACGCAAGACTTGCTGTCAAAAGACCAAACATCTATCTCTCGTTCCAGTTCCAGCTTCTTCTCCTGCTCTACACTCTTTTTCCATTTTTAAATAAGTCTATTTACATACCTGGAATAACTCAACGTGAACAAGCAGCAAAATACAAAAAGCCACTAATTTATATTTGGGCCGAACCCGTGTTCAAGGCTATGTTTGGCTCGTAAAGCGGTATGCTGTCTGTTTTTTCAGGCAGCATGCTGCCACCACCACCACCACAGAGATGATGTGCAGCTCTGCTCTGAATTTAGCGCCCTGAAAAACACCTCAGCAGATGAGATGGTAGTAAAACACGACTCCTAACATCTCCGGCTCGCACTACCACCTCTGCTTGCACTTTGTACTTATTTCACTTTCTGTCTTGCGGAAGGTAAGCGAGCTGGTGAGGAAGAGACTGAGCTGAAGGTCAGAGGGGAGCAGAGTGGGGAAACGGGCGGTGGCCACAATATTACAGGTCGAATTCCTTTTATGAAGCCAACTGAAAGGAAAGAGAGTTCAGTTTATAAGCGCGAGTGGGGAAAAATGTATGTTAGCGCCTTTTTGGAGGTTGCTGGAGTGCCAGCGTTTGAGTGGGTACCTACTCTACCAGGTTAGAGCTCGTTTTTCCGCAAGGGAACAACAGGGATTTTTATTCATGTAACTCCCTGGCTCTCTTCTGTTTCACTCTGCTGCCTAATGTCCCTCAGCCATCCCTCCCTTAACCCCTAATTACTGCATCAGTGCTGACATGGACAACCACTGTACATCACATCAATGTCTCTTTTGATCACACTCTGAGAGAATTTCTTTCGCAGCTGCCTCTTTTCATCTCTCTCCGTGCATGTGGAAAACACTGTATGTGCGCATGTGTGTGCGTGTGTATGGCTACAGCACATCACTTTGAGTTGTCTAATCATACTTGTGTGCGTTGCCTCTGTAGAAAGCGCTGCTGCGCATGAAGCTCTAAACAGAATGAGGTCGTGAGGAAAAAGCAGCCAGACAAGTCCGCCTTTTGTCTCTCGTGCAAGCAGAGCAGTGGACTCCCCATGGGAGGGAGGGGGAGATACAACATGTGCATTAGACCCCATAACATCATTTATAACAGGCACACACTTGCACACAAATGGCTTTCACCACAGAGGTTCCCCATTAGCATTAAAGCGGAGAGCCTATAAGAGGCAGAGAGGAGAGTGAGAAGCTTTACTGCTACAGTAAATCTAAGGAGCAACTCGAGCCCGCGTCAGGCACCAAATGACAGCTTTCTGTTGAGCAGAGATTTCACAGCCTCTGTGGAGCTCACGTCCCTCGGGAATGTGTGTGTGTGTGTGTGTGTGTGTGTGTGTGTGTGTGTGTGTGTGTGTGCCACCGGACCTTAAGGCCTCTGTGTGAGGAGGCCAAGTCAAGAGCACAGACCTTTCATTTCTCTCTAATGTTGTTCAGAGAGATAAAGGGCAGACCTTGTCCATCATTCTGTTATTAAGCAGCAGACGAACCGCTGAGTCCCTACCTCAACCTGCTGTCTACCAAGAGCATACCATCACACTGTGCTGCAAAGGACACATTCAGTAAAATAATTCAGAAGAGTGTGCTTGACTTTTATAGTTTAAAATAATCAGTTTAGAGAAATAAAAGTTACTAAATAGGATGTGAATTTAATTTATTTTGACTGAAAAAACTGGGCTGTTTATTAATCTATTCAGAAGCTATCCTCGGAGTAACTGTCATTAAGTTAATTAGAAGTCACACACTGTGTTCTTGATTTAAATCATTTAAATGATGATTTTTTTTAAAAGGCATTAAACAAGATTCTTTTAAAGGGCTCGGACTGACTTGGTTTTTCATTTATTCACGTGTTTCTATCTTTATTGAACTTGCATACAGAAAATAAACACAGAAATCAAGCACTAAGTTACTTTTGAGAGGCCATGCAAACTATATGGAGAAAAAGTACTGCGCCACAGTACACCTACAGGAGCTGCTCAGTCATGAAAACTGTCAGCACACAGTTTCTGTGCAGATCCTAATGCCAGAGAAGGTCTGGAACTCTGCAGTTATTGAGTCAGCAGAGTTTTGGTGACTTTTACACATTATCCATCTCAGTACTCAGTCAGAGAGACAGCCGGAGACCTGACACCCAAGCACTCATTCCTGGTATAATTCCTCGAAGTCCACTTGCATTCCTCTGCCTGTCTGCATGGGTAGTTGGTGTACTGTAATGTAAATTCTCTGCGGATTAATCTGTGTGGTCACAAAAGAAAGGCATGCATGCAGACGTCCACCCTCACCATCTGATGATGAGGTTAGCATATCACGGGGACCCAAGCGGACCCTACAGGATCAGCAGACCCAGAAAGTATCTGGATGTAGTGTTTTCAGTGGGACAAACATTTTGTCACTCATCCAAGTATTTAGAATTTTCTATTCTACCCTTTGCTTTTAAGCAGAAGCCTTAATTTGCTTTGACTCATTATCTTCCCCTCTCTGCAGACAAACACAGTTTGGACAGCAGACTCTGGTATTTCTGTCTGTATCTATAAACCAACCCTCACTCACCAACAGTACACTGAAATTGTGGCAGAAACCTCTATTTTTCCTGTTGACAACTTTGCGCGACGTAATCCACTGCAGATATGGAAATTAATGACAGAGGCCAAAGACAAAAACTGTCTAGCAGCCAGACACAGGATTTATTAGTGAATTTCATTAAATGAGTTATCTATCTACTTAAAACTAGTTCTGGCTCAGTGAGTGATAAAATGAGCATCTAGCATGGTTTTATGCACCACTAGACGTACTTCATAGGTAGCTGGTAATTAGGCATGGTAAAACATCGCCACAATTCATCTTCATGGCATGTGGGGAAGACAACATGGGCCGATTGTTTTGTCTCATTTGTCAGAGGATTTCAATGGAAGCCAATCGCATTTGTTTTTCCACGACCCAGAATCTCTGCTTTGTCATGTTGCCATTTTCTGCACAGAAAAACAAAAGACGAGGACCCACTCAGACATTTTCCAATCAGGCATTCCTGGAGCTTGGCCACTGCTCATTTAGGCTACGAGACGACCTTGACATTCAGTGGGCATGTACTGTAAGAGAGGCCTGAGCACACACGCCACCACAGAGACAGCAAAACACATGCGGTTACAATCCAAGAGCACTCAAACGCACCACCTCCTTGCCCAGACACACATACGTGCAGTTGTGTGTGTGTGTCAGACTGTTGGCTCGCTAATACCGAGGCCCGGCTAATCCAGCGGCAGTGTTCAGTTCCTGCGAAGCAGCTGGAAGCGCATAAGCTGTTAACATGTTAAGGTGAAAATGTTTGCTGGCAGGCACCCTCCTCCTCCTTCACACTTTACCTAGCAGCAGCTCACAGTACACCTCCTCTGACATGTCCAACCTGGCAACCACCACTGCTGCACACACGCTTTCACACTTCCACCGGCTTCTTCAAAGCGACATATATACTCAAGCGTACGCAGATAAGCACGCACGCGGCCGCTGCACTGCATCTGGTGGGATATCACACAAGCAGCAGTAAGATATGGAATAATTTATGTGGAAAACCGCCAGATGTTGCAATAAAAGCTGTGCGTGTTTCCAGCCCTATATTCTATTCTGGAACTCTACTAGAGTAGCGTTGCATGACAGTTAAAAATAAAGAAAGAAACAAAGAAATCTTTACTTATTGTACATATGTCCTTTATGTTGCCCTTCAGTTCATCACTCTCTCTGAAATAAGCCTTTTTAGCTCCTGTTTCGTTGAGGACAGCCTCCCTAAAAGCCCAATTCCCTCTGATTGGCAGGCTCTTTGCAAAAGGTTGACCAGAGTTTGACGTTGAATGCCTCTGTGGATAATTTTAAACAAGAAGAACTCCCACTCTCTAAACTTAGGTTTCACAGAAAGTCAGGCCTTCGGAGATTTGATTTTTTTTTCTAGCCATTTTCATGATGCTTTCAGTAGAAGAAGAATGAGTAGATGTGGTTAAATATTTTGATTATTTGCACCTATTAAACTTAAATACCTTCCTGTAAGTACTAATGACATCACGTAAAACGAGACACTTACAGTAATTGCCATTTTAGTTTCACACGTCAAATGAGAGGCAGCAGATAATTTTCTCACAGTAGTCATGATCGACCACCACAGTCAGCTGGAACCTGGAAGTTTTTGCTTAACCATTCTCCTCATGTCTGTTGTGGCTTTCGCTGTGAAATAGACACAATTAAGGGAGGATGTCCTGCTGCAGTCAGTCAGAAATCCTCAGCTGAGCAATCAGCACGCATTAGCAGAATGATGTCATGTCTGTATGAAAAATAAAAGACTGAAGTAATATTTCACCTCGATAGATAGATAGATAGATAGATAGATAGATAGATAGATAGATAGATATGTACACACACACACACACATATATATAATTGCAGACTCTGTTTGCAAAAAACGTTTAAGAGTTAGGCTTTTTTGTCTCAAAGCAAATGTCAATAACTAAGCCATTTAGCTCCATTCACTGCTATTAGCTGAAAACTGTCTCCTGAAAGCTCTCTTGGCGATTGCATCCAATTTCAGTTCAATGGTATAAATAGCAAGAGAAAAGGCTTCCTGTAGACTAGCAGTATCTCTAGCTGTAGCCTGACTTCGTACTGTGCCTGTAGATGGTGACCAAAAACAGATATCTGTGGGGAGATCACAGCTACAAAAAAATTCAAACAAATATGGATACTGTGAAGTTTTGTCAATGCAGATTGTTCATTTGTTCATTATATTTGGTTTGGTTATTAAAGCAGAGGAAAGATGCCACCATCAGCAGTCCACACAGATCCCATCACCTCTCACACATCCAAGTGGTGAGGGTTTTTGTCATATTACATATACATCAGTTTTCCCCTTTTTCACCATTTATGCCACATGAAATCAGTGCAACATAAGGTTGTGTTTATTTGCCACCCAATTTTACATCTCATAGGAGTTTCTCTCTCTCCCTCTCTCTGTGTGCCTGAATGAAGCCAGAGGCCCTGCCAGTCTGGCCTCCAGCTCTTTTTTTCCTGAGCGCCAGCAGCACTGGAGCTCAGCAGCGCCAAGCAAAGCGAAAAGCTTTTGACAACATGGAGTGACAACAGAAAAGCCCACAGAAACTACAGCACAAGTAGGCCAGCCTTTCAAGGAGCCTCCTCCTCCCCCACCTCTTCCCCTGTCCTGTCCTCATACTCTTCTGGTTCACTCTCACAGCATCCGCAGGGCTCAGAGTGACTTTTCAGAGCAAACCCAGAGCACTGTCTTCCACTCTGATGGATGTAACAGAGCTCAGTGTACGGTGATACTTGCCTGCTTCTATGTAAACAAAGAAAGAGGGGAGCTAGTAGCATGTGGGTGAGTGGCCTGCCCCACCTGTGTACAGTGTTGGCACCCTAAGCACATTCTGGATGTTTTGTTGTTGACAAGCTGAAAATGAAAGGCATCAGAGAAATGATGCACTCATCAGTGAGGAGTGCTGGAATAATAAAGTGGCTCTGATGAAAACTTAATGGCCCCTTCACCTTTATTAATGGCCATGGGAGCATATCATGCGCTCAGGTTCACCACTGGACTAACACATGTATTTCTGCACAGGGAACGAGCTCCATCAGCCCACACTCACTAACGCACTTGAGGAAGAGCTCATAACCGGGAGGACACTAATTAAAGCAGTGGCAACTGGCTAACTGGCTAAATTGCTGCTGATTTTAGCCAAATGAGCCTTAAATGCAGTTTACCACACTTTAATTCATCTAGGGACACATCTCAGTATAAATGTAATGAAACATACATACAGAGATCCCAATGAGTGATTCCAGTCTTTGCCGTTCACACCTATGCTTCCCCATGAAAAAAAAAAACAAGACATTAGACTCTACTCTCCTTTGCAGATGAGCTAGAATCACACAGGCAGCACTTATTAATATCTCCCTTTCAAATGCTAATTCCCCTTCATAAATAAATCATAACTCCAGAGGTGGCTGGTATACTGTAGTTTTCAGTAGGAAGGTGCAGGGCTAAGAGAGGAGGGGGTACAAACAGGATCCCTCCAGAAAGTAATGATATTATACCACAACTTGCATCCCAGATACAAGACTATTACAGGCCAATTGTTTTTGCTATAGCGAGCACATATATTTTCTTTAAAAATATATTGCCCCAGTACAGGCTGAGTATATTCTTGTGTTGGTGCATGGTGAAGCATGTGCAAGACTTTCACATGCAGAACTTCATCAAGCTACAATTTATAGAAATAAATGCTTCACATGTGCACCATTGACAGAGGTCTGCTAAAATCAAATCCACTGTTTGCTCTGACGTATTGTAAAAGACCAATGGCCAGTGGGGAAACTCTCCAGGGGAATCTACAAAGAAAAGGAAGAGTCTCACTGACTGCAATGTGGCAGCTAGAGGGCAACATGACATGTCAATAAAATGAATTGACTTGTAGACAAGACAGGGAAAGTAACCATTGGTAAGTAACAAGGTAGTGTACAGATTTTAAACCGATCTCATTTTTTAGTAAAGTTAATGAAGTGACTGGAGTGGAAGTAGGGAAAATCACTGACTGCCATATAAAGGCGGACTAAATATGTTAGAGGGGTACTTGACAACTGGATATCCACTAGTGACCAACAGTTGAAGTGATGTGCAACCAAATGGATTTATGGACAAGGGTTAACACTCAGCCCCCTCGATGATGTATCACTCAGTCAGTCAGTCACACTGTTGCAATCCAGCCAAAAACAGAACAATAATAACCAGTTATTTTGTTGGAACAATGCCGAAGGAAAGAGCTGTGTTGTAAAGTGAATGTGTGTGCAGTAAAGTGGATGCAAAGAGTATCTGTCATAAGGTAGAGTGGATGTGTCATGCAGTAAAGTAGATATTTGTGTATTAAATTGGATGTGTGCGTGAGGCGATGTAGGTGTGCGATACAGTTGAGTTGGTGCGTCATGCAGTAAAGTGGATTTCTTGCAGTAAAATGGGGATATGTCTAGAGTGGGTGTGTCTTGCATTAAAATGGATGTGTGTGTTCAGGATATGTTGTACAGTAAAGTGGGTGTGTCATGCGGAAAAGTGGATGTTTGTGTATTTAATTGGTTGTGTATAGTAAAGTTTGCGCAGTAAAGTGGGAGCCATGCAGTAAAGTGGGTGTATGTGAAGTAAAGTAGATATGTGTGTGGAAAGGTACATTTGTCATATGGTAAAGTGGGTGTGTCATACAGTAAAGCAGACTTTTTGTATTAAATTGGCTATATGTGTAGTAAAATGGATATGTTATACAGTAAAGTGGCGAAGTGGATGTTTGTTTATTAAATTGGATTTGTATTTAGTAAAGTATGTGTGCCATATAGTAGAGTGGTTGTCTTATGCACACACACACAGTGAAGTCGATTTCTTCCAGTGAAATAGCTGTGTGTCTTGTAAATGGTAAATGGCCTGTATTTATATAGCGCTTTACTAGTCCCTAAGGACCCCAAAGCGCTTTACATATCCAGTCATCCACCCATTCACGCACTGGTGATGGCAAGCTACATTGTAGCCACAGCCACCCTGGGGCACACTGACAGAGGCGAGGCTGCCGGACACTGGCGCCACCGGGCCCTCTGACCACCACCAGTAGGCAACGGGTGAGGTGTCTTGCCCAAGGACACAACGACCGAGACTGTCCAAGCCGGGGCTCGAACCGGCAACCTTCCGATTACAAGGCGAACTCCCAACTCTTGAGCCACGATCGCCCACTGTAAAGTCAGTGTGCATAGTAAAGTTGACCTGTTGTGCAGTAAAGTGATTGCTCGTTTATTAAATTGGATGTGTGTTTAGTAAAGTGGACGTGTTATATAGTACAGTTGTCACTGCAGTAAAATAGCTCTAGTGAGCGTGTGTAGTAAAGTGGGTGTGACATGCAGTAAAGTGGATTTCTTTCGGTACACTGGCTATGTGTCTGTGTTGTCCAGTAAAGTGGATGTGTGTAATAAAATGGGTGTGTCCAGTAATGAAAAGAGTCACATTTGCACATTGCAAAGTATCACAAAGTAGGGTTGTTTAGTCTGCAGGGTTGTTATTGATGGTGCACAGAGTTGCACAGCTTTAGCATCATACATGTGGTCCACTTTCACAGTTGCTATACCAGGTTCAATTTTATGAAGTGAGACAAAATTGAAATTCCTGCTAGTGGGGAGCCCTGATGAGTGAGCAGCCTGCCAACCTGGTGCCACTTTCACAGCTTTGATGTGTGTCTGGCATGCTGTGCTGCAGATGCTGCTCTGTATGATGCATCGTCCTCCTCACTGAAAAGCACAGCATCATCCCAAATGTGGGCTTTTTTGTGAGGACTGAGTCAGGAGCATCTTAGTCTTATAGTATTGTTCAGTTTACAGTGGCACAAGTGCCTTTTGGAGTCACTACACCTTTGTTCATCTGACAAAATTGCTAAAATATGAAGTGACCTTTTTTGAAAGCAGGAAATGATATGTTACAACAAGGAATGTAAACCAGTATGTTCAAAACAAAAACTAGTTTCTGTAAGACCAATTTTTGATTCAAATCTTGTTGTCTAAAATCTGAAGCACTTTTCCTGAATCTTAGATAATCAAACAGATGTAATCCTCTTGCTTTGCTGCTTGGTAATAGGTCTGTATATTCGCATTTATTCTTGGCTGCTTCTTCCATTCAGTGCCATATCTTTCCCTACCCACTTGATGCCCCTCATGCTCTCATCCATCCACATGTGACGGTCATGGGTGTGTATAGGTAACTACCTGCCAGGAGCTGGAGGGGATCTCTGCAAATTTGCCTAGTCCCCCGAAGGTGTAGCACCGGTACATGTGATCCAGAGACTCCGAGCAGTGCCACAGCAAGCCGAAGCTCACGGAGTCCTTGTTGTTGTGCTGGTGGTGATGCTGGTTGCTCCTTAGCTGATCCTTAACAATCCAAGCAGGGGATATGAAGCTGAAACTGCAGACGGCGACCAGAACGGAGGACAGGAGCACCCAGAAGCAGCCCACACAGCTGAACATGGTAGCAGCTTGGGGCAGAAAGCCCGGAGACAGAGTCAGATCAATCCCAAACCCTGCTTCTTCTTCTTTCTTCTCCCGGCCCAGGAGCGAATGCATTTGGAGCTCACGCCTTCAAGAGCGGCACTTCAACTTCAGCCTCAGCCTCCTGACCAGCACTACATCAGCAAAAACTAAAACTAAAAAATAATTACAGTCACTGGGCATCCGCAACAGCAGCTGTGAGACTCCCCAAAACATCTGGTCTGGGGGAAAAAGAAAAGAAAAGAAAAAAACACACTAAGAGAATTGTGGTGAGTGATGGTTATACAATAAAGTCAAGTCATCCGCGCCCACACTTATGCTGGTACAAAGCTCAAATCTGACTCTGGAGATGTTTGGCACACCCAACACTGGATGCGCAGCTGTCATAGCAGTGCAGGTGGAGGACTTCACCAACTCAGAGACCAGACATTTGCTGCAGCCGCCGCTCTCCTCCGATACTCCCTGCGCCTCAACACGGGAAGCTCCGGACTTTTCAGGACGAGTCCGCGTGAACGGCGTCGAGCTACCGCAGGTTAATAGGGAGACTTCCGGTTAAGACTTTCAAAGTCATGCTTAGAAAAGAGGCGACAAAGTTTGAGGCGGTCGTACAGATTTTATTCTGTAATGAATTAATAATTGTATTTATTGTAAAGCAATAAATTATTTTAAACAGTTCAAACTAAAAGGGTGCTACACGATATTTAAACATTTAATTATTCACTATGGTGAATGACTTACACAGAGCCTGTTGAAAAAAGGTACCCCGAAGGATGGTATCTTAAGGTATGCCTTATTAGTTGGAAAATGTAATGTTTTTGGACATTAAGCAGGGATTACATGTGAAAATGTGTAGTTACATTATTTATTTATTCATTTATGTGTATTTTATAAATATCCAAACTTTATAGAAGGGTACAAAACATCGTACGTCAAACACCATATAATTATCTCATTAGTCTCATATATTTTTTAGAGTGCAACAGAGGAGACAAAATTACTATGCGTCATATACAAATGGACGCATTTTCCAGAGCTTTTATGAAATGATAAATTTTGACAGAAAATAGCACGACCTAAATAGGTATAAAATGTACATGTCCTTGTGCTAATTTTAGGAACACGACGCCAAATGATGCCAAGTTTCAGACTGATAGCTTAATACTGATTTTATTTTGAAGGGAGAGCGCTTCATTTCCGATGCTTTTGTTTCCTTAACTTGCCTAAAAGCCGTCTGTCTGCAGGTAGCTGAATAAAATGCGCCTTATACTTTATTTTCTGTGCACCACACAAAATTATAATAAAACAGTGAATAATATTATGAAATATTTTCGGTCTCAGGCACATTTTATTTCCCGTCAAACTGACCCTGAGCATTCATATAGTCTGAAGGTGGTCATTGTAGTTACTTCTTGACGCAAGGTAACAGGACTCTGTCCCTCAGTTACCATAACAACCCCCCTACCGGTCAGAGCTGAGGAGGGGAGGGGGTTTTGTGTATTTGAGGTGGGCGTTGCCTCTGCACGTGCAAGTTTTCATTCCACAAGATCTTCTTAAACCGCCTGCAGACCGTGCCGTGGACTGGCCAGGAAGCATCTGTAAAGTTTATTTCCCCAGACAACATGAGAGCCTGTTTCACGCTGATTTTTATCTTCGACTTAACTCTATGTGATTAACCACCAATAAGATCCACTACTAAAATGAATTAAAGATATGAAATGCTGCACTAACAGGCTATTTTTTGAGCCCCTTCAGCTGTAGTTTATAGTTTTTAATTGTTGCATTTTCCTGGACATGTTATAATAAAAATCAGAATGCCTCCTAATAGAGGAAGAAAAAAATACATCACCTCGTTTCTAGTTTTACCCTAAACATAACAGCATATTCAACATTGCCCCCACCTGGTCAGAGGTGATAACTGTCTATGGGTGTTGGCACAAGGATTGGCTATCTTTTCCCACATTTTAACATTAATGTAGTCAAATTATGTCAGCGGAAGAAAAAATAATTGACAGACAGACAAAGTTTCATAATATATGTATTTAAATCAAACACAATTTAAATATATTATAGATTAAGTACACATAGATGTCATTAGTGGTACATAGTACCAAGAGTCTGTTCTGGTTCTTATCCACATCTTGGTAAGGCTCAAAAAAAACTTTTTAAAAAAATCATTTATTTCACCATCCAGTTAAACAGTCCGCTCATCACTGAAGTCTGTTTCAGTGACATATAAAAAAAAAAAACAACAAAAAAAAAAAAAAAAAAAAAAAATCAGCAATCACCATAAAAAATTAACATTAATATTTGGGGTAAACCAGAAATCTAAATAGATATTTATACACAGAACATTTAGGACGAGGAGTTTTGGAGTTTTCCAACAAAACTGGGAGTATTTTCTTCTATGCGCTGTAAAGGTGCCAGGATATTTATACAGAAGGTCCACAAGTCCAAGAACTGAATCCACTCTTCTTCACTGTAACATTTCCAGATGTTGTACAGTACCAAACAAGTAAAGCTACATCAGCTAACACCAGTAAACAGCTGGCAATGCCTCTCTGGGCAGCCTCATGGAAGCGTATGCAAAAACTGTACAACGTTCCAAACCAACAACCCTTTAAGCGGCTGACCAAAAGACAGAAGTTCATGTAAAAACAAGGAATGGTTATAAAAAGCGTGGGGAGGTGTGTCATCAAGTAGTGAACAAAACGTTGCTATTGTTGCATCCTCCGCAGGTCCGAGATAAGACAAAAGTGAGAGTGTTGACTGACATGCTGCAGCTTCTCCTGGTAATGCCAAAAGTTTCCTTCCTCCAGTCTGATGCACTTTGCTTTACTCTCAACACGTGTACCTTTATAGTGTTATGGAGCAGGAAGAGTGGAACAATGGTGTACTTCAAGTTTTCTATTAGCCCAAGTGTGAACAATCACTCATCCAAGCTCTCAGCTACACGAACACACACACACACGCACACATGCACACCTGGTGGTTGGAGAAGTGATAAAATGCCTTGTTCTTTCTCAGAGTAATGCAGTTCATTGCAGTGTGAACTCTGTGTACTGTTTATCACTGGCTTGGCCAGAATCTGTAGGGAGTGACAGTCCTTTGGCTCCTCAGTGGGGTCATAACTGCAGACAGACAGAAAAAGACACTTAAGAGAACCTGCAGTTATCCCACATGCACGCAGGAATGAGACTGCTGAGTGTGGTTGCGTACCTTGGTGGCCTTGCCGGGGCTGTCGTGGTTTGACTGGTGAACAACGTCGTTGACAATCATCTTGGCAATCTGCCACGCCATCTCCTCCTGGGCCTTTGGTCACAGTGCACACAATGCATTCTATTTATATTCTTTAATGGACTGGTATAATGTGACGTTTTATACACACCACTGAGAAAGCACTGCTATGGGCTTCGAGCTATTTAATCATTTATGATAACTCAGCATAGTGCAATCTCACCTCATCCGAGGTGCCTTGGACCCATTTCTTCATGGCTTGAGAAAATATGGAACCTAAGTGAGAGGAGTGAGAAGACAAGATGACTTCATTGCTAAGCAGAAATCATTAACATGGCTAAAAACTGAAGGCTAATCTTAGCATTTTAGAAGGATTATCAAAGTTAAGTCATTAAGTAATTAATCTCCAGTTCCTTCATTAACACATGAATAATATTTAATCAGTAAGAAGTCAGTTTGTCATACCCTGTTCTAATCCTATAGACGGCACTCTAATAAGCTAAGATTTTTATCCCGCTGGACCCGGAAAGTAGTGAAGCTGTTTTTGTTTTGTTTTTTTATAATCTATAATAAGGGAAAAGTTGCTAAATATTTCAGAGCACTATGCGCTATAGGAAGAAGATGAGATTTATATTCATGACTTTCATGGCAAGGAGAAAGCAGATAAAAATATGACAGAGTGTAGGGTGAGAGAAGTGTGACCGTATCATACCTTTGGATTTCTTCACATCCGGCTCTGGCTCTGCCTCCCTGATAAACTGGCCCAGCTCATTCACTTTCCCAAATGTCATCCTTCTGAGAAGACAAACAGGACAAAACGGAGCCTCAGGCACATCCGCACACAAACACACACCATCCCAGCACTGGTGTGAGGGTGTGCGTAAGCCCTTCAACAACTGTAATTTCAGCAAGGGGATAAAAGCAAATCTCCCAGACTAAACTTCTGTCTTTCAATAAGATCATTCTCTTGATTTATTTCTGCACATGATTTTTCAAAGCACGCTCATAAAACCCTACGACGGAGTCAATAACAACAAAACACGTACAAGCACTAAATCCAAACAGCAATCAAAGGAACATAAAAGGAGAGAAAAGCGAAGGTAACAGCAAGGAAACACAAAACCATGAATCAAGCAACAGTTAATCTTTGAAAAGATTAACATTTTCTGTCACTGGATAGAGGCACAAACACTCACCCAGCGTACGGCCGCTGGTACAGGGTCTCAGGGTCCAGGCTGGCAACGTCCACCGTTATCGCCTCGTCAAAGTTTTTAAGGATTTTGATTGCTGCCTTTCTGGCACTTTGCTGCAGTGAACAGACCATGAACAGCATTTTTAGCAGCATTACAGATAGCACTTATATAAAATGTTATTTGGCATCGTTATATCTCCATCCCTACATTGTTTTGTTGTGTAAGACTAAATGACATGAATGGTCATGAACATTTGACATTAATAAAAATATCTTTATTATCCGTGTAATGAGGCGGGACAGGTCTAAATGTCAGCAGACATCCCTGCAGGGGCTGAAGGTGTGGGTCACCTGAGTGTGAGAACTCTCGCTGACATTTGAACTTGAGCGGTCGTTGTCCATCGGTCCGCCCTGACCTGGAGTGCTGACATTCACAAACTCATCGGCCCGCACTGAATTGATGAGGTCACTCAGGTATTTGTAGTAAAGGTTGCTGGACAGGAAACCTGGCATGTAGACCTGAACGAATGCAAAGCAGGGTGAACTCTGGGAGAAATTAATGAGCTTTCTGATATATTTCTGGGCACAAGTTACAGAGATTCCCTTCTGACCTTTATGTTCTAACAACAGTTTTCAGCTTTCCTTTCATTAACCAAAACCAGAAGCATTTATCAGTGGTGTAATGGGACGATTTGTCAGTGACTTGCAACAAAAAAACCTTTATGGAGGATCCTATTCAATTCACAAACCTAATTAAATAAGGCCTTCACATGCTTCTCTTCTAGTGTTTCATTTTCATCATCCCTTTATCCTTAGGAGAAAACCTAAACACCGAGACCTTGTCGTGTTTTTCTATCAGATGATCTGACCTTCTCCATGGTTGTCCAAGCCTGTCTGAGTGGAGTGGTGAAACAGTCAGGCAGTGGCCCTCCCTCTCTGCAGATATTTGACTCTATCTCCATCCGCACAGAGTCACCGAAGCCCAGAGGGTTGGTAGCCTGGAGTGAGAAATACCTGAAGGGATAATAGAAGAATATGCAAAGAGCTTCAGAAAAGGGCGCCATTTTTTTAAGATATTAATCAAAACTGAACAATTCAGACAAAACCTCAAGACTTTTAAATCTTACTCTATAAAGCGCAGATGATTTAGCGTGACGCTGTAAACTAATTAGTGTGCAAAAAGGTGACATTTATGAAGAAAAATAATTACAATTCAAGCAAAATAGCTCCCAGCAAATATAACAAAGTTGAAGCTAAGAGGAGGAAAGTGCAAGATTCCACTACTGTCATCTCACTATAGATGAATTACTGGACTTTTACCTTCTCATCCTTAACTAAGAGAAACAAACTATCTGCACAGTTTAACTTACTGTGAGCCTGGTGGAAAGCCTCCACTGAATATCAACCAACACATTAAAACATCTCAATTCTTCATGGCTGACAGACTAATCTTCATAAATGCCAAGTAGAGTGCAGTACATAAAGTCTAAGAAAGACAAAGATCTTCAATAATTAATTTTTTCGTATTTCAACAGATGATGTCAGCCTCTTCCTTATGCCCCACAATTCCAGTTAAACCAAAGTCTAGGTCTGTAACCTTAGGTCAATATGTTAGGTTGTCTGACAACTGCCTGTGTTAGTTTTATGAGAACCGTGTTGCAGGAACGAATCGTAATACCTGGAAATGTGTTAGGATTTTTGAATTTAGGACTATTTATATGTGGTTTGTTTTTGTGAAGATGCCTGAAATTAGGTCAAAGATAAATATGAGCTTCCGAGATTTTGTTCTGCTAAATAAAATACGCCACTGGTGAACTCTGAAACCACTACATGTCCAAGAGAATGTGTGTGCTAGCAAGTTGCTGAATTGGACAATACAGCCGATCCCATTGGCGAAATATCCAAATCAAATTGCCGTTTGTCATCACTGTGGCCTTTTTTTGGCAACAAGTGGAAAAGATTAGTTGCTAGCCTATATAACATTCTCATTTACTGAACTTTTACATTGAGTCAGTTCCAAACTAACGTGACATCAACCGTGTCTGAAACATTGCGTGGAGACATTACTGCCGTTTGCATATCACAGTTTAACTACCATCAGCAAACTTTTCTGTAAACTTTCAATTTTAAAGCTCAGGATCTCAGTACAAACATACCCAAATCGGAAAATCTGAATATGTTTGGTCTTGAAATAAGTTAAATGTTTGTTTGACTACTAAAATTTGTTTTGTAATGGCATTTGCATGCTCCCACAACTTGCCCCACCTACTGTCAGCAGCAGCTCCACTAGATGTAAAGCTTCTTCTCACATGTGTAAATAGAAAATGGTCCAAAGACTTCACTTTAAAATAACAAAACAGAAATAATTTAATAAGCTTCAAATACTAGTTTTATAATTTTAGGCTTACAAGGCTAGCAGGCAGAGTGTACTCCAGACTAGTCAGACACAAGTACAGCTGAACCCTCCTTCAACCTGACCGTGTGCAGACACACTGCTGCTGATTCACTGTCACTGATCACCAAATAATGTACCCAAAGATAAAAACACACCGATTTAATCACACCAGGAATGAAGGTCTTCAATGAAACACCGTTACTGAGCGCACACTACTCTTAAAACTCATATTTGATGATAACTTGATAGATTTAGGTGAAATCTGGACTGAAAATGAATGACGAAGGAAACAAAGAGGAGCAACCTTTTAACAAAAGAAAACACTGAAAGAGTCTTAGATTACTTTCCTCCTACAATTATATTCTCAAACTCAAAAGAAAGAATGACCTCAACATGACAGCAACTTCCAACAATAAAGTCAATCTCCACACTTTTAGAAAAAGTAACTGGTTAAATCAGACACAATAACATCTTACAACCACAGACAGAGGACCTACTTGTCGTAGAGAATCATGGCATCATTTTGAGCCTCCTGGCCATCATATTGGCCCTTTTTAGCTGCTAGCTGGTTCTGGAAGTTGTCTGCCGCCAACCAGAACTGCAGTACATTCATTGCTTCTTCCTTTTCCATGAACTATGAGAAGGAAAACAAAGAAGAGAGAAAATTCTAGTGAACCTCACTGTGTATATGCTGACAGGACATCTTTTGTTAAATGTTTACTCTTTCTTTGTGGATGGAGTTTTGTATCATATCAGTGACACTGTAACAGGAGCATCTACGGGTTTCTTGTGTTTACTGTCTTCAGTTTAGTTTCCTGTCTGTATGGAAAGGTGTACAGAGCAAAGAGGAGGCACAGACTGTGTGTTATAGCTAGAAAACTGTCATTCTTCTAACTGAAACAGTGTGGAAATGTGTAATGATCAGGTACAAATAAATCATGTTTGAGGAACCAGTAGCACCACTCACCTCAGAGAAGTAGAAAAGAGCTGACTCACAGAACAAGATGTCAGCCAAGAACACAGAGCCACTAGTCAACACTTCAATCTGGTATTTACAGAAATGATGGCTCCGCAGGAATTCGCTAAAGTGCCTGGAAATCAGAAAGCAGGTGGGAGGTGAATAGTGCAGCAATGTGGAAGACAGGATGGCGAAACGACACGGGGCACGGGGCGGGCTTTAATCTTAACGTCAAAACGTGCTGCGAATATTAACTGCTCTTGGAAATGAATGGACAGAAACTCACTGTTGCTCCAAGATAGCGAAGGCTACCGACTGTGCAATGACAAAGCAGTTTGGGTCCACCATGCCATCTTCTCCACAAATCTTAGCTACACAAAACAGAAGAGAGCGGATATTGTCACACACCAGGATCACATTTAAAATAGAAGACTTACTGCAGAATAGAATAACCCTTTATTGTCATTGTACATGTACAACGAAATTGTGGATGCTCCACACCAACTGTGCAGGAGTAAATGGTAGACAGCATGAATAAATAGCAAATAGGAGAAATATGTACCATAAAGAGAGACTGATACAAATCAAGAGAAAGGCACACAGTGGAGAACAAGTTGCAAAGTGCTTGGAAGTAGTGCAAAGAAAAGACTTGGTCTGAGTCTGTATGCGAGTGGCCTGAGTGATGGGGGTTACTCAGACCATGGCTCAGATTAGTGAAGTGGATGGGCAGGGGTGGGGTGTGGGGGCATAGTGGACAGAACATACAGTCCGAATGGCCCAGAGGAAGAAGCTGTTTGTGAGGACACTTGCGCGCACATGCACACACAAACACACACACACTTTTTGAACAGATGGACCATAATGTGCTGTATTAAAAATAGAGAGACAACATCTGTGGTCTTACCAACTATGTCATTTCTGATCTGTTCTGTGATGGGGATGGGCCTCACAGCATCTGGAGAGATGTACTTGGTGAAGATAGTAACAGCATCTTTTTCTATACCTGCAAAACACACAAATTATCTCTCAACTGATGCTCAAGTAAAGCTCTTCCTCCAGGTGGTCAGTCTGAATTACCAATTAATGCATCAATCTAATGCCCACATGTCTTTGCCTGTGCACACAGTGAAATTGTTTCAGGCTGCTGGTCTCGTTCCGTCATGGTAAAAACCAAGTGTACAATTCCACCCACTGCTTTTATGAAATTTTCACAAGCTGGGTCATGAAAATAAACAGCTGAGGGCACTAATCATGCTCACACAATGTCATTAAACCAGTGCGGACGAAGAGGACGAGATGACATGCTTAAGAATGCCACTCAAACCTTTAATGTGGTGACCAATGTGACCTCACACAGACCTGCTGTTTCATCCCGAGCTCTTCAGAAAAATGCCTAATGGCACCATTTACAAATTTAAGCAAGACTGAAAATGTGAAAACACAATACCAAGATAACATGTTTTCTTCTTTGTGAAATTGTGTTAATTTCAAAACTTATTAGTTTTAAATAAAGTAACCTAATTATTTATGCTAATTCTAAACTAAAATACAAGTTTTCAAATTGTAAAGTATCTATGATGGCCCGCCTGCAATAACTTCAAGACCCACTAGGGGGTCCCAGCCAACACCTTGGAAATCAGTGCTCTAATGTAAAGCCATTTTCATCCACTGCAGCCCTGTACCATCTTTGACATGAATCAAAGAACTGCATGCAAGAACACACAAGGACAGTAACCAGTCTTAAAGCTGTCAGCTCCTTCTACAAAGTCTGTGTGATGTCTGAGACGGTGCGTGTGAGATCAGAGCAGATAACGGTTTGTTGACATCATGGAAAGTGAGTGGATGTCCTGTGTGCAGCACCCTAGCCTAAACCAAAGTGAGTATTCACAGAACTGAGAATGTCTCTGAAGTTTCTGAATTTTCTCCTGCCATAAGCTACACGTGAGAAAGGACAAGTTTGCACAATGCGCCAACCCCATTCTCCTGACACAGTTCGGTGTCCACTTCCATTACAGGTCACTGTAGCATTTTCAGTTTACTGATGTACCGATTTTGCCACAGCATCAAAGGATACAATTCAGTTTTATTTATATAGTGTCAAATCCCAACAGCAGTTGCTTTAAGGCCCTTTACATTGCAAAGTAAAGATTCTACAATAATACAAAGAAAATCCCAACAATTAAATGACCTCCTCTGAGCAAGGACTTGGTAACAGTGGGAAGGAAAAATCTCCCTTTAACAGGAAGAAACCTCCAGCAGAACCAGGCTCAGGGAGGGGCGGCATCAGGAAATGTACTGGACAGATCTGACAAATCCACATTAAGGTCTTCAATCTTAGACAAATAGGAAAGCTGCCATTTACGAAGATTTCTCAGTATACTGAAAAGTGATTGGTTGGCCATCAAAATAATAAATAATTTCCCCTGTCAAAATATAGAATCCACAAAGAAAGTTAAAAACCTGTAAACAAGACAACAAATGTAAAGATAAAAAGGTGTTTAAAGGCGACTCACTTTTCATGAGTGTGTCAGAGAGGTCGCGCAGGGTGCTGCTTGACTGCACCTTTAGGGGGGTCCCCGACCTGGAGGGTGGCTGCCTGCTGGGTGTTGCTGTTCGAGGCGTACTGGGTCTCGCGCCTGCTTCTGTGCTGGATGAGTCCCGCTGCTGAGTCTGAACTGTACAGCCTTCGCTGTTACTGTGCCGTGCAAGGACATTGGGCTTTTTCTGGGTGAGTTCTGAGAGCTCTGAACCGTCTGGAGACGCGGGGACCGGCTCGGCCAAGGAGCTGTGTTTGACAGAGTTTAGACTATGCGCTCTAACACGTGACCAGCTGGTGGAGCGGAACCTCTCAGCCTCCAGCCAGAACCGAACCAGGTGGTCTGCACCTCGTAGTTCCATGAAATGCATGAAGTGCGGTATCGCGACATTGTCCTGAAGGGCCTGCTCAACCGTCTTGGACATGCGAGAGCGCGTCTCCTGGGGCTGATAGTTCACACTGGAGTGACCTGGAACATCAGAGCATAATTCATTGATTCAACTGTAAAATTTTAGCAACAACACATTTATTAACAGGCAACTTAGGTGCATTCATTAATGATAAAACTTACGTCATCTTTATACTACAAATTAAATCTTAATCACTGATATTTACTTTATGCTATTTACACAGCATACACTTTAATGCCTGCTTTTAAAGACTCACAACAGCAGAAATTCCATCCATTGTTAAACACTTCCGTTTAAATGACAATGAGATTTACACTGTCTTTGAACACACATTACTCACTCAAGTGCTCAAGTTTAATAACAGACTGTGGGCTACATTCTTATTTACAGCATCAACCTTCAAAGGTAACGTGCACACTATATTGATGGGAGCTGCAACATGAAATGAAAGATAAAAAGAGGATTTTCTGTGTTCAGCTCTCTCTGAACATTTGGTCCTGGCTGAAGGGCGCCATGATGGGAATTCTAACTCCTGGATATTTGTTTTGAAGGTTTGTGAATTTCCAGCTCATTCTCTGTCTGGAGTTGGTCCTAGACTATGCAACAGATGATTTAACACAGACAAAATTTTCACAACCGTGCGTCACAGGCACACATCTGTGTGTCCTGTCCATACTTTCAGTCATGCGTGGATTAAGTGGTCAGCAACTACAGGGGCATCCCCAGCAACCTTTGACTGTACAATCCCACCATGCTCCAAACTCCAATCTGAGCCTACAGGTATTCTGGAAACATTACTCAGAGATTTTGGTCCATATCAACATGATAGAATCACACAGATGCTGCCAACTACACATCCTAGATGTGAATTTTCCATTCCACCACATCTCAAAGGTCACCATGAAACAAAAATCTCCCACACAATTACACTACCACCAGCTGGCCCCATTGATGAAAGGATAGATCCACGCTTTAATGCTGTTTACACCATACTGTGTGACCCTACCAATTGAATGCATCAGCAGAAACCGAGACTAATCAGGCCAGGCTATGTTTTTCCAATCTTCCTTTGTCCAACTTTGGTGAGCCTCTGTGAATCGTAGCCTCAGTTTCCTGTTCTTAGCTGATGAAAGTAGCACCCAGCGTGATCTTCAGCTACTCTAGCTTATCTGCTCAGAGACACTCTTCCGCATACCTCAGTTGTAACAAGTGGTTATTTGAGTTACTGTCATCTCAAAGCAGTCAGGCCATTCTCCACTGTCCTCTGACATAAACAAGGCATTTTACCCAGAGAACTGCTGCTCTCTGGATATCAACTCTTTTTTTGACCCTTGAGATGGTTGTTTGGAAAAATCCCAGCAGATCAGCAGTTTCTCAAAATCTTCACATCAGCCTGCCAAAAATCACAAGCCACGTTCAAAGTCTTCAATTCAACTTTCTTTCCCATTGTGGTGCTCAGTTTGAACTTCAGCCAGTTGTCTATATGCCTAAATGCACCCCATCTGACCAGCTCATTAGTTATTTGCATTAATGTGCAACTGAAGTGACTGTCGATGTAATCTGGCTAAATAATGCTTCAAAGGGAGACTGTTTAAGCAAACTGAGTGCTCTATTATCCATCCTGACTAGACACCCGACTGTCTTGCGGGATTTTGTATCACATCACATCACATCAGCTGTAGTTAGTCTGAAGCGTGGGCTGAAGTTTGGCAGTGTTAAGTTTGCTCTTTGAAAACAAGATGGTGCTTCAAGATGTGTCACGCAGTGTGTGGTGCTTTTCGTCAGCCTCTTTAGATTCTTAAAGATCACACAGTCACGGCCACCTTAACACTGAAAGCTGTTAGAAATCACAGCAACTAGTCCGGCATCTACGGCGGGATAATCAAAGGCTCCTGTTTCATTTGCAACCTTTTCACAGTAATTCAATGTCTGTTAGAATGACTTTGAATTTCAGTCATAGTGGTACCTGTTTTATATTTTAAACACTAGCAAAGAAAACAAAACAAAAAAAACCTCATGGCCCCTGCCTTCAGAAGCCACAAACCCTCAATCCAACTGTGAAACTGCGCCTCTCTGCCTCCTAGACGCACCCTCATTAATGCTTCCTTCCTTTTCTTCTCCAGTCTGTTGAAACCACAGACCAGAAATCACCACTGCCCAGCAAGTCTCTTTGAGAATTTGTCGTCTAAGCTGCAGCACAGGTTCCTCCACCTCCGTCCGGCACGCCCCACCTGCTCATACAGTTCCTGTCACTACAGTGAATGCTCACCGCTCCATATCATGACATCCGGGGAGCATACACAGAATCTAATTATAGAGTATTTTTCGCCCTCACGTCACTGCCTGAGAAGATAAGGCCAACCTTACGCTGACAGGAATGTTTGGGTGCTCGCGATACCTGATACATGTAGCCCAGTGAGTGGCTCACAGGATTAATGAGGGAATACTGCCACTTGCATAAGACAATAGGATGTTTCTGCTCTTGTAGTGACGCAAGAGGCGTACTATCGCTGTAACACCAGAAACAGGAGCTTACGACAGCTGTAATTACCTTTGAATTTTGACAGCCTATTAAAAAACTGTATTTATTTTCTATGCAGTGTTTTTCTTGATTGTCAGAGCTTTTCTGTATTGGTTTCAGTACATCCAATGTGAACCCTTTGTGAACCAGTTAATTAATCTATCAAATAACAACACATTAATTATCTTTAATAATGTATAATTACTTTTCAAAGACAAAGGCTTCATATCTCCAGTTTCAGCACCTAAATGAGAGATCGTGTCTGCTTTTATTTGTAATATATGACTAAGAAAAGTTTCTTTATGTATGAAACTCGATATAACCAGGAAACTTCACTTTGAACTCTGGGATAAGGAAACAATTTCTGAGCAAGTTAACAAAGTCAGTCTTAATGCTTGTTTCCTTTTGCATTCATTTCTGAGGAAAACTCCGGTTTAACCAAATTGCATTCAAGTAAGTACAGAACAGCAGAGAGGTCCTTCAAAGTGTGCAGCATGTTATAACTCAAACTGTCGCAAAGGTCACAGACTAAATAAATGAATCCTTATATATACACATATTAATAACTGTAACCAAAGAGGGACAACAAACCTGCATCTGGATCAAACTCAAAGAAACCCAAAATAAATTCTGTCTCTGTGATTCTGAATCTACAACGTTTTATAGCTAAATATTATTCTGGGTGTTTTTCTGCAATCATTGGAAACGATGCAAAAGCTCATGAGTGCAGCTTCTGTACCGAGATCTCCAAAGTGCGCCGCTTCCATGTGGCTCGGCTGCTTCTTGAGGATGGCGGTGCGACCGCGGGCAAAGGAGTCCATGTTGGCCGAGATGGCGCTGATGGCCACGTGGCTCGGCCCAGCAGCTTCCTGGATGGCATGGTGGTTCCTCAGTCCTGGAGATTGAGGGCTGGTTGGAGCTGTGAGCACAAGATGAAAGAGAGAAAACAGAATTTAGTTAAAAGAAGAAAAAGAATATAATAGCATTGATGTTCTGAGTGGCCTGAATGTGTGACAACAGTGTGATTTGTAAGAAAGGGTCCTTTTAGTGAGAGTTTCAGGAAAAGCTCATAGTGTACACAAAGCCTCAGGCTGTGGCAGATGCTTGAGAAGACAGACTGCTCAGTGTTTGTTTCACTGTGCGCTGTGAGCTTTGTTAGCAGCTAGAGGCTACAGCTTCTGTCCGCGAGACAGTTTAACCAGCACTGATTAAAGATAGAGAAAAACCAAAGGAAAGAGTTATGAATCTTTCAGCTGTGATCATTTAAGACCTTTTTAACACCACATAAGAACAGTTTTTCCACAGCCAAACCTCAAGAATAAGGGAAAGCCAGAGGAAGGAAAAAGGCTTACAATTACATAATAAATGCAACCATTTATTTGCATTTACATCACATGTTTGTCTCTACTTGCCATCTAGAGGTTATAATAATTTCTAGAAATGTAATTACAAAATTTAAGTGGCTTGAAGTGGATGAAGCCAAAGTAAATGATTTGCTTTTCACGTTTAATTAAGCTCAAGCTTCCCGACTGCTGCTGTTGCTTTGGATCTGCGAATTCATTTCAAACTTTTAAATACAGTCTAAGCCCTTCTTTGAGGAAACGTAATCCTGTTATACCGTATTTCCCGGACTACAAAGCGCACCTAAATATTAGCCGCACAAGCTAAAATCAGGGGAAAATCCTGTTTTGTACATACATTAGCCGCACCTGACCAAAAGCCGCAGGTGTTTCAATGTTGACTTATCATATGTAAGAGAATATGCACAAAGGGAATTGTCAGGAAAGAGATGGCTGTTTGGAGACATCACTTTTATTAATATTTTGAAAAACAAGTTATGGGTACATATTTGCACATGTAGTACATAACAGTAGCCTACAGCACACCAGAAAAATAGATTCGGACTACCTTTTAGGCTCAGGTGCAGTGACACAGCTTTAACAAGAAGAAAAGTCAGTCATTCACCACCATCTTTCTCTTCTTCCTGCGCACTAAAACCACCAAAGTCCTCTTCTCCAGTGTCGGATACAAACAGGCTCAGGATGGCTTCGTCATCCACTCTTCTTCTCTCCTTCGTTGTCACTTTCAAAACCAAAGAAATCCTCATTGTCAGTGTCAGAGTCGAACACCCTCAGAAGGGCCGTGGCGGTGTCCTCCTCTCCATCATGCAGCAGTCCAGCCCTTCAAAATCCGTTGGTGATCGTGGATGTTTTCACACTTTTCCACGCTGTCAGAATCCACCGGTGGAGTTGGGCATAACTTGCTTTTTGGGCATAACTTGCAAGTTTATCGCCGCTCATCATCCACGACTCCCGCTGAACGCGTAGCGCTACTTTGAAGTTTGTTTTTCGCGCTACTTCGTACGGCACTACGTTGCCTGGCGGACGGACATGTGACTAACATACCACTCTTGAACCCCGATCCTTCCGCCAGGCAACGTAGTGCCGTACAACAGCGGAACACACAAAACAAATCGTCTTACGATATGACAAAAATCACGGACAATCCATAGAAAAGCCGCACCTGACTAAAAGCCGCAGGGTTCAAAGCTTGTGCAAAAAGTAGCGGCTTATAGCCCGACATTTACGGTACATTTCAAGACCATCCTGTAATGTTGCTGGCGGAGCAATCAGAGATGCACTTTTTTCCAAGTCAGCTCAAAGTGGGCGAGGGTACACAAGCGCATCAAAAAACACAAAAAACATTTAAAAAAACAAACAAAACAACAACACCACTGGATATTTGTGCTTATATTGCCACCAAACACAGCTGTGTCATTTCAACAACTACCAAACCTTCCATAACCTCACAAGAGTAAAGAGGAACTCACCTCTATTGACTTTAGCGTCTGTCCCTTTCTCAGGTTCTTTGCTTTTGGCTGTGGGGAGAAAGATGAGAGCAGTGGTTGGAAATGGAGAAGCAAGCAGTGTTCTGAATCATAATACGGGGAGGGTGAAGAATCAATACATGAGATTTCACTGAGGGGTTGATGTCGTGTGGTGGGGATGCGTTTCCCACAACAACGATTCTGTAACACTTGTTGAACTCTAATACAGACTTCTAAGAAAGGCTGCTTAATGATATCTGCAGAACTGAAAACTACTGAAAAGGCAAAAAAAAACCAACATTGTTAGTCGTTATCATGGCAATGTCGTTTCACACTGTGTGGAGTTAGTCTGTGTTAATAGTTAATTAGCCCTTACATATGCTTTCCTCCACCTGGCCACACTGCTGCTGACAGATGTGGGTTAAACCTCGAAACTGGGTTCTAAAATGTGAAAACAATGTCCATCCTGCTTTATATACCACAGTCATTCGCAAACTTTTCCCAGCATCCTCCACTTCCAAAGATAAAGAGTTTGTAGGACAGACCCCACAGTTCTAAATCAATTATTAATTATTTTTTTAAAAAGCTCCAAAGAGCATCATCAGCAATCTTTTTGCTTACTTTCCCCACATGAATTAAGCTCATTCAACTCCAGATTATTCCATGGTCATCCACGGCCTCTATGACCGCAGTTTGAGAATCACTGCTTTACAGCGTGCAGACAGTCAGGGCTTTTATACTAGAGTCCTACAATTTGTGACCTTGGTCTATCAGTTCTGGTTTTCCTTCAAATGACTGTATGCTAGTTTACACCTGAAGGTCACCAAGATTTACTGATTGTCCCGGAAAAATACACAGTGCATATAATACAGCAGATATGTGAAGCCATTCCAAAGCCCTGCAGCTGTCAAATTAACCAAAAAGAATGATGTGTGCACCCTGCAGGGGAATGAGTGCATGCTGGCAGACATAGTGGCAACCATTCATCAGAGTGACCCTACACTCATATCTCCGGATGAAGCAGTTTGGTTGGGCCAAGCGACCGTTTCAAGCAGTGACATGACAAAATGGACCGGGAGGCCTGAACAAATGGAGCTGAAGATGCTCTTTATGTGAGACATTTGGGATGGAGCCATATCTGAGTGTGTGTGTATCAACCAAGAGTCAATGTTGGCTGAGACCGACAGGCTGTCTGCCACAGAGAAGCGACATGGTTTTTAAAAAGCCTGGACCCCAGTCATTTTTACACAACTGGACTAAAACACAATGATGCAAATAACTACAGTGAAGTAATGCTTTTACGTAATGTTAATGTAAATGTTATTACAGGACAATGACAGGTTGGTGAAATGGATGCTACTATTAAGAAAAACTAGTTACATAAAATAATAAACCTTTAATAACTACAAAGAAAACGTACAATAATGTATGAACAGAGTGCCTGGGACTTAGTGGAAAATTGCATTCAAATTTAATAGTAAAACTTTCACTTCCTCTTTTTTTGGCATTGAAATTCTTCCTCCTAACAGGGAACAAATTCACTTCCTGTCAATCCTGAGCAGCATTCTGGGTATGGATAAGTGAAGTCTATATTTCCTCATTTTGGTGATCTGCTGTGTCAGCTGTTTTAGTCACTGTCACTGCCACCAGGAAAAACCACTAATCTTTAGGGGATACCAAACCGCAGGCTAGTTTCAGCAGTGAAGTTATTATGGTGGCTTCCCAAGGAAATGAGACGGGAGCTCTATTGACTCCATTATTAATGGCCTCTCTGGCCTTTATATATTTTTTCTTATTGTGTGATTTCTATCAAAAGCGTCAGACAAACCTGTTGTCACCTGTTGTAGGATGGTGCAGCAGAAAAATAAAGTCCTTTCTTACTTTTCCAAATGTATTTGCTACACCTACTCTATCCCCCTTAATGTTATAATTTTCAGTTTGGTTGACAGGGTTTCAGAGAAGGGCTCATTTGTAGGTGGTGGCGAATCTGACATTTTGCCCACCCACTTTAAAAAAAAGATGCAGATCAGACACAAAAGACGCCTGTCAGTGTGACTCCAGCCTTCACAATGACCACAAAAGAGGTTGAACTGTGGGGCTTTGAACTGAAATTCATTGTCACGTTGTGTTCAAAAAAAAATATAGAAAAACGCAGGCCCAGCCCATCTAGGTTCTACTCAATAGTGACTGAAAATTAGCATTAGCCAACTCCAGGTTCTCTACAGCCAAATGTGTTACAGGAAACGTGTGTCCTTTTGATAATTAACAGCTCTGACTGAGACACAACCTGTCACCGGTAATATTTCTGACATATCTTGCTTGTTAAGTATGTATGAAAATACCTCAACAGAGCTAGCTAGCTGCTATTGAACATTTCGACACAAGCGTTGCTTTGGAGCAGATAACAGTGTTCCTTTGATGCTCTGGAAGCCCTGAATTATGTCTGCATACAGGAAGGCGTTGATGTAGACTTGTGGCAGGTTTCTGTGGTGGATTCAATGCCACCCCGGCTAACATGAAGTTAGATAAATCAGGAAGGGGGGTGGGGGGGCAGTGAGGCCAGCGCTAAGCTAATCATGTAAAAGCAGTAAGGAGCAGCGGCAAAGGAGGAAACGTATTCCCTCAAACGCCTCAGTTTACACGGCTAATTTATGCACCGACAACCTCATCAGTCACATATTATCGGGCACCCCTCTCCGCGGCGCTAGCTACCGTCGACGTTGCAGCCTTCAGCGGGAGCTTTTTCCTCACCTTTCCTCTTGAAAAACGACATGACGGGATTCACACTCTGGACGTTTCCTCAGCTCACTGACACCATCCCGTGGATTCGCGGTTGTCTTCATTCAAATGCAACTGTCGCGTACACTCCTGAGCTGGAAACGGGTTATTGTCGCAGCCACGGCTACCGCTGTCAATTAAAATATTTCTGCAAATCCGAAACCCAGTTCGGCAGCCATATTGTCAATAAACGTCTCACTTCCGGGCTGGTGCGGCAGCAGCATTGTGGGAAATGGTGTACCGCCTGCGTTGGTCAGCAGAGGGCGCTCTTTGAACGTGAAGAATATTAAAGCTATAAAAGTCACCTTTGATAAGTGATTTGGTTTTTACATTTTAATAGAAGTATTCAATTTTTTTTAAATAAAAGAAATATAAAAACAAATTAATTTAATTATTATATTGGAAACATGGTATGCCCACAGTGAAACAGATAATATTAAAAGCCTGTATGCCTGTTGGCTATACACGTAGCTGTACAAGAACCTTTAAACAGCCTTTAGGGAAAATTTCTTAAACGTTCCTTCCAAAAGGTTTCCCCAAATACTAGGGGGAAACATTTAGAAAGCCTCAAAGTTCTACTATCACCCAATCAGACGGTAGCAATGTAATTCATTCAGACACAAAGACATGGTTGCTGAAGTTCCAACAGAACATGAGAATAGGGAAGAAAGGTGATTTAACTGTCTTGTTACAATCGAGGTATGCAGAAGAGCATCTTCGAACACACGTTGAACCTTGAAGCAGATGGACTAAGCAGTGGACAACCACACCACGTATCACATTTGTCTGTTAAAAAAAGCAAAGAGGGCCTACAGTTTGCACCGGCTAATGAAAACTGGGCTATAGAAGATTAGAAAAACGTGGCCTGGTGATGAATGTTTAGTGATGCAACTTTCGAATGGTAGGGTCAAAGTTTCATGTAGACAACATAAAAACATGCATCTATCCTTATTTGTCTCAGTGGTTGAGGCTGGTGCCATGGTGTGAGGGATATTTCCTTGGCACACTTTGACCCCTTGGTACCAACAGAAAATCAGTTCAGCCTTTCCCACAGCTTACTTGAACCTTACCAAACAGAATATATAGTTATTTTACAACACACATTAAAAAAAAAGCCACTCAGAAGAAAATCATTGTCTTAGTTTATTAATTAAATGACAAAGTTCTTTACAAGTAACACATCTTTCCATCGGTTTTGCTGTGACAGTTTTCCACTGAGGAAAGATTTATTTGAAATGCCACAAGATGGATTTAAAACACTAAAATCTGATTTACTTTAAAACAATATCACTGGTTAGGTGTACACAGTTATACGCTTACACCACTGGTCTTTCTAAGCACCAGCACTGCTATTCTACCCTGTTTCAGCAAGTGGAAGTATAAGAAAGCGATGTGAGGTGGATATTAATCAAGCACATTGTGCACACACCCACAAGAGGCCTAATCATACAAATAAGTGAATCCAGGGTGTGGGCAGGTTGGCCACAGAGGTTTTTAAAAAGCTAGCTTTCTCTAAGAAGCTTTACCTACTGCAACAGTCTAGCCTGCAACACGTTGCACAACCTTTTTGATTGCAGTAGAGTCAGCAAGCATTAATGTAGGCCAAGGTCCAAAGTACGTCAGCGTTGTGATGTCACTGTCCACCTTTTTTTTCCTTCACACAATTCAGATCACTTCATTGGGATTCTTTTATTTTATTTTATTGATTCATGTGCAGTGACTTTTTTATGTGTGAAATGTAACATGCTTTAAATGAATCAATGAGTCGCCTCAGTTTAGATTATCAGAAGATTCTGTGCTGCCAACATGTTTTATGCAGTTTTTTAATCTCGTCCGACACCGTGGGTCTCCTTCGGCCTGTCGATGCGGTAGACAAACTCTGCAGGCATGAAATAGCCCAGATACTCCACACTGTCAGGTGTAGTGTCTATGTAGTAGTGGCCACCTTCTCCGTGGTGACTGAAGCAGTGGGTGTGTTCCACACGCAGGTCCAGGCCCTGCAAAGCAACCAGGCGGACATTACAAAGAAGCCTACTGAACAAAAACACCGTAATCAGGTAATAAAACTATAACCAGATCTTTTTATATTTCTGCATCACGCTGAGGTGTGAGTCTATTGGCTTTAACTTACAGGGTCTCTGGATACGAGCACCGACTGGCAGATGAGTGGAGCGCTGACCTCAAAGTGCTTGAGCCAGTTGTTGACGTCATCGTTGGTGTTGAGGGGGCAGACTGAGAACTCTCTTGGCTGTTGACAGGCAAGGAAACAAATCAAAGCACGTGGCTGTGCCAGCAGCAGTCTGTAACATGCTCTGTGTCATGTCCACTATTTACCATGATGTGGATTTTAGCCTTCCCTTTCTGGATGATGAAGGTGCCTCCCAGGGCCAGACTTTTATCAGGGTAATGAGCTTCAAGGCTCGTCCGCAAGGCCGTCACCAGACTGTGACTTCCTGTTCTCCTCTTTGCCTGAACCTCTATGACCTGCAGAGGCACACGGGTGAAGACTACCAACTCAGCATGTTTAGGCACACAACTCTTGTTAATGTTTATTCTCTCATTAAATGGGGCTAAAGTTCACGCAAAACAACATCAGCAATGTTATTAACTTACAGATAATTATGTTTAAGTATAACTAGTTCGTTATTTTCCAAAAGCCAAATCAGGATGAGAGTGCATTTTTTAAAAGGCTATGACTGATTACCCTTCCAGGTTTCCCTTCGCAAGCATACAGATTTCCCAGCAGCCCAAAGTTGCAGTCTGTGAACTTGTCGCTGTATTTTTCTAGCAGACACTGGTCATCAGCTGGGTTGATGGAGGAGAAGTAGCTGCTGTTCACTGCGGGCCTTCCCCCTGCCTCGGTCAGAACCAGAGGCATCAGCTGTGGACAAGAACATTCATTCCACTGACTGCTGCCGTACCAAACTGCCCTTTCAAGATTATAATGACAGCTAGTTTATACTGAGGTCATTTGCTGAGTGAAGCACTTTGAATTAGAAGGAAGGCAATTCACCTCTGCGTTCATTCCAACTATTCTATTGGGAGCAGCTGCTGCACCGAGGATGAAAGCGCCTGGAAGTTCCAGCTCCTTTGATACAGTGTTCATGTTGTATTCCTGACAGTAGAAGAAGATGCTGAATATGCTTTAGCAAAACTTTTCATTAAAGTTTCTCAATGCAATTCTTTTATTTTAAAACCTACCTTTTCCTTTCTGACCAGAGGCACCAGATATGGCACACCACCAACATCAGTGATGCGAGGGCTTCCACACAAGCCTGCAGGGTACAGGCGAAATTAAGATACGTTTCTGATACGCAGTCTGCAAATGAAGCTCATCCCCACTCATATGCATGTTTTATGAAGTGTTTTAAATTGACCAAAATGCATATGCATTCGTTTTTAATCACACTTGTGTTCTTGATAGGCTCCTACCTTTGACAGGAAACTGGAAGGGTTCTTTGGTGAGATCCGGACACTCCACAACACTCACTTGAACTTCAGCAAAGTTGGTTTCCAGTCCTGCTTGTAATACTGCAACCAAACACCTTCATTAGCGCCGAGTCACATGAACACGCATGCACAACTTTGCGCTTATATATCAGAGCTTACCGCCACGCAGCTCTTCTAGATCTGGGGCGTGCAGCTGAACCTTCTCGGTTTTGCTGGTGTCTGCCATAGATCCACCTGAGAGTGCGCGCGCTGGGATACAGTTTAGAGGTGCAGGGAAAGTGGATAAGAAAAAGCGGACAGGACCAGGGTTAACTTCAAACAAAGAGTAAATAAGAACAAGATGATAACCCTCCCCGGAAGTGTTTCCTCATCCAATTTAAAGACATTGGTTATTTCTTTCACTTAGAAAATCGAACAAAAAATTGCCCATATTCGCCGTAATAATTAATAATTCCCTCTAGATAAAAAGGAAAGCATTATTATTGGTTGGCTCTAGATGTGGGGTCTTTGGGCTCGGGAAATCTCCCAACTCTATGAACTGCACAAGAGCTCATTAAATAATGCAGACCACGACAAGGACGATGCATGTGATTCACACATCAGGAGACACTTTACATTTGTCGCAAGTTGCTGAACAGACTGTGGATATATGTAGTGTATAAGCCGGTTTGGTGCACAGTCTCATACAGAAAACGAGCTGCTCGTGCTTCGCTGTCTGAACGGAATTAATACCATTATTACTGCTAATTGCAATATTAATATTAATTCTATCTCTGCGTGAGGCTCATTGTTATGTCGAGTTGATGCAGGAGCCATCAACCCACAAAAAACATCTTATATAGAGCTCAGCTGAAGACAAAACCGGAAGTGTAAACACTGTAACCTCTTGATTCTTTTAGTATCGTCTGTCTCCTCTTTGGCGATTGGTCAGATGACCATCGTCATCTCGGTGACGTCTAAACACTTCCAGGTCGAATCGCATGTGGAGTGTTTTACGTGTTTTGGTGGAGATTCTTGTATTTACGTGTTTCATGTCTAAGATTTTTCACGGATCCGTCGGTGAGTCCTACGATGGCGAAAGTGCGTCGGTCCAATGAGTGGACTGAATCCGACGCTGTTGCTGAAGTTGCTACAGCGGATCCATCGGATTTTGTGCTGGAAACGTTCCCTCCTGAATATGTGGACAGAATTTCGAGGTTTATAGAGTCTTCTTCTGTTCTCTGTTCGAGTCAGAACAGAGAGGATGGTGCAGCCGAAGGAGAGCCCACTGAAGCAGACAGGTGAGGAGTGGAGGTCACTCCGGCTTAGATACTCTGACAAATGTATCTACATGTCTGTATTTTTCACAAACAGCACACACATGCAGACACACACACACTAAAGATAACCCCAAATTTCGTGAACGCAATATTAACATTGTATTTCATAAAAGAGCACTTGGATTTGTAGATAATGCAAAGAAAAACTGATAGTCTTCCTTGCAATGATCCCATAACACGGTACAACAAGGTAAACAGTGTACTGTGTCAGAAGATTGACATCAGTCTGCTAAATAAATGCTCTATATTGTAATATAATAAAGGAAGAACGGTCAGATATCCTCCATCCATCCTCTGTACTCTTCTGCACCTTTCTCCTTGCCACAACACCACACATCCTTCCTCCTCATGGTCAGGGTGTTACTGCTTTTGTACACCACCTCCTCCAGTTTCACTCATTATCCTGTACACGATACTGCACTCAAGTTCAGTAAACATATTTTTCCAGGGCCTACTTTTCAGTGGGAAACCTCCAGTTTTGCAGAATAAAAATAAAGTTTGATCGCTAGGGTCTGAGCTCATTTCTCCAAACTAATATATCACATATTAAATTGAGTATAAAAAAATAAGTAAGCCCTTGCCCCAAAGGCCTACAGGTGGAGGGGCTGAAACAGATGTTGGTGATTGAGAAAAACCTCAACAATACCTTTTTAAAAGTTAAATACAGTCACTTTCCTGTGGTGCAGTTGAACTCCTGTGCGAGCATCAGAATGTGGAGTAAATGTGATTTAAGTGACTTTGAAAGTGGCATAGTTGTTGGTGCTGAAGTCCAAGTATTTCACAAACTGCTGATCTATTAGGATTTTCCCCAGAACCATTGCCCTGGTTTACAGCGAATGATCCAAAAAAAGAGAAAATATCCTGTGAACATTATTGAAGCCAACAGTTACTCAATTACATTTTACATCCAAGATATGCAGAAGAGTATCTGTCTGCATTATTCCATCCTGCTTTATATCAGCATCGAAAACCACTGAAGTGATGTAATGGTGTGGGGGATATTTTCTTGGCACACTTTAATCCTCTTGATGCCAACCAACCCTAAATTTGACGCCAGAGCGTGTCTGAGGATCGTTGCTGACTATGTCTCTATCGCCAAAGTCAAACCATCTTCTGATGTCTGCCATCGTCATATCATTTCAAACTGGTTTCTTGAGCACGACAATGAGTTCTTTGCACTCAAATTGCCTCTGTGGCCAGCAGATCTCAAAATCAATGTACACTTCACAAAGTAGCCGGTGATTTTAGACGCCCAAATCTGAGGATGTGCTTAGGACCAAATTCTAGAAAAATGGATTCGCACTTGAATGTGTTTAAAATATGTCTGTTTGTCTGTTGCCTCCAGGTCATGAAAATGTTTTGAAAACTGCAAAAACTCTTGAGCTTGACACACTGACCATATAATTGTGTCTGCGCAGTGACTCAGCGGACAGCCTGTTCATCACTCAGAAGCCTGTACCTGAGGCCGTGAGGTCAGGAAGACGGAAGCGCCGCGGCCTACGATCAGGTCTCACGTCTCCCAGAGAACGAGAGGAAAGTGAAGATGACAGTTCACCTTCGGCCTCCCTTCAAGACACCAGAAGTAAAAGGAAAAAAAAAGAGACAAAACTCAGAATGCCAAAGTACAGTTTCCCGTTCCTCAAAGACAAGATGCCGAAAGCCAAGGGCATTTTTTTAAGTGAAGTGCAAAACACGAGGCTACATGTAAGCATAAACAACAGCAGCAGAGCACACGCTTGTTACAGCAAATGCCAGCAAATGTTAGAACTAAAGCCTTTTATTTGTTCCAGTATTCTTCAGTGGGGGCCTTCTTTGATTGTATAAGAAAGCTGCAACAGAGCTATCAAACCGTAGAGGATCTGGAGTCAAATTTACCAGCAATTGACATGAATGGAGAGTGCATATCTCCAATATCAGAGTAAGTCTTTAATGCTAGTTGAAATGTTGTTTTGTTACTGATTTCCTTAGTTGCCTTTAAAGCTTGCTTTTATGTTTTTACACTGCATTTCACTTCCTTTTATGCATTTGAATCATTTTTTTCTGTCTCATGTTTGCTATTCTCACTACATTGTAGAACAGTAATATATATTGGAAACTGGTGAATAATGTAGCGAAGAAAATGGCAAAGAAAGCAGGCTGTGTTTCAGATGCCTCAAAGTTGCCACTTTTTCTTCTGGAACATGTTCAAGCAACTCCCGAGTCTTGTCAAAAGAGGAGTGGTGGGATGTTTTCCTCCTTTATGTATTTAGACCATGAGAGACACAAGTAGGATCATTCATAGCATATTAACAAAAATCGAAAAATGAATCATCGGACCATGAAGGTGAAGTTCTTGACATTCTCCATCCTCTTTGGCCTTCAGGGACTGATGCTTGTCTTTGTCAAGAACTTGAAAGTAAGTTGAGTCCTCAAAACCCATCGCATGCAATGAAACTGTCAGACGATGATGAGGTCTACTCCAGAAAAGTGTTAATGAAAGTTCCCTTTACTGCAGAGGGGGTGTTTGCAGAAGGTACCAGCCTGATGAAACAAACTATTAACATCACCTCAGATTAGAGCTGCAGACATATCTCACTTTTGAAGGAGTGATGATTTTCTTCCCACATAAATTTGCCTAACATCTGCTGGCACAGCCACGTAAAGCTCAGGTCTCAAATCTGTCAAAATGTGAGCCGATTTGTAAAAGCACCAATGCAGAACTGAGGCAAAAGAGGTGCGTGTGAATTAGCCAATAGTAAGAAGAGAGCTGTGTGGACTAAGACACGAGGAGTGGACATTAGAGCAGTGGGAACTGGACTCTGAGAGAGGGTGAAATCTGTCACCAGAGTGTAAAGTTGAATGTGGAATCTGTCGGGTTTTGCTTTGTTTACATCCATTTCTTCCAAAAAGAAACCTTCATTGAACAGATGTATTCAAACATATTACTGACACGTTTTACCAGTTTATCAGCTGCATGTAAAGTACTTTGAAATACACTAAAGCATATTAAAGGCATTAAGAAATACAGCTGAAATGTTTGGTAATTCAACAACTTCCTTTCTTCTATTTCAGGGGAGAAGAAGAAAATGTAGGAGACGAGGACATGAAAGTGGTGGTAAGCAGGCTCTTGATACTATAATGAGCACTTTATGAGCATGTACAGGCCCTAAGTTGTGTGTCATTTGACAGGCAAAGAAGCATTTTGTGATACCATCAAAAAGGAGACACTCACAGTCCTGGTATAGCGAGAAGAAGAGAAATAGTAAAGGAAAACAGTGGACGGAAGGACTTACTGGTGATGAAATGCCACCAGGAGGATGGGGGGTTGTGTTACATAAAATACCAGCTAAGAAACCCTCATTGAGAGCTGCACAGTCTTCAGATTTGGAGAGCTCTGATGATGAAGATCCTTCTTGTAGCATTCTGAGAGAGAAGAGGACGAGTAATAAACAGCTCACACCCCAAAGCGTCCGCGCTCAAACCGTAACTCTAAAGACAAACAGTAAAAAGAGAGACAGCTCTGAGGGAAAAGAAATGGAGGATGAGCTGAGTGACAGCAGTCCTCCACAAAGTCCAAAGGAATGCATGCAAAAGTGCAGAGTTTCAAACAAAGAGGAGCTATCCCAGCAAGGGCGGGGAGACAGTGAGCCTGCAGACCAAAGTTTCTTCCAGAGTGACAACAATAATGTTGCTACATGCAGTGAAACCAAAGTGAAGAAGAAGCAAAATCACAGAGAACATAATGAAAGTGCAGAAGAAGCTGATGATGAAAGTCAGGAGGAGGTGGAGGTTCAGTATGCTGCACTGACTGTGAATGAGGAAATCACTGAGGTGGAGGAAAGTCCTCATCTGTCACAGACCATCAGCGAGCTGGAGCTTAATGAAAAAAATAGGTTGGAGGAGAGTGACATCTCTGATTCAGAACAGAGGAAGAAGAAAAAGGACAAGCAAGAAAACGAAAATACAGAAGAAGAAAAGAGCCAGGACGAGCTGGAGGATCAGCACACTGCATCATCTTTGAATGAGGAAATCACTGAAGTGGAAGAGACTCAACATCTATCACAGACTGTTAATGAGCTGGATCTTAATGCAAAGATCGGTTTGGAGGACAGTGACGTTCCTGATTCACAACAGAAGAAGGTGAAAGAGGACAAAGAAATCAAAAATGCAGAAGAGGAAAAGAGCCAGAGTCAGGACAAGCTGGAGGATCAGCACGATGCCGCATCTGTGAATGACAAAATCACTGAGGTGGAGCAGGAGACTCCCTGTTTGTCACAGGTCACCAGCGTGCTTGATGTTACCGGAAAAACTGTGATGGAGGACAGTGACGTGACTGATACACAACAGAAAAAGAAGAAGAAGAAAAAGAAGAAGGTGAAAGAGGACAACAACGAAAACAAAAATGCAGAAGAAGAACAGAGCCTGAGTCAGGGGAGGCTGGAGCTTCAGCACGCTGCAACATCTCTGGATGAGAAAGTGATTGAGGAGGAGGAGAGTGACATTCCTCATTCACAACAGAAGAAGAAGAAAAAGAAGAAAAGAAAGAAGTCACCTGAAGAACACGAAAAGGAGAAGATGAAAAAGAAAATGTCAGAAAGCAACGATGGTGAGGAGGAAGATGTCGAGCAGTTAAAGTGCAACATCGCTCCTGAATCTCTTCACGATGATGTGGAGATACCAACAAAGAAGAAGAAAAAAGGAACAGAGAAAAAGAAAGAGTTTAAAGATGAAGGTGAAGGTTTCAGAAATACTGAAGCTTTTCAGGAAAACCTTGAGAAAACTTTGGAATCCAGTTGTGCAAAAAGAAAAAAGCACAAAAAGTCATCTCAAAGAGATGAATCTAACACTCCCGAAGATGAAGAAAATCCACAGAAAACAGATGAGATTGAAGACCATGATGCTGGTTTACTGATGACCAAGAAGAAGAAGAAAATGAAAAAAATGTCAAGCATGGAGGGCTCCAATGACACTGTGGCACAAAGCTCTGATCTGTTGTCTGTGCAGCGGAAAAAAAAGAAGAGGAAATCTTTCTTCCTCGGTGCTGATGTCGAGGGAAAAGCTGCTCATTCAGAGGAAGAAAAACATTGTCCTTTGCAATCTGTGGCTGCTGAAAAGCCAGGCGTCAGCACCGGCAGTCCTGCTGAATCAGCAGAAATCACTGTAAGTTTGGACGAATCTAATGACAGAGTCAGGAAAAAGAAGAAGAGGAAAATGTTAACTGAACAAGAGAGTGTGGAAAAAGATCCGGAACCAGATTTTGAGGAACTTGAGGAGGCCCTGTCTGACACAGGGCTGAAGAAGAAGAAAAAGAAACGTAAGAGGAACGAAACCAAGTCAGCGACCCCTGTGAAAGGATCAGAAAATGCTGATACAAGATGCTCTGATGAGGCTGTGGTGTTAAAAAAGAAGAGGGAAAAAAATATCCAAGAAACTCCAGCAGCTGCAAGTGAAGAAACTGAATCGGAAAGTCTGTTTGAACATGCTTCACCATCTTTAGATACACCCAGAAAAGACAGCAAAAAGAAGACAAAGGGGAAATCTGCTCATAATGTTTCACTATGGAGTAAAGAACAATCTTATGGATGTTTAATCACATCCAAAGAAGGGCGTGAAACTGACATGAAAGAGCGAAAACGAACAGCTGATTGCAGTTTCACCACGCAGTTGTCAAAGACTTCTGCGCTGCCCTCTCCACACAGCATCAAGAAAAACAAGCCAAAAAAGCTCAAGCGCACCCTTCATAATCCCAGTGGGGACTTTCTTACACACAGTCAGTACCAGTAAAATAGCTCTCATCAGTCACTGGGACACAAACACCCATCAGTGTTTTTACAATGTAACTGCTGAGTGACTTTTTACCATTTTATTTTGTGTCAAAACATTTTATTATAATGGCTCTGTGAGCTTTTTAATGGTGAAAAGCATGTCATCAAAACAAACCATGATGGATGATTTTAATACTTTTTTTTTTCACAATAAAAGTTTCTGAATACTAAAGTCATTATTCATTTAATAAGTAATTATTTCAAAGAAATGTACTTTTAGCTATGCAAGTTAATACCGCATTGAATATATATCAACAATCTGCTTGGGAGTTTGCTGTTTGGAGTTTTAATTTGACCTCAATACCATCTAACCCAGCGGTCCCCAACCCCCGGGCCTCGGACCAGTACCGGTCCGTGAGTCGTTTGGTACCGGTCCGCGAGAGTTGAGGCTCAGGTGTGAAATGTATGGTTTTCAGGGTTTTTATTGTTTTTCAGCGTTATTTTGTTATCGTTTTTATCGTAAACTCTGTTTTCCTGGGTCTTTTCACGTGTGTTATGAATAAATCTTCTTTTTTTCGGTACTGGTACTAGTTTTATTTTGTTGTATTTAAAGCCGGTCCGTGAAAATATTGTTGGGCATAAACCGGTCCGTGGCGCAAAAAAGGTTGGGGACCACTGATCTACCCTGATGAAATGATAAATTATTTAGTTTTTCCATGACTGGGTTTTTAACTTTACTCTATGGCAGTCTGTGTAGTTTACAGTATTGATCCGTGTTTTTATGCTTAAGTAATTTAAGCTTCTCCAGCTCCATAGTCAACATCCATTGTCCAGTATATCCACTATCTGCTGCACATGTCCAAACCATCTCATTCTTGCATCTCCAGCAAGGATGCTGCTGCTGTCATCACTTCTTCTTGATACTTGAATGGTACTCATGGCCATTGGTCATGAGTATTTGCATGTTAATGATCAAGGAACTGACCTCCCAGCCCATTGTTCCTTCAGTGGTGCTAGTTTCAGTTATTATGCAAAAGTACTGTTTATAAGATTGGGGAAACGTGCGGTCAGCTGAGTCTAAAGAAGTGACCTGGATACGTTTCTCCCACTGAAAACGCTGCGTCTAGATGAACAGGATCCTCTTTTGGGTGTTCTATATAAGAATGTAGTCCACCGGTGTGCACTTCCTTCAATTCCCTCCATGCATCACCCTATGTTCCTCTCTCTTGTTGAAGTACTTATTATAGAATAAGTACTTAAACAATTATTGAATGAGTGTGCTTTTTTTGTTCTGTGACCCATTCATTCATTACTCAAAGCTTTCCAACCAAGTCCTCTTTGGTGACATCTGGTGTCCAAAAATATGTTGAGCAGCTTGAATCTACAACTTGATATGAACTGCTTCGCTGTGATTGCCCACTCGATAGGGTTAAATTGACAGCTTCTCTTTAATATCACGTGACTGTTCTGTGTGATATTGGGCCGTTGTGGTGCTTTGAACATATATTTTTGGGGGTGAAAAAGATGATTTTGTGTCTTTTGATTACTAAATGATTTTAAGAAATATACCTTTGTTGTTTGAACATGTGCCCCAGAATACCTGAAAAACATTTTTGCAAAAAACATCCAATGCAGGAAGGCACAAGATGCAAAAAGAAATGTTAATAGTTCCACTGTAACTTGTCCTGAGGAAGACTGACTGTGGAGCAGAGCCAAGCAACTGTGTCAGTCTCTCTCTCCTCTCCAGTGAGGAGAGAGAGACCATTACAAAGTAAGTATATAAGAGAACGAAAAAAAAGTGACAAAAAATAAAATAAAACCCGGCTCCTTATAAAATAAACAATTACTCAAGAAATGCTCAACAGGGAAAAAAATATCAAACGAAACCTCAAATTGAAGAAATTGAGGTTCAAATACAATTAAGTATGACACTGTAACAAAAATATTTTACTTAATGGTAGCATGTTAACTTCAGTCATTGTGATTCATTGGTACAGTATTGACAGTTTAACACAAATATTTCTTTGGGAAAAGAAAACTACGGAAACACTGACTGAAGTGAAGCTTAGCAACTGTTTGTTTTAATTCTTTTGCCCACATATACATGTATACATAGATATGTTTTATATTGTAAATGATAAGGGTAGGCACCCTTTGCTTTGTTGACAGCGCTGCAAACTTTGCCTTCTCTCAATAAGCTTCATGGTGTAGTAACCTGAAATGGTTTTCACTTCACAGGTGTGTCTTGTTAAGGTTCATTTGTGTAATTTCTTGCCTTCTTAATGGGGTTGGGACCATCAGTTGTGCAGAAGTCAGGACTGTCAGTTATGTACCAACCAACTTTTAGAATTCATATTATGGCAAGAACCAATCAGCAAAGTCCAGAGAAACGATAGTCCATCATTATTTTAAGAACTAAAGATCAGTCAGTCTGAAAAATTGCTAAAACTTGGAATGCGTCTTTGTGTAGCTGCAAATACCATCAAGCACTGATGAAACTGGCTCAAATGAGGACCACTCCAGAAAAGGAAGACCAAGAGTCAGCTCTGGGGCTGAGGATAAATTCATCCGAGTCACTAGCCTCAGAAATTGCAAATTAACAGCACCCCAGAGCCCAGATAAATGCCACACAGAGTTTGAGTACCAGACACATCTCTACACCAAATGTTCAGAGAAGACTGCGCAAATCAGGCCTTTATGGTCAAATAGCTACTAAGGAAAAGCAAGCAGAGATTTGTTTGGGCCAAGAAACAATTTGAGTATCCACATGCAGCACAGCAAACCAGTGAGGGCTGTGGTTTGCCATTTCTACATCATTGTGGTTGCCAAATAATTTTAATATGACCTGCCTGACAAAGTGGAGTAGACCAAAAGATCCTCAAAAGCCAGACATCATGCCATGATCCAAGGTAATTCAGGAACAAATGAGAAACAAATTAACTGAGATTATCAGTCCGGAAAAGGTTATAAAGCCTTTTATAAAAGCAAAAAAAGAAGCTTTGGACCCCCCAAGTGTTCATGACTCCAATATAAGAAAGAGACTGTTGGCAAAAATGGCCCGCATGGCAGTGTTCCAAGATGAAAACCATCGCTAAGGCAAAAGGAACAAAGTCTCATCTCAATTTTGCCAGAAAATATCTTGATGACAGGGTCGCCACCAAAATTGACCCCCCCCCCCCAGCTCCCCCTGGCAAGTCTGTCCTATATTAATAATTTTAATAAACATAAGCACAGAGAAAGACACCCGACAATGAGTTGAAAGATTAGCTTATTTATTCCTACATATACAATTTGTCATTTGTATTGTCACTTTGTATGTTCCTCACAATTTCTCATCATCCTCCAATGTGGTTGAATTACAATTTCTCCTTCATGCAAACACTAGTATTGGTGTCATCCATTGGTGAGAACAATGTTAACATACTGTACAACCAAATTAGTTCCTAGAACTTAAATTATGCAAACTCATTGCCTCAAAACAAAAAAAACCAAACAAAAACCCACAAGTAAAACTTGATAACCAAGCTAGGACAATTTATTCATGGAGTACCCAGTACTTAGAATAATTAGATTTTTCTGAATGAAACCTATCCACATAGAAATCGAATGCAACTAGATCACATTATGTTTTATTATCCTCGAAATTAAAGACATTTTGTAATGCAGTTGAAATCAGACCAACTTTTATTTTCAAATGCAAAAAATATTTATTAGTCAACATACGGGACACATTAATGACAAACAAGTATATTCCCACTATTGTAGCTTGTGTTATTTAATTATACTTCAAATATTATCAAATTCCATCTATCCATCCATCCATCTTCATCCGCTTTATCCGGGGCCGGGTCGCAGGGGCAGCAGCCTAAGCAGAGAAGCCCAGACCTCCCTCTCCCCAGCCACCTTCTCCAGCTTATCCGGGGCAACACCAAGGCATTCCCAGGCCAGCCGAGAGATCTAATCTCTTCAGCGTGTCCTGGGACATGCCCGGAACACCTCACCCAGGAGGGATCCTTATCAAATTAAATTTTCATATTTGTTAAACAATTTAAAACTTTAATAACCTTACAAAAAAACAAAACCAAAGTCTCAGATTGAATTATTTTGAACCCAAGTTTAAGCAGTTCTGCTCAGTCCAGGCATTACAGCCTGAAAGACTGTCATGGATTAAGGTAATGAAAATGCAGTGATCGCAGAAAGTTCAACTTCCCTTATGTACAGTGGCAGTGAATGTGGGATGGAGATGCAATGGTCTTGAATCTGCAGGTGACTTTCTTCACTGAACACCATCTGTGATGGAGGGCTCGTCTCTCCTGGTATCCTATAAGGAAACAATCATATTCTTTAGAATGCCACATTACATTTGCTCTTCTTAAAACATTTTTTTCCTGCATTTGCTACAGAACAGACCTCAAGATAGACAATCAAGCTGAATCATTGCACTGTTACAAAACATCCATCCATTTTCTTCCATTTATCTGCAGTTGGGTCCCAGAGGCAGGATCCTAAGCAGAGCACCCCGGAACTCCCTCTGCCCAGCCACCACCTCCAGCTTATCCAGGGGAACTCCTCCCAGTGGGACATAGACACGTAGACAAAACCTGCTGGTACCCTTTGGTCAATGAAAGGAAAAAGTCACAATGGTCACAGAACTAACTAATCTGACTAAATAATAAAAATTCTATGAATGTTAACCAATGAACGTCTATCGTTCGAGCGTGTATCACACTCAACATGGACCAGAGGAAGTGAAAGGAAAGATGTCTCAGGAGATAAGATAAATAATCATAGACAAGCATGTTAAAGGCAAAGGCTATAAGACAATCTCCAAGCAGCTGGATGTTCCTGTGACTACAGTGCACATATTATTCAGAAATTTAAGATCCATGGGATTGTAATCAACCTCCCTGGACGTGGCCGCAGGAGAAAAATTGATGACCAATCAAAGAGACAGATAATCTGAATGGTAACAAAAGAGCCCAGAAAGACTTCTAAAGAGATCCAAGGTGAACTTCATGCTCAAAGCACATCACTGTCAGATCGCACCATCTGTTGTTGTTTGAGCCAGAGTGGACTACATAGGAGATGACCAAGGAGGACACCACCAACAAATCACAAAAAGGCACATCAGCTCCATGTTCACAGAAGGAAAAATGAAGCATATCAAGAAAAGAACACTGTCCCTACTGTGAAACATGGAGAGGGATCTGTTATGTTCTAGGGCTGCTTTGCTGCATCTGGCACAGGGTGTCTTGAATCTGTGCAGGGTACAATGAAATTTCAAGACCATCAAGGGATTCTAGAGAGAAATGTGTTGGCCAGCGTCAGAAAGGTTGGTCTCAGACGGAGGTCATGGGTCTTTGCAATAGGACAATGACTCAAAACATACAGCTAAAAAACACCCAAGAATGTCTAAGAGGATAACATTGGACTATTATAAAGTCGCCTTCTTGGAGCCCTGACCTCAATCCTATTGGGCATCTTTGGAAGGAGCTGAAACATGCTGTCTAGAAAAGGCGCTCTTCAAAAGAGGAAAATACTGGAGCAGTTTGCTCATGAGTGGACCACAATACCTGCTGAGCTTTGCAGAAGTCTCATTGACAGTTACAGGAATAGTTTGATTGCAGCGATTGCCTCAAAAGGTTGTGCAACAAAATATTAAGTTATAAATTAAGTTATTAATAAATTTTACTTCCTTACTACTTACTAAATATCTTGTTTCCCACACTGAAGATTAACAATATATTGGAAAAGCAAAATACTTACCACTCAGTTGACATCTTTCTGTCCAACAGCTCCTTTTCTAGACTCAAGAGTCTCCAGAGTCTCCAGAGCCTCAAAGAAAGTAAAAAGCAAGAAGAGGGAAAACCAGCAAATTATTTAGAAGCTGATTCGATTCTTAAAGGCTGTCCAGCCATTATAGCTGACAACATAGAAACTGAATATTAATCTCATACAGTCAAATTACACTATAGCAGGAGTTGGCAACTTTTCTGATGAGTGCAATCTAAAAATTCTTCAGAAGTTAATGTGTCACATCAACCAACTTTTTTCAACTAGCCAACCTTTTTCCTACATCAAACCCTGCCCCTGGCTGTGGAATGCAGGCAGTCGTAAGAAGGGAAACTTGTTGGAGTTCTAAATGTCACAACTTGACAGTTTTCTCTGCTTTCACATTTTTCAGCTCAATCTCCCTGGCTCTGGCCAGCTCCGCCCATAAGTTCTAGCTCCTCCTTCAGATGAAACTCTTTCGCATTTCTCTCTCTCCAGCTGGAGATGAGCCAGATGAACTCGTAGCCTAGCATCCTGCTTTGAACCTAAGGACTATCGAGAGTGGCTCAAAATGAGGCAGTGTCATTGGCAGTCTCCTCAGGCAGTCCCTGAGCAAGAGGCGTGGACACATACAGTGCTATATTTTGATCTGGCAACAGGGGAACATGCTAAGATGCTACACCATGCTCAGCCAACTCAGGTGGACTGGGAGACATTTGCAAGGCCAATATCCCCTTATCCACCAAGCCAGACACCAGAGCAGCTTTTAGCTCAGCTTTATGCAGAACTATGGAGACCCCAATCCCGTAAAATGATGCCACCTCATGCAAATAGTTTTTCCTACAGGCATCGAGCTGGGCAAGCGACAGGTTAGCCGTGTTACGTTCTGGTCCCGGCAAGTAAATAAACGTAACAAATAGTTTGCCCCACTCACTTCCCACCCACGCAAAAACCCCAACAACGACACCTTTTTTAAGTATTTAAGCAGCCATTTATTTTCCTCAGCAGTGAGCAATGCCAAAACAATAAACAAAACTCCCTATAAAACAATCCCTAGTCTTCCCTACACCAAAATAAAAAGAAGCCAAAACAAAAGACAAGTCACTTACCTATCTATCTAACGAAAAACAGGAGAAAACTTGTTCAACAAAAGAAAACGGCTTCTCACGCCTACTAGGCTGCGACAGTGAAAGTTATACAATAAAGGAACAAAAAAGTGACCGCCACTGGTTAACTTATTTACAATTATTTACATGGCAAGGCTAGAGGTACACGTGAATACTCCAGCCTGCACTACAATAATCACACACACAACTCCGTGATCGAGTCAACGGGGTTCCCAAAAAAACACTGCCAGGTGTCTGTCATCCGGACGTTAAGTACTGGAGGTGGTCCATCAATTATCCAATCCGAGGATAGGTAAAGACTCCACCCGGATACTTAGCAGCCACGCCTAGGTGTCCACCTTCTAGGAGAGGGAAAAGAAAGAAAAGGGAAAATACCACCAAACACATCACTGGGTCATAACAGTTTCCCCCACCCAAAAAAAATCAAACATCCAACCCCACACAAAGATGTTTGATTTAAGCCCTAGAGAGGGCATCAGCCATAACGTTCTCTAAGCCCTTTTTATATCGGATCTCAATGTTGAAGTCCTGAAGGAGTAGGGACCAACGCATAAGGCGCTGGTTACTGTTTTGCATCCGAGATAGAAACTGGAGAGGGTTATGGTCAGAGAACACAATGGTTGGAACAGGACTAGATCCCAGGTACACTTCAAAGTGCTGCAAGGCCAATAGCAAGGCTAAGGCTTCCTTTTCAATCGTGCTGTAATGCAGTTGGTGTTTTAGAAATTTTCTAGAAAAGAAGCAGACTGGGTGGTCAATGCCATTGTCATTGACTCTCCGGGTGGTATGCGCTTGAAGTGTGATGAGTGACTCCGAGCTCTGTCATGACCTGGGCAAAGATTTTAGACATAAAGTTTGTGCCCTGATCAGTTTGGATGCGTTTAGGCAACCCGAAAGTGGAAAAAAACTTAACTAATGCTTTCACAATCCCACGGGTTTTTAATGAGCGTAGTGGAATGGCCTCCGGATAACGAGTGGTAATACACATCATGGTAAGTAGGTATTGATTTCCGGACTGTGTTTTAGGAAGAGGACCCACACAGTCAACAATGACATGTTCAAAAGGTTCCCCAACAACCGGGATGGGTTGTAGCGGAGCAGCGGGAATCGCCTGATTTGGTTTACCGGCAAGCTGACACGTGTGACACGAGCGGCAGAATCTTACCACATCAGATTTGAGACCAGGCCAAAAGAAATAACGGAGGACACGGTTATATGTTTTTGTGATTCCCAAATGACCGGACATAATGTGGTCATGTGCCAAGCTTAGGACCTGGGGACGAAGCGACTGCGGAACAACAATCTGCTGCACTCCCTCATGGGTGCAGCCAGAACTGGGAGTCCAGTAGCGCATCAGCACCCCATCCTCAATAAGGTAGGACGCAGATCTCCCACTCTTAGGCTCGGTCACATACGCCCAACAAGATGACAAGCTCTCATCATTTTTTTGAATTTCTATAAGCTTGTCTTTATCTACTGACAGAGTCATAGTCTCCTCATCCGGCTGAAGTGATACAGAGACAGGGGTACCTTCACAGGCGGGTTGCAAGCTCAGTGTGTCTGAAGCGCTTAAGAAAAAGTCGCTAAGACCCACCACGTCACCCTGTTTGCGTGCCTGCGCACGTGTCACAGCACACACGGGAAACAAAGGAACAGCATTTGATGTAGCACAAGCGAAACCACTATTATCTGTAAGTGGTATATCAACTACTTCTGGCGACGGAAAAACTGTGCAGCCAGCTAGATCGTTTCCCAAAATGATGTCAATACCTGCCACCGGTAACTGGGGGCGCACCCCAAGCTTAACCTCACCAGACAAAAACTGAGACGAAAGCTGCACCAAATGTAAAGGAACCCGTATTACACACATCCTAACTCCCCAGGCTAACACATCAGCCCCACAATAGGATTGAGCTGAAAACGGTAAAACCCCCTCACGAATGAGCGACTGTTTCGCACCAGTGTCTCGCAAAATACTGACGGGAGCCCGCCGATCTTCCCCTATCAAGGAAACAAAACCGTGTGACACAAATGGCTTAAACTCCTCATCTACCTTATCATTTTCGGGTACCATCACCTCCCCCAAAGGAGGAGGGTTTATCTGTAAAAGGTTTATTGGGGAAGGAGATGCACCCTTCCTGGTCATTTCTTTTCTTTTCAGAGCAGGGCAAACCGCAATAAGGTGTCCCTGCTCATGGCAAAAAAAACACACGCGGTTCTCAACGGATGAGGGGATGGCACGGCGGGTGCCCCTTGGAGACCATCGGGGCGGGCCACCGGAAGACGAAAAACTGTGAGCAGGAGCCGAAAACATCACTTTATGTGTCAACACAAACTCATCAGCCCGTATAGCAGCAGCGGCGAGAGTCGTAACCTTCTGTTCGTTTAAGTAGGTTACCACAGTGTCTGGTAGTTGATTTTTAAACTCTTCTAACGTCACCAACTCACGCAGGTCTTCCAAGGTTTTTACTTCTGTAGCATGACACCACTTATCAAACAGAGTTTTCTTTTCTCTGGCAAACTCCACATAGGTCTGGTTGGCGGATTTTTTCCCATCCCTAAATCTCTGCCTGTAAGCCTCTGGCACAAGCTCGTAAGCGCGTAGGACAGCAGCCTTCACCGTATCATAGTCAAAACTGTCCTCCAGAGAAAGAGCGGTGCATACCTCTTGAGCTTTCCCCACCAATCTACATTGGAGTAAAAGAGACCACACATCCTTTGGCCAGTGCAGCGCACCTGCGATACGTTCAAACACTGTGAAATACGAGTCCACCTCAGTTTCCCGAAACGCCGGCACCATTTTGATGTGTTTACTCACATCAAAGCCACCACCTGGCATCGGGGCCGGTGGCTGCGGAGATGGCGACTGCGGGGATGATGACCCCGGGGAGGGTACCTGCGGGGATGATGACTCCGGGGAGGGTACCTGCGGGGATGGTGACTGCGGGGCTAACCGAGGTACAGGAGGGCTGGCAGACACAGAGGCTCCCCTCTCTACCTCCAGAGCCCTGATCCTCAAGTGCATAGCGTCCACCTCCAACTGCTGTTTCTTTAGCTCCACCTCCTTAATGCGCAGCGTTAACTGCAGCTCCTCCACAGAAGGGCTAGGCGGAACAGGGAGATGGTGACTGCGGGGCTAACCGAGGTACAGGAGGGCTGGCAGACACAGAGGCTCCCCTCTCTACCTCCAGAGCCCTGATCCTCAAGTGCATAGCGTCCACCTCCAACTGCTGTTTCTTTAGCTCCACCTCCTTAATGCGCAGCGTTAACTGCAGCTCCTCCACAGAAGGGCTAGGCGGAACAGGGAGATTTTTCAGTGGGGCAGAAACACCAGCAACAGCCCCCAGCTCAACCCTCCTGGACGAGCCCCCAATATGTTACGTTCTGGTCCCGGCAAGTAAATAAACGTAACAAATAGTTTGCCCCACTCACTTCCCACCCACGCAAAAACCCCAACAACGACACCTTTTTTAAGTATTTAAGCAGCCATTTATTTTCCTCAGCAGTGAGCAATGCCAAAACAATAAACAAAACTCCCTATAAAACAATCCCTAGTCTTCCCTACACCAAAATAAAAAGAAGCCAAAACAAAAGACAAGTCACTTACCTATCTATCTAACGAAAAACAGGAGAAAACTTGTTCAACAAAAGAAAACGGCTTCTCACGCCTACTAGGCTGCGACAGTGAAAGTTATACAATAAAGGAACAAAAAAGTGACCGCCACTGGTTAACTTATTTACAATTATTTACATGGCAAGGCTAGAGGTACACGTGAATACTCCAGCCTGCACTACAATAATCACACACACAACTCCGTGATCGAGTCAACGGGGTTCCCAAAAAAACACTGCCAGGTGTCTGTCATCCGGACGTTAAGTACTGGAGGTGGTCCATCAATTATCCAATCCGAGGATAGGTAAAGACTCCACCCGGATACTTAGCAGCCACGCCTAGGTGTCCACCTTCTAGGAGAGGGAAAAGAAAGAAAAGGGAAAATACCACCAAACACATCACTGGGTCATAACAGCCGTAAACACAGAAATATCTAATGTAGACATTCAAACATAGTTTAAAAAAAAAAAAAAAAAAGAAAAGAAAACCAGTCAATAGCACACAAGCCAGCTACCCTAGGGCTACCAATAAACGAGAACCTTCCCCCAACACACACACACACACACACACACACACACACACACACGAGAAAAATCTATAACAACGGGGTTATCCAATAAATAAAAATACCACTGAACCTCTCCCCAGTCCTACCTACCCTTGAATGCTAGCCTACCTAGCTTCTGGAGTGTACCAGGCTCGAGGCAACTTTAAAGGCAAACTTTCAGTGCTCAAAGCACTGAAAAGCCTACCCCCAACAGGGACCCAAATCCCCACCCGGGATTACTCCGAAAATAACAAAGGCAAAATAAAAAACGAGTGCCTGAAGGAAGAGCTTACACTCAGCTAGACACTCCCCTGTGCTAACTGGGGAGAGCGTCCCAAATACACCAAAGTTAAACAACGGACCCAAAACCTGATACCCAGCCATTTCAGTTTCTTTCATTCAAATCCCGTTGTATGCAACTAAAACATGTTTATGTTTACTTGAATAGAAACAGTTTACAGTTCTATAATTAGCCACAGATTTTACATTTTTCTTCAAATTTGTTTAGAAAGATTCCACTTAAACTACCCTTAAACGTACTATTCTCTTAAAGATAATGTCAATAGCAAGAGGTGGACCTATCAGCATTGCCTAGCTATACACCAAATAGAGCCACACAGGTCAGAGATGGACAATAGTCACCTGAGCAGGACAGTAGGGCTGTGTGATTTGACAAAATATATCAGATGACAGAATTGAAACATCTACCATTTAACATTATACTCTAATTTGTTTTGTGGTGTCAAAATACACAGTTTACAGCAAAAAAAATAAAATAAAATAAAATAAAATTTCATCGTTTGGATGGTCACCATGTGGATGCAGGCACAGAATACCAGCATGGCCATTGAGGATGAGGCAGAACCAGGTAGCTCCAAACAGAAGGACCAGTCAAAACAACTCAAGGACCTTAGTCCTTGGGTGGCTGTAGCTCAGGAGTGTAGGTGCAGGTAGAGCAAGTCATCTACTGATCGGAAGGTTGGTGGTTCGATTCCTGGCTTCCCCTAGTCTGCATGCCAAATATCCTTGGGCAAGATACTAACCCCAAATTGCTCTCCGATGCATCCATCGGAGTATGAATGTGTGTGAATGTTAGCTATAAAGCACTTATAAAGATATGCTTGTGCGAATGGGTGAATGCACAAGTTGTGTAAAGCGCTTTGAGTGCTCAGATGAGTAGAAGAGCGCTACATAAGAACCAGTCCATTTACCATTTAAAAAAAGAAAAGAAAAAAAAAGAAAAAAAAAGAAAAAAAGAAAAAAAAGAAATAAAAGCAAATGACCACTGAAGTACTCATCCCATTACCTGATTTTTGGCAGAGAGGCTTGTTATCCATATGAAATCCCAGAACACTACATGGTCTTTCTGTCTGTGACAAACTACAGGAAAATCCTACGCAAAGCACCATAGTAAGTTTTTGATGCACATGCAGAACAGTTTCAATGCATGCTACATCACCACCTTAAAAGCAACAATTTTATCAGATCCAGGGTCAGAAGCTACAGCAAAGGAAGAAAACGCCACCAGAACCAGCCCCCAAAACCAGTACGCGCTGCAGGTCCACAAGCCAAATCACAAACAGCAGCAGACCCAGATCCAAAAGCTACAACTCCACCAGTGACTACTCCCCAGGTTGTAGCACCACAAGCATCAACTACGCCTAAGCAATCTACAGCACAAACTGTAGAAGCAACAGTACTACCAGCAACAGCCTCACAAGCTACTCCTGCACCACTTCCAGCATCATCACCTCAAAGATATTCTCAAGCTGTTGCAGAGAAATGGAAAAAAATAAAAAATAAAATAATAATAATAATTCTTTGTTATTGTGTAAACCAGAATGTTCAGAATTGACATTGTACAATTGTACCCTGTCTGGCAACATTTTGATCTCATCTCTCCAAATAAGGTATGCACACAGTAATAAATATCACAAATGATAAGTACCATAATATAAATAAACCACACCCCAGATCCTATAATCTGATTTCTGTCTTTTAGTTTATTGAAAGGTGAAGTGTTTGCTGTGCTCCAAAGAACTTTAATACAGCAACAACACCTCATCTATGCTGAGGCCTTACAGAGCCCTGCGCGAAAACAAGGAGGCTATCCAAGGTGGACCAAGCTCAGTTAAGTTTTTTTAGGTTGTAAGGATACAGTCATTTTATACATTTAGATTTCCCATGTCATTCATTTATATTTGGCTTGTAATTACAATATATGTAATTTCTCAATGTTTTGTTTGTTTTATCAGGGGAGAGGAATGATGTGGATGAGGCCTTGGTCAACATGGTGATTCCCAGCCCTTCACTATTGTGGAGGACAGTGGGTTTAGAAAGCTTGTTAAAGCTTTGAACCCTAACTATGTTCTCCCCACAAGTCAGGTGTGTATCTTAAAATATGAAGCATGTTTGCAGTTTTCCTATATTTCCATATTAAGAGCGGTACTTTATTTTGTTTAGGCTTTGAAAGCTATGGTGGACCAAAGATACAAAGAGTCCAAACTAAAAGAAAAACTGACTGTGGCAAAGGCTTCTGCAGTTAGTTTGACATCTGATATGTGGACCTCCATTAACACAGAGGCTTACCTAGCTGTCACCTGCCATTTCACCGATTCTAACACTGCATTGCATTCTGTGGTGTTAGGTGTTCAGCACTTCCCTAAAGCAAATACTACTATCAATTTGTCCCAAGTAACAGCAGCGCTCATGTCAGAGTGGGGCATTACAGACAAAGTTACATGTTATGTGACTGATGGAGCAGCAAACATGGGTGCTCATGCAAAGGAACTTTGTTTGTGTCACAGTAATTGTGAGGCGCATACATCGAACCTAATGGTCAAAAGCTCTTGATCAACACACCACGCTGTCTGAGATCCAGACCACCTGTAGGAGGATAGTGGGATATTTCAACGTTTGTTCCATTAGTTCATTACTGCTTTAAACACTTAAACCCCCGGAGAGCAGCCATTTGGCTTTTCTAACAGGGTTCCATCTCTAAATGACGGCTGGTCAGCAAACCTGGGAAACCCACAGATAATTGGAACTATGGCACGAAACAGCTTCCAAGACATCATGCAACACCTACGCTTCATGACAAGTCCACCCGCAGTGATCGAGCAAAGACTGATAAGTTCGCTGCAATTTCCAGTGTGTGGGGATCATTTGTCACCAACTGCATCACGTGCTACAACCCTGGTCTACATATCACCGTTGATGAACAGCTTTTCCCATCAAAGACTCGGTGCTGTTTCCTGCAGTATATTGCAAGTAAACCTGACAAGTTTGGGATCAAGTTTTGGGTGGCTTGCAACCTAAAATCCAAGTGCATTTGCAATGTCTTCCCATATCTTGGCAAGGACCCCAATCGTCCCACTGGGGAGAGACTTTCTGAAAATGTAGTAATGAGGCTGATGGAACCATTCCTAGACAAGGGCAGAAATGTTACCACGGACAATTTTTTCACATCGCTTTCACTTGCGCAAAAACTTCTTAGACGGAAAACCACCATCCTCGGCACAGTCAACAAGATTCGCAGGGAAATTCCTCAATCCACTCGACAGACAGATCGCAATGAATTCACCACTCAGGTATGTTGCAGGTCTTTTGTGGTTCTATGTTTATGTGTTTCATTGTGTGTAAAAGGGCTATGGAAATAACAATTTATCTTATTTCTTAGGTGTTTTCAACCTCTGCTGCCACGCTGACGGCGTATGCGGCCAAACGGAAGAAGACCGTCTATATTCTTAGCAGCATGCACAGCGTGGTTCAGACTGATAACACTACCAAAAGGAAGCCAAACACTGTCACCCTTTACAACAAAACAAAGTGTGGCGTGGATGTGATGGACCAGATGGTTCGGGAGTACACTGTCCGCAGAGGAACACGGCACTGGCCAGTTGCCGTGTTTTATAACATGATTGACATGGCAGCACTGAATGCACATGTGCTGTATCAAGCATGCACCGGGACGAAGGAAAGACGGGTGGACTTCCTGGTGGAGCTTGCAAGAGAGTTGGCTCACTCTCATGTAGCTGCGAAGAAGGCAAGAAAAAAAAAAAAAAAAACAGTTGCTTTGGACACAACCCTCCACACCTAGCCCTGGAAAAAGAGCCATGTGTCAGGTCAAACACAAATGCAAGAACAATCATGCCACTGTGCGATGTGTTCACTGCAACAGATACACATGTGGTAAATGCAGACAACGGATACCATGGCAGTGCCAGGATTGTGAGTGATTGCTGAAAATGTTGAAATGTACTCACTCACTTTTTATTATTATTTGTAAATATGTGTACAAATGGTTGGTTTTTTGTACTGTTTTTATCAATAAATCTCAGCAACAAAGGGCATACACCCATGTGTGTTGATTTCTCCCTAAGATGGCAAACTGAAACACTCCAAGTTGGTGACTTTTGGAGATTTCCCTGGATGATTGAGAATGCATCAGACGAACACAAAAGGAAGTTCACAGCTTTTAGCAGCTCCCCCACCCCCTCATTCACACACCCCCACTCCCCTCCCTCCAGAATTCCCAGGTAACAACCTAATATACATATGAATGACTAGCCAATTTAGCTTCCACTTGGCTGAAGCTAAAGCCTAGCTAAAAGCCATTTGGCTGCTCTCCGGGTTTTAAAGGTAGAAAGGTAGAAGCCTGGCAGTGCTACTGTTAAGGAGCTGCTGCAGTAACACAGCTTGAATTAATCAATTTGTGTTGGCTGTTTCTTTGGAGAGGCTGCAGGAACAAATGGGCCGGCCTCCACTGAAGTTAATTCAAGAGGTGGATACACGTTGGAACAGCACATTCCAAATGCTTCACCGTGTTCATGAGCTCAGGGAACCTATTGGAGCATCGTAAGCTGGCCTGCACACTGATATTTGCCCACTGTCCTCTGAACAGTATAATGCTCTCTCCATTTAATGATACCACCACTGAGCTGTCAGAGGAAAAGAGTGTCTGGATCCAAAGTAATTCCACTTCTAACAATGTTGCACCATGCACTAAATGAAGAGGAAATAGGAGCGACGTGTTGACATGATCATGACTGGTTTCATAGTATCAAAGTCGTTGTCTGACTATTACCAACGGGTTATTGTAGTGCACAGTTTAAGGTAAGTAGTCCGCAAGGTACATTATAATGTCAGAAAATTGCATTCACGAAACAAGTGTGTTGTTTTTCAACTTTTGCGATTTACTGCATATCAGTAACAGAAACTGAGGCAGGTAAGTGTGCTCCTCCTCTGCGCTCTCATTAAAGGGTAAACAATTTTTGCAGGGGGGGGGGGGGGGGTAACAACTTTGGGACAACACTGGAAACAGTGGCGGTCCTAGCCTGTTTGGCGCCCCGGGTGAACACTCCCTCCCTTCAAGGGGGGGGGGGGCTGAAGTCAAAGTTTACATTGATTTTAGCAGCAAGCAGGCGCACAAAGGGCTCTCTCGCTCACTTTTCACCAGTGTTGGGTAAGTTACTTTAAATTAGTAACTTAGTTGCATTACTAGTTACTTCTATCAAAAGTAACTCCGTTACTTCAAGTTACTCGTTACTTTCAGAGTAACTAGTTACTAGTAGGGCTGGGCGATATGACCCAAAATTCATATCTCGATATTTTTTAGCTGGATGGCGATATAAGATATATATCTCGATTTTTTTTTTTTTAAAGCCATAAAGTAAGAACAAAAAGAGAGTTCTTAGTCAAAGCTGTGTCCCAGATGTCACACAGGCACTTTTATTAACATAGAGCATAGATGTACATAAAATTTACTCAAAAATAAATTACGAGCATTTATTAAATAATAATGCTCCATAAATAAAAGAAAACTGTTGTTTTTGTGCATAACAAAAAGCTCACAATTGTGCAGTCAAAATGTAAACTAAAAGACGCTGAGCACAATAACAAAGACAGATTTCACAGCTGCTCTGTTCCCAACTTCTACTGCGTGACTGATAGCCTGGAGTTTGAAATCCACTTCGTAACCATGTCTCTTAACAGGTGCCATTTATGGTCCTTATTAGGGCTGCCACAAACGATTATTTTGATAGTCGACTAGTCACCGATTATTTTTGCGATTAGTCGACTAATCAGATCATCATCCATTGAACGTAAAAGTACAGCTTATTGCACCAGCAGCATCTGCTCTTATATAACTATCATTAGCTTACAGCTTTAAGTGTTTAAGGTCTGTGCTAACTAAAAATAAAGACAAGATGATAGTTTATTGAATTCTAATTAAATGTGCAGATTGTTTCGGTGGAGTTTAATAAACTCAGCCGATTTACTCAGGAACAAATAAAATACTGAAAAAAGCCAAACAATAACATTTTTAAGTTATCTAAGTGACTTGTATATGTTTAACCTGAGTAGGGCGGTGGGTTTGAAAACGATCTGCCGGGAGTCCGGTGCTCTCATGGCACCCGGCTAGCTATCGAGCTAGTGGGTAACAGACGCCTCCGAAAACGTCGGAGCGCTTTTGAAAATATGTGGTGTCCTGATAAACTGAGCAGATATTTGAGGTTTACACGGCTACATTCTCGCCTGAAAATATGTTAAACGTTTATTTTGTGACCCAGAAAGAATAATGAGAGTAATATTAAAACTAACTAGCTGCCGCCATTGTTGACAACTGCGCTGGGCCGCGCTATGAATTCTGGGACACAGTTTCTTCTTCTTCGGGGTTTAACGGCAGCTGGCATCCTTGTACATGCAGTGCTGCCATCTTCTGTTTCAGTCCGTTATTACACTCTTAAATCCTGCTACTTATTCCTGCTTTTGGGATCTTACAAAGCTTCAAATGACGCGTCAACTATTAAATCAGTCGTCGACGATTTTGATAGTCGACGTAATCGTGACTAGTCGACTAATCGTGGCAGCCCTAGTCCTTTATACACACACACAATACGGTAATATTACGCTGAAGCACAGTACGTATCACTCCGCGAGGCTCAGCCGTAATGCTCCGACAATCCATCAAGCGGTGTAGCTCCGTAGCTTACCAAAGTCGTACTAAAACATTTTGACAGATTGCTGAGCGCCGTGTACCACATAAAATCGGTTCGCGGCCATCAAGCACAACCAGAATTCATACATAAGGCGCGCTGTCAACTTTTGAGAGAATGAAAGGGTTTTAGGCTGTGCAGCGCCTCTGGGCTGCATGGCGTTAGCGTGGTTAGCTCGTTAGCGTGGTTAGCTCGTTAGCGTGGTTAGCTAGCTAACACGTTGACGCCGTCCAGCCCCACACACGGGGCGATGCGCAGTAACTCGTTAACGCAGATTTGCCGTGTCCATCTTGTCGCTTCCTGCAGGTGAAGCGATGGGGGAGGAGGGGGAGTTGTGTTCAGTGAAGGAGGGGCGAGGCCGAGTAACGCTGCGTAAAGACAAAAGTGGACGAAAGAGAGGCAAACTTGCGGCTCCACATATATAATTATAACGTAACATAGACTATATCGATATAAAGGATATTGTCACAGCTTATATCTCGTATAAAAATATATCGATATGTTTTAAAAACTCGATATATCGCCCAGCTCTAGTTACTAGGGAAAGTAACTTTGGTTTTACTCAGAATTCTCTTGTTAATGTGTTGCTTCCGTAACTGGATACCCAGCAAGATTGCCAGTCTTCTAGCTTGCTTACTTGCCACAAGTGCACTGTACCACCTACCAATAGAAAGGAAAAAAATTATGTGCACATTTCCACGAGAGAAATCCCACGCCTGATTCTATCCTAGCCTGCTTTTTACATCCAACACAAAAACTGCAGTCGTGGCGCTTTCGATTGTACTCAGAACTCGGAAATTCTGCCTTCTGAATAGGAAGATGTAGGTAACACCAGACTGCAGATGAGCTGCTTACAGAGCTGGACTGGGACCCAAAAAAAATAAAATAAAATAAAAAAATAATCGTCCCGTCTTGATGAGAGAGAGATAGATAGAGAGAGAGAGAAATAGAGAGATAGATCTATCAATTGTTTGTTGTAAGACTCAGATAAATTTTTTATTTTTTATTTTTTTAAAGAGACATTTTAAATGAGAATAAGAAAGTATTTCCTTGTGCCCCCCTTTCCCTTTTAATTCCCTACATGGACCCCCTGGCAAAACTTTGCTAGAGCCGCCCCTGCACAGTTACCAGCTGTCAGCTACTTAGAAAAGGATCCTGGTGTTATTTGTCTCTCAGAAACAGTTCATAACTTCCCTTCAACTCATTCATGTTAACTAAAAGGTAAACCTGTTTCTCCATCACAGCTTTGATGATTCAGTAAGGACATCTCCTGGTTTCATCTTCATGTTTCCCTCTCACCACATATACAAACCCACATCATGACCAGCAGGTTTACAGCTGTGGCTCCAGCAAACATCAGCTGATAGTACAAAGTAATATTAAATAAATTCTAACAACAGCTGATCAAGCTTAAACGTGCTGCTGTTGTTTACCGCGACAACCGCTGGTTTCCTCTTTCTTTAGCAAAGTGGGCAATAAATAAATGAGAGAGAAAAGCTGATCAGCTGATCATTGATCAGTTTCATGATTGAAGTAGAAACAGGAGAGGGAGGAAGAGAGGATGAGAGAAGAAGAGGCAGCTGTGCAGCGTAAACACAGAATAACTCCAGCTTTGTGTCTTTTTCATTGTAGCTGAAGTCTGGGACAAACTGTGTTCCTTTTCACCTCAATACGAAACGCATAATATTTTCTCTGAATACGAGACGATTCCGTTTTTTACGGGACAGTTGGCAACTCTAATAATTAACCTTATGAACAAAATAAAGTTCAACATCAGTAACCTAGCACCCACCCAGCTGTATAGAAACTCCGTCATGCTAGCTAGCACGCAGTACGAAAAAGTCGCATAACGAAAATAAACTCCACCTAAACTTGGTTCATATCTGACCCAGATGGACTGTAGGTTATAACTTCTTACCTAAAGTTCAGTTCACCTGACACTCTCGGACCAGCGGCCGCTTCGGGTCTCTCCTCTTGCCTCCCTTTTCCTTCATCCACCTGCTGGCCTCCACCACTTGCTAATGTTATTGAATCTGTGGAAGCTCCGCGATAGCCACCACACGAAGTAACGAATAACGAACCCATCTAAATCCCAGTAACGAGTAACGCGTTCCTGGTTTTGGCATAATAACTAGTTACCGTGCTCGTTACCACAATGATAACGTAGTTACTGTAACGCGTTAGTCCCAACACTGCTTTTCACATATAGAATTTTGAAAAAACATCTGTGCAAATTATAAGTCTGTATCATAATGTCTGGTGTTTTCGTGTTTGTCGGTTTGTTTTTATTTTTATTTTTGTTTTATTTTGCAAGTTGGTTATTAGATGCCCTCCAGCCGGCCCAGCCAGAGAATCCCCGCCCTCTCCTCCCTGTGCAAGCAGCAGGCGCACCTCGCAAACGGAGGGCACCCTTACTCCCAGCAAATGGGCGATAGAAAACCAATCGGTGCCTATGCCATTCCCAATATCCGCTGGCTGATGTCGGGGCAGCATGAGTACGAGCAATTTTTTTTTGGCCGATGCCCGTGATTAGGGCTGCCACAAACGATTATTTTGATAGTCGACTAGTCACCGATTATTTATGCGATTAGTCGACTAATCAGATCATCATCCACTGGACGTAAAACTACAGCTTATTGCACCAGCAGCATCTGCTCTTATATAACTATCATTAGCTTACAGCTTTAAGTGTTTAAGGTCTGTGCTAACTAAAAATAAAGACAAGATGATAGTTTATTCAATTTTAATGAAATTTGCAGATTGTTTCGGTAAAGTTTAATAAACTCCTTGCTATCTAAAATATAACAGGACACCGGAGTATATTCTCCAGCATCTCACACTTCTGATAATCAGCTGTCTGCTTGACGTTTATTCAGCTGTGTAAAAACTATAACTTTAATCTCAGCCAAACCGATTTACTCAGGAACAAATAAAATACTAAAAAAAAGCCAAACAATAACATTTTTAATTTATCTAAGTGACTCATATATATTTAACCTGAGTCGCGAACAGAGATGGGCAGTAACGCGTTACTTGTAACGCGTTACTGTAATCTGATTACTTTTTTCAAGTAACGAGTAAAGTAAGGGATTACTATTGCAAAATCGGTAATTAGATTACCGTTACTTTCCCGTAGGAACGCTGCGTTACTGCGTTACTAAAACCGTGATTTTTTTTTGCGAGAATGTCTCATGACAGTGACGTAAGCAAGTGCGACGTTGGTGACAGCAGCTGTGTGCAGATCAACAATGGATAATATATCGAGTGCGGGAGAGAGTATGAGCGTGCAGCGTTTAAAGTGTGGAAGTACTGACCTTACTTTGAGTTTGATTCCATAAAAAGTGACAAAAACATTAGCGTCCATCGTGCGTGGGAAGAAAACTTCTTTTTACAGCGAAAAAAAACCCTAAACTTCTGAGCAAGCACCGAGTAGCTACGACGTGATGGGAAACTCACAGAGACACTCGCGCGGATTCTTCAACTGACCGCAGCACACCTACACCAGGGTAACCCTCCGCCTACCCTGCTCCTGCTTTACAGGTGAAAATAGAGCAAAAGGACCGCTGAGTCTTTGACTTTATTTATTTTCTGCTGTGTTTTACTTGCATCTGTTTGAAAGAGTGAGTGAAAACACAAAAAATATTTTATTTTATGTGCTGGAATGTGTAGAAAATAGGTTTAAATGTTAAACTAATTTATTCAAGTCAGAGAATGTTGCATATAATTAAATGTTTTGCTTGATGCATAAAGTTAAAAGATTAAAACTGATAAAACAAGTTAAAAAAAGAGACTTTTCCATTTGATTACATTTTGTATGATGGATTATGTAGAAAAAGTAGAATTGGGCTGAAAGATCTATCACTTTATCACCTCTTCAGGTTGTAAATCGTGTTTTTAAAAAGTAACTAAGTAACTAAGTAACTAAGTAATTAATTACTTTTGAAAATAAGTAATCAGTAAAGTAACGGGATTACTTTTTGGGGGGAGTAATCAGTAATTAGTTACTGATTACTTTTTTCAAGTAACTTGACCAACACTGGTCGCGAAAGACGGCGGTGGGTTTGAAAACAATTTGCCGGGAGTCCGGTGTTCTCGGCGCTAGTGACCTAGCCCCCGGCTAGCTATCGAGCTAGTGGGTAACAGACGTCTCCGAAAACGTCGGAGCGCTTTTGAAAATATGTGGTGTCCTGATAAACTGAGCAGATATTTGAGGTTTACACAGCTACATTCTCGCCTGAAAATATGTTAAACGTTTATTTTGTGACCCAGAAAGAATAATAAGAGTAATATTAAAACTAACTAGCTACCGCCATTGTTGGAAACTAAGCTGGGCCGCGCTATGAATTCTGGGACACAGCTGCTTCTTCTTCTTCGGGGTTTAACGGCAGCTGGCATCCTTGTACATGCTGTGCTGCCATCTTCTGTTTCAGTCCGTTATTACACTCTTAAATCCTGCTATTATTCCTGCGTCTTTTGCAATCTTACAAAGCTTCAAACGACACGTCGACTATTAAATCAGTCGTCGACGATTTTGATAGTCGACGTAATCGTGACTAGTCGACAAATCGTGGCAGCCCTACCCGTGATGCTGCCCCCCACCACGATGCCGCCCCGGGCAACCGCCTGCGTGGACTGCGGTAAAGTGAGCCGTCATTTGTGAGCCGCGGTCAAGCCAGCCGCCTCCTATCCGCCGCATAAACTTCCTTGCGCTTTTACACCAGTCTTTACGGTAGCGCCTTTTCGCTTTATATCCTGATTGAAAGCCTAGACTCGCGCACACATGCACGCGCGTGAACAGTCACACGCACGCGCGCACACAAATTACAATGGAACAGCCCAATACAGCCATCGTGACAGTCTGGTTGCATATTCAAAAATTCATTAAAAATCATTCTTAAAAGTTGATGCCAAGCTTTCAACACAATCCTCTTCTCGGACACCTACTTTACCTCTGGGCCAGTTTTTACCCAGATTTACTGTAATATTACTCAGAAATCACAGTAAACTCATATTCAGTGCAATACAGTCAATGCACTACAATTATGTTTATTTCAAAAATTCATTAAAAGTCATCCTGAATAGTTGAGGTCCAACTTTCAACACATCCCCCCTCTGGGACACCTACTGTACCTGTGTGCCAATTTTCATCCAGATTTACTGTAGAATTCCTCAGAAATTAAAGGGTACTTGTATTCAATGCAGTCGGCCAATACAATAGAATTATGTCAATTTTCAGAAATTCATTAAAAATCATCCTGAGTAGTTGATGTCCAACTTTCAACACATCCCTCCTCTGGGACACCTCCTGTACCTTTGTGCCAAGTTTCAGCCAGATTTACTGTAGAATTCCTCAGAAATTAAAGGGTACTTGTATCCAATGCAGTCGGCCAATACAGTAGAATTATGTCAATTTTCAAAAATTCATGAAAAATCATCCTGAGTAGTTGATGTACAACTTTCAACACATCCCCCCTCTGGGACACCTACTGTACCTGTGTGCCAAGTTTCATCCAAATTTACTGTAGAATTCCTCAGATATTAAAGGGTACTTGTATTAAATTTCACCGTCAAATTAATAAAGCTTCTCTGGTTCTGATTTTTCTGTAGAATATGTATATTTTGGGCATAAATAAAATTACATTGAGGTGCAGAATAGCTTTCCAAAAGCTAATTTTGATAGTCTTTAATTACTCATTTTAATGTCAGATCCTTTAATCTGAGTTGCACAGTGGCATGGTGTTTAGCACTGTTGCCCCATAGCAAGAATGTTGTCAGTTCAATTCCACCATCATGCTGTTTTCTTTCTGTCTGGAGTTTGCATATTCTCCACATGTTTGCATGTGTTCTCTCTGGGTACTCTGGCTTCCTCCCACTGTCCAAAGATATGTGTGGAATTGATTAATCTAAGTTATAGGTGTGAGTGCTAATGGTTTTCTGTCCCTGTGTGTTTGCCCTGCGCCAGACTTGCGACCTGTCCAGGGTGTACCTCGCCTCTCGCCCTATGACAGCGACCTCACGCAAGCCTTTAGAGGACAAACGCAAGTGAATAGATGGATGTTTCAATGTAGTTGGTACATTATGACAAAAATGATACACTTTACTTAATTACTTAAGAATTGATTATCACAGTGGCAATTATCAGAATCGTTAAAATTCTGAAGTGATTAAAAATTTGACTTGGTCTTCTCATTTGCATTCTATTTTTTATCCTATTGTATATTTTATTCTATTTTTTCTAATATATGTAGTATTTTATTCTTTTCTACTTTGTATATTTCTGTACAGTATTTTATTCTTATTGTATTCCAATTTTGGTATATAACTTTTGCACTGTCCACTTCCTGCTGTGACAAAACAATTTTCCCACGTGTTGGAATAATAAAGGTTATCATATCTTATCTCTTTTTTCTCATTGTTTTCTGTTTTTAATGTTGGTTGATTTTACACTGTAATACTAAAATGTACAGCATTGCTGAGTATCAAAATATTTTAGTTTTACCTCACATTTTTCAACATTTAGCTTTCTAGGAGACTTTCTTTTAAAATTTATTTTCACAATAATAGTGAGGACCAGTTGTCAATGTTTTTCAAAAGTCCTACACACACTTTCCTATACTCAACCAATGTGTTATCATCTTCCAAAAATACTTCAACAAACCTGTATAATTTTTCCATAACACCAATTAACAAAATCACAAAACAGTTGCTCAAGAGTATTCACCCATCAGTGAAGTATGAAGGTTATTATACCATAATGGAACTTTACCAAAAAAAGACATTAATTATTTTGTCTAATTCATTTAAAATATCCATCCATCCATCCATCCATCCATCCATCCATCCATCCTCATCCGCTTTATCCGGGGCCGGGTCGCGGGGGCAGCAGCCTAAGCAAAGAGGCCCAGACCTCCCTCTCCCCAGCCACCTCCTCCAGCTTGTCCGGGGGAATACCAAGGCGTTCCCAGGCCAGCCGAGAGATATAATCTCTCCAGCGTGTCCTGGGTCTGCCCCGGGGCCTCCTCCCGGTGGGACATGCCTGGAACACCTCACCCAGGAGGCGCCCAGGAGGCAGCCTTGTCAGATGCCCGAACCACCTCAGCTGGCTCCTTTCGATGTGGAGCAGCAGCGGCTCTACTCTGAGCCCCTCCCGGATGGCCGAACTTCTCACCCTATCTCTAAGGGAGAGGCCAGCCACCCTTCGGAGGAAGCTCATTTCTGCCGCTTGTATCCGCGATCTCGTTCTTTCGGTCACTACCCACAGCTCGTGGCCATAGGTGAGGGTAGGGACGTAGATCGACCGGTAAATTGAGAGCTTCGCTTTTACACTCAGCTCTCTCTTCACCACGACGGGCCGGTGCAGCGTCTGCATTACTGCAGCCGCAGCCCCAATCCGTCTGTCGATCTCCGGCTCCCTTCTCCCATCACTCGCGAACAAGACCCCGAGATACTTGAACTCCTCCACTTGGGGCAGGAACTCATCCCCGACCCGGAGTGGGCACTCCACCCTTTTATTATTTTATTTCAAATATCTTTAAATGCAATGTATTTAATTATTTTTTTAAGTGTCAAAAATATTTTTTCAATGTGACACTAAGTACTTTTACAAGTTTCAACCGTTTATCTACTGAAATGTCCATTTTAAAAACCTTTCATGGGTATTTTTGGGTTTAAGTACAATTGATGCATCAATGGGTTCGTTTTTTTATGTGCCTGTAATACATTTTTGCGTTGCTTAATTGAACATCGAAAGTCAAAGGTCATCTGTAAACACTATTTATGTGTAACTAATATCAATTATCCAAATGATTAAAATTGAACAGGCAAGTATTAACATTTCTAAATCGCGCATTATTTTACTTTTCTGAAATGCGTCCGAGGATATCCGGTGACTATTGATCCGGGACACTGATTAAGGGTGAAGGTGATAGTAGCCTATAGCCCAATGAGTCAAGTACTTGCGGTGGCGGTGTGATGCGTGCACATGCTTCAACAACTGTAGGAACTACGGAATTACAATTTTACTTGACAGTCTTAAATACACTACGTTTGTAAACTTGGAAAAGTTACGAGTTCCCGTGGTTCTGCAACAGACAATAATGAGCTACGCAAAACGACAGATAAGGTAAGCATGCAATTAGCTTAAGCCACAAGTCATTACGTTTGCCTTATTGACAAAAAAATTTTATGAAGTTTTCCTTATGGCTTTTTGCTTCATATGTTATTTGCTTCCTATTACTGTTTTCTAAGTTAAATTTGGTTTTAACGTGTTTTTAAGTACTATGTATTTAGGTAGGGACACATTACGTAATAGATGTGGTATGACCACGTGATGCTCTCGGTAGCTCCTATAAACAAACAACCACTTTTAAACAACTTTGTTAGAAATAAATTTGATATTAATACATAATTTAATAACTTTTCCTATGTAGGCTTATTTCCTTGAACCCGAAACACAAATCATAAGACTGTTGCTTTGTCCATATCTTTGACTGTAATGGTGCGTTAACAATAATATGATTAGTCTGTTTCCATCCGAGACCATTTCGCTCACCCCAGTGGTTTTAAATAGGTCATTTCGAGTAATACAGGAAATATGTAAATATAACAAGTGCATGACAAAAACTGAAAATGTTATTGTTTGGCAAATACATTGAAGCCTTTGTTTTTTAATTTCTTATTTGTGTTACAGAACCTCCACATTTTCATCCTTTGGAAAGGCAAGTTTTATCCTTAAACAATATTTAGAAGTTATATTGTGTAAAAAAATTGAAATATAATTTTATAGTTGTATAGTTCTCTCTATTTTATTTAATTGTTTTTTTACTTGCATTTACAGACACGGAAAATTCGTTTGAAACATGAACATATACTAAAATGCATTGAGACTTTCTCCGAAAGACAAAACAGAAAGAAACACAGTGTTCACCGAGGAGACGCATTCTGGAGTAACGTGTGCAAAGACTTGGGAGTGCCAAACAACTATACAAATCGTAAAAAACTTAATCATGTTGCTCTGCACTACCAAAAGGTAAGCACTCTATGATATCTATGTTTAGAGTCTGAATACTACCCTGGACTTAGTATTTATCAAGGAGAGTGGCAAACATTTTTTAAGCTCTGAATTAATTACAGAGCAAAAGTTGAGTGAGCAACAGAAGTTTGTTTAGACATGAAGAACAGTGGATGAATAATAAAAATTGGGCCTTGCACAGGCACACCTAAGTATAACAAGGTGGAAGGATACGGTTTTACATTACAGATAGATGAAAATGTAATTACTACATGTGTATTAAACAGAACCATGGAAGTCATACACAAACCAAAAAATATCGATGTTGAAGGTGATAGTGGGACCTCCGCAGAGAACTCATCTGCTTTGGTACGTATTTCAAAACAAAATTACATGATTTCTTTGATGTTACATATATTGTTATGAATTCAAAAGTTGCATTTTTTAAAATTATATTAATGTTTAGATTACATGGTTAAACAATCATTTACACATGAATGTATTGTTTTCTATAAATTGTAGTGTAGTGGTAAGTCCATAGTGTAGTGGGGCGACCGTGGCTCAGGGGGTTGGGAAGCGTATCTGTAACCGGAAGGTCGCCGGTTCGATCCCCGGGCTCTCTGTCCTGGTCGTTGTGTCCTTGGGCAAGACACTTTACCCTACCGCCTACTGGTGTTGGCCAGAGGGGCCGATGGCACGATATGGCAGCCTCACTTCTGTCAGTCTGCCCCAGGGCAGCTGTGGCTACAACCGTAGCTGCCTCCACCAGTGTATGAATGCGAGAGTGAATGAATAGTGGCATTGTAAAGCGCTTTGGGTGCCTTGAAAAGCGCTATATAAATCCAATCCATTATTATTAGTGGTTAATAATAACACCTAACATGAGACATATTGCATTAATGGATGGAGGCACAAAAAACATAAACCGTTGTTTTTTGAAGGGCAAATCAAAATCACAGCTTTATTTGTTGGTCACAGAAAATGAGCATACTAAACTAAACTTGGAAAATATAAACTCACACTTTGCAGAGAGGCACACAAGGAAACACACAGCTTGAGGGACGACACGACACTGACTCAGAGAGCTTTGAGTACTCTGGTTGAGCAGAAAAGCAATATATATAAATCAGTCCATTTATCGTGTGTGTGTGTGTGTGTGTGTGTCAATCAATCTTTATTTATAAAGCACTTTTCATACAAAGATGTAGCACAAAGTGCTTTACATGGTTAAAAGCAGCCCACCCTGCCCTCCAACTCACCCCCCACACTCTCATTAACATAAAGTAAGTAAATTACTTGTATTATGTCCACACTGCAGAATACAATATTTTCATATAAAAGCCATATAAATATATATAAGGCTTCACAACACTGTGGTGTTCAACAAACATTGCTTCTTTACTCTACTAAAGAACTTGCTGTGACAACATGCAATACAGAGTAGTTGATTTCACATTTCTATTATACAGTTTCCATGCCTTTTTGCATAGGTTATATAAACATCTATTAAATTTGTAATATAGAGTAAGCTCTATGCTAAACCTTTTAAAATAAAACATGTAGTTCTTGTTTTACCTTACTATACTCATGAGTTAATAATTATTTCACACTCAGGATGAAGGAAACACTGGCGACGAAACATTGGAGATGTGTCCATCTGCAATGGAAGGAAATGAATCTCTCCATTTGCTCAAACAGGTTGGAATTATTTATTACATTAATTATAACTACTTTTACTCTATGAAAACAATGTCTCTATTTAAAAGTTATTTCTTTGTTTGACAAATAAAATGATATTCAAAGGATGTTGTGGAGGAGAGTGATGACAATGGCATTGTCCAAAACATTTCTCCTGAATTGAAACAACCCGGTGTGTCTCCATCACAATCGTCTACATCCCTCGAAAAGGTAAAGTATTTTCCACATAACATTTCTGTCATGAAATTACATCACCTATTTTTAATAAAGTCTTTCTGATGCATTATAGGACTGGAGTAGAAATTCAAACACAAGTGACAGTAGTAATGCTGAAGAGGAATTCTACAAATGCTCTTTGCCACAGCAGCCATGCTTTTTTTTTTTTTTTTTTTTTTTCTTCATTGATCAGAAAGACTGGCAAGACATTTAAAAAAAAAAAAAAAAAAAAAAAAAAAAAAAAAAAAACACAGAAAGGGAGGCTTTTCAAAAGTATGCAGTGGACTAATGTTGTAGCCACTGGCATTAAGTCAGTACACCCATTTTGCAGTTTTGGATTTAAGAGGCATACCATCAAGACCAGTCAGTCACATTCTAAGACGGCTGTATTCTCATGTACGGGATACTGCCGTTTTAAGGATTGTCCAGTGACTGTGAAAGTGGAGGTTAAAGATGAAAAAACCCTGAAGGCTGATGTGCTTTTCCAAGGAGGTGAGGTGTGCCACAACACAAAGGAAATAAAAACAAGACCTGTGCGTGGACAGTCCAGAGATGTTTTAGCAGAAAAAACTTGAAACCAAATTGCCAAGAAGTCTTTATCTGGATTCTCTAAATCTAATACCAGAAAAAGCTTTCCAAGCAGGGTGTCGGGATGAGGCTCCATCTAAAGATGTCTTGAAAAATATTGCCTTGTCCCACAGAAAAAAAAAAAAAAAAAAAAAAAAAAAAAAAAGACCTCATTTAAATGAGATGACCAGTCTGCAAATGTTAATAGACAGACAGCAAGGACTTCCAAACGAAGTCCTTCAGAGAGTGCTCCTGCATCCAAAAGGTATAATGCTGTGGTCCACAAAAACACTTTCAGTGTTTTACCAGCGGTGCAAAGACGACATAGTATATTTTGATGCAACAGGAAGCATTATCTCTAAAGACAATGCTTCTGCTAATCCGTACTATGTGTATGAAGTGATAGTTAGAAATCCCTTCAAGGGATCATCACCTCTACCAACAGCAACTTTTGTAACATGTGACCATACCACTGCCTCTGTTACATATTTTCTACAAGCATTTCAAACAGAGCTTACACGAATGTATGGAAGCAGGGCAAACAAAAGGCCAGTAATGATCATATGTGATGGCTCACTGGTGCTTCTCCAGTCCATTGCTGTAACATTCTGCAGAGCAAGTTTGGAAGACCTTTTGGAGCGATACTTCCAGGTTATCACAGGACAGTTAGACACGGATAACTTCAACATACCCATTCTCCACCGGTGTTTGAGTCACATCATGAAGAACGCAAAGGATCTTTGCAAAAAGAGGTATTTGTGCTCGAGTCTGTGAGTACGATTGTTATTTTTCTGTTTTAAGTATTTCTCCGGTGTTAGTGTACTTGCCCTTGTAGTTATTGTTGACTTTCTAATTCATGTCTATTATAATTATATTTTGCAATTGTTTTTTCTGCTAATGATTAGACTTTGTGTTTAGTATGCATATTGTTTATATGCTTTTTTTCCCCACTATAGACTACAGAAACACTACAAATTTGGCATGCACGTTTTTGGATTACTGGCCTGTTCTTCAAACTTGAAAGACATGGATGGCATCATTATAAGTGCAACAGTTGTTTTCAAAAGTCCATGCAGTGGACCAGAAGTGAAAAAACACCTGCAGAACCTCAAAATGCTGATCGATCAGACGGGGAATGGGGATGCTGAAGAAACAGACATCATTCCAGAGGATTAAGGTAATTTTAAAATTCATCTTGGATTTCAATGTTTCAGATATTGTGTTCATGATGTAGTGTGACACCAATAACATCGTTTTGTAGTATATTTATGTGTTTTTAAAAACGATTAAGACTTTCTTTAAAAATCAAAAGACATTGTAATCATATGATATTTCAATTTTTATTTCAGACAGATATTGTTCATTCATCACTTAAAAAGCACTTTGTCGAAGTAATTGCCAGTGCCCACCTTGATGTGACTGGACCACTGAATGTGTACTATGCACCAGCATTCATTTCAAGTATTTCAAAGTACTTTCTACCACATGCTACCTTGTGGTCAGGAATGCTGCTTGGTATGTCTTGTTTTGGTCAATCAACACTTATATGTTGTTATTTATGTGCTTTATTGATTAAAAATTCTGTCTTTTCTTAAGGAGACCTTGGACGGCATGGGAAAGGCTCAGCGTATCGCTTTCTCAGTAAACGGTACAATCATGTGTCGAAGTTTAAGAAGCAGGTAGAATAAGTTAATACAGTAAAAGAAACATTATGCTGAATTCGGCCAAAGTGTAAATGATGTAATTAACATTTTCAGAACTACACTGAAGACAATCGAACGCAAGGGATAATGGAAAAAAGTCAATGGGACCTGAAAAGGATTCGCTTTGAACGAAGGCGTCTCACTAGACTAGATGACTTTGTGCAAATATATCAAAGGAAACATGATGCTCTTCTCCGAGAATATGGCGATGTAGGCAAAAAAAAGGATGAAGGTGAGGTTTAAATAGGATAATTTAAATTTTGGGACAGATTTTGTGCAGTTTTTACACAACAACAGTCATTCGCACTGCTGTTTTTGAATTTATCAAATCTGTAATGTATATTCACATTAGAAATGTTTTTTTCTTTTTGTGCATTCTTTAGTCTAAAATGTCTTTGGTACTGTCATTGTGACTTTGTGTTATTAACAAACATTTTCTCAAATGCATTACATGTGGTTAGAATGACATTTCAGACGTGATAAATATAGGAGATTATTAGACTAACAACTGTAATTAAACAAAAGACAGGAAGCATTAAGCATTTTACGGTAACTAAATTTGGGATTACAGTAAATGTCCTTGACGGTTTGCATGTTTGTAATCTTTTAAACATGAAGATCAGATCTAAAAAGTATTGTTAATTATTTAAAAATTATACTTTTCAGTCTTACCGAGTGGAGACCGAGAAGTTATGGAACGCCAGGACTGCCATAATGAATTAATTAAATACACCATTAAATAATTAATTAAATGTGGCAATAATTAATTAAAATTGGAATTAATTAAATAAATAGTTATGATATATGTAATTAATTAATTATTGACACATTTAATTAATTATTGACACATTTAATTAATTATTGACACATTTAATTAATTATTTAATGATATATTTATTTATTTCATTTTGGCAGTCTTGGTGCCTGGCTCTCATCATGAAATAATTTTATCTGTCAGCCTCACCCATCAAACTCAGGGGGCGGGGTTAACGCTGATCGAGTCAAAACCATTGCTTTGGCCTGGTGGCCATTGTTTCTAGCACACAACAACCGGCATGTGGAAGCTAACAGAACTGAGCTTTGAAAAACCCTGTTTGTGTGTTACCAAATACCGTTTTAATATTTTTTTAGCCGAGAATGTAGTGGTTTAATCTTCATGTGTCTGGTCGGTTTGTCAAGATACAGCCTCTTTGCAAAAGTGTTTCGATGATTTCGGAGATGTCGTCCCAGTCTCACGGCAAAGCGTGGGATAGACCCGCTCGCCTCGCAAGCAATCCCACCGACAAAGCGCAGGCCCCGGTACACAGCTGTAGTAACCCCCGCTGACTTCTTTTACTGAGGTTATATTTATCGGTGTTTTATTTCCTGATGTTCTTATGTGTCCTACGTGTTTCAGTCGCCAATTCTGAATTATAACTAACATTAAAAACATGTTTAAGGAGGAGAGAGAGCAAATAAATCTGTTTAACATCTGATCTTTGGGTTTTTGTTCAGCAATCAGCGTGACCTGTGTATAAACGCATAAAAGAGATAACGTTGGTGTTTCCGTCATGTAGTAACTGCTGGCTTTAACTGTACAAAGGTTGTTCGACACTATGAAACACATACAGACTTCATGATGTTCGGCTAATATTTTTATTGTGAATATTAATCATGCTGACCTCGCTCTGTACACCACGCAGCGAGGTCAGCATATCCACGATATCCTCAGCTCCATGAGTTAACACAAAGTTTCCCAGCTGACTAACTGCCAACTATTCCAGAGACGTGAAAATATACAGCATAAAGAAAAGTGTAAGAGACTCAGCAGCAGATTAGAATAACAGTTATACATTTAATAAATCACCAAATGAATCCAAGAAACGAGCAAACCTGTTCCGACAATTTGAATTTGTATTCCCTCAGCTGCAGACTCGCTGCTGTTTAAATGTTTGAAAAGGAAGATTAGATATAAACAAACGTCAAACATAGACTCAGTCTGCCTTCACATTTGATATGAGGCCAGCACGTATAGTGGCCTCAGCAGGCTATTACTGAAATACACATGCTATATCATAAACTATGATATAAATAGGGAGGTCCTATTAACATGTTTAGTTTTAAAGGACACCTTCCTGCCTTTAGTCTCATTCATGAGCAGTATTCGTTTTCTTCTAACATCCAGAAGTCTGCACAATGTGTTTCATAGTTTGTAACAAGCCTTTGACAGGTAAACATAACATGACCGGGAAAAAAAAAAAAAAAAAAAAAAAAAAAAAAAAAAAAGAGAGAAAGAGAGAAAGAGATAAATATGTGAGTGTGTGTTTTTAAATTTTAATGTTATTATGTGAGAACAATGAAAATTTGGATCTAATAGCACTAGTTCATGCTTTCTAATACAGCAGGTAATACAAAGAAAGGATGGCTGGCATCTATAGTAGTTTTGCCTAATCTAATTTTGAAATACATTGTTGTTGAGCTATACTTGACCTTGAATATGTTTATTACAATCTCTGTATTCATCTTTCTTAAATTTTTTATAATGTTATGAATTCTATATTTACTTTGTTATTTAAATTTTTTTGTTTTTCATTTTTAAAATTTTCTCACAAGGATGAAGAAGAACAAGCAGCAACACAAAAAAGGATAATGTCAGCACATCTCACGCAAGATGTAAACATTTCAGTGTGGATTGCTGATCTCTGCAAGTTTCAAGTGGACGCTGTTGTCAATGCAGCAAATACCATGTTACAACATGTGGTGGGCTGGCATTGGCGATCTCAGAATGTGGTGGGACAAAAATACAGAAAGAGAGCAATAATTACATAGCAGAAAACGGACCTCTGCAGACTGGAGAAGCTATTGTAACAAGTGCTGGGAACCCGTCTTGCCAAAAAATTATTCACGTAGTGGGACCATGTCTGCAAAGCAAACCATCAGCCAAAGATGTCACACAAGCAAAACCAATGTTGCGACAGGCCATAATCAGTGTTTTGCAAAAGGCCGAGGAGCACAAAATGTGTTCTATTGCAATTCCAGCAGTAAGTTCAGGAATATACAACTTTCCTGCCAGGGAATGTGCTGATGTGATTGTTCAAACAATCTATGACCATGTAAAAAATAAGACTAAAAAAATCAGCACCATTTACAATAAATCTTGTGGACAAGGAGGAAAAAAATGCAAAGGAACTGGAGAGGACGTGCAAAGAACTGTTGAAGGACCCATTTCCAAACAGTGAAGGACAAGGAAATCAGAATGAGGATCCAACTCCAACTTCCATAAGTCAGGTGATCATGGTTTTTGTGATATTAAGGTTTTAATTATGGTAATGTATTTTTGATTTATATCAATTTGAAAATATTAAATGCAAGGCAAAAATTACACTTTAAAACAGTGAATTAGAATATAGTAGCACACCACACATATTAAACAATATTTAAATGGTAATGTGTTTTAATTTATGATAGAGCACAGACGATATAGAACGATGCGATGTGCGAAACACCTCCAGAAAAGTACAGGAGGAAAAGGGCAACACATTGGATAAATTACAGGTAACTCAATGTGTATTATACTGTCTTTAGCTTCAATGAAATCACAACAAAAAGTCATAACATCATGATCACTAGAGTTGCTGCTATGTCATTCAGGCACAGTTCGGAAACATGCAGAGGGTTACATGAGAATAACATGTGTGTAGGGTAATTTCCAATAAACCAAGTTCAAAAAAGGAGAGTCTATGGCTGACGCGTGTTCCTGGTTTCCAAAAGAAATGCTTCCAGTTGCATTATGATTTGAAGACTGTTTATTTATTACAAACTGAAGATGTAACAATGAACTCCAGTTCATTGAAGTTCCAAAAAATAGCAGTTATCCATAACTAGCTGTGCACACGGTCAGAAAACCGTGAGACTCCTAACCTCTATGTCCATGCTCCTCCCCTTCCCTCTCACACACTCACACAGGGTTTCATGCTACTATTGCACTTACATACTTAGTGAGAGGTACCCCCTTTTAGGTTCCAATCCCAAAACAGTGACTTAAAATTACTTTATGTAAACACATATATTTTCACATTTATTAATCCTGAAAAGATGACTTATGTAATGAATCTATGAATTATAAAACAAACATGAACTCAATCGTAAATAAAAATATAAAGCAGACGTCTGGCGCTTACAATGTGAATTTTTATGTTTGAAATTTTTGTGCAAAACTAAGGCTTATGTATTCTGTTATGATGAAAACTTTTTCTGTTCCCTTTAAACTATTCATCCTTTTTACAGCTTTTCCAAGCTAATTAATTATTGATTGTGGTAGGTAGACTGATGTCAAATTGAGTTATTAGTATTCACAAATTAAATTTGAAAGTAACAATCTTGTGCACATCAAACAACTTTTCAATAAATACTTAACTTGTCATAAAAAATGTATTAGGTCTCTATAATGGTATAACACATAGTCATTTATATGTCTTGATGAATTGTCAATCATCCTTTTTATGTCAAACTGAAAAACTTGATTCCATTCATCTGGACGTAGCTTTTTCAGTGGGAGAAAAGTTTCGTCAATCATCCAAGTGACTTCTTCAGTCTAATCTTACTGCAGTTTTCCCCCAAATTATAAAGAGAACATTATCATTCTAAGTTAAACCAGCAAACTGAAGTAATGATCAGTTGCGGGGTGAGTTGCTTCATCATAACTATGCAAATTGGTATGACCATTGATCAAGAACGACTCATCAAAGACCACTAATAAATGCCCATGAGTCAGTATGCAAATGTACATTTTGTAAGATGCGGTACATCTGGAGTTATTTGTGTACTTTTTTGACAATGTCAAAAGCATTACTTACTCTTGTGCCACAAATACAAATACACTGTTTATGTTGCCCATAGGTCACTGCACTGTGGAAAAGACAGGAAACCGAAATTGTTGTTGCTGTGATTCCATCACAAATAAAAGGGAACAACTTTATAGTTCACCACAGCGAGCTGAAATCACTGGAACCTCATCAATGGTTAACAGGCGAGGTACGTGGAAAAGACAGACTACAAAATAAATGAAGCTGTATTTTAATTACTGTGTTACATAACCTTTCAAACCAAAAATTTAATTTCCTGGTGTTTGTTTTGGTTTATTGCTATTCATAGAGCAAAAACATCACTGATCTTAATGCTGTTCCCATATCAACAACACATTTTAGCATCCACGTTACACAGTTGGAATGTTTTTATAGACAGAGCTATTGTTTATACATGCTTTAGTCTTAAATGGATTTGTTACTGTGCTGATGCACTTGAATCTTAAAAGGTTTTATACTGTTGTCAGTCACAGCTCCAGATCGCTAACTTTCATGCGTAATGACCAGCATTGCTTTAATTTAAAATAAATAAATAGCCGTAAAAAATTAAAAAATATCTATCAAATTATTTAAAAAAGTGAAATTGTCTAAGACGAACTTTCAGTCTTGAGTCACATTTTGTTATCCAGATTTTCCATGAAAACACAACTAAAGGATTTAATAATGTTCTGTGATATTGTAACTTTGATATTTATTGGAGTATATTGTTTTTTAAATCTGTTTTTATTAAAATGTGAAACGTTAATAAGCACAAAATGTTGCTTCAATCTCCTGTTCATGGCTGACAGGAGTCACCCACAGTGTGGTCTTCGGTTGATATAAACCTTCTGCCTCGATATCTGCTTTGTTGTATTTTCATAATTTGTCTTCTGTGTACTTTGGTTTTATATAGTGTTTATTTGAGTTACTGTTATTATACTGTTAGCTCAATATATTCTTTCCTTTTGTAATGTTTGACATAAACTAGCTATATTTTGATAGAGAAAATCACATATAAAATCAGTCAGCCAATCAATGAAAATGAAAGTGCGTTTGAGTGCTTTAGAGAGTAAAATTCTTACATTGATAGCACTACATTATTAATTAATCATGGATTACATATTTTCTAAAATGTAACATAATTAGCAGTTTAAGTTGACCTCTCTTCATTATTCAATGTTTTTTTTGTACAAGATCATAGAGTGCGCCCTGCATGAAATTGCCAGAAAGTTGGATTTGGGCAGTAAGGTATACATACTGAACCACTACACTGCCGGTGTCATCCTGTTCGGGAAAAGAGAAATGATGAGGAGGCACTGTTTGTCAAAGGTAATAAATACATATACATATTTCAATATAAATATATTTGTATTTTACATTGTGTTAATGCTTTGTTAACAGGTCAACTTTGACAACTACCAGGCAATTGTTTCGTTTGTGAACGTTGGAAATGTTCACTGGAAGTTCCTGGTTAGTACTAACACAAATTTTCCTCCAGAAAATTCATATTTTGAATTAAAAAAAAACGCAATATTATGGAATAATTAGGGTTTTGTTTTTCAAATTATGTACTGTTAGTGCCATAAAATTTCATCCCTGGAAACCTTTTTTACTTTGTGAGACAAATGGATTCATCAAACCCAGATTTGTGGTGTCTTTGATCTCCCACTATGAAGTCCTGCGCGTCAAATGCCAGTATACTGTAATGCTAATTGTTTCCTATCATTTTCCATTAAAAACTGAAATTTACGGTATTCGACTGTAGTAAATCTTGTGTGGACAAATAAGATAATAGCAAATGGAATCTGTAAATCACCTTGACTTATTGTAATAGGGATTGATGTAATAATATCTTTTATAACTGCTTTTCCTGGGCTCATTTTAACAATCAGCTGTAATAACTGATCAAACTAGTTTTATTCAAACCTCTCAAGCATGATAAAAGACATATTTTTATCTGTAATTACTGGCTAGAGAATTAATTGTATTATCTTTTCTGTTACAGTACCTAAGTAAAGCAGACAGCTGTCTTTACCTTGTTGATCCAGCACGCAACAAAAGAGAGCTTGAAGAATCCAAAGTGGCAGCACAAAAATTCAGGTAAATGTTATTTTTCCAAAATTAAAATTAAAAAATTATCATTTACTTTTATAGTTGTGCAGTGTTTTCCAAATTTGTAGGCCAGGCCTTATCGGTGGGCTGGGATGGTAATGTGCCTCAGTAATTACATTTTAGCATGAAAAAGTACAAGTTGGTTGTTAGTTTATTATATTACTTAATATTGTGTTAAATCACAGTATTAAGTAAACTGTATGTGTCCCAATAGTAGATGGGTCAGTCATTGGCCTTAACTTGCTTTAGCAGTTTAGATGCAGCAGCTTGTGTTTGTAATGTGATGGTTGATTTTTGTTTTTTTCTTTAATTATATATGACTTTCCCTTTTTTTTTTTTTTTTTCTTCATTGAATTACAGTTTCTTTTATTCTGTGTGTTTTTTGGTGGTGCAGCCATATTGGCGTTGGGACTGTGTAAATAATATCAATAGTGAATTGTGATTACTGTAGATGATTTAATACAGTACTCAAAGCCAGTGCTATTTTAGTTTTTGTCTAAGTGATATCTCTCGACCGTCTTTGTTTCCCATAAATAAAGAATGTGGCATAAAATTAAGCCACATGTTATTCCAAAATGTTTTATAGTAGAGTTTTTTTTCAAACTGTGTGTGCTGACATTGAACATTCAAAATAAGGTAATGACCTGCCTGTCTGGCAGCGTGCCGAGCGGGCAGATTTTGTATTCTAGTTCAGAACATTTTTCTGTTTGCCGTCCAGCATTAAAGCTGTACTTAAGTTCAGAATTTTGTTTCCGTGAGTCTGCATTTTCTTAACTTTTCCTGCCTGGACATGATAGTATAACCCTTTCACAGGGAGTTCTTCAAAATGAGGCGTACTGCGATCAACAAGACTGACTGGGTGGATGTCAAGTTAAAAGGAGGAGTTTTGAAACACCCAGTACAGAAGGACACAAATAGCTGCGGTGTGATTGTCATCTTGGTAAAGTAACGAAG